>NW_028146738.1:36647755-37847755 GCF_055883805.1 Amblyomma maculatum
AGCTTGCGGATAGACGCAAGTAAATTGATTCCGAAATACGACGAGAGAAGAGACGATCTGGACGCGTTCCTCCTGCGTTTCGAAAGGATCGCCATAAATGCTAATTGGACAGACAGTGAATGTGCTACCATCTTGAGCACTTCTCTTAGCGGCAAAGCATTAAGTGTGTTTGGAAGACTTCCTCCTGAGGATGCAGGCAGCTATCACAAAGTGAAAACTGCATTACTTAAAAGGTTTAGATTTACGACGGATGGGTTTCGTGAGAAGTTCAGGACTGGAAAGCCTATGGACGGTGAAACGGCAACACAGTATGTTGCGCGACTGAGTCATTATTTCGACCGCTGGACTGAACTCTCAAAAATTAAACTAGAGTACGGCGCACTTCGCGAACTCCTAATTAAGGAGCAATTCCTGGGCAGCTGTCACCCTGGTCTGTCGCTTTATTTAAAAGAAAGAAAAGCGAATAACCTGGAAGAAATGATGGATCTCGCAGACCAGTATTTGGAAGCCCAGGGAGGCGAAAATTTGAGCAAAATTGTAAATTCTGCAACCCCACGAAAGCCCGAATTCCGGCAGACACAACCTGGCGTGAAATCAACCCCGAGGTGTTATCTCTGCGGACAACTAGGCCACATCGCACCTAACTGCCGCAAAATTGTAACCAACAATCCATCCGCGTGTTAGAAATGCGGACAGAAGGGCCACAAAGCGATGTCGTGTCCCGGTGCTGACAAGGCAGCTCCGCAGGCGGCATGCGCGAGGACTCCGTCAGAGTCAGAATGTCGCCTGAAGGAAGAAGATGCCGATGGCTTTGTTGAGCTTAAGAACGGCAGGAAAGTCCGCGTGGTGCACGCCCTAGAGGAGGAGGAAGCAGAGAAGGTGGTTAATCGGAAGAAGGACAAGAAAATCCGGGTGGTGAACGCCGTAGTACATGCACAACCTGGATCTGCGGTGAATCGGATGCCGGTTTCGAGGGGAAAGATAAAAGGAAAATCAGTTTCTGTGCTACGAGATACAGGTAGCAGTGCCGTAATCGTTAGACGCAGTTTGATTCATGAGAATGATCTAACTGGCGAGAAATGCCCTGTGAGGCTAATTGACGGCTCAATCCAATTACTCCCTGAGGCAAAATTAGAAGTGCAGACGCCATACTATTCTGGGAAACTGACAGCCCTGTGCATGGA
Organism: Amblyomma maculatum; assembly: GCF_055883805.1. Lineage (NCBI taxonomy): Eukaryota > Metazoa > Arthropoda > Arachnida > Ixodida > Ixodidae > Amblyomma > Amblyomma maculatum. The sequence continues at coordinate 36,648,940 of NW_028146738.1, forward strand.
ACGCCCTATTTACGATTTGGTGTTGGGAAATATCAAGGGCGCAACATTTCCCGAGGATCCTGATCAAAGTCCCGCGCCTGTGCGCTGCAGTGAATCTAAAAAGAAAAAGGCAGGGCGAGGAAAGCAAGGCCATGTGAAGCCGGAGGAAAAGCCCAGAGAAAAGAATGAACAAAAGGAAGCACCTCAGGAGGAAACTGAAAAGAAAGAGACGACTCAGGAAATTAAGCCAGAAATGCCTAGACCTTCGTTGATTCAGGTAGCCCAAGTGTTTGTCCTACTTATGGGGGCGTTACTTGGGATATTTCACCTTCAGCGGAAGGAATACCGGTGCCCAGGAAAGAACACTATTACAGTGATTCTTTTTGTTGGTCTGTGCGCATTGGCACAGGTTCCCGTGTATCCGTCGGCGCTACTGGTTGTAGGGGCAATTATCGGCACACATTGGTTGTGTGATTTGCAAGAGGATAAGTCATGCCTCTGGGAATTTTCAGTAGCCCGATCGGGGAACATAGAAGCGTCTCAAATGCGAGAGCCTATAGCGAAGGCAGAATCTCTGGCGGACAGAAGCGTGTCACGCACTGATCGCGGGCTGTAATTACGCTCGGAATTTAGGGTCGTGCGCTTCGCATTTGAAAAGCGGTGTGTTGTTGATTCTTATGTGTATCTGACGACAGCGTGGTGCTATGTTTGTGAACATCATGGCATTGATGTATGAATTTTGTAATGTGTTATTACAGTTTGTGAAATTTGTGCAATGTGTGTGATATGGTCATTTGCCCCATATATTTGTGAGCGCATGCATGTGCGCGCGATGTTCGTGGTTGTGGTGAATATAGTGGGACAATATTCTTTAAGGGAGGGGCAGTGTCACGAAATCGGCGCCCATTTTCGTCAAGCCGGTACGGCGCGAGGCCCGCACGGCGTCGCGTGGAAGGCATGGAGAGAAAAGCCCTTCCCCGCGCGGGAGAGCGCGTAACTTTGTACGCGTTGCCGTGACCCTCTTTCCCATTGCCCGGGGAGAACGGTGGTTCATCGGCCTGGAATGTGCCAGGCCTTTCGAGAAACTTCTATGGGACCTGGCCAATGACGACGCGCGGCTCGACTGGAGGAGAAGAGGGAGCTATAACCAGCGAAGCTATGTGTGTGTGCGCGCTAGCTTTGACGCGTGCTAACAAACAGACGCGGCGCGCCCTATTTAAAGAGAAAGCGCCGTTTGATGAGTGAGTCAGTCAGTCAGTTCGTCAAGTGTTTTGCGACGTGCTCGCCTGTGTTTCGACTGGACTCCCGGGAATCACCCACTGCTGGCAAGCCCACGGACTTTCAAGGGAGCGGCGCTCGTCTCGTATGGCGGCCACATCGTGACTCTTGAGGCGTCGGACTGCAACAGTGCCCGATGAACAATTTGGTGTTTGTTTATGTAACTCTCTCGTGTTTGATCTGTTGTAAAGCATGTGTTATTGAATCATTCTGTAGTTGCATGCCTAGCGTTTGTATTCTGTGAACCTCTCGTCTTTGTATTGCAAGTGATCTTGTGTATTCCTTTGTACCGTCTCTTGCTGTGCATAAATTGTGATTTGTTTGTTACTTCTGACTCCGACCCTTACTCTGGTTTGAACCGGCGACCGCTGGGCACCAAACGACCACCCCCTTCTGTCACTACAAGGTAGTTGAATTCCGGCTGAGCTTGCCACGCAAGTCGAGGGCATCCCCTTTGCGACCGAAACAGCTACCCCCACTCACTCTAAGGGTGTCTGGGAGTGTGCGCACCGTTAAGGGCGCATCGTTAATAATACCCCCTAATTATTAACGGGTGACACCAAGCTAGTGTAATTAATGGGCTACAAAGCTTTTCAAGGTGCACTTTCACAGTGTGCATCGTGAGGATAGGGAAAAGATAATGCTGCGGCAGAAAATGCCCATTCTTGTAAGCCATGATTGACAGCGCTTAACCACACGGACAGAGTAAAGAACACATAAATGACGAACACAGGTGCTGAACTTCAATTTTATTCTGCAACCACTGATACTCTGCTTATATGCCCACAAAGGCACAGACAAGTGGCGATTTTTGACACTTGCAGCAACAAAAACTAACGTGACAAATAAAAACCGAAAGAAGTACCGAAAGGGCAAACCCGAACGAGGAGAGAACGAAATGTTCAAGTTATCTATTAAGCCGCCAACACATGCAACAGTGGACTAATAAGAGCAAAAAAACAACAAATGTGCAAGGGGAGCAGGAAATGGCTAGCAGAGGTAAAGCTAACAATTAGCACAGCAAAACCTTGAGATGAAGTGCACTAAAACTTAAAAAAAAACGGGGCATGAACAACAAAAATGAAGCCAACAACTGACATTGCTAAATGCAGAACACAAGCAGTACTGAATAGCTAAACCAAAGAAAATGAACGAAACGCACATGAGCAACAAGGGTGAAGTCAACAACAGGTAACATAGCTAAAGGATGAAAATGAGGTACATAAAACTGAACGAGGAAGATAAGATATCAGCAAACGAATTGCACAAATGTATGAAAGCTAAAATTGCGCTATATCAAACAAATCCAGAAAGAAAGGCAGTCTCTTTCCGAGTGAAATGGAGGGGGTGCTTACATAATCATCCTTGAGGTTCAAAAACTTGGCAGCTTCAATTATTTCACATGTCAGCTTATTCCTTTGTGTTTTTAACAATGTGGATTTATTTTTTCCGAAGATTGGGTGGCATGGCTTTTTTGAGTCGCAGTTCCTGCAGTAGGATGGCAGTACTGAAGGATATACCCGATAAGGCATTTTTATGCTCTATTAGCCTTTCATTGATACATCGGCCTATTTGGCCTATGTATTTGCAGCAAGTCAAATGGTTGGAGTGGACGCCTTCTGCGCATGCTGCTAAGGATTTTTTGTGCCTCTTGCCTTTTTTTTTTTTGCTTTTCGTTGTCATCAATGATCCACCAAAGCTGCAATAGTTGCTTGGGGGCAGAAAAGAACGTCAACTCCTGCTTTCTTTTCACTCTTCTTAAGGTTGTGGGAAATTTGGTCCATGCAAGGAATCACTGCAACCTTTTTGCGTCGCCTGTGCACTTCAGCCAGTGGTTGTTTGTTTGCACTTGGTGTTTTTCAGCACTTTTCTGCGACAGCGGAGCGGACTTGTAATGGGTACCCTGATCGCGTGAGCCTGCACACCTTTTTCAAGAAGCTTTTTTGCAATTTGTGGTGGCATGACTTGGTCAAGGCATTGATAAGCGCAGACTGGATAATATTTCTTTTGACCAGCTTTGAGCAAATGGAGTCGTATGTTAGGAAGGGATTGTTGCCCCTTGGTCCAAATTCCTAGCACACATAACTGGGTGAAAAGTAGATTCTTGTTCCAGGAAGTGCATGAAATCCTTGTCCGACATTTCGTGCGTTAATTCAAGGGGACCCAGGGCACTCTTAAGGACACTCAAATCTTCAGGCACTTCAAGAAAAAAAGGCTTCCTTGTCACAGTCGAAAAGAACTAAGAAATCATCCACAAAGCGGGAAATGTTTTTAATTTGTGAGTGTTTGAAGCGGTTCCTGAGACATCTGTCATGCATAGCTAAGAACAGATCACTGAGAATGGGGCAATGCATGATCCAATGCAGATCCTGTGCCTTTGGATAAAGTGCGAACCATTCCATTCTACAAATGTTGATTTTAGGTACACATAAAGCATTTCCAAGAAACGATCTGCAGAGACACTACAATCATTCTGGAAAGATACAGCTCCAGGCTTGTCGACAGCTTCACGAAGACGTTTCATGAGGTCATCTTAAGATATAGAATAAATCTTCAACATCTGTAGAAAATCACGTTAGGCTTTCTATTATTCCAGTTCAAAAACCTAATGACTTCATCCGCATTCTTTACTAGAAAGGGATCATCGATAGAAAGCAATTTCTGGTTGCCTTGCAAATTTTAGCGACGTCTGTCTGCCAGGTGTCATCCGAAACAATAATGCACAGAGGGCACGGGAGTTATATCTGGCAGAAACACGTCACTATATATTTACAATGCAACCTGAAATTGGTTTTTATCGATCATTTTTTTCTGGTAAAGAATACAGATGTAGTCATTAGGTTTTTTAACGGGAATAAAAACAAAGCCTACCATGCCTTATCTATAAATGTAAAAGACTTGTTTTATTCTATACCTCAAGATGACCTCATGAAATGCGTTCGCAAAGGTATTGACAAACATAGAACTATATCCTCCCAGAATGAGTGTGGTGTCTCTGTAGATGGTCTCTTAGAATTGCTTTCTGTGTGTCTAAAATAAACATTTCCAGAATGGAATGGTTCACACCTGATCCAAAAGCATGGGATCTGCTCAGTGGTCGGTCTGTTCTTAGTTATGCATGACAGTAGTCTCAGGAATCACTTTGAACACTTGCGAGTTCAAAAAATTTTTCGCTCTGGGGACGATTTCTTAGGTATTTTAGACAGTGGAATGGAAGCCTTTTTTCATAAAGTACCTGAAGTTTTGAGTGTCTTTAAGAGTATCCTGGCTTCCCTTGAATTAATGCAAGAAATGCCGGACAATGATTCCATGTGCTTCCTGGAACTAAGCATCTTTACACACAGTCACGTGTGCTGGGCATTTGAACTGAGGGGCAAAAAGCCCTTCCTATCATATGACTCCGCTCGTTAAAAGCTGGTAAAAAGAAATATTCCATTCTGTCCTTGTCAATGCCTTGAACAAGTCATGCGACACAAATTGCAAAAAAGCTTGAAAAAGGTATGCAGGCTCACGCAATCAGGGTACCCGTTACAAGTCCTCTGCACTGTCGCAGAAAAAGTGCTGAAAAGCACCAAGTGCAAAAACTGAAGCACTGGCTGAAGCACATAGGCAACGCAATAATGTTGCAGTGATTCCTTACATGCACCAAAGTTCTCACAACCTGACGAAGAGTGAAAAGAAAGCAGGAGTTGACTTTCTTTTCTGCCCCTGAGCAACTGTTGCAGCTTTGGTGGATCATTAATGACATATAAAAGCAAACAAAAACCCGGACCAAGAGGTACAGAAAACCCTTAGAAGCATGTGCGAAAGGCGGTCACTCTAACCCTTTGACTTGCCGTGAGGTATACATGGATCAAACAGGCCGATGCATCAATGAAAGGCTAAAGGAGCATTAAAATGACTTAGGTATATCCCCCCCCCCCGTATCTGCCATCTGCTGCAGGAAGTATGACTCAAAGAAGCCATGCCACACAATCTTCGAAAAAAAAACCAGTGTTAAAACACATCGGTATAAGCTGCGATATGAAATAGTTGAAGCTGTCAAAATTTTGAGGCTCAAGGATGATTGTGTAAGCACCCTCTCCATTTCACTCTTGGAAAAAGAGATTGCCTTCCTTTATGGACTTCTTTAATCTTGCTTGGTTTTAGCTTTCTTACATTCATTGAATTAATTTGTTGATATTTTATCTTTCTTGTTTGATTTTATGCACCTCATCTTCATCCTTTCGCTATGCTGCTCATGAACGTTTCCTTCATTTGCTTTGTTTTAGCTATTTATCTAGTGCTCATCTGCATTTAGCGCTCAATTGTTGGCTTCATCTTTCTTGTCATGCACCTTTTCTTTCAGTTTTAATGTACTTCATCTCACGCGTTTTGCTTTATTATTTGTTAGCTTTACCTCTGTTGCCCATTTTCTGGTACCGTTGTTTTTTTTTTTTGCTCTTATTAGTCTGCGGTTCCACGTGTTGTTGGCTTAGAATATGATGTCCCTATTTTGTTCTCCCCTTGTTCGGGCTTGCTCTTACGGTACTTCTTTTCTTTTTATTTGTCACAAGTGTCGAAAATCGCCACTAGTTGGTGCTTTTATGGGTATATAAGCAGAGTATCGGTGGTTCCAGAATAAGGTTGAAGTTCAGAGCCTGTTTTCATCTTGTATGTGCTTGCTCTGTCCGTCTGGTTAAGCACTGTCAATCATGAATCAACACCACTAGCCTGACGTTTTCTATCCTTGCACCTTGTGAGTTCCTTCTAGCAGGTGAGAAAGGAGCTGGTGGCAATGATTACAAAATAAGCTTGGGAGCTCAGCTGACCATCTTTGTGGTAACCCCTTCATATGTTTAGATTTTTGAGTGCTTTGCCTGAGGCCATTGACATAAAGGGGATCATACCTTAAAATAGCAGTATTTAATGAAAGTTACAAAGCCTCGGCAGCAAAACAAATATGGTATATAACAAATCAAGCCCTAGATAAAAAACAAAGGTATAATCATTGACATTTTAGCAACTAGGCACTCTTTTTGTTTCTAGGCCCACCCAGTACAGAAGCTACCTTGTTCTTTAAAAGCGACATTTCAGCAGTCATCACCTTTTCTTTGAAGTTGCTTTTGAGCGAAGATAAGCCTTTCTGCTTTGGAACTGCCTTAAAGTTGGGGCTTTTGTTCAGCCATCCTATCTGAATCCTGCTTTGCCATGCCTTTGCCTAATAAATGTGTCTGACACATTAGGGCTCAGGGCAGCCCTTATCTCACCCCCTGTTATGAACAGGCTGTCACTAAGAGGGAAACAATTGTAAATTCAATTCGGTTGCTTTTTGGTGAGATAGCGGGAAGCATCTTTGATTTGGTCTTCATCCCAGTAAGTATGTATGATTATGCCCTCTGAAGCCTCAGCCACTCAAGTTGCTTTTCTGTAGTGCGCTCACCAGTGACGTCCCTATAATTAAGACTCTTGTCTCTTAAAGTATCACGGCAGCCTTATAGGTCCGTAGCCATGCTGAAGCTCTAAGCAATGCTAGCTGATAACTGTCCATTTTACAGATTGAGAAAGCATTCACACCACAAAGTGAGAAGCGAACGATCCATAAATGGGTGTGTTTGGCCAATGTTTAAATTGCATTGTTTCATTTGTTTGCTGTATAGGACTCTTCAGAACATAAAATATGAGCAAGGCTGTTTGTCTACTCATGCTGCCTGTTCATCTGAAGTGTGCTAATGTGGAGTAACGTCCTTAAGAAAGGACAGTGTAGCAGATGTGGGCATGCTATTCAACCCATGTACAACCTTTCGTGTGGCACTGAAACACAGAAAAGTCTCCACTCAAGCACGCGGGTTAAGGTTTGGGTGCCGGTATCATCTGAGGTAAACGATTCGATTATTTCAGTTAAAGGCAAGTGTACCACCTTAAAGTCATGGCTGATTGCTTTAGTGGCAAGCAAAGTGCTTAGTTGAGTAGCAACACAGGCTCGTGACCAATCACTTTGTGGCTAAGTGCAGTTACTACAGGCCTACTATTACCTTCCATGCTATGTGTGTGTTAATTGTTGCAGTCCTTATTGGTTCTTGAGAGAATGATCTGTGTAGGTAATTGCATAAAATTGGTCACTTCCTTATTTTGACAACACATTTATTGCTATTGCTGCCATGCAGTATGTGACACTGATTGAGTGTAGAGTTCTCAAGCACTTCCTTCCAGCCAATGCTTGGTTTAATAATTTTGTTGTCATTGTCTTGTGTTGTTAATGATAATAGCTAGTGAACTGGTTGATGTGCCCTTGCAGCAGGTGTGTGTGCTTGTGCTTCGCAGCACATGATAATGAGTAATTTTTGTTTATAAGTCACTGTATCCGTTCTGTTCCCAAACATATGATTGTACTCAAGGGGACTCAATCACAGTTCTTCAATGCTTTTTTTTTGTAAGCCACTATAGTTGACTTTACATTATATTTGAGGATGTCATGTATTCTTTCCTTGACTGTTATAGTGTATATCAGTGGGTCTCTTAGATTATCTTAGAATGTGCAGGCAGGTGCTAATTTCAGCTGATTCGCAGTGCCCATCTGTTGCATCATTAACTATCACTGCATACCTATTTTGTATGTGTGACATTGTCTCCCATCACATATTTTACAAGATCAGATATTTGTTCCGTATTGATCTTATTGAGCTCAGATTTGCGAATTATATTTCATCTGTCAAGTTCTAGCATCAACTTATTTTATAGCATTGTTCGAGGACCTTCTCGAGCGTTAGAGCAGACCTCAACTCCGTGTGCACTCAGGCATGTGCATTCATGCAAGCATATCGTCAGCATGTGACACACGGTCCGAGTGTTTGGTATTTACTTTTGCAGCGCAGTGGAAAGGATATGCTTTGGTTATTGCTCAGAAATATTTTAAGATGTAACACATGCATGCACTATCACGTTTAACTTGATTCATTAAAGTGGTCACGACAGCTAACAACCGAGCATAAACTAGTTATTGCATTTCACTCCTCACACGTTAAATTATAAATCCTCAAAATTTGAGCTCATTCGGTGCAGCAGATAGTTTTAAAAATAATTTTTATTATTATTGAAATTGGCTTTCTAGTCTGGCAACCATTGGCCGCTGACGTCATGAGATATCATTCCCATGTCGTCTGCTATTCGCGATGTAGGCTATGTAGTCTACACTTTTGCATTCATGCTTGGATGGTAAAAATATTTAATGATAAAATATGAGCAAAAATATTTTATTCGCATATTCTTTTTTCTTTGAAAAGCCTTTACTATAATATGCGACTTTAGTGATCCTCGGACTTATTTTGGGCTTTGTCTAGAGATTGCCGAGGTGGCCGAAATTGACGGGCTCATACTGTATAATTTAGCATACAATCAAAAGTATATTGTCACAACTCAAGCCACTGGGAGCCGTGAAGGTACAAGTTGACGAAGACCCGAGAATAAGGTCGGCTTCTGATTTCGATTACAGAGTCCAGCACCAGTGCGCCTCTCGAGCCAACAACCACTTCGTCATCGTCGGCACAAAGCACGAAAGCCGTGCGGCGCTAGGCACGTGGCATTATTCCCTCCCGTGAAAGAAAAACATCCTCCCGATGACAAAGTGAGAGGAGAAAAAAAATATGAGGTGTGAGGTGAACTTTACAATAACTCAAGGTCTCACTTGCAGGAAGCGCTTAGTCACGCGAAAAGTACGGCTTTAAGCGCTCCACATGCACAATTTCAGGCCGCCGACGCCGAACACTGACGGTCACAGTTCCATCTGGAATAACTGTATTTAACGCTGTTTAAGCGGCGCAGGACTTCATAGGGTCCGAAAATACCAGTGGAGCAGTTTTTCGCACAAGCCTTTGTGGCGCACGGGGGTCCACACCCACACTTGGTCCACTAGTTCGTAGTGGACTTCCTGTGCCGAATTTTATAGTGTCGAGCGTCAATGGCATGCTGCTCCTTGATGTGCAAACGGGTCAGCTGAAGGGCTTGCTCGGCCTGTTCTGTGAAATGAGTGGCATCAGGTTAGACCGCTTATTCCCCGCACGGGAGAATCACCTCCAACGTCGTGTGGGCCTCCCTGCTATATACGAGACGGTACGGCGTAAACTATGTGGTTTCCTGCGGCGCCATATTGTAGGCGAAGGTGACATACGGCAGGATCTCGTCCCACATTTTGTGTTCAACGTCGATGTACATTGAGACCATGTCCGCCAAAGTTTTGTTGCGTCGTTCCGTTAGGCCATTTAACTGAGGCTAATACGCTGTTGTGCGATGCTCTGTATGGCTGAGAGTTAAGGTCTCCCGCTGTAGCCGAGCTGTAAGCGCCTTTCCTCTGTCAGTAATGGTGGTCGACGGTGCACCGTGTTTGAGCACAATGTCGTTCATAAAGAATCGAGCATCTTCGCCGGCAGTACCTCGGGCAAGAGCCTTCGTTTTCGCTTAGCGTGTTAAGTATTCTGTAGCGACTACGATCCACTTGTGTCCGCTCGAGGATAAAAGAAATGGGCCTAAAAGGTCCATGCCCACTTGCTCGAAGGGTGTGAGGGGTGGTTCGATAGATTGTAACATGCCGGATGGCTTGAGCGCGGGTTTTTTTCGCCGTTGGCATTGTCGACAAGTCTGTACGTAACGTCTAACGCTTGGAGAAAGATGTGGCCAGTAATAGTTCTGCCAGACTCGGTTTAGGGTGTGTGTAAAGCCAAGATGACCTCAAGCTGGTTCGTCGTGGCAGGCCAAGAGGGTTTCGTGCATTAGATCAGCCGGTATGACTAGCAGGTATGTTTTTGCATTTAATGTAGAATTTTTATAAAGCACCCCATTGCAGAGGCAATACGACGACAGCCCCCGAGCAAGATACCGGGTTATTGCAGGGTGCCCACCTTCAAGATTGTCAATAATCAGTCACAACTCGGAGTCGGCACACTGTTTGGAAACGAGGTCGGACGTAGTGACTGTTCCAATGAAGCTATCGTCGTCGGTGGCATCTGACAAAGGAGGGCCGACGGGAGCGGGACAGCCTATCAGCATCGGTGTGCTTTCGGCCAGACTTATAACATCCAAATCGAACTCCTGCAGGCGCAATGCCCAACGTGCTAAGAGGCCACAAGGATCCTTTAGGTTTTTCAGCCAACACGAGTGATGGTCAGTGATGACACGAAACGGTCGGCCATAAAGGTACGGGCGGAACTTTGCAGCAACCCATACTACCGCCAAACATTCTTTTTCAGTGGTAGAATAGCATCCGTGTGTAACTCTGTGTCGGCATCATCATTGAAATGTGTCAGGATCGGGGGTGACTGGAGCCAGCATCGTAACTCGTCGAAAGCCATCTGTTGCTCGGCGCCCCGGGAAAGTGATGCGTCATCTCGAGTCAGGAGTGTCAGAGGGCTGGCCATTTGTGCAGTTTTTGATAAAGCGACGATAATAGGAGGACAGCCCCAAAAACTCTTGGACTGCTTTTTGTGGGCGGGGACGGGAAAGGCAGCAACGGCAGCAAGTTTCTCAGGCTCAGCTCGGATGCCATCAGCACTCACGATGTACCCAAAAAACTTCAATTCAGTGAACCCGAAGTGGCACTTTTGAGGCTTGAGAGAAAGGTTGGCAGACTGGACGTCTTCAAGAACAGTTCTCAGGCGGTGCAGGTGTTCCATGAACGTCGGTGAAAAGATGACCACGTCGTCGAGATAAACAAGGCATATCTGCCACTTAAGACCTGTGAGCAGTCCATCATCCACTGGAAGGTGGCAGGAGCGCAGCAGAGCTCGAATAGGAGAATGTGGAATTCATAGAGCAGGCCTGGTGTTATGAAGGCAGTTTTCTCATGGTCCCTCTCATCAAGTTCGATTTGCTAGTAATCACTCCTGAGGTCAATGGAGGAGAAGTAGTTGCTCGGCAAAATCGGTCGAGAGAGTCGTCGATCCGTGGCAGCGGATAGACGTCCTTCTTTGTCATACTGTTAAGTTTGCAATAGTCAACGCAGAAATGAAGTGTTCCGTATTTTAACGAGGACTACAGGCGACGACCATGGGCTGCTTGAAGATTTATTGACGCCATCGGCGAGCATCTCCTTGACTTGCTCTTGGATAGCATCTCTCTCCTGAGGAGACACACGATAGGGCTGCTGATGGATGGGTCGAGTGCCTTCATGCGTGACAATTCGATGTTTGCAGCACTTCAGACGAAGACGTGAAGTCCGCACCAAACTCCAGCAGTAGATCCTGGAGTTGCCTTTTTTCAGCAGATTAAAGGCTGGAACTGATGTCGAAAGCGTGTACAGCATCATCCGGTTCGATGCTAGGCGTAGCTTTCTCGAAAGCTAAACATTCGGCGACTTCCTGCAGATGATCGACGTAAGCGATGACATTGGTGACAAGCACCTCCATCTCTCTCTGCAACAAAAGAAACAAAGACCTCTTGCCACAGAAACTCCCAAAGCGAGTGAGAGGGAGACAATAGGCTCAACAACACAGAGGCCGTGATGTGGCTCGTCACAGGTAACTCTGGCGAGGATGCTGGCGCGTGGTGGCACTGTGAGGCTATCATCGGCAACTCGCAGCGTGGAGTGAGACCCATGGTACTCATGCTTTTCGGTGGCCAGTTTGGCAGAAAACATCACCAAGTAGATTGGGAGATTTATAGTGGCACCGTGCTCACGAAGGAAGTCGATGCCAAGAATAACATCGCGAGAGCATTTGCGTAGAACAAGAAAAGTCGCGACAAATGTGTAGCCTCGCACCGTAACCCGGGCTGTACACATGCCCAGTGGTGCAACCACATGTCCGCCTGCCATACGTATGTCTGGTCCGTTCCATGGCATCATCACTTTTCTCAGTGTCCTTGTAAGCCGCCAGCTAAGGATAGAATGATCGGCTCCCGTATCAACTAAAGCGCTGACCTCCTTCGTGTCGGCAATAACGGGGATGTTCAGGGAGACCCGGCCAAGACTAGGGCCTGTCGACGTCTGTTTAGAGTAAAGTGAGCGATGTGGCGGCGGAAGCTGGACGGCAGTTGGGTGGTTGGCGTCGGGACGATTCAGTGTGGACGGCAGGTTGGAGGGAAGGGTCCGATGCGGTGGCGGAAGCTGGGCGGCAGTTGTGTAGTCTGTGTTGGGGCGATTTGAGCGACGTGGCGGTGATAATTGGTTGGCGATGCGGACGAAGTCGGGGCGATCTGGTTTGTGCGGCGAAAACTGGACAGGAATTCGGCGTTCGACGTCGGGGCGAATCGAGCGGTGCAGCAGTGGAAGCTTTGCGGCGAGTCGGTGTGCGGCGGCCTCGACCCAAAAGGTCGCCGGAGCTAGTTTTCCCGACAAGGGCTCGAGGAACCACGGTGTCCAATGGTATACCGTGGCCCAGAGGGCGTAGATTGACGAGGCGAAGGCGAGCGCGACTCGCGACGAGGAGAATGCAGCAGACTATGCTTGTGAGTGACGTACTCGGCGATGTCCTGAGGCCGCTGACCAGGCCGTGGACGAGGGCTGTCAAGAGAAAATCCTCTAGGCCCACTTGGCGATAAGGGCACCGCTGATAGAGGTGACCTGCCTCGCCACAGTGGTAGCAAAGAGGGCGGTTATCTGGAGCGCACCAGAGATCAGTCTTCATGGGCACCTGGCACCGATCGGCGCAGAGGGGCAGCGATTCTGCAGTTCACACAGCGACCTGAGGTCGCTGTGCGGTGGTGGGTGGGTTCCACATGAGGCCGGAAAAAAGCTGGTCTTTAACTCCATACATCAGCTGCCGCACCCTCTCCTCACTCGTGGACGGGTCAGCGCGATGGCAGAGACGCATGACGTCTTCAACGTACATTGCGACCCCTTTGTTCGGACGCTGAACTCGAGAGGTCAGGCTACGCTCGGTGTTCTCTCGGCGGTGGCTGTTGGCGTATGTACCGAGGAGCTGGCTTTGTAGGGCCGGTTACGTAGAGAACGTGGCCTCGCGGTTCTCGAACTATGTCCCAGCAGCGTCCTCAAGGCTGAAGTAGACGTTTCACATTTTCGCAGCGTCGTCCCAGCCATTAAACGTCGCGACCTTTTCGTAGTGAGCTAGCCAGTACTCGGCCGTCTTCAAACTGCTCACCGTGAAATGGCTTAGGGGTACGTGGGGTCTGAAGAATGAGTCAGGATGAAGGGGTGGAAAGGACAGTCATGGTACGGGCGAACGGTGTCGTTGCCATAGCTAGGGTCTCTTCGTCAAGAGGGAAGGCCTTGGGGGGGCGAGCCTCGGAGCCGCCGGCTTGTACAATGAACAGGAGTGGTGACGAGAGGCGGCCATGTCGGGTCATCAGCAGGAGAAGGGATCATCGATGGCACCCCCACCAGTGTCACAACTCAAGCTACAGGGAGCAGTGAAGGTACACGCAGACGAGGACCTGAGAATAGGGTCGGCTTCTAGTTCCGATCAGAATCCAGCACCAGCGCGCCTCTCGAGCCAACAACCACTTCGTCGTCGTCTGCACTAAGCACGGCAGTCGCGCGGCGCGAGGCATTATTATTCTTACGCTATGAGATTTAGCTTATTTTAGCAACAAGCGCTCCCGCATGTGAAAAGGTACGTGTCTATTTTTTCTGCCGTGTACCCGCGCCACGAAAGTGAGGAAGAGTTAGCATTATGTTCCTGATTGCTGAGCTACTGTCGTCGCTCTTTCGGTCCAAAAACTTAGAATAAACAAGCATTACCATGAGGCGAGAGCATACCTTGCGACATTAAAGGAGCGGACAAAACTTTTGAACGAAGCGGGACCTCTTGACGACCTTGCGCTGATCAGTTCCGTCGGCATTGTGGTGCCGAAAACCTTGCACTGCAGTGATAGGCGACCGCTGGTCGTGCTGGCGTCGTCGCCGGCGTAATGCGAAATATCATGCGTAGATAAGCTAAGGAAACTGCGCAGCCCACTGACTGAAACCGTGCTTTATGCTGAAGAAAGCATGCCTTATTCTATATTGTTTTTGTGCGGTAGCATCTTCATCAAGCACTTTCGTATGAGGCTTGGCCACTGAGTCAATCAACTCCCCCCTCCCTCCAAAAAAAAAGATTTGTCCTTCGATATTGCAGCCTGCATTTCAGATGACACTCCACCGTGCATAGTCTCACCGCACATCCGCGTATAGTCTGCTGTCCGCAGTAATAAGAATGTTTTTAATATTAAAGCACCTCTACTTTAATAAAAAACTAGTAGCACACCTCTGATTAGAATTCATTATGTAGTTGGGGCTGGCACAAAAGCAGCCAATGGTGTGTGCTGTGCCTTCACTGTGGGGAACAACCGCTAGCATGACCAGCGTGACACTACGGGCTTGAATGTTGGTTTCCATGCATGATGGCTCCCATGGGGAAGATTGGGAAAAAATAAGGTGATAGATTATGGATGCATTTGACATTTATTAAGTATTTCTGAGTGTTTTCCAGAACACTTTCTGTTTTCACCAATCAATCAATAAAGCAGTAGATGAGTTTCTGGAACACTCGTACTTTTTCCATGATCCAGCGAAGGTTGGCAATCTGATCTCTAGTTCCTCTGCCCTTGCGAAACCCAGCTTGCACGTCCGGAAGCTCCCGATCCACATACTGCTGTAGCCTACCTTGGAGGATTTTCAGCATCACCTTGCTAGCAGCCGAAATAAGCACGATCGTGCGGTAGTTTGAACAATCTTTGGCACTGCCTTTCTTTGGAATGGGGATTTAAGCTGACCTCCTCCAATCCTGTGGTCACTGCAGGGTTGTCCAAAATTGCTGACATAATATATACATAACGTTAGCAGCATCGTCATGGTTGAGGTTTTGAAGCAATTCAGCTGGAATGCCATTAATTCCGCTAGCTTTGTTCTTAGCGAGGCTGGCTAAAGCCCATTCAACTTCACTCTTCAGGATGCCCGGCTCGAGATCAGTAATCACAACTGTCTTTTGTTGGGTTTGCACATCCGGGTCCTTCTTGTACAGTTCTGTGTGTTCCAGCCACCTCTTTATCTCTGAGGCTTCAGTGAGGTCCCTGCCTCGTTTGTCCTTTATCACGCCCAGCTTAACTCAGAAGCTTCCTTTGATATCATTGATTGTCTTATACAGAGCTCTTGTGTTCCTCAATTGGCTGTTGTCCTCAACTGCTTGGAACGGTATGTTCAGGAAGGCATTCTTATCACTTCTTGCTATTTTCTGAAAATCTGCCTTGAGAACCTCGTATCTTTCTCTTTCCCCCATAATTTTTACCTTCCTTTATTCAGCAATTTGCAAAGCCTCTTGAGATAACCGGTTTGCTTTCTTGCATTTCTTTTGCTTTGGAACTACCTTAGTAGCAACTTGTTGTATTTTATCACGAACATCAGTACACATCTCTTTAGGCTCTGTCTTCTAGATCTAATTCTTGAAATCGATTCCTCACTTCCACAGCATATTCTGATGGAATTTGATCCAGATCATACCTGAAAGGCCTTCTAGTTCTCTGCGTTTTCCTCAATCGAAGCTTAAATTTGGCAACAAGAAGCTGATGATCGGTGCCACAATCGGCCCCAGGCCTTGCTTTTACTGCTTGTATAGCGCTTCTCCATCTCTGCCGGCAAAGAATATAATCAATCTGATTCCTGTACAGACCGCCCGGTGAAGTCCATGTGTACAGGCGCCTCTTGTGTTATTGAAAATAAGTATTCGCTATGGTCAGGCAGTTTTCTTGACAAAACTCTATTAGCATCTGCCCACTTCATTTATCTCATCAAGACCGAACTTGCCTGTGATTCCTCGTATTTCTTCACTCCCCACCTTGGCATTCCAGGCCCCTATGAGAAAAAAGACGTCTGATAATGGTGTGCGGTCGGGAAGGCTTTGCAGGTCAGCATAAAATCTCTCAACGTTAGCTTCTTCAGCAGTAGTGGGTGGTGCATAGACCTGGATAACTGTTATGTTGCAAGGGTGACCTTGGATTCAAAGTGAAATCATTTGGTCGTTTTTGGGGTTGCACCCTAGCACTGCGTTGCCCATTCTTCCGTTTACTATGACAGCGACCCCATTCCTTCTCCTGGATTCGTGCCCACAATAAAAGACATAATGGTCGCCGCAATTAATTCTCCCATTCCGGACCACTTGAGCTCGCTGATACCCAAAATATCAATGTTCAATCTGCCCATTTCTCGCTTGACGACATTCAGTTTACCTTGCGTCATAGAACTTACATCCGACGTTGCTATGTGATTTATCTCCTTGCAACATCGAACTTTCCTCTCGCTTCCCGACACATCCACAACTGGGTGTCCTCTTGGCTTTAGCCCAGCCGGTTCATTCGTCCTGGAGCTACTAGGAATCGCCCTTTGTTCATCCCCAGTAACATGTGGGACGCCTTCCAACCTGGGGGCTCATCTTCCGGCGCCTTATCATTAATGTTATTGTGACTGGTCATAGTGTTTTCTTGGCAGGAAATACTGGAGTGGGTTGCCGTTACCTCCTCCACCGAATCACATTTCGTCAGAACTCTGCCGTGACCTGTCTATCTTGGGGGGCCCTACACAGCAGAGCTCAGGACTTCGAGTTTCGCAAGCCCCTCCGCCATGACAAGGCGGAGGGGCTTGCTAAACATCAGTCCCATGAAGGGGACTGATGTTGTAAATCGATGCAAAGTAAATGAGAGCTCCTGTCTTCACTTACCAAAAAGTTATCCTCAGGGGATCCATGTTAGCTTTAGAATACAAGCGAGACGCAAAACATGCAGCCTGGTTACTTTTGGCAAAAACGGTACATGCACTTATTAATGTGCTTTCTCGAGTACGTACTGGGAGCTGCAACCCGTGGCAATGCTCGAGAAGGTCCCCAAATAGCAAGTCAAGTAAAATAAGCTGAGTACGGACTTAAGAGATGAAACATATTTTGCGAATAAATCGATTTAATGAGCATAGTACGACGCAAACTTCTGCACTTGTAAATGGTGAGAAGAGATATGTTGCCTCACATACACGAAATAAGTAAACAATGTCAATGGAAAGACACACATGATGTCCACACGACTGGCAGAAATAAGCACTATCCTCGAGATCGTACGAGATGTGTTCAATGAAGTACCGCACATGCTCATATCACTTTTGTCGTCTGCTAGCTGCACAAGCGTCGCCCGCACTAAATCATCCTTGTGAGCGTCTGGCATTTTTGTGCGACAGGCATTGATTTTTGGTGTTCGTTTGTGTGTCATCACGAAGCCGCATGAGATAGCCGAATTGCCAGGAGTTCCTTACGATTGAAGGGTGAGATGGCAATCAAGCCCTACCGTGTCGCGCTTTTGTACAATGTTGCTAAAGCAGGTATATATATATCTGTCAGGTTGTCTTTCAGATAATGTGGTAGCTTATCACTGTATGCTAATGAATGTTTCATATAAATGGATCAGTGACGAAGCAAATAGCAGTATGGAGTTACGAAAATGAGGCTCACCTTATAGAAATGTAGACTGGGGATAGTCACACTACCATATTATACCCTTAAAGGCGGACTTTAGGCATCCCTCCAGGTTTTAAAAATAATTTTAGTTTGTCCGAGGTCTGTTTTAAGCGCCTGTGTTCCCTCCGTATTTGGTTTTCATTTATAATCATCATGTGGATTTAAGGTGGTGTCATTTCTCGCAAGGGTGGAAGAACGGGCTATGTGCTGGTTCATATTGGGAAAAAATGATACCACACTCTTGAGACATGGATATGCGCTGTGTTGTCATTTTTTTGTTGATGTCTCAAAAATGGCCTGTTATTTTTTCTCATGCTCTATTCTTACTGAGCTTTTTCATTTCACCTCAGATGTATGACCTACAGTAATGAAGAAAGACATGCCTTTTTTTATGCCTTATTACTTATTGTTGTGGTAGTTTTTTTCTTATGTCTATATCCCTGTGTTTTAGATAAAAAGAACGCCCAAGGTCGCCCTGCTTTGTTGTATTGAACAACAATGCACCGTAAAGTCTTCCCGCTGTCAAAAAGTGCATGAACATCAGAGCATATCCTGCCTTCCATTATCACTCTCAAAGAAAGTATCTAGTATGCAGAAATAATACAGCGGTAGGCATAGCTAGTGAAGTTAACTGTCGCCTGACCACATACCCACAGGCTACGAGGTCAGCCAGTCAGTGTATGTGTGTAAAGGCTGATGTGTGAGCAGCATTAGGGTAGCAGTAGCTTCTCTACACTGCCAGGAAATCGATCACTGAGAGGGCTTTAATTAGTTTGAATACTTGTCACGCAGTATGCTTTGTTGGTCCTATTACATTGCAATACATCACCTTCTTAGTTGGATCTCTGCCTTCTCCACTACTGCAGAGTGTAGGTAGCACATAGCAAATAGTCTGCACCTTTCTTGTGTCGGTAGATTAGTGTGTTACCAGTCTGTGCAGATGTAATTGAGCGGAAAGGTTGTTTTGTGGTTCAAGCAACAGCGATCTGTTATCACTTCACTTAAAGCTTGATGGGCTGGTGGAGTGAATTACAAAACGATTACATGTACAGTCGTGCCCCGTTAATATAGACGACCCGAATTATATACAGTTTTTCTGGGGACGAAACCTTTTCAATGTATTTATGCCTCGTTAATATGGAAACTTGCTGTCCGGACAATGGACAGGGGAAGAATGCACGCGCCCCACTTAAGCCCATGTATTTTTGTCTCGTTAATCTGGACAGTGCTTGAAAAAAAAGCAGAGTCTTAACGGAAGGTAAAGAAGTGCGCGCCGCCCGCGAACCTATGCGACAGCCGATACGGCGGGATGCCTGAACGAGTCGTGTGGGGTTGCAAAGAACCAAAGCGGGCGTATCGCCGTTCTAAGGGAGCGGGAGCGCAAGAGCGGAGAAGAACGTACACAGTAAAGGGAGGGTCAGCGTAAGAAAGACCCCAAAAGGGGGGAACCAGGAGATTTCTGGGTGCAGCGGAAGTGCTGCCGCAGTCGGGAAAACAGCAACATGTGGTTGCAATAAATTCTGCTGAACGTGAACAGAGAGGCCGGTAAAAGCGTAAGAAAGAAATGACAGGAAGAAAGAGAAGTGCCTACAGTGGCGGTGGGAACTGAAGTTTTCTTTCCCAAAGCGCAATTTGTGTTCCATGAAGCCGTTAACGCTTTTCGGTGAGAGTTACGACACACTTACAAAGCAGAGCGACAAAATGAAGGCGACGTACGAACACGCAACCGAGACCAGGCTTCCCGTTCTGGACGCGCTTCCCTCTCATGCTCCCGGTTTTAGTCCCTGTTGCGCTGCCGAACTGCCAAACTATGCACACTAGGCGCTCCGTATGTCGGCTTCGCTTTGAGTGAACGATGCGGCCTTGACAAGGTCTGAGCTCTTCATAGTCGGCTAGCCGTCGTTCTAAACTGTACTTCAGCTTGCAGTGTTTGCTTTACGGGAGCACATAAAAACGGCGCGAAGAAGATGGGATGTTCGATAACCCTCTGCATAGCACCTTGCCAACTTGACTCCCTTGCCTCCTTACAGAAACAGTACAAGGCAAAAAAAAAGAAAGAATCAGAAGAACGAAAAGGCAGAAAGGTTAACAGGCAAAAATGTGCACAGCATCAGGAGCCTGTAACCCTCAACTTGAGTCTGGCTTTTGGCATATGCTGGAGTTAAACGCAAAAGAATAGAGCTAAACGCAGGCGTGAGGAAATCTGTGAATATATGCGGCAAAATCCATCTCAGTCAATCCAAGCTGCTAGGGACTAGTATCGACAGCTCAGCTGTTTCCTCGCCTCAGGAGAATCTCAAGCAGCTACCTACACTGTGAAAAAAATTGGTCAAAATGACGGAAAATTCTTGGCAGCTCTATTTCCAAGCATTATCCGTCATTTCAACTTATTGTGCTTTTAGTCATTTTGATGTTTACTTGTCAAACTGGAATACATTTAAGCCGTCAATATGACAATTGACCATCATTTCTAAATGACTGTGCATTTCTTCATTTCGATATAATGTACTTAAGTTGTAAATATGACAGTTGATCGTCATTCTCAAATGACGGTTCATTTCATTATTTGGTATAATACACTTATGCCGTCAGTATTATGGCTGGCTGTCATTCCCACATGATGGTGCTGTTATTCATTTTGACATACTGCTTATGAACCAGGAATACAACGGAGTCATCAATGTGCCATTGTACAATGTACCGTCATATTGACGGTTACTGTGTCAGCCTGAAATACATTTAAAGCGTCAAAATGACAACTTGACATGTTTTCACTTCACGGTCCAATGACATTAAGCACTTTTTGTACAGTACAGCATCAGTTCAACATTTTTTATCGTTCAACATAAAGCATATATAAGCCATCAATATAAACCTATAAGAATCCATCAATATCATTTCAGCTATTTGAATCTGAAACACATTTATTTACAATTTCCTATAGCCTCGGTTGTAAGAAGCTGAGCAAAATTTAAGTTAAACTTTGTGCCGCTCTGAAATCGAGCCTCAAGAGCAAAGTTCAACTGCTTCTCTTTGTCATTTGGATCTGTTCCTTTTTACTTTTAATCAAGGACTTCCACTGCTGCTGCTGTCAAGCTGCAGACTGACTCGCAGAATATCTTTAAATAAGTCACAAAAATTAGCACTTTCAAAAAACCTTTATTGTTATAAATGCGATAAAATGTAATTTAAAAATACGCTTTGAACTTGCAGCTTGCTGCTCGCAGATTCTTCCCAAAATCATGCATGGTGTATCTAGAAAACAGAATATGACGTATACTCATATTAGATACATGATCATATTAAGGGTATTTAAATAAAACAATATGGGGCCATAAGAAAAGCATCCAACATATGCTGAAACTAACTTCGGATATAAAAAATACAAACATTCAACACGTGGGCAACTTCTGTTACCATCATTGCATACCAGTAATTTCTATAAAATGAGACAACAGAAATCTGTCCAACTCGTATTTATGAACTTTGAGTCATTTTGTCTAGCCTCTTCCCTGATTCTGCGAGAGATTGTGATTTTGTCAAGCTAGCCCGACATTCCAGTTTCCAAGTCCACTTATCCCAGCTGTTATTTCCCAAAGCCTTAGAAAATAAACAATTTGAACAGAGATGAACCACAAAAGTTGAGATGACAGTCAAATTCTTTATAGTACCGTAGTTCAGGTAAACATTTTACACTGTCGGAAGGAATGGCTTCATTTTCTCACTTCATTACCATTTCATCTCTAAACCATTGAGATTATATTCATGCAATTACTTTTATGTTTCCCATGTGAAGGCAACTATATTGGTCAATTTTCTTCCTTTGCCTGATTCTTTCAGTTAAAGAACACAAACGCTTTAAGTCCATCTTCGATCCTAATAATAATAATTCCTCAAGGTCAAACTTTCACTTATGGGGCACTTCATAAGCTGCAATTTAGGCACAGTCTTAGTTGATTGCATCAGTACCATCTCACTCAACTGGCCAGCTCCGAGAAACAAATTGTCCCTCCCGCAAGGCACATTTGCAACCGCCACAAGACCGACAACCAACTTTTCAGATTCACTGGGGCTGCAGGAAGGTTAGAAAAATCAAATTGTGTACAAAAACATGACTTTACATAAACTTCCAATTGCCAACATGGTGGAGCAAGAGATTCGTAGTTTTGTTTCTGTTCTGATGCTTGATGCTTGATGCTTCCGTTCTGATGCCATCAAACAGTTTCATGATGGCATGGTTGATCCAATTGCTCAAAAACTAGAGATGAAATTCTATTTATTTCCTAGCAACTAAAGGGCTTTATCCTTATAGTAACACTTACGTCTTAAATATGTAACCAGTACAGAAATTACAACACCCGATGAAAAGATTTTTTTCCATCATTTAAAACTCATTTACCTCTGCAAAAACACCATAGCGAGAGGGCGCCAGGTGGATAGGAGATATTGAACACGAAGAACGCTCGAAGTAGTAGTGCCATTGCTTTCTCCATGCTTGCAATGCTAAAGCACTCTTCTTCATCTACAGCACAACTCGATGGATGTCCCCCATGTCTGAGCCTGCATGTGAAAAACCACATTACTTCACATAAAACTTCATCACGGGTGCACAAAACAATTATGATTTGCAACAAACTTTGCATAAGTACACAGACAAATATGAAATGAATCTCAAGAATAATAACATACAGGACTATTGTTTCTATATAAATATAAACTGTCCATTTGTAAGATGAGCAAAAACTCTCAGCATGGTGCAACCCGCCTTTCTTGATTTAGAACAAGTTTTTCTAGCAAGAACACTGCTTTTACAAAATGAGGCTATCTATTAACAAGAAAATGTAATATTATATGTACACAAAATAGACTCGATTGGAAAATGACTACTGACAGACCATAAGGATTACAGCTACAACTTTGCCCATCTAAATAAAAAAAATGTTTACAATATATTCTAGTTCTAGAAACAAAATTATTTAAAGGTAATAGCACTGCGAACTCATACTATATTTGACTTTGTTTTGGCTCAAGAGAAGATGCCCCTGCGGCCGAAGAAAGACAAAACCTTGTTATCAAACACCTTTCTCTGCGCATGCGATCATGGTGGCGGGGCTGCCACGCAGACGGCTCTCTGGGCAAAACGCAGCAGCGGGCTGCTCTATGTGATGTTGACTGGAGTCGTGTAACGCTTGGCACGCGGTTTTTTCCGCGGGTACGTTCGCCTACTTAAGTACAGAGAAAAGCTGGCCGAGGCTTTCAGCGAACATCGTCCCAGCAAAAAGCAAAAGAGACAGAAGGTATTGTTATCAAACACCTTTCTCTGCGGACTGCAGGTGGTCACGCGGTAGACGAAAGACAAGCTGGGGCACCATGGCCGCACTGTGGCCCGCAGCGACGAGGCCCCAATATAGTCCGACGTAACGCACGCGCGCGCGCACGTCGGCCTCCGCGACGTTACGTCGGTGAAAAACCGAGGTCTATAGTCCAACGGCACGGCGTGATGGACGTAGCGAGCGCGAGCCGACGCGGCCCAACGTCGCCGACGCGCAAATAGAATCTCGCCTATTTTTCGCCGACCGCGTCAGCCGCGTCGGCCACGCATCCCAGCATTCCTCACGCGCAGTGAAGATGGCGGCTTGCATGTAGACAGCGACAGCGCGCGCATTTCAGACACTGTTGCGGAAAAGCCGCTAGAAGGCATTCGAGGGCAGCCCTGCGTCTATGATACCAAGCGGATTGACTACAGAGACGTTCAGAGGAAAGAAAAATGCCTGGGATGCAAACTGTCAGTAGAGCGGCCGGGCACAGCTGTGAGTTCTTCGCTGCGGTGCGTGTGCCATACACGTTTTAATGCACTGCTCTAGGAGGGGTAACGATGGTGTTGTTTCACTTATCTGCAGTACATTCAGTGGAAGAATACCAAAATCTACGGAAGCGGCTTCGCATAGAGTTGCGACCTGTACACGCCGGAATCGAATGCCGTACTCGATTTGGCCACACGGCTCAACAACCAGGGAATTCGCGAAATTTATGGAATTCTACAGGAACTGCGGCCGGCCGAGAAAGTGATCCTCATTATTGTATAATCTATAACTCTTCTTTAATCGTAAAGATACTTAAATTATGATTAGTTTTCAGTAAAACACGCACGTACACAATCATCGTTCCGTCTGTAGCCGTCGTCGACGCGGGCTCAGACCGTTGCTGGGCTGGACGTCTCCACGGCTGGCTGTACATATGCTTTGTGCCATTTGAACATTCGCAGTAAACACATCGCATCATTGCCTTGATCACAACAATAATTAGTGCCTCGATAGGCAGCCAGTTCGTCCCTGTAGGTGACCTGTCGTCTGCTCGAAAATGCACACCGAAAACGTACCAGCCCTCGAGGGCGTCTTGTGCGCATGCGCGACGCGGCACCGGGCACGCCAGCCGCGCCAGACTGTAGAAGCGGAAGTTTTTTGACGCACCCGTCGTAGCCGACGTGCCGTGGCCGACGTTGCCGACTCAGCCAGTCGCGTCGAAAACGTCGGACTATATTGGGGCCTTATGATAGCTTCCAAGAGCAGCGCCGAAGGATGCAGGTGTTCAGGCGGGCGCTAGGCCCCGCCGCTTGAGCAAATCGACTATGAGCGTCAGCAAGACGCCATCTTCCAAATTTTCCGAGCACGCCACATACCCTGCCCTGACGGCTAGGCGTCAAAGAGAGATAAAACGATCTTCAAACAGACGGCAGCTCGCCAGGCATCGTATGTTAATCCTTTCAACGTCTGCAGTCCCCAAAAGTAGCAAAACACTCAAAATTGATCCGTGCATTTTGATATAAAGAAAACAGCACATAAAAAAAAGAACAGCCAGCGTTGTCCTGTGCTTTTAAAAGGCGACGGTACACGTTGAAAATATGAGCCTCGTGACATCACTCCGGTCAACACCACAATATTTCAACCCGAAGCTGGGTTTCGTGCTTTTGAACACGCGAGAGCCCTCTCTGACTGCTGCTCTTCAATCACCGAGAACAACGTAAAATTTAACTTATGCGCCTGTATCACGCCTAGCGTGCGGTCCATGCGCGCTTTAAAAATTACTCGCACAATGCGCCGTGAGCACCCTGGCCGTGAGCCGCGCCATTATCACATATATTCAGCAACCCCATCACCACAGCAACTCCTTCCTAATCACCTCTTATACGTAACCTTTCAATTTGTGAAGTTAAGCCGCACAAACCAAACCATGGACACACTTTGCGCAAATACGCGTGAAAAATTCACGTTCTCTATAGAAATATATCGTGCCTACAACTTTCCCTTAACGAATGCTAGCGGACAGCCTTCTGTCGTTCGCACGCCGGTTCCTTCAGATGCAGGTTTCGCATAAGCTCGGCGCACGCGCTTGTATCCTACACCACAAGCTCCACAAAGTCTTCAAGTAAATAAAAAACACGCAGTACACTTACCGTGATCAGGCGGACTTGGTCGGAGACTGCAGCTTCGTGTGCGGGGCCGACTCCGAACCACGCCGTCCTTTTGCAAAGTGCAATACAAAATGGCGCAACACACACAAAGGAAGAAGGAACACGAGAAGCTGACGAAAACGGTGCAGGAGACGTCGGCTTCGCACGCAGTCAACGCAGCGGCAGGCTGGGTCTCGCCCGACGCCGAACAAAACATTGCGATAGGCCAAGTGCGGATCACGGGTTGTGTGACGTAACCCAAACGGCGGCGAACGATCTGCGCGCATTGTGTTTGTTTTTTAGGACTCCTGGTCTCTTCACTCTCTCCCGCTATTTGACTCCTCGGCGGCAGTTTATTCTGTTGGCGTCAGCGCTCCATCAAAACTGAGTAGAGGGAGGCCGTCAAAGTGACGAATATTTTTTACAGTGTAGCGGCTACTTTGCTCAGTGAAGAGGCCATTTTGGAAGTGGCGGTGTGAATTTTTTATTTCGACTGCAGATTTCTTTTATCTCATTTTTTCACGTTTATATTAGTTAAATAACATCCTCAGAAAGTTTCAACCTTGTAGTGACAATAGTTACCGAGTTAGCGATGTGGCGTCAAAATAGGACATCAGGGCTCAAGGGTTGTAAAATTAAAATTTTCGATGCTTTATTCTGAGGGTTCCACGAAGCGCTAAGAAATCACAATTTCTTTAGTATCGAGTGTGAAACACTTTGAAGCAGTTCCTAGACTTTGAAAGGCACAAGTGGACCTTGCATTTCTCACACTGGATGCGCGACTTTCCAGCGCAGTGCTCCATTTTGCATCGCTGCTCCCTTGATTCGTCATGAATGGGCCAATGTCCGATCTGATCAAACCTGACATCTTGAGCAGGCCTGTTTTCTGTGAACCTAGCCTGTTTTGCAGGCTACAGAGGGGACGCTGAGGGTCTTCCTCTCTTCGGAGTCTCAGCTGCCGAAAGCACTTAAATGACGTTCAAGGTGAAATCGAGTAAGTCAAGCTGTTTTTTTGACGGGATAAGCTGCCTGTCCGCTTCTTTCCGGTATTCAAGCCAGGCGTTCACTACAGCCAGATTCATGAAGTGGAATATCATCCTTAGGGTCCACTTCCTTGACCGGATGGTTGTACGGTAAAGCGCCACAAGGAAATCTGTTTTGTCGACGCCACCCATGCTGCGGTTGTATGCACTGACTACAGCTGGTCGTCTGATGTCCACAAAACACTTCTCTGTTTTGCTCCATCGCCTAGCGGTGTCTTGAACATTTACAGCAAGAGAGTTGGATGCCAACGTCACCGACCTGTTATCCTGCCACTTCGTTACGGCCACCTTTCCATCCCCACTCACAAGACAATCCGATGAGCCGCGCCCTTTTTCTTGAGATCTTTCTCGCTCAAGGGACACTTCTCACATCTGTTAGATCTTATTGTTCCAGCAGCAAAAATTTTTTTCTTCCGCATTTCACGTAGCAGAGGCAAAGAAGTAAAATAATTGTCAAAAAACAACTTATGTCCCACACCAGATGGAATGCGCTGAGCCATAGTCATAACAATTGCACCTGTGATGCCAAAGTTAGACTTTAGGCCGTCGGACAGGGCCGTTGTCGACCCTTGGTATGGCAGGAAGTTATAAATAAGGCCGGATTCGCCAGAGAGCATAAATATTTTCACGCCCCAAGGGTGTGGCTTTCCTTTTATGTACTGCTTGATGTCCAGACGGCCCTTGAAGGGCACAATCTGCTTGTCAATGCAAAGCCGCTCCTCTGGAACGAGCTCATTGCACCGTTTCTGAAAAGCATCCAGCAGGGGCCTCACCTTCCAAAGGCGGTCTGTCTTGCTGGGAGTGTTAGCGTCAACAATATGCAGGTTGTTCCGGAGTTTTTCGAAGCGGTTGCGTGACAGGCCGACTGAGGCTACAAGACCAGATTTCATGCTAGGCTTCCAGTAGAGTCTCAACCTTGGATAGCGCAAGACACCCATTGTTAGATGAAGTGCCACAAGCCGCCTTATCTCTTCTTCGTCAGTTTTCACTGAGGTTCCCTCCTGAAACACCGAGTATTGGTTTGTTTTATCCACAAGTTCCAGAAAGACACTTTTCGGAACATATCTTCTGAAATAGTGATATGGCGATAGCATTTCTCCGTCTAATTCGGGCACATCATGAACTTCCCCTCGAAACGTCGCATCTGGTTCCTGAAATGGTGTCCTTTTTCATCCAGTGCACATTACGAGACCACACTCGTCATCAGAACTCTCGCTCTCATCGTCCGTTGGCGCTGGATCGGTCGCAGGAACCTCGGCAGCGTCGTCCTCGTCCTCGCATTCGCCGTCTAGATCCGACAAATTTCCATTATCTAGCTGCTCAAACAGCGCATCTGTAGCGGCTTGGAGCCTGCTGGACTGAGTTCGATGACAGGAGTAAAACAGCGCCGCCGGCTGTTTTAGGAATCTGGGAATCTGCGAGAATACAGAAATAGCCAACCTGAAACGCCGCGCCCGTCGTAACTCAATGAGCGCCTTTTGCAACCGCTGAGCCCTCATGGCGTCAAAATCGCACATAGAGAAAAAAGGACGCTACGAAAAAACAACGCACTCAGCTAATCCAGTTCAAGCACTCCTGCACTTAGCTAACCGTTAAAAACTACATATAAAAATAGGAACGCGTGCATTTAGATAATTACTAAGTTATAATATTTGAAAGTGCGAGCTTACCTGCCCTGTCGCGTGCCATGCTTTGGCCGGAAAATCTTCTTCTTTGTCGCCGTCAGCGTGAAAACATAACGTGAACGCTGGTGTCGATGGCAATAGGGATTCCTGAAGATTATCTCGGGAAAAAAATTGGCGGTTTTGGTTTCGCTTTCGAAGCGCCAAGGGGAAGTTTTACTTGTGGCGTCAATTGACGCCACCAGGGCCGAAAGGGACGCTGATTCATCGGCCAGTGAGGAGTTCGTGCTCGAAAGTTCGACCAACACAAAGCCCAACATCACGGGTGTCATGGTAAGCGAGTCGCTTCATACTAGACTACAGTTTTTCGAAGACAACAATGGCAAGGATAATGCACTCAAAATTGCCGGTGTTCTGTGAAATTTTGAGTCCAGTGCGCACAGTTCTGTACAAAAGCAGTCGCTAATTACAATTCTATTTTCTCAATAAAATCCGTTTTGCTTTTATTCATGACTCGTTATTATGGATGACACGCTTTATGGACAGTTTTGGTCGCAAACCAAAGGGTACATATTAACGAGGCATGACTGTATAATGTATGTTCTGCATGCACATGTGCTTGGTAGCGTTGCCGCAGTATTTTTCACTATTCAGGATCGATGACAAGAATGCCAACCTACCTACCACCAGTTGTGAACACATCGATTACTATATAATTGCGTTGCTACAGCAGCTTATCCACAACAAATGACTCGGTCAAAAGAACACGAGCACTACAGAGAGCTTAGACATTAGCTTGACAGGGTCAGGGTGCTTACTGAATTGGGTATGGCAAGTACCGTGCAAAAAAGAAAGTGGTGGCAGTCCTAACACTTTTACACTCTGCTAGATATAACATTTTTTTCATTATTTTGGCAGTGCGTAGATCTTGATGGAAGTAGCAATTATCAGTCAATTTAGCAAATATATTCGGTGGAATCAACTGTGCTATACAGTATGATGCTATATCTGGCTAGTTGCACACACCTTTAAGGTTTTTTTTACGCCAGCTCTCCATAAGGCATATATAAACCCATCAAAATTGTTTTCCATAAGGAACCGAAGAAGGCTCTTGCTCTTATTGTTGTCGGTGAGCCATTTGGAGAAGTCCTCTTTCCTTGTTGCAGTTAGTTCCACTTCCTGCAGAATCTGTCATTGATCGTCCCTCCACAGGTGCACAGCAGGTGGTGAACATCCACTTCTGCAGCTGATGTGGAACACTTTGGGCATGTGGCTGGTCTGATGCCTTTTTGAGATTCCCATCGGCATGTTACCGATGGGGTAAGGGCCGCCCCAGCTCTTATTCTTGTTCCTATTGTTGTCTGCAGTGTTAGGTTTGGGTCGCGAGTTCCTGAGTAGCGTACCGCTGTCACCAGTTAATACGTGCGGCTCGCGGCCCCTCGGTAGCGTTGGCCTGGCGGCTCCGTCGACGGCGGACGGCATCAACGGTGCCAGCAAAGACGAGGCGTCTTCCAACGAAACAACCTTTACTAAAACATCATGAACGATCGGGCAGAGAAGCTGACCCGGAGAGAATACAGACACGTTCATACAGCTGGTGTCTAGCGTCGTCTCCACGGCGCGTCAAAGTAGTCTCCCTCTCCGCGGAGTCGGCCGCTGCTTTTTATAGGTTTTCTAGTTCACATTGAACGGGAAAGCCCACACAGGAAATGGAGAGCCCGACAAGTCTGGGCAAGATGGGATGACTCAATCGCAGGTGGTCCGAACGCATCTCCTCCACCTCCTGCAGACGGGCGAGGGCGGCGCACTCTCCCCCGAGCTCCGGGCTTGGCCGGCGTTTGCACACACACGCACGCACACACATTTGGCGCGTGGCAGGATCACGCCGAGACTTGCCCGCGGGAGGAAGCGTTGTGCGGCCGATGAACGGCGTCGAAATGGCCGATCCGCTCGCGGTTCTGCCTGTTGCTATGCGGTGGCCGCGTCAGCTGTCCCACTTGTCGGTGGAGAAACGTAACAGACTGCCCCGCCGTGGAAGGGAGATCCCGAAGGGCAGGGGACTGCATCCGCTGTCCGGAGGGATCGGGATGTTGCTGCTAGCCGGGGTCATCCGACTCTGTTTCTCTTGAGCCAGTCAGCCTGAAGAATTCCTTGGCAAGTCCGGGTTTCCAAGGCACTCTGCAACTTGTCTTCAGGAGAGATTTCTGACAACCCACAACATCACAACCACGCTAAAAACTCAACCGGTCAGCCAGCAAGCACGGCACAAACTTCACTAAGTTATGCCAGACTATTTCCCTCTTATGCCCCCATCTATATTAAAAAGCAGCTTAGCAGCACTTGGAAAGCGTCCACAAATTTGCAAATCGCGCTTTCAAAAACGGCCCTTCAAACAAAAATAATGCAATACAATATGTTCAAAATCCTATGTCAGGAAGAAAAACACCAACTAGTGAATACAGGCTTCTTCTCACGTCATGGGCTCCGACTTTAGCCAACGGCGTTACCGTTGAGATCACCCTTTTCGCTAAAGCTTTGGCTGTCCGTCTCCCGGAACAACCGTACCTTCCTGTTTCTGTACCAAGAAACAGACGAGCACGAGTCACTCGCTTTTCTAAACAACCTATCCCTCTCTTTACGCTTGGCGCACCAGTCACGCGATTTCTCGGCACGGGCGCATTTGTGCCTTCGGGATAGTCGCTTTCGTGATAGCTTCAACTGGTTCCATACTTTCTCGCGCCTGCCTTTCCGCTTTTTTCTGCGGCAGCACTGGAACACATGCTTTCTGCTTTCTTTTTGCAATCGTTTGAGTTTGCTCTCCTTACGATGGCAGCATTCTTTCTCGCGCCTGCCTTACCGTTTTTTTCTGTGGCAGCACTTGAATACTAGCCTTCTGCTTTCTTTCTGGGCCATCTCTGACAAGCTAGAGGTCAACGTTCTAGCGGTAACCGGAGCTAGTAGGACATGGTTGT
Organism: Amblyomma maculatum; assembly: GCF_055883805.1. Lineage (NCBI taxonomy): Eukaryota > Metazoa > Arthropoda > Arachnida > Ixodida > Ixodidae > Amblyomma > Amblyomma maculatum. The sequence goes on from NW_028146738.1 coordinate 36,679,684, forward strand.
CGTCGAAGGGGTCAAAGTGCGGCGCCGCGTCTGCATCGTGGCCAGCAGCGCATGACTCACTTTCAGTCAAGTCCGAACAGCAACGGCTGACGTCAGTCGCATCAGTCCCCCTTCTAGGCATTTGCTCTGGCGGCTCGCCACTCAGTGCGTCGCCAGCGTCGCCTCGCTCAGAGCTAACCGGAGCATGATCAAGCTCCTGCGACAGCTGGGGCGCTTCGGATTGTGTGAGGGTCATATGTGCCACGTCCGCGTTCTCACTGGCGTTGCTTTCGCGAATACAACCTAGCGTGGTATTGGGGCACGAACGATTCTGACTTTGCTCTGGTCGTTCACTGTCGCCTTCGCAAGTCTCGCTCTCTACAGCGGACGCGCACTCCTCGCCGGTCTGCCCTGGCTGATCACAACTCGCGTGCTGCGGAGTTTCCCTGATTGGCACTTCGTTTTTCTGCGTGCCCTGCTCTACGACACAGCTGGTTTCGGAAACTGAAAGTTTCTCCTCTCCTAGCTCATTTCCATCTCCGTCGCGCTCTACACAAGCTTCTGCTTTCGACTCGAGAGACGGTTCAGTTACTACCAGTTCCCCACTCTCATTTGTATTTTGTATTGTATTGGGTTTTTTTTTGGCGCATAAGCAACTGTGGCTATCATGCGCCAAGAGCTAGGTTAAAATCTGTTCTTATTTGAAAAGGGGAAGAAGGTTCGTTAAAGTTTACAGTTTATTCAGAACGTCTGCTTCTTTTAAAAAACTAAGAACAGATGTTAAGTTTATTATTGCTCTTTCTCCTAAAAGTAATTTGGGATGGAAAGGGATGGCACGGTCATAAAAAATAGTGAAATGCTTTCTCCGTAGTGTCTCTAGTTTTGGGCATGTAATCAGGATGTGGTTTACTGTGAGTACTTCTCCGCATTCTCCACACGTAGGCTTATCTTGTTTCATTAGTAAAAAGTTATGTGTGAGATGTGTGTGCCCGATGCGCAGACGGCATACTGTAACCTTCATGAAGCGTTCCTGATGAGTGCTTGTTTCCCATTCTTCTATTATAGGCTTTACGAGGTGCAATTTATTAATTTCTTGGTTATTTCATATAGACTGCCATATATCCTTTTGTTTTCGTTTAATTAACTTTATGCAATCCTTATAAGATATGTTTACTTTCTCTATTTCTTTCCTGCCTGCTTGAGCAGCACACACGTCCGCTCTCTCATTTCCTTCAATGCCCATGTGGCTTGGAACCCAACAGAATATTATGTTATGTCCTTTGGTTGATTAATATCTTTATTACATCGTGTATTATGTTACCGAGTAATGTCATGACTGCATTTCTGGAGTTTGGAGCTTTGAGTACACTCAGTGAATCGGTATAGATAACACTGTACTCAGTGCCCTCGTACACAATTTTTGCTTAGCTACCAGGACAGCATAACACTCGGCTTCAAATACTGATGCACATTGAGGAAGTCGAATAATTTTTTCGGAGTTCCGATCCACTACAGCGCTGCCAACATAGGAGGCAGTTTTGATCCATCCGTGTAAAACTCTGTGCATTTGCTGTATTTCTCTTTTAGTGCGCGATATTCTTGTAATATATGTTCTGTAGGAGTTTCGCTCTTTTTGAACTGTGTAAGAGTGAGGTCACAGACTGTTGGAAAGTTTTACCATGGGGCCAGGGGCCTATTTTCTTGAGCGACATCAAGCAAGGTGTCCAGAATATGGAGCTTACGGCAAATGTCTTCAAATCGCATTATCAAGGGTCTTGTTGTCTGAGGCTTATTTGAGAATATTGTTCGGGAGGGGCAAGTTGCGACAATCGGATAACAGATGTGTTTTTTCCGTGTCCTTATTCTGAGGACATATGCGCATGTAAGTAAAGCTCGTCTATCTTTCAGTGAAGGCGCGTTAGTTTCAACATAGAGGCTATGCACAGGAGACGTTCTGTATGCACCACAAGCAAGGCGGAGGCCTAAGTTATGCACTGGATCTAATTTCTTTAAATATGATTGCCTAGCTGATCCATAAACTATGCTTCCATAGTCCTAGGAGGAGCGCACAACAGAGCGATATATATGCAAAAGGCATGCCCTATCAGATCCCCAATGTTTGCGTGAAAGGACTTTTATAGTGTTTAGGGATTTGGAGGCTTTCTTCTTTAGTGCTTGTATGTGAGGGAGAAAAGTGAGTTTTTGTCAAAAGTAATGCCCAAGAATTTATGGTTATTGTTTATGGGCAATTTGATTTCATTTAGGTATAAGATAGGATTGGGCTGTATGCCTCGTTTGAGCGAGAACATAACTGCCATTGTCTTCTGCGGAGAAAATTTAAACCCATTTTCACTGGCCCATTTTGTTAGCTTATATATTGTTAATTGGATCTGTCTCTCACATGTGGACATGTTGCATGATGTGTAAGCTATTTGAAGATCGTCCACATAGAGTGAATACATTATGGAATTTGGTATTAGTTTACTAATCGTATTCATTTCTACAACGAAAAGTGGGGTGCTTAAAATGCACCCTTGGGGCACACCATTCTCCTGCAGAAAGGTTCTTGATAAAGTGGTCCCAAGACGTACTTGAAACGACCGATGTGACAAAAAGTCACTTAAAACCTTTAGCGTTCTGCCACGTATGCCTAAATCTGCTAGGTCGCGCAATATCCCATACCTCCAAGTTGTATCATATTCTTTCTCAAGGTCAAAGAAAACGGCAAGGCAATGCTGTCGGTGTATAAAAACCTCTCTGATAGTGTTTTCAAGACGCACGAGATGGTCAGTTGTTAAGCATTGTTTTTTAAAACCGCACTGATGAATGTTTAAAAGTTGATGAGATTCTAAAACAAAAGTTAGTCTGATGTTTAAAACACTTTCAAAGGGTTTTGCTAAACAGCTGGTGAGAGCAATGGGCCTATAACTACCAGGAGATGTCGGCTCCTTTCCGGGTTTTAAAAATGGTGCAACAGCTTTTTTCCACGCCTCTGGCAATTTTTCTACGACCCATATTTTGTTAAAAAATTTTAATAGTGCCGCCATGGCAGGTTCGGATAAGTGGGCGAGCATTTTGTAGTGAATTTGGTCAGGGCCAGGTGCAGTTTGTTTACCGGCAGTTAGGACATTTTTTATTTCTTGTAGTGTAATTAAGCTATTATAGGGTTCTTTTGTACCACTACTTGTAGGGAGTTTTTGTTTCTGTGCTGTGTTTTTGTGTTTTAGGAATGTTTGAGTGTAGTGTGATGAACTGGAAACTGCAGAAAAATATTCACCTAAAATGTCGGCCTGTTCTTGTATAGTTGTCTGTACTCCGGGGGCTGTTAGAAGGGGAATGGTAAATGGAGAGTAGCTGCCATTTAGCTTTCTAACCTGTTCCCACATTTGTTTTGATGTTGTTGAGCTGTTTATAGAAGTTACATAGTTCCGCCAGGAGGCTTTTTCGGCGCGGCGGCGGATGTAGCGGGCTTTTCCTCATGCTTTTTTAAACTTGCGAAATTGTCCTGTGTTGGGTATCTGAGAAAAATTCCCCATGCTTTGTTTTGTTCTTTTCTTGCTTGTTTACATTCTTTTGAATACCAGGTTTTGTGATTTTGTTTCGCCACTCCTGAGGACTGAGGAATTGCTATATGTGCTGCAGTAAGGATACAATTTGTGTAAGCATCATTTAGTTCATCTACATTATACTGTAGCATGCGTTGACGACAAAGAAGCGCAGAAGTGTGAGAGGAAGAAGTGCGCTAACCTCGAGCCTGAACTCTGACGCTGTTCGTAGAACCTTTGCCACGCCTTGGACCTCGGACGCAGCTGTAAGGATCGCTGTTTACGCGACATCTAGTGGAGGTGCTGGGTACGATTTTCATGAGCTGGACGCCCCCTACAAGCCCAGGACGCACCCCTAAGGTGGAGACCCCAGTACACCAGAGCAGCCGCCGACTGCAAGGTCTGCCTCCCGAGTGTGGTCCTCTCCCTGACCACAGACCAACAAGGAGCGTTTCTGTCAGCACGATGAATCCCCCGGTATCGACAACTCCTGTCTTGCTCCACCACCAGCGGGATCCACCACATTTCCACGGCCTGCCCCATGAGGACGCTGAAGACCGGTTGGAGCAGTTCGACCGGGTGGCAGCCTTCAACGCCTGGAACGCTGACTCGAAGCTTCGCCATGTCTACTTAGCACTGGAGGATTCTGCGAGGACATGGTTCGAAAAACAAGAAGTCGGACTCCGAACGTGGGACACATTCAAGGCAGAATTCTTGCGTATGTTTACCAACACGCTTCGCAAGGAAAAAGCGCAACTGCTTTTAAATAGCCGTATACAACATCCGAATGAAACTTTTACGGCCTACGCCGAAGAGATGAAGCGACTCTTTCGACGCGCGGACCCAACCATGTCGGAAGAGAAAAAAGTGCGCCTTTTGATGCAAGGTGTTAAAGAGCAGTTATTTTCAGGCCTGGTGCGAAGTCCACCAACAACTGTCGCCGAATTCATAAGTGAGGCGTCTACCATCGAGAAGGCACTTGACATGCGCGCCCGGCAATACCAGCGCACTACAGTGTCTATGAACGTCAGAATCGTTGCGTGATACGATCCGGGCGATAGTCCGGGAAGAGGTGGCCAAATACCTGCGGATTCCTCCACAGCCACAGGTTGCTACAGTTTCCGATATCATCCGTGAGGAAGTACAACAGGCGCTGGGCGTTCCCGCACCCGTCACCGTGCCCGCACCCGTCACCGGGCCCGCACCCGTCGCCGCGCCTGAACCCGTCGTAGCTACACCGCTGCCCCAGACCCTGAGCTACGCCGCGGTCACCAGCCGCTACCTGCTGCCTTCGACAGCATCCTACGAGCCTCGCGCACCGGTCGCCCATGTGTCTTCACGGGCGAGCGTACGCCGCCGAAGGACCGATATCTGGCGAACGCCCGATCACCAACCGTTGTGCTACCATTGCGGCGAAGCTGGACACCTGTGTCGCCGCTGCCCCTACAGGGAACTCGGCCTCCGTGGGTTTTCTTTTGATGCCCGTCGTCCGTTGCCTGGCCAGCAGCCACGCGAAATCGCAGAATACATTTCGCGTTCCAACACAGGCCCAAGCCGCCTCCGATCGCCGTCGCCTCGCCGTTACAGCTCTCCTGGACGCCAGGAGCAACTCCAAAGTCCCCATAGGGGAAACTAGATGCAGCAGCCTCTGGAGGTGCGGCTGCTACAGTGCGAAAATTTCAAGATCCTCCACAGACCCACGACAGTTCTTCACTGCAAACGTTCGTTACATACGGCCACCAGCAGAATCGACGCCGCTACGAAATTCCGCTGATCCTCAACGTAACCACGACGACGACATTCGCCCCACCACTCCTTCAGAGCATCGAAGTCGAGACCGAACCCCACGAAGCTGTCGCCGCCCGACAAAACAAACTGCCGACCTGCAGATCTCCGTTGATGGCGTAGACGTCACTGCTCTAGTCGACACTGGCGCTGATTATTCAATTCTAAGTGCACACTTCGCCAAAGCTCTCAGAAAGGTCACAACATCATGGGGTGGCCCGCAAATACGCACAGCTGGCGGACATTTAATTATGCCCACGGGAGTGTGCACGTCGAGGATCACTGTACAAGGGCAAACCTTTCTGGCGACGTTCATCGTATTGGCTCAGTGTTCCCGTGACGTCATCCTCGGTATGGACTTTTTAACCGAAAATGGCGCCATTATAGATCTGCAGAATAAGTCCGTAAGATTTTCAGTTGAGAATGCTATCGAATCCAACAGCATGCTCCCCGCTGCACTCCACATTATTGATGACCATGTTAGTGTGCCCCCACGTTCAAGCATCATGGTCTCCGTGGGTTCCCTCCCAATGCAAGATACAGAAGGTGTCGTCGAGACAAAACAGAAACTGCTTATTGAAAGAGGCATCGCCGTTGCCAGGGCAGTTGTTTTTGTTGAAAATGGCAAAGTTGATGTTCTTCTCACGAACTTCAGCAATGAATATCAATATCTGAACAGAGGGACAACAGTCGCATATCTCGACGCCATAACTGACACTAGTTATGAATGCAATTTCACCAGCGCTTCAGCAACAGAACCCTCCGACAACACTGAACCTCTGTACGATATAAACCCGGCCTTACCTCGAAAGCATCAAGAGAAACTACGGCACCTGCCCCGTCGCTACTCTAATGCATTTGCCAGATCATCACGCGTCGGTCGAACCCACCTCGCAAAGCACCGCGTCATTACAGACGAAGCTGTTCGACCACTCCGCCAGTCGCCTTATCGAGTTTCCCCTAAAGAACGTACTGCCATCCGAGACCAAGTGAAGGAAATGCTCGATAACGATGTCATTCGCCCTTCCCGCAGCCCCTGGGCGGCACCTGTGGTACTTGTGAAGAAAAAAGATGGCACACTTCGTTTCTGCGTAGACTATCGCCGACTGAACAACGTTACGAAAAAAGATGTTTACCCTTTGCCCAGAATAGATGACGCCTTAGATCGTCTGTGCAACACAAGATACTTCTCCTCCATGGATCTCAAGTCTGTATACTGGCAGATAGAGGTCGATGAGAGGGACCGCGAAAAGACTGCTTTCATTACACCTGACGGGCTATACGAATTCCAGGTCATGCCCTTCGGCCTTTGCTCCGCGCCCGCAACCTTTCAGAGACTCATGGACAGCGTTCTTGGAGATCTGAAGTGGACGACATGTCTTGTATACTTGGACGACGTAATTGTATTTGCCCCGAATTTCGAGGAGCACCTCCGTCGCCTAGACGCAGTACTAGACGCCATCCAAACGTCGGGCCTCACTCTGAAAGCCGAAAAATGCCATTTTGCTTATGAAGAGCTGAAGTTTTTGGGCCATGTCGTGAACCAAGCGGGAGTTCTGCCGGATCCTGAAAAAACAGTTGCCATCGCCAATTTTCTGACGCCGCGGGACCAGAAAGAGGTGCGACTCTTTCTTGGGCTATGTGCATATTATCGACGTTTCGTGAAAAACTTTTCTAAAATAGCCGCCCCCCTTACACTTCTTACTAAGGCTGATATGCCGTTCACATGGGGCGACCAGCAAATGGACGCATTTCAGGAGCTTCAACGTCGCCTGCAGTCACCTCCAGTTCTAGCACATTTCGATGAAACCGCAGACATCGAACTCCACACGGATGCAAGCAATGTTGGTTTGGGCGCTGTCCTAGTACAGATACGGAACAGTGAACAACGTGTGATCGCCTACGCTAGTCGGGCTTTGTCTAGGGCTGAGACAAACTACTCTGCCACTGAAAAGGAATGCCTGGCCATCGTGTGGTCTATTTCGAAGTTTCGATCATACCTGTACGGCAGACCCTTCAAAGTGGTGACCGACCATCACGCGCTTTGTTGGCTGACAAGCCTTAAAGACCCTTCTGCGCGTCTCGCCAGGTGGAGCCTACGACTTCAAGAATACGACATCACTGTAACCTACAAGTCAGGTCGTAAGCATTTAGACGCTGACTGCCTGTCTCGTGCTCCTGTACAACCAGCTTCGGACGCGTCAGGTGACGACGACGCATTTCTGAGTGCAATTAGTTCAGACAATTTTGCCGATGACCAACAGAATGATCCCGAACTTCGCCAGGTAATCGAATTTCTTCAAGGTGCCGGCAGCATGGTCCCTAGCGCTTTCCGTCGTACTTTGTCTTCTCTGTGTCTCCGTGATGGCGTTCTCGTCAAGAAGAATTTTACAGCCAACAGTCGCCAATACCTCCTCGTTGTACCAGCAAGCTTAAGGGATGAGATTTTTCAAACCTGCCACGACGAACCCACATCCGGCCACCTGGGAGTCACTCGGACGATATCCAGAATTAAAGAACGGTATTACTGGCTTCGTTTGTCAAGCGATGTAACGCATTATGTTCGAACTTGCCGTGACTGCCAACGTCGAAAGGCTCCGCCTCTGAGGCCAGCCGGTCTTTTAAAGCCCATTACGCCACCGTCCAGACCATTCCAGCTAATATGGACGGACTTGCTCGGACCGTTCCCTACTTCCACCTGTGGGAACAGGTGTATTATAGTAGCTACTGACTACCTGACCCGCTACGCAGAAACCGCTGCTCTTCCTTGTGCTACCGCTTTTGAAGTTTTTGAAATTTTTCGTTCTTCAAATTGTCCTGAGACATGGCGCACCAGAAGTACTCATTACTGACAGAGGAGCTGCATTTTCTGCAGAGCTCATCCAGCATATCCTTGTTCTTAGTCGCACCAGTCATCGTCGCACGACTGCATACCACCCGCAAACAAACGGCCTGACAGAACGTTTGAACAAGACCATTGCCGATATGTTGTCAATGTATGTGGACGTCCATCACAAGACATGGGACGAAGTATTACCGTATGTAACATTTGCGTACAATACCGCCGTTCAGGAAACTACCAACATGACTCCATTCAGCCTAGTATATGGCCGAGAAGTGACGACCACGCTCGACGCCATGCTGCCCCACATAGACGAAAGTCCAAATGATGATGTCGCCTCTTTTCTACAGCGTGCCGAAGAGGCCCGTCAACTTGCACGGGTGCGAATACAGCAGCAGCAAGGCCGAGATGCACAACGCTACAACCTGCGGCGGCGGACTGCAGACTATCTGCCAGGTGACCTTGTCTGGGTTTGGTACCCCATTCGACGACGCCGACTCAGCGAAAAACTCTTGCGCCGTTATTGCGGCTCCTACCGCGTTCTTCGACGCGTTAGTGAACTGGACTATGAAGTCGTTCCGCACGAGGAACCAGAGCCCCGGCGTCCCAAGCGTTCTGAAGTGGTCCACGTGGTCCGCTTGAAGCCTTTTCATGCCAGATAGCAGCCCCTTTTACCCTGTCCCTCTTTCAATCTATCATCGGGACGATGCCTTTCGCAGGGGGGGGGGGGGGCTAATGTAGCATGCGTTGACGACAAAGAAGCGCAGAAGTGTGAGAGGAAGAAGAAGTGCGCTAACCTCGAGCCTGAACTCTGACGCTGTTTTATTATTTTTATTGCTTTTTTCCGATGTAGTTATACATCTCAAAATCTAATATCTCTGCACCCCAATTCTTAGCCGATCCCCCTGTGTGGGTATGTGCCATCACATTAGAGGAGAACAACAACAACAACGACGCTGTTCGTAGAGCCTTTGCCACGCCTTGGACCTCGGACGCAACTGTAAGGGTCGCTGTTTACGCGACAATATTTATCTGGAGTAATTTTTTCTAGGCTGGCCTTCTCTCGGAACAGTGCCCAATCGGCTAAATGTAGTTTCCAGCGTCGCGGCTTGGATGGGATGATTTGTGGTGAAGATGTTAAGCTGATTAGTATAGGTAAGTGATCACTTCCGTATGGATTATCTAAAACGTCCCATTTAAAATCTGTAAAAATTGATGGTGAGCTGAGGGATAAATCAATACAGCTCATTTTTCTTGAACTAGATGAACAGTAGGTTGGTTTCCCGGTTTTAAGGAGACAGATATTATTACATAGTATACAATCCTCGATGATTTCACCTCTCGTATCTGTTTTTCTACTGCCCCAAAGGATGGAATGTGCATTAAAATCTCCTACTATTAAAAATGGCTCTGGAAGCTGCTTTAAAAATTCTTCTAATTCATAACTACTAAATTTAAGGTGTGGCTCTAAGTATATGCAGCACACAGTTATAGTTTTAAAAGCCTGTAAGGTTACCGATATAGCTTCAAAGTTAGTTTTAAGTTTGTGTTCTCGAACTGCTACTCCATTTTTTACTATGATGGCAACGCCACCTGAGAGCCTGAGAGCTTGCTGTCGGTCGCGACGGAAGACTGTATAGTTTTTGAGTATGTTCTTATGTTTGGGACCCAAATTTGTCTCTTGCAAACACAAGGCTAGTGGTGAGTGAGTGGCCAATAAGTGTTTTATGTCATTCATATTAGTTAAAAGTCCTCTGCAGTTACATTGTAAAAAAGCCATTTTTTATTAAATGAGTAGAGAAATCTATGTTTTGCTTTCAGTCCCTCTGATTCGGGGCTTTTCTCGTTTTTGTCGATCCAAGGAGCTGCGCTGTCCGTCTGACGTCGACGGCACAGGACTGCCTTGGCTTGTGTCCATCGCGTCTTCTGACACGCTGGACGCCCGTGCGGACCGCACAGGTGCGTTTGTATTTCCCCTCACCGCGTGGGGACAGGCCTTGAGGCCGGCTGACCTGGGGGTCTGCGCAGCCTGTTTTTCTGGTGGTGGCGCAGCGCTGGCCGCAGCCACCAAGGGCACGGATGGCCCTGCTCCCGGTTCACTGTGTGAAACCTGGGCAGGTGCCAGAGTCTGTTGTGGCTCAGTGCCCTGTTGTGCCACAACAGAATAGGCAGGTTTTTTTGGCAGAACACGATTTCGCGCTTCCCGGAAAGTTATGTTTTCTTTGACCTTGATGGTAATATTTCCTTTTCCTGTTTCCATATTTGGCATGTGCGTGAATAGGCAGGATGAATACCTTCACAGTTGGCGCACAAATGTGTTTAACCACACATTTCTGGGAATCATGTTCATGGGAAGCACATTTTTCACATCTCGGCTGGCCGCGGCAGGTCTGGGAGCCATCACCATAGCATTGGCACTTGAAATACCGGCGAGGATTTGGAATATATTTCCTGAGTTGAAGTTTCACATAGTCTATTTCGAGTGGTTCGGGGAGGATACTTTGTGGAAATGTCAGGACAAGATGCTTGGTCGGAATCTCTTTGTCATCACGCCTCATTTTTATTCTATAAACATCTGTTACGTTTTGGTCTTTGAGGCCTTCTAGAAGTTCCTCTTCGGTTAGGGATCTGAGGTCATCGTCAGAGATAACTCCGCAGACAGTGTTCAGAGAACGGTGTGGACTGATGGTCACTGGAATTTATCCAAAAGACTTTAATGTGGACAGTTTTTCATGTTGATGGTTATAGAAGATTTCCAACAGAAGATCTCCGTTCGGAAGTTTCTTCACGTTGTAACCCTGACCTATTACTTCTGTCAGTGTCTTGGTCACTATAAAAGGTGAGATTTGTCTAGCCGTTTTCTCGGCGTTGTCACTGTGTACTACATGAAATCGTGGGAACCTGTTTGGGTTTTTCAGGAAGAATTTAGAGGTTTCGTCGGTGCGACCCCTTTTTCGGGATCGATTATGTGAGAGTAAAGAAGCCATAAAATAATGTTGATGTTCGGCCAGGGTGGCGGCCGCCCACCACCGAGCCCAACAAGGGGACGGGACAGGAGCTTCCGAGAAAGTCCAGCCCACGCCAGCCTTACATCCTGACTATAACCAAATATGGCGTAACACATGGTGGTTAGCCACACAAGTTAACCCTTGCCGCCTGGAAAATGCAAAAAAATACCAAGAAAAGAGGAGGAGACACGACGATGCCACGCACGACTAAACGTGGGTGCTCGGGGTCCGTGGTGTCGCACAAAACACACAAACACCTGCTTTAACAGGTGCCCCCTGCGGGGCCCACTCTCATTTGATGGAACTGTATTTCCTACAGCTACTTGGATCGGCATGCAGTTCACCTCGCTTAACGGCGTCACTTCGGACTTCTCGCCGATTAAGCCTGTGCTAACCGTCTCAGCTAGTGGCTCGACCAATGTAACACGATGCTCTTCTGTTCGAGGATCGGTCGGCACACTACTGCGGTCACGTTTCTCGGCCGCTTCCCCAAGCTGTGTCTTACACTCCAGTGCAAGTTCGATTTGCTCCGGAACTTCCGCACTGTCTAGCCATTCGCTTACAACTGCTTTCAACTGATACGCCAAATCAAAGTACGCCATGTTACAATGTTTCTCACTCTCATATCTTTTCCGAAGATCCTGAGGCGTTATCTGATATCGTATCAGCAATGGCTCTTTTAGTGCATCGCAGTTTTTCAAGCGGTCGCTACCAACTTCTGCGCCCAACTATGTCGCTCGAAGTGTTTACTTCTGCAGACATTCTCGAAGTCTGCCAAATACTCGGCCACATCCTCGGCAATGAGGAACGGTGGCGGGCCATCTCGCGGTATTGAACCGTTACACTGAATGGCATTGCAAGCTTTAATCCTTTCCACGCTCATTCTATGTGCTGAAATCTCCAGCTGCATCAGTTTCCTTACGCGGGCATCCTCTTTCTCGTAACGTTCCCTACGTTCACGTTCACGCTCCTCTTTCTCTAGCCTTTCCTTACGTTCTTCAATGATCTCAAGGTATTCCAAAACCTCGTCATCTTCAGCTTCCAACGCAAGAATAGCCTTTAACACTTCTGATTTTCTGAGTTTGTCTGACAAATCCAGGCCCAACTCCTCCGCAAGCTCCAGCAATTTCGGTTTGCGCAACGACTTCAATTCCAAGCCCATGGCTGTTCCGAGTGCTGCCTTCTCTACTGCCCACTATTGCCTTGCTGCAATTAACCCAGCAACAACGACAACACAATTACCAGCTCTGTTCTCTACTTAACAAAAGCCTGGCAAAACTCAGTAGAAGAAAGTCCCGCACTCACCAAACCTCGCAACCAAGAATCCAACGCAGTCGTTCCGCTGCAGGCAACCGGCTCGTTGCACTGCTCCCGCCTTTCCGCTGAGCTGCTTGTTGCACGGGTCACGCCTCAGACATCTCCGCTCTTCCCACCAGATGTTGCACCTCGGTCAGGCCTGGCTCGTTTCACCGACCACGGTCACTGCTTGGTCGTGCTCGTACCTCCGCTGTTCCCGTTGGACGACGGTATCGCCTGACTCCTCCGACCACGGTTACGGCTTGGTCGTCGTCGTCCCACCGCTGTTCACCAATTGTTAGGTTTGGGTCGCGAGTGCCTGAGTAGCGCACCGCTGCCACCAGTTATTACGTGCGGCTCGCGGCCCCTCGGTAGCGTTGGCCTGGCGGCTCCGTCGACCGCGGACGGCATCAACGGTGCCAGCAAAGACGAGGCGTCTTCCAACGAAACAACCTTTACTAAAACATCATGAAGGATCGGGCAGAGAAGCTGACCCGGAGAGAATACAGACACGTTCACACAGCTGGTGTCTAGCGTCGTCTCCACGGCGCGTCAAAGTAGTCTCTCTCTCAGCGGAGTCGGCCGCTGTTTTTTATAGGTTTTCCAGTTCACAGGGAAAGGGAAAACCCTCACAGGAAATGGAGAGCCCGACAAGTCTGGGCAAGATGGGATGACTCAATTGCAGGTGGTCCGAACGCATCTCCTCCATCTCCTGCAGACGGGCGAGGGCGGCGCACTCTTCCCCGAGCTCCGGGCTTGGCCGGCGTTTGCACGCACACGCACGCACACACATTTGGCGCGTGGCAGGATCACGCCGAGACTTGCCCGCGGGAGGAAGCGTTGCGCGGCCGATGAACGGCGTCGAAATGGCCGATCCGCTCGCGGTTCTGCCTGTTGCTATGCGGTGGCCGCGTCAGCTGTCCCACTTGTCGGTGGAGAAACGTAACAAGTGCTAAAACCTGGCTCCTCATCTCTCTGGTATATGAAGTAATCAATTACAGCCTCTGCATCCCAAATATCCATATATTTGAACCTTTGAACAACAACAGCATCTGGGGACTTTACATGCAAAGATTTGAAAATACGCAAGCAGACAGGCTAAAGTGCCACCCCAAGCTAACCTCATAGTGTCATTACGTGGTTGACTGCTGTGATGTACTTAAAGTGCAGACATGTCTGAATTGTTCTTTATATGCCACAGAGCTAGACAATGATAATGATGGCAACAGGCAGGTGCAGTACCTCGGGGTGTATGCGGTGCCACTGTATGTTGCAGATTCCATTTCCTTCTAGATAACAGGTTCCAAATTTACAAGAAGTGGCTCATACATAAATGTAGCCCCTAGTGCAGTGTGAAAGGCACCCTATGTTTCCTTGGTATGGATGATCAGATTGTTTAGGCTTTCTGAGAAAATGCATCGCATAAAAGGGTTGCCTTTTTTCAGTATTATTTGCACTCAACAATGTGCTAGACTGCATTATGCAAAGATAGTCCGCAGTGTGCCTCTCCCTTCTTGCCACCCTGCTGAAAGATATCTGTTGTCTGTCTCTAGCAATGCATCCGTCTGTTATTTCAGGCAGCTAGGGAAAGTGACACTATGCACAGGCAACTGTAATAAGCATACGTATTGCGTCCCCACTAGCGCCACAGTGCCCAGCGCATGAGAACACTTGTTGATTTTTCGGTCTCAAGGGCCACTTCAAAAAGTATGCAACCGCAAACTAACTGAAATGCAAGACCGAGTCCGAGAATTTGAGTTACATGAAGATGTTTCGTCATGTAGCAGTGCTGAGCAAGTTTTGACTTTGCAACGTTTCGCACGTAGCGGAATTCATATTCAAGTGCATGTCGCGAATATCACTTTGACATATCTTGTCGATTCAGGCTTGTCTGTTTCAATTCTGTCGGAGCAAGAACACAGTCGATATTTTCAAAGCGTTTCACTCTTATCTGCTCCGCATGTCACTCTGTTCGACTGCTCTCAACTCGCGATTTCCGTGCTAGGTTGTTTCCAGGCAGACGTTCAGTTTAAAGGCCGCACTGCTTCACTACGTTTTTATGTTGTTCACTGAGGAACTTGTCTGATTAGTCTGGACGGTATTCAAGCCTTGGATCTTCGCATTGAGGGTTCTGCTCTTAAATGCTTGCACACGTTCGTTGATCTGCTGCCTCCTGCCACAGCACAGCCCCGGTCTCCTGGCGTGCTGCCTCCTGCCACACCGCAACCGTGGGCGCCTGGCGTGCTGCCTCCTGCCACACTGCTACCCTGGACTTCTGGCATACTGCAGCCTGCTGAGCTGCAGCAGCCTTCCCCGAGGACGCAGGCTAGGTATCCTGGCGTACTGCAGCAGCCTGCGAGCCTGTTAGCAGTGTCGCAGTGCGGCGTTCAAAGTGAGAGCGCCGGCCACCGGCCTCGCTCGAAGATTACCCGGCCCATTAGTTGGGACTGACATGGACAAATATGTAAATACGTGTAAATACGTACACTGTGCATGTCTTGGGATTTCCCTACTAACACCTACTAACAACTAATTGTTAAAAAAAAATAAGGGTGGGAGTATAATATATTCAGTTTCATTTTTGGGTTGCATTCTTTATTCCCCAGGGGAATTTCTGTTATTTATTATATATATATATATATATATATATATATATATATATATATATATATATATATATATATATATATATATATGTGTGTGTGCATAAATGTGTATTCGTTCGGGACGGCTGGAGTTTGGAGTCTGCTTCTACCTTCGAGAAAAGCAGTAGCTCTTCTGATGCCATAAAGAAACAAAAGCTGCAGTATTTGGTGAAAAATTTTATTGCCAACAGCATTCAGGAAAAGCTCGTGATTTGCTTTTTAATAAGCGTGGATATTTGACTGACTATAGAACACATGTGTGCCACATGTGGAAGATGGGCTTGAGGCTTGGCTTCTTTTGGCAACCTCTCGATCACTTCATGTCTGCTACTGGTCGGATATGCGGCGGGTTCTATCTTGGTCAGCTCTACAAAGACAAGTTTTTTTTTATTAAATATTTCATTTTCGCCTAGACTTTTATATTGCCGGAAATTATAGGGTGGAAAGGTGGAATAAATAATGTCTTTGCTCATTGCCACCAACGGCACTATCACATCAATATATTATATCCGCCTGACTTTCATGCGACCCGACTGAAAACGCATTAGCGCTGGTAATCAGGATCTGTGAATCGGCGAGAAAGGCGCGATCACTTCGTTTTGTTGGAGTCATGATGTTGCAATTTGCAGCCGTAGCTCACTCAAACCTTATCCTCCCGAAGTGCGGTCTTGCATGCTAATGCTGCAATTAAATAATTCTTAAAGAGTGCGTATGGGGAAAAACAACATGGCTGAACAGTTTCCGCGATATTTACATGAAACCTACAATAAGTTTAATTCATAGAATACAGCTTAATTTTTTCAAACTAGATAAAACTTTTACTGCAAAAGCGACCGGATATTAATTGATGTCACCTCATTTATGTTTGGTATTTAACAAAATAGCATTATTTAAAAAATTACATCATCAGCCAAGAGGACTATTTTGACAGCCGAACTCGTAGAAGCTTATAAAACCCGTTGTAAATTTTTAAAGCTTGAAAGAAGTTAGCTGAACACCTCATGAGCATGTGAGCAACAGGAAATAGTCTGCACGACGAAAATACAACTGCTTGCCCAGAAAGGAAGCGCACAGTGCAAAATGAATCATATGGCAGTTTGAAATGGCTCATTCTGTGGGCATCACATATATAATTCCAATATCCACAAAATCAACGCGCTGGCTCGCTTACCTTGCCAGCATACCGCACCACTCAATCATCAAGTTTCACATATAGACATGATTACAGCAGCACAAACAAAAAAAACTTGGCATAAATCTTGTACTCAGTCCTGGCACCAGCTTCGACTAGGCAGCAGCGATGAGGCTTGTACAGCTTCTGATCGCTCCTATGGTGAGGGGTGCTGCAATATTTATATCAGTGATAGCATTTGATATTTAACTGGGTTGCATGCATCCGATTGATGTGAGTCGGATAATCGAATTTACCGAACAAAATCAGCACTAATACCTGTCCGACAAGTGCACCGCCATGAAGTGACAGGCCAGCGTTTTAGTGTAGAGGAGACCAAGGACCTCGGGCTTCGGCGAAACGAGCTTCGACTGTCGCAGCCAGTTTCCAGATCAGCTGATAGTGCCTCCCTGCGCGATCAGCGCAAGGCGCGCTCACCAATTACAAAATATGCATTTGCAATAACAAGATGCACATAAGTCTCAAAACAATACATAATTAGTTGCAGTACATTATTGTATAGAAGAAAATCAGCGCTAATTTGACTTACCTGATCGGTATACATGTCAGTGCATGCACCTCGATACGAAGAAGTGAAAGACGAGCGTTTTGGGGCAGAGGAGATCGGACCTCGGACTGCAGCGAAAAGAGCTAATTCCGCCGCAGCTCGTTTCCAAGTCAGCTCAGCACGTGTTCCTGTGCAATCAGAGCGAAATGCGCACACATTGATTATAAAAAAAAATTGTACTTAGTAACAAGATGCGCATATATATACGCGCTCCAGAAGCAATTGCAGTATATTGTATCGAACAAAATCTGTGCTAATTGGACTTACCTGATCGGTATAGTGAGTGTCCCTTCATAATAGGGAAGGCGAGCATTTTGGGGCAGGAGATACTCAAGGACCAAGACCGCAGCAAAATGAGCCAGTTCTGCCACCGCAGCTAGCCGCAGCCTTGTTTCCAAACGGCTCAGCACGTCTTCCTTGGCGATCAGCGCACACACCAATTATTTAAGTATATTAAAAAAGGTGCAAGAAGTATATAACAAGATGAGCATATGCTCCAAAACAATACATTATTATGTGCTGTATAATATCGTATCGAGCAAAGCTCCTCTGATCAAGACCGAAAGATCATGTACTTACGCATGTTTTGGTGAACTTCGGCACGAAGAATCTGTACAGAGAAGCTGCAATAATCAGCTGCATATGTGGGCTTTTCTTTTCAAACGCCGACTGCTGCAGGAGGTTGAGACCGATTGAATTTGCGCGAAATAAAAGCGGACGTTAAAATTGGGCAGTAGGCATCGCGCCCACATGGAGGCTAGCTCTCGACTGAGCGGCGCTGCGTATCTTAGCTCACGCGGGAGGTGTTTTCCCGCCATTTGGACACGTGACCTCAAGAAGGGGGGAAGTGGGGGAGTGGGAGAAGCTCAAAAGCAGAGAGAATCTGTGTGCGGCGCATGCAATTCTTTTTTTTTTCGCCGCTATTTCTCTCCGCTTCGGCATTCCTGTCGCCCCTGCAGTAAGGTGCCTCGATGCTTTTCGCCTCGCCGTGGTTCTTTCCGCTTTGCTGCAGGGAGAAAAGATGGACCGATGGACTCGGTGGGGCAGCGGGTCCCGCGCAACGAGAAGCAGTTTTCTTTCTTCTTCACGTCCCCTCCCCCCTCCCTGGTTGTTCAAGACCGTCGTTCAAGAAGCGTTGATGTCGTTTCTTTTTTTCTACAGCTTCTTTGGAGCCCTCGTCTTGATACCAGCGGCTGTAGTTCTTTGCATGAAGAAAATATGGCTTAATGTGAATGCATGTAATGTTCTTTTAACAGATTATCTTTCACACAAACCAAGTGTGGGGCAGTAGGTATACCCATGCCAATGCAAAACCAACAGTGGTTCCTGCCGGACTCCAGGCCAGCTTTTCACGCAACAGCACCATGGGGAATGACGCCGGTTTTCCCAAGGGGCCCACACCTAGCTTTCCCCAATATCTACAACCCAGCGGGGGAATTGATGCGCCAACACATCTTGCTGAACAATCGCACTCCGCAGTAGTGAGTAGGCGCAGAAGTCACCGACATCGCTAAAAACACAGCGACCACCGTCAACGGGGGGGTTTCTTAACCCTCACGGAGCGAGAAAAGCATCCAAGTGGGCGGACCTGTTTACAGTGCTGAACAGCGAGGATATCAGTCTGTACGCTGTTGCGGAGACCCATCTATGTGACCTAGAAGAGCCTCCAATACATCCGGAATGGAACTGGGCAGGACGCAACCGCTCTGGTGCAAACCGCAAAGGTGGTGGTGTGTGTGTGCTGTGGCAGAAAAATTCCACATGGGCGCAAATGGCGGGCGTCTGTGATGAACATATCTGGATATGCGGAAGCATCGTCGGTATCCCGGTGCTTGTAAGCGTCGTGTACCTCAGGGTTGCACACGGGTGACACGAAGTTAATGACAGTGTCCTGGAGTGCATCATTGAAGACGTCAAGCGATGGGCTGCATAGCGCGAAGTACTCTTGATGGGAGACTTCAACGGACATATACAGCCTATCGAAGGATACCAGGACCGGAATGGTGAGCTACTGATCGGATGTGCGCGGGAGCTTGGAAGTAGCCAACCTTAGAGCTGACTGTGAAGGTGAATTCACCTGGTGCGCTTGCCACAGCCGCACCACAATAGACGATGCTCTAATAATGTCCCCGAAACTGGCAGCGCACGTAACGCAGGTCCACATCAACGAAGACAGACGCTTCAGCCTAGGCAGCGACCACAACCGACTCCGTCTATCGTTCTCATTTTCCTCTTGGCACAAAAGACTTACAGAACCGCGACCCAACCCGTCGATACCAGCCCACATCATACGAAGCTGTGGCCAAACAATTCGAAAAGAGCTAGATGCCAACACAAGCCACAACATATGATGCGTATGTCACCGAGCTGAAACGGATTATGCGCCAGCACGTGCACACCAGCTCGAGGGGTGGCACGCAAAGGAAGCCGTGGTGGGACCTAGAGGTGAAACAGCACTGGGAGCGAGGCGAACTGCGAACAGGGCACACCGTAAGCAGCTCAAACAGCGCCAATACTGCTAATGGCCCGACTTGGCTAACCCTAAATTTTGTCGTCATTTCCGCCACACTCTCCAATGCATTGGGAATGGCAAGGGCCTCTCCTAAATTGTTTCCTTCCTCCATGTTTCTGCAGCTTTGCCCAAACCATTGCCTCCTCTAGAGGAGGCGATGCCCAAACATGATGCCTTCTGATCCTCCTATATTGCGCTCGGCCGCGTGCCTCATGTTACTGAGCTGCGCTATACCCGTCGATGGCATGATAGCTCTTCTTTCGGAACTATCAAGACCAACAACAGTCGCGGGTAGAATTGCGTATGAAGGGGCTAATAATGGTTCCACATTAAACTAAAACGGTGCGCCGATGACACCGAGAGAAAACGGCAATTGCGCCTCGCCGATCAGTTTGCGTCGACCAGCTGCGGAGGTGTAGCGAGATCACTCGGTGGCGGCGTGCAGAGGTCTCTAGGACAGCACTCATTGGACACTCTGTCTTGAACGTGCCGCCCCCACCCCACCTTAGTGCTAATAAAAGATCTCATTTTTGATCTCGCCAAGTTGGCAGTAATGCGATGGGATATTTTACGACTCTGTGCTAATGAGTGTGCATGGGATCGGTGCACAAATAAGACTACTGATTAGGCAAGTAGCAGAGTGAACGGACGCGAATGAATAAGAGGAGCTGGAAAATGGGAGCCATTAATCATTAAAGCTGTCGCGTCATACCTTCAAAGACCGAGCTGAAGCCTCCCACCCCATTTTTTTGTCAGAAGATTTTGTCAGAAGATTTGGGGTCACATGAGGCATACAAAAAGTGACATAATAGCTGCGTGTTCATTTGCATGATAGCCACCGATCGACTGCTGTAACTGGTGGCTCTCTAGTAGAAATTGAATTATTCGTTATTTGGCAGAAAGTTCTCAATTTCATGCTTATTTTGTTGTGCAATGAATCATTGAAACAAGAAAGAATGATAGCTTGAAATTTGGCGTCAACACTTGCTTAAATTAAAATTAACATGAATGCCTGTGCAATGAAACAACCTGTATAGTTAGGGCTTTCTAATGTTCCAGTTGAGCCTCTTTCACATCTATGGCACTAAAAAATGAAGGAATGTTGGCAGCTGTTACTGCTTTACAATGAACTCACATAATGGGGCTGTGCTTGCCGGCCACTGAGCTATGCCTCATGTAGGGACTTGGTTGAACAATTCAATTTTAGTTTTAAGGTAAAGGTCAATGGCTCCAACCAAGTTTTTGGTTCGTTTTTTGGTTGGAGTCATTGACCTTTACCTTAAAACTAAAATCTTGACGAATGACACTAGTACTTCCTGCCGCCAAAAAAACTAAAACTAGGAAAAGCAATCTGCATGCTCCCGCGTGCTGGTAGGCACTAGAAAACTGAACAGCAAGTGCAAACATGCCGACGGAGCCAGTGGATGTAACCGGCCATTTTGCATCGATCCAGTCTGAAGGTGACAAAACGACACTTTAATGAGCACTTGCCGGCATTTCCCTTCTCCCTGCTTTTTTTCCTTTTTTTTTTTTGCTGTACTTTTGTGTTGCTCTTGGATTTCCCCATGGAGCATGCCATGAACCTGGATATGATAAGGATCAGCTACAGGTGCACATTCTGTTGGAAGATGTGCCGGGCTAGAAGAAAATTAACAAATTGTTTTATGAAATAGTTCTTCAGCTGATGGTAAATAAAGGTTTTATTTTGTAAACATGCTTACCGTGCTCTTTTTCATGTGATACAGTGCTGTGTGCATGACTTTTACAATGAAGCGACCTGTATTATGAATGATTTTCGAGGTCGAAACCACTTCATTACAAAGGCATTTGATTGCACCAGCATTGCATTTACCGGAATGCATTACTACAGCCATTTTCAGTTCTGCTGCTTTTAGTGACATCACATATAAATAAGTTTATCTCTGTACTTTCATAAAGTTTTCAGCAACATTTCAATAAATTGACATCCTGGTGCAGTTGCTCCATGGATAAACAATCGACTGCTGAACCAGAGGACCCAGTATCGAATCCTGGCCGCTGCGGTCGCTTTTCGATGGTGGCAAAAAGCAAGGAACTCTTGAGCTGTGCATTTTCAGTACACGGAAAAGAACCCTAGGTGGCTGAAATTTCCAGAGCCCTCCACTGTGGCGTCTCTCACAGCCAGAGTCGACATTAAACCCCACAATTGAAATTAACCAGTGAAGTGATACTCATCCTGCTTGTGAATATTATTATGAATTTTATGCGTCTTTAAAAACGGGGGAACCATTCAGTCCAGACTTAAGCAGCTGCTTGGAGTGTTTGTCGATTTAAAACTGCCCTTTCAATATGTGTAGCTGGGACATGCTATTTGAAAGGGTGATTATAGTGAGCCTTCTCTTGACACTCTCTCCTGCCTCCATACTTTGTATACAGGCAGGTTATGCAGATGCGTATACAGATTAAAGTGTGCCATAGTAGGATGCAACTTAAGAAAACAGCAGTTGCTAACTATGCTGTGACTGCTGGCACATGTGTGAGCCATGATGGTGGTGTTTTATACAGTAGCATATATCATACAGCACATGGCACCTAAGTTTTTTGTTTTTGTTTTAAATTTTGGTGTCGGCTTGGCCCAAATTGCTAAAATTTCATAATGTGGCAGCATGGGGCAAGGTAAGCTTTGCGACTCAGTTTAGCATAGCACTCGCATCACTGCAGTCGACTTTCTAACATGTTGTGCAGAGCATTTATGATTCTTAGAAAAAGTGGTTTCAGTCCAGCTAGCATCTCCATTTATTGGAGCCTGTATGGAGTCTGCACCTTTCTACCATGTGTCGAGCATTCAGATTTGCATTAGTATGCTCTTGGCACATCCGCCTAAGAAATGTCTCATGTTCACTAATTTCAAATGGCTTGGAACAATATGAATTGTATTTCGTTTTTTTACTGTAGTGCAGACCCCTTTTTGTTATGTTGTGCACTTGATGCATATTGTAACGGATGAAATGGTTTTAATACAGGTGAACTTCGTATGAAGGACGGACGCACACGGCTCAGGAAAACCTGGATCAGTCTGCGCTCGCCTCGCTTCTTCCGCTTTTTCTTCTGCGGCTTCTGCTGCTTCTCAGTGCGCCGCTACGCGGCGTAACAACCCTCCCCGGGCAAACGATTCTCGTCCTCGAGAAAATTAGGTACATCGAAGATCGTAGAACTTCATGTGAGCCACGTGAACAACTTGTGTCTTGCGGGATCGGCGGTTACGCGTCGTGACTTTGGCGATAACGTAATTCACGTCATTCAGTTGGTCCAACACGACGAAGAGGCCATCGTACTTGCAAAGAAACTTCTCATATAATCCTCACTTGCGAAGAGGCGTCCAAAGCCAGGCGTAGTCTCCAGGGGAGTAAGCAACTGCACGATGATGCAGATCGTAGTGTTCTTTCGAGCGGCTTTCAGAAGCCAGTGTGCGTAAGCGGGCTATACGACGGGCTTCTTCGGCAAGGCATAGTATCTGGGAAACAGATGCATCGTCGTTGGGGGAAAATGGGAAGAAGGTGTCTAAGAAAACGTGGGGATTTCTAGCATAGAGTAAATAGAAAGGAGAATAGCTGCTAACTTCTTGATTTGCAGTGCTATAAGCGTACGTCACATACGGTAGCACTGAATCCCAGTTGCGATGATCAGACGAGACGGACATGGACAGCTTGGTTGTCAAGGTGCGGTTGGTGCGCTTGGTGAGACCATTGGTCTGCGGATGATACGGTATCGAGTGTCGGTAGTGTGAACCACAAAGTCGGAGCATTTCTTCCACGATATCAGCAGTGAATTGCCGACCACGATCACTTATAATAACCCGGGGTGCGCCATGGCGAAAAATAATGGAATGCGAAAGAAATGACGAAACATCAGCAACCTTTGCGGTAGCGAGAGCAGCGGTCTCTGCGTATCGGGTAAAATAGTCAACGCAGACAATAACCCAGCAGCAGCCCTCTACAGTCTTTAGAAAAGGACCGAGCAGGTCAATTCCAATCTTATCAAAAGGTGAGGTAGGTGGATTGATGGGTTGTAAAGGTCCGGCCAGTGTGGTGGTGCATGCCTTAAGTTGTTGGCATTTTTCACATGTCACAACGTATTGCTTGGTGGTCTTATAAATTTGTGGCCCCAAAAAACGCTGGCGAATTCTTTGCAGGGTACGACAGAAGCCTAGATGTCCAGAGGTAATATCATCATGCATGGCATGCAAAGCTTGTGCATGGAGACTTTTTGGGACGACCAAAAGGAGGGTAGCACCGTTAACTGAGTAGTTTTTGAACAAAACACCATCTTTGATAGTAAACTGCGTTGACTCCACTCTTTCTTTTGCCTCTTGTATAAGAGGCTGTAGTGACCGGTCGTTGCGTTGTTCTCGCCTAAATGTCACCATACTAAGAAACGTCGACGTGATTGAGGCTAAACACCCATCGAAGCCATCTTCATCGTTAACGGAAGTCGGCAATGGGTGCCGTGACAAGCAGTCTACATCACTGTGATGTTGTCCACTCTTGTACGCGACACCAAATTTGTATTCTTGGCGTAATGCCCAGCGCACCAGACGACCAGATGGATCGCGAAGTCCGATGAGCCAGAATAGCAAATGGTGGTCAGTAACTATGGTGAAGTAGCGTCCATAGAGGTATGTCCCGAACTTGTGCACAGCGAACACAATTGCGAGGCACTCCAATTCGGTAACTGTAGTTCCGTTCACATTTTGTCAACGTGCGGCTGCCATATGCAATGTGTTCAGCCCCACTATGCAGCTGCACAAGCACCGCCCCAAGACCGACGCCACTGGCGTCAGTCCGGACCTCCATCAAAGCAGAAGGGTCGAAGTGGCGCAGCAGTGGTGCTGAAGTTGGATAAGACTTGAGCAGATTGAAAGAGGATTCGCACTCTGGGGTCCACACAAATCGCGAATCCTGGCGCAGTAGACAGGTAAGGGGATGGGTAATTTTCGCAAAACCGGCAATGAAGCGACAAAAATTAGAAGCGAGGCCAAGGAACCTCCAAAGACTTTTCAGGGTGCGTGGAGTTTCGAAGTCGCGTACTGCAGCAATCTTCTGCGGATCCGGCCTGATACCATCCTCGTTGACGAGGAACCTAAGAACTAAAGTTAGTCGCTCTCCAAAAGGGCACTTCATCGAATTCAAAATGAGGCCCGCTTTGCCAATGCATTCAAGAACTTGATGGAGCCTCTCATTGTGCTCTTGGAAGGTCTTTCCAAAAATGATAACATCATCAAGGTAACACATGCATATTTCCCATTTGAGGCCACGAAAGATAGTGTTGATAAATCGCTCGAACATCGCGGGAGCGTTGCATAATCCAAAGGGCATTACATTCAATTCGTATAAACCATCTTGTGTTACAAAATCAGTCTTCTCACGGTCGGATGGATGTAGAGGAATTTGCCAATAGCCAGATCGCAAATCAACAGAGGAGAAATTTGACGGCGAATGCAGACAGTCGACAGCGTCATCTATGCGAGGTAACGGATATACGTCTTTCTTTGTTACCACGTTCAAACGATGGTAGTTTACACAAAATCGCTAAGAATTGTCTTTTTTTCGCACCAGGATCACAGGTGCGGTCCACGGACTAGAAGATTCTCGGATGATTTCTTTGTGCAGCATTTCGTCCACCTGTTCTTGAATTATCTTGCGCTCTGCCGGGGAGACTGTAAGGTTTTTGGCGAATAGGGGGTGCGCTTCCTTTGTTAATTGTGTGCTGTAGCCGAGAAGCTGGGAAATGGCTACCCGATCCATTTGAGCAAAGTCGAACACTTGGGCATGCGTTGTCAAAATGTCTTGCAGAATACGATGTTCACTAGATGGGAGCGATTTGTTGACCATGCCCTCAAACTCGGCACAATGTTCAGACTTGTCTTTCGCGGCTCCTCTGTAATCTAAAATAATTCCAACGGTATGAGTCCCATAATTCTCAAATCTCGCAAGTGTCAAACCAGAAGGAAGACGAACAGGCTCTTCTGACACGTTCACAGCCCAGAGGTATGCGCGACCATCCTCCGCCTCCTCGACCCCGGAGCGTGGCACCAAAATATTTTTTTTCGCTCCATTCGAGACGTCTGGCTCGACGAGTATTGAATGTTTACCCATGAAGGATTCAGATGGCTTCACGGGGAGAAACGTCGCTGTCATCGCAGGCAGTAGCACATCTTCCTTCAAGGCAAGAACTCCTTGATGACTCTGAGACATGTTATCTACTAATGCGGGGATCATGTTCACCTGCAAACAAATTTCACCGGCACTAAAGTCCAAAGTCGCACCACCCTCGCGCAAAAAGTCAACACCCAAGATAACGTCATGCGTGGCACGTCTAAATACAACGAATTCTGTCCTATAGCCCTCGTCACCAATTACAACTGAAACTGAGCACAGGCCAACCGGAACTAAAGTTTCACCCCCAACTCCTCAAAACGTAATGTTTTCGTAACACACAAACATAACGTTCTGTTGGAGGTGGTTTTTAAATGAAAGGCTCATAACGGACACAGCGACAGCAGTGTCAACCAAAACATCTGTTTTAACATTGTCTATACACACTGACACTTTGTTCTTTAGCATGACGATAAGAAGTATGCGTGGAATTGACCGTTCGGCGACCTTACCTCCATCGGTCGCACCACCTAGTTTCCCAGCGGTGGAGAAACAAAGTGGCGACGTGGGGATGGCGAACGGGGTTGGCGGTGCTCGTTGGACAGGGTAATTTGACGACGCGGGCAAAAGCGGAAGATATGTCCTCTGCCCCCACAGCCGTAACATACGGTTGGCAGGTGGCTCTGGTAGTTCACTTCGGGATCCCTTGGAGGCCGAGATGGGGCGACAGAAGCGCGACGAGGAGCACCACGAGGCACTTCATCCGGATGGGCTGGACGCTGCTGGAAATAAGGGTGCGATGTTGGTTGCAGGGTCCGCTCCACGCCGTTGTTGTAAAATGGTTCACCGTGATTTTGTGCAACCCATAGCGTACGTTGTTCCCATGATGATACGGATCTCGATGTCGAGTGGTAGGGTACATCGAAATTTGTACGTTGCCGCTGAATATCCAGCTCCTCGCGTATAATCCTCCTGACCATAGAAGTGATGTCTTCAGCCTCCTGAATGTCGATACCGGCAAAAGTGATAGTTTAGTACTGTATGCTAATAAGAATGTGTGATATATTAGAGGCACAGTCCAAGAGACTGGTAAATAAGTGAGGACTACATGTATGTAAATGAACTGTATGGGGAGCAGCAGATACTATAGTCATATGCTTAAAGGAAGAGCTTAAGTGTCCCTAGAATTTGCTATCTTCTACACACTATCAGAGATAAATTTGTTCTAGAAAAATGAGCCGAGACAATGCCATCCAAATTTTGCTTTTAGTTGAAATGAATTCTGTGACTCTTTCTGGCTATGATGATGTTTCCCCAGCAGCAGAAAAAAACAAAAAAAAAATTACGAGGGTTCAAAGCTGCTGAACCATATATTGAGCGAAAGCATTAGCGGCGGGTGACCGAGCGTTCTTCGCTTTTCTTCTTCCTCAGCTCATATATAAAGCCCCACTTTAACCAAGCCATATGAACGTGCCTTAGTGGCCTATAGGGGTAATGTGAATGCCAGGGTCCTAGCAGGCTAATTCTGACATAACCGTCCCATGTGAAATGAGAGACTCAAGTTGGCAGCTCCTGCCGACCGCTTGAGTTGGTAGCCCAGCTCTCACTCTAGTGTCAGGTGGGGTTTGACGCCACAGCTTCACTTGGGTAAGAAGTGGCTACCGGCCGCGCTACGTTGAAGGCTCGAAACCTAGAGTAGTATTGCTTATGCAATAAAACTCATAAATTGGATTTGAAAATTTCCTTGACACTCAGTTCAAGAATATGCCACCAAACTGATGACTCCACAATCACCATATGAAAGCGAAAGGTGATGCAGCCTAGCCTCAAAGGTGTGCGAATAAAGTTTTCTTCCTGTGGCCCACCTAGGCCACTGCTTTGCTAATAAAGGGCCACAAATGGGCTTTATAGCATAATATAGATTTAAGTTTCAAAGTGGGATAGTATGAGGCCCTTTCCACAGTCATTTCAGCACCCCCCCAAAAAAAGTTGTCCACTATCGTGAGGAACTCTGCACGCGAGGCAGATGCTTGAGCCACTATGTAATCACTGTGCACCTTAGTTTGCTTACAGAAATGGCCAGTAATGGTGACAACTGTTTTTAATTTGTAGACATTTTTATAGCTTATAAAACCCTTCTCCAGGAGAATGTGCACCCATCGATGTGGGGCTCTGAAACAAAGAACTGCTTAGCTATGCTCTTGATTAAACTACTTGACAGTGCTAAGGAGCATAATTCTGAGTGGTTCATTAAAGGACCATTGTGTTGTAAAGTCCTGAATGAGATCTTATCACTCCAGGACCTTGTTCACACCATGCATTAAATTGTCTATTCTGCAGAACAGCGGGCTTTCTTGTTCCGGTTGCCATTTTTGTTGGCAAGTAGGTGATGATCACATAAATACTAATTTCATTATTGAAGTCGTACTTAAGTTTCAAACTGCCACAGTAGAAAAGACAAAAATGCAGACTGCTGCTAGGTGTGTAGTAACCAATGAAATATTCCAAGTTTCTTAAAGTACCCTATTTCACCTAGCTGGGTATGAGGGTTTGGCAACTACAGCTAATCCATCTTTAGTAGGCAACATTAAGGATGGATACAGTGAGTTTAATTATAATGACAAGCGACGGCCAATACCTACCATGTTAGTGACTTGTGCTTCACAAATTGTGCTTATATATTAAATATGTGGCAGCCATTTGCTACACTACATACCAGGCTTTGCCCGCTGTATCAAGCATACTGAACCTGTGCTTTTCGACCCTTTAAGTACAGTTTTTATGTGGACAGAACCAATGCAACCATAATAGAGTTGAACATTGAGCTAGATGGTCACACATCTCTTGGAAGAAGGTAGCAGAGCAGGTAACAACACAAAACATAAGAAGCACGCACAAACACAAGGACAACGCTGCACCTATATTGACCAGAACCCACACATCTTCCTTCACTTCTATGGCATCAAACAGAGCTAAAGGGATGTGTATGCAGGTTAACCACCAGGACTTCAACTCTAAATGCAAAACTTCGGACTGGACTAGGTACTCCAAGTGTATTCAGGGGATTGTTTATCAAATTTTCTTGCAATGTGGAAAGAAATATACTGGACGGACAGGAATATGTATCAATGACAGGATTAGAGAGCACGCTATGGCAATATCGGACAAGTCTGGCTCTAATATCGCAGTGCACTGCAATGACCGTTGTTTGTAGAAGCCAAAAATGGGTTCAGCTGATCTTCACTATGTTAAGGTTATTAAAAAGATGAAGGATAAGTTAACAAGGGAAATTTATGAAGCACATGCAATCAGTGGCTCGGGAGACCAATGTGTCAGTATGCCTTCAGTGGTATTGTTGAAGAAGAAATTAGAATTTCTGTGCAAATCGGCAGGACGTTAAAGACAAGGAAGAAGTTGGCTGCAGACGTGAAGTGAAGAGAAAAGATGTGCGGGTTCTAGTCACTATAGTTCTCAGTACAGTGTTGTCCTTGTGTTTATTTGTGCTTCTTATGTTTTGTGTTGTTACCTGCTCTGCTATCTTCTTCCAAGAGCAATGCAACCAGTATAATTTGAGTTGCCAAACTTCAGGGTTTCTCTGGCTCAGTAGAGGCTGCAAAGTGGCAGCCTCTAGAATTAATCTGTGAAGCTTACAATATTACAACGGCAATTCAAAACATACCTCCACAGTTGAAATCATCAATACTTCAGCAAGAAAACGTAGCCCTACTTTGGTATTGTGAAGTGACCTCCATGTGGGAAAGAGAGCTCTTTAAATAATAGGCTGTGTGACATGTTGCAATAGAAATAGTATGAAGGAAATGACTGCACCCTTAGATTTTTATACCGTCAGGGTGGTGAAGTGGTTAGGGCACTAAACTCTGTGCCCAAGGATGCGGGATCACATCCCTGCCTTGGCGGCCGCATTTTGACCGAGGCGAAAAGCTAGGAGCCAAGTGCTGCACGATGTCAGTGCACGTTGAAGAACCCCACGTGGTCACAATTTGCGGAGTCCTCCAATACAGTGTCTCTCATAGCCTAAGCTGCTTTGGGACATTACACCCCACAAACCTAACCAAACCAAACTTTAGATTTTCAACATGTATTGTGGACCATCTGCAAATTGTTTTAGAAGTCAAAAGACAAAATCTTGCACAGTAGTGAAACAAGGACGATACCAGTGTCAATGAAACATTTGGACATGACATCACAGACACTTGTAATGCCAAGTTTCCAATATGCAAGGATTAGGGCACATAATAATGCTCATGCCAAAAATTTCTAGTAAGATTCCTTGTATCTAGTTTTGTTGTGATAAATGCTACTTTGCAGTGCAACATGGAGCGAAACTGAGCACGAGTGGTGATGTCAGTCAGTGTGTACTACATTACTTATTTTCTTGAGTACATTTCACAACTGTGTTGCCTCCAAATGTTGGAAGCCTGAGTATTTATGTTTGTATTATACTGGCACTTAGGAGCCCTTTCAAGTAATGCTCAAGTCAGTGCGGCACCCTGCAGGTGTGCTTCTGCTGTGAACTGAACAGCATTTCTTTTTTATCCAACGACCCATACACCTACGTCAGTATGACTGACCAGCAGTGCTGCACTCTGGTGGTATCTGCAGAATAGCACTGTAGGCTATATGCCAGCACAAAAGGTATTTCCGCGCATTCCAGAGATTCGACGAAGTGCAAGGCTGTTCACACTTATATGAATGTTCAAGATGATAAGCTTCAGATAGCACTGCACTATCAGACAAATGCAGCACTTTTTTCCTTCAATTCGCTTCACACTCCAATGGTGCAATCAAACGCAATGAAATGGATGGTAAAGTACTGCCACGAAAGTGCCCTCAGTCTCCTGCAATGAGAGAGCATGTGTCGTTCATGGTGGTTTCATAGCCTGAACAGCAGCAAACCCCATCACACACGACTGCCATGGCATGCAATAATTAATGGCTACATAAATTGCGTGCACTGAGAACCGCGGTCTCTGTTTATTCTTACTATCTGGAGCAAAACATTGGCAGTATTGCAGAAGCAAGCAACTAACGTTTAAAACCGACAACATTCTCATGCGTATTAGAAAAACCAGCAATTGATACAAGTTTCGCGACCTTGAACTCTATTTACCCGTCCTTAGCTGTGAGCATACCCAAAGCGACCGAAAGAGAGTCGACATAGATCACTGTTTCTGCAGCACCGAAGCTGTTCGTTAATATGCCTTGATACCCCAACCAGCACGAGCAGAATTGTTGCGCTGCTCCTGACCAGCAGCTATTGATAATACATAAAATACAAAGGTAAAGCAATGCTGAACTATTGCAGCAGTACTGCGCGGCACACATATACCACTGTGCTCATTTTAGCGCCTTTCTCGATATTGTATGCATATCCTCAGCAACACCCATTATATCATCTGAAGCATGGCTAGGACATCAGGAAGTTTGTTTACAATGCTGCACAAAACATTTTAATTGAATATGCACAATTTCGACTATCTCATGGGAGTCTGCCCTCTCGATGGTGGCATAAGGGAAGCAAACTGTTTCTGACGATGCTCTTAATTAAATTCGAAGTACGTAGCGGAAGAATGATCTGTAGGCGCAACGAAAGCAATGTTTGTTGCAGGAATTATCGGAAGCTTCTGACGTACACTACAGGGGTCATTCCCGCACAAAAGTTATGTTGTCAAAGTATAAGCTCACATTTCTCAAATCTCTAGCAACATTTTTGTGACTGTTTCTCACCTTACGAGGCTCCCCGAGGGTTGCTAGCATGCTGTTTGTGATGCGCGCATTGTTGCTGGTGCTCCGACGCCAAATGAGCCCCAGCCTCCAACCGAGGCAACTGGCTCACGACCGTGAGCAAGGCTGTGAGCGCGATGGCAGAACACTGTAGTGAATGCGAACATGCGTGATGCTATATGGCATTTTGGAACGTATCTGTTGCCACGGCAACCAGCGGCAACCGAGAACGAAGGAACTGACGTAATGTGACGTCTTGGCGATGGCGACGATGATGATAGTATCTGCCCTACTGAAATAGACCCATATGATTTTTATATAGGCCACATATCGATTGATATGGGGCCAAATTCACACCATATGGGGCATATAGGACTCGGTGCAGTTTATATGGGCAAGTTGTATGGGGCCATATGTGTCCATATTGTGCCCATATCCATATGCATTGGAGGACATATGGATCATATGGGCACGGGGGATATGGGTGCAGAGTTCACATGAGTGCCCATATATCAACCAAACCTCTATCGTCAATGGGTCATTTGTCATATTATGGCGAAAATGTACGTCACCTGGGCATCCATATGTAAACAACACAGTACCTTTAGGTATGATAAGGTGTCAAAATCACTCAAGCTTATCAAAACATATTACACAGTGATGATAAAATTTATTACTACACTGTTACATAAAGAAAACAGTGGAGCAATTAATAATAAAGTAATTACAGGCATGGTTGCTCAATCATACAATACTAAAACCCATTCTTGAATAGATGGTGCCTTTGGATGCTTGAAAATGGCCAAAAGCAGTTACATTCTGTTTATGTGCATGGAACATATGGCTTGAAAAAAGCTGTTTATTATATGGAATAAAGTACGTCATTGCACTTTATGTACCATTATCAAAAATATACATAGTGTAAGGTGTTTATAGGAGCACCAAGACCGCAAGCAACGTCCGCAAACCAAAGCGACGGGGGTAGCGTTCTAATCAACAGGGCAGTGCCAACAAGGCTCCGGCTCCACTTCGTCTACCTCTTCGGGTTGGCGCGCGAGCTGATGGCGATCGGGATTACTACAATACCCCCCGGGGGAAAAGGAGCCATCCTGGCGACTCATGGTGAGGAAAGGGTAGGGGGATCATAATACGGCTTGAGGCGGTCGACATGTACAGTTTCTCGGCCGCGGCGGCGATGATCTGGAGATGGGTTCAAGGGCTCTACTACGTAATTGACGGGAGAAGATTGTTCGAGAATGCGGTAAGGTCCATGATAGCGCGATAGGAGTATGGATGAGAGGCCGGGTGCAGAGGAAGGCACCCAGAGCCAAACGAGGGCACCTGAGGGATATGAAGGCGCTGGATTTGTAGGGTCCCGGTTATGCTTTTGTTGAGCCTGGTTCTCCGTTGTGAAGGAGCGCGCCAATTGTCTGCATTCTTCGGCAAATGTGTGCGCTTCAGAGAGTAGAGTGGTCTCTGAAGCGTCGGGTTGGTAGGGCAGGATAGTATCCATGGTGGACGTGGGTTCACGACCATATAAAAGAAAGAAGGGGGAGAACCCAGTCGTAGTCTGCGTAGCCGTATTGTAGGCGTACGTTACGAAAGGCAGCACTTGGTCCCAATTAGAGTGAGCGCTATCAACGTACATGGCTAGCATGTCACTAAGAGTGCGATTAAATCGCTCAGTCATGCCGTTCGTTTGGGGGTGATACGCTGTGGTGCTCCGGTGAATGATCTGGCACTGTTTGAGGAGGGCTTCGACAGTGTCGGAAAGAAACGCACGTCCGCGGTCACTGATCAATTCTTTCGGTGCGCCGTGACGAAGAACGAGGCGATACAGAATGAACGAAGCAACGTCCCGTGCGGTGGCAGACTGCAAGGCCGATGTTTCCACGTAAC
This sequence comes from Amblyomma maculatum, assembly GCF_055883805.1. Lineage (NCBI taxonomy): Eukaryota > Metazoa > Arthropoda > Arachnida > Ixodida > Ixodidae > Amblyomma > Amblyomma maculatum. The sequence goes on from NW_028146738.1 coordinate 36,712,813, forward strand.
GGGTTAGGTGGTCAACGGCTACGATGACCCAGCGGTTGTTAGCCGACGTGGTCGGAAGCGGGCCATACAGATCGATACCGACACGGTCAAAAGGGCGGCTGGGGCAAGGCAATGGCTGCAACGGAGCGGCTGGCTGAGGGGATGGATTCTTGCGACGTTGGCAGGCGGTACAGGATCGGATATACTGACGAATGAAGCGGTACATGCCGCGCCAGTAATATCTCATACGCAGTCGAGAATAGGTTTTCATGACACCTGCATGGCCGCATTGGGGATCGGCGTGGAAAGAGGCGCAGATTTCGGCACGGAGATGTCGCGGAATCACGAGAAGCCACTTCCGCCCTGTAGGATGGTAATTGCGGCGGTATAAAAGTCCATCACGAGTGGCGAAGTGGTGGGCCTGACGACGAAGTGCACGTGACGGAGACAGCTCTGCGGGCGTAGACAGGAATGTTAAGAGGGAGGATATCCATGGATCCTTCTGCTGCTCAGATTTCATGTTGGTAATGTTGAGCGGCGACATATCGTAGGCACAAACGAAGCCAGCCATCGAGTCGTTAGGAAGCGGTGAACGGGAAAGGGCATCAGCGTCGGTGTGCTTGCGTCCAGATCGATAGATGACATGGATATCGTACTCCTGAAGACGTAACGCCCAGCGGGCGAGGCGGCCGGAGGGGTCTTTGAGGGAGGATAGCCAACAGAGTGCGTGGTGGTCGGTAACAACGTAGAATGGGCGACCGTAAATATAAGGACGAAACTTGGTAATGGCCCATATGATGGCGAGACACTCCTTTTCGGTCACAGAATAGTTCGATTCCGCTTTCGTGAGGGTACGACTAGCGTACGCGACGACATACTCGGAATATCCAGGTTTCCGTTGAGCAAGAACAGCGCCCAGACCTACGCCGCTTGCATCAGTGTGTATTTCGGTCGAGCAGGCAGGGTCAAAATGGCGGAGTATAGGAGGAGAGACCAGTAGACGGCGTAGTGTACTGAACGCAGCATCACAGGCTGGTGACCAAGAGGAGAGGTTCGGGCCTCCGGCGAGAAGTTGCGTTAAAGGGGCGATGATACTGGCGAAGTTTCGGATAAAACGGCGGAAATATGAACATAGACCGATAAAACTTCGAAGTTCATTCAAGGTTGTGGGCTTGGGGAAGTCTGCGACGGCACGAAGTTTCGTAGGGTCCGGTAGAACTCCATCCTTGGATATGACATGACCAAGTATTGTGAGCTTGGTAGCGGCAAAGTGACATTTCTTCAAGTTAAGCTGTAGGCCGGCTTCAGTAAGGCACGTAAGGACACGCTGAAGGCGCAGAAGGTGGGAAGGGAAATCTTTCGAGAAAACGACAATGTCGTCTAGATAACAAAGACACGCTTCCCATTTGAGCCCACTGAGAATGCTATCCATCATTCTCTCGAAGGTGGCGGGGGCGTTGCACAGTCCGAACGGCATCACATTGAATTCATACAATCCATCGGGAGTGATGAAGGCTGTTTTCGGGCGGTCAGCGGAAGCCATCGGTACTTGCCAATAGCCAGAGCGCAAATCTAGCGACGAAAAGAACTCCGCTCCTTGCAAACAATCTAGCGCGTCGTCAATTCGTGGTAGTGGGTAAACATCTTTGCGGGTTATCTTATTCAGACGCCGGTAGTCCACACAGAAGCGGATCGTGCCATCTTTCTTCGTCACCAACACTACGGGGGAGGCCCAAGGGCTATGAGATGGTCGTATGATGCCCCGTTGAAGCATATCGGCGACATTGTCACGAATGACGCGGCGCTCAGTGGGCGACACGCGATATGGTCGCTGCCGCAGGGGAGCATGAGGACCAGTGTCGATTGCATGAGAAACGGTCAAGGCGCGGCCCAAGGAAGGCTGGGACACGTCAAAAGATGCACTGAAGCGCTGAAGGAGGGCGACTATTTGGTCCCGTTGGGCGGACGTAAGGTCGGTCGCGATAGCTCGATGAAGGGCGTCGACAGGAAGCTCATCACTCGTAGCAGCACAAGACGTCAGGGCAGCGACTTGAGGAAAAACTTCAGGTTCGGAGAACATGTAAGTGCGATCAGGGTCCAGCTCTTCAATGTAGCCGAGGCACTCCCCGCGAAGAACAGCCGTTGGGCAGGGAAAAGGGTTGGAAGCATAGATGACACAGCTGCCATCAGAAATTGTTAGAACGGCGAAAGGAAGAAGGAGGCGGTTATGGTGGGCGGAGGCGAGTTTGGGCGCAAAGAGAACAGGACTAGGGAGGGCAGATGTCGAAATAAGGGGAACGAGAACAGAAGAAAAGGGAGGAATGTCGGTGTCTGCAGCTACAAGGAGTTTAGCAGGGCGCACAGGCGGGTCACACAGGGAAACATTACACACAGGGGAAAGCTCAACTTCAGCACGGGCACAATCAATCACAGCACTGTGAGTTGACAGAAAGTCGTAGCCGAGGATGATGTCGTGGGAGCAGTCGTAAAGCACCACCATCTCGACGAGATACGTAATGTCTTTGATGCAAACTCGGACCGTGCACGCTGCCACAGGGGTGATGCGCTCTGAACTGGCCGTACGAAGCGAAAAGGCAGAAAGCGGCGTCGTGACCTTGCGAATTTTGCGGCGAAGGGCATCACTAATTACGGAAACGGCAGCACCTGTATCCACCAGCGCAAGAACGGGAAAACCTTCTACGAACACTTCAATGACGTTGGCGGGAGAAGGCGGAGGACTTAACGAGTTCGTCAAACGCGCAGTTCTTGCCTCCGGAACTGCGGCATTCAGTTTTCCCCTTGCGTAGGGCCCTGTCGCCGGACCATTGGCGAAATGGAACGTCGGCGAGGCGAAGGTGAACGGCGTGTCGAGTACTGAGCCCGAGGTGGAGACGATCCAGAAGAGACGTTGCTCAAGGGCGGCTCGGGATCGTAGTGGTACTGACGGACTGTGTTGTCAGGATGAAGCGGGCGCTGACGGCAAAGGCGAGCGACGTGACCCGGGAGCCCGCAAGCATAGCAAATTGGGCGATTGTCGGCGGTTCGCCATGGGTTCGTAATGCGGCGTCGCGGTCGAGGGATCTGAGACTGAGGGGCCATGAAACGAGGTGGAGCATAAAATGTAGGGCCGTTCTGGTACGACGATGTTGGAAGTGGGCCGCGCGTTCCAGCGGTTACTTGAGCGTAAGTGAGTGGTGCTTGTACAGGAGCGATGGGGACACTAGAAGGCAGCGCTTCGGCGACTTTCTCCTCGATAACTTGGCGGATAGCCGGCGAGATGGATGGCGCGTTGGCCGGCGCTAATTGCGAAGTGCAGACGGTCGGCTGAACTGGGTGGAGGAGGGACAGCTGGCGTGCAACTTCTTCGCGGATGAAGTCTTTGATATTCTGCATAAATTGAGACTGTTCCGCAGACGGCGTAGCCAGTGCCAAGCCAGCAATGCCGGCAGGTGTGGCAGCCCGCCGCGTAGAAGCGCGTTGCTTTCGTAGCTCGTCAAACCTCTGGCACAGGGTTATAATGTCGGATACGGAAGTAGGGTCTCTGGCCGACATCATATAGTACGCATCATCTGTGAGACCTTTTAGAACATGTGTGACTCTTTCGGGCTCGGGCATGGACGGATTGACCCGCTTGCAGAGGTCAACCACGTCCTCAATGTAGCTAGTAAACGTTTCTTCGGGACGTTGAAGCCGTGCATGGAGGCGTTGTTCGGCGCGGAGTTTACGTACCGCAGGACGGCCGAAGACATCCGCGAAGTTCTTCTTGAAAACAGACCACGTCGGAAGATCGGCTTCGTGGTTTCGAAACCACAGATTCGCCACGTCCGTGAGGTAGAAGAGGACGTTGCTCAGTTTGATGGAATCGTCCCAGCGGTTGTAAGTGCTGACGCGCTCGAAAGAGGCCAGCCAGTCGTCAACGTCGTGGTCGTCGGTACCACTGAAGAAAGGTGGGTCACGGGGGCGTTGTGCCCCGGGACAGAAGATGGTGGCAGGAGTGGCAGGGATGGGCGTCGATGGTTGGCTGGGAGCGTCCTGCATGGTTGTGACCGAAGGCGGTAGCGTGCGGTTCCGAAGTTCCAGGGTGAAATTTGCGAAGAGGACTGGGGCGACGACCGAACCTCCACCACGTGTAAGGTGTTTATAGGAGCACCAAGACCGCAAGCAACGTCCGCAAACCAAAGCGACGGGGGTAGCGTTCTAATCAACAGGGCAGTGCCAACAAGGCTCCGGCTCCACTTCGTCTACCTCTTCGGGTTGGCGCGCGAGCTGATGGCGATCGGGATTACTACAATAGCACAAAATTTCAATAATCCAATTCCTTTCTGAGATCAAGAGTAATGTTTGGCTTCCACATTAGTATGTCATCATTAAAAGCAGAAATCTGCATGTATACAACTCAAATATGGACAATTGTCAGTATTATTGGACAATTACCAGTACTTTATTAAACAGTAGCTAATGCTAAGATATAAAGTACACAGCTATAGCATGCATTGGATATACACATCACACATACAGCAAAGAAAGGTCAGAAAGAAGCAAACTTTCCTGGACTGCAATGAAAAATAATTCTTGTTTAATTTTGCACTGCATGACATTTCAATATGTAGAAATTTAGCACTGGATTTTTACCAATTGAGCAAAATTGACTGAAAACATATGCACAGATTTTAACAACAAACAAAAAGGCACCATTTTACTTGTATTTTCTTGCTTCAGTTCTGCACTTATACTAAGTAGGCAATCTGCAAAGTGCAGTCATATATACAATATTGACTCATGAGCACTTAACAGAAAAATTAGTTTTGCAATCATTTTGCAAGCCACCAAAGCATCACATTATTCAAGCATTACCGCAGGCTACTTTGGGGACACAAAATGAATATCAGCCTTGGCCTCTATTGGCACATGCAGCCAATTTCAAAGGCATATTGGCTGAGCTTATGATGCTAGAGACAGTTCACTTTCATTTTGTTGTCCTCTTTGAGCACAGAAAGTATTCAAACAGTGCAGACGTGCACCTTGTCTGTGCATGTAAATTAGATTAAAAGATGAAGTAAGAACTTCAAAGCCAAATAATAGAATAAAACAAACAAATATTTTAAATAGTAGAATTAAATTATGACATTGAAGGAGATGTGAACTTATGCTCGTGAAACAAATGGTCTCTAAATCACACAATGGGTCAATTTATTTCAGGCCACTTTTTACAAATTATGTGCACCTAAATGTTACTATCGTATCATACATGCTGTAATGTTGCTGTGAGGAATAACAGCATTATTGCTTTGTACAAAATGAGAATTATCAAGATAGAAAAGTACCAGGAATGCTTTAAAAGCTCCGCAACATGATATATCTTATGTTCTACCTCCCAGGCATTTACAATAAGAATTATGAACAGGATGTTCAGCACTTGGATCTGTACAGAAAGCAATCCCCATGATTTCTAACTGGCACATTGCCAGAGAGCTTTCTGAATGGAAGTCACTAGTTTCCAGCATGAGGTGACATGTAACAAGAATGTACTCAAACTACTATAATGAAAGAGCCATCAAGCTTATTTCACTCCATGAATTGATGTTATTACTAAAAAAGTTGTATGACATTCTTTCAGTTGTATATTCACTTGCCTGAATGTTCTCCATATAGCACTGTTTCCAAAAATTAAAATAAAATTAAGAATCACCTCACCTCCCATCACTTACTACTCCTCTTTAATGAACAGCTGGGCCATGTCCGCTACTGCATGATGTTCCATCAAAGTGGTACAACAGTCCCTAAATCAGTTTTTTACATAATCAAAATCTTCCATCTCTTAAACTGGTCCATTTAGTCCTCCTTAATGTTGTCAGTGATGGCTATGATGCACACGTACTACCTACAGAATACCTGATATTGTGGGTACAGTATAAATATTTGATTCGCCTTGAAATGAGCATGCTCCACCAAAGAAGATGTGCTATCAAGCTCAAACTTTTTGAACTCAGTTGAAACATAGCAGCTGCTGCTGCTGCCCAAATGCATCTTATGCTTTATAGTTTAATACCTCTAATGCTAGCCATCACCACTGGGTAAATTACAAACACTTCAGGACAAGACCTCATTCCAGACATCTCAAATTATCCTTGATATGCACCAGAAACAGCTGCTCCCCATGAGCTTATTTTCTAATGTTATTGTTCCATTTGATTCTGTGCTTAGGAAGCTAATGAAGAAGCTGAAATTCTAAATGAGAGCAGCCTAGTTAGCTTCCAAGGAAAAATGATAGAAGTATATCAACAGAAAGTGCCATGCAGATTTGGGGAACTAACCTAGTCTCGCTCGACTAAGTTGAGAATTGAGCATATGTAGTTTTCACTGCGACTGAATGAGATTAAAATACATGGCTTTACTATATCAGTGATTTTCATGGGTACCAAAGAATACACCAATGAAAAAAAGCACTCTGAAACACGTGAAGGAAGCCCCGCAGTGCTACCATTAGCAATGATCTTTGCACAGAGAAGAATAGTTTGATCATTTGGAACGGAAGCACTGGTTGCTTCCAATATTCTCTTAACATAAAAGTCGCCTGCCTTGCACTGAAACATACTACTGTTTTTTTTACTTGTACGGTACTTTTCATTATGGAATATTGTTCCAAGATAATAAAACCGGAAGTGCTCTTGCAAATATAATACATGACCAAAATATAACTGTAAGCATGCAGCTTCTCGATTAGAGAGGGAAGGTGCAGCTTTTGGCTGGCCAAACATCCATCCAATTCCAATACATCTGGTATGCTTTGTTTTTGGGTGGTCAACAAATGTCATGCACAAAGATTGCACATTAGAAGGCAATGGCAGTACTGATAACAGAATATGTAGCTCCTGCAACATCACTACTCTTTCAACAATTTGCTTGGGCACACCTTTAGCTGCATTACCAATTTAACAAATGCACCATTTCCACTCTCAAATGTGAAAGCTGAATGTGCCCAAAGAGGTCCAAAGTTGCGAACAGCTTGTGCCATGTGCAGAATTTGATGGAGATTGAATGTCATGCATCGTTGTCCATAGAGGTTAGGTGCTTGTGAGACGAAGCTTCTCAGAGGCGTTCTAAACAAAAAATTGCATATAAACATCAGTGTAATTGTACATTTACCAATGCACTCAAGGTGACTACAGTTATATAACTGATATACCAGCAGTATGCAGTGTAAACCTAATTGTTAGCATGCATGAGTTTTGATTTTAGGTCAGATACATTGAGGTATAATTTCATGTAGATCACATGTAAGCATAACCACATATTTGCTTATTGCTTTCACTTCACCCCTAACAAACAGTCACATGATACACCACTTTGGTCTGCTGTTAATTCAAGCAAGCATTTGTTAATATTCGCACCGTCTGGGATCCTGCACTGGCCTTTATGGTTCCGGAGATAGAGTGCCTGTGGTTGGCACAAAGTGCAAGAGTGTAGTTAAATGCGAGCCATTTTTTAACTGCCAAAGGTGTAAACAGTAATGTTGATCACTACAGCTTCCTTTAAGCAATAGCTTAGACAGCTCATTCAGTCTAAAAGCCATTTTTGTAGTAGTTGGCACCACGTGTCAGAAATTAGAGGCTGCATAAAAATTATGGTAATTTGTTCTAGTGATTGACCATTGAGTGCTAAATAATAGTAATGATGCGGTAATAAAATCATTATATATATATTTGTTGAATTGACTGAATAAAGAAATAAAAAATTGAAAAACTCAGGCTATATGAGACACACACTAGAAAGGGTTGTGGTAATTTTGACCACCTGGCATTCTTTAATGTTAACTGACATCTGACAGTAAACATGTACCTTGCTTTTTGACTCAACTGAAGAGCAGAGTTTGCAGCCAGAATAAATTTCCACATCCTTATGTGTAGCAGTATAGCACTCTAGCCGATAAGCCACCACGGTGGGGATTATGCAGTATAGTGCATATATGTTATAGTGTGGCACACAAAGCCCCACCCACTATTTCAGTAACTTTGGGTCAATACAGCCAAAGTGCTCATACCTGCATGATCAATTTGATGAACCGAGAGCTCCTCCAGCAGCAAGGTGAAAACTGCTTCAGCCAGGAGTCAGAAGTGCCGAAGGTATCTTGGAGGAAGAATATGGCAGCATCAGGGTAAGCAGTAAAATAACAACCAGTTGCGCCAATCATGGGCTTTCCAGTAGCACCTCTCTCGAAGTGAGCGGGGCAAGCGTGTGAAATGATGTGGAGGACGTATGCCCAGCAAGCGTTTATTGATTTCTTCAAGTGTCTTTGGGCGGCCTGCAAGTAGCAGAACAAATTAATCACTTATAACACTATATATATTATATATATATATATAGCTATATATATATATAGCTTCACATAATCTACAATGGGTGATCTCTTAAAATTTCATCTGCACAACCTCCCAATGCACAATGTAAACAAGCAGATAAAAATATGAGCAAAATTCAATGCTCGATAGCTGGGCATAAGTAAGGACAAATAATTCTTTACTAAATATAGTGAAACACATTTGTAGAAAAGGAACCATCTAAACTTTGCCACATAACTGCATCATTCATGTAAAAATAGTTTGACATGTCACAATACTGCTTTTGCATGTGTAGACACATCATACGACTGAATCTGCTGATAATTTACATGACTAGAAGGGCCAGGTGGCAATATGAAGCCTATATGCTGGCTTTCCTGGACAAAGGACGTTTTTGTTTTTAAATTACCCGACTGATTCATACAGGCTAGAAATGGTGACAGCATTCATTTAGTCAAGGCATTTTTCATAGCTTAAAGGCATAAAGAAATATGAAAGAACAAGAAACAAGCAATATAATTGGCAGGTCCACTACAGTCAAACCTAGTTTATTGAGCATAAGCTTGGGAGCATAAGATGCTTTGGCAATGAGTAAGCAATAGTGTAACTATATTGTGCTTGTCAGCAGCTATCCGATGATATATATTGTACCATATTTGAATGCCTAATTCCAAATAATTTGACTAATCTATTTAAATATACTTGCTCTCATCAGTAGCTGTACCTAATGATGCCATATAGTTCAGTATATGCTTAATCATAACTACTACTTGCTAAATTTGTCACTGGCAAGTAACTGCCTTCTGTACTTACACTCAGTACTAACCGTATAGTAGAGTGAGATATACATTAACTCACTTGGCTTAGCCAACTGCTACAAACTGAGTCCAATTTGACCTGAACTGGTGTTAAATGTCAAAGCAGGACAGACAGTCGATTTCCAAGTCTGTAGCCTGGATTGTTTATGACAGGCCAATTATTGAATGTTTGAAAGCAGGGCAAGGTTTTTGAGCAATATAAAATCTGTCACACTAGTGATAAGATTAAGCCTGCAAGACAAACCTAAAATAAAACTAAAGGTGCTGTTTATACTAGTATAACGTTAGAGGTCCATACAAGTGATTGTCATGCAGCATGTTAAAAAAATAAGCAAGCCAAATAAATTTGCCAGTCACAAATGCTGGATCACTAACCCATAGAAAGCTTCTTCTTTTTAAGTTCATTTGCGCTTATGGTATCATAAGCTACTAGCAACTCAACATACGAGCATTGCTTCCTTATCAATGATATGGTACATGTCAAAGCATGAAGAACAAGGTCTAGTTTCCCTACACACTACTGTGAGCAAGCAGGTGCACCTGCTGTAGTTAACCTGTTAGGAAGCAAATAAAGAAAACTGTGCTGTACTTACCAATGTAATAGGCTTCTTGACTGTTCGAGGAGTCCAGCCAGTAGTCAGTGAATTGCCTTGTCACGCGTAAGAGCACACAATGCATGTACTCAACAGTATGACCCCATACAAGGTCAAAATATGGCAGCTTTTGCAGTGGAGACATCCCTTTCAGTCCATTCACAGGATATTTTATCTTGGATGCAAGTCTCATATCTCTCAAGACACCTGCCATTGTCCTTTTCACATCAGGTCTTGGATTGCTGTACAGCCGCCGCCCTGAAGAAGTAAAAATTATAAAGCTAATGAATGAATCTGCTGTACTAGCAGCTCAATCGGAGCCATCTACGGGATGCAGGATTTGCTTAGGAATGTAAGCAGGCTCTTAACAGGTATTTCCATAGAACCTCCACTATTATCACTCTTCACTTCGCTACAAGTTAAGCCTAGCAATCTAAACATATAGCCTAAAAGCACTAGTATGCTACAGTAGAGACAATCACTAACCGTAACAAATAAGTGTCTCAAGGTTACTTAGAGGCAGCAGAATTCTGAGCAAGAATTGATTAATTCTGGCAAGCAGGACAGCCTTCGGTGAAGAGAGTGGCAACGGAGACAGTTTCACAGAAAGGACATTTTCTAAAAAATGGCAGTAGCATGATTCTCCTAATCTGCCATTATAATTCCCTTTTTTTTACCTGTTCCTACATTATGTTCCTTTATTCAAAAGCACAGAATGCCCTCAGCACAATTATTATCAAAAGGTGTGAAATCATTGGCAACTTGCTCTAGTTTACACATAGCTCCAGGTGCGATTTGCTCATTTGTCTGCTGCTCCCAATTACACTAAGATGAAATAAAGCATGCCAGTATAAGCTACCATGTACTGTCACGCCCAATATGAATTGCAGCTTATGATATATTTGGGGTTTAATTAGTGCAATGAGCATTCATAGGGATGCTGAAAAGTGGTGCTTTTATTGTTCAATAAAATGCGCAAAGTACCCTAAATTTTGTGCAGGTTAAGTATTCATTGTACAATTACGCTCATTTGTTACAATACAATAACCTGAGTAGATTTACTGTTGACATGTTCCAGGTCATATTGAGCATGGCAGTACATGAGTGGTTTGCAATATTTAATACTATTTTTAAAGACACATTTGAAATACTTTATAAAGCATGCATTATACTCACTACAATTGAACCTTAGCAATTGAACATAAATTTCCCACTTCATTTTAAAGTGTGCCATAAGTACACTTACCTTCCTGGCTTTCTCCACAGGCTAGACACCATGGACACCCAAAAAAGCCATTAAATTGAACATGGTTGCTCACAGCTGCTCTTGCAGGTGCGTCCACGCACATACACACAGGATAGATTTTTGTGGATATTGACATCGATGATGATCTCCACAGGAGTTCCCCAATATTGTTCATTGCTTCAATAAATTTACCGAGGAATATTTTCATATCTGGATGCTTGCGGCCAAACCACAGTCCTCCTAGAATTACATTTTTGTATCTGTGGGTCAAAGGGAGCTCATTCACAACAACTTGTATAGGCCATATAGAAGAATTTGATGATTTATAGAGTGGACTGCCATCAGTGTTCATGATGACTGTGAAGTCACTCCATCTTAGCACCCCTCTTTCATGGAGGGAGTGACATGTAAGACCTTTTGTAAAGTCTTTCATTGCACGAGAACTTTCTTCTGCTTGTTGCCTTAGTTCACAGAGGCGGTCATACAGCACACTTGAGAGCCTTGAAATCAAAGCAGAAAACTGCTTCCTCACATCTAAAATAGTGAAAAATGTTCCTCCACTCTTCATGTCAGACACATTTGAATTTGTATGATAGCTACAGCAGGACAGCCTCTTTTTATCGTCGAACACATGCATCAATCCACCACACTCACTGCAGCAGTAATGATATTTGGCCAGTGAGGCGCACTTAGCTGACCACAGCTTTCTAAATAAATACTTGGAGTGAGGTAGGCCGGTGTTCTGAAAGCCGAACAAAGCTTCCACAAGCTTCATTAAGTCATCAACTGCAGTCCAGGGCAATCCATGTGATGCAATAAAAGACATTATCAAAACTATAGCTACTGCCACTGTGGTGTTTGATCCAGGAAGAGTTTTCGCACCAATGTCTCCCACACATCTAGCCAGCAGTTCTGATTCCTCAAAAGGTGGCACGGTTTTGTGACTATGGTGCTCTTCACCATTGCCGGAGCCATCTTGTCTGCTTGCGGGCGCATCTCTGTCATCCTCACTGTCAGAAACTTTCGTGCTCACCATTTCGTCATCCGTGCGTTCAGCATGTTCAGGGCTGGACTCACTTGTGCTGTCACTGTCAGAAGAGCTCTCTGTATAGCTTTCATTTCCTGGAGGCGATGAATGACATGGATTCAGCACCTTCAGTCTGAGCAGCACTAGGTGTGAGAGAAGAGGCTGCAGATTTGTTGTACCATAATGTTGAGCGAGGGACAACAAAAGAGGGCCCAGGACTCAAGTAAAGCTTCCGCCGTTTCTTTTCACCTTCTTGGCTCATGCTGACAGCGACGACTTGGGAACAGTAAAGAACCACGATGCGACAAGTTGGATATGGCACGCTCGTGGCTACAAATCTTAACTACAAATCTTACAGCTCTGAAGAAATCCGTCAATGGCGTTCAGCTAAACCATCGCTACTAAGCACGACTGATATATGCCATGGCACACACGCTTATGCTGGGCACTGTAAAGATGCTCCGCTGTTTTCCACGATTCTAACTCAGCCTGTCGCTCACCGAACCTTCAATTTATTACCTCCTGACGCATGTCTTCAGCGCTGCACGTTGCCGTATATGAGCGCAGCGGAGGAGGGTGGGGAGGAGAGGCGCTGAAGATTTAGCCCCCCCCCCCTTTGTTTTGTGTTATCATGCACCACCAGCTTGTCCTCTCCATCGCCTTCATCGCATGCATACGACGCTGCTTCCTTCGTTCTGTGGTTTTTTTTTACCTAGCTCGTTTAAAGTCACGACCCAAAACCACGTGAACCGTACGAGCTGGCCACAGTAGAGAAAAAAATGACCTCACCGAGCACCGCTGCTACCGCACACCTGTAGCTGCCGGCACCTTCACTCAATATAGGGTTTTAAACCTCCCCTCCCCCTCCCACCCCCTTCCTAGCCCTTTAAACCCCACTCGCTCTCTTCCACTTTCCTGTACTCGTCTCTCCTTGCCTCTCAACAAGCCCTGCGTCCCCGGTGCAGGAGTCAAGCTATCTCCCACGCGTCAGGTGTCTCAAAATTAAAAAAAAGTGATGGTTGGAGAAGTTTGAAGTCTCGAGCATCGGATGCCAGCGAGGGGAGAGCGGTAGGGAGGGATTCAACAATTAAGCAGCTGCACCATGGGATCCCAATGTTGCAGCTGCTTAATTGTTAAAGCCTCCACCGCTCTCTCGTCGCTCGTATCCAGTGATGCGTTCTCTAAACTTGAAACTTCTCTAACCATCACTTTTTTAATTCCCAGAAACGCGACGTTTGGGAGACAGCTCGACTGCTGCACTGGTGACTCAGGGCTTGTTGAGAAGAGGCAAGGAGAGACGAATACAGGAAAGGAGAAGAGAGCGAGATGGGTTTAAAGGGGTATGAAGAAGAGGGGGGGGGGAAGGTTTAAAAGCCTATATTGAGTCAAGGTGCCGGCAGGTGTGAGGTAGCAGCGGTGCTCGCTGGGGTCATTTGTTTTTTTATCTGCGCGTTGTGGCCAGCTCATACGGTTAACGTGGTTTGGGGTCATCTAACTGAAGAAAGCGCTATTCTCGATTATTGGTCTCGGTCTCCAGCACAGATGGCTCTTGGACGTTTTCTTTTCTTCCATAGTATGAAATGTTTGGCTATATGGTAGGTATACGTGTCGCGCGTTCTCTTAAGAAATTCCTTACATATCATTTTTATGTTGCCGGAGTTTTCTCTTTATGCACTTGTAATACTGCAGGTGAAGCGCAGTATATAGTGTATACTTCTTTTAACACGTTGGTCGCGAAGCCGCGAAAATTCGCAATATAATCGCGTATCGCATTTAATATTTGGGCTCAGGCTCACGTCAGATGGGTAGCTTTCCTTTCAAGAACAGCTTATTATAGAGTGCACGATAAGCAACCCGCTAAGTCTGCTCAACACTTTATTATAGCTCCATATCGCACGCCGCGCGACCGCGAAAATTACCGCAACCGCCGCAGCGCGGAATGGTGAGCACTGCACGGGCCTGAATTTCCGACCGGGCCAGGCGCCGGCCCAGACCCATTGTTTGAAAGAAGCCCAAACCCAGCTCGGGCCAGTCCGGGCCCATGGCTAAATGCCCGGGCCCACGCTGACATGGAGCAGGCCCGACTGGGCCCGCGCTTCCGAGACTCGGCTTGTCCTAGGCCCTGCAAAGTATGCCTGCGCGGGCTCCTTAAAAGACTGTACTACCAAGGCTTTTCGTGTAATCAACCCACTCCTATCTAAGTCTCGAATAGGACTGATAAGGTTGTTGAAATAAATATACAATATTGCTCAAAAGGTACACATTAACAAATCGAGATAGCATAACAATCTGACAAATATTCTCTGCAGAGAAGGACATTTAAAGTACCGACAGGAGCAAATGCTTGGTCAAGCAATTTTTGGCATGCCATTTTATCGAATGATATTGTCCTCGATGTACGTTTAAGAGCTATGGATTAAAGACATTTTAAATATAGATCGATACTTGGGAAAGTTATTTGCTTAATCAAACACAGAGACGTACTGCCCAAGGCAACTATGCCACACCAACTTGTGTGAGTAAGGCTATAGGAAAAGAAAAAAAAAACTATATTCTTGTGAAGAATTCGTGGCGGTGCTTCAAAAAGCTCTATAGGGAGAAAAACAAAATGCCTGTTTTGTGCATACATATGCGATTGAAGACCCCCTGAGCCATAAAGCAGAGCGCGCGCTTATCCAATGACGTTTATCGCAACGTACAGCAGTGTTTTTTTGTTTTTTTTTTTAAAGTGGGGGTAGGGGACGAAGCCAGGCAAATGCTACCTTTGTACTGATGCATCAGTTGCTGCCTGCCGAGCAGTCGATTAAAGATCCTTCTCCGGCGGCTCTTATATGAGGCTTCAAATGTCCAGTCTTTAGTGGTAACGCAATATAGAAATTAAAACGAGTGTGCTTGATACAAGACAGTGTGGTCATTTGTTGCTGAAAATTGCCAAAATAGTAGTGTTGTGCACTTATAAACACGTATCGCAATTATTTTTGGGCTCAGGCTCACGTGAGATGGGTAGCTTCCCTTTCAAGAACATCTCATTAATGAGTCCACGAAAAGCAACCAACTAAGTCTGCTCAACACTTGACTATAGTTCCAGCATGTCGCACGCCGCACGACCGCGAAAATTACCGCAATCGCCGCAGCGCGGAATGGTGAGCACTGCACGGGCCGGAATTTCCGGCCGGACCCGGCCCAGACCCATTGCTTGAAGTGAAGCCCAAACCCAGCTCGGGCCCGGCCATGCACATGGCTCCATGTCCGGGCCCACGCTGACACGGAGCAGGCCCGAACTGGGTCCGCGCTTCCGAGACTCGGCCTGTCCTACGCCCTGCAAAGTAAGCCTGTGCGGGCTCCTTAAAAGATTGTAGTGCCAAGGCTCCTAATTGGGCTAGTTGGTTGCTATAGGTTCGGATGTAGCAGATAGTGCACGAGGAACCGCACACTACTTTCTGCATGCGTCTTTCAGGTGCGCGAGGCATTATGTTGGAAACGAGCTAGTTGTAATAAACTTACCAATAATATATGTATGCCCTAAGAGCCGCGAGTAATTATCTCTGTTATCTAAATTGCAGCTGAACTAGCGATTGTAGACATGTTGTTAAAATGTTTTTTTCCTTCGGTCAGGGACTAGCAGGGACAGGCTAGTCAGCTACAATAGATGGATTTATTGAAAGGAAAAGGCAGAGAAGTCGGCCGAATAATCCAAATCTGGCCTGCTACGCTGCACTGGGGAAGGAGAATGAGAGAAGAGAGAAGGTCATGATGGGTGACGATGTGGGAGAAGGCATATTAAATATATATACAGACACAGCAGCTTGCTTTATAAGCGCGAATGAAGTCCGCTGGCGTTCAAATAACGGCAAAGAGCACGCACTGCCTGGACGCCCTTCCCCTTGTCCTGCCAAGCGCCCAGCAGCAGTTCCTCCGACAGAGGCCTCTTGTCCAAACGCTTCAAGGAAGCAGCTAGCACATTTCTTTCGTTCGCATATGCTGGGCACACCAATAATACATGGTCCACAGTCTCTGGGATGCCACAAGTTGAACATTCCGGTGTGTCCATCTGTCCAATTAAATGTAAGTACTTGCGCGTGAAAGCCACATTTAAACGAAGTCTATGTATCAAGCATGCCTGATGACGCAGAATATCACGCGGAACATTAAATTGAAATGTTCGATCGAGCCTTCTTAGACGGATGTGTCGGGCGTCTGGTTGAGCCCAGTAAGCTGCTGTAGCAATATTCATACAACTCTTTAGAAGACACATCGTATCCGCTCTTGAAAAAGGCAAAGCTGTTTGGAAGCCATTGATGAGTGCGCTTGTCGCTTCAACATCGGCCTGCTTATTCCCATGGAGGCCGCAGTGGGCAGGGATCCATTGAAACATTATCATGTGACCTTGCAGCTGGGCAGTTGTGATGAGCTCCATAATGTTTAGTGCCAGGGACTGATAGGTAGTGTGGCGTAAGAAGGTTTCCAAAATTTGTAATGCAGTCTTCGAGTCCGTGAATATACACCATTTTTGAGGTGGTTCTCCACATATGTAGCGAATAGATTCCCGAATGGCTACAAGTTCAGCAGCGGTTGATGTAGAGGTATGTCCCAAAAGGAAATGCAGAGTCGTTTTCTGAGCAGGTATGACCACATCTGCAGCGGATGCCTGTGCTGACACAAATCCATCGGTGTATACGTGAATATAATTGGGATATTCTGACCAGATGTGTGCCAGAGTAAGTTGTTTAGTCCACTAATTGGTACCATTGATTTCTTTAGTATTCCGGGAACACAAAGGTGCACCAAAGGTTTATCCATCGTCCATGGTGGTTGGGTGGGACTATATGGGAGGGCATATCCTGTCGGTACTTGCGACTGATGGCAGCGGAGTGCACTTGTAAAACTGCAGTCCGGTCACTCATCCAGAATCTTGCTGAGTGGGTGAAAACGGTGTCTTGTAAGTGCTCGTAAATATACACGAAGTGGTTCGTGTGACAAGCATATGGACATTGGGCGAGCATGTGCCTCTTCAATTGTGCCTTTGTTAGAGGTGCATCTGGGCAGTCCAAGGCATATTTTCAGTGCCTGCGCTTGCACGCTCTCTAAAGTCCGCCAGCAGGAAATGCTCATACTAGAGAGTACTGGGAGACTGTACCGGATGTAGCCAACAAACAGAGCCTCGTAAAGCCGTATTAAGGAGCGCTCAGTTGGACCCCATTTGATGCCAGCTATGTAACGAAGTACATGGCAAAATTAATTAGCCTTTTCTTCACCATAACAATATGTTTCGACCAAGATAGTCGGTGGTCAATAATTACTCCCAAGAATGTGTGTCTAGAGACGTATGGTATTACGACTCCATGAAGGGTAATCGGGTAGCGGCTGACAGATTTTCCCGTAAACGCGATCACTGCATACTTTTCTGCCTCTAAAAATAAACCTTGACGCCGTAAGTACATAGATGTTGATGACACAGCTCGTTGCAGTCTCGCACGTAGTTGTGGACGCGTCGAACCAGAGGCCCAGATGTAGATGTCGTCAGCATATGCACTTATGTGGATGTTAGTTGGCAGTTCACTCACCAGGCCAATTAGCGCAACGTTAAAGTTGGGCTTAGAACTCCTCCCTGTGGAACTCCACGACAGACCTGAAAGCGGGTAGTATCTCCTTCAGGCGTAGTCATGTAAACAGAGCGGCCGCTGAGATAGCTTAAAATCCACAAGTACAGCCGGCCACCAACTCCCACGTCGTCAAGTCCATCAAGAATAGTTTCATGGAGGACGTTGTCGTAAGCTCCCTTTATATCTAAAAATGCAGCAGCTACTAGTCGACGGTGACGCTTTTCGTGTTCTACTGTCGCCAAAAGGTCGATGACGCTGTCAATGGAAGAGCGTCCGCGGCGAAATCCAGTCATCATATTCGGATAAAGATCAGTACTCTCTAGATACCACTCAAGTCTCGCCAGCACCATGCGCTCCATAACTTTTCCAAAACAGCTTGCTAGGGCAACTGGCCGGTATGAGGTAAGTTCGAGAGGAGGCTTTATAGGCTTCAAAAGAGCAACCAGGCGGCTAATTTTCTTGTGTTCAGGAACAGTACTAGAAGCCCATATATCATTGAAATAACTAAATAGTGCAGTTCTAACATCCTTGCCTACAAAGTCAGCTACAAAGAGATTACAGAGCACTATCGACTAAACAGGTTAGAATACCCACCGGCAGATAGGACACTAAATAAGATCGATCCAAGAAAGCATTTGGAGGCGCTTACAAACAAGGACTTTTCCGAACCCAGCTACTTTAAGTCAGTGGTACCCGCAGCAATTCTCAGATAGGTGCAAACTATGTCAAGATGAGGCGGATCTGTTACATATGATATAAACGTGTCCAAAAATAAAAAAAATATAATTGAACAGACAATAACGGAAGAATTTTGGGAGACTCTACTGTTGAGCTCACATCCTGAGACTCAGCTAGGTGTAATCCAATTGGCCGAACACGCCGCCCGGGTCCAAGAGTTCCAGGCCGTCGTGTAGGCGGGTAGGTTGACGTCTACCCTGTATCTGTTTGAAATTAGTTTTTACCACCACCTTCGATCAGGACTGTACTTCATGTGTAATTGTTTAGTAATTACTACTATGTGCACACTTTTCATGTGATCAACCCACTCCTATATCTAAGTCCCGAATAGGACCGATAAGGCTGTTAAAATAAATTAATGATATTGCTTAAAAGGTACACAATAACAAATCAAGGCAGCATAACAATCTGACAAATATTCTCAGCAGAGAAGGGCATTTAAAGTACCGACAGAAAAAGCAAATGCTTGGTCAAGCAATTTTTGGCATGCCCTTTTACTGAATGATATTGTGCTCGATGTACGTTTAAGAGCTATGGATTAAAGACATTTGAAATATAGGTCGATATTGGGGCAAGTTATTTGCCTAATAAAGCAGAGAGACTTACTGCCTAAGGCAACTATGCCACACCAATCTTTGTGAGTAAAAAAATATATATTCTGATTACGTGTATGATGGTATATTTCAGCAACTTTGTTTCCTGCCTGCTAGTAAAATTGTTTATTTTACTCACGTGGTATATTTGTGTGCTTATATAATTCGCTCATACGTCTGTGTCAGTAGCTAATAATTTGTATTCTTATATTGTTGTAACTTGCTTATGAGTGCCAGGCATGCTACTGTTCACATTGGTTTTAATACCGATTGCTGTTCTTCTTTTCCTTTTTTTCGTTTATTGTACCCCACTCCCTACGGTACTGCCCTCGGGCCCTGAGATTACTGAAATAAATAAATAAATAAATAAATAAATAAATAAATAAATAAATAAATAAATAAATAAATAAAAAAAAGAATCCTTGGCGGTGCTTTTTGTGCATGCATATGCGATTGAAGACCCCGAGAGCCATAAAGGAATGCGCGCTTATCCAATGGCGTTTATCGCAGCGTATAGATGTTTCTTTCTTTTTTTTAGAAAAGGGGGGGAGGCGAAGCCAGGCAAAGGCTATCTTTGTACTAATGCATCAGTTGCTGCCTGCCAAGCAGTCGATTAAAGATCCTTCTCCAGCTGCTCTTACAAGGCTTCAAATGTTCAGTCTTTACTGGTAACACAATATCGAGAAGATACTAGAGATCGAGTCTGCTTGATCCGACAGAGTGTGCTTATTGGTTGCTGAAAAATGGCAAGCTAGCGGTGTTGTGTACTTTAGCAGGCGCATGCTGATGGAAACGAGCCATGTTCTTTGCAGCGCTTCATAAGACCTGCACTGTATAGTAAAGAGCGCCGCAGGGTATTGCGCTTTTTCAACTTTTTGGCTATGTCGTTGCACGCTGCCGGGCGTGTTTGTCTGAAGTTACTTGAAGAAACCACTAAATGCCGCTCATTAAATTTGATCTACAAATGAGCTTTCTCTTACTCGGAGTTAACAAATGTACTGGTAGGGGTTTATTCATAAACCACTTCGACGATTTTAGTACTCATGTTCCTATGTTTCCGAAAGAACAAGCCGTATAGCCAAGCCCCAGCCCGGCCTGGCTCCGCACGCTTCTGCTTCCAATCCCTGACCCGGCCCTGGCCCGCAACTTCAAGCCCGAGCCCATCTCGGGCCCGGAAAAAAATTAAAGGTAGGGGATAGAAGGGGGGGGGGGGGATTTAAAAGCCTAGATTGAGTCAAGGTGCCGGCAGGTTCAGGTGTGCGGTAGCGGTGGTGCTCGCTGGGGTCATTTTTTTCTTCTCTAGCTAGCTCGTACGGTTCATGTGGTTTGAGGTCGCCTAACTTAAGAAGGCGTTTTGTTTCCTATAATTGGTCTCGGTTTCCAGGACGAGCGGCTCTTGGAAGTTTTTTTTCAGATAATGGATTGCTTGTTTATATGGTAGGTGTCGCGCATTCTCTTAGGAAATTCCTTACATATTTCTATGTTGCCAAAGATTTTTTAGGCACTTATTTTGCCAGTTTTCATTCTAGGAGCAGTATACATGCAGTGTAGACCGCTTATAACGTAGGTCGCGGGACCTCGAACGTTGCACTGAAAGCGGTACCGCACTTTTTGACCTGAAGCTATACACGCATCTTATTAATAAATGGTCAAAAAGCAACGCGACCGCGTAAATTACCGCGACCGCCGCGGCGCGGAACTGTGTATGCGCAAACGCATGCTCAGTTTCGCAAAGGTGGTGATGCTAACCTTAGCAGTCACAAACGCGGTGGGCTAAAGCATCTTCGACTCTTTTAATTCCTACAAATAATATGAGGATTCTCGGAACAAGAACATTTAGTTGGAACACAAGCTGTGCGGTGAGGCTGATAGACGAATCCTCATTTAGTGTTTAGTGCACTGTTGTGGCCGCCCACGACATGTACCTGCTTCCCAATAAGCGGTTACTTTATAAGTGGTATCCACTATATTTTGTAAATAATGGCTAAAGGTATCTCTCTAGATGGTCTTTGAAAACATATAACCGGCTACGCGATGTTTGCTTGTTACTCCTTCCTTCTTTTTTTCAGCATATAGGGTGGCGGCACCATCATTATCGTTACCCACGAAAGTTTATTCTGCCGCCCCATAAATATTGCCCCGAACTTTTGAACTGAATCACGTTCACTTTAGAGCGTTTACCTTTCCTTCAATATCATGGATTTCATGGATTAATTTTGGGGCAACACTAAGTGAGCAGAACATCGAAAGTCCTTGCCTCACATTCGGTTTATTTCAACTCGTCACCTCCTAGGCTTGACGAAAGGAGGAAGCTTTTAATGCTTTTAATCAGGAAAACTCGTATCGTTGGTATTTGCAGGAACATGCGCACAAATCATAACGGAATGTCCTATTGAGATACCATAGCCGCCTTAGGCTATGGAGATACTCTCCGTCTTGTACTTGTTCAACTGTACATTTTTGTTTTTGTTTTGCAATCCTATGCTATGATATGATGCATTCTTTTTGTCGTATTGTTGTACGAACCTCCCCTGCAGCATGGATACTCTTTATTTTCTGAATGAAATAGCTGGATTTATTTTATTTGAGCGTGGAAGTAGGCTAGCGCTGGATCATCTCTAGTGCCATGAAAATAATTGCGAATTTGCGATCCAAGGAATTTATTTTGCATTCTAAGGGCTGTCTCCTCGAGGGCACCTAATTAAGTGTCATGCAGTGGGCTTCTCCCCCATCGTATGTATATATGGCAATTAAAGTTTCTACCATCACCAAGTTTTGTTTCCTCGCGTCTCAGTGGTTAGGAATAACACGTCGAAGCTCTCCGCTTTCTCTTTTTCTCACTCACTTTTTCACCGCGTTCTGTCACTCTCTCCACATCTATAACCTTGCTGCGCTTTCTCTTTTCTCCTCCTCTTCTACTGCACCGCAGTCCTCCGTGCTCTCTCCACATAGCTCTCGCCGAAACGTGTTATCGCTCTCCGTTAGGAAAAAACCTCTCCAAGCTCTCCGCTTTCTCTTCTTCACCTTCGCCCTTCCGCCGCATTCTTTCATTCTCTCTCCGATCCGCTTCCTCTTTTCTCCTCCTCCGCGCTCCCGCCGAAAGTTCTTTTCTCGGTGTACTATGAGGGCTGCTGGCGCGCGTCTATATATACCCACGCAGTGTGCTTTGCCAGCAAGTGCCTCTGCTGCTCGTGTCGTGAAAATGCCTGGTGAAGTGAGGGTAGCATACGTCTCATATCAAGGCGGGTATAAGGCTGTAGTTGATGTCTCCTTAATCAAAGATTTCGGCCCGGTCGCTGAGTCAGCTAAATGCAAGAGAATCTATTGGAAGGAGACAATCAACGACGAGGTGCAAGAATCCTACTACCCCGGCGACGTTCTGCTTCTTGGATGTAAGTTTGCATGTGCTCCAAGTATATTGCAGTACTTTTTTGTCTCGATCGTACTATTACTGCCTGCTGATGTAAGTAAGTAGTGTAAGTTTACGGCCCTTATTTTATTGTTCGGCAAAAGGTGATGGAGGCGTTGCATAGAATTTTGATCGGTGCCGGCCCGCCGTCAGTGCTGTGCGTACGGTCAAACACAACCACGCATATGCACCAAAGTACTTACCAGGAGACCCTAACTCTTGAATAAGCTAGGAATAACGGAAAGCTAGTAAGCATGCTCAGAGTAATTGCCGCATCCCCCCCTAACTATTCTTGAATATGGGAATAACGGACAGCGAGTACAGTATCCCGGCCCTTTTATCGGATCA
This sequence comes from Amblyomma maculatum, assembly GCF_055883805.1. Lineage (NCBI taxonomy): Eukaryota > Metazoa > Arthropoda > Arachnida > Ixodida > Ixodidae > Amblyomma > Amblyomma maculatum. The sequence goes on from NW_028146738.1 coordinate 36,735,506, forward strand.
TTTCTGCGTGTGCGCATTCGCCCACTGGCATGAGGGCGCTTTTCTTGATGGCTTAAATAGTGTCTTAAGAACGTGTCCAGTGCACTATGCGACTGATTGCACGTACATTATCTGGCTCACAGCACTCCGCTGCACTGTGCGTGCTGACGCGGCAGATTATTATCGGTTATTAATATTATAGGGATTATTATGACGCAGCATATTATTATTAGATGTCGTAGTAGCAAACAGTTTGACCTGTTGATGGCCGTGGAATCCTATTTAGGCATTTTTGCTGCCCCGGACGGTGACACGAGCCGCGTGAGTCTTCTCGCAAGCAAATGTTTACTTTGCACGGGTGGCGGAGCTTGCCAACTAGAAGTGCGGCCGGTTTATCTGCTCATTATATATGCTCATATTATTCCTCTCATTCAAATTCATTTTTAGCTAGCCTGAGTGACCTCGTCCAGAAAATGGCAAAAAAGCGCATTGCCATACCAGACAATATATTTTACGAGTCTGACGCTGGGCGGCAGCACCACTGAAAAGATAATAGAATATGTATATACATTCCATATTTCATTGTAAAGTGCTGTGTAACGTGTCCTTTAGTTAGCAATAAGTTTAGCTCCCATAAATTTCTCTCTTTGCATGCCACATAGGCTAGCACAATTAGCAGACAAATGACAAAAAGGGAAGTGCATCTGTTGAGCATTTATTTGTTGCCATTAAAATTTATCCACCCGGTCACATTCAGTTTGGTCGTCTGCTACAGCATATGTCATCAATATTTAAGGAAATATAGGCTTCTGGAAAATAGATACCTTGCAGGATGGACGAACGAGGACAGTATGTATGTCGGAAAGCAGGAACATTGTTTAGCTGAAAGGGAAGAGACATGTCAGAGTAATGAAGTATAGAGCAATATGGAAATACAATGGGTGTGATGTGCTGAGAAGTGTACGGAAAGGTGTATTAGCACCAGAGATCACTTTCAGATGTGGAGAGTTGTTCCTGAAGTCGGAAGTACCAGCGGTGCTAGAAATAAACCACGGATGCGGCAGTACTGGGTGACATAAAGTGGAGATCATTGAAAGCTTGAGAAGCATAGAATGAATGCTAAGAAGGATTGCTGTGGAGAATGGACAAAACCGACTGGCAAAGATGGTATTACTTGAATATTTGTATAGGAATTGTGCGGACTTGCAATGAGGGAAGAGAACTAGAAAACTGACCAGTAAGTGTACAGGATTCCAGAAAAGCACATATTGAGCTTATTGAATGAATGGTCAAAAATGTAAGGTGAGAGCAATGTAAACGGGGAAAAAAGGCGATTGTTGGCATACATAGAGAGCTTGCGCTTAGGCCACAGTGGCTGCCATTTCAGTGTGCAGGCAGGGTACATCACGTCAGGATGCATGGCGCACGCGTCTAATCAACGTTTAGTCCCTGCTTCATCCTGCATGATTGAAGCTGCTGTACTTCAGTGCTTCTGGCCTAACAACAGTGTGATTCAGTGGGTATGTGTGCAATCTGTGTGCACCAGAAAATACCACATGTTTCTAAAAAGTGGGACTATCCCTGAATATTGACACCTGTGTATCAGTGCATAAACTCTGATGTGGGGCAGTTTTTTTACTGGAGAAAAATTCGAAGCCTATAGATCCTTTAAAATGCAGTTATCTATTAGCGGGCAACATATACATATGACATGCGTGAGCACGCTCGCTAACAGTCGATGCACTATACTCAAAACGTATATATACCGAGGCTCTTCAAACAGTTGGTTTGAAATTTCAATCTTATTCTGCTTGTAAGCGATGGGCTATAATTTGAACTAATGGAATCAGTACACCTATGACTTTTTCACCAAAGCTGGATTCTCGGTTGGGCACATTTGCAGTAGCGATTGCAATAACAAAATGTCTCTGATCACCGCGCCACTTGTACTGTGGGTGCATGTCTTTTATTTCTCCACAGTTTCATATCTGAATTAAAGCAACTTAAGTCCTTCATTACAGTGGTGGCTCATTAATTTTAAAGGCACAGATCAGCATGCACCCAGTGCAGCTGCTATAAATGCATTGCTGCTGTTAGGTGATTTTGATACTTAGGCATTGCTTCATGCATTGCTTCGTGTCTTTGCAATCTTATTGCATTGTTTGTTAGCTACTGCAGAAATGAGAAAGAAGGTCCCCTTGAGCAGTGTTCCTGTCTTTCTGGAACGTTTTAGCAAGTAGTTTGCAAATGCAGTGCAATTCACCATGCATTCACAATTAGAGCTACCAAACAATACTAGACAATGTGGAGCCAAACTCTGTATGTAAACTTCTTCACAGCAAAGCTTCACATGAACAAACATGTATGCAGGGGCATTCAGAATGTAATCATCTAATAATCTTGAAAACTGCTTCGGATGGCACACAACTGGAGGTAACAGCGCGGAACGTGGACGGGAGCACAAGATTAGAAGACAACACAACGAGCACTGACTTTCAACAACATTTATTTTGGAAAACCCACAACTTCTTATATCCTTACGCCACACATCACGTACAAGTGACTTGCTCATCTCAGCATAGTTATAGAAAAAAAGCTAACCATCCCTACTGCTAACACAAAAAGAATTCGAGCTGCTAAATGTGCAATCTTTTCCGTGAGTGTTCAGAAGTGAGTGTACCACGCTGTGTGCAAGAGAAGGTTATGCGGCACATGTATTTTTTTTTATAACTATGCTGAGATGTGCAAGTCACTTGTACGTGATGTGTGGCATAAGGGTATAAGAAGTTGTGGGTTTTCCAAAATAAATGTTGTTGAAAGTCAGCGCTAATTGTGTCATCTTCTAATCTTGTACTCCCGTCCATATTCCGCGCTGTTATCTAAAGATGCATAACCAACATGCCCAAGCTGCTATTCTAGGTACACAACTGTACTCTGCTGTGAGCTCAAGACCATGAGTGCATGTGACAAAAAACCACAAGCATGGCACAGGAGCCCGGACGGCCTAAGTGCCTCCTGGGAGCATGGCCTCAGATTAGTTCTCCTATAGACAAAAAGATACTTTTAGAATGTCACATCAGTGCATGGGCGATGGCAGGATTTTGTTGTTTTTATCTTGTGGGGACAAACACATTCATCCTAATGAGGGGGGGGGGGGGGAGTGCATTTGCCCATGCGTCATGCTGGCAGAGGCACTGACGGTCATGCGCCAACACCTTTGCCAGCCAGATCAAGATCTTGGATTACTATAGGTTCCGAGATAACACATGTAGGTATTTGTGTTGGTTGTATAAATGTTTGTTGGTGATTATTTGATAAAATAAGTTAGTGAATTCTGCCTGGATGCTTTTATTTGCTCAGAAGCTGCATGGATGCTTGAGGATGGTACTTACTAATCTATACTTTCTGTATTCTGAAGGTGAAACGCAGTAAAAAAAACTGCTGCTTCTCGAAAAAGGCTCCCAACGCCTGAAAGCTCGGGTGATGAGCTTATTGAGAAAAGGCTCCTAAGAAAAGAGCAAGAAAACAGCAAGTCCCTGCGAAGAAAAATCAGAAAGCTGGAAGATAAGCTAGAAGTGGTTGAAGGTCAAAATAGCCGCCTCCAGGATTTGCTGCACAAGAAATTTGGCAAGTTATAGACACTTTTATTTATATTTAAGCAAAATGTTTTGTTTTTCAGTTTTAAATGTAATGAGGTAAGCGTGGAATTATTAGCATTCTGTTTGATATGTGCTGACAGTTCTGCATTATATATATATGTCCCTGCAACATGCTGTAATAGCCTGTCATTTCCTAACCATTAATTTTAATGTCAAGTGTTCAATTTCAGACAGGCCAAAATACTATTTGTGCTTGGAATCTTGTTCTAAACTTTATTGTCATTTTGTCTGCACCAAGCAATGTTTTCTAGCAAAAATGTCAAGAATCAACAAAGTTGTATAGTTACACCGGAAGACACCAGACATAGTCGCCGCTGGGCACCATCTGTGTTCACCGAGTAGATGCATTGAGTGACCTTGAGTGTAGCTAGGAACTGAAGTGAATCGGCGACATTAGCTGTGGGAATAAGTTCTCTACTGGCATCATCGCAGTCAGTTATTACTATACTTGGTTGAAGAAAGACACTGTGGTGAAAACGGACGACTAAACACCCTAAATAGGGATCATCCCTTATAAGCACCATAACATAAACAAGTGGCCAATCGGTATGAGATTAGAGTAGTTTTTCTGCACCTTCAAATTGGCCAAATTCTGTCCCCGTGTATAGCAAAAAATTGATTCGTCCCAAAGTATTGGCACATTTCAGTGTCTTATTAAGCACAGATCATAGCATGTCCTTTGCGTGTGTGCAGTTGTGTATGAGTTCCCTTTATCTTGCGGTAAGGTATATGTTGGCCAGACGGGCCAATGCATAAATGTATGTTTGAAGGAGCATTTGGGGGCAATATCATCCGACACTTACTCGCCCGTGGCTGTGCATTGCAGGAAATGCAACGAAGGAAAAAATAAGAAAGGTAATATAGACAGGCTGCTATCCGCAGCTCTCACAAGCTAGCATTGTTTTCCATCATCGGGATAGGCTAACATAAGAAGTTAAGGATGCCTACTGTATCAGGAAAAAAGGTGATAGATGCATCAGCCAGCCTTTTCTTTCCCTTGCATTATACCTAAATAAAACTTGAAACGTAATGTTTTTTTTTTACTATCTGGCGATTCTGCGCAGGTGCATCGGTTTGTTTCTCTATATATATTTTGTCTGTTTGTTCAATAAACTTAGTTGTGAGACTGCGCTTGTCCTATTCTTTGAGTGTTTAGTTGTCACCTTTTTTAGTGCAGTAGATTTTTTCAACCATGCCTACCAACTCGCCCAACTTTCTACCTTATTACTGTACTTGTATTCATCTTGCAGCTGTTCATATTGTAGGCGTCGATTTACCTTTGTTCCTGCAGCATATAAACTGTTGTGTCTGCATTTTGAAAGTATATTACTTGCTGAAAATGTGAGATGAATAAGAGCAGTAACTGACTTCGCGGCTGCCAGGAGCGGAACAGATTAACACAGCTTAGGCCTCTGATTTGTTCATCCAGCACAAGAGGTGCTGGCGGCACCCAAGATCACTTTGCACATTCGGAGCGAGCACAGATGATGCCAAGCAGTAGCGCTGTCTCTGTTGTCTTATGGTGTAAATGTAGACGTCAATGTCACTAGCTGCTACAAATGCATAGCACCTCTGAGGGGGCCATGTGGCCAGAGAGGGTATGAATATCTAAATACTAGGTACTGTTCAAGAATATGTTCTGCATTGAAAATTACGTACTCTTACGGCACGCTTCAAAACTACTTCTGTCATTATTGTGTAGTAAAATTGCTTTCTTCAGTTGTATTTTATTTCTTTTTGTACAGAAATTTGTGACAGTTATGTGTAGGGAATAGGATAGAATGTAACGCTAGATAAAGGGGGGGGGGGCTAAGAATGCTGAACCACAGAACCTCTTCTCCGAGGATGTGAGAAGGGAGCCCAAACCATAAAGTATTGAATGTTGAGTGACAGGCATGAAGAGAGAAATGAAGAGATGGGGACCACACCTGATGTTACTTTTTTTAGCTTTTGTTTTTGTCAGACTTTGTTGAGCTGCAAAAACAGGAATTCCCCTTCACTCTGTGAGGTCTCTTTCTACAAAATAAGGCATCACTCTCGTGCTAATCACAGTGATCACACCTTGTTTGTTTTTTTAGTTTGGTGTAGTTAAAATGACATGGGGCATTTGCAGAAGTATAATATGGAAATGAGAAGGGACTTCCAAGGGTGGGGGGAGGTTGCATGCCTTCTAGCCTAGGGCCCTAATTTTTGTTAATCTGTCCCTGAGAATGCTGCAAGTTACAGTGGGTGAAGATGCATAAAAGTAAAATTTGCATGGCCTGCTAATGCACCTTCCAATTTTAAAATGTGAAACTAAAAACAATTGCAAAAATCGCTGAATGTGTGCAATCAACGTTATTAAAACTTATGCCGGATATGTTGCTGGGCTTGTTAGTAGTTGTTGAGCATTATGGTATCGCAGTGCTGGCAGATGAGGACAAAAGGGCAAGATACACACACATAACTTTCAACTTGATTTTGGATGTTTTGTTTTGAGCTTTACTTTTGACAGAAGGGCATCAATGCGCAAACACACCTAAAAAGCAGATATGATAATCTCAGCAGCCACATGTGTTGTTTTCTTTTTTTTTCATGAAAAATCGGGGAGAAAATTAAAAGGCCGGGCCACAAAACCGACACCGCACAAAAATGCTAACGGCGCTCAGAACAAGGCATAGAAGCAACTAAAAGCTCAAGGCAAGATGACAAGTAAAAAATGGCAATGAAGAGCCAACAATTAACAAGGCAAGGTTCATGAAAAGATGAAGACGCATGAAAAATAAAGTAGGCTAACAAATAACATGCCAAAAAATTCCAATGAGGCAAAAAATAAAAGCAGGGAAAAGAAATGCATAAATGAGGCAATAATTAACTGCCAAAAATTCATTGACAGCTAAAATAGGCTAAAGGATGATGTGAGATCACATTCAACAAATGAGGTAACAATTAACAGCCAAATATTCAAGCAGTCGCAGGTTTTGGCCGTTAGTCAAAAACCTGCTACTGTTTAAATTTTTGGCTGTTAATTGTTACCTCATTTGCTAATTGTCACCTCACGTCATCCTTCCAAAAGCTGGCAAGGCTATCAACACGGACAACCTTCGCCCCATCTCTCTAACTTCGTGTGCGGGCAAACTAATGGAGACGATGGTGCGTGACAGGTTGTCCGAGTTCATGGAAAATCAACACATCTTCGCAGACTCCATGTTCGGATTTCGCCCGTACAGGTCCGCACAGGATGTTTTGCTACAACTTAATCGGGACGTTCTTGATCCTGTCGAATGCCCTCACAACGACAAGGTCATACTCGCCTTAGACTTGAACGGAGCATTTGACAACGTTACTAATGAGGTAATACTCACTCATCTTTCACAAACCGGTTGCGGACGCAACGCGTTCAGATACATTCGGCAATTTTTGACAGATCGCCAATCCTACATTAAAATCCAGGACACCGAACATGGCCCGTTCCAACTTGGAACCAGAGGAACACCACAGGGTGCAGTGCTGTCTCCTCTCTTATTTAATCTGGCTATGATGCACCTGCCAGCCCAGTTGGGTGCTGTCGCTGGTGTGCAGCATGCGCTGTATGCCGATGACATCACCCTGTGGGCCACGCAAGGTTCTCTTGGAGATATTGAGGCCAACCTGCAGCAAGCGGCAACCATAGTTGACCGTTATGCTCGCCGCTGCGGCCTTCAATGCTCCCCTCAAAAATCTGAATTTGTACACATACGTCCCTCACCAAAGTGTACAGCCAAAATTGAGCTTTTTTTAGAGACAGGATCTATTCCTGAACGAACAGAAGTCCGGGTACTGGGGCTCTTCATTCATCAACATAGACGGTCGGACACTACCTTGGCGAAACTCCGTAAGGTGGGGGACCAGGTGGGCCGCATGGTCCGCCGGGTTTCTAACAAACGTGGGGGGTTGCGGTGCAAAGACGCCTTGCGGCTGGCGCATGCATTTGTGTCCAGTCGAATCTTGTATTCGACTCCTTACCTCCACCTTCGGAAACAAGACGAGGATGCACTCGAAGTCGTCCTGCGCAAAATTTTTAAGAGAGCCCTCGATCTCCCCGTGAACACCTCCAACCATCGTCTACTTGGCCTGGGCATGGTGAATACGTTCCGGGAGATCCGAGAGGCTCACTTAACCAACCAATACACACGTCTTTCTAAAACACTGTCGGGTCGCCGCCTCCTTGCCCGGCTACACATCCAACATACCACTCTTATGGAAGATCGTGTACGCCTTCCTTTCGAGTGGAGATGCGCCCTCCACGTACGCCCTCTTCCTAAAAACATGACACGTGAAGACCACAATGGTCGGCGCCTGGCGCGGGCGGAAGCCCTGGGCCGCCATTATGGGTCGAAACCCGGCATTTACTACGTGGACGCCTCCGGCCCCCACCATGGGGGATGGTACACGGCCGCAGTGGTCCACCAGTCCAAAACTGTTAACGGGCTTACATTTCGCGCCCGTGACATAACCCACGCGGAGGAGGTCGCCATTGCGCTGGCAGCTACTCACACTGATTCTAAAACAATTATCTCCGACTCGCGAGGGGCCTGTCGGAACGTCGAGCAAGGCTGGGCCCCATACTTAGCCTACCGACTACTTCAAAATTGTACCTATACCGGGGACCCCGCTTACCGGAAAATAGTATGGGCTCCTGCTCATATGGGTCTCGAAGGGAATGAGGCAGCCGACGCCGCCGCCCGCGCGCTCTCTTTCCGGGCTTCCCATCTCGACCCCCTAGATCAGGATCTCGAATTCGAACCCGCGTATTCTTTTAAAGACATTGTTCTTTACTATCAATCTTGTCTTTACCCTCGCCCGAGTAAAGGTCTATCTAAGACGGAGGAGCGGCTTCTACTCCGTCTGTATACCAATACTCTGCTGTGCCCGGCAGCACTAAAACATTTTAATCCCTCCTTCACGGGCAGTTGTCCGCACTGTGCGGAGAAGTCTTCGGACATCTACCACATGGTGTGGGCCTGCCCATCCAACCCAGCTATTCCTGCTCACCCCAACCCCACTCGGGAGGACTGGGAGGCAACCCTGCTCGGCTGCTATGACCTGCAGGCCCAAAGGGCCTTGGTCGAACGCGCCCGGGCAGCGGCCGACGCCACTGGGGTCCCGTACTAGGGACCCCACCCAGTATCTGTAAGGGCTGATAGTCAAAGATCCGGCCCATGCGTACATCCACCCCTTTTAAATGAAGAAACTTTTTTCACCACCACCACCACCACCTGAGTTTAGCTCTCATTGAATTTTTGGATGCTAATCATTGCCTCATTTATGAATTTCTTTTACCTGCTTTTATCTCATTGAAGTTTTTTGGAATGTTATTTATTGGGTTATTATATTTATCATATTGTTACGAAGCGGCAAGCCGATGAAGACAGGAGACAGAACATGACCGATGACGATGGTAGATGACGTTTATTGAATGTTCGCGGGCCTAGCGCGAGCGCTCCTGCCCGCGCCACTGCCCGCTTCTTCTTCCTTGTCGTCCGTAACATAACCCGGGGCCACCGAGCGATCGTCCCGATCGTGGACGAGGAAGTTTAGCGATGTTAATGATTTTATGGCATGATGATGGGCGTGTCTGGATGCTTGAAGAAGAAGAGGAAGAAAGAAGAATAGAACGGCTTGCCGGTAGGATGTCTGATGCGTGGGTGATCCGCCTCCATTGGAGCTGTCAACCATCCGTCACCAGAGTCCATGGGACCGATGGCTCGAGGTCACGTCGGGCAGCTTGGGCGGGGGTTGCGTGTTCGTGTCCATCGGGTCCTTCGGGTCATTCGGGTCTTTCGGGTCCTTCGTCTCGGTTCTGATTGGTATGTCTGTTCTCCTTGTCTTCAGGTCCGGGCTGGGGGCTGTGCGGTGGTAGTTGTTCAGGTCTGGGCTTTAAGGGCTGGGACGAAGCTGCTCGGCGACGTCCCTGAGCCCTCGGTGATGGTCCCGGCTTGAAGATGGCATCGATGCTCCAAGGCGAGGATGGGGATGCCGTACGCCGCACCTCCAACCAAATGTTACGAAGCGGCAAACCGATGTAGACAGGAGACAGAACATGACCGATGACGATGGTAGATGACGCTTAATGAATGTTCGCGGGCCTAGCGCGAGCGCTCCTGCCCGCGCCACTGCCCGCTTCTTCTTCCTTGTCGTCCGTAACAATATTTATCACGTGTCTTCACCTTTTCATGAATCTTTCCATTGCCAATTTTGCCTTGCTTTTAGCCCCTTTAGTATTTTGCACGGCATTGGTTTTGTGGCCCGGCCTCTGACTTTTCTTCCTGCTTCTTTTGCGAAAAAGAAACACGTGGTTACTGAGATTGTCATACCTGGCTTGTAGGTGCGCTTGCACGTTGATGCCCTTTTGTCAAGTGTAAAGCGCAAATCAAAATGTCCAAAATCAAGTTGAAAGTACAGCGCAGTTATGTTTGTGTCTCTCGCCCTTTTGTTTTGTCCTGGTGTGCCAGTGCTGCGATGCCATGATGCTCGATTATTGAAACATTTTTTAAAGGTGCACTTTCACTCCCACCCTCATTCCTACCCTTACAGCACGGTTCAGGTGTCCACAGAGCAAGTGTGACAAATAGTGCGCCTTTCCCTTCCTGTGAACTAATTAAAAATTAAAATATGACCAAATAGAATTTTAAATATAATTTTCTGTAAGATAGGTCATCATATTCTTTTTGAGTTAATGGACAGGCTTTGAAAACAAAAACTTGAATTGATTACATTTTTTTCTTCTTTTCATGTCCTGTCCTTGCCCCAGCTATCCTTTGTTTTGAGAGTGCAATTCATTTCACCAGAAGGTAGGAATAACAGTTGAGGGGTGCACTTGCAGCAATGAGAATGGAGAGCACAGTGAGGAATTAAAGCTAGTGGATGAGCTTATTTTTCCATCTGTGGTGGTGAATGCATAAAGTGCGTAAGAAGGAACCATTCCAGAAAAGCCACATTGCTGCTGTAACAAAGTGAAAAACATCTCAGGTCAGTAGATATGGTTCACATAGTTTCAAATAACATGTATACAGCTTTGTTAATAGATAAGTTTTGTTATGATCTCAGTTTAAGATGTGGCCTCCAAGTTGTTCTTTGCAAATTTTAGTGTGAACTAGAATTTATGCGGAATATCAGATATTTGTGAAAACTTTTGAACTTAAATTTTATATGTAGGCCCAGGAGCTTGCATAATATAAGCTGGTATGTATTGTTCATTGATAGTTTCTAAGCAGTATTCTTGGCAGTTCATTTTGGAACCTAGCTGTTAAGTGTTGAGAGCAACCTCGTGTTTTCTGTGAAATAGGTGGGCGCTGTTCCTTTTCTGTTCTTTAAGTTGGCAGCCAAATTATATTTTATTTTAGATGCCGTTGCTTGTCCTTACAAGTTGACAGTTGATTGCATATTTTTATTTCAGAAACTTGGGCAAACAAGCTCCTGACTCACAAAATCGATGTGGCAGCAGCACAGAGGCTTTGGTGCCAGACGAAGGCAGTGCTAGCAGCAGTGGCAAGCCTGATACAGGCAGTCACAATGCTATTCATAATGAGGTAATAACATGCTGGCTTCAGTTATCTATATATATATATATATATATATATATTTCTAGTGTAACAAAGGGGTACTTTACAAAGTTCTTCATGGCTATATCCTCATGGCTATATCATGCACAGAATGCATAGCATCGTGGCTAGAGATTATGGAAAATGTTGTTCCATCAGTACTCTTAACAGTGCAGATTTGCCATGCTATATTTCAGCAAAAGCGAGTCTCAATAGTAGTATCTACTACAAAATACCACTGTTCACAACATTTTTTCACTCGTGCCCTGTAATTGGCTGTTTTACAATTGTTTCTTATTGCAGCTGCGGTGATTTTTTGTTTATCCATGTCAAACAGGACCAGACAGTTTCACCACGATGGGCAGCAATACCTACTGAACTGCATCTACCACTGTGGGGATCAGAACAGCAAAAGCAGAGTTGCTCCTCATCAGTGCTGCACGAGGAGCCCATGCCAGATGTCAGTATTGTCAGCACACCGCATTCTGCAGGGGTTGAGCATACTAGCCAGGTGCAGTTTTTTAAAAGAAAATAATCCGTTTCATAAACTCTTCTGCTTTCTTTTTAATAATTTTGCATTTAAGTGTATATTTCAGTCTATACTTCCACTGTAGCATTCAGTATACCTTCTTGAACTCTTCAGCCTTGTGAAACTTGCCTGATCTGCTTGTACATGATGCAAATCAAGAAATGCAACTTACCAATCATTGTTGATAGAAATTGAGCAACCTGTGTTTTGCACATTGTAATTTTAACCTTTCAGGGCTAAGCATTAAGTCCAAAGTGTGGTGCAGCTTTTTTTTATATGCATACCTAGCATCCCGCAGCATTTCTTGGTGATAATATGCAGCTGTCAAAATTTTGCATTGACATGGTAGAAGTGGGGTTTCCTGTATTGACCGTATGCAATCAGCACATGGTTGGTGACCAAACATCAAATTTTTCAATATTCTAATTTTATTCACTGCAAAAAGAAGTTATGTAGAATTAGACTCTATCCACTGTACCAAAATCCATTGCTATTGTGTATACTATCATACAGTCAAGCCCTGATATGCATAATATGGCATTTGTGAACTACAATATGACACAAGACTGTAGAAGCTTTCCTGTATTGATACATTACTGTACTATTATTAAAATAGTACAGTAACTTGTCATGATGGATTCCTTTAGTACAGATCTCTTGAGGTGTGCTATACTTCCATCCACCAATTATTAGGAATCCTTTGTGGGTTCGATGTGTATAGCGAAAAATTGTTACTGCCTAAACTAGGCTACAGCTTACTGAAGTGTTTTGTGAGAGCCATCATTGCTATGTCTCCAGTCTGTTCTGTAGTTTTCCTCTTTGTCATCTATTTCTCTCTCTTGATTTGGCTGGTCTTGGTTTTAACCTGACCCACTTAGGTGGCAAGCCCAATAAGGCATGAAATAAGGACTTGCTTGGACTCTAGGCGCACAAATTGAAAGGCGGGGTTCCTTTGATGGCTATCACTGCAAAAACAGTATTTCATTTGGGAAATCGTTTTCTTAATCATTAACGCATCACTTAGTGCTTTTAGTGTGGCCATCAATAGCAAACTTAATTTCGCTAAAAGCACAAACTATATGGATTTGTCAAAAATGGTTAGTTATATATTTGTTGAGATTTATGCTTTGTTATCTGCTGCTTGGAAGGTATATGCTGGAAAAGCAGTCTTCATGTAGGTTATACCTCTTTACACAGATAGTTTCAGTGTCCATTGAGTTTATTGTCATGGCGTGCAGTTGGTGTCAGTCATTGCCATGCAGTAGTTTTCTGTGGGCACTAAGCTCAATGGAGATTGACTTAGTTGAGGTTTTGCCAAATGGCTATTGCAGCCTTAAGTGCAATGGAAAGATTAGCTCCCAGTATTGGCAGGTTTCATAAAATAGGTGGCTGCACTGATTTTTAATCTAAGAAAGATTAGCAGAATGGAGAACCATTTCGTTACTCTGTGGGAGTGCTTCTTTAGTGCATTAAGACGACATAGTTTTGATATGGAAGTATAGGCGACTTTCTACCACATTGCAATGTGTCTACATCACGATTCCATCAATGCAGAACTCACTCAGCAGATTGTGCAGCATAGCAAGCACCTTTAATTGTAGTCTCAGGAGTGTCTGGACAGAAAGGAAGCTCTGCAGCATTGCTGTGTGCCAACAGGACGCAAGGGGGAAACAGCGCAAGCTAAACACGGACAAAAAGGGAGGACGAGACACACACAGCGCTGTTTCCCCCTTGCGATGAACCAACTAGCCCGCAACGTTTTGACCAACAGGACGAAAAAGCTGGGGTGAAAAAGCAGGATAAAAAAGCACCGCTATAGCACTACCTTAAGCCCGAAGTAAAGGCAGCTTTTGATGAAAATACTGGCAACTGGCAAGTTAGCTACATAACCAGTGGTCATATGTTTGTGGCATTTTTATAGTCGACCACTTTCCAGTTTAGAATTCCAAATGGTATTATAGGTTTTCTCCTTTTAAATTAATGACTATGGCAATAATTGTAATCATTGCAATTGTGCTTGCAATGAAACTGTAATGCTCACTAAATCACACTTTGTCATAGTCAAAGCTGCATTTAAAGCACTGTTTTTTTAGTTTCCTTTATATTTTTACGGTGTTCTGGTGCAGTGTATTTTTAGACATTTAGTGTTTCCTGAAAAATATTACATGAAAAGAAGAGCTATAGCAGTAATAGATGAGTGAATTTGAGAAAGTGGGAACCTAGGTGCAAGAAAAAAAATGAAGCAGCAAGCCAGGTCAAATGAACCATTGATGAAGAGAAAGTTAATACACACTATCGGTAAACTGCAGCTCACCAGTTTAAGGATTGAATTGTATTACTGGTAAAGTGAAAACAGGAACATGCCCATGTCTACTACTCATAACTTCGAGTTTCTGGCACACACACTGACTTAACTTTGCAGGGCATAGATGTGAGCAAGCTTGTCTACAAAGCAAAGGAAGTGACATTTCACAGCAGGTTTCAGTCTGTGCTCACATTGCAGCAATACTGCATAAAATTAAAAGCAAGTAACAAGCACATTCACCTACACAAAGCAGTTGCACACTAGGATTTGTTCCACAGCATAATGCTCTGGTGCTGTAAACTTGGCTCATAATCTAAAAGGACATTGCCTGCTTAGCTGAAGTGATGGCCATGCATAGATGGTACTGGACTCTGGCTTCCTGAACTAAGCAGTTGCAAGTGAAACCATTCATCCAGCAGTCAAAATGACTCCTCTTCAGAGTATGAATGAAAATAGACGAATGCTGCTTTCGTTGCATTCTGTGTGCCTGCACTTCACTATACTTATGAACTTTGTGCCATAATTGCTGTATAGTAGCTGCGAAAATGACAAGGACTATGATCATTGGGCTGTGCCAGCTTTGCTGTATAAATTGGAGCCCATATGAAGTTCATATCATCATTCTTTGTCAATCCGCTATCACTTTCTGTAGACAGTGCCAAACTTTGAACCATTAAAGCAGTTTTTCTGAGCGAAACACTATCACTAATAGGTCTTCAGTGTGGGATTGGCAGTGTATGGCTTCATTCAGTGCTTCTGCCATACAAGCTTTCTGAGCAACTTGAGCTAAGATTTCAAAAACGCTATTTTGCCCTTATCTGGTTATATTTACTTAACTCCTACATTATTTCCTGTAGCCCCCAAGTGAGATATGCAAGGTTTTAGAACAACTTCAGAAAACACTTGCTTGCACAGGCACTTTTTGTTTGCATTTTAAAGCCTACAAAATACGAAGGAACACTTGATTCGGTGCTTGAGCTTTGCTGTTATGCAGCTGTCCAGCATATGTAATGGGCGGGCAAGGTCGGCAGCAGTATGACTGTATAGGTATGGCGACGCAACAGTGTTGTAGATACTTGGGTCTCTAGCCTGTGTCATGGGAAGGTGCAAATGCATGCTGCAATGACTTACCATTGCAGACTGCAAAATAAAGAAAAGAGCCTTTCCATTCTCATTTAGAATGCTCAGTCAGGAACATTCATTTGTGCCATTGTGCAGTAAAAGCAGGAATACCAGTTACCTACAACTGAATTATAATTCCGTTGCCATAGCCAACCTTGTTCACTCATTGAATGCTTGAGAGCAGCACAGTAGCTTGGCGCAAGCATCTGGTCACATTTGTTTCTCATATTCTGCGAAAGATATATAATATAGGAAACAATTCAATGATTGGTTTCCACTGGTGCTTTACAAGTTTGAATATCTGGCTCTGCAGCAAATATTTACAACTTTCAGTAATTAAGCTTAAGTAATCAGTCAGTTAATGGGGAATTAAAAGTCGGCCCAAATTGCTGTAGTCTATTGTCAACATTAAACATCCAGTACAGTTGTATCTGAAGTGCCTTTAAATTTTAAATCTTGGCTGTAGTTATGCATGTTATACATGCCTATTGCTCAACGACTACTGCAGTTTGCCATATTGCCACTGTGCATCTGCATGAATTTTAAAACTATTAGTGAGCATTAAGGCTGCCTATGTGACAACAGTATAAGAGATAAGTTGGGATCCAGTGGAAGCATTACTTCCAGATGGCCTATTCCAGTGTTTCTCAAATGGGGGTCTGCAAAGACATTTTGAGGTCTATGAACACACATCTCCCACCTCAAAAAGAAAGGTTGTCCAATAGATCTGTGCTCTGGCCTGGAAAGACAGTTTTGCAGGGTTAAAAGCATGGAGGTTAAAAGCCAACTAGTTTCTCAAAGGCAAGGCACAGGAGAGAAGTAGAAATTGAGATTGTGCATATGAGAGAGGGAGAGAGACAGCTTTTTGTTGATGCAGGCATCAGTTAAACTCGAGCTCTTGCTGCACTGTTGGATGGGGCTGCAAGCAAAACATCTGGAATGGGAGAGCGAGCAGCACAGTGTTGGAAGGAGTTCAGTCCTTTCCAGCGGCATGCATACTTACATGCTGCCTCTGCCTATGACCTCTACAGCTGTGGCCCATTGGCTTATCAAGTGCCCATTTTTAGAGGTCAGTTTAGCCTTGACCCTATCCCAGTTTGGTGTTCTCTTGGAACTGCAGCAACAGCAGTCCTCACAAGATGCCCCACCCTTCAGCCAAGTTTCAGTGGTTTACAAAAGGTCCCCGACCCATCCAAGAATTCTATGTATTCATTCATGTTTTCACTATTTCTTACACATCGGAGTTGTAAGGGTTGCTTTTCTTCGTGGCTGTAGACAACACATAGCTAACTTCCATACCAAGAGAGATCTTTTTTTTTCCTTTCTTCATGTCTATTGTGGCCCATCTATAAACATGTGTGACTTCGGATTTCAATTTGGTACGTGTTTCACTGCTTTTCCTTTCTTGTAGGTGTCAAATGTGCCTGAGGACGAGGTACCTGCACTGGCAACAGCAAACTGCCAGGTAGGGGATTTGCATATGTTTACCACACTAATGCTTGCACAACTGTCTAGACAGAAATACCTAGGGAAGAAGTCATAACACCCAGATTAACATGTAACTCTTTAATATGCACTGCTTTGCTTTGTTTTGTGTTTCTTGCTATGCCGTCCCACTTAAAAACAGGGAAAGACCGGTCAAGAAATCTATGCATTCATTCATGCTTTTACTATTTCTTACACATCAGAGTGGTAAGGGTGGCGTTTTTTTTCGTGGCTGTAGACAACACATAGGTAACTTTCATTCCAAGAGCGATATCTTTTTTTTTTTCATTTTTCATGTCTACTGTGGCCCGTCTATAAACATGTGTGACTTCGGATTTCAGTTTGGTACGTGTTTCACTGCTTTTCCTTTCCTGTAGGTGTCAAATGTACCTGGGGACGAGGTACCTGCACTGGCAACAGCAAACTGCCAGGTAGGGGATTTACAGATGTTTACCACACGTATGCTTGCACAACTGTCTAGACAGAAATACGTAGGGAAGGAGTCATAACACCCATATTAATATGTAACTCTATGTGCACTGCTTTACTATTGTTTTTGTTTCTTGTTATGCTATCCCACTTAAAAACGAAAAGACTGGTCAAGAAATCTATGTACTCTATCTATCTACTATTGCTTACACATCAGAGTTGTAAGGGCGGCTTTTATTCATGGCTGTAGACAACACATAGCTAACGTCCTTACCAAGAGCGATATATATATATATATATTTTTCATTTTTCATGTCTACTGTGGCCCGTCTGTAAACATGTGTGACTTCAGATTTCAGTTTAGTACATGTTTCACTGCTTTTCCTTTCAGGTGTCGAACGTGCCTGGGGACGAGGTACCTGTACTGGCAACAATAAACCACCAGGCAGGGGAATTAAAGAGGATTACCACTCCTATACTTGTAGCTGGGAAGAGGCTATAATGCCCAGATTAACTCTTTTTAACATTTTGTTTTGTGTTTCTTGCTATGCCATCTCACTTAAAAACTGGGAAAGACTGGTCAAGAAGTCTATTATTCATTCATGTTTTTACTGTTGCTTATTACCTACTGCTTGGGTACGCATGGAAATAACCACTTATTTCACAACATTTACCATACAACATATATTAAAACACTACTTGGCTAGTGATCAAACTGTAGGGACATAAGCGGCTCATTTTATGGCACATACAACATCATCCTACAGTCGCTCCTACCAGGGAAAGCATAGAGGATTATTTATTTTGTTTATCAATATCAAAAATAATGAGTCGTTTGATACTCCAAATGCACCAGTTTGTGTCTTCTACGATCTGCAAATTCTCCTAGAATCTTTACTGAACTGTTCAAAGCCGATTTTCTTTAAAGGTGCTACATTAACATCCTTTTGAATTTTTTAGTCTAGTGAAAAGCAAAATTGTATTTTTGCACTCCAAATTTTTTTGTAGGCAATCTGTGAACAAAGGTTATTATTAGGCCCCAAAAAGTGCGAGTGGAGTGATTTTTGTAACTGAAGATGCATCTGTTTTTCATTGTTTTTCAAAACATGGTAAATTGGTGAGCAATAAGAGGCCTAATCAGTTTGTCATTACATGTATACCTTGGAAAAATATTTATAATAATTTTGAGCTCAACTGCCTCATGACTGGCAAATATCCTCCCAAGAAATATTAGGGAAATCGTCTTTTTCTTAAGAGTACTGTAAAGTGTAGATTTTATTCTTTAATGTGCATATTTATCTTTGCATGAATGCAGAGGGTAATGCTTTTTTCTGTTCCATGCAGGTTCACCTCGGCAAGGGAGTATACATCCCAGTAGAGAGATGGCAGTGGCTCCTGAAACAATGAAGGCGCTTTGGCCTGTGTCAGACCTCAAAAACAGTAGTGTGACAGGGGCCCCATGTCGCCGCTTTCTGAACGCGGACTTCATTCAGCCTCCGAAAAAAGCCCTAACCCCTCACAAGTTGGCAGCTGTAACAAGTAAGTGTCTGAACCTTGACCTAATTATCTTTTTTTCAGTTATTTTCATGTTGTTTTAAGCAGCACAACATCTTTCACATTTGTAGAGAATATGAATCCCTTCATATTGTTTTGGTGTTTCTTGACTGATTTCAACAACTCATTTGTTTGCTTTGCAGATGGACTTGCTGCATACATTAGCAGAAATACAAGTGATGAGCTGCCTCCAAAAGCGGATGCAGAAAATGAATAGATATATTGCAGAAATGCTAAAAGACATGAACAGATGAAAAATTCAATCATGTATATTGGAATACAAAAAATAATGCCGAAAATTGCAGTTATTACCAACCTTCTCTTATTGTATAATGTAGAACACCTGCACAGAACACCTGAAAAGGCATTATATGGCCATGGATTCCAAATCACCTATCCTGCCCAAATCACCTATAATGCCCGTACCGCCCATAATGCCCGTATTACCTATAATGACCATATCGCCCATACTGCCCTTATGCCCATATGCCCATATTGCACATATCACCCGTACTCCCCATATGTCCCGCATAACACATATCCCCCATATCCAATAATATCATATGTTCAAAATTCGTATGGAAGATTTTCAGTAGGGTGCTCTCATCTGGGCTGGAAAAGGAATGTCGCAACCTGCCCAAGCAATAAACAACTAGCATACATTATTTGTCATATATTTTCCGGCAGTGCGGTGGATTTCTTGTGCTGCCAGGCAAGCCAGAATGGAGAAGCATTTCATTCGAGTGCCTCCCATCGTGCGGCCTTAAGAGCGGCAATACGGTGGTTTTCTCGTGCTACCCAAGCATCCTTGACCGACCATTTACGTGCGGCCGACGTCCAGCAACTGGTCGGCCCGTAAGTGGCCGCCAGCCATTTCGGCGAGTAGTTCGCAGCGGGCTTTAGATTAGGTCAGTTGGGAAAGAGCGCGCCCGCGCCATGTAGACGGAGCGGACCCCTCGCCTATCCAGCACAGCGGCGGCGCTGCTGTGGCGCTAGGATTAAAACCCCTTGATACTTTAGTCAGGATTAAAGTAGCGACTTTCTGTGAACTTTGCCGCTGCCCCGCGCACCCTCGCAGATCCTCCTCTCTCAACTCTCCCATCGGCGCTCTTCAAAACGGTGACTGGCTCCGCGGGCCGTCGCCGGGAAAAGCGCGCGAAAAGTTCGCTCTTTTTGTGTTTTCATTTTTAGCCGGCGCTATTTTTTAGGCAGCCGCCGTTGCTAGGAGCGAGCTCCTTAGCATTCTGCGCTTGCACTTCGCGCTATTCGCGCTGTTTTTAGGGTAGCGCTATTCCGAGTTGCTGCGTATTTCATTGCACAAGCTGTCGTGAAAAAGGGTTCATTCTTTTCGCACTTCCGAGCGGAAAGAAGGACACCATTCGAATAAAAAAGTGGTTCAACAACATCGGCCGCAAGAACGTCACCCCGACGAAAACTAGTCACGTCTGCTGCCTCTGCGACATACTGTGCATTTGTTCCAAGCGACATGAAATTGCTTGCAAGTGCATCACAAAGCTGACAATCTCACCTAATTCACTGATCATTTTGCGCGGTTATGCGGTTATTGTTTTGACTTCGTGGTTTCGCTCAATGTGCTATATAATTGCCACTGCTGATGCATACAATAGCCGCTTTAATTTCTGAACTAAAGGTCTCACTTTTCAAAGTAACGCGTGCAATGAGGGAGATTGTTACTTCATTATTAGGCTTATGCTTATGTTACTGGAGCGTGTCGAGGACTCTTCCGCATAACTTGTACACAGAGTTTATATATATCCGCATATCAAACCTTTGTCTCTTTATACCCTCGAAATTAGACTTCGTCCGAATCTGGTGAAAATTGGTGTCCAACCTAGTTTGAATATGGCGAATTTACTGGTTACGTCCATATTTCCGTGGGCCTCCCTCAGAATGTAGCCCCAGGAACCCCCTAAATTTTACCACATCCAAAGGTGGCAAAATTGGTGACCAACCTCATTTGCGTATGGCGAATTAAATGGTTACCTCTAAACATAGGTGAGCCATTGCCAAAATTTTGCTCTCTGCACACCCGAAGTTTCACCTCGTCCGAATTTGACCAAACTGGTGTCCAACCTAATTTGCGTATGGCAAATTGAGTGGTGACCTCCTAACCTAGGTGGCCTATTCCCAAAAATGTAGCTCTCTGGACCCCCGAAATTCGACCTCTTCCGAATTTGACCGAAATTGGTGTCCGACCTATTTCAGTATGGGGAATTCAGTGGCAATCTCCAAATTTAGGAGGGCCACCCCCGAAATTTGGTCCTCTGACTCCCAAAACTTTCACCTGGTCCGAGTCTGACCGGAAATTGGTGCCTATAACCTAATATGGGTGTGGCCAACTCAGTCTTGACGTCCAAATTTAGGTGGGCCTCCCTAATTATGTGCCTAGTTAACGGGCGTCATGTCCATTTTCGTAGTTAAAAGCAGCCGGCGATCGTGAACCCGAGAGGTCTAGTATGTACTAAGAAAACAATGCTGTTTGGTCTTGAGTTGATATAGGAGTATTTTGTACGTGCGCATCCTGTCGCAGTTATCGAGATAAGGCCTGTACTTCTTCCACATTTTGCCACTAAAAGAGGTGAAAGTGTTCTGGGTCACATTTCTTCAATCGTGTGAAGGCAAAAGAAAAAAAAAATATTGGTCATACTAAAATTAGGGTTGACGCCAATGTGGATGAACTTCCGACAAGGTCAAGTATCGATGGTCGACAGGGCCACATTTTGGGGTACGGACGACACTTCCCTCGGACGACGGGAAATCGGTGCCCTGATCTTAGCTCTCGGTTTTGACTCGACGTCACTCCAAGGCAGCCGACAGCAGGTGCTAGATTCGTTTCATGCTTAAAGGGGTCGTGAAACGAAAATGTAGCTGCCCAGTTGCAATTTTCCTTGCTTCAGTAAACATTAGGCATGCCGATTCCAAAATATCTCGTCGAAATATTGCTTCTGCATTTAATAATACCGTTCTGAAAGCACAGCATTTTTGCGTTCCTGAAGCGACCATGCGACCCTGTAGGCCGGAATTAGAAGTACTTGCCTACGTCATATTTAGCCGTTTAGAAACTCAGATATAATCATTATTTCCCATAAAATAATAGGTTCCTGTTAAAGTTAGCAAATAAAAAAAATAGTGTATCAATTATTCGCTCACGCAAACGCATTTCTTCAATCTGTACCAGGGCAATCCTGTCACGTGACGCGCGGTCGGCGGCGGCGGCGGAGGAGGACGGGTGGTGTCTGCTTCTCGCTGCGCTCTGGAACAGAGCGAGAGGCGACGCTCAAGTTGTTTTTTGGTAACGACGACTAACCTCGCTCCGCCGTGTACTCCAAATGACAATGGTTCCAATCTTATTTTTTTTTTTTTTGTGAACATTCGTGATGGAGCAGAACGTCTTGAGCAGTTTCATACCACCGGTACAACTTGGTTGTGCGACCGCTGCTGTAAATTTTTTTTTATTCTTGGCGTCATTATAGATACGATGTAAATACGGTTTCGGTCAAAGAAATCGACAAGTGTATTCAATCCGAGTGGTGGCTGGAGTGTTTCAGGAGCGGACGCCGCGGCGCGTGCTCGTATATTGCTCGCCTCCGCGCTGCATCGTTGAGAATAGCGTGTCGAGCTTCGCTTCCTTTATTTCGGCTGGATGACCTGAACTATGGCACTACACGGAAAGCCGGAAACAGAAAAAAAAAAAGGTTGGTATAATGTACTCGGGTGGCTCCTTCACCTAACGCGTTGTCGAAGCTTTGCTCCCCCACCTTCCCGACGCCTCTTTCGTAACCTTTCTAAAAAAAAAAAAAAAAAAAAAGAGGAAGCATACTTCCTACAACGTCTACAGTGCTCAGACTTCGCCTCTTTTTCCTGACAACGTTAGGTTCTGGGTTTAGGCGTGTTGTGCGGGTTTGAGTGCTCGCTAAGCCAACCGTGTGCGTCGCGAGATTGCAGCACGGCTTCTCCGAGTGGAAGTAACGTTCGCTTTCACAAGTTTTGGCACACCGATTGGGTTGATGTGTTCGTACTACTCGACTCGCAGAAGCCACCAGTTCTATTTGATTGTTTCCTGCCAGACTGCGCTCATAGCAGTAATATGCGCATTTTGGATTTTTTTAATTTTGAACGATACCGTGAGGCCAGTACAACAGGTGCCCCTACCAGCATATCGTACCACCCAGAACAGGCCCCTTGGTTCCACTTTGATCACATTCTTTCCACAGCACTCATCTAGTCCCATAGAATCTGATGAAGAGGAGGATCATGTTGAGCAGAGCTCAGAATCCTTCACATCATTTAAATGACATTTCTAGGGTAAAAATGGTTTGCCTCAAAAGCTCATATGCCCCATGTCCTTGCATTACGATGGTGTGATTACCAAATCAACCATCCAGGAGAAATGCATTCACGCAAGTGTTATCGATTGGAAAGGCGGATAGATGGGCTTAAAAGTTTAATATCTGACCTGCTACTCTGTGCAGGGAAAGAGAAAGAGAAGAACAAAGAGGGTCGTGACTTGATTAAAATATATACAGGAATAATAACTTGCACCACAGTCACGAGTCAAGTCCTGTGTCATGCAAGAAGCAGCAGAAAGCCTTCATTGCCTGTAGAGCTTTCCATTTCTGGCCAACCGGCCAATAAGTCCTCTGAGAGAGGCCTGTTGCCAAAACACTTCAAAGAAGTAACTCGAGTTATTGTTTTGCACGCATATACTGGGACACACCACTAGTACACGCTCCACAGTCTCCGTAATGTCACATGTGGAACATTCTGGGCAGTCTGCCTGGGCAGTCCGCCTGGGCAGTTCGCCTGTCCAATTAAGTATAAATATTTGTGTGTGAAACCACATTTAGATGCAGTCTATAGAGAAAACATGCATAATGGCATATAATTGGCAAGTGGGTATGGATCCACTAAAGCACTACCTTGTGGCCTTGAGCACAAGTAGATATAAGGAACTCAGTGATATGTAGTGCCAAAGGCCAAAGGCTGGTAAGGGTGTGGTGTTGAAAACTTCCAAAAATTTGTAATGCAGGCTTTGAAACTGCGAATGAACACCACTTCTGAAGTGGTTTCCCACAGATGTGGAAGGCCTCTTACCAAGGGGCCACAAGCTCAGCAGCGGTTTGTGGAGAATTATGCCCTAAAAAAAATGTCATGTTCTGAGCGGCATCACCACAGTTGTAGGTGACACTTGTGATGATACAGATCTATCTGTGTATACATGAATATAGTTCTAATATTCTCACCAGATGTATGTCAGATTAAGTTGCTTGAATCTACTAATTGGTACCATGGATTTCTTCAGTATCCCGAGAACATGCAAATGCACCAATGGTTGGGTCATTACACACAAAGGTTGGGTGGGGTGGTATGGGAAGTCGTAGAGTGATAGCATTTGTGATTAATGGCAGCCGAGTGCACGTGAAAAACTGCTGTTCAGCTGCTCGTCATCATTGGGTGGCAACGGTGTTGTGCAAGTAGTCGTAAATACACACAAAGTGGTTCGTGTGACAATTATGTAGATATTGGGCAGGCATGTCACATTCTGAAGTAACAGCGCAAAACGTGGATGGGAGCACCAGACGAGAAGACGACATAATGTCTCGTCTTCTCGGCTTGTGCTCCCGTCCACATTTTGCGCTGTTACCTAAGGATGGAAAACCAACAAACCTAACCTGCTATTCTGGATAACATGCCATTGTTTGAGGTGCATTGCGGCAGCTAAGGTTTATCCCAAGCACCTGCACTTCTGTGTACATGTTAAAGAGTACTGGGAGTGGTGCTCATATGGGTGTGCACCATTTTCCTGGCTCGGGCGATCAGATTGCAAGCGGGCTAGCACACACAGCCCAAAGCACATGTAGCAGAAGTTTGGACTGTCGAACCGCAAAGTCTTTAGTTCAATTCCTTCCCTTATATTTTTCAATTTGTATGAGTATCATACAGTCTGTGCTTGTATGATTAAATTGCGAAGGCGTACATATCACCTGCTCTCCTGACCAAACTCACTCTGCATAAGTATTCACCAAGCAGTTTTCGTTCCATCAAAAGGCTTTCACAATATTCAGCGACAAGCAGCTACTCAGACAGCATCAGTGTAGCATTCTTGGAGCTTCGCAAATCTGTGGTCACATTGTTTACTAGCAAAACATGCACGGTATGTAGATATGTGTACTAGGACGCATAAGATGCCGTGACAATGTGGACTGCCCTTACGTCTACAGCTGCCCTTTAATCCTGTTACATTCTAGCCTGCACTGAATTCAGCAGCACAAGATTTCACAATTAAATCATCCAAACTTTATATTTCCAGACTTGACCCCAGCACCGACGAAGTTCATTGTATTACCAGCATGTTGGTGGTATATTCAACCAGCAGGCCAATTAACTCAACGTCATGCAGGTTTTAGTGCAGATGTTTCCATGCAAACTATGAGTATGATCATAAACGAAGGAACCTTTACTGTACATACCTTTTCAGCACGCTGTTTTATGGCTGGTTAAAGTCTGGTACATTTCAAAGTATAAGGCACATATTATTGTATGCATGTCTACAGATTGCAGATTATGTTGGCTTGCTTCTGAATGAGACTGCGAAATGCTGCAAATAGTGGCCACCTTTCAAAGCAGCTTTTGCAAAAAACTGTTCGATTTTTCTACTCCCCATGAGCCACTATTTTTTGAGGCCATGTAAAGGTGAATGCGGCAACTAAAAAATCTAGGTTTGTCAATGCCACAAGGACCACCACTTTGTAGTACATTTGGGCATGCTCTAATGTTATCAAATGAGTGTTAAAGAGAGACATGTTGCTTTCAAAATAATTTATTGGTTGGCCGCATGTTCATCAGTGCATTCAAAATTTTCAGGCTAAAGGCAGTTGACCTAGAGCAAGACATCTTTTATTCATGCTTCTTCACTGTCTTCCTCTCTCCTAAATATACAAATCTGTATATACAGCTTCACAATCATGATGCGTTGAGGCCAGTGCTAAATAAAAAAAATGCATCTGACAAAGGTATAGTCAGAGATTGAGTACACAAAATTCATTCTAAGTGAGCCTATATATGTCTTGTAGATTCCAAGGGAAGGCAAGCGTAGCAGGGGGCGGCAGAAACTCGGGCAGACAGATGAGATTAGGAAGTCTGTGGGGATCATATGGATGCAGCTGACAGAGGATCGGGTTATTTGAATGGATATGGGAGAGGCATCTATTATGATGCCTCCCCCATTATGATGTATTTGCGGTCAGTTCCATAAAAAGAAAAATTCTACCCGTCAAAGGTATAGGTGGGGAGTGAGTAGACAAAATTCATTCTAGGTGAGCCTATATATACAAATACAAATAATTTTATTTAGCATCAACACTGATTATACAGTACTCGTGATGCTGCAGGGTGCTAGCAAAAAGCCTGCGATGGCTTGACAAAGGCTAGCACCCCGCTTACAGTGCAATACAGCAGCGGACAAAACACAACAAAACAAGAAAAAGCCATTATAAACATAACGACGGCTTTATATATTACAAAGTACATTTAGAGGATAGGACTATTATTGGGTGGTACAGAACTGCATGTGTTAACAATATATTGATTTGAGGACATATACTGTTGTATAGATTAGCTGGACTTGTTAACAGAGGAATTAAGAGCTTGTGGTAGCATGTACATCAACATTTGGCTGCCATAGTTGGTACGGGTATGGGGAATCTTCCAAACCTCACTGCTTCGTGTGCCATACGTTTTTTCAACTGGAGTCAGCGTTGCAAGTGTTTCAAGGAAAGCGTCACTATTTATGCGATAAGTATGATAACGTTTTAGCAGAACTGCGTTGAACAGGCTAAATGTTCTATATATGTCTTGTAGATTCCAAGGAAAGGCAAGTGTAGCAGGGGGCGGCAGAAACTCGGGCAAGCAGATGAAATTAGGAAGTTTGCGAGAATCATGCACCTGGCACAGGATCGGGTTATTTGGATGGATATGGGAGAGGCATTTGCCCAGCAGTGGGTGCAGTCAGGCTAGTGATATCAACAAGAGTAACAACTGGAAGAGTTGGCACTGATTCATCTTAAAACCAGCCAGAAGACGAAACATGTGAGAAGGGAGCACAAGACAAAGTTTGACTAACAACTGAAATGTTACTGAAGGAAAGAGGCAAAAGAAGATTCGCACAGAAATGCACGTGCATGAAAAACCCCAGAGCAGTGAAAGCGTGGAAAGCAGAAAGGGTCTAAAAAATCATCTCAAAAAAGCAAATTCCTTATGGTCAAGGACCACTCGTTACAAAAGGGAAGCCACAGATCCAAAGGCACACTATACTGCAAAGGCTAAGGACGTGTGTGTGGTTAAGAAGTCGGTCAACAGTCTTTTGGGGCCTTTTTTACATGTGCATCTCTGTGCAAGTCTTCTTTTCCCTCTATCCTTTAGTAAAATTTCAGTTATTAGTCCAGCTGTCCTGCAGTTCTCTCTTCTCATGTTTTCTGGCTTGTTTCAGAATGAATAAGGTGATGACTCTACAAACCTTGTGGAAACTGGAAACCAGTGTAACTGTCAGATGGAAACCTTTCCCTTATATGGCTTGCATCACAAATAGGGAGGACTTTACTGTAATGTCTGCCGAGGCATCCTCAAAGCCAGTGCGCAAGCTAGCTGTAGCAGGTGTAGCGGTGCCTCCTGTTGACAAGAGAAAAAAAACAATATTTACTTTTCAGCATAGCAAAATGAAAATGTGGTTTAGGTATTTTACAAACTTGAAAGTTATGCATGCATCTGCACAATTAATTCCCGTCTAACAGAAGCTGTACAGTGTAACTTTCACTGTCAATTTATTCTCCCTGGAAGTATGGCAAACTTTGAATTCTGCTGCAGGTGATTGAGAGAGAATGAAACCCACCCAATATTAGAACTCCAGTGCAATCATAATTTGCTACTGCAGCAAAATAATGCCTGAAGGCAATGCAGCTTTTGACTGACAAAACCTGGTAGTCGTCTTACACCCTCTATACTAGAGTTGAGGCGGGGTCCACGCTGATATCATCCGCATAGCACGAAGATGTTAAGTATGCGACTTATGCGTTAAGCAGCTCTGTGCATAGAGTCATTCTATTCGAAAGAGCCATAAACGACAAGTCCACTTCTGTCAACG
Source organism: Amblyomma maculatum (assembly GCF_055883805.1). NCBI lineage: Eukaryota > Metazoa > Arthropoda > Arachnida > Ixodida > Ixodidae > Amblyomma > Amblyomma maculatum. The sequence continues at coordinate 36,763,290 of NW_028146738.1, forward strand.
GCTCTCAGTTGTTTTCCCACAACACGCCACGTACCAAACTTTCTGCAAGTGTCGCAAAACTGCTCTATAACTTCATTTGCTAACTGTAAAATTTCCAACACTTACTCAAGCTGTGGAAGTTTCGGTGTACTGGCCTTTGGAAGAATGTCTTTTTTTTTTTTGGTTCTCACATATCAGCGCATGTAAGATGTCAGTGTCAAAGCATTTTGGAGAGGTTTACTGTGTGGAGGTATCAGTGAAGTCAGACAATTTTTTAAATTATATTTTCACACTATGCAACACTCACCTAATGCAAGTGGGTAAAAAAAACAAAAAAACTAGCAAATAAAACTTTGAGTGCTGGTATGGTGATTGTTCTGGCAACAAGTGGGGACAGGCTATAACAAGAGTTGTCGGGCTAGTTAGTGATCGTCTGCAGAAGCCAGTCCTACTCTGTGTGTTTTTCTCTTCTGTGTAGTTTTTTAGTGCATTTTTCCACGACTTCTGCAGGAGACAGGCTACTTCATTGCATGCAATTTCACTTAGCACAGAGTCCTCCGAAATGAGATTGCTTTTGTACTTATTTACTGCATTTCTTGTGGCATTCCTTACCTATTCATGTACTGAAGTGCTGCACTTGCTGAGGGTCATACCTGGCTAATAAAACAAGCAAATGTGTCCGGACAGTTTTTTTTTTTTTTGCCGTTACTTCACATCAATGTGCATGCCCTTTCCATTTAGCAAGTTCACACTATCAGATGATGCTTGTTTTCTCATTTACTCGTGCATGGAATTAAGCAAACCAGTAATTCGCATGGTGAAACTTCATGCTCCCCCATGCGCACCTTCTACGAAAAATATGAAAACCAGCGATGTTGTGTTCGCGCTAACGTGGCGCAATATCGACACCGTAGACAGTGTAGATGACCGCAAGTAAGTAACGTTGAAGGGGAAGCTTTCTTTTATTAACACTACCTTCCGCAATAGATTTCTTTACAGCATTTCTTGCTCGAGAAAATGAAAAACAGGTGGCCGCTTGTTCAAGTTATGTCGCCTTTCGCTCAAGGTTCTTACCTTGTGTTCTCGACTAGCAGTCCATGATCAAGAAGCATTTGGAGTAAATGTGGATGATCTGTAACACCGAGACGGCTGCTTCAACTACGTAGTCGCCGCCGGGATCTCGCCAGATGCTCTCAATAGCAGTAGGCATCGGCACGCACCGCCCGCAGCTGCACCTGTTCGAAAGCTTCGGTTAGCGATTGCGCACTCTCGCAACGGTCAAACCTAGGCTAGGCTGCAAGACTCGGACATACATACCAATCCGTAGTTCCGAAACGGCTGGGATCGGGAGGCTGACAGTCGGGGCTTCTGCAAGAGGCGTCGGCCATATTAAAAAACCCTGTGTGAGCGTAGAGTAGGGCACAATAAGAACCTCTAAAATACACCGAGCTCAGTCAACTTTGGCTCAGCAGGCTCCGGAAACGGGAGCTTCTCATTGGCTTAGCGCTATGACGTATCTGTTGAGTTGAGGAGGACGCGCGCTAGGAAACCGAAATTCTGTTTTTGTCGCTATTAAATCAACGCGGGCGGTGAAACGAATCGAGGTATATTATATGATGCAGGACAAGGATTACATTTAACCAAGCCGTGCAAAATTTCCGGAAAACGTTTCACGACCCCTTTAACAGAAAAAAAGTTGATATTTGATCGTTTTCAAGAAGCCGCGAAAATTCTTAAGTACGACAACAATTAAGCAGCTGCATGTGCACTGCGCGGTATAAAACTCAGTCTAATTCTTATTGTAAAATTTTAGGATGACCATCAAAGCCAATTTTCCAGCCTGTTGCTAGCAACCATCGCATTTCTGAAACTCCGCTCGTTAACAACTGCATAAACTTTACTTTCGCTAAAATTAGTTTGAGGTGAATCTACATTTAACTTAGCATCGATAATGCTGAGAATATTCAGGAATGTTCAAATATATAGTAAATGTTATGCTTAATATATTATGCCCTGTTGAGACCCACAGTAATGAAAAGTCAAAAGGAATGTGAGGTGTATGCAGCAAGCGGTTTTTGTTTATGCCACAAGCGCTCATAATTTGCACTTTCATTGCGCGTACGAGAAATTACTTTATGTGGCTCGCGGTACAGTCAAGCGAGCCGCATGTCTTACCCATGTCTTTATTTGATAACAGAGCGTGGAAAAAGCGCAAACTTAAGAGCGCGCACGCGTGCCAGCCAATTTTCCGGACGGCGAAGGAGCGCTGTCCCAAAAAGCGTGCCGTGTGCAGCGCGCACAGCCGGCGGGTGCGGATATTCGAGGAGCAAAGTGCTTGAGCGGAGGGGAGTGTCGCTACTTTCAAAATATCGAGGGGCTTTAGTTAGGATTTCCCCTTCTGGTATCGTCAGCTACGTCTCCGTGTTGAACAGCGGAAGCAAGAAGCCTGCGCATCAACGTTAAGGCCCTAAAGGCCCACTGTCCACCCTCCGGTCGAAAGTTTTTTTTCCGCGGTGGCTGTGAAGCTTCATCACCACAACGCAAGGACGCAAAAGTTTTTGAAAAGAGTAAATAATAACGGAGTGGCAGCACCGCAATCAACCGATTTAGCACTTCCCTTTTCTTCTGTTCTCTCTCAGAGGTTTTTCACTCTCCTGCTCGATCGTCTAGCCTCCGTACCCAAATTCCCCTTCCTCCTCCCCATTCGGCGGGAAGTGGGGCGTCTTGTGAAGAACTCGCGTACGTCATGGCCCCGCATTTGAGACTTTTCTTTTTCTTCCCTTTTCCTGTCTCGTTGACGTTGGACCGAGTCGCCGAACCTCTCTCGTAAAAGGGAGAGAAAACGCGAGGTCACATCGGAGTGAAAGCTTCAGCGTTACAAAGAAAAATTCGCACTTGTTCTCTTGTTGAAATGGATCGGACTGTGCGTGCCCGTTTGTCAAGACTGGCTCAAGAAATGGACCCATACGGCGACACGCCTATGCGCAGCGAGTCAGAACCAAGAGACGACGCTCCGGACGCTTCGTGTTCACCTGATCGTGGCGCCGTCAATGAGTGGTGCGTAATATGTTCTTATTAACGTGCTCATTGTACCTGTTTTTCCGTCGACAGCGCTGGAATTTGCGCGCTGCACGCTCGATGCACTGATGTCGTTTCTTTGCACTGCAGTCATGCCAGCAAAAGTTGCTTCTTGCGTCGTCTCTTCACTGTGATGACGGCTAAGTGCGTTACGCGCGATCTCTGGGTGTGCATGTGCTTGTGCGGATTGTGCGTGGCGAGCACCAACGCTGAGGAAAATGTATGCTGCAGAGAGATACCGCAAGTTATTGCCAAAGGCAATGACGACTGCATCACTTTGCACGCAGATTTTCCGAGCATTTGCTTGAACCTCGGAGTTCTCTAGGCGGCGTGCTACGTGCTGCAACAGTATGGTGTCCGAATGGAAAGAGAACTACACAGGTAAAGCGCCTCTAGTACCATTATTCATAATAAGAGAGTATTGCTCTTTATGCCCTAAGCGCATTCATAAGGCTACGAATACAGCTTTCTCACCATCTCAGTTGAAGAAAATTGATCCATATCGGGGTCGCCCATGCCCTGTCACCTCATATGCTAAACTTTCTGGTTATCTCAGTCGGTAGAGTGACTGCCCAGGAATGGCGCTAGTCCCGGATGCGGAAGGCGGACTCGAAGAAAGCTTATATATATATATTGTCACAGAAGCCAGGGAAACTGGTTCAGCAGGTTTACTTAGGATTAAATAAAAGCACCGGCAGGATCAGGCACGGAACCGACTGGCGGGCGAGCACCGAGAGCGAAGAAGACGAGCGCGTGCCAGTCTCCCGAGCTCGCCACATGGCGGCGCCAGTACGATGATATTGCGGCATTGCCCCTCCCGGTGGAAAAGGCATCGTCCCGATGCCGAGTGGCGAGGTCGAGGATAACCGTAGTCGGCGAGGATGCGTGTTCACATCAAATAGTTAAAGGAAGCAAAGAAAAAAAATACATGTAGCTTGACCTAGCGGGAGTAGAAGGGCTTCATCCTGGCGACATGTACGACTTCCGATTGTGCTTGCCGTCGGGATGAGCGAACAGTTCCTTGCGGGGTCACTTCGTAGGTGACGTCGCTGAGTTTGCGTTGTACTTCGTACGGGCCGAAGTAGCGGCGCAGAAGCTTCTCGGAGCGACCCCGCTGGCGAACAGGTGTCCACACCCAAACCTGATCGCCAGGGTTGTAAATTACCTCCCTGTGACGAAGGTTATACCGTCGAGCATCTTTACCTTGCTGTGTCCGGACTCTCAGTCTAGCCAGCTGGCGAGCGGCCTCGGCATGCTGGACGAATTGGTCGGCACCGGCAATCGATGGTTGGGCAACATCTGGCAGTAGCATTACATCCAGCATGGTAAAAGCTTCGCGACCGTACACCAAACGAAACGGTGTAAAGCGGGTCGTTTCCTGGACGGCGGTGTTATAAGCAAATGTTGCATACGGTAGTATTTGGTCCCAGTTCTTATGATCTTCGTTGACGTACATAGAAAGCATATCGGCGATGGTCTTATTGAGTCGCTCAGTAAGGCCATTCGTCTGAGGGTGGTAAGCTGTTGTTCTGCGATGACAAGTGCCACTGAGCCGCATCACTTCCTGGGTTAGAGCTGAAGTAAATGCCGTGCCTCTGTCAGTTAAAACGATCGCAGGGGCACCGTGACGAAGGACCAGATTAAAGATAAAAAAGTTCGCAATATCAGTAGACGTGCCGCTGGGAAGAGCTTTCGTCTCACAATAGCGGGTTAGATAATCTGTAGCGACTATAATGTACCTGTTGCCCAATGATGACGTAGGAAATGGCCCGAGCAAGTCCATACCGACTTGGTGAAAAGGTACTCGCGGAGGAACAATAGGCTGTAGCATGCCGGCCGGCTTGACAGGTGGTATCTTCCGACGTTGGCAATCACGGCACGTCCTAACGTAGCGCTGAACCATAGCGGCAAGCTTGGGCCAGTAGTAATTTTGTCGTACTCGTGCTAAGGTGCGCGAAAAACCGAGATGTCCGGCAGAAAGCTCGTCGTGGCATGCCTGCAAAACGTCGGTACGGAGCGGCGTTGGGACAACCAGCAGATACTGAATGTCTGTGGAAGCGTAGTTTTTCTTGTAGAGGACGCCGTCACGCAAGCAGAATGACGACAGGCCACGCGTGAAAAGGCGAGGAGGCGATGAGGCGGTTCCTTCGAGGTAATCAATGAGGGGCCGCAGTTCGGTGTCGTCTCGCTGCTGTTGAGCGAGATCTGGCGTCGAGAGAGCGCCGAGAAAGACGGAGTCATCTGTTTCACTTGAAGAGCACGGGATAGGGTTTCGGGATAGGCAGTCAGCGTCACTGTGTTTCTTGCCGGACTTGTACACAATAGTGACGTCGAACTCCTGTAAGCGGAGACTCCAGCGGGCTAACCTGCCTGAAGGATCTTTAAGGTTCGCTAACCAACAGAGTGAGTGGTGGTCGCTGACCACTCTAAACGGCCGACCATACAAATACGGCCGAAATTTTGTTACCGCCCACACAACTGCAAGGCACTCCTTTTCGGTAGTATAATAATTCGCTTCTGAACGAGACAGGATGCGGCTGGCGTAAGCAATCACCCGCTCAACGCCTTCTTGCCACTGAACGAGAACTGCACCGAGGCCAACGTTACTGGCATCGGTGTGTAATTCTGTGTCGGCCTCCTCGTCGAAGTGCCCAAGTACGGGCGTTATTTGAAGGCGCTTGCGAAGATCCTCGAAGGCCCTTTGCTGCTCGTCGGCCCAGATGAAAGGCTGGTCGTCCTTTGTTAGACGAGTCAATGGTTCCGCTATGCGGGAGAAGTCGTGCACAAATCTCCTGTAATATGCACAGAGGCCCAGAAACCGACGCACGGAACTTTTATCAGTGGGGGTCGGGAAAGCAGCTACGGCAGCCGTCTTCTCTGGATCAGGGCTAATTCCCTCAGCACTCACGACGTGACCCAGGAACTTGACCTGTTGGAATGCAAAGTGGCATTTTTCTGGTTTTAGTGAGAGTCCGGCCCCGCGGATGGCATTTAGCACGGCCGTCAATCGTTTGAGGTGCTCTTCGTAAGTCGCAGAGAAAATGACAACGTCGTCAAGGTAGACGAGGCACGTCTGCCATTTCAGGCCGGCTAGGACAGTGTCCATCATTCTTTGAAAGGTTGCGGGAGCGGAACACAAACCGAATGGAAGCACCTTAAATTCGTACAGTCCGTCAGGAGTAATGAATGCGGTTTTCTCTCGATCATGTTCATCGACTTCGATCTGCCAGTACCCGCTGCGTAGATCGAGCGATGAAAAGTATCGGGCGTGGCGAAGTCGGTCGAACGAGTCATCGATTCGAGGCAATGGGTAGACGTCCTTTTTCGTAATTTTGTTAAGCCTCCTATAGTCGACGCAGAATCTGAGTGCTCCGTCCTTTTTAGCGACCAGCACAACTGGTGAGGCCCATGGACTTGTGGACGGCTGGATGACATCATCGCGGAGCATTTCATCAACTTGCGCCCGAATAGCCTCTCGTTCTTTCGGCGATACTCGGTAGGGGTGTTGGCGGATAGGGCGCTCGGTGGGATCAACTATAATTCGATGTTTGGTTACTGACGTCTGCTTCACTTTGGAAGTGACGGCAAAGCAGTCGCGGTAAGTGTCCAGAATTGCTTGAAGGCGGCGTTTCTGGGTAAGAGACAAAGCTGCGTTCACGTCAGTTTGAACAGTATGCCCAGTGCTCTCGGGAGGGTTCTCGTTGGCCAGCGAAAGGGCGAAATGGGCGGATGGCGCACTGACTTCGTCAAAATAAGCGATAGCTGTACCTTGTGGTAAATGGCGGTATTCGGCACTAAAGTTCGTTAAAAGCAGTTCAGTTCGTTTATTTCTCAAGGCAAAGATCCCCCGAGCGACGCAGACTTCTAGGCTCAACAATAAATTCACGTTCGTTTCCGCGAGGCCTTGCAAGGCGGGAGGGTTGTCGCACTGCACTGTAACAAACAAGCTGGTGCGTGGAGGTAGAGTGACATGGTCGTCGCACACTCGGAAAACTGGCCTGTCTGTGTAGTCGTCGTTGTGCTGTCTGTACTCGTCGGAAATTGCGCGGTGAGTGGAAAACGTCACCATGAAGTCACGGAGGTCGATGATTGCTTCGTTTTCTCTAAGAAAATCAAGGCCGAGAATCAGGTCCTTGGAGCACTCTGCTAGCACAACAAAGCAGCACGAGAAAGTTACGTGGTGAATCTCGACGCGAGCGGTGCACACTCCGAGCGGCGTTACCACGTGCCCTCCGGCTGTCTTTATCGGGGCTCCGTGCCAGGGAGTCAGGACTTTTCGCAGAATGGTAGCAAGGCCATGACTCATAACGCAAAAATCAGCGCCGGTATCTACAAGGGCAGTCGTGTTGTGGTTATGAACGACGATCGGTATTTCGGCGGAATGTAGCTCACCGTCGACAAAGTGCGGCGTATCAGGGATCGTCGGGCTGACGGGTCGTTCGTTGCGTCGAATTACGGCGTCGAAGGTAAGCTTCTGTGATCGTCGGGAGGTCGTCGGACTCGTTGGTCGTGCGGTGCGTCGATTGGGGGCGTCGGAGGAAAACTTCGGCGATCGTCGAAAAGTGGTCGGACTGTTGGTCGGAGCGAAGGATCGGAGGTCGGTCTGTGTGATCGAATCGGTGAGCGGAGGATGTTGGTCGTAGTGTCCATCGACGGCGGCCCTACCCCCGAGGGTCGCCGTCTTCAGTTTTCCCGGTGCGGACTTGGGGACTGCCTGAGGAAAGAGCGGCGGCTGGTGGAAAACTGTCTCGGCGGTGGTGACCTGGACTGGCGTCGCTGGAGGGACGCAGGTGGGACGTGGTCGCTGAGGTATTGGTCGATATCCCGAGGTCGTTCGCCATACCGCGGCCGAGGGGCATCCAGGGAAAATCCGCGCAAGCCCATCCGACGGTACGGGCAGTGGCGCAGAACGTGACCGGCTTCGCCGCAGTGGAAGCACAAAGGCAGATTGTTTGGCGTGCGCCACGCGTGTGCTTTACGAACGGGTGGTCGAGGTTCAGGCACACCAGTCGAAACTGGATATTGCGGTGGAGGACGTGCGGGAGGAGCAGGGTTGCTGGGTGCCAATTGTTCAGGCGCAGGTGTACGCAACACGTCGCTGTACGTCATGATCTGTGGCGCAGGCGGCTGGTGTGATGGTACTGATGGCACTGATGGCACTGCTTGGCGGAGCTCTTCGCGCACAATATCCGAGATGCCCCCAACACGTGGATGTTGTTCGAGCGAGGGCAGATTTTGCAGCTCTTCGCGCACGATGCTTCGAATAAGCTCGCGAAGGGCTTCCCTGTCGTTTCCGGCCATTGGCAAGCGGAAGTCTACAGCAGCAATGTTCGCAGAGCGATCGAAATGTACAAATCTCTGATTCAAGGCACGCTCGATGCTTGTTGCTTCTCTCGAAAAGTCAGCAACAGTACGTGGAGGATCACGTACAAGGCCAACGAACAGCTGCTCCTTGACGCCTTGCATAAGGTAGCGCACCTTCTTTACCTCCGACATGGACGGGTCCGCCCGGTTGAAAAGCCGAGTCATTTCTTCCACAAACATGGCGACGCTTTCATTAGGCCGCTGTGCTCTGGACTGTAGAGCGAGTTCGGCCATCTCTTTTCTTGCATCGTTGCCGAATGTTGCGAGCAGCTGCCGCCGGAAATCCTGCCAGGTGGAAATGGTAGCCTCATGGTTTTCGAACCACATCTTGGCGGCGTCTTCTAGTGCGAAATAAACATTCTGCAATTTTCGCTCCTCGTCCCACGCATTAAACACAGCGACCCGGTCGTAGCTGGTCAGCCAGTCCTCAACGTCTTCGAACTTGTCGCCATGAAACGGCGTGGGCATACGTGGGGTATGGCAGATCAGCTGCTGGGCACTCACGGGAAACTGAGTGGTGGTCTGAATTGCCGCTGTAGTCATCGTGGTTCGCGGTGGGGAAACAAGAGGACCACACTCGGGTGCTAAGCCTCTCAAGCGACGGCTCGCCTTGTGCACAGGTGTCGTGTCCACGGTGTGTAGATGGGCGCAGGGGGCAGCCAGAGGCTCTTCGTACATGGGATCTACCCAGAAGCTCCACCAAAAATGTCACAGAAGCCAGTGAAACTGGTTCAGCAGGTTTACTTAGGATTAAGTAAAAGCACCGGCAAGATCAGGCACGGAACCGACTGGCGGGCGAGCACCGAGAGCGAAGAAGACGAGCGCGTGCCAGTCTCCCGAGCTCGCCACATGGCGGCGCCAGTACGATGATATTGCGGCAATATATATATATATATATATATATATATATATATATATATATATATATATATATATATATATATATATATATATATATATATATATATATATATATATATATAATAAATGTGAGAGAGCTTAGCTAAAATATTTTTATATTTCTAGGGAGATCTATATATCTTTTGTTTGTAGCTGCATTGCTGCGCCTGATCAAATATGCTAGTGCTCTTATCACAAATTCACTCCATCTAGAGGGATTGTCTTACTGTCATGTGTCTTACTAATTCTGGTGTTGCTGTTCACAGGAAGTACCGGTACGTCGCTTACCATCTCTTCACCAGATGGATCTGGTAACGCATCGGGCGGGGTAACAGAGTTCTGTTGCCTACTTGTGTTGGGGAACGTATTCGGAAGCAGTTTCCATCGGCAACATACGCCGGCTTTCAGCACGCTTCGTTGGACGACTGAGAAGCCGGAAATGATGGACGTAATTTTTTTCTCTTTGATGCTTCATGTTCAAGCATTTTTAAGATGCTTTAGTTCCGCGCCAATACAAATAAAATATTAAGCAACTGAATACGTCTTCTGCTTTCATTCATTAGACCATGGTAGAGCCAGTATTTCGGCAAGTTATCAGAAGATCGAGTGTACACGTCTGGAAAACAGCAGAAAATAGTCTTTTCCACATTTCTCACTGCAGTTTATCTCGAGGACAAGCCACACAGAGACGCTGATAGGCTTGGACACTCTACAATTCCGAAATAGGGCTTTACCATAAATAACATCTAATGAGAACGAGTCTGTCTACCACCCATTTCGAACAAAAGCAAAACTAAAGCGCTCATTCTTTTGTTTGTTTGAACATTTCATAATGGGTTAAATAACGTTCAAGGAACTCGTTCTGTTACCTTCATATCTCTTCGAACTCCTGTGGCGTTAACTCCGCTATGATGTCGTTTTGGTCATTATGATCAAAAGGGGCATCAAGTAGAGGTGTCATAAGTAGAAAAAGTGATCGTGGAGAAATTACAGGTTATGATCTGTATCTTTTGTCGGTCATTGTAAACACTACTTTATTCACGCAACTCCTACTGAACCACTGCCACTAGAGCCATCAGTGTCTTGCTCCTACCGCTTCATTCTGCTTTCATTGCAATCATCCTTTCTATCATCTTCATATCACGTGATAGCACAGATCATGTTCCCCTCTAGCTATCAAGTAGCATGATACACGTCGTGGCTAAGAAGTTTCATACTCGCTTTCACGGAAGCAAGTCTTCGGTGTGAATTCGGACAAGTCGAGGTTATTTTTTATGTCACCTGCTAGTCATGCTCACCAGAAAGAACACAACAGATTACTGAAATCCCTCATCGTGGCTAGGAATGCTCACTCGTCAAAACCCAGCCCATTGCATGCTGTATTGTAACCCTCGCAAATTGCAACGCGCGTTACGACAAGGGTTACGACAACAGAAAGGACCCTATATCGCTAGGCAAAAACATAACGGCCAATTTCGGTTTCAGAGCTTTGCTGTCTGCTCAACGACGGTGGCTGTCGACCGCGCATTCATCAGCGCCGAGACCAGCTGCACGCTGCTTTCCGGCACACAAGGTTATTGTTTAATCTCTTTAGAAATAATAAAACACATAACAAACACACATGTAATAATACACATAACAGAAATAATAACACGATAAATAATAATAACACCTTTCTTTACAGCAAGTTTCCACTTTCTGTATGTACGGCTATGGTAAATGTGCAGCCAGTGCAGATATCTTCCAGTATTTACCCATAGGTTCAACTACTCCTAGATTTCGAAATTAGTGCATGACTGCTCAGGTTTTAACGGAGTCAAATGCTTTCTCGGGATCTATGAATGCTACGTGAAGGGGTTGGTTATGTTTCGACCATTTTTCTATAACACATTTGATAGCGTGAATATGATTTGTTGTAGACTAGCTTTTACGAAAGCATGCGGGAGCCTTTGATTGACTGAGGTCGAAGGTTGCCCTGATTCTTTTAGCGATTACCTTCGTGAATACTTGGTACAGGCAGATAGTCGGTCTGTATTTTTTCAAGTCCTTCACATACTTTTGCTTATGGAGTAAGATAATGCTAGCATTCTTTGATTACGGTTCCGTCGAGGTTGTATACAGGGTGGCATCGCGTCTACGATCTCTCCAGCATCCTTCAACAAATCTGCATTTATCTGCTCCTCTCCAACTGAATTCAACACTTCCAATGCTTCTAATACCTTCTTTACTTTGTTTTTCTCTGCTGGCGGAGCGTCCGATTGCTCTTCACTACGACTGTCATTATAATCCTGATTTCTTCCAACACTGCATATACCAGTGTAAACTCGCCTGCTAAGCTTTGACTATCTTATGCATTTTGCATGAAATCACTGCTGTTCACGTAGCGAGGTCAGTTCTCTGTAAATCTTGATCTATGCTCTTGGATTAAGCTCTCCATTGAAGGTCGCTGGAAATCATTCGTCATGGCTCGCTGGGGTTCTCGGCTGATGAGTTGGAGGCTTTCCTTGTGTGATGAATTTCCGCATCGCCTAATGACATCTCCCAGGAGCTGACGTACGTAGCCTGTCAAGGAACCAAAGAAGCTGTCAAGATTGCTGAGCATTTTCATAGCTGTACAGAACATTTGTGTTGCTTTCTTTAACCACGAATGGCGTTGAAGGAAGATGAGCACTTGCGTTCTTACAAAAGAAGCCATTTGCTATAGCAACATTTTTACGGGAGTTGACCTTATATACTGCTGCCATGAACCCTCACTGAAGTATGCATGAGAATATTCTAGGGGCTCTTTTTAGATGGGCTGTTAGCAAAATCAACTACTGATAATAGGGCATATATGCACAGTATTAATCTGCCTTTATTGAGAGCAGCATTTGTACAGGAAAGCTCAGCTCTGTCAGGCTGAAAGAATTTAAAGGCTGTCATAGTTTTTGAGACATAAATATGAAGGTTTCTATGCATATTCTGTGGACTGTGGTGCTTCTTAAACTATAATGGACACTGTGACAGGATCCGGGCATATACTGCTTCCTAATGCTCCTGTAACTGGTATTTTATTCGAGCCACTTCACTCCTCAGCAGCATGCATACAAACAGAAGTTTCTACTTACCATATGTTGATCCTGTTTGGATCTTTCGCGCAGTAAGTGGCCTTTCCTTGTTTTGCTTGAACGGGCTTTCCAACGCTCTTTTCCGCTCGGGTTCGAGCCTTCTTCCTCGAGGAGTTCTCATTAAAGTGCAGGGCTGCAAGCCGAGTCCTAAAGGGAAGTTGTGGAATCAGTGCAGTTTCCTAAATGAAAAAAAGAAAAAGAAGCATATATTGTTTTCATGCCACGTGGTGAATATGCTATGGACTTTGGTGCGAACCAGATCAGCAAACCGTTGAACGCCTCCAAGGAGAACGTTTGCGCTCTAGGGGAGAGCTGACGCAGATAACTCAGCAAGCGTGGACATTACAAGAGGGCTCGATTCTTGGGGAAGGCTGGAGAGTCTGTATAGCGAATAAAACACTTCACAGTAAAACTTCTGTATCTTGCCCTTATCCCTTGGCTCTAGCCTCTACTTGTAATCCTGGTTGCTGTTGAAAAAATAGTCTCTCATTGCATTATTGCGGGACTGACATGGGAAGAGTTGCTACTAGTGTTATAAGCTTCAGACTGCAATTGCGTAAGTTGTATAAAATGGCTTGAACGGTCAGACTTGACTACCAAGTGCAGTCGTTCTGGCGCTTAATCTTTTGCGCATACCGGCACACCTCACTACTCGTGAGATCGCGTGCTTTACATTTATTACCGCGTTTTGAATAACCTGCCAATGTGTACTCTATTTTTTGTTTCTCATTGTCCTGAAGCAATCGATTCTGAGACTTAGTAAAAACGAATTGCAATTTCATCGCTTAGCTGCTCACCCGCGACAATGCCGTGAAGAGAGTCTAAACCTTGGCACTACGCCAACTACGCCGAGTGCGTCACCCTCGCAAGAGATCTGATCAAAATGCAGGCACGTGGAGGTGCTACCAGCGCACAGCATGCTGGTAAGCCGCCATGATCAGCGATGGCGCGAAACTGTGGAACCCGCTACGTAAAATTGAAAACCTTCAGCAGTGTGATTGAAACTGAGCAGGGAGCTCTCTCACTGAGCGAGAAAAAGGAGAAACGCAAAGCACCAAACGTCACACGCTGCTCATATATTACTGTACCCTTGCCATTCTCCCATTATGATCAATGAGTAGCATTGCTTCCCACGCCGGCAGCCGCTGTCTCTCATCCCCCGCCTTCCATGACTTGCAAAGTTCGCGACCCCTAACTCAGCAGCAGCACAAAAAATAAAACTTAAATAAAAAAGAACGGTCAGTGGCTCAGCCCCGGCTAGTTATTAATCTGCATCCACCTGACTGCAGGCTTAGAGCGACATAAGAAAGCTAAGCAGCTTGATGAGAAACTATAATTAAAGAATCTGACTCCCCACCTGGACAATTTCACATGAAATTCAAAACTCGTGAAAAAAAACTGTCTAGATTTTTTTTGGCCCTATGTCTGCAACGAGTGGATACGAAGTAAATATTTGTTACCTGAAACCTATATACTTTCATGCACTAACTGCATAATAAACATTGCACCAGAAATGTTAAAAATAATGAAATATTTACCTCGCTCTAGCCGTGCTCTGTTCTCAAGAGGTTCGTGCAAACATTGCGTAAATGTACCCTCGTGCCCAGAGGGCTAATTTCAGATGTGATTGAGTACGCTGCGCCATATAGTCATTATTAGGTCCGCGTCTCCATTTCCGGCTCCAGCCTCATAATAAAGGTGGTTGACCACACCTTGTATCCACGCATTGATGGAGCCACAGTGTTGGCTTCTGCTAACAGCTTTCAGTTTCTATCTAAGACCTGTAAGAAACACCGTGTATATAGTCAGAGATAGTGACCTCATAGATTATGTCAACACGTACCTTTCGCAATGTGCCACACGTCAAAAAAGTGCCTCAGCTTTGGCCACTTTTTTCGTACGTGGGCCCGTATTCCAGAATGCCGATCTAAAAAGTAAAAAAAAAGATCATAGGATAAAAGTGAGATCAAATAGGGAATATGCATAGGGCAGTTTTGGTCCCGAAGAGCGACCTAGTAAATTTAACATGTGTACCAAGTTTATTAAGACTGGAAGGATTTCTTCTCGCACCACAGCTGCCCCGCCACAGATGACCCTTGAAGACGACTTATACGGTTCCAGGAATGAGGGATTAAATTTGAATTTTTATGCGAAACATTTGCAACATTAATCGTTTAGGCACTCCGAAACAATTTTACAGCAAAGAGATACAACAACAAATAAATAGATGGAAATGGCTAACAAAAACGCAGGCACCTTACTCAGTAGCATAGCCGAAGATGCATTACACCTGACCTCAGCCTAGAAACTTTTCCGGGCTCTAGGGTCCGGTTATAAAGGAGCCCGGCGCACATCGCAGATCACGCTATTATGGTAAACTTGCCAAGCGATTGGTTCATATCTCAAGTGACACGGCTTCCACACAACGTTTCCCTCTCCTCCTTGGAAAAAAGTACACAACACGAAAAGAACTGTCAGCTCATTATATTCCTACTTCTAAGACAAGAGGCATACTTCGACACGCTAATAGCAACAGACCACTCTCAACACAGACAATCTGGAACAATTTTGTCAATACCTTCACAATTGTACTGCATCATGTGAACATTTTTTTTTCCAAAATGATTAACCCAATGTAAAGAAACAAAGAACGGAAAACGCTGCGGCATCACATGGGGGTCGAAGCATAGCCATATGCTGGCTCAGGCGGTGGACTTGAAGTGACTTCGGCATACGTGCGACGCAATACTCGAGGAGGAGCCGGCGCGAATGCTGGAGCGTAGCTCAATGGCGCAACGCCGGACGATGAAACTGTGGGCGTGGGAAACGGCATTGAGGGTGCGACCGGAGCGAGATTGAGGAACAGGATTAGGGAGGACTTCAGATACATGCTGCTGGATTGCACGGCGAAGCTCCGGAACAAGGCCAGTTGTTGACGACTCCTTTACATATGGCTGCAGGGACAGTTGTCGCGCGACTTCCTGTCGTACAAAAGCCTTGACGTCTTCAGAGGGCTAGAGACTCCCTCTCCACGGCTAGTCAAGCGAGTGATGTATGAGGCTGGCGAATCAAAACACGCTCCTTCCGGAGCTCGTAGTAGCTTTGACAGAGGTCGTAGATTTCCTTGACCGTAGTTGGTCCTTTCGCGATGAGCATGTTGAAAGCGCCGTCATCAATTCCTGTGAGGACATGACGTATTTTAACGGCCTCGGTCATAGTCGGGTCAACGCGCCGACACATATCAACAATGTTCTCACAGCAATTGATGACGGCGCTAACGTTGTCTGCCGCCGCCGCCCCTTACCGCTGCCGTTTGCCGTCCTTGACATATAAAAAGGCGCTATCACACTTCTGGTAGCCAATCCTCTTGCGTCTCCCGCTAGGTTGATCGAAGGGGAGTGCCTCGGCCGCATCGAGCCCGTGGACCTTCTGTTCGCCTTTGATGATGTGTCATTCCCTGTTTGCCAGGTTGACGCCTTAACCCCAACTCGTGTGGCTTCCAATCCGCTACAGCGGGACCTTTTTGACCATTCTATGGACAGCGCTCTAGAGCCGCGCCACCGCGAGCAACTTCTTTATCTTCTACACCAATTCCGCTCTTCCTTCGACATCCCGCAATCTTCCTTGGGCCGCACGACGACCGTTTCCCACCTCACGACACTGGCGCTCATCCACCTCTCCATCAACGGTCGTATCGTGTGTCCCCGACTGAGCGCCGTGTTATTGCCCAATAAGTCGATGACATGCTCCAACGCGGAGTAATTAGAGACTCCTGTAGCCCATGATCGTCTCCTGTGGTCCTAGTTAAAAAGAAGGATGGCTCCATACGATTTTGTGTTGATTATCGCCGCCTCAACAAAATCACTCGTCGTGATGTGTACCCCCTCCCACGAATCGACGATGCCCTAGACTGCTTGCAAGGCACAGAATTCTTTTCCTCACTCGATTGACGCTCCTGGTATTGGCAGGCGCCCATGGCAGAGGCGGATCGTCCTAAGACCGCCTTTATTACTCCAGATGGACTATACAAATTTAATGTTATGCCATTCGGACTCTGTAATGCCCCAGCCACATTTGAAAGAATAATGGACACTGTACTGCGCGGCCTGAAATGGAACATCTGTTTATGCTACCTCGATGATATCGTCGTCTTTTCAACCGACTTCCCGACCCACCTGACTCGACTTAGCCAGGCCTTCACTTGCCTAACCCGCGCCGGTCTTCAACCGAACCTCAAAAAGTGCCGCTTTGGTGCCCGCCAGCACACAATACTCGGACATGTGTGTAAATATGGAGTTCTGCCTGATCCTGAGAAGCTGCGCGCCGTCGCTGACTTTCCGAAACCGACCACTTTAAAACAATTGCGAAGCTTCGTGGGCCTCTGCTCGTACTTTCGTCGTTTTGTTCGGAAATTCGCAACCATCATAGCTCCCCTTACACAGCTCTTGAAAGTCACCCCTAACCTCTTCTCTTGATCGCAAGCCTGCGATGATGCATTCGCGACACTGCGCAATGTTCTGACGTCAGCGCCAATCCTTCGCCATTACGACCCTACTGCGCCTACAGAACTTCACACCGATGCCAGTGGTGTCGGCCTTGGCGCCGTCCTCGCCCAGCGCAAGCCTGGCTTCTCCGAATACGTTGTCGCCTACAAGCCATGCTCTCACCAAAGCCGAGTCCAACTACTCCGTTACCGACAAGAAGTGCTTAGCAATCGTGTGGGCTGTAACGAAGTTCCGCCCTTACTTATACAGCCACTCCTTCGAGGTAGTTACAGATCATCACGCTCTCTGCTGGCTCGCGTCTCTCAAGTATCCGTCTGGCCGTCTCGGGCGCTGGGCTCTCATGCTTCAGGAATACGACATCCGTGTAGTGTACCGCTCTGGCCGCAAGCACACTGACGCCGACGCCCTTTCTCGGTCACCGGTGCGCTCGCCTAACTCATCGTCCCCTCCTCAAACATACTTGTCAGCACTCACCATTGAGGATATACCTTTCGAGCAACGACAAGATCCTTGGGTTTCTAACCTGCTAGATATCCTTGGCACTACTTCCGCGGCTACGCATCCTCGGGCACTCCGCCGACAGGCCTCCCATTTCGCCATTCGGGACGGCCTTCTCTACCGCAGGAACTACAACTCAGACGGCAGAACGTAGCTTCTTGTCGTTCCGCGCCACCTCCGTTCCGAGGTTTGTGCCCACCATCACACTGACCCGCAAAGCGGTCATGCCAGCGTCCTCAAAACCTATGATCGAATTCGTGAGAGGTACTACTGGCGAGGAATGTACAAATTCGTACGTCGCTACATTCGCTCTTGTACCGCCTGTCAACAACGCAAGATTTCTCGCCACCCCGCTGGCCCTCTCCAGCCTTTGCCATGTCCAGCTCGCCTGTTTGATCGCGTGGGAATCGACCTTTATGGTCCGCTACCATGCAGTGCCGCTGGTAATCGATGGGTCATCGTCGCCGTCGACCACCTGACCCGTTACGCCGAGACTGCTGCACTTCCCGCGGCGACAGCCCGAGAAGTAGCCCATTTTATTCTGCACCAATTCATTCTTCGACACGGCGCCCCTCGCGAGCTACTGAGTGACAGAGGTCGTGTCTTTCTTTCCGAAGTAGTCCAAGAGCTCCTGTTGTCTTGTAAATCGATACATCGGGCTACAACTGCGTACCACCCGCAAACAAACGGCCTCACGGAGCGTTTCCACCATACGATTGGGGACATGCTCGCAATGTATGTTACATCTGAATCGGGAAGCTCCAACTGGGACCAGGTACTGCCATTCGTAACGTTGACGTACAACACTGCCACCCAAGAAACAACTGGTTTTTCGCCCTTCTTTCTGTTATACGGCCGTGAACCATTTTGTACTCTGGACACAATTTTGCCATACCATCCAGATGCCTCTGAGTACAGTGCTTTGCCAGATATTGTACAGAAGGCCGAGGAATGCCGTCAGTTAGCTCGCACGTTTACCTCCAACACTCAAGGCTATCGCAAAGATCAGCATGATACCGATACCCCTGCTCCCACGTTCCTGGCTGACAGCTTCGTTTGGCTATGCGTTCCTGCCACCAACAAACTAGACACCAAATACCACGGACCTTATCGCGTCTTGGAACGCACATCCCCTGTGAACTACGTCATCGAGCCAGTCACCCCTTCTTCCGACCACCGCCGTTGCGGCCGCGAGGTTGTCCACGTTAGCCGCCTCAAGCCATATTACAACCCTGTGGTCGTCTCTTCTCCCTGAGTCGCCAGGATGGCGACTTCTTCACGTGGGGGAAATGTACAGAAGACAAAGAACGGAAAACGCTGCGGCATCGCCATCGCCATCGCTTGTCTCCGGCGCCCATCTCTCGTGCTGAAGCTGTTCCCTGCGGCTGGCAAATCGATCCTGCAGTGCCCGAATTACTGGCAGCGCTAGACGTTCAAACCAACTATTAAATCCACATTTCACCAAGTTGAACCATGAATTCTTAAGTTAAAAGTCTGTGGTTCCTAATTTGCCAACCAGAAAGTGAAGGAACTCTTGTCAAAATGCAGTGGCTGCTCCTGGAACAAAGATGCCCTCGCTTTTGGTTATTTTCATCCTACTTGTAAGGCAAGAGATACTTTGATATGGCTAATAGCAACAAGCCACTCTCCACACAGAGAATCTATAACAACTTTATCAATAACATTCACAATAGTAATGTGTCATGTGGACACTAATTTGCAAACTATTTAGCCCAAGCCATAATTTCTAAAGTTACAGGTGTGTGATGCCTGGCTTGCTAACAAGAAAGTGAAAGAACCCTTGCCCACATCGAGTGGCTGCTTGTGAAACAAAGATACCCTTGCTGTCGGCTCATTTTCTGACTACTTCAATAGTGAGGCACACTTTGGCACAGCTAATAGCAGCAAGCCGCTCTCAACATAGACAATCTATGACAACAACTTTATCAATAATTTTCACAATAGTACTGCATCTTGTGAACACTTGTTTGCAAACTGATAAACTCAAGTCCAGTCAAAATTTTTAAAGTTATGAGTGTGTGATGCCTGGATTGCCAACAAGAAAGTGGGGGAGCTCTTGTCAATGTCCAGTGGTTGCTTGAAAAAAAAAATATCATTGCTGTGAGTTTATATCCAGTGTACTACTAAGGCAAGATTCACACTTCGACATGGGAAATAGGAACAAAGTACTCTCAACACAGACAATCTCTTACAACCTTATCAACAACATCCACAATAGTACAGCATGACTTGGAAACAATTTATCAATCAATCAATGTATTTCATTTTTCTAGAAAACAAGCTGGATGGTCTCCTGGGCTAAACCTCCTCAAGAAGCTTGGCTAAGGCCCAAGAGGCCACTCGGGGCAGTAGCACACAAAAAGTAGCACCAGCAATCATTATATAGTTGGTTGGTGAAGAGTTGAAAACATGAAAGTTACATTGGACATTAAAAGAAAGACAAAAATAAAACAATTTATAATTACATCTTAAAATTGCAAACACAAACAGTTCAAAACATGATATTGACATTGGGTATGACAAAAAATTAATTATTGAAACGAATTCAATAGCTTCATTGTAAAAAATGAATTGATCTATCTAAAAAATAAAAACAGAAAAATGGAATTTTATTGCTTTAAGAAACAATAAAAACAGCCAACAGAAATTTTATTGCTCTAAGACATCGATTGGAGCTTACTATGTGTATGAATTTGTTCAGTATTACTGGTAGATTATGAGCCAAACATTGGAGCTTCTAAAATGTACAGAATCATGAATTTCCCATACATCCAGATTTCTGGTGGGTATACTAGTATTTCGGCATTGAAAACTTCCCAGTGATGCCATGTAGTTTGTAATATTAGAAGAGGAAAAGTAGTATGATTTTAGCAAGCAGAATTCATAAATATGTTCTACAGATATGATTTCATATAACCTAAAGGCATTACTTGTACTGGAAATATATTCCAAATTTCCAATGTTGTGAATTATTCATTTTTGGATCATAAAAAGCCTCTTTAAATTACCTTTTGTGGTTGTACACCAAATAAGCTGCTGTAAGATAAATAGATTAAGCTTGATAGATTAAGATTTTTGTTTTCACAGGAAGTACGCTGCGATAGCGCGATAAAACTCGTTATCGAAGATAATGTTTTGCTAAGGTAACCAATGTGAGTGTCCCAGCTTAAGTTGGACGAAAAACATACTCCAATAGTTTTATGGGCGTGAACAATTTCTGTTTCTTGGTGATCGAGTTGAAATGAGATGTTAGCTGACACTTTCTTATTCCTAGTGCAAAAAATAATTGTTTTTTTTTGGCAGCATTAATTTTAAGTTGATTTAGTCTGACTATCTTGAAGATTTTTCCAAAACCTCGTTGGACTTCAGCACTAAATCATTTATGTTAAAACCAGAAATTAACAAAGTGCTATCATCAGCATATATAACCAATTGTATTGTCTTGTCTATACTTTCAATGTCATTAAGGAAAAAATTAAATAAGAGTGGGCCTAGTATGCTGCCCTGGGGGACACTATATTTCACTGGGAGAAGCAATGAGGTTTATCGGTTTGTGTTTACAAACTGAGCTCTACTTCTGAGGTAAGATTTTATTAGGTCTGAGCATCACCCACGAATTCCATATTTTTCAAGCCTTTGGATTAGAACTTGGTGGTCGAGGCAGTCAAAAGCTTTACTGAAGTCCGCGAAAAGTGCTACTTGGACTTTCTATCGTCTATATTTTGCAAGATGTGTTTCTTTAACGTTAACAGGGCCATCTCTGTGGACTTCCCTTTCATAAACCCAAATGGCGCAGTAATAAATTTATGGATTTCGAAAAACAGTTACTCTGAGACTGAATTTTTTCTAGTGCTTTGCTGAAAACTGAAAGGATGAATATTGGTTGGTGGTTAGTTGGCAAGTTTTCATTGCCTCCCTTAAAAATTACTGAGACTGGCAATCTTCATTGCACCAGGAAAAATTCCCGATTTCATTACTAAGTTAAATATATGGACAATTACACGTGCAATTATACTTGAGACGTAATTTATGGGCTTCATTTGGAGGTTATTTGCATCTAAAATTTTGCTGTTTGCAAGGCCGTCCCTATATTAAAAATTTCAGTCACCTGTTGGCTTACGCTATTGTTGTATATTAATTCTTCCAAAGAATTGTCTCCGGGAGCGGGGACAGCAACGTTAACAAATTAATGATTTAAATACTCAGTAAATATTTTCCCACTAAGTTCTCGGTTATCCGCCAGCATTGAATCAAGAATAAATAACACTTTTCGAAGACCGAAGACATTGTTAATTACTTTCCACACAGCGTCAGCGCACTGTTGAGTAACATTAACCAACATTTGTTCATAGTACTCTGAGAACAGGAGTACTGAAACTTTATTTGGAGGAGTTTTTGCTTGCCCCATATATGACTCCTTTTTTGAAAGCAAAAGAACTCTCTGGCCATAGAGTAATCGGACTCCACTGATGGAGTACTGTGCTGCTCCTGCAATAAAGTTAAGGCACTCCTCCAAAAGGAGTAAAACTATGCATTGTAGTAGCATCCTACAACTCTTCCAGGAGAAGTTCGACTCCACGGATAAGAGTGTCTCCCTCCATGAAGGAGAGTTAGCCCCCCTTTATTTTACTTCTGGTGAAATTTCATGCGTTTTACCTACCCTACCATTTTTTTTTATTTCACTTCTGGAAAACCAATTCCAGCAATGTTTTGTAGCACTCACCTTGGCCATAACTTCATCTGCAAAATGGTGCACAGTATTTCCACTACACACTGTTCAATGGTGAATGAACAAATTTTGCTTCAGTGTACAAACTTGAATGATTTGTCACCAAATTTTTTCCAAACTTCTTGCATCATACACACAACAGTGTGTGATGTAAAATCGGTGCTTCAATAAATATGGACGCAAAAGCACACTGATGACAGCTTTTATTTTTATTCTCACGATTGCTGTGCATGCCAGCAATGCATTTGGAATGTGCTCTGCAAGGTCTAGGCGCATCAGTGTTTTGAACACCACACTCTACTTGGCATTACAGGCCCAGAAAACTGCTACAAGTCAAGTGATCCTGCGAGCCAAGCTTTAATCAAGTGATCTTGTCGCTCGACTACACCGCAGCTTGCCGAGTCGAGTGAAGCCACTAAAGATATCCTTGCATTTTCCAGGTGCCTGCATATAGAATAAAAACAATGCAAGCAACTAAACATAATTCTAATCTCAAGCTTTTCATTTTAACCTACAGTTAATTCAACAAAAACTAGTGTGAAGGCCTGGGGTCGCCACCTAGATATGTCCTAGCAGTGGCACATTATGTCCCAGCGTAGACTTTTAATTCCAAATCATTAAACAGAGCTAGTGGTCTAGAAACCCACATACCTCCTTTATCCTGACTGCCAATTCGCTACACCTCAAGTGGGAATACCACTATGCCAGTCCCTCAGAGGCTAAACACAAACCTGGCCTGCACTGGACCATTTGTTGCTCGAGAATTGGCTTTCGATGTAGAACACATGCAGCTGTACTGGCGAACCTCCACTCTCTCTGGAGTTTACTGAGGCCGCTTCTGCAGAGTTGCATCCATCTACGACAAAAAAGAGCACTGCATGGAGTAATGCGAAAGCCCGGAATCTGCTGTTGGTCGCTTCTGGTTCCTTCCCAGTCGAAAAAAACTACAGAACTGTGTCAAAAATACGACAAAATATTCTTCAGTTTTGTCGTAACCATCAGATTTTTCTGTGGTTTTGTAGTACTTTTTTGTAGTTTTTCTCTAGTATATTTGTGTTGTCTGCAGTTCTGTAGCAATTTTCTGTTGTAACTACAAAAATTTCTGATGTTACTACAGAATGTTCTGTTGTCACAACAGGTTTCCCATCAAAAACCACACAGAAGTCCTGTCGTAACATAAGAAAATTTTCTGTAGTTTTTTGCGACTGGGTTAATTCACTTCTTGTTTACCAATTTTAGTCTGGTACTTTCAAATTGTGCACCAATCCCTTCCTATGCCCTTTTTCGGCTAGACTTCCAGTTGTGTGACATCACAGCCTCTAGGTCACATTATCCTCTTCTTGTTTATTCATTCTAGTCTTTGGTACTTTCAAATAGCGTGCCAATCCCTTCCTATGCCCTTTTTCGGCTCTACGTCCGGTTGCGTGACGTCACATCTTTGACGTTACCCTAATTGACTGCCTTAATTAACTACTTTTGTCTTTGGTACTTTGAAATCGTGCGCTAATCCCTTCATATGCCCTCTTTTGGCTCGACTTCAGGTTGTGTGACCTCACATCCTAGAAGTCACCTTAATTGACTGGTTTAATTATTTTAGTATTTGATACATTCAAATGTGGTGCCAAGCCATTCGCTAATGAGACCATTTTTGCCGTTACTGTTTCATTTTTTGCCTCTAATTAATTACGTAATTATCTTATTGGCCTAATATTTTTCCACACACATTACATCACCCTCCATTGATTGAGACCGCTCATTAACCTCTACGACTTCTCAATTACAACTGCTACAGATACGATTTTGCATGTTTGCCTCTAATTAATTAACTATTTACATTATTGGCCTAATTATTATTTCGGACACCACATCACTTCACCCTCTATCGATTGGACCACTCATTAACCTCTACCACTTCTCAATTACTCACAACTGCTGCAGGCAGCTTTTACATTTTTGCCTGTAATTATAACCTAAGTAACTTATTGGCCTATTTTTGGCAGCAACATTACGTCTCAGCCTCTATCAATTCATACCACTCATTAACCTCTAACAATTCTTAATTACTCGCAACTGCGGCGGGCACGATTTTGCGGACGCGGTCTGTGGACAGAAATCTGTGAATATAGCTAAGTAATGCTTTCGCGTTAATAACTTGAATGAATCCTTGACTTCAGTTATATTCAGAATCTAGGTGAAGAAGGCTTTGGTGTCAAATATCAGGAAGGTCATAAAAGCATGTTATGTGTGATAACTGCTCCTAAACCAGGCTAGTTTCACCGATATAGTGAATAAAATCAAGAAGCAGATATTGCAGCTTCTTGTTTTTCATGCCTTCCATGACATACTGATTTCTGACACAGCCACTGCTATGGCATTGAAATTGAAACAGATGATGGGAGAGATTGTTTTAGCAGCCATAAGTAAATACTACATGGTAATCCATGTATAGTCATGCACACTGTCACAAAGAACACAAAAAATTCGGGGGCACTTTAAACTATACCTTACCTGTATGATGGAGCACTTTGAGGCTCCCTTGTGGATTCTCATTCATGTACAGACACTTTACTACAGGCTAAATGAGTAACCCCACAATTTATTCCTCTATTATGTTGTGCATACTCATTAATACAGTCGTAAGCCACCAGATTATGTTAAAGACCACATAACAGTTATATAGAGACCTGCTTTAACCAAGCCATCTGAACCTGCCCGAGTCACCTGGGGATGCCTGGTTGACTAGATCAAAATAACCTTGGATCCAGACGAAGACATGCTACCCCTAGGTCACTCGGGCACATTTAGATGGCTTGGTTAAAGCTGAAATTCCTATCTGTCAGCTTAGCCGTGTCGTGTAGACTCGTGACGTGCACAACCACCGAGAAGTATCCAACCATGTCACCAGCCAACCACCACCTGCTAGAGATATGCTCATATTTTTTCCCAAAATGCCTATACCAGACTATATCCTGAATAAAGCCATGAATGCTGTGGCATTATTATAGTGTCTATACAATTTTAAGTTAATACTACCACTCAGGCAAGACCACGACAACCTAAATTTTGAAGTGATGCTGCCTTTGTAGTAATGAAATCCATTAAAGGACAAATTACATGGGGGAAGCCAGCAGCCAGCTAAACTAGAGAAAGCATAAAGCAACGTTTTCAAATTTTATTCATATTTGTCTTATTTGTACCGACTGGCAGCCAGACTTGCCAGGATGATTTTATGCTGGGTGCACTCCTCCAACTAGCAGACAATGGAGAGGTGATATGGAAGTGAGAAATGTATGCACTATATTAAAACTGACAAGAAGGACAGGGGAGCATCATGCGACATTCCATTTATCCGAGGGCATTATAGTCACCCTGGAAAGTGTTTCGTCTGACTGGATGCTTGCCCTGATTCTATCCAGTATTTGGATTGATGCAGGGAGCTGTTCAAGTGCTAATTCTTTAAACTCGCGCAATGCACTCTCGAGAGTTCTTTCTTTGTCTGCTGGTTTCCCAGATGGCTTCAGGGACAGAAGGTAAGCTGTGACAGCTTTTTGCCGGAAGTGTGGGACATGGTGTAGTCGTACTCCAAAAGGCGCATCCTGAAACGTTGAAGGCGAGGCCTCAGCTTATCAAGTCGTTTAGTCGTCAGCAGCGGTGTTAACGGCTTGTGGTCCGTTTCAACGTGAAAGGTTTATCCCAGCAGGTATTTGCGAAAGTGTTCGCAAGCCCATGTGATTGCCTGTGCCTCCTCTTCAATTTGGGCATATCTTTGTTCTGTATCCGTAAGGGAGCGTGATGCATATGCCACAGGTAGGAGCTTCCATAGACACTGTGTGAGGCGACTGAGCATCGTAGTGAGTGAGAATCGGCGTCCTGCTTAAAGCTTGCTTGAGTTGGTCAAAACTTTGCTGCTGAGTTGGGCCCCAGTGCCAGTCGGCGTCTTGGTGGAGCAAGTCTCTGAAAGGCTTCGTAAAGTCTGCTAGCTCTGGAAGAAATTTCGCTAGGTGGTGCTTCCCATTCACCGACTGAATATTTCCTCTCCGCAGCCGACTGTCCATGGCCCGCTATCCCGTTCGATTTTCATATCGTCCAGAACCGCTGCCATGAACTTAACAGGGCTTGCTCCGCCACCGTTCTTCCTTCTTTCCGACGCCCGGCCGCCCGTCATTGCCATGGGAGCAATGGGAGCAGATGTTCAGCATGTACTTGGGGGCATCCGGAGCTGCCGCATTCAAGCTAGAGCAGCGCAAGGCTATTCTTTTGCATTGTTTGTGGGCGGAGGGTCAGCGTGTTTATCCGACGTTACATGCAGGGTCTAGCGCCGCAGCAGCGCCGTCAGGGCCAAGCGCCTCAGCCCTCGCTCCTGACGAATGCGACTCTGCACTCACCGCTCTACGGCAAAAGTTTTCAACGTCTTGCAACGTTATCGCCAAGCGTCATCGTTTTCACCGCCGCAGCCAAAACATGCACAGGCGAGTCCGTTCATGACTTTGTTGTCGCTCAACGGGAACAAGCCGTACATTGTTCGTTTGCTTCGCAAGATGATGCTCTGCGTGACCAATTCGTTGCTGGCGTAGCTTCCAACCGCGTACGTGAGCGGTTACTGCTCGAGGGTTCTACACTGTCTTTCGAGGATTCTGTTCGAACTGCACTTCAGTTTGAGCAAGCAGTGAAAGATCTGAAGGAGCTTTGTGCATTGGACGAGGCAATTTCATTGCGGCAGCGTCGTAAACCAACATCGAGTCTTTCGAAAAAAGAAATGCGCATCTAGCAGCTCCCTTTCAGCAGAGGTTAACGAGGGGCGCGAGCGGCTCACGTGCTCCGTAGCGGAACCGCCCCCCTGACCGGAGCCGAGAACGGAGTAGAGTTGCTCTTTCCGATGCGGCTCGCAGGACCATTTAGCATCAGCGCCGCAGTGCCCAGCGCATGAGAAGACTTGATCACTTTGCGGTGGAAGGGCCACTTTCAAAAAGTATGCAACCGCAAACGAACTGAAATGCAAGACCGAGGCCGAGAATTTGAGTTACATGAAGATGTTCCGTCATTTAGCAGTGCTGAGCAAGTTTTGACTTTGCAACGTTCCGCACGTAGCGGAATTCATATTCAAGTGCAAGTCGCGAATATCACTTTGACATTTCTTGTCAATTCAGGGTCGTCTGTTTCAATTCTGTCGGAGCAAGAATACAGTCGATAATTTCAGAGCGTTTTACTCTAGTCTGCTCCGCATGTCACTCTGTTCGACTGCTCTCAACGGCCGAATTCCGTGCTAGGTTGTTTCCAGGCAGACGTTCAATTTAAAGGCCGCACAGCTTCACTACGTTTTTATGTTGTTCACCAAGGAACTTGTTTGATCGGTCTTGACGGCATTCAAGCCTTGGAGCTTCGCATTAAGGGTTCTGCTCTTAAATGCTTGCACACATCCGCTGATCCGGTGTCTCCTGCCATGCCACAGCCCCGGTCTCCTGGCGTGCTGCCTCCTGCCACACCACAACCCCGGTCTCCTGGCGTGCTGCCTCTTACCACACCGCAACCCCGGTCTCCTGGCACACTGCAGCCGCCTTCCCCGAGGACGCAGGCTAGGTCTCCTGGCTTACTGCAGCAGCAGTCTGCGAGCCTGTCACCAGCGTCGACAGTGCGGCGTTCAAAGCGAGAGCACCGGCCACCGGCCTGGCTCCAAGATTACCAGACCCATTAGTTGGGACTGACATCGACATAGTGTAAATATGTAAATACGTGTAAATAAGTACAGTGTGCATGTCTCGGTGCTCCTACCAACACCTACTGACTAATTACTAAAAAGATAAGGGAGGGAGTATATTTAATTCAGTTTCGTTTTCGGTTTGTATTCTGTATTCCCCAGGGGGCGTTTCGGTTATTTGATATATATATATATATATATATATATATATATATATATATATATATGTGTGTGTGTGTGTGTGTGTGTGTGTGTGTGTGTGTGTGTGTGTGTGTGTGTGTGAGTGTTAATATATGTGTGTTCGTTTGGGACGGCTGGAGTCTACTTCTACCTTCGAAAACACCACACTTTTCATTACTCCATTGTCTCAACTTGATTATTTGATAAGCAGGAACAGAAGGTAAAATACCAATTTTAACCTCGAATTCTGAATCTTCGGTTCATTCTAGCGGGAACCATAAAGTCCCGTCAATTACGGTCCAGCAAACCTGCCGCCCGTAAGTATGCACTGTGTTACACATCGGTCCTGAGAGATGTGGGCAGGCACGCCAAGGACAGCATTTTTTCGCGTTGCGAATGCCTCTTCATTCCAGCTTGCCTGGCTACCCAAGCAAAAAGTGTGTGGCAAACGGTAGGGCCGACCTCTCTCGCCGACCAAAAAGTGGCCGGCCGACCCTTGGCACCCGACTTAGGGCCGGCGTCGGGGATTGACACTGACCTAACGTAGGCCGACTTTCGGCAATCGACTATGGCCAGATCTCTTGGCCCAACGTGACCGACCACCTGCCGCACGTTGGCCGGCTATCTGCCAGCGTTACTGAATGGTCGGCCGCTCGTCTACCCTAGCTATTTTGCTGACGAAAGACCGTACGTCGGACGGTTGCTTCCCGATGCCGGTTAGTGGCCGGCAGACGGCTTAAAACCACGGCATAGCGTCCGGCATCGCCCCTCGTGCAGGTATTCATGCCATGCATTCATTATATCGTGGCCCATGCATATATAACGGGGTAGCGCATACAAATGCATCAAGAAAAGCAGTAGCTTTTCGGATGCCATGAAGAAACGAAAGCTGCAGTATTTGTTTAAAAATTTATTTGTCAACAGCGTTCAGGAAAAGCACGCATTTCCCTTTTAATAAGCGTGGATATATGATTGACTATAGAACACGCGTGTGCCACATGTGGAAGATGGGCCTGAGGCTTGGTTTTCTTTTGGCAGCCTCGCGATCACTTGATGTCTGCGACTGGTCGGATCTGCGGCGGGTTCCATCTTGGTCAGCTGAACGAAGACAAGTTTTTTAGTTAAATATTTCATTTCCGCCTAGACTTTTACATCGCAGGCAAATATAGGGTGGAAAGGTAGAATAAATAATGTCTTTGCTCACTGCCACCAACAGCACTATCACATCAATATATTTTATGCACCTGGCTTTCATGTGACCCGAATGAAAACGCATTAGCGCAAAGCCGCAATAGGTAACCAGGATCTCTGAATCTGCGAGAAAGGCGCAATCACTTCGTTTGTTGGAGTCATGATGTTGCAATTTGCAGCCGTAGTGCACTCAAACCTTATCCTCCCGAAGCGCGTTCTTGCATGCTAATGCTGCAATTAAATAGTTCCAGCAAACCCAAGGGTCCGCGCTTGTCATAAAGCGCGTATGAGGGATTTCAACGTGGCAGAACAGTTTCCGCGATATTTACATGAAACCTACAATAAGTTTATTCCGTAGAGTACAGCTTAATTTTCTCAAACTAGGTGAAACATTTAACGCAAAAGCGACCGGATATTTAACGATAAGTCACCTGATTTATTTTCGTTATTTAACAACCCAGCCTTACATAAAACAATTATCTCATCATCCAAGACGACTACTTATACAGCCCAACTCGTAGAAGCTTATAGAACCCGTTGTAAATTTTAAAAGCTTGAAACAAGTTAGCAGAACACCTCATGAGCATGTGAGCAGCAGGAAATAAACCGCACAATGAAAATGCAACTGCTTTCCCAGAAAGGATGCGCACAGAGTAAAATCAATCATATGGCAGTGTGGAACAGCTCATTCTGTGGGCATCACATATGTAGTTCCAAAATACACAAAATGAACGCGCTGGCTCACTTACCTTGCCAGCATACCGCATCACTCAATCATCAAGTTTCACGTATAGACATCATTACAGCAGCACAAAAAAAAACACTTGGCATAAATCTTGTACTCAGTCCTGGCACGAGCTTCGGCTTGGCAGCAGCGATGATGCTTGTCCAGCTTCTGATCGCTCCTATCGCGAGGGGTGCTGCAATATTTATATCAGTGATAGCATTTGACATTTACCTGGGCTGCATGCGTCCGATCGATGTGAGTCGGATAATCGAATTTCCCGAACAAAATCAGCGCTAATACCTGGCCGGCAAGTGCACCATCATGAAGAAGTGGAAGGCCAGCGTTTTAGTGTAGAGATGACCAAGGACCTCGGGCTTCGGCGAAACGAGCTTCCACTCTCGCAGCCAGTTTCCAGATATGCTGATATCACCTTCCTGCACGATCAGCGCAAGGCGCTCACACCAATTACAAAACATGCATTTGCAGTAACAAGATGCGCATCAGTCTAGAAAGTACATAATTAGTTGTAATACATTATCGTATAGAAGGAAATTAGCGGTAATTTGACTTACCTGATCTGTATACATGTCAGTGTATGCACCTCGATATGAAGAAGTGAAAGACGAGCGTTTGGGGCAGGGGAGACCGGACCTCGGACTGCAGCGAAAAGAGGTAATTCCCCCGCCGCAGCTCGCTTCCAAGTCGGCTCAGCACGTCTTCCTGCGCAATCAGAGCGAAATGCGCACACATTGATTTTAAAACAAAATGTACGTAGTAACATGATGCGCACATATATGCGTGCTCCACAAACAATTGCAGTATATTGTATCGAACAAAATTTTTGCTAATTGGACTTACCTGATTGGTATAGTGAGTGTCCCTCCATATTAAGAAGGGAAAGGCGAGCATTTTGGGGCAGGAGATACCCAAGGACCAAGACTGTTGCACAATGAGCCAATTCTGCCACCACAGCCGCGTTTTTTATTTATGGCGTTTAGGATTGATAGGTTTCGAGGGCACCGGCAAAGGTAATTGACGGTTAACATCCAATCCTTAAAGGCACGTGATCTCTTCGGTTTACCGTGGCTTGGCTTAGGGTTAGGTTTTAGGTTAACTTTATGATGAGGTTGTTATAATGCAGAGGTTACCATTTAACCATAAAAAAATGAACAATTACATTCGTAGGTTCATAGCAGTATACCGCGCAAACTTCAGGCACTTAACACTAACTATGCTTCAAACAGACAATCAGCGCCTACCAGTTCACAAATTCAAGCATAAGTTCATGACTACTCGCAATCAACTACAGAGTGTGCCATCCCCGCCGCGGCTCAGTTAGTGCGCGGTTAAAGCTTTATTTCAAAATATGTATAAATAACAGTTATTTCACATTTTGTTGCGCGAGGTATAATTATATCAGCAGGCTCAGATGATATAATGTCAATATATATCATGCACGCGGTATATTTCAATGCTGCATAAAATTAGCTGCTTCAATGGTACGAATTTTCCACTTTTCGCATGCTTTCCCGACTGCCTCATGGAACTTAGAGGGGAAACCTGCTATATTGCAGGAAACTTTACTTTTGATATGCACAATGTTATTTATTGATCTATTTTAGCAGCAGTGAATACGCGGCTGGGGAAAAGGGGATTCGAGGAACTTTATATACATTCTGGCATTTCATGCCATATTTCTGCATGTGAGGCTGACATTGAAGAATTTAACACAAATGTAGACCGCTACATGTGCAGGAGCCGATCGATCCTCGTCATGTTGCGCGGGATTCTCAAAACGCAATACTTTTGAAATTTCCCAAATGAACCAAAGGTTACTCCTTGCATAATACCTGTGTTCGCAGGAAGTTACGTTGGACATGCGAATTGTCCGGGCGATCGGCTTTTTTGCGTGTCTTTTCATTTTTATTTGGAAACTATCAGGAACATATTTGTATTGTGTATAAAGACAGTCGGCCTCGGCATATTGATATATCAGGAATAAAGCTTTCGTAATGCCCCGTGTTTCGTAATGCCCCGAATAAAGCTTTCGTAATATCAGGCGGGCAAATATTTTATCCCAAGCTGTTCCATTTATCCTCATTTTGGCACTATTCCCCGAGTTTCGTCTATCGAGAGTGCAGCATACATTATGCAAAGTGTTTACCGCTCGTTTATTCCAAAAGCCATCTCGCTACATTGGGTTTCGCTTGAGTACTGTCGAGTTTTGTCTGAAATATTTGGAACGTGGTAGTAAATACGGAGGTGCGGTTTAGGTTTCCACCAGGATCTGTGACACCATGCTGCGCCTTTACTTTTCTATAAAACAATTTACAAATTAACTGCAGCTGTCCACCGAAATAGAGAGATAGACAGAAGAATGAGCAAGCGTTGTATCCCGTCGACTGTTTAGGCGAAGCTTGAGCGTCCCCCTAATTTTTATTTCCTTCTTTCAATTATTATCAACTATTTCATCATATCATCATTGTGTAAGGTCGTGGAACAATTTACTCTATGCGAGTGCATACGTGCGTGCATGCGCACACACGGCTTCGTGCCGATGTCAGGATGAACTATTAACTGAATAATCTCGGACATATTGTTCATCCTAAAGATATAGCTAATTAAAGTATGCGCGAAAATTCTGATAAAAGCCTAGTGCACACACGTGCCAACTTTTACACATCTGTGTTCTCTTAATTGCTTATTGATCCAGCCTCCCCAGATACGAACCTGCATGGCATTAGCACGTGTTTCCTCTTAATTTGTATTCCTCTTGCAAAGTCAATGTACTTTGATTAAATTTTCACTATAGCTAGGTGGTGCCCTTTCATTTTGCCCTTTCTTTAGCGCTAAATGGGCATCCGAGTTAGTGGATCACATAGGTTACGTTGGGCGGCCTTCACTTTTATACAGACCTGGAAGTAGAAGGCGGATGTTTGTACTGCATGGTCATGGGAAAGACGGGCGCGCGTGTTCGCAAAGTTAGAGGAGATGTTTGCAGACGGAACATGGATAGCAATGGCCGTATCTAGGCTCTGCGAAGCGCTCTGCTATTTTGCGCCCCTAGACATGTGCCAAAGGTATGCGAAGTGGGAGGCGCCTGTTGCACCCAATCTCCCGCGTGCTGTAAGAGACTTTTGGTGGTTCACTGAGTGGCGTACTCGATCCTCAGCAAATTAAGACAGGCTATAAAGCAGGGGCATACTGATACGTACTGTGTCAACTGTGGTCAGGTCGAGTCCCACACACACGTGTCCTTGATGACTGCGTCGCAGCTTGGACACTCTGCTGCCTATAGCGTTGTGAGTTTTTTCATCGCACAGAGGAAGGCCGCGCGAAGCATTCGAGCAATGTTTAGTGACGTCCGTGGGCTTGATCGTTTGGCAGAATAGGAACGCGGTCGTACTCTTTCGGCGACCCCGTCGTCTACTGCTCTCCGTGCTAGTGCGTCTCACCCAGATATAGCCAGCTGTTAGCTCTTGGGGAGAAAAGCTTTATCTGGAGGTTGTTGAAGCATCCCATTCACCTCAGGCAGGTCACTTGTACATCGGAGTGATTTTAGCTAAGTTCTTGTCTTGAAAGACGCTAGCCTGCAGCTCACGCGTATATGTGTGAGGTAGTAAGTGGGTTTTTATTGTTATGGAATAGAATAAAAAATAATTAAATAAGGAAAAGAGTTTTTGCCTGCCCCGGTATCTGCTATCGAAATGCGCTTGAGCACCTGAACTGGGGTGGCGGAAATGAAGGGATAGCATGGAGACAGGTGAGAGAAATCAAAGAGGTGAGCGACAGGGAGAAAGGATAGTTTACATTAAAAGGTAAAGGAGTATATTACAATATAGCACATTCCAATATATTTGTGAGCCTAAAGGAGCAATCGACTGCCTGGAAATTTGTTAGGTAGTCAGTGCTCCCGATGGAGTCCTATTGCAGCTGCATTATTGATATACAATGTGTGACCAGAAACTCACTGCATCATATATTCCTTGTTGCTACCGTATATGTTTGGTACTATTTGCTGTTTTACTGAAGCATTATTTATCGTCCAATTGTGCTTTGCTATATTCATGTTTATCAATAAGATTTTTTTGGTTCCCTTCTATGTAACGGTTGCAAGTTTGCGCCTATGACGTCATGAGCGTTTCTACTCTCTTATCCCGGCACTTTTCATGCAGAAGTCGTAACGTTCTGCATTTATGCAACATCCCTACTGAAAAAGTTGAACAAGCTTTATATGAGAGTTTTGATATGATGTTATTGTTATGATCTTTTCATATGGCTCTCATACTCATATTCGTACTTAAAACTCATAGGTATCTCATACCGTTCGTACTCGTACATATCTCATATACTCATATGTATCTCATATCTCTGATACTCATAGATATCTCATACTCATGCATATCTCATATGCCTCATACTTATATGCATCTCATACACCTCTCGTATTACTTACCTTTCTTCGATGCACTGGGAGCTAGCACTCACGAGGTTTTCTGCAAATGTTTTGTGCTACATTGGTGCTAAATCAAAGATGTTCACATATTAGAGGAGTGAGGGACACAGTGCAAGAAGGTCCACTGAAACATAGCTCGGTTATTATGGCACTCAATAATCAGCGGCCGTGAAATTTAGCTTCAGGCCGCTACAGTGGCGGCTGCAATTTGATGGTGGTGAAGTGCAGGTTTATGCGCTGTGTGATGTCAGTACAAATTAAAAATTCCACTTGCTTGCAGGTTATCTCGAGCTCTTTATTATGCTGCCTCTCATAATCTATAACTCAGGGATGTTACACCAGGCAAGCCAGCTACATTGCCGAAATCAAATCAGTGTCTGCCATGGCAACTAAGCCTGAATTATGAGATGAATATGACATTATTTGCAGCTGCACCAGAACTACATAGAGTTGTGCTTGTTAACTTCAAGCAGAAGTATTAAAAGAACCTGTTTCAAAATAATATTTTATTCCATCTTTATATAGCCATCATGAACACAGATTATAGCTGTCATCATCTAGCGCAGCAAGACATTCATGGGCCAGCTATGTCGCGAAGCAGTGTCGCGACATGCTTGTTTAGAGCTTTCAGCCGTTCGACCTGCGTTGCTTTTGGGTGGGTGGTCCGTGAAACATAGTCCCCATAACCACCTGCACAAAGAGGGCAAAGGCAAAAGAATAAAGTCAATATTACACAAGCCTCACATGCAACTGATAGCAGTTGAACATGTTAGTCCCAAAAGGCAAACTGCATATGTAGCTTCACTTAAGGAAGCAATTAGACATGCACACCCCATTAAAAGTTCTCGTGAAGAAGCAGGAGTAGCAATTGAGCATATAAGCCTCAAAAGGGAGACTAAAAGTCATTCAATTTAAAACCTGTAGATGCAGACTGTGCCATTGCCTATGATCCAAACTTATCAATATTTGCATGGTTTCTAAAATGATAAAAGGGCTGCTATTAAAGCTATCATATAAAATTGGTCATAATAATAATGATGCTATTTCAAGTCTATAAAGCTCACACATGCAAATATAGATTATGCATGCAGTACATTTTCACTGCTCACAGTAAAAACCATGAGTCATTAAGCTACAAAGTTCATTGTAAAGAAGACAAAGAACGGAAAATGCTGCGGCATCGCCATCACCATCGCTTGGCTCCGGCGCCCATCTCTCGTGCTGAAGCTGTGCCCTGCGGCTGGCAATTCGACCCTGCTCTGCCCGAATTACTGGCAGCGCTAGACGTTCAAACGAACTATTAAATCCACATCGCACTTGGTGGAGGTCAATCTGAGGTTCCCTGTACCCATCTCGCCCTGGAACTTCGCAGCAGAACGTTGACTACACCAATGACGGAGCCGACTTCATTGCACCTACCTCCGCCCGTCACCTGCACAGGTGCGATTCGTCAACGGGACCCCGCTACCTTCAGTGGAAGCAGCGATGACGACGTCGACGATTGGCTGACCACTTACGAACGGGTCAGCCGTCACAATAACTGGGACGACAACCGTAAGCTCACCAATGTCATCTTTTACTTGAGCGACGTCGCTAATCTGTGGTTTAGAAACCACGAGTCGGACTTTACTACCTGGGCGAGTTTCAAGACGAAATTTTCTGATGTCTTTGGCCGCCCCGCCGTCCGAAAACTCCGCGCGGAACAGCGTCTTCGGTCGCGACTGCAGCTACCCGGTGAAACGTTCACCAGTTACATTGAGGACATTGTTGATATGTGTCGTCGCGTTGACCCGACCATGACCGAGGCCGTTAAGATACGTCATGTCCTCATAGGAATTGATGACGGCGCTTTCAACATGCTCGTCGCCAAAGGCCCCACGACGGTCAAGGAAATCTACGACCTATGTCAAAGCTACGACGAACTCCGCAAGGAGCGTGTTTTGATTCGCCAGCCTCAAGCATCACTTGCTGGACTAGCCGCGGAGAGGGAGTCATCTAGCCTCTCTGAAAACATCAAGGCTTTTGTACGTCAGGAGGTCGCACGACAACTGTCCCTGCAGCCATATGTTAAGGAGTCGTCACCAACTGGCCTTGTTCCGGAGCTTCGCCGTGCAATCCAACAGCATGTATCTGAAGTCCTCCCTAATTCTGTTCCTCAATCACCTCCGGTCGCACCCTCAATGCCGTTCCCCACGCCCACAATTTCATCGTCCGGCGTTGCGCCACTGAGCTATGCTCCAGCATTCGCGCCGGCTCCTCCCCAGGTATTGCGTCGCTCATATGCCAAAGTTACTTCAAGTCCACCTCCTGAGCCAGCATATGCCTATGCTTCGCCCCCTATGCGTTCGGCACCAACAGCGTTTGCTCCCCCCTTGCGTCAGACACCATCTCCATGGCGCACTGCAGACAACAGGCCTATTTGCTACCACTGCGGCATCCCTGGGCACACTACACGCTACTGCCGGCGCCGAATAAATATGGCCTTTGCTGCGCGGCCTGCGCCACCTTATTTGGCCCCCCAATTCCCCGTCCCATCGGGTCCTCCAACAGCATCCCCTGACCCTCCGGACTTCCTGCCTCGTCGTTCGCCATCACCACGTCGCCGCTCCATTTCGCCAATGCGCCGACGACCCGCTACTCAGCCGGAAAACTAACCGCCGCAGTTCGCGAGGCACGAACTGCGTATTCGACAGAATTTCAAAGTCCTCGTCTTAATCCCGCGAATGTTACTGCTGTCATCGTTGAAGGTGTTCATACTCTTGCGCTCGTCGACACCGGTGCCGCTGTATCAGTTATCAGCCAAAAACTCTGCCGCTCCCTCCGAAAAGTGACTACGCCTCTCGAGGGACTATCGCTTCGTACCGCATCCGCTCACAGTATACAGCCGACAGCTATCTGCACTGCTCGCGTCGTCATTGCTGCAGCCTTGTACATCATCGAATTCGTCGTTCTCCCCACATGTTCTCATGACGTCATTCTCGGCTGGGATTTCCTGTCCCAGCATCATGCTATCATTGACTGCGCCAGTCCTCAAGTAGAGCTCATTGAATCGAGTGATGCACCGTCTGATGCCCTGTTCCACGAGCCGTGTCCTCGTTTTGCGACCAAACTCCTCGTAGCTCATGACACAACCATCCCACCCGGAAGCGCTGTTCTGGTTCCCCTCACTGCCTCTTTTACCACCGCCGCGACAGTCCTCTTTGTGCCCTCTAACGTTGTCTGCCGCCGCCGCCACTTACCGCTGCCGTTTGCCGTCCTTGACATGAACAACGGCGCTAGCACACTTCTGGTAGCCAATCCTCTTGCGTCTCCCGCTATGTTGATCGAAGGGGAGTGCCTTGGCCGCATCGAGCCCGTGGACCTTCTGTTCGCCTTTGATGATGTGTCATTCCCTGTTTGCCAAGTTGACGCCTTGACCCCAACTCGTGTGGCTTCCGATCCGCTACAGCGGGACCTTTTTGACCATTCTGTGGACAGCGCTCTAGAGCCGCGCCACCGCGAGCAACTTCTTGACCTTCTACACCAATTCCGCTCCTCCTTCGACATCCCGCAATCTTCCTTGGGCCGCACGACGACCATTTCCCACCTCATCGACACTGGCGCTCATCCACCTCTCCATCAGCGGCCGTATCGTGTGTCGCCGACTGAGCGCCGTGTTATTGCCCAACAAGTCGATGACATGCTCCAACGCGGAATAATTAGAGAATCCTGTAGCCCATGGTCGTCTCCTGTGGTCCTAGTTAAAAAGAAGGATGGCTCCATACGATTTTGTGTTGATTATCGCCGTCTCAACAAAATCACTCGTCGTGATGTGTACCCCCTCCCACGAATCGACGATGCCCTAGACTGCTTGCAAGGCGCAGAATTCTTTTCCTCACTCGATTTACGCTCCGGGTATTGGCAGGTGCCCATGGCAGAGGCGGATCGTCCTAAGACCGCCTTTATTACTCCAGACGGACTATACGAATTTAATGTTATGCCATTCGGACTCTGTAACGCCCCAGCCACATTTGAAAGAATGATGGACACTGTACTGCGCGGCCTGAAATGGAACATCTGTTTATGCTACCTTGATGATATCGTCGTCTTTTCAACCGACTTCCCGACCCACCTGACTCGACTTCGCCAGGTCTTCACCTGCCTAACCCGCGCCGGTCTTCAACTGAACCTCAAAAAGTGCCGCTTTGGTGCCCGCCAGCTCACAATACTCGGACATGTTGTGTGTAAAGATGGAGTTCTGCCTGATCCTGAGAAGCTGCGCGCCGTCGCTGACTTTCCGAAACCGACCACTTTGAAACAACTGCGAAGCTTCGTGGGCCTCTGCTCGTACTTTCGTCGTTTTGTTCGGAATTTCGCAACCATCATAGCCCCCCTTACACAGCTCTTGAAAGGCACCCCTAACCTCGCCTCTTGGTCGCCAGCCTGCGATGATGCATTCGCGACACTGCGCAATGTTCTAACGTCACCGCCAATCCTTCGCTATTACGACCCTACTGCACCTACAGAACTTCACACCGATGCCAGTGGTGTCGGCCTCGGCGCCGTCCTCGCCCAGCGCAAGCCTGGCTTCTCCGAATACGTTGTCGCCTACGCCAGCCGTGCTCTCACCAAAGCCGAGTCCAACTACTCCGTTACCGAAAAGGAGTGCTTAGCAATCGTGTGGGCTGTATCGAAGTTCCGCCCTTACTTATACGGCCACTCCTTCGAGGTAGTTACAGATCATCACGCTCTCTGCTGGCTCGCGTCTCTCAAGGATCCGTCTGGCCGTCTCGGGCGCTGGGCTCTCAGGCTTCAGGAATACGACATCCGTGTAGTGTACCGCTCTGGCCGCAAGCACTCTGACGCCGACGCTCTTTCTCGGTCACCGGTGTGCTCGCCTAACTCATCGTCCCCTCCTCAAACACTCTTGTCAGCACTCACCATTGACGATATGCCTTTCGAGCAACGACAAGATCCTTGGGTTTCTAACCTGCTAGATATCCTTGGCACTACTTCCGCGGCTACGCATCCTCGGGCACTCCGCCGACAGGCCTCCCATTTCGCCATTCGGGAAGGCCTTCTCTACCGAAGGAACTACAACTCAGACGGCGGAACGTGGCTTCTTGTCATTCCGCGCCACCTCCGCTCCGAGGTTTGTGCCCACCATCATAGTGACCCGCAAAGCGCTCATGCCGGCGTCCTCAAAACATATGATCGAATTCGTCAAAGGTACTACTGGCGGGGAATGTACAATTTCGTACGTCGCTACATTCGCTCTTGTACCGCCTGTCAACAACGCAAGATTTCTCGCCACCCTGCTGGCCCTCTTCAGCCTTTACCGTGTCCAGCTCGCCCGTTTGATCGCGTGGGAATCGACCTCTATGGTCCGCTACCATGCAGTGCCGCTGGTAATCGATGGGTCATCGTCGCCGTCGACCACCTGACCCGTTACGCCGAGACTGCTGCACTTCCCGCGGCGACAGCTCGAGAGGTAGCCCATTTTCTTCTGCACCACTTCATTCTTCGACACGGCGCCCCCCGCGAGCTACTGAGTGATAGAGGTCGTGTCTTTCTTTCCGAAGTAGTCCAAGAGCTCCTGTCGTCTTGTAAATCGATACATCGAGCTACAACTGCGTACCACCCGCAAACAAATGGCCTCACGGAGCGCTTCAACCGTACGCTTGGGGACATGCTCGCAATGTATGTTACATCTGAATCTGGAAGCTCGAACTGGGACCAAGTACTGCCATTCGTAACGTTCGCGTACAACACTGCCACCCAAGCAACAACTGGTTTTTCGCCCTTCTTCCTCTTATACGGCCGTGAACCATCATGTACTCTGGACACAATTTTGCCATACCATCCAGATGCCTCTGAGTACAGTGCTTTGTCAGACATTGTACAGAAGGCCGAGGAATGCCGTCAGCTAGCTCGCACGTTTACCTCCAACACTCAAGGCTATCGCAAAGATCAGCATGATACCGATACTCCTGCTCCCACGTTCCAGGCCGACATCTTCGTTTGGCTATGCGTTCCTGCCACCAACAAACTAGACACCAAATACCACGGACCTTATCGCGTCTTGGAACGCACATCCCCTGTGAACTACGTCATCGAGCCAGTCACCCCTTCTTCCGACCACCGCCGTCGCGGCCGCGAGATTGTCCACGTTAGCCGCCTCAAGCCATATTACAACCCTCTGGTCGTCTCTTCTCCCTGAGTCGCCAGGATGGCGACTTCTTCACGTGGGGGAAATGTAAAGAAGACAAAGAACGGAAAATGCTGCGGCATCGCCATCACCATCGCTTGGCTCCGGCGCCCATCTCTCGTGCTGAAGCTGTGCCCTGCGGCTGGCAATTCGACCCTGCTCTGCCCGAATTACTGGCAGCGCTAGACGTTCAAACGAACTATTAAATCCACATCGCATCATGATTAATGGTTTTTGAAAATGACATTAAAATTATATTCTGGTTTCAGTTAAGGAAGAATTCAGTCTAGGTCTAAAAATAGCATAAAACCTGGCCAATCTGCACTTCCTATTTATAATTACACAGTCCATGACATGCAAGCACCATCTGTTACATCACAACAGTGTAAACTATTGTTATAAACAGCACTGGCCTGAATAGACATGCACTAATAAATTAAGCAGCTTGATAGGTTAAGGTGCATAGTTAAATTTTTTTTTAACGTAGAAGTAATACTGCCCACATTCTTGGATTTCATCAGAGCGTGGTGTTCTTTAAGCAACTGCTAGAAAAAAAGCCTCCCTGTCAATGGGTTTGAAACCCAAGTCGAGGCCAAGTGATCAGCTTCGCTGGTCGCTACATTACTCCACCGTGACACTATATTTGCCAATTTCTTCATGTGCTAAGTTGCTAGTCTTTCAAGCTGCGTTTTTGATATTGTTGTCTTTATCTTGTCTGACAAAATGAACTAAAGATCTTTGTTAGCCCTCCATCCTAACAACAGTCTAAAGCAACAATTAGATATTTAGCTTACATGAAAAGTCAGGGCAAAGCTAAATGAAGCAAAACTTAGCTAGACAAGTGCTAAATTTTACTTCTGGACTTATAGTCACGCTTAGAAAAACTAAGCTGTTATTTATTTTTTTTTGCAAGTCTAATGAGAACATCACAGCAAACATGCACACTTACTCCGAACGGCATCAAACTTTTCAGGCGTGAGTGGCGGCTTGGCTCCAGCTCCAAGCCTGATTTTTCGCATGCAGGCTTTGCCAGTCACACTCCTATTTTTTAGTACTTCGATTGGCCACAGGCAGCGGAGAAGCTCTCTGGCAAACATACTATCACTTCGAGAAGCATTTACCCAGGTCCATCTCTCCGCCAACAGCATACATCCACTCCCGATGTGGACCTGTAAGAAAGAATTCACTCGATTATTGTGAAACAGTTTTATTCAAATGCATTGCAGCCGTGAAAAGTAATGACGAGGATAGACTGCCCTCAAATTGAATAAAGTGGATTAATTACCTTGCCATCCACCACAGTGAACAGTGGAGCATCCGAAATTACCGCAGCAGGTTTCTGAAATTAGCAATAACACTTTCTTATAAAAACAAGGCACATTGTCACATTGTCTAGTAAAAGGAAGCTATAAAGAAAAGCCAATAAACTTTTGCATAAACACATTACTGTATCTAACTCAAGAATTGGTAGGTTGCTAAAAGCCGGTTATTCTGCATATCATCACCATTATTTTAGAACCCCAACCCTGGCACGTTTTAGACTTTAACAGCTATGTAAACCGACTTCCTCAAAGCATGTCACTGGCACTTTCCTGCAAATGCCACCTCACAAATTGGCCACAACATCATCCCCTTCTGCCTGCAATTCCTCTTCTATCGCTCGTTCATACGATGAGTCACTACTTGTCACCCACCCAATATCACAACTTTGCTGTCATTTAGAACTTTCCCTTTTCTTTCAGAACTGGTCCCTAGGCCACACAACAGTTGTCACCCATTGCATAAACACAAAGTGACGCAACTCCAATTCAGCGACAGAAAAAAACCGCTCCAGTGTAGAAATGATGGCCATGAGATGCAAACCTAACGCATCCAAACATACTGTTGAGCACAGTATAGTTAAGCGGGCAAATTGGTGATGCATTATCAAAAAAAAAAAAACAGCGCGAACAAGCGCTTGTTCCTGTGGTTTCTTCCTGTCGTCCCCGTTTGTTCGCGCTGTTTTTTTTTATAATACTGTTGGAGCCCTACTCAAGTTCACTAGCACCACCAGCAGTCTTCAACAAAAAGAAAGTTGGTAGGCAGTGCTTCTTGATCTTAACTCTTTCCTAAATAGACAATACACTCTACTGTGTCTACAGTGCATATCTACTCCATTTACTATCAGACTGCTGTGGATGACCTGGACCACAAGAATACTTCATTCATTACAACGTAGGGCCTGTACAAGTTTACCATAGGTATAATCACTACCATATGAATTGTTCAAGTCTCCACAATATCTATAGTGTCACTGGCTTTTAAATTCACATACGTTGCTAAATGTTATTTTTAGCCTGTTATTTAGGTGATGCATTATTGACTATTGAAGCATTAAAGAACTATGACACTTTTTAGTAAGGCTGCAGGTCTCATTTGTTAAACCATTTTTAGGCCCTCCGCTTGCAACCTGAACACAATGCTTGTACAGTGGGCATCCGATGCTGGAAATGGATTTGACATTTACTTAATTTAGTTGTCATGTCTTCTCTAAAACGAAGTGTAAAACATTAGAATACATAGTTCACACTCTGGTATGCAGTATTTGTGGTGTAGGCTGCAACCTATGCTCCTAGTGCCCATACCAAGAGATGAGGCAATGCCCTGGATGTTGGCACAATAAACATTGTCCTGAAGACGATGCTACATGGGACAAAATTCAAATAGGAACAACGGGAACATGGGAACACAAATAAAGTCATGGTATGCCACTCGGGAATTGCCCGTGTAAAGAAACAAGCTGGAGCATTACATGGCTATGGCAAAGAAAAGGTGAAGAGTTGCCAAAATGTGCCAGCCAGCTGTTTCTTAAGGAAAAAAAGGGAAGCATGCTCGAACCAAAGCCTGTGTTTCCTACATCTTGCATAACGCAGCAAAGGATGGTACCAGACAGAAAAAGCCAAATGCAACAAATTCAGCAAAAGAGTAGACACTATAACTGAGTGTACAAAGCAGTCCCTGAGATTGTCAAAAATGAGAATTATATTTCTAAGTGTTATTTCATCTGACAGAACAGGTATGAGGCTGCAGTGGATTTATACAAATTATTAGACAAAATGAAAGTTAACACAGAGGCAGAGATCACTGTTATACCAGTGTGCACATGGTGATATCGTTGCAGAAATGTTTATCTTCAAATCCCAGAAAGAGTACCAAGAGGACTGAATCAGCAGGAGCTCGAAGTTTAAAGCATGAAAGTGAGAGTTGCATCATACTGTGACAAAACTGCAGAAGCCAACATCTGCATCGGGGATGGGCTTGAGCTCTTTTCTTCAGTTGAATCAAGGGGGAACCAAAGAATTTTCAAGTCATGAGCAAGAGTGAGACTGTATGATGGTTGGGCATTTCAACACATACTGATAACATCCTATATGGTACACATCGGAAACGCATTGACAAATTAATAAGGAATATAAATTATCTGGTGCTGCTGCCAAATGTGGAAAACGAATTGTCAGTGCAAATACCCAAACAAGCAGAAGCTGGACTGAACCCTTCTCAGGATGAGCGAACGCCAAACATTGAGAAACAAAGGCTGCTGTAATGGTGAATGAACCCAAGAACTGTACCAGACAGTAAACAGTCATACAGGAAAATCAGCTGAAAGGACTAGCAGTCACAGAGCCATACAAGTGGGATGATCCATACATACTTATATACAATAAGGGAATAATTACTCATTGGCATGCCCCAAAGCACAGCCATAAACATACACATTAGTTATATTGATCAATGGAGTTATTGCAATTCGCTCTCACCCTATCATCTGCCCTACTGACCGTCCTGGTTAGCTCAAGTGGTAAAGCAGCTGCCCTGGAAGGAGGTGGTGCCATGCTCGATCCCCGGATCAGGATGAATTTTCCTTTAACTAGGAAGTTTCTGTGAAAGCTGTATAGCTTTCCTTTGTAGCTGTAACTGTGTGCTCGGGTGGATGACAACGAGTAATGATTCCCTTATTAGAAATCTACTTCACCTTGGGGGATTCCCCTAAATATTCGATCATATTTATGTACAATACCTCATCCGAAACAACGAAACTCTGTAGCAATATTTGGTATGAATTCTCAATCCTTTAATGTGCAATTCAGTAATCAACATGTCTTAAGAAAAAAGATTTTTGTTTTGCCCCCTCCAATAGAAAACATCTATTGTGAGTAGAAATGAATGAAAAGAA
This sequence comes from Amblyomma maculatum, assembly GCF_055883805.1. NCBI lineage: Eukaryota > Metazoa > Arthropoda > Arachnida > Ixodida > Ixodidae > Amblyomma > Amblyomma maculatum. Next base: position 36,808,120 of record NW_028146738.1, read on the forward strand.
TCAATCAACAACTATCTTACTCCATTTGATGGGCCAGGCTGCATGAATCGGGCTGCAGTCTCTGTCGAGTTGGGAGCAGGCTGCTGTCTAGAATCTGCGGTACGAATTTCAACCTGCAGCTGGGGAAGTCCAAGGTCTACATTTTCATCCTGAAGAAAGCATGTCAGCAAATTAGTGATGCTTAGAACTTCATAAGGACATAAGAAAAGTAAAAAGGGCATTTACTTCAGTAAAGTGCAGTGTCTAACTTGCAGATATTTGGGATGCAAGTGAACTACAATGAAAAGGGTCTGTTTCGTATGTAGGAAAGCTAACATACACAAAAGAAAAAGCTGTGTGACACCATGTGGCCTACCTTTCAATACTCACTCTAGTACAGTACCAAAATACAGCAGCAGTGTAAAGCTGAGAGAGCGACATAACGCAAAGATCAAACTGGAAGGCATGCCTACAAACATGAAGTGATATGCCATCAAAGTTGATTCAAAACAGCGAATTTGGAAAACTATAATGAGCTGGTTATATACAGTTCTTTCAAGTAGAATAAAGAAGCCCAGGTACATACACAACTCTGAAATGGCTTAGTAAGACTACAAGTCACAAATTACTGTATACAGAGTAAATCAGTCTTGTTCGGTACTAGCACTGCTAGACTAGTGTTCTATTTTCTTGCTGCTGCCTTTCTGCATGCAGCACAAACAGCTAGTCCTGACAACACATAAGCTGACAAGTAAAAAAAAACAGTAAAACATAATTTGCAAGATCAAGTCATGAATAGCAATGTAGAGTAACTTGGTACCTCATTCAGCACTGGTAAATGGGGCTCCTCTGCAGCAGCTGCTAGCTGCTGCCCTTCTGATATTGAAGCCCATGCTGGAGACTGATGAATAAAAAGTAAAACATAAATTAGTTAAAGGATAGTGTTTCACAGATAGTACTATTTTAGACAATTCAGCTTCCACAAAAACCACTTGCACACATTTGCCGGCAAGCCAAAAGGACTACAGTTTGTGCCAGGGCCTACTGCATAGAGGTAAAACATTATGCGGGGCACTTAAGCTTCAAAAATTTTACCAGCGCTGCAACAGGCAACAAAGAAGAGAAGGATAAGCGCTTCATTGTCCCCTGTCACAGCGCTAGTAAAGTTTTCAAAGATGTACCAACTAGCTCAAATGTCTGTTCTATGACACTTAAGCTGTTTTCAAGGGTATGATGCAGCTACCATTACGCATATAAATCTGTTGCAACCAAGCCACATGAATTTACCTGCATGGCCTAGGGGTAACATGAATGCAAGGTCCTGGCAGGCTGATTCTGACATCACCCTCTCACGTGAAAGAAGAGGCTCAAGCTAGCAGCTCCTGCGAATCGCAATGTTAGGCAACCCTGCAGCCAGTTAGAGCTCAGCCATGCCAGCTGCCAGCTACTGCCTGCCAGTGCAATTTTTCTTTCACAGTGTCAGCATCAGATTTTTATGAATGCTACTGCTGCATTAAAAAAAAACAATTGTAAAAGGCTAGAAGAGTTTAAAAATGATAATCATAAACACAATCTATATCTCGATAATTTTCCATTGTACATCATGTAGGTTTGTAGTTGGGAGCAGTGTAGTTGAATAACTGATAACAAGTGATCACATACTGGCACATAAATCTTTCTGGTTGTTCGCTTACTTCAAGCAAGGAAACAAACAGTTGGTCAATCTTGGGACAAGAAAAAACTTGTATTCTCTTTTAGTGTTGCTTCTTCACCAAGTTCATTATGTCTGCCTGTATGTCTGCAGCAGGACTGCCAACTTGGGCAGCACCATTGTGAAAGGTATTAATCCCATCAGGATCATTGGATCCAGTCAGACATGCTAAACCTAGCTAGGCCATGCTGGCACGTCCATACAGTTTGGTTAAAACAAGGCGTTATACCTATGCTGGCTGGCGCTCACCTGGTAGATTGAATGTATGCTAATGAGTATATATGCAACCCAAAACTCTGAAGCAAGCCATCAGGCCTTTGGCAGGAGCTGTCAACTTGGGCAGCACCTCTGAGCTGGGTACAAAACACACTTGAATCCTGATTCGAACACGCTATTCCTAGGCAATGAAGGCACGCTCGTACTGCTAAGATGAAGTGGGGCTTATGTCGCGTCATCCTTCACACGGCATGATACAGCTGTATGTGCAAAGAGTATGTGCAAACCAAAGTGACAACCGAATAGCTAGTGCAACTAATTCGCATTTGTCTAAATGACACTAAATCAGGAGTCTTTTTTCTTTTTATCTCCTTGCCAGTCCCCTCCTAGAACAGCATTCTGCGTGGCTCTCGCCAGTGCCCTCCTCTTTTCTGCTTCTCCAACTATGGATTGATTATTGCAGTCGATACTGCATTCAGCCTGTATTCATTACAGTCGTGTGCAGAAATAAGCACGAGAGGAGTAATAAATGTGAATGGAAACCGAAAAATAACATCTCTTAGGTGCACAGAAAGCACAAATGCAACAATTGACAACTGTGGAAAATAGATAAATAACATCCATTTCATACAAGCAAAACAAAAGGAAAACAGGACATTCAACAAATGGAACACACACAAAAGCTACCTCCCTTACTCTGCCACACTCGCTCTATTGCCTTGTAAATTCCACTTTTTTAGACGCAATAATGACCAGGTCTGCTCTAGTTTCCATCTTGCTGTGTAATCTACATGGCAATATCACTGTGGGGGGTTCCAATTTTTACAATACTGTCAGGCTTTCATTGAAATATACATGCTTTTCAAGCTTTTGTTTTTATAGCTGCACTCAGGTGCTATAAGTGAGCTGTTTATTAGTATGAGTTTTATCTGATATATCAGACAAGCACAGAAAGAGAAACGGCAATGACAGACTATGCTCTATTGCAGTGGGAAGACAAGATCAACAAATTGTAGCAGAAGGTCAAATGATTCAGATCATTAATTCCTATCAACAGTATTGAATTTTCAATGAAGATTTGACAGCAGGCGTTAACTCAGCACCCACGTGGATTCTTCTCAGCGCCACCTCCTCACGGCGAGTTAAACCACCGGGAAGATTTGATCCACCCGGTGGAATTAAAGCACCTGTGTAGCGGCAAAGAAACTCTTTCGCAGGCATTACGGCATCTCCTGCGGACAGCTTTTACATAGGCAGAGAATATGTCACCCTCTGGGAACAGGACGCATGATCAGTTTCTGTGAGACAGTGCGTAGTGTGGGGAGCCCACACCCCATGCACAGGGTAAGGAAATGTTTGCACAATATTGCAAATATTGTTGATGATGTCAAAGGTATTAGATATACTCTGTAAGGCTCGCACTGCTTGGGTGGATTCTGTAAGATCAAAATGGTCGGCGGTGCAGCATATAGGCTTTCTTTTAATGTAGACAAACCGTCACGAATGGCAACAAGAAGGTACGTTGCTTCTGTTCTATATGAACATATCTGGTGTATTTCAGGAAACATTGGACAAATGAGGGTAGTATGTAAAATCTCATAGTCAGTACTTGCGTTTACAGTTTGAAGCGCCCCTGTGGTGTCTGTGCAATAATCGGGCTCTGCTTCTTCCACCGAATGTTGATCTCGGCCCTTTCCTCGTAGTGGACGGTTGTTTGTCATCTGTGGTCACTTCCATGGAGGTTTCGAAGGCGTTGCTTTAAGCAGCGTATAAGACAAATCAAAATAATGTGCTAATGCAGACACTGCAGGAATAGCTTGACGCTTCAGGTAGCGCGCTGCACGACGCTGCACAACGAGCTCATCAGTGGTGTTCAGCTGGGCCTCCGCTTGGAGAGTGGGAATGGATGTCAGGCGAGGGAGGCGAGTGATGGCGCGCATTGCCTCTCTATTAACTGCTTCCAAGTGGTCCCAATCTCTTAATGTGAGACATTGAAATTGGGCTTGATAGACAAGCCAAGCCTGTAATACAGAACGCACTAACGTTCAAACCATGTTGCTGCGAGCGTCATCTGTTTTCTGGGCAATGCGCCGAAACAGGTGCAGGGTACTAGCGGCATTCTGTCGTTAAGGTCGAACCCATGGCACTGCTGAACCAGAACTGTCCAGTTCGACGCCAAGGTCTCGCATCGGCGAAGTGGTAGTGAGCAGATGCCTGTTCAATGACAGCTGTAATGGTGCTTGTAAAAGCCTACATCTACCCCATCAGTTTGTAATAGATATAAAGTTTGTCTTTTCAACTGAGAGCGCTAGGCCAATCTTCGTGCACCACTCAGATGTCTTGTCAAGAGCAGTTAAGAGCAGAGATGGAAGTGAATCTTTACACGAAATTAGGCCTCATAGTGGTTCCTTATGCAGTGTTCTGCAACTGTATCAAACCCCCGTTTGAAAAGTTTTCCCGCCTCAAGTGGCGGCTCATTTGCACTGAAACTGCACAGAAAGCTTGTGCGATGTTGTTCTCTTTACGAGTCAAGTTTGACCATGGTGCTTACTTGGTTTGGCCGCCCATGATGAGAAACCAGAACAGCCTGCGACGATACTCAGGAGTAAATGACGCAAACGTAAATTTTTTGCCGAAGGGCAGCAGTGGCGCCATCTCGCACCATTACAAGGATTTGCCTTGCTTGCCTCGAAGCTTTTGAACCGCAGCGCTTTCTTTCAGCCACGCCAGATGACGCCACAGCTGCCTTTTGCTAGAAAAACTGCGCTGGCGTTTTTTTCTCCTCAGTATTGTCGCAGGCTGTTCTGGTTTCTCATCATGTGCGGTCAAACCAAGCAAGCACCATGATCAAACTTACCTCGTAAAAAAGGGGACAACAACCCACAAGCTTTGTGCGCAGTTTCAGCGCAAATGAGCCTCCGGTTGAGGCGGGAGAATTTTTCAAATGGGGGTTCGATAAATTTGCAGAACACTGTACATGTAAAAAAAAGTGGGAGACACTTTACCTTTAAGGGAGTGATATCATTGCTGGCTTACATCTACCACTCCCCTTGTTCTCATTCACCTGCATGCACTTTGCTACTTGCTTACTCTCTATTCCTTTAATTTGTCCCTCTATTAATGTGATAGTGTTAAGGATCCCATTCTGCACAAAAATCTAGCATTGGAATTATGAGACAAATGTCATGGACATAACTCGGTAGTTGGCAAGTGACATGGCTGGGCACTGACTGGTCATCAGGTGGGTGGTCCGACACCACGAGACCTCTTGACATGGGCCAAATTGCCAGGCGTTGGCAACTCGAGCTCTACCGTTTGAGAGGGGATACTGAGAATGGAATCCAGCCTTAGAGGATTTTGGTATTCTGAGTTAGACACACTCTCTTTTGGCCACACAAGGACCATTCATATGGCTTAGGTAATCAGGGAATTTGTATATTTGTCTGGTGGCCGTTCACATAATGGCATGAGTTATGACCATATGCTAATATTGTAACCCGTGCTAACCATGTCAGTTCTGGAGAGGGAAGAAGTTCGTGCGGAGTGCGCGTGGTTCTGGGCCACCGCTGCTTTTGCCTGGTCAAGTGCCTGCTCTCTGCCTCCTTTGCCTCAGCTCCCCAACTCCGTCCTTTGACCCTGTCCTTCTGGACTGCCGTCCGGGTAACGATAGAACCCGTGACAATATGTATGAGTGGGTAACAGTAGCAAAATTAAGACTGCTGAATGACCGAGTACCAAACATAACGTATGCAAAATGGGATCCGCTAGAGCAGCAAGCTAATGGGAGCCATTAAAGCTGTCGCGTGCTATCCTTAAGGACAGAGCGTAATTTTTTTTACGCAATCTTGCCATAAGGCATATTATAGGAACTCATCTAATATTATTTTCGGTAAGGAACCGCAGCAGGCTTCCACTCTTGTCATTGTCGGTGAGGCATTTAGAGAAGTCCTCTTCCCTTGTGGTTAGTCCCACTTCGTGCAGAATCTGTCCTTGATGCCCTTGTCACTGCACAAGTCCACAGCAGGTGGCGAACATCCACTTCTGCAGCTGTTGTAGAACACTTCGGCCATTTGGTTGGTCCGATGTCTTCTTGAGATTCCCATCAGCATGTGACCGACGGGTAAGGGCCGCCCCAGCTCTTATCCTTCTAAGGGAAACCTCCTCTACTCTTGTTAAGTTATGAGGAAGGGGGAATGTACACGGAGGAATGAGGACACATGTACTTTTCCTTAAAGAGGATGCTAAGATGGAAACAGCGGAGCGGGCATCAAAAGGGAGCCTGGTGAGGGGCGCATTAGTGTTTGGAACATTGTCAGCATCGTGTTCTGCCCAGTGTATCTGGATGCGTATCTTTGTTTTTTTATTGAGTGCGTGGATTTCTTGGGTTACAGATAGCGTCTTTGTCACTTTCTTCAGTTGTTTTATGGTGGCTAAGAAGTCTGTATAGATGTAGGCTTCTGTTATGGAGTCTATTTAATTTATGGCCTCCATAGCATCGCGGATTGCATAGAGTTCCATCACAAGCTTGTCTGGGTATTCTGAAACATTCTTTATGTAACTTTAGTTCACTGTGTGTTGGCCTAGTACCTGCTGTTCTACCGTCATTTTTCATAATTGATGTGTACATATATGCAATGAAGGTACCTGGAAGTGCATCAACCAGAGGTCGAGATGCTAGCTTTTCTTTGCGACGAAGCAGAGTGGTGTTGTTTGTCGTAATAGTCGTGAATTCCCATGGAGGGGGGTCAGCCATTGGTGGTGTTTGAACTGCCACTTTGTTGTACAAGGATGCTATGGACATAACATGCTTTCGCTTCGTATGACTTGTTGCCTCTCGTTGTTCAATTAATTCTGTCAACATATTTATCTGTGCTAACTCTTGGAGAATAGGGATAAGGGTAAGTTTGATCCAGAATTTTACATGAAGCATACCAGGCTCATTCCATCGCCATAACCTGGTTTGGGAGGAAGCTTTCTAGGATGAGTCAAGTTCCTTCAAGCAACAACATTTGACGGCACCTTCATGTGTGTGCTAGCCACTGAAGCTACAGATTTCAGCAAGGCAGATAGCGCCTGCATCATACTAAAACTGCACGTCAAGGTCAAGTCGAAGGAGATTCCAGAACAATGATAGACACTTCGTATGGAGTGTATATGATACATGTGGGGCTGGTTGGTTGATTGGGAGTGGATGGGTGTGTGGATGGCTAACTGATCGGTAAGTGAATGAAACCAGCATAGTGCAGACAAATATTCTCGTGTGTGAATGTAGCTGAATTTATGTGCGATGGCCTATAGCTAGTACCAGTGCAACAACTTTAGAATTGTACCAGATGCATGGAGTAGTGTGGTGGCTTTGAGGATGTGTCTTGACATGGTGCACGGTGTTGCTCGATGACCAGGGAGAGCTCTTAAGTTGAATGACGAGGTATGAACGTTAGGAATGGAAGCAAGTGTGAGCGTGTAGAGGAAGCTGAGCTAGAACGTCAGCAAGCTACTGACGATCTTGGTCCTTAAAGGCAAAGATGCCGACCTGAAACCTCATGTCATTTAATAATAGACAAGGAAACATATGCGATCAAAGTAGCACCAGAGTAGAAACATTGAGAGAGCATGCCATCAAGCCTACTCTTAATGTAAAACATAGACATTCTATTCTAGACATTGCACATACTATTCATTGCTATAAGCTACCCAGTTGTGCGAAGGACCAGCAAATATATATATCTATGAAGTTCCGCATTAACTAAACCACACAGATGTGCTGTGTAGCCCAACAGTTGCTTGCCTTATTCACTGTCAACAGTTCTGTAACCTTAGATTACCATATCACTTCCTCATTTGAAACAAAAACCCTGTGTTGGCAGCTTCTGTCACGAAATATGGATTTCTGATGTTGCACAGCCTGCCGACCAATCATTATGTGACCATGTCACCTGCCAGCTATCACCTGCCACAGGCATGCCCGTGATTTCTCACTCACAATGCTGAATGGTCAGCACAATAATCAACTTTTAATGCTAAAGCCACCACATTAAAAGAAATATATGTGCATGGTCACACAGTACCACATACTGCTACTATAATCAAGAAAACACTCTGACAAGATGAAACTACATCTTTACAACAATGATATAGGTCTATGTGGGCTGATGAACTCAAGAAAAGGGATTATATTTACTGAGCTTTGATGTCATAGCCATGGCTTGGCAGTTGAAATTAAAGCAAGAACAACTGAGAGAAGTCCATTTCTACATTAATTAGCAGTTACAGGTGAATACCTTGTGTTTTTTTATGTCATGTATATCGTTTAAAAAAATGCAGCCGAAACTTGGTTTCTATCCTTATTTACATGAAATAGATTTCTTACCTCTGAAGGCTGTCTGGCTTGTGCGAGTTCTGAAATGGCTGCCTCCACTGCGCCTACAAAAAGCAGACCAATGATTTTCTTCCAAAAAATCCATGCACTATCATTCGCCCAGTGATATACAGGAAAAAACTTCCATCATAAAGATGAAAACTTGGCATGGATCATATAATTGATAAACATGTTCCCAGCAGTTCTTACTTCACTACTTTAAATAGTGAAAAACACGGCCATTACAAACAGAAAATGCACAAAAAATAAAACTGCTAGTTACAATGCCTGCAACTGTTAAATGCGTTGCTTGCACCAGAGAATACTGTAAGGTCAGAGATTCAAGTCTCAAGAATTTTGAGTTTTTAGAGAGTACTGTGTGCACCTATAGCTTTAATGTACCACTATTAAGTGCACAAAAGAGGCAAATATAGAAGGAACCTGGCCAAATCTTTCGTTGACCAGCTCCTGCAGCCTATGATTTCTTTGTTTTTCTTCTTTTCGAGCCTTTTCCGACTCATCTAATTGCTTTTCAAGGTACGCAATAGCTTTTTCAGCCACTCTCAGGAGCCTTTTAGGCACAATTTCATCGTCACTTTCAGATGATTCTTGACTGTGGCACCTTTTCGCAAAAATTTTCTTCATTTGCTTGTTTTTTGGCAGCCTTCATTTTTCTTTTTTTTCTCTCCTTGGTTGTTCCTGACCAGCCGAAATGAAAGAGAACAGACACACCATTAACGCAAGCAAAGCATTACCGATATCCATATGAGTAGCCCCTTGCACGGGTTAAGCAGTACCAGTCCTCACCTTAGACGGTTCTTTTCTGGATCCATCTGCGATGGTTGCCGATTCAATAATAATAGATGGCACAGCCTTACGGCGCTTTGCCATTCGGCAAATGATATCTGCCTTGTTGACTGAAATGATAATGCATAATTATATTGACAACCTCTCAAATTAGTGACTTTTACCGCAACTAATCCCAAATAAAATGAAGATTCAGAAAAGTACACATTTACAGCTGAACTTCCAGCTGTAAAGGGATAAGATTCTAGCTGAAACTCCTCCAGATAAAAATTTTATGCCTGAAAACAAGAGCCATTCTGCTGACCATGATAACCAGTTCAGCCCTCGCACTAGAAAATTATTGTTTACAGTTCAATAATCCATCCGGAAATTGGGTCTTTTTTTCTTTTTTCCTACCTAGGATGTAACAAGAGAAAATCAGGATGCTGTCTAAACCAATGTCTTCAAGGCAATCAATCCAACAAGGGAAAGCAGAGGAGAAATAAGGCCACAAATAATCCCTAACATCCACCCAAGCACAGCACTCAGCTATAAAGGAATGTTACAGTTCTCACGCGAACTTAATAGCTGACAAACATGTCCCAGCTCAGATTGAAAACTGGGTCAACAACATGTCTTAGGCGGCTGGCTACTTTGTAACTATGCTAACTGGGATGAAGTAGGCAGGGTAAAGCTGCAGTTAATTACATCAAAGGGATCTAGGTAAGCAGGCATGGCTTTCCGTAGTAGCCACGTGGCCGTGCTTGAGTAGCCGCACAGTGTACTAAGTAAGCATCGCTACGACTAGCAAACCCTGCAATAGGAAGATTCTGCTATTTGACAGTGCCCTGCTGTCATTGCCTAGTGATTACAAGTGACAATGTTACGTCTACACTTATAGCCGAATTATAGCACGGTTCTCTACAAGGTGAAAGAAATGCTCAGCGCCTCTTTATAGGCGAGTAAAACAAATATGAACCATTATTCTATAAAAGAAAAAAAGCTGTACAACTGTCAACACATCTTGAAGTCTCTGCTAGTTTCTATGGTTCATAGACTATAAGCAGTAGAGGTGGCAAAGGCTGATTCACATCCCTGTTTTGACATGATAGCGCTGAGGACCCAGTTTTGCAGAAAATACAGCGTTATCATTGTTGTCTCACTGGCATCGTGAGCGAAAAATCACGAGCATGCCTCCACAAAGTAGTAGCCGGCAGGTGGCATGGCCGGGCACTGATTTTGCAAGTTGTGGGGTGTATCGCATTGTCGAGTTGGCAGGTGCTATCAACTAGGTTTTTTCTTTTGAAATAGGAGTGTGAGTTGAGAATCAAACCCTCAGGGGCCCTCAGATCCTCAATAAGACATGCTACTCCATGCAGGCATACTCATATATACAACTTCGCTAAAATATGGGGTGGCTTTATATCTATGTCGGCTGGTCTTTCACATTATATGTAGCTTACGACTGTTTGCTAATGGGTATCAGTGAGACAAAAGAGGAGCGCATCAAGGAATTAGTGATTTAACTTTTGGCAAAGTGCATGTACGTGAATGAGGATCTGCAAGGGGAGCTGCAGAAGGCAGCCATTAATGCTGCCATGCCAGAGAACACAGGTACCACAGGGTGCACCTCGGCAGCACACCATAAGTTATCATAACAGGTTTAAGCCAAAATTATTAGTGGATGGTCATGTGTCCGTGCGTGCGTGCGTGCGTGTGCGTAATTTGTGATTTATGAGAGGAAATGATATTACAAAGTCCCTGGCATGCTTACATTTTCAACAGCAAGTTTTGCCAAGCCGTCAGCTATAGCATATTGCGTTTATTTTATACATGCAGAGGCATTTACAGGTCAATCTGAAAATGGCCACAATTTGAAACCAGAACCATAATTAAGGGGACACAACTTGCGCGCAACAAGCACCACACACAATTTCTCCGTGACTGAAAGTAGGCCGCTGGTAAAGCTCTTCTGGTTACCTAAATAAAAAGCTTAGCATCTGACCAGATTACAAGCTTAGCTACTTCGATGGATTTGCCTTCTTTGGTACGCTCAAATTTCATAAACTGACTTCGTTTACTGTTCAGCGGATAAGTACACGGGTCGCGTACCACGGCCCATAGTTGCAACTGCAGATTTTTCTTTTTTTTTAATTTGTATCATACTATAAACTTTAGCAACACCTGCCAGGTTATCTCCCATGGACATCGTCATTGGCCGCTCCCATGGACGCGCCGCCAGCGAGACCAATCTACCTTGGCGCGCTACCACCAGCGCTGCCGCGGTGGCCGCAGTGTTTTTGCGACCCTTCAGGCGTTTTTTTTTTCTACATGTTCCTTCCATCGCGGTGGCTGCAAGCTTGTGCGCGTTGTACTGTCCAGTCTCAGCACTCCGCGAAGTATTTGGATACTACATCGAGAACATCAATGATAAGTTTTTTCGACAGTGTTCTTTCCCTACGCGCTCAAAAATTGGCGGTGATGTCATCAGCTTCGTTATCCATTCACTGAGGTGAATCAGTGGCATAAAAATGCGCGGTATTTAGTCACTGTACCCCACTCCCTTTTCACTATCATCATCATCATCACTATACCTGATGGCAAACTTCTCGAATAAAACAAAAAATCTAAGATGAGTTCAACGAGTGATCTGGGACAGTGAGGGATTCGCGCGAACTTTCTCTTAGACTGCAGGCTGCATTCACACTTTTTTCTACCCATCCTTAAGCAGGATCCGCGGTACAGTAGCAGAGCCGCAAGATAAGCTCATTATTATTGTTTATGTTTGCCTCGAATTACAATCGGCGTCCTTCAGAAGAAGTCCGCTTTACCATAGTCGGCGCGGATAGGGCATTTTTTCTTACTTGCTTTTATTTCCCTGGAGCGAAGTATGGGGCGGGGGGGTCTCTCGCCATTTCAAATATATCTATCAAAGGGACTGTGCTCTGTGCCACTTCACTGCTTCTATGTAGAAAGTGCCATGCGTGCTTAGTACTAAAGGCCAACTAATCTGGCGGCTATTGGCCGCGACTTCTAGCGATTGGAATAGCTCCTCAACTTTGATGCAATTACAGTGTACTAGAATATAATGCAATACAATCCAGCTGTCTGGCATGAAGTCCTTACCACAAAAATGGATAATTTCCTAGCTGCTTTCAACAGCTCAAGAAGCAATTTTGACCAGACGCTGTGTTTACATAAAAAAAGAAAAATGCTAATAGTTAACTGCCACCGCTTTTACACTTGTCTAATTACATGCTAACTTCTTTTATTGTTTAGCAAAAGTGCCTTGAATATCTTTGTGGTTGTGCTTGTGTTTGCTTTAGCTTGGTGCTATTTTTCTTTCTATTTTTTCCAGTTTAAAAGTTCAGGTTATTGCATTTAGTCCTTGTGCTCTAAACCACCATCTAGATTCAGCCTCCTGTAGCATATTTCCTTTTATTGGAAGTGTCCCAAACTTAAAGGAGCAATGCGATCAGATATTTATCCCAAGTTTTCTTCTGTATAAAGATGCGTAAGGCGACATAGCTCGCCATAGTGGTATTCACGTGCAACAGCTAAATAATATATAATTGCATTTATTCTCTCCTGCCATTTCAGTTTCTACAAGTGAACAATGGCTGGAATGTCAGAAGTCAGTATAGGTTGCAAAGGCACGAAGGAAGTGTGATTGATCACTTCATCTTTTAATTCACTGCAACGTTGAAACAAGCTTGCTTCAAGAGTTTGAAGGCAACAAATGAAGCATTGAATATATTGCGGCTATTCTGTGCCTAATATAAGCTGTCGTGACCTTTGATGCTACAGTCATCATCATCATCATCATCATCAGCCTGATTATACCCACTGCAGGGCGAAGGCCTCTCCCATATTTCTCTACTTAACTCGGTTCTGTGCTAGCTGCATCCACTTGACCTCTGCGAACTTCTTAATCTCCTCCGCCCACCTAACTTTCTGCCGCCTCCTGCTACGCTTTCCTTCCCTTGGAATCCAGTTTGTTACCCTCAGCGACCATCGGTTATCCTCTCTTCGCACTACATGTCCTGCCCATGTCCATTTCTTCTTAATGTCTACTAGAATGTCGGTAACTTGAGTTATTTCTCTGACCCACTCTGCACGCTTTCTATCTCCTAATGTTACCCCTACCATTTTTCGTTCCATAGCCCTCTGGGTTGTCCACAACTTAAGTAGAACTGTCTTGGTTAGCCTCCACGTTTCAGCCTCATAGGTGAGTACAGGCAAGATGCAACTGTTGTATACTTTCCTCTTGAGCGATACCGGTAAGCTGCTAGTCATAATCTGCGAGTGCTTGCCAAATGCGCTCCATCCCAATCTTATTATTCTTGTTATTTCCTTTTCATGGTCCGGATCTGCGGTTACTACTTGTCCTAAGTAGACATATTTGCCAACTACTTCCAGTATTTTGATACCTAATGTAAACTGCTGTTCCTTCCCGAGGCTGTTGAACATTATCTTAGTCTTCTGCATATTGATTTTCAAGCCTACCTTTCTACTTTTCCTGTCTAGGTCATCAATCATTATTTGCAGTTCATCCCCCGAGTTGCTTAGCAAGGCAATGTCATCAGCAAATCGCAGATTACTGAGGTATTCTCCGTCTACCCTTATCCCTAACTGTTCCCATTCCAAGTCTCTGAATACTTCCTCTAAACAAGCTGTGAATAGTACTGGGGAGATTGTGTCTCCTTCTTAACACCTTTCTTTATGGGAATTTTGTTACTTTCTTTATGCAGAACTATGATTGCTGTGCAGCCACTATATATATATCTTCCAGCACTTTCACGTACGGCTCGTCTACCCCCTGATTTCGCAATGCCTGCATCACCGCCGAGGTTTCAACTGAGTCAAAGGCTTTTTCATAATCAATGAATGCTATGTATAAGGGCTGGTTATATTCCGAGCATTTTTCTATCACCTGATTGATGGTATGGATATGATCGATAGAAGAGTACCCTTTCCGAAACCCTGTTTGATCCTTTGCTTGATTGCAATCTAAGGTTGTCCTGATTCTATTAGCGATTACCTTAGTAATACCTTATACGTAACAGACAGTAAGCTGATTGGTCTGTAATTTTTAAGGTCCTTAGAGTTTCCTTTCTTGTGAATGAAGATAATGTTTGCATTCTTCCAAGGTTCCGGTACCGTCGATGACACCAGGCACTGCGTATACAGGGTGGCCAGTTTTTCTAGCACGATATCCCCCCGTCCTTCAGCAAATCTGTAGTTATCTGATCCTCTCCAGCTGATTTCCCCCTTTTCATAGTTTATAGTGCTTTCTTGACCTCGTCCTTCGTCACTAGTGGAACGTCTGACTGTTTTTCCCTACCGCCAATCTCATTACGGTCCTGATTACTTTGGCTACTGTAGAGATCTGTATAGAACTCCGCGGCTACTTTGACTATCTTTTCCATATTAGTGATGACGTTACCCGCCTTGTCCCTTATCGCATACATCTGGTTTTTGCCTATGCCCAATTTCTTCTTTATCGATTTAAGGCTTCCCCCGTTCTTTACAGCATGCTCAATTTTCTTCATGTTATACTTCCTTATATCGGCCACCTTGCGCTTATTGATTAGCTTTGATATCTCGGCCAATTCGATCTGGTCTTTTGGATTGGAAGCTTTCATACTCTGGCGTTTCTTAATCAAATCTTTCGTCTCCTTAGACAGCTTACCGGTATCCTCTCTAGCTATCCTACCGCCTACTTCTACCGCGCACTCAGTAATGATATCTCTGAAATTATTGTTCCTTGCCTCTAGGGTAATGTCGCCATCCTCAGTTAGAGCTGAATACCTATTCTGTAGCGAGATCCTGGACTCTTCCGCCCTCCCCCTCACCGCTAATTCGTTGATGGGTTTCTTTCTTACTAATCTGTTGCGTTCCTTCTTCAGATTTAGGCCAATTCGGGACCTCACCATCCTGTGGTCACTGCATCGCACTTTCCCGATTACCTCTACATCTTGCATAATGGCGGGGGTTGAACACATTATGAAGTCGATTTCATTTTTAGTCGCTCCGTTAGGACTTTTCCATGTCCATTTCCGGTTCTTCCGTTTGCCGAAGAAGGTATTCATGATTCGTAAGTTATTGCGCTCTGGAAACTCAACTAGTAACTCCCCCCTGCTATTCCTAGAACCAATGCCATAGTCCCCTGCTGCCTTGTCTCCTGCCTGTTTTTTGCCTACCTTGGCATTGAAGTCGCCCATCAGTACAGTATACTGCGTTTTCACTTTTCGCATTGCCGATTCTACATCTTCATAGAAGCGTTCAACTGCTTGGTCATCATAACTACATGTAGGTGCATAGGCCTGTACAACCTTCAGTTTATACCGCTTATTAAGCCTAATTACGATGTGCTGTTAAAGCTGAAACAGCATGACAGAACTTTTCATTTCTTTAGTACTCATAGATGAGTGCCATGTAGCGACCTATTTATACTAATGGCCTAAACATCCCTAAACAAAGAAAACATGAGGCCCTAATTTGATGTCTACACTCATTTAATAAAATACTTTTTTAACCTGATCGAAATTTTTTCTGTGTCAGTGCTGCTTTTTCTGTGATGCGTCCTGCAGGCGTGGATGTAAAATTAATACACTAGTGTTTCTGTTGTACATTGGAGTGGCTTAAAATTTTACATCATTGAGACTAGCTAAAGCTATAGTGGCTGCAACTTTGTATGCTTGGTTTTTCTCAGATGCTCTTGTCCATATTTCCCTTCAGTAAAGATGCCGAGTCAGCACGGCAAGATATTAGCTTGTATAATTCTGCGCTTTTGTCTGTGTCCATAATTCCGGCTGACTCTGTCATTGCTACTGTTGAACACAAGGCACTGTTCTATTCAAAGACCTTCAAGGACCTAGAGTAAAATAATTAATAGGAAGAGATGCTTATCATAATTACTCCTGGTCAATAAATAATAACTACACAAAATGAAAGTGATTATTGTCATTTATATTATTTCACACTCAGGGTATGAATATGCTTAGCATTTGCACCAACCTAGCTTACATACTGTCATGAGGTACAATACTCCAAGAAACAACTTAAGTGCAGGGGCTACATGATATTATTCGATTATTATGTGTGCTGGGCCCCTTATGGAATCAGAATGAGCCTGATTAAAAGATAACCAAGCCACACAGGCCATGCAAACTGACTGTTTATTTCACATGAATATTCTGTTCATCATGCATAAACGTTGTAGTGACATTTCAAGTATTATGCAATGCAGGAGAAATAGAACTGCTGTTTCTATGACATGCTCACAAACTTTTTCCAGTATGGCAACCACTAGTACTACCTGAAACTGGCTGAGTATCTGATGGACGTGTTTTGAATGTCTCGGAATTAACATCAAGGGGCATGATATAGGAAATGTGGTCATTTTGTAAAGTCAAGCTTGTAGAGGTATTATATGGAAGTAAAATTTCATTTCATATGTTCTGGAGCAAATAACGTCCAGCGCTCTGACAAACTGCATGGTCGAGGCGGCCCGGATAGTGTACATGTGTTAGCGGGAGCGGATGTTCAACCCCCACCCTCCCCCCGCTGCTTCTTCCTTCCCAAAAGCTTTTACATACACAAGCTGTAATAAACCCTACATTTTCCTCAAAAAAAACGAAACAAATATAAATGGTGCAAATGGGACCGCACTCCCTAAGCTCACATCCTACTGTGATCCGTCCCTTGCGGTGCTCAGGTATGTGATTCACTCGCTGATATGGTGGTGCACTCGCCCTGCCGTCATACTCGCCGACTGGCGCGAAGCGATAAACACAATCGTGATGAAAGGGTGACATAAGAAAGTAAGAGGTAAAATACGCAGGTCTGCGATCGTGGCTTACCTCTCAACACTACGATGTCACCGAGGTAGTGACCCTCTTCTGCCTCTCGGCCCTCCAAACAGGACCGCCAAAACACGATCTTGACCTTCGCAAGATCATCCACATCTTTCGGAGAATAGTTCTCTACCATGTCGATGCTGACGTTCGCTTTGCCGCCGTCGCGGTATTCGACATACGCGTGCGATGGCGCAGGCATGGCGTGATGGTAGAAAAATGGGCAAACGCTGACGAGCAACAAAGCAAAGAAGCGGTATGGCGCACAACCACAAAGCAACAGAACAGAACCTAACGGAGAGAGCTGGAACGGGTCCTACGCTCCTCCTCTCTCTCTCTCTCCGCCCTCGTTGAGCGAGGACGCGCGAGATCTCCGGTGGGGAAGCGACCCCTTACAAAAAGTTCAATGAGTTTTTGATTAAATGTTGATTACATTTCTCATCATGCACATAAACATTTCAATACATTTTCTTGATGCATTCTTGATGAGTTTCACAAGAAAGTTGGCCACCGTGTTTCTGATGCACTCTTAGTGCATGAATTCTTTTTGAACTCTTAATGAATGAGTGGCTATTGTCATCGTAATGTGTATTGTTTGATATGTTTCTAATGTCCCTAGAGATTCCAGTGCGCACCCTAGTGTAGTGAACTGTTATGACCACTGAAACTGCAATTACCACAAAAGGCTTTGAAGTAATTCGATTTTCAGATCGTCAGTTGGAGATGAAATCCAAACTTCACTTCCTATTTAATTTTGCATGCAACCATTGATGACAGGCTCTTCATTTTTTGCACCACAGTGGTGTTGCACCTCGCCGAGATGCAAGACACTAATACTTCTCTCTCTGGCTAATGGAACCATACGCGAAGCCACAGAGATTAGAGTCCTCGCACTCTTTACTCACCAAAATCATCACGCTGACACAACACTAGCCAAGCTTAGCAAGGTTGGTGACGAAGTGGGCCTCTTGGTCCGCCGCGTCTCCAACAAGCGTGGGGGCATCAGAAGCAGGGATGCGATGCGACTCTGCCATGCTTTTGTGACGAGTCGAATTCTTTATTCAACTCCATACCTGCACCTGCGCAAGCATGATGAAAACATCCTGGAGGTCACTCTCCGCAAGATTATTAAGAGGGCGCTCGACCTCCTGATCTCTACCTCCAATGCGAGGCCCCTTGCATTAGGGGTGGTGAACACTTATCGCGAGCTACGCGTGGCGGACCTCACTAATAAATACACGCGTCTTTCTCAGACCAAGTCCGGTCATTGCGTTTTGAACCGGCTACATATACACACAACCGTCACATTGAGGAAAGGGTACGAGTGCCAGAGCTATGGAGAGGCGCCCTCGGTGTTCGTCCCCTTCCTACCAAAATTGATAAAGACCACAGTGGACGGCGTGGTCTATAAACACAATGTTTTCTATGTGGATGTTGTGGGCCCGCCCCATTCCAGGGGAGGACGGTACATGGCTGCAGTCGTTCACGATGAAAGACAGGTAGATGACCTCCCTTTTAAGGCCCCTGGCGCAACCCACGCGGAGGAGGTAGCAATCGCCCTGGCTGCCTCCCACCCTCAATCTAAATTCCTTCTATCCGCCTCGCGAGTGGCCTGTCGGAATAATGAGCTGGGCTGGATAACGCCTACAGCACAAAGAATACTTCGGAAAGCAGCTCGGGATCAGGATCCCCAGACCAGATTTATAATTTGGACTCCAGGCCACCAGGGCCTACCAGGGAATCAGGCCGCCAACTCGGCCGCCCGCGCACTCACTAACCGGGCCCCCGGCGTAGACCCTACCGATCTGGACTAAGACACATCCTCTCTTAACTTTTCAAGTAACCTGTGCCTATTACCGGGACTCGCACCGTCAGTACCCGGCTCCTTTTAATGGACTAGGAAAGCGGGCGAAGAAATACTTGGAGTTTTTACTAATACTCTACTGTGCCCGGCAGTACTCAAACAGTTCGGCCCTTCCTTTTCTGGCCTCTGCCCTTTCTGTGGAGAGGTGGCTGACACTTTCACATGGTCAGCCAGCTAAATCCTTCTCTTTTACCTATAACCCATTCCCCTACCCGAGAGGACTGGGAGGCGGCACTGCTCGGCTGCCTGGATCTAGCGGCACATCAAGCGCATGTCTAGCGAGCTCGTGTGGCGGCCCAGACCAATGGAGTGCCGAAATTAGGGACTCCCCCTAGTATTGTAAGGGGAGCGGTCCACCAGGGGTGTCTCTCCAAGCAACCTCTCCTTTTGCTATGTTTTCCACCACCACTCAGTACTCATTTCCGCCAGATGGTGCTCTGCGAGAGCTGCGAGAGCTCTTTCCCTACATTTAGAGATGTCTAATAACTATCCTGCTGAAAAAAAAAGCTGTTGGTGGTTCAGTGGTAGAACAGTCGTCTGCCTCTCGGGTGGCCCTGGCTTGATTCCTGGCCGGCGAGTGGTTATTTTTATTACGTGATCTTCCTTTGGCATGCAGTTCCATTGCAGTCGTTTATCATTACTGAGAACGAACATGACACCTGACACTGGATGTGTGTACGTTCTTCTTCAGTGGCGTTACTGTTATTATTTGCTTTTTCGGAGAGCCAGTTGGTAGAGTTACGACCATTATTAAGATTCTCTTAACTGATGGGGTGGTTATGAACGTTAGTTTCATGTAGGCAGAGAGAAACTGCAAAAGATTACTTAACAAATAATTGCAATGATCAGTGCTAGGTTTCTGCATTGCGCTTTTGCGATTGTTCCATTTGATTTGAGTGCTGCTATAAAGTACCAGTGTAAGTGGTGATTATTCGCTTTGGCAGCGTTGCCACATGTGCACCACGGGGCAAGGAATGAGTTGGTACAGTCGTAAGCCTCTTGCCATGAATCACGTTCTCGGGAATTGTTGTGAGATTCTTCTTGCGCTTAGCACGAGATGATTTCATTGTACTGATTTGAAAGCAGGTCTAGTGAGGCCCGATTACCGCTTGATGGAATCCTGTACGCTAAGTCCAACATAGCGAGCAGTATTTCGTTGAATCCAGTCCCATAGGCCGCGAATATCTGGAAAAGAAGGTGCGGATGGTGACGTCATAGCCGACCACAGGCGGGATGCAGTGCGAGCGAGGCGAACTGAAACTCCAGATTTTCTAGCTGCGCGTCCGCCCGAATCTCTCGAAAAACGTCTACACAGCGACCGTTTCAGATTGCGCCGAACCAAAGTCCGAAAACTGACAGGCGTGCGCGGCGACGATATAGAAACTTGCAACGCGGGCTGCAAATGCCACCTTGGTTTACATGCATATTGATACGGGGCAGAAGGCTAGCACAAGAAACCACAGCAGGTGATGGGCAAGCGTTCACAGCACAGTAAAGCAGAACACAGCAAGTGTTCAGGCAAGTCCCAACGGTTTCTTCAGCTTCGTCTTCCTTTCGCGTCACTACTGTTTATCGTCCTCTTCTTCAACATCCAGCGAAGCGCAGGGCATATATGTAACATTACGCCTCCACGAAAAGCACAGTCTCGGTGCGCATTATGTCGAACTACTGCAGGTGTAGTACGGCTTCATTAGGGCAACATGAACGATCTCGGTACGTGGCATAGCGGACTGTTGCGGCGGATGCACAGAGGGGATCTCGTATGTCACAGGAGTGACTGGCCGTAAGACACGGTAGGGTCCTGCGTAGCGTGGAAAGAGCTTCTCACACAGCCCAACTCTACGAGCGGGAGTCCAGAGCAAGACGAGAGAGCCCGGAGAGTAGTGGACGTCGCGGCGACGAGAATCATGGTGGCGTTTCTGGGAATTTTGGGAGGAAGCTAGTCGGCGGCGAGCAATAACCCAGGCGGCGTTAGCTCGAGATATGGCGTCACGAACATAGGAGCTGGCATTAACGGTGGGAGGCAGTACGCTGTCAAACGGAAGGGGAGGGTCGCGGCCGTATAGGAGATAGAAGGGGGAGTAGCCCATTGTGTCGTGACGGGAGGAATTATATGCGAACGTTACAAACGGCAAAGTAACATCCCAGTCACGGTGATCATCCGATACATACATTGACAACATGTCCGTGAGCTTGCGGTTGAGGCCTTCGGTGAGGCCGTTCGTTTGTGGATGGTACGCGGTGGTGAAAGAGTGCTTAATGGAGCAGAACCGGAGAATATCGTCGACTACTCGAGCAAGAAAGCAACGGCCACGGCCAGTGAGCAGCTGGCGAGGAGCACCATGAAGCAGGATGACGTCGTGGAGAAGAAACGCAGCCACGTCAGTTGCACAGCTGGTAGGTATCGCTCGGGTGACAGCGTAGCGCGTAGTATAATCCGTGGCCACCGCAATCCATTTATTCCCCGACGAAGAGAGTGGGAAAGGCCCGAGGAGATCAAGGCCAACTCGGGAAAACGGGTCTACTGGAATGTCGATCGGCTGCAGGTATCCAGCACGCACCACCGATGACTTCTTCCGTCGCTGACACCGGTCACAAGAAGTCACGTAGCGACGAACAGAGCGATAGAGGCCCGGCCAAAAGAAACGGCGGCGGACGCTGTCGTACGTGCGAGATAGACAAAGATGACCCGCAGTGGGCACATCGTGCAGTTGCTGTACGGTGGCACGCAGGCGTTCGCGGACTGCGAGCAGAAGCTCGGCGCCATCTGGTCGCATATTCCGCCGGTATAAGGTGCCGTTGTGGAGCACGAACAAAGCAAGGGTTGCATCAAGGTGATTAGTGCTGAGGCGATTGATAATACTGCAAAGCTTGGGGTCTAAGCGCTGTTCATGGCGAATGTTTAAAAGGTCAGATATGGCCAACACACATGTGTCATCGTCACACGGTGGATCTACCGGGTTGCGGGAGAGGCAGTCGGCGTCAGCGTGCAATCGGCCGGACTTGTGGACGACAGAAAAACTGTATTCCTGAAGGCGGAGGGCCCAACGCCCCAGGCGACCAGTAGGGTCCTTCAGCGTAGAAAGCCAACATAAGGCGTGGTGGTCGGTGATGACGGAGAACGGGCGGCCAAACAAGTAAGGGCGAAACTTTGTAATGGCCCACACGAGGGCTAAGAAGGTACGGCTACGGCAATAACGCGATGTGTGACCGGCGTGACAGCAAATGAAGCAAATTGGCCTGTCGTATGAGATGCGCCACTCTGCAGGATTGCGACTTAGGTAGCGACGTGGGGAAGGTGGGCTGGCAGTAGCAGCAGCCACTACAGGAATAGAGTGGGATGGTGGCGTGGACGACACGGGGCTGGAGGAGAGGCCGACGTTTGCAAGTTCTTGACGAACTACGGCCTGTATCATGGCCACGGTGTCGGGTAGCGGAGACATGAGTGGTGTATGAGCTAAGGCCTCGAGTTCTCTCCGGACGATAAAAGTCATGTTCGTGGGATGAGAAGGCTGTTGCAAAGGGGCCAGATCATCGCTGGATGATGTAGCTGCGGTGTTTGGAAGGCGCTCAAAGCGATGTACGAGGCGTCGTTGTTTAGCCTGCTCGAATTTTCGACAGACTTGAAGCACTGAGTCGACGGTGGAGCAATCCATGCAGAACAGGATGTTGAACGCATCATCCGCAATGCCCTTGAGGATATGGCCTACCTTGTCATTTTCCGTCATTGAGCAGTTGACCTTGCGACATAACGCAAACATGTCTTGAATATACGCAAGGTAGGACTCCGTGGAGGATTGGATGCGAGATGAAAGTTTTGTTTTTGCGACGACAGCTCGACCAATGGGCTTCCCTAACAGGTCCTGAAGCTTTTGCTTACAGATTGCCCACGTCACCAGCTCTTGTTCGTGATTTTGGAACCACGTGCGAGCGGTTCCCGCCAAATAGAAAATGATGTTGGCCAGCATAATGGTCGCGTCCCAGTGGTTGTTCTTGCTGCAACGCTCGTACTCATCCAGCCAATCTTCCACGTCTGTCTTGTCTTCGCCATTAAATATGGGAGGGTGGCGGATTTTTGTGAGCACGACTGGCTGAGCCGAAGTTGCCGCGGTGGTAGGGGCTGCCTCGGAGGTCATAGTGGTAGTTGTTGACGTCGTTGAAAGCCCAGGTAGATGACGGCCACTACGCAAATCCAGGTTTTGGCAGCGCAAGGGGTAATCGGCGCGCACGCGGATCTTTGGTCACCTCCACCAAGATGATACGGGGCAGAAGGCTAGCACAAGAAACCACAGCAGGTGATAGGCAAGCGTTCATGCACAGTAAAGCAGAACACAGCAAGTGTTCAGGCAAGTCCCAACGGTTTCTTCAGCTTCGTCTTCCTTTCGCGTCACTACTTTTTATCGTCCTATTCTTCAACATCCAGCGACGCGCAGGGCATATATGTAACAATATGAAAGAGCATGGAAACAAAACCGACAAACAGCAGAGAAGCAATCATTTCACTCATACAAACCAAATTAATAAATCGCACATGGTGACAATCTGTTCACAATTGTTCAAAGTGGCTTGTCAACTGCGAAACAAATGTTTCAAAGAACACTTGGTTTTTAATTTCCGGGTGAAACGTAATCCAGTCATAGATCACATTTAGAAAATTGAAAATTTTAACAATATGGAATCTGTATCTATACTATAAATGAACGAAAAGATTTGAGCCACCAGGGAAGGCGATACTAGACAGCAATTTCGTGGCCACGCCTCTGCTTAATATAGCAGGGTTATACTTTAACACCAACTGAATCGTTATGAAATTTAAAATTCACCTCTTTAGATGTTGTAACAATCTGGGAAATTTCCTACGCTCTCCACTCCAACAGTTGTCCTGCACCCTTTCCTGACCACTGTATCAGACATCACATATTTGTTCTTTAGGAGCAAAATAACAAGGAAGCCAACAATACGAAGTTTATTACTGGTTAGTTAGCGCAAATAGTTTTAACCTTGCCAAATAACTTGCACCAGGTGGTGCTCCGAAAGTGTTTCTTTACAGTTTAAGGAATCGTATACTCTGGGAGGAGGATCTCCTAACCATGTTCAAAAACTTGCAACTGAACGATCACCTAACAAAGGACAAACCTGAGGCTCAGCTGAAAAAACATCTACAAGCACCGGCTCATCTGGTTCCCGCAAACACATCCTTCAACGGTGGCGTTCAGACAGTCAACTCGACAGGACGCGTGGAGCCTCCTGAAGACTTCGCGATTGAAGGAACCGGTGAGGATGATCCTGCTGAAAGAGGAAAACGCGAACCCTGTGACTACTCGCTGCCGAAAAAGCGGAAACGGAGTGACTGAAATGAGAAAAGGACACAAGAGAGGGCAGAGCACGAGTTTCGCTTTACTCGACGTGAACGCAACAATTATGTGACTAGGATGTCGCCGGCGGAACCATGTGCAGGAACGGTGACATGCAGTGCTACTCCCTTCTCTTTTTTTTCTATACAACAGCTAAGGACTAGCGATGTCGTAGACAAATATTGGTTTATCAGATTGGCCCAGTGTCTGTCAAGACTTCAACTCTAGAGCTTGAGCTAGAGAGCAAGCACTGCTGAACAGTGACGTTGTCCTGTGGCTAGGATGTTGTGTACGAGAGCAGACAGTTCATACGTAGCGTGTGCAAGAAAGCATAAAATCAAAAGAAAAAGCACTGCTAAGTAGAAGCAACAGTCATCTCTGGAAGAGATTGTTCTGCTTGGAGGCGTTCGCGCGGCCGCATTGTTGCTGAAACTTACTGATCTGAACGAAAAGTTCGAAAACTGATTTTGGAGTACGGAAGTGTTTGACGTGGTCGCCAACCTCCCTAAGAGCCTTAAAAACACAATTTCAGAAAGTGCCTGGCAAGCGTTATATCTGGATGACTACTGTCCCAGTCTGTGAAGGCCCAGCGTCGGCACTCAGAAGCATAGCCGCTCTGCCGCATGTGCAAGAATATTTTTTTAACATATATCTTTAAAACGTGAACAATTAACGTTATAGCGTTAATTCCTCGTATCTGTGGCTCTCTTTGTGGATCTTCACTTGCGTACTTTTACTGTGCTGCTCATTTACTCACTAATCTTTCTTTTGTGTCCTTTGATCTCCCACGTACTCGTACTCTACCATAATCGTACTGGCGCCGCCATGTGGCGAGCTCGGGAGACTGGCACGCACTCGTCGTCTCCGCTCTCGGTGCTCGCCCGCCACTTGGTTCCGCGCTTTCTTTTGCCGGTGCCTTTGCGTAGGTGAAAGCATCAGCCTGCTCAGACTTAATAGCTTCTGTGACATTTTTGGTGGAGTTTCCGAGTACATCCCATGTACGAAGATCCTCTGGGTGCCCCCTACGCCCATCTAAACGCCGTGGATATGACACCTGTGCACAAGGCATCCCGCCGCTTCAGAGGCTTAGCTCCCGAGTGTGGTTGCCTTGTTTCCCCACCGCGAACCATGATTACTACAGCGACAAGCCAGACCATTCAGCTTTCCGTGAGTGCCAGCTGCTGATCTGCGATACTCCGCGTAGGCCCACACCGTTCCATGGCGACACGTTTGAAGACGTTGAGGACTGGTTGACCAGCTACGACCGGGTCGCAGTGTTTAATGCGTGGGACGAGGAGCGGAAATTGCAGAATGTTTATTTCGCACTAGAGGTTGCCGCCACGATGTGGTTCAAAAACCATGAGGTTTCCATTACTACGTGGCAGGATTTTCGGCTGAAGCTACTCGGAACATTTGGCAACGATACAAGAAAAGAGATGGCTGAACTTGCTCTACAGTCCCGATCACAACGGCCCAATTAGAGCGTTGCCATGTTTGTCGAAAAAATGACTACTTTTCAACCGGGCGGATCAGGCCATGTCGGAGGCAAAGAAAATGCGCCACCTCATGCGAGGCGTCAATGAGCAGCTGTTTGCTGGCCTTGTACGTGACCCTCCATATACCGTGGCTGATTTCGCGAAGGAAGCGACAAGCAGCGAGCGTGCCCTGAATCAGCAATTTGCACATTTTGATCGCTTTGCGAACATCGCTGCTGTGGACTTCCGCTTGCCGATGGCCGGAAACGATAGTGAAGCCCTTCGTGAACTGCAAAAGCTGCCCTCTCTCGAGCAACACCCGCGTGTTGGGGGCATCTCAGATGTTGTGTGCGAAGAGCTCCGCCAAATAGTGCCATCAGTACTATCACCCCAGCCGCCTGCGCCGTACATCATGACGTATAGCGACGTGTTGCGTACCCCTGCGCCAGAATCATCGGCACCCTGCAACCCTGTTCTTCCCGCTCGTCATGCGCCCCGTTATCCAGTTTCGACTGGTGTGCCTGACACTCCACCACCCGTTCGCAAAGCACACGCGTGGCGCACGACGGACAATCAACCTTCCTGCTTTCACTGCGGCGAAGCCGGTCACGTACTGCGTCACTGCCCGTACCGTCGGATAGACTTGCGCGGATTTTCACCGGATGCTCCTCGGCCGCGCTATAACAAACAACCTCACGAAATCGACCTTTACCTCAGCCATAACGTTCCCTCTGCATCCCTCCAGCGACGCCAGTCCAGGTAATCATCGCCGCGACAGTTTCCTCCAGCCGCCGTTCTTCCTTCAGGCAGTCCCCAAGTCCGCACCGGGAAACCTGATGACGACGACCCTCGGGGGTAGGGCCACTGTCGATGAACACTAATACCAACATCCTCCGCTCACCGATTCGATCACACAGACCAACCTCGGATCCTTCGCTCCGACCAACAGTCCGACCACTTTTCGACGATCGCTGAAGCTTTCCTGCGATGACGCCAATCGACGCACCGCTCGACCAACAAGTCCAACGACCTGCCGCCTATCACAGAAGCTTACCTTCGACGCCGAAATTCGACGCAATGGACGACCCTTCAACCCGACGATCCCTGACATGCCGCACTTTGTCGACGGTGAGCTACCTTCCGCCGAGATACCGATCGTCGTTGATAACCACCACACGACTGCCCTTGTAGATACTGGCGCTCATTTTTGCGTTATGATTCATGCCCTTGCTACCATCCTGCGAAAGGTCCTGACTCCTTGCCACGGAGCCCTGATAACGACAGCCGGAGGGCATGTGGCAATGCCGCTCGGAGTGTGCACCGCTCGCGTCGAGATTCCCCACGTAACTTTCTCGTGTTGCTTCGTTGTGCTAGCAGAGTGCTCCAAGAACCTGATTCTCGGCCTGTATTTTCTTAGAGAAAACGACGCAATCATCGACCTTCGTGACTTCATGGCGTCGTTTTTCACTCACTGCGCAATTTCCAATGAGTACACACAGCGCAGCGACGACTGCACAGACAGGCCAGTTTTCCGAGTCTGCGACGACCATATCACTCTACCTCCATGCACCAGCTTGTTTGTTAGAGTGCAGTGCGACAACCCTCCCGCCCTTCAGGGCCTCGCGGAAACGAACGTGAATTTATTGTTGAGCCTACAAGTCTTCGTCGCTCGGCGGGTATTTTCATTGAGTAAGAAATGAACTGAACTGCTTTTAACGAACTTTAGTGCCCAATACCGCCCTTTACCGCAAAGTACAGCCATCGCTTATTTTGACGAAGTCAGTGCGCCCTCCTCCCATTGCACCCTTTCGCTAGCCAACGAAGACCCTCCCGAGAGTACTGTACATACTGGTAAAACTGACGTGAATCCTGCTTTGCCTCTTTCCCAGAAACGCCGCCTTCAAGCAATTCTGGCACTTACCGTGACTGCTTTGCTATCACTTCCGAAGTGAAACAGACGTCAGTAACCAAACATCGAATTATAGTTTATCCTACCGAGCGCCCTATCCGCCAGCATCCCTACCGAGTATCGGTGAAAGAACGAGAGGCTATTCGGGCGCAGGTTGATGAATTGCTCCGCGACGATGTGATCCAGCCATCCACAAGCCCATGGGCCTCACCAGTTGTGCTGGTTGCTAGACAGGACGGAACACTCAGATTCTGCGTCGACTATAGGAGGCTCAACAAAATTACGAAAAAGGACGTCTACCCGTTGCCTCGAATTGACGACTCGTTCGACCGACTCCGCCACGCCCGATACTTTACATCACTCGATCTAGGCAGTGGACACTGGCAGATCAAAGTCGATGAAAGTGATCGAGAGAAGACCGTGTTCATTACTCCTGACGGACTGTACGAATTTAAGGTGCTTCGCTTCGGTTTGTGTTCTGCTCCCGCAACCTTTCAAAGAATGATGGACACTGTACTAGCCGGCCTGAAATGGCAGACGTGCCTCGTCTACCTTTACGACGTTTTCATTTTCTCTGCGACCTACGAGGAGCACCTCAAACGATTGACGGTCGTGCTAAATGCCATCCGCAAGGCCGGGCTCTCATTAAAACGAGAAAAATACCACTTTGCATTTCAACAGCTCAAGTTCCTGGGTCACGTCGTGAGTGCTGAGGGAATTAGCCCTGATCCAGAGAAGACGGCTGCCGTAGCTGCTTTCCCGACCCCCACTGATAAAAGATCCGTGCGTCGGTTTTTGTGCCTCTGTGCATATTACAGGAGATTTGTGCACGACTTCTCCCGCATAGCGGAACCATTGACTCGTCTAACAAAGGACGACCAGCCTTTCATCTGGGCCGACGAGCAGCAAAGGACCTTCGAGGATCTTCGCAAGCGCCTTCAAACAACGCCCGTACTTGGGCACTTCGACGAGGAGGCCGACACAGAATTACACCCCGATGCCAGTAACGTTGGCCTCGGTGCAGTTCTCGTTCAGTGGCAAGAAGGCGTTGAGCGGGTGATTGCTTACGCCAGCCGCATCCTGTCTCGTTCAGAAGCGAATTATTATACTACCAAAAAGGAGTGCCTTGCAGTTGTGTGGGCGGTAACAAAATTTAGGCCGTATTTGTATGGTCGGCCGTTTAGAGTGGTCAGCGACCACCACTTCATCTGTTGATTAACGAACCTTAAAGATCCTTCAGGTAGGTTAGCTCGCTGGAGTCTCTGCTTACAGGAGTTCGACGTCCCTATTGTGTACAAGAAACACAGTGACGCTGACTGTCTATCCCGAGACCCTATCCCGTGTTCTTCAATTGAAACATATGATTCCGAGCCTGCCAGATCTCGCTCAACAGCAGCGAGACGACACCAAACTCCGGCCCCTAATCGATTACCTCGAAGAAACCGCCTCATCGCCGCCTCGCTTCTTCACGCGTAGCCTGTCGTCGTTCTGCTTGAGTGACGGCGTCCTCTACAAGAAAAACTACGCTTCCACAGACATTCAGTATCTGCTGGTTGTCCCAACGTCGCTCCGTACCGACGTTTTGCAGGCATGCCATGATGAGCTTTCTGCCGGACATCTCGGTTTTTCGCGCACCTTGGCACGAGTACGACAAAAGTACTACTGGCCCAAGCTTGCCGCTTTGGTTCAGTGCTATGTTAGGACGTGCCGTGATTGCCAACGTCGGAAGATACCACCTGTCAAGCCGGCCGGCCTGCTGCAGCCTATTGTTCCTCCGCGAGTACCTTTTCACCAAGTTGGTATGGACTTGCTCGGGCTATTTCCTACGTCATCATTGGGCAACCGGTAAATTATAGTCGCCACAGATTATCTAACCCGCTATTGTGAGACGAAAGCTCTTCCCACAGGCGCGTCTACTGATATTGCAAACCTTTTAAACTTTAATCTAGTCCTTCGTCATGGTGCCCCATACGATCGTTTTAACTGACAGAGGCACGGCATTTACTTCAGCTCTAACCCAGGAGGTGATGCGGCTCAGTGACACTTGTCATCGCAGAAAAACAGCTTACCACCCTCAGACGAATGGCCTTACTGAGCGACTCAATAAGACCATCGCCGATACGCTTTCTATGTACGTCGACGAAGACCATAAGAACTGGGACCAGATACTACCGTATGTAACATTTGCGTATAACACCGCCGTCCAGGAAGCGACCCGCTTCACACCGTTTCGTTTCATGTACGCTCGCGAAGCTGTCACCATGCTGGATGCAATCCTACTGCCAGATGTGGCCCACCCATCGATTGCCGGTGTTGACCAATTTGTGGAGCATGCCGAGGCCGCTCGCCAGCTGGCTAGATTGAGAGTCCGGACACAGAAAGTTAAAGATGCTCGACGTTATTACCTTCGTCGCAGGGAGGTAATTTACAACCCTGATGATCAGGTTTGGGTGTGGATACCTGTTCGCCAGCGGGGTCGTTCCGAGAAGCTTCTGCGCCGCTACTTCGGCCCGTACGAAGTACAACGCAAACTCAACGCAAACGAAGTGATTCCGCAAGGAGCGGTTCGCTCATCCCGACGGCAAGCGCAATCAGAAGTCGTACATGTCGCCAGGATGAAGGCCTTCTACTCCCGCTAGGTCAAGCTACATGTGTTTTTTTTACTTCCTTTTACTGCTTTATGTGAATGTGGCATCCTCGCCGACTAAGGTTATCCTCGATCTCGCCACTCGGCATCGGGATGATGCCTTTTCAACCGGGAGGGGCAATGCCGCAATGTTATCTTACCGCCATGTGGCGAGCTCGGGAGACTGGCACGCGCTCGTCTTCTTCGCTCTCGGTGCTCGCCCGCCACTTGGTCCCATGCCTTCTTTTGCCGGTGCCTTTGAGTAGGTGAAAGTAAATCAGCCTACTCAATTTTACTAGCTTATGTGACAATATCATGCTCAAGACTCTGTGATATAGATATGTCTTCGCTTTAATGAAGATATACAATGTTGATTGAGTTGTCTAGGCTAAGCATGTTCAGCTCCGTATCCAAAGATTCTTTCCTTGGAAGGTTCAATTCTCATCTCACCATTTATTCCATAGATGATACCTAGGTTGGCAGGTTATGCAATGCTAGGTGTAGTTGTGACGTCACACAACCTGCCGATCAATCAGTGCTCGTCCATGGCACCTGCCAACTACTACCTGTCTGCAGGCTTCCTGTTGGGCAGACACCAAGTCAAGCGAAAAGTCTAGATAAAAATGAGACGAAGGTAGTCATGCCACGTGATCTTTGATCCAATTTTTTTAAGTATGCAGCATAAAAGGCACCAAGTTTAGACCCTTTGTTTAGAATCTAAGCAATGGCTGTGGTGCAACCTACTAAATAAATGATTAAATCCTCATTTCGTATGCACAGAATTCGCCCTAGGCAGAACATGTTAGGGTAATCGAGCCAACAACTGAGCAGGCACAGTAGATATTGAAGCCGTTTTTTCTTGCCTGTACCTTGAAAATGAGTCGGATACATTTCCATTGCATATTTCCAGGCTTTTATCCGCGCATATGCGTTTTTATCAAACGTCGCACAAGAGAACAGATGATTTGGGAACATACTGAAATAATCTGATGGTGACAAAATGCAGAAAGGTTCGATGCAGTGACCCTAGAACGGTAAGGTCTCTAATTAATCTGGACTTGAAGAAGGAATCGGACAGACTAGTAAGAAAGAAACCGAACAATGATTTAGCGATCCGGGGCAATGTAGAAAATTTAGGCTCTTGCAGCAGAATAGGCATACAGTGCTAACGGTGGAAGAAGACCTTAGCTTAGATGACATGAACAATAACCTCAGGGGTATTACTGACTGCGGGGAATCAATAGGTGGTAGAATTGTTCGAGACGATACTGGTAAACTAAGGAGACAAAAGATTTGATTAAGAAACGGCAAAGTATGAAAGCCTCCTACCTATCAGACCGAATACAACTCCCGAGATATCACAGCTAATCATAAGCGCAAGGTGGCCCATGAGGAAATATAAAATGGGGAAAATTAACCATGCTCTAAAGAACGGTAGTAGCCTGAAAGCAGCAAAGGAAATTAGGCAGAGGCAAAAATCAGATGTATGCACTTATGGACAAGGCGGGCAACGTCACTACTAACATGGACAAGATAATCAAGCTAACCGACGAGCTCTATACGGACCTCTACAGTAGCCAAAGCAGTTAGGACAAAAACAAAATTGGCTGTACTGAAGAGCAATCAGAATTTCCGTTAGTACCGAAGGACGGGTTTAAGAAATCCTTAGAAGCTGTGAAAAGGGGGAAAGCAGCTAGGGAGGATCAGGTACCTACTTATTTGTTTGAAGGACTGATGAGATATTGCGCTAAAAAATTGGCCACCCTGTATACACATTGCCTGATAACGACAAAAGTACCGGAATCACGGAAGAACACTAAAATTATCTTCATTCATAAGAGGAAAATAAAGGCTTGAAAAAGTACAGATAAATCAGCATATCATCCGTTGCATACAAGGCATTTGCTATAATATTCGCTAATAGAGTCAGGAGAACCTTAAAGTTTATTCAACCAAAGGATCAAGCAAGATTTTGAAAAGGATTCTCTGCCATCGCTCACATCCACACTATCAACCAGGCAATAGAAACGTTCTCGGATTATAACCAGCCCCTATACATTGCATTCATTGGCTACGAGAAAGCATTTGACTCGTTCGAAACCTCAGTAGTCATGCAGACATTGCGAGATCAGGGTGTAGGTGAGCCATATGTGAAAGTACTGGAAGATATCTATAGTGACTGCACAAAATACCATAGTTCTGTGTAAAGAAAGTGATAACATTGCGATTAAGAAAACGTTAGGTAAGGTGACATGATTGCCCCAGTACTCTTTACAGCTTGCTAAGAGGGTGTATTCAAAGACATGAAATGGGAGCAGTTAGGCATGAGAGACGACGAATAATATTGTTGCGAAGATCGGCAGTGGTGCAAAAGGAGCCCCCTCACTAGGCCAGCCATTAAATCATCGTTAACCCTGTTGCTATGTTGTGCCGTCTCCTTTCTTGTCGCCACGTAACATTTTCGTTGGAGGTGCGGAGTACATCATCCTCATTCTCACCTTCGAGCTTCGACGCCATCCATACGTCGGGACCATTGGCCGAGAGCCCGTGAATATTGCAGCTCAGCTTCGACCCAGCCCTTCCTGCCCAGACCCGATCAGCCGCAATTACCGCTGCCCTTCCCCAGCCTGGATCTGAAGACAGCGAGGACAGACGGGGACAACACCAGACCAAAAGGCCGAACGAACTGAAGGACACAAACACGCAACCCCCACCCAAGCCGTCCGACGTGACCTCGAGCCATCGGTCTCATAGATACTTTGGCGGCGGATGGCTGAAGAGCTCCAGGGCAGGCGGCTCACTCAAGCATCATCGTTGTCATCGTCATCGTGTGGCAAGCACGTCATTCTCTTCTATCGTTTCTTGAACATCCTCACAACACTTCACCACCGACTTCAATGAACCGATCGGGACGATCGCTCTGTGGCGCCGGGAAGTGTTGCTAAGATCGGCAGTGGCGCGAGAGGAGCCCTCGCTCTAGGCCACCGATTAAATCATTGTTCACACTGTATCCTTGATGTGCCGTCGTCTTACTTGTCGCCACGTAACAATATCAAAGTAATCAGCGATTAGCTGACGACATTGCGTAGGCCTCACGCTGAAGAAAACAAAGTTCCAGTTTGTTTATCACAAGGAAGGCAGTTGTGGTAAACAAACTGGAACTTTGCTGTCTTCAGGGTGAGGCCTACGCTTCCTATAGCTTCTAGATTTCAGGCGGAGAAGATGATCGGGGAATGTGCTTGAGAAGATTACAACATCGTCAAGGTAGACCAGACATGTTTGCCACTTGTGTCCGGCCAAGACGGTGTCCATAACGCGATGAAAGGCTGCTGGCGTAATATAGCGGCCGAGCAGCATCAGCTCAAACTCGTACAGGCCATCCAGGGTGCCAAAAGCACTGTTCTCCCGGTCGCGCTCATCAACTTCGGGCTGACATTAACCTTTTTTCAGTTCAGTTCAGTCGTTCAGTCGTGTCCGACCTTTCTTGACCCTATGGACCATGTCACGCCACGCTTTCCGGTCTCTCACTATCTTCCTAATCATATGAAAAGGAGCACGTCTTAGATAAACGAGTGCGTCATCAATGCGAGTGTGATAATAAACATTCCTCTTGGTGTCGTTATAGATGCCGCAATAGTCAACACAGAACCGAAGAGGGCCATCCTTTTCCTTCACCAGTGCTACTGGAGGTGCCCATGGTCTGTGCGAGCGTTGGAATATATCGTCGGCAAGCATTTCGCGCACTTGATTCTGAATGACTTCATATTCTTTGGAACCCGGTAAAGCGACAGGCGAAAAGGGTGTGCCGCGTCATCGGTAACGATTCTATGTTAGAGCGCCTGCCTCGGCTGCGGGAGGTGGTTAGTTCGAAACCCACCGCCGGACACCCACCGGTAAAAATGGGTACAAGCGTCCCCCGGCCTGACACTCGGCTTTTCTAGGGGTGTGCGCTTGGGAGAAGCTCCGCGAACCCTGCTGTGCGCCCCTCCTCCGCGGTGGGCCCAAACCCAGTTTCGAACCTCGCAGCCTGCAACGGTGATTCAGTTTGTCTTGCAAAGTTACTTTCTAATTGAGCCTCACCTGCAGTGCTCCCTTTGAGCCTCAGCTCGAGCAGTCTAAAAAAGGAAGGGCCACATAATGGGCTTTTGCGCGCGAGGCAGACTTATTGTGTCCAATGGCAGAACGAATCACTGCCACATCGGCGCAACTATTTGGGCCGTGACACCTTTTACCAAGCATTTCACCCCAGAAGAGCCGAGCGCCAGGCCAGGGGAAAGCTTGTAGCCATTGAAAAATCGGCGGGTAACCGGCGGCACCAGGGATCGAACCCGGTACCTGCCGAATGCGAGGCGGATGCTCTACCACAATGCCACCGCTTTTTTTCTTTATTGCATGAATTGGTACAAATACATCAGTAAAAGATCGTGGTTGCCATGCCCCTTGGCTGACAACCGTGTCTAATGGACTTTCATTACCACAAGTTCGCCCATCAGACTCAAGACCTCCTCCGCAGCGTCTTGCTGCTTCAAAATTTCTTTTAGTTTATACACTTGTTCAACAAAATAATCACATACAAATCGTGCATCGACATCACAGTGTCTATAAGCCATCCTACTCCGCCAAATACTGTGAAGGCCCTATAGCATGATGAGGTCATACTGAAAATCATCATTAACAGTTGTCAGGTACCGAATTCCACGTGGCGTCAATGGCAGGTCTTTTTTAAGTGTCCTTTGTAGCACATGCCAGTAAAACGCCGCATCCCAACAATCCAGGAACACGTGCTGAACTGTTTCAGGTTTCCTACAGGGTCTTGAATATTTGGCGGCTAGGATTAAAAAAATTCCTATGCAAAACCTACTGCCCCATTCGAGCTGAAATAACGTTCAGAATGTAGCAAAATATAGTCTACGTTATCTGATAAGTGATTCAACATCGGTGCTTGCCTAGATTTTCCGAAATCGAGAAAAAACTGCTCTCGGTGGCGTGCACAATTTTCGCAGAAGAGAGTCGAAAAGGTATTTTGACACGGTGCGTCATCTGTCGGGCAGCGAGGCAAGCGCGCTAACGGCCGGGATGGAGCTTGCCTCACTGCTCGACAGATGACGTACCATGTCAAAGCAGCGTTTCGACTCTCTTCTGCGAAAATTGTGCACGCCGCCGAGAGCACTTTTTCCTCGATTTCGGAAAATCTAGGCAAGTACCGATGATGAATCATTTTTCAGATAACGTAGACGATATATTTCTACTTTGTGAACGTTATTTCAGCTCGAATGGAGTAGTAGATTTTGCATAGGAAGTTTTCAAATCCCAGCCCCCAAATATTCATGACCCTATACATAGTAGACAGTTTGAGCCCCAAGGTACAAAGAGGCCCTTTTCTTCCATCCATGTTTTGACTGGGAGGGCTCCTGTGCTCAAGCGAGTTAAAAACATGACTCTTGCACCGGGCGTAAAAACAATGCCACCGCTTCGGTCTGGCGAACTCCGGATGACCTGGAGAAACAGTATTGGAATTCCGCAAGCTGTGCTATTTATTTGGCCCTCGCGCTCACAGAGAGATTTGGCGCAATGCTTACACCCAAAGGTGTACTATTCTGCTGCGAAGAGAAGGGAGAGAAAGCACTCTCGGACAGAGCAACAACTTGAATAGGGCAGTAATGCTCTCGATGGTACCAAGAGCCATGCATTTGGTAAGGGAGTGCAGAGTGCTGCGAAAGGGGGTGACAAGGACGTGTTCGCAGCCAGTATCCAGCTGCGCGAGACCTCGAGAAACGCCAAGGCTCCGTTCAAGAAGCAGCTGAGCATTTCCTTCCAGTAGAACTTCGCCAGAAGCAAACTGGTCGGACGTGACAGGGCGAAACACGGTAAAGTCACGTGCTCTGCAAGGACGCATGCCATGTAAACTTGGGGCTTTATTCGCGCCAAAGTATATCGAGGTCGACGAAGCGTGAGGCGGAAGTCGGCAAAGTCGATTACAGAGCTACAATCGCTCTAAACACCCATGACAAGAATGTCTCTGGAACAATTCGGCAGTACAACGAAGCTGACAGGGAACGTGAGGCCGTTAATTCCAATACGAGCAGTGCATCTGCCAATTGGTTTTACGAGGTGTCTTTCAGCTGTTCTGATATCGGAGACATCCCACTGCATCGTTACCTTGCAAAGTCGACAGCATAGCTCTCCACTCATAACAGATTAGTCTCCACCTGTGCCAACGAGTGCGGTCGTGTCGTATCCATCGATCACAACATCAGGATTATTGTACACCATGCCGGGAAGGTCGTCGGAAGCTCCATCGGTAAGTTCATCAT
This sequence comes from Amblyomma maculatum, assembly GCF_055883805.1. Taxonomy (NCBI): domain Eukaryota; kingdom Metazoa; phylum Arthropoda; class Arachnida; order Ixodida; family Ixodidae; genus Amblyomma; species Amblyomma maculatum. The sequence continues at coordinate 36,844,571 of NW_028146738.1, forward strand.
AAAGATCATCGGGAAGGTCGTGGGTTCGCGCGGGGTTGCTGGGCGATGCACGCTTTCCTACCGATTGCCATAAAGGGGAGAATCGTACTGCAGGGTGGTGGCGAGCGAATGTCACAACGGTACGGTCGGTCTGGCGGTGCGCAGATATTCAAGCGATGTCACGGGCTGCTCGCCAAACTCCGGGCAGAGAGTATTCCGCTTGAAGCCGCGAAGACCCAGCCTGTGATAAGGGTAGCGAGGGTAGAGTTGGCCTGTTTCTCTATAGTGGAAGCATAGCGTGCATTGGTGGTTGTCCTCCATATGTCGGCCTTGCTCATCCAGCACTACTGCGGACTACGATCATACGCAGGGGTACGGGGTTGTGCAGGCAAGTATTCACGACAAAGAGTAGGCCTGGTTGCTTAGGCGGCGAGTGACAAACGACGGACGCGTATGTCTCGAGGGACTGTGTAGGTGAAGAAGCAACCGAGCACTGTGGGTAAAGGGCACGTTGTACTTCTTTGCGGAAAGCATCCGTGAAGGCGCAAGATGCCGTACCACCAGGAGACGGAAGCAGCTGCCGTATCGCATCTCAGACAACTTCTCGGATGATCTCGGGCAGAATCTAGGTGTCGAAAGCATCTACAGGAAAGCGAGCATCTGAAAGGATCAAAATTATGGGACATCCAGCAAGGCCGGTGCCTCCATTGAAGCGACGATAATGGTCCACTCACGTAAACAAGGCTCGCTTGATGTTCATCGCCCCTGTTACAAATTGTTCCACTGTTGTCAGCGAATCTCCAATACGCCTGGCTAAAATGTCACACTTGTGGGATCTTGGCTTTCCGCGGCTGCTGGTAGCGGTGTTAAGAACTCTGAATAATTTAAGGGGGGTGGGGTACAAGAACACAGATCATGCCGGCCTAAACCTCGTGGCGCTACTCAGTATCCTGGAGGATGGGGAGATGGGAAGGTGAGGAGGGGTGGGGAGGTAATAATTATGGCCAGCACCAAGCAAATCGCTCGGAGAACACCGACAGGAAGGGGAGTCCGGTATGGTGGCACTGGTGCAGCAGCGCTCCTGGGTAGATCCAGGCGAAGCCTGGTACTGCGCCTCTGCGAGGCAAAGCGAGGACGGATGTCAGCAGGACGCCACGACGGTTAAGAGTACTGCTGGCTTCGCTTAGACAGTGCAGTGAGGCGGGAAACGTCTGTGGACGTACCTTAGACACGGTTTCCGCGCTATTCACATTCAACATAATTCCTTGCACACAAAACTGCCAATATGACCACGTATTTCCGCTTGCGGCCGGTGCAGGCGGAGACCAGGGCTAAATCGCGAGGGTCTAGAAAAAGAAAATGCTAGCAATGTGCTTAATTCTTGCTTATCATTTCACCGCGTTGTTGGTCACAAAAGCGTCGCTCATGGAAGGTGTGCAGTGAACTCCTCCAACATTTTTGCTTGGCGTAGTTGGGAAAAATGACGATCGAAGAGGTTTGGCCATATGCAGAGAACATCACTGGAATAAAGTCCATCAGCGCAAGGTTCTACCGTATGGGGTTTAATAAAACCCAGTTTTCAACGTGCGTTTGCCGCTCATTGCGAGCTTTAAAACAACCAGCACATTATGGCAAATGGTTTTGACATGAAAAGCCCCTCTATTGGGTAGACAGGAAAAAAGCAGCACAAGGAGACTGAACTGTGCTGCATCGCTTTTGAGCGTCAATTGTGCGTTACTCTGTTTGGCACAGCCTGATCGGTTAGGGAAAGAGCTTTAAATATGCGACAGATATAACCAGTGGTTGCACCCTTACCAGCCCAATTCATCAGCAATATCACATTCAAGCGAGGTGAAGCAAGCTTTCAGGGCTCAAATTCGATGTCTTGTGGAAGGCCAGGTAAATGCGGTAAGGTCGAGACGGCAAGGCAAGGGATGCCGTGCCTGGCGTTTATTCTGATGGACAACCGAGGCGCGTGCCACCGGTGGTGCCGCAGGATGATGACGATGGTATGCATACGTGAAAGAAGAAGGTCCTTGGAAGGCTCACACAATTTCCCCAGGGGGTCGGAAGAGGCCAGCCTGGCCGCTTCTAAGGAACTGCTGCATCGCGGCGCACAAAGGGCTTCAAACGAGACACATGAACTATTTCAGTATCACGGTGACGTCGATCGGCTGGGGAATGAATAGGTGTCACTTGGTAGTTCACTGGGGAAGTTTGGGGGATGACCATGTATGGATCAAGGTAGCGGTGGTGAAATTTATCACTAAGGCCAGGGGTGTGGAGAGGTCCGTTAAGTAGTACTTCGTCACCAGGACGGAGAGAGACCTCATGATGAGTAGGATTGTAGAGACTCTTGCGATCTTCCTGGCAGGCTTCTGTGCTGAGGCGAGCAAGGTGACGGAATCTGGCCACACGGGATACGAACTGGGCAGGTAATGATGTGGAGGAACAGTCAGACGTAGAGAAGAATGAACTGTTCAGCATTCTGGTGGGAAGGCGGCCATAAACGAGGAAAAATGGAGAGTAACCGGTAGTCCACTGTACTGCTGTATTATAGGCGAATGTGACGAATGGTAAAATAGTGTCCCAATTTCGATTATCCGGTGTCACGTACATGGAGATCAAATCCGATAAAGTGCGATGAAATCTTTCAGTCAGACTATTAGTTTGAGGACGGTAGCTTGAAGTGGTCTTGTGAACGGTGCATGATGCGTGGAGAACTTCGGCTACGATTCTCAATAAGAAAGTCGTCCCACGGTCACTTAGGAGCACCCGAGGAGCGCCATGCCACAATACAATATATTGCAAAACCAAATTTGCAACTTCTTGAGCCGAGCCAGTGGGCACGGGTGCTGTCTCCGCGTAGCGCGTAAGTTGATCTATAGCCGTGATGATCCAATGGTTGTCCCATTAAGAGAGAGGCAGGGGACAATATACGTTGACGCCAACTACTTCGAATGGTTTGGCGGGACAGGGAAGGGGTTGTAGGAGACCAGCTGGTGGAGACGTCGGCCGTTTGCGACGTTGGCACAGGGGGCAGGAAGCGACGTATCTAGCTACACTGGAGGACAGGCCAGGCCAGAAGAACTGTCTTTTCACGTGGTCGTAGGTTTTGTGAAAACCTAGGTGACCTGCCGTAGCGTCATCATGTAGAGTCGCTAGGATACTTGTGCGAAGCACACGCGGAACGACTGGGATCCAGTGGGCTCCCTCAGGGCAATACATGTAGCGGAGTAGGATGCCATCTTCGAGCCTGAAGTTGCGTAACTGTCGGCGGAGCCAAGCATTGGGTGCGGTAAAGCGCCATTAAGGCGGTCGATAATGAGACGGCAGTAGGCGTCGGCTAGTTGCGGCGAGCGGAGAGCGTGTTGTCAGAGGCGTCAAGCGAAACTGCTGTGATATGCGCTGGAGGCAGATAGAATTTGCTCTGGTCATAGGAGGAAATGCACTGCGATGAAAAACGGCAGGTTAATGTCGAAAGTGGGCAGCGAGAAAGCGCGTCGGCATCTTGGTGGTGGCTACCCGATTTATAAACGACGTCGAACTGGTACTCTTGTAGACGTAGAATCCAAGTCGGGCCTGTCTAATTTTTCAGGGAAGACAACCAGCAAAGAGCATGGTGATCGGTCACAATTGTGAAGTGGCGACCATATAGATAAGGACGAAATTTCTGAACCGCCAAGACAACGGCAATATATTCCTGCTCGGTAATGGTACAATTTTGCTCAGCTGGAGTCATTGTCCGGCTGGCGAAGGCAATCACTTCCTCACGGGACGTTGCGTCGCGCAGTAGAAGTACAGCCCCGTGACCACTGGCATCAGTTTGCAGGACGGTTGGAGCGGTGCCGCTTAAGTGGGAAAGAACAGAATCCGATGTCAGGGCGTGCTTGAGGTTCTTGAATGCAGTTTCGCACTGTGCAGTCCACACGAAATTGCTGCACGCTTTAAAGGAGTATAGACAGGTACATTTTCTGATCCAGTATTTTTGCTTTAATCGATCCACTGTGGTCCAAAACAGAGGGACTGCGACCCAAAATGTCCCAGCACAGATCAAGTAATTTATTATTAGTGCATTTATCAGGGCCAGTTTCGGTTTCGATCTCTCCGGAAACAAGCGCGCGATGACGTCAAAGAAACGAGAACGCCACACGAGCGCCCCCTACTGGCAACGTTGGTGATCACGTCAACACAAAATCTAATGACGCCTTCGGGTCGCGTTTTTCGTCTGCTTGCTATAGCACCCAATAGCATGGATGTTACTAACATTGCTGGGCACTTTAATCCCAACCCGCTTGCCTGCGACTCAAGCGACGAAGCAGGAATCAGCAGCAACCACGAAAGCTTGGTGGGTTGACGCGCAGCAAATGTCCACTGGTAGGAATGTTGAACAAAGGAACCGTGAAGATGCTTCTTTATCAGTCCTGTTGGCCAACGCTGTAAGCCAAGCTGTTCTAAAAAAAATGTGTTAGTAATGACGCGATCAGCCACAGTAACCCGTAAGCTCTCCCGATGGCTCCCGTGCTCACGCCTGTTCAAAGCGCTGATTGATCCCCACGCGGCAGTTCTCCGTGCCGCCGTCTAAGCATGTGGCGCCATCTGACGGAGTCAAAGCAATCTCGGTGCGTAAAGCCGTGGCCGCCGCGATCAGCTCCCAAGTCATAGCTGCCTCATAGCATCCGCTATCGGTAATCAAGCTATCGCAGATCGCTGTTCATTCGCTTACATAACTATTTGTGGAAAGGACTATCAGTCACGATTAAATTGCGAGGATTATTCGGCCATACGGAGATCCTGGTAGAAATAATTACAGTGATACACGCGAACGTTTTTTTTCCTACAACTGCTGCCCGGTGCGACGCACCGAGCCCGGCCATGTGCCGTCACTGCTCTTTGCTTTGACGACCCCACGTCACAGTTTTGATTACGTCATGTTGTTTACCTATGTACACGTTTTCGTCACAGAGATGTCGATGCCAATGGGTTTTGAAAAACGAAGTATGCCTGGCTTGTTTTTAAAATCAAATGAAAATATCTTCGCAGAAACGTGCGAGATTGGTATTGCTTGGGGAGCATCTCTGTATAACTAGAATAGCAATCGTATTCCTTCCGACGCTTCCAAAAATGGTGTCTATACTCCTTTAAGGAGTTCATGAAAGGGAGCAGCAATGGTTGTAAAATGTCTAATACAACGGTGGAAATAGGATGCCAGGCCGAGAAAACTGCGCAAATCTGCAGTCCGTTGAGGAAGAGCAAAATTCAGGGCCGCAATGATTTTTTCAGGGTCTGGACGAATGCCATCATGACTAACTAGATGTCCCAATATTTTAACGTTATTCAGTGCAAAATGGCGCTCCTTGGTTTTGCGTTGAAGGCCTGCTGAAGTGAGACACGTGAGACCTTCATTCAGGCACGTAAGATGGTCTTTAAAAGTTGACCAAAAGATAACAATGTCGTCCAAGTAACATTAACAGGTTCCCCACTTTAGGCCACGAAGTAAAGTGTCGATTATTCTTTCAAATGTCGCTGGTGCATTACAAAAGCCGAAGGGCATAACATTAAATTCGTAAAGTCCATCGGGAACTGCGAAAGCGGTTTTTTCTTTGTCGCCCTCGTGCATAGGTATTTGCCAATAACCTGAGCGGTGGTCCAAGGTCGAGAAATTTTCAGCGCCTTGGAGAGAGTCAAGGACGCCATCAATTCGAGGCATCGGGTATACACCTTTGTGGGTAATTTTGTTGACTGCACGGTAGTCAGCCCAAAAACGTAACGACCCATCCTTTTTTTTAACTAATACTACTGGAGAGGACCATGGGCTTGTTAAGGGACGAATATTGTTGCGACGGAGCATGTCATTTACGTTTTCTTCAATAACCTTTCTTTCAGAGAGGGAAACCAGATGAGGCCATCGGAAAACGATAGAGTTACCTTCAGTAAAGATGCGGTGGTGTGCAGCAGTAGTCCGTCCCAGTGGTGGGGAAGTGGTATCAACAATAACGCGGTGGTGTCGAAGCAATTTCAGCAGTTCTTGGCGTTGGTTAGGCGTGAGGTTCGGATTAACAATCTGAGAGGACAGGAAGAGAGACGTCTGTCGAAACAGCTCTTGAGGCAGAGAGGCGGTGAGCACCAGCAAGGACCAAGGTTGAACATTTACCATGCAAGGCAGAAAAGTTCCTTTTGGGAGCACGAGGGGTTCACGTGAAGTGTTAGTGGCCGCTACTGCCGCTGAGCCGTTGCGAAACCGGACTAGACTTGACGGGAAAGGAAGGCGATGCCGCTTGCAAGATGACGATGGTTTGTACACGTGAAAGAAGATCCTTGGAAAGGGCACAGTATATTCGATTGCATACCCTCATTATTCGAGAATATTTCTCACCGCACTTGGCAAATAATATATAAAGATTGTCGCAGTCTCTTGATGTCCACATAGTGCTTCTTGGTATGAAATTGCCAAAACCTGCCGCAGTTCAACCACTGCGGCCACATCGCCAATGCGAAGCGCCCCTCATTGATACACTCCATCCTCGGCGCCCCTCATTGATACACTCGGCGCATGCAGAGCGCAAACTATTATAGTGTAGCCTGTATTTTTCTTTCCGCCTACAGAGGCACTAGTTTCTTCCCTCTTCCATAATATTTACCTATCATGGCAGAGACGATTTTAATCTTATCAACCAAGGTAGCGCCTCCAAATTACCTCCAACTTACTTCTAAGCGCGCTCGTGAAAAAGAGCCCAAAGAAAGTGAAGAAAAACAATGGGGGGAAGGAAGAGCTGTCAGCTCCATCTTTGGGAGAGTGTGGCGTGGCGTCGTCACTCGCTCCCATATGCTGATCCTCGTTCGCGTACGTGCACACTGTACATGCTTAATCGCTAGTTCCTTATTTGTGTCTCCATTTTCTGACACAGGCATTATCATAGCAGGCGTAAAATACTACATTATGTGAAAGACCACCCGACACAGTACAAATATTTGTTTTAACCCAGTCCTACTTAAATGCATACATAGCATATAGGGGTCGGTTTTATGACTCGGCAGTCAAGGGTCAAGCGAATGAAAGGCTTCGATTGATTCCGAAATCTTCCGATCTCAAAGCCGCTAGATTTTGTGACTCCTGCCAACTCGGCTACATTGTGCGGTGTTGTGACATCGCAGAAACCGTCGACCAATCACTGCGCGGCTGTGTCACTTACAACGGCAACCTGAAGCGTGCTCGTTAATTTGTGCTCACAATGACGACACCGGATTTTTTTAAAAAGTTTTTTATGTCCTCGCTCCAGAGTTAGTCCCTTGTGTCGCTCGATCGCAGTTACTCCGCTCCACAAGATGCAGGAGGCAAGAAACGCAGGTCATATTTAATCTTCCTTCGCTTGAGAGAGATGGCCATGCTATATTCCATCGCAAACATAGCTTCCGGTCAACTACTCTACTTCACCGAAGAGGGATGAAGAGCATGGCCACATTTTTCAATCTTCCGTAGCCTTAGATCTGTCATAGTTCAGAATTGTTTTCTTATTCTTGGAAGTACGCCGCATATTCATGGCAGCACTATTCCTTAAGGAATTGTATGGCTGCTACAGCAGCAACGTATTAAGGAACCACGCCAACCGAAGCAGGTCAGCCTGATGGAGGCGCCCATGGCTTCACGGGCTTTGTAGGGGCCGAATTGATTGCCAGTCTGGTCCACTAACATTGTTCAGCGGGGACAACTCAACCATCTTATGTTGTGCCCAAGTAGTGGCTGATATGACCAACGTGGACAATGGGAACAATGTGTGGGACACCGATGATAGTTGCGCTAAGACGAATTGATTTAGGAGAAAGACGCCATCATGTCCTTCCCTGCTCTTAAAACACTGGAATGATCAGCTCTGATTCGGTGTGGATTTGCCCTTTATTTATTACAAATACCTACAGCGCCTAATGCTGCAAGCTAAGCTGCGGTAAAGTGTAATCTATGAATGCAAGAAATGGTCAGTGCAATACCTAAGTGAACCATTTCCGTAACAGGTAAAGATGGGTTGGTGGCGGAAATTGTAGTGCGAAGGTTAACATTTTCTATTTTGAAACTAAAGGAACGACTTATATCAGGCGATTTCACATGTCTTTCCTTTCTCGGTCGTCGAAACCATTAGCCAAGAAATCTTGACAACTACGAGCACACTCAGTTTTTTTTTTTTTTTCGCCGCATGCGTCCTGTAAGTATTCCTTTAATCTTCAGTCATTTCCCGCCTGTGTACAACTTGAATGCGAATGACGCTGTACGAACAGTCACCTTTGCAGGTTTTCCTATTGCGCTTACCTCTGTGATGCTCGACGTGCTGCAGCATTTCCAGCAGATTGACTGCGTTGCCTTGCTGGTCGACACCCATCGAGAAGCCCGACACATTCCAGGAGCTCGTTGCTCGGCCGAACGAATACATTTCGTGCCATCCTACATCAGAGGCGTTCACCACTGCCGATTCTACCCGAAACACCAGTAGCTCAACAGTTCAACACTCCGAGCGCAGGGCAATTCTCGCCTCGGAGCTTGCAAAGCCGCCACACTACACTCCTCAGATCTGACTGTACTGACGAGCTATCTTTCAAGACAATTTGACAGCATTGCTGTGCTGCAGCAAATCCTCGATCACTACTTGCAGACGACGAACGGCACGAAGACCACTCGTAACCCTAGCAAAAAAGACCAATAGGGAGCGTTATCGGTTCTATAAGAATCGGTATTGGTTCTGTAGGTATTCGATGTGTTGTATCTGCATTTCTATGGGACTTATACAGAAACTCATAAATCTTATAGACTGGTACATATTTGTCCTATAGGCAATAGTATTGGTTTCATAGGTTTATCTGTGGGTTGTATAAGAAAAGTATCAGACCAGTGCAGAAGCCCATACATCTTATAGGCTGATACATGCTTGTCTTATAGACCACTACATATTGGTTCATGTGTCTGATACGTCAGTATGCCTTTGTTTATGAGTCTTACATGCAGGATCAGCCAGTTGGAGATTTTAGGTCTTATTTATTGTTTCCTTTTCCATCTCTGACAAATCCCCAAAACTCACGCATTCATCCCGTTTATTGAGTGTTGCCGTACGTACAATATTAGCCGCAATAACAATTGAGAACGCCGCGACACAAAATATTCTTAATTCTACGCGCGGTCTTAACAAACTACGTACGGTTGGAGCTGCAAGACGCGCGACGCTGTTGCTACTGGATCACTGAATGAAGATGGAAAAACGCACTGTTCCGTCGGGGCCCAGCTGAGTCACAATCACCTACATGTGCAGAGCAGGGCAGTGAAATTGAGAGGCGCGCGTCCAAGCAACTGCAACCGCCGCCGAAGCGAGAGGAGTCGACATCGGGCACGCGACGAGTACGGATCGGGCTGCCGACGCGGTAGCGCGATGCCGGCGGTGTTCGCAGCGGAGAGGTAGGTTTCCTTTCTCTCACTCCCACTCCCGCGCAAGCGTTCCCGTGCTGGCCTTTCTCATCCTCCTTTCCACCTTTCCTCTGGGCGCGCATGCGCAGCTCCGTAGAGGCATTGGCGCTGGTGCGATCGCTGGCGGCTGATCGGGCTGGCGGCAGCTCGGTCGGTGCCCTGTGTTTATGGCGTTTTTTCGGGGTGCTTCTCGAGGATATCAACGTTCCAGCGCACGTTCAGCTTTTGATCAGGTGCGTGTGCATCACTTACAACTTCGGGCTAACGTTTATACTTTGTCAGTGTATGATGTGGCTTTGCGTTGCAGAATGCCGTTGCCTGCGCGCTAACAAAGGAATTTGAATCGCGCGGTGTGATATAACGCAGCGCCGAGTTTGAAAGTTGTCGGCACGATTTCTTGAAAGTATTGATGGAACTTTTTAGCGTTAATCTGTTTTCGAATGTCGTGCGCACTGTGTTCAAGTGGCAGAACCTGTGGTGAGGCGCAAGGCGGAATGTTGGTTCAGCAGCTACCTCGGCGTTCAGTAATGGCGGCGCCTCTCCTAACTGCCTCCGCCTCCGCATGAATACGCGCGCAATCGCGGTTGCTGGTATATGTGTGGGCCGATTTTTTGAAGTCGTGGTGTTGTGGCGCTCTTGAAATCGCTTATTTTTCAAGCTGTAACGCAATTTTTTATTTCTTTCAGGTGCCGTAGTACTGGAGAGACTACATCATCGGGCCGAAGTCGGCAATCTTGGAATCGAGGGCTACCTGGATGAATGTTTGGATTATGTGCCAGTATGCGTTGCCGCTGTCATTGTGGATTAAAATGTGTATACATGTACCTGCTGCGTAACTCATCCCTAGAAAATGGAACATAGCTGCCCTCTCCCTTCAGGTATCCGGAGAGGTAAACACCCGCAGCTACTCGATGAGACCAATATTCCATAGGGCCTACAAACCAATAGGAAGCATACTGGTTTTGTATGTCTATCAGATTATTGACAGCTATGGGTGTACTAGCATTACAGACCTATCTGTTTTATCTGATGCCATAGGACCGATAAAACCATAACCTATACGACCAGTAAACAATTGACCTATAAAACCAATACTCCAGCAGACCTGTAAAACATATAGGCTAGAATACCCATAAGACCAATACTCTGGCAGACCTATAAAACCAATATCAATAATCTGATAGGCTATTAGTTTTCTATTGGATTTTTTTGCTAGGGAAGCGTACCTCCCTCCACGGCCGCCGCCATTGCTGGGTTATTATAACCGCGCAGACCAATAATTTCTTACCATGGGAAGAAAGGGTTTGAAATAAGAAAGCAGTTAGCGCCGTCACGCGGCCGCACGCTTCTGCCCCCATTAGAGATTGTCTCAAACGTCCTTTATTTCATACGTGCTCATAATTTGCCTTTCTATTCCGTTTAAAAAGCCATACAAGGTGTATATAAAGTTATCCTTTTACTTTTAATAACAAGCTAAGAAACTACGGTAGGCTAACGGCTGCATAAATCAGCTTGCCTGTCGCCATAGTCTCATTAGCATAATTCGGGCACCTCGCCACTCGGCGAAATTATGGCGGCCAAACGTCATCATTTTCGGTAATGGCGGCACGTCAGTTACGTCATGACGCGTCACTTTGACGTAATCTAAATATGCTTGCGTATCACGTGTTTCACGTGACATAGCTCCAGCCAATCAAATTTGAGCATCCGCTCCTTCCCAGTATGCCATTATTTTCATCACATTGGTTAATCGAGCATAAGTGTTCTCCAAACCACCATCAGTAACTTTGCTTCCACTCCAAAATCATTCGTATTTGTCATCCAGGCAACAAGGATAGCTCCGGTTGAAATCAATTTTCACGGCTACGTCATTTTGACGTAACCGCTAAAAGTGCTTGCCTCAACTGATGGCTTCGCGCCACAAGTTTGAAGCACGTGACTCTTTTCTGAGCCAATCAGAAAGACAATATGGCGCCGCCAGGGGAAGGCGAATGTCGAGGATCGGGCCCCAGCTATCGGCCTATCACTACGGTGTCTAGATGGGTAGGTGTGCCGACCGGCGGGGGTAACGCGTGCCTTTTCTTCATGACGCCGCAGTGGCAAGGTCAATGTACAACTGGTCGCGCAACTTGGAAGAAAACGCATGCAGCTGCCTACTGCCAGCGGCATCAACTCGATGATGAGGGCTCCTGCGAACTGTGAGGCAAATTACTAGCGCACAGAAAATAAGATCTGCCAGAACTCCAAAGAACTAGAAAGTAAACATAATATTCGCGCTCAGGAATGAATGCAGTTTTCGTTTCTTGCGTAAGAAAAAACATGTCACATTTTTAATAATATTTTAACTTGTTTCTAACGGCCTCTCTCGGCCACTTATTATCCGCTGCGTAGTTGCCCAAAGCTCAGATATGGCTCAGACCAAAGCTTTTTTCATCCGCGGAATGGGTGCGTCGTCGGCCCCGGTTCAACGTTCATCGTTGCGTGCTGCGTACAGAGTGGGTTATCTGTAACAAACAGTCAGTATTTCATTCTGCTGGTTGTGGTAGAGCTTTACAGCAAGGCGAAGACTGTCTGTGCTCGATGAGAAACTGATTGCCGCTGCATGTGCGCATTTCCGGACGATGGGACAATGCTGCGTCACAGCTCGGCGGCTCGGCTCGGCCTCCCAGGCACGTCGCAAAAGTGGTGGCTTGTTTTACGGATACACGTCTGCACGAGCGGCGTATCGCTGCATGTTTTAATTGAGCGGTGAAGGTGAGATTTTATTGCCCCCAAGACGCGTGTCGCATTGCTCAAAGCCTTCCGTTCCGATCCCTTTGCTGCGTGTTTTGCTTACTGCGTCGTATTACCGCACCAACGTTCGCTGAACGTGCTTTAGCTGTTATTACAGTGATGTTCCTATTGTCAATGGGATCTTTCTCATGAACATGTTAAATGCTTAAGTTGCAAATTTGTAACCTCACATTGACTCCTTTCAGTGGCAAATGAAGCGCGAGTAAAATATGGGAGTCATGAACAGGGCGAGATTTATTGGAGCGAAGCTATATCGTAGATATTTTCACTTCTCAGACGCATTAACTTTTAAATACTAGCAATCCCAATTTGAATTACTTACCTAAGCTCTTACAGGTTGGCGTTCTAGTGCTAGCGTTATAGTTATTCAGTTCGTTTGTTTTTGTTGTTCTTTGACGCTGATATGTACTTTGTTAGCAAGATCTTTCACCCTTTTATAATCTCACCGCGTCTCGTTTGGAGACCTACGCTCAGGAAATTTTGTCATCACGAGGATTTCATGAAGACCGTGACGAATGAGCGGTGGTCGCTCTCCTACACTTAAAGATTTCATTGTCGTGAAGCGTCTATAATCGTGAATTAATAAAGCCTGGCTTTCTATGCAGCACAGCTTCACTCATTTATGCCCTTAGTGAAATGCCTCAAGCCATGTGGTTCTATCCATGTGCTTGCCGAATTCACTTGAAGGCCCTTGTTCACAAACGTGCCCGAAGAAATAAGCCCAAAATGCGTTTACATGACGCGCGACGAAAGACTAGGCTAACGACGACGGAGGCAGAACGATGCTATGATAAGGTGGTTAAAGATGCCGTAACATTTCAGTTAACGTAAAACTTGACAGTAGAAATCCATGTCAAGTAAAGTTGGCTGAACAGTTACGGTGTCCATTTTTCTGCCTTATCCGAGCATCGTTCTGCCTCCGTCGTTGTTGGCCTTGTTTTTCGTTCATAAGTAAAAAGACAATCAAATTCCCCGCCAAAAGTACGTTCTGTGACGTCACAAGCAACGTCACGTGTTTGTTGTGCCTCACAGTTCGCAGGGGGCACTGGGAAACTAAAGCCTCGCTCAGAGTCGACACGCAGGCTTCTATGGGAGTTACGCTACCATTTGTTCTTCTACCATGGCAGTGGCGCCACCAGCGAAAGCCCGGTTCATGACCGTTTCCTCCGGCCGTCGCCACGCATGACAGAAAGCGACTCGCTTCACTTTTTTCCAAGTGCAAATGAGTTTATTGCAAACAAGCTGTCTTACGGGAATAGGGAAGGGATGTAAACATATTACAAAGGCAGGGGAGCCGAGTTTAAGGCTGTTTTTTTTACGTACAGCGTGTTAGCTGCGTTCCCGATTTTTCAGGCAAGCAACTCCAAACACTGTTATGTCACTTCCTCGTTCTTAATTTTTTTTTTCCATTAAATGTTCCACGCCATCACAAGGCAACGCGAATATATATTAACACAGTGCTCAGCTGTGATTTATGCGTGTGCATGGGCGTGAGCAGACCTTGCGAATAAATAAAATAAAACGAGTGCATAAGCTTGTATTGCAAAACGGTATCTTCTAGCTGAACTTTTCAAAGTGCAATAAATGACATGCACACATTAGTGTTTTTGAGTCAGTGAAGTAACACACCCCAAAATGATGCCTATGCGTTCAAAGCACGCGTCTCAATTTCAGGTGCACTTTTCTTTTTTTTCGCGCGTTTTCACGGGCCAGGTTCTTGCGCCTCTTGACCAAGAAGTGGAGGCGCATGATAAAGTAAAACTTGACGACGCTGTTAGTGATCTTAACCTTATGCTCCTCACAATCGATCATAGGCGGAGGTTTGAGCTGCAGAAAAGAGGCGAAGTCTGCGAGACTTTCTTGCCTCAGTTCAGTGACTGTGAAGCAGTGACTGAAGGTCTCTTCGAGAGATGTCACGAGACTGTTCAAAGCATCAGATGGGAATATTAAGTTCCCCATGCTTACGTGGGCTGTGAGAGCGGCCACAGGCGGAAGGGGAGCTACTGGCGATGCCAGCAAAACAGTGGCACAATCGGCACATTTAGTCTTTGAAAGAAACTTTCGCGCCACGTATCCTGCCAAATAGAAAATCAGCCTCGAATCACTTTTTCCTACCGCCAGGCTGCTGTGGTCGTTGTCAAGCTGGCAAGCGCTGAGCATTTTGTGTGCATTCTTTGTCTTTCGTTTCGCGGTCACCTTTCTTGACAGGTAAGCAGGAGCATCGGGCAGGGCAGAAGGCACGGCATCTTTCGTCAATCGTGGGTGAGAACGTGGGAGGCTAACAACGTTGCCTTCTATCATATATTTGTAATCCCGTTCGATACACTCTTGGTCAAATGCCGCTCACACACAACGGAGTGTGGCTGCAACCTCGTCGGCACGATGAAGAGCGCAAGCTCCCACCTTTTGAACAGTTCGGGATCCCGCGGCGCCGAAAACAGCGAGACTTTCAGTCCTTTTCTCGATGACTTGTAGCCGGATTTGCAGAAGGGTGCGAAACAAGTTGTGTCCTTTTTGGTTTTCATTCCGATCACTTCTCACAAAAAGCGCAGCGCCTGCTCCGCTACGGCGCTTGCATGTGGACGATGACAGACAGCAAACAGACGAGAAAACAGGTAGCTAGTGTCGTCTGTTTATTGTTTTAATGCCAGACCGCAAAAGTCTCAGTTTCAGCTACTATTTTGACTGATAACGCAAGTAATAAGTAATGTTTTTAAACAAAAATGAGGTTAACAAAACGCGCGATGCGATTGCGACAAGTAGCAGACGATCCGCCGGTGAGCACCGGGCGGAGAACAGCAGCGCCAGTTTCGTCGTCATGAAGCGGAGGCACGCGGAACTACGCTTTGTGCCCTGCCGGTCGGCACACCTACCCATCTAGCCACCGTACTATCACTAGAAACGGCGACGAGAAGCGGCAGACATTTTACAAACAAAACATAAAACAAATTGTACGTCACGTCCGGCAAGTTATTCCTCCTCACTTCTTTCAGCTAGCGCATGCGCAGAAGCCAAGGTATATATACATTGCAGAAGCGACGGAACGTTTGGCGAACAGTGAAGCTGACGGATATTGTGCGATTTTTCTTCACAAAGGTAACTTTTTCCTCCCAATATGCCGACAATTGTGTAGCGTTCAGTGCACATTGCAATCAGATGCTGAGACACATGCGTTCATTGTGCGGGCCGGTACGGCATGATCCCGGGAGCCGCCGAAGGCCATTCTTTCAGACGTGGTCAGTTTACCTGCACTCGGTGTCTCGGGGTGGTTACAAGTGCATAAACTGGATGAGCAATCGATGCCTGCGTGTTTCCGAATTCCCTTGAGACAACTAAAACGAGGTTGTCCTAATTACTTTGCTCTGCAGTGATAATTGACCAATTGCATTATGGCTTTAAGCTTCTCTCGCCGCAATCTAGGCCTATTGCGCGCAACAAGCTGCTGTTATTTTTAAGACAGCCTAGGCTCATATTCTGTCGGATATTGAATCATTTCTTGCATTATTTGGTTTAATGTACACATGACCGGGTGAACTCCAAACGAAGCAGCGAAGTTATGACAATGACACTGTTTTGCACAAATGGAACATGCATGCTTTGTACAACTAGTACGATGTAACCTGAGCTACAGTGCCGTCTATCGTAAGGCCTACCTGAGGGCTAGCTTGCAATGAAATCAAAAGCTCCAGCTTCAGCTACAAAGTTCTCTGTTGTCTTAAGTATATACCAAGGGAAGCACACATGCGGAAATTACACTGCTTAATTATTACTAAAGCATGCATTGCATAGTCTACCTTTTAGCATTTCTGTATGCAAATTCCTTGAATTAGGGCACGTTGTCGTAAGCTGACGCGGAATAATTGTGCGCATCGACCTCTGCGAATGCGAGCATCTCTTGAAATTTAATCCAGCCCTGCTGTCATCTTGCGAGATATCAGCATCAATCATATGCATTTTGCTTTTGTTTTTCCTAGAAATAAAGACTTAGCTTTTTAATGAAAGGGGCATCTGTGCGATGTGCAGCTTAATTGGTTCCAGTGAGAAGACTTAAGGCGAAGTACCACTTTTTATTGCCATGAAGGACACAATATATGGAGCGCGCTCATTATGAGCTAAAATACCTGGCAAAAATTATCACTTGGAAGTGTTCTAACCCTGCACCCCTTTATAGCTGAGCAGAACACAATCCAAAGCTTTCAGTTTTTTGTTTGGAATTAGCAACGCAGGTTTTTATTGTGGACTACTCTGGCACAACACATCACTTAGCTCTTTCAGCTAGATTATTTAGTGTTTTGTAATTCCACACATAGCGAACGCATTTTCTCAAATTCTCTGCAGACTTGGGGAATGCACTAATTACGAAGAATGAGATCATGGGAAAAAATTGATGTTGTGGAGTTTGCGAGCTTCAAGCCAATTTGTTGACGAGTGGCACCTGCGCGCGGGTTTTGTATTTTTATAGTAGTAGTAAAAATGTTTCAACGATACCATAATAAATTTAGCGCATGATCAGTGACATCCTATTCCTGGGACTCCATTGGAGAAAGCCTCTGCCTTTGTTTTCTCGATGAGCGCCTTTTGGCCTTCGAAGTTCGAGAGGTACAGAGTGACATGGCGTCTCTCCGTGACTGACCATGCATTTATGTATACAGTAAGATTTTCTCAGATGGCCCATACCGAGGCCTGCATTCTCTCTACGAGATTTTACTTGTGCTGAAAAGGTGCCCGAGGCATCGCACACAGTGTATATCTGTAGCTTTCTTAAATTATACCTTGTGTTTTAGTCAGGCTTTTTGCAGGAGGAGGCACCTCATCCTCTCTATTGTCGAATGCAAGTGAAGTCTTTCAGTCACCACTGCACACAAGTTCTGTGAGGCAAAAAGCAGTCCGCTGTTAAATTTTTTCTCTTTACATAAATTGAAGGCTAAGCATGAATCAAATTATGAGCACCAGAATATCGATATATTTGTCTTTAGAGTGAGGTGAAATTTTAAAAATTGATTTATATGCTGCTGACTGGAATAAAGTAATGTCTATGCCATGTACCACGGCCAATATTTAGCAACTGGTGTGTCTGTAAAGGGTAGAGGGACCCAGAATTTCGACGTGTGCCTTTTTACTTGTAATAGTGTGCAAGTAAATAGTGTACTAGTCATCACGCACAATTCACTTACACCAGCTAAAAAAATTATAATTGTGTTTTTTCTTGTGCATTTTCGCTTCTGTTTCAGTTGCTGAGCAGCAGCTGCAATATCACACATGTGCTTTGGTCCCATCAGTGATAAGCTGTTGCGTATGTATTTTTGTCATTGAACTTTTGTTCAGCATAGCTTAAGCATTTGTGCAGATTACAATAAAAGAAAGCTGCTATAAATGCTGCAGTTTTTATACCTCACGAAATTTCTTTTCATTGTTTAAGTCTATGCATCTTTCGGCAGCTGAAACCACGGTCAAAAGAGCGTAGAATCTAATAAATTTTAAATTATTTATTGTTCTTTTATCAATCGCTGTGGCTAGTCATGTTCCATAATATGCGGAATGATTCTACAGGAAGAATATAATAAGAAAAATTTGGTTGTTTATTCTTTTAAAGGGGGACACTACCCAAGAAACAAATCTTGAGCTGCATTCTCGATTTCGCCTAAAAGTGCAGGGCTAGTGTATATAACTGCTGGGACCATCCACTGTCAACTTTAATTATTCTAGACTGAGCATGAAGGGCATTGTGCAACCTATGGTTTCTTCATTAGCAGCAATTTTACAGCTTGTTTTTCAGTAAGAGTAGAAAAAGACAGACTGAGCACACATTTCTGTCGATTACCTAATTTTCATCCAGGAAGCTCACTACAGTACTAATATCATCAAGAAAATATAGTGGGGTTATTCTTCAAATTTTGCGCTTCATTCGTGTGTCGTCTTCCATTTGTCTCTGTATATCAAGTAGCGCAGTATTCCACAGAATGATCAACCAACTGGCCCCCGTGTTTGCATTATTGGCTACTATTTTTCAAAGCTGCCAATTTAATGGAAAAAAAAAAAAAACAAATTTAGAAAGATGCACTCAAAAGTTGTAAATCAACCGAGTTTATTTCTCAAGCTCCAGTGCTCAATAAAACTGTCCAGCAATCTTTATTCTCCATCTGTACACTGCTCAGCAGCAGTTGCTTCAAGTCTAAAATTGCTGCTTTTTTGTTGTCACCTTTGAGCACTACAGCAATCTTGCTCATGTCGTGACCCACAAAATTTCTTGCAGAATAAATTTGCAGAAGAGGGACGAATGCATTTCATGACAGGCTGTGCACACAAATATGAAAATTTAAATGCATAAGCTGTTCAGCGGCATGCATTGAAACGATAATGGTTAGAGTAATTTGGTTCCTGTCGGAAACAATTTCTATGCAGACCACATTATTGTACAACTACATATAAATCAATATTGATTAAAAGAATTTAGTGTCAAATGAACACAAATTACATTTAGGCTTGCTAAAATACCATCAACATTATGGAAGGCTGATTCTCGTAAGGAAGTGTTTGTTAAACATTGCAATGTTACCTGTGTAATAGTAAAAATTCTAGATTCACATTTTAAAGATAGATATTGAAGAAAAGGATTTGCATGCATACATTTATAGCTGGCAAATACATTATCAAAACTATTCTCAGATGAACAAGTTGCACGAAGGCTTGAATAATTCTAATTGTGGCTGCCTGGTGTGTATTTCTACTTTTAGTTTCAGTCATCCTGCTTGACACCTTGCTTACATATTAATCCTTTCCTATTCCAAATTGCAGGAAAACTTATTTAAGGACACATATCTTTGGGAAAAGTAGCAGATGATGGAAAACGGAAATGAAGGCAAGAAAATCGTAAAAGAGAAGCCGCAACATACAGTGACTTCTTTGCCACCACTGGAAACAGCAGAGTCAAGTGGCAGCATGACTTCAGAAGGCACCACACCACAAGAAGAACCACAACCGGTTGCCAAAGCAGAAACCGGGGTCACACAACAAAATTGTGTAATACGAGGAGAATGGGTTGAAGGCCCTCCTACACCGCAGGATCCTGCACAACAACTGTATGCACTGAGTGACCCCGTATGTGTGGTCAGAACACGTGATGGCCAGTTGTATATTATGGGATGGCCGACCGACATGCAGTTGCAGACATGCGTAGCACACGCAAGGGTCCACATTGAATAAAAATAATGTTGCAGTATTTTTCTCTTTTTAGTGTTTCTTCCACTGCACTTCATGTTTTATGTTTTACTTTAAATTCCTTGCAAGGCGTTTGTTCTATTTTCTTTCATTGCTTATGTTTAGGTGCACTAGTAAAGTTGAAAGTGGGGTGAGTTGAATATGGTTCATTTGTTCATTTTGAAGGTAGCACAAAAAACAAGGACTAAGAGTGGAAGGACACACCTCGAGTGCTTTTTCACAATTAAATTTTTTATTGGAAAACACGGAATGAGTACCCATCTCACGAAACTAAAACAGAAGAAAACAAACATAATAGCATCAAGTACAGTTCAAGTGTAGGGAAAGATACAGTCGATGGGGTGCTTATTAACTAAGATAAGATGCAAAAGCGAAGAGCCTCATAGTCACGAAAGCAATCAAGAGTTACCTAAAAAGGTTAAAGAAGTGAGGAGAGAGATCAGTTCCATGTGTGGTCTAAATATGCCAGTTCTTTTTGTGCTAGAGCAATGGATAGTGCGCTTATGCATGTACTTTCTTGTCTTGATATGTAAAAAGCCCCTGTGATTTAATGCTGAAGTCGTTCCTTATGAGATGGCGAAATTTCTGCGTCCTCAAAAAGGGGCTTTCATTTTTCTTGCACACTGGCTTACACTCCGGTTCACAGCCAGGTTTACAGTCGTGGCATCTCTGGCAATGGTCAACCAAATGCGAGGACTTTGGCCCTGATAGCAACTTTTCGTGTTCCTTTACCCTAACATTTACATGCCCCGTCTGACCTATTTAGATTTTTCCACAGGTCACTGGTATACCACCCCCGTATACCGCCCCCGTTTTGCAAGGAATGATCCCTGAAGCAAGGCATGCTTTAGATTTTTTCTTATTCATGTTTGGTCCCTTCCAATTTGCCATCATTCTGCTTACTACGCCGCACACTTTCTTGAGCTTGTTTGGAGCGAAAATGATTACCTTAACACCATAAAGCTTGGCGACATTGCTAAGACTGGGTGAAAATGGATGCTTGAATGGCATCACTACCTTTTTCTTTTTTTCCTTATCGTCAGATGCCTTCTTTGGTGCGTTATCTTTTACCCAGATCACATGCAAACCTGATTGCACTGTCCGGGCACCTTCCACAGGTTTCTAGAACTTAATATGTTACTGAGTTAGTTTAAGAAGAGAAAACAAAATCTGTGATACAATCCTATTCAAAAGATAGTGTGCTAACAATAAAGTTGTTATCATAGATTTTCTGTGTGAAGAGTGGTCTGTTGCTCTTAGCCTTGTTGAAGTATGCCTCATGCCTTAGAAGTACACTGGAAATGAAATAACAGCTAGGCCATTTTTCTTTCAAGTGGACACTGGATATTCACAAGAGTTCTTTCTCTTTGTTGTTGCCAAACCGTGCAGTACACAGTTGTGACTAAAAATTATGGCTCGACTTGGGCTGATCAGTTTGTGAACAAGTGTTCACACTATATAGTACTATTGTGAAAGTTATTGATAAAGTTGTCAGATTGTCTGTGTTGGAGCGGCTTGTTGCTATTAGCCATGTCAAAGTGTGCCTCTTGCCTTAGAAGTAGGCTGGAAATGAGCCAACAGCAAGGGTATCTATGTTTCAAAAGGAGCCACTGTACATCTGCCAGAGTTCCTTCACTTTCTTGTTGGCATGCCAGGCATCACACACTTGTAACTTTAGAAATCAAGGCCAGTCTTGGGTCAATCAGTTTCTAAACAAGTGCTCACATGCTGCAGTAATATTGAGAAAGTTATTGTCTTGATCTTCTGTGTTCAGATTGGCTTGCTGCTACAAGCCACATCAAAGTGTGCCCCTTGACTTAGAAGCAGGGTGGAAATGAGCCGACAGCAAGGGAATTGTTCTTTCAAGCAGCCACTGTATGTCGACAAGAGTTCCTTAACTTTGTTGTTGGCAAACCGAGCATCACATACTTGTAAATAGATATTATGGCTTAATCAGTTTGCAAAATGGTTGCAAGAAAAAGTATGAAAAGGGATGGAACTCGGTCAGTTCGAGCCACGGCAAGATCTTCACCAGGCAGACAGACAGCATGCTGACTGTTCAGATACTAGCTGAAAATGACATCAAATAAAATATTCTCAAGCCAGCCCCATGCCATTGATGTATCCAGCAGTACCGAGTAAATAGTGTATTAGCTTAGCTACCTACAAAAAAAAACGGTAATATGGAGTATCACGAACTGATACTGCCATCAAAACTCGACTTACATCAGACTTTTTTCCAATCAGTCCTGCACATTAGTGCACGTTCGGCTGGCTGTAAGGATAAAATTGCTCTGCTTTTGAACCAGTTTTCTTTTATGTTTGATGTAATACTAATGACTGAAACTTGGTACTAAAATAACTGCAAAATGCTAGAAATTGAAGAGTACGACAGTATTTTTCTCAACCGTACAAGTAGGCGAGGTGGCAGTATTGGTATTCTTGTTGCAGGTCGGAACAAATACGAAATTCCTTCCGAATTCAGTATGTTCACTGATGACTATGAAATTTTGATGCTACCAAATAAAAGAGAAACAATTTCAGTTGTCTACTGCCTACCGCAAGGAAATGTCGTGTGCTTCTTTCAGTTTTATGAAGCATTTTTCAACTTTGCTTCACAAAGTCCCCTCAAGTTGATCAATGGCGCCGACTTCAACAGAAGCATTTTAGAAGGTAAATACAAGCGAAAGATTTCAAAGCACAACTACTCTCTTGGTTTCTCAAATGTGATTGTTTCACCAACTCATATTACATGTTATGCACTTCGACACTTTACCTTTTGATAACAGACACAACCGTTTACAGTGCAGGTACAATTGCCTCTAATGTCAGTGATCATTGTCTGGTTTTTATGACACACTGCAGCAATCCAGTGGAAACTACTCAGCCAAACGTACCTTGTGTTACACAACACATCAGCAAAAACAGTTTGCGATAGTTCAAACAAGCTATCATGTTCAAACAAGCAACCTTGGAATTTACAAATTCCAAAAGTGACCCAAATGAAGTATACAATGAATTCATCAATGTCTTTGTAGCTGTTTATGCTAAGCAATCTTCTTTCAAAAGTATAACGCTTTAAGAAGGTCAGAAGGCCATGAATAACAAAAGAGCATCTAAAAATGATTAAGTTAAAAAATCGACTCTATCAATCTTTCTTACGGACAATTTAGAAGTGACCCTTAAAGAGATTAAACATTTTTGCAATACCCTTAATGCTAAGCTGAGAAGTGAAAAATTTTCACACTCTCTGAGAACTGGAACTCCTATTTGAAGTGACAAACAGCCTAATTACTCCTGCAGATCTCACTGTACTTGTGCAGATCTCACATCTACTCCTGCCATATGCGAGGAAAAGTGAAATGGCCTTTCACTGTTTCAAGAAAAAATGAGTAAAGTGAATGTTCTACTCTGCAAATTTACATAGAGTTACAGGTTATTTTACTTCTGCAATAAAGAAATAACTTTCCTTACCACACGTTTCGATTGTCGCTCGGGAAGCACAAGTGCCCATATTGGACATTGAAGCAGACAGCCATGCACATTTTGTCTGCCTGCGCAGGTATAATTAAAGCTTCATCACACTTCGAAACAAGCGTAAAACGTATTCGACTATATGGACGAATACAGCTCGAACATTCGATGGCTGCAGTGCTACTTTAGAAGTTTCAATCGGCCCCAAATTTACAGCTCAATTTCCGAGTGGGAAGCTGAATTGTCTTAGATTTTCGTGCAGCTGAGGAGCAATTATAAGTTCATCACACGCACATAAAGAATTAGGTTCCATCTTTGTGTTTTTTCATAAAAAAAAAAGAGGTGCATGCAAGTTTAGGTACGTATACGCCGGGGTTCCAATTTATTTTTTGACTCATCGGACAGCACCGACACTGTGTTTTGATGACACGCATACGTCGTACGTCGGGTTAAAATTAGTTCAGCATATCCGATCTATTTCACGCGAGGCTTTAGCATAGAAATTCCTATATGCCACGAGTACGATGCGGTGTACGGAAATCCAAGCCACAATCGCACAAGTGCGTCGCACGGTTGGCATTTTCAGCTACTGCTTTTCACGTATGCACACTGCCAGAAATGGGGAGATAGTTGTGCGATGAGTGTGTACTAGCTTCAATCTACGTCAAAAACAAACTGTCATGTTCATATGCTGTATGTGACGCGCGTGAAACAGCACGTCTTATTTTAATATACAGGTACTTGCTTAGCCGCGTCTAACTGCAAATTTACTCCTGGCTGTTTTCATGTTGACATTGTATTTTCAAAAGTCCTACGCGGCGAATCTTCCGCTCGCATAAGCGCGGGGGTATGTTTGATCGGCTCAACGTCGAACATACCGAATATACGCCCGGGGCAGGGGGGCCTAAACTTAGAGAGGTGACTAAGCTGCAGGGTGAGTACTGGTCTGTACCATAAATACACAAAGATTAAGGACTTCGATCGCTGTTCATATACCGTGCGTACAGAAGAGCATCGATCATTCCCATTCTGACTTTCTGGTAATTATGCACTCGCGTGCAGCGGCGCGTCTTTTACTCGACAGACTCGATCGTCGGCCTACAGGTCATCGCCGTCAATCGCCGCTGTACAAGCGTAGGCCGCTAGTAGATTAAGTATGCCTTTTTTCATGCAAATAAAAACATGCTCTATTGCCGATCGAGTACATACGGGTTCGAAATAACAAATAACACATTTGCGGTAGCCCATGTTCTCTTTCGCGATGTAGTTCGGCTCCCGACGTCATGAAAATGCATCAGCATGGTAATGCACTTGGCGTCGAAAAACACACGTGTGGCTTGTATAGGCCATTTGTGGTAGAGACGATATCCTAAACGAAATGCGAACTATTTAATTATCTCTCGCGTGAATGAAGTGAAAATGGCCACAGGTGCATACGAATTCTCTCTTCCTCTGTTTTTATTTCTTCGATTTCATTCTATAGCAGATAGACGCTGCGTCTAATTGCTGTTGTTAGCCTGCTTTTTTATCTTTTTTTCTCCTGTCTGCGTGATACCGCAAAAAATAGCTGTAATCGGCGATCAAGGGTAAAGGCTTCCAGGCGTGTCGTCTGCTCCTGTTTTCACCTACGAAACCGTCAACTACTCAGAGTAAAGTTACCTGAAAAAATAAATAACCTACAACCATCTAACTTCACAAATTAGCTTTAATATTTAAAAGTAATTCATGCATTTACAAATACTTGATAGTTATTAAATTCACCCCCCTTTTTTTTGCGTTGCGCAACTGTTGCTCTTTTTGTTCAGTTCAAACGCTGCGTCAGCTGTGCATTGTTCGTTCGTTCTTGCGGCCTGTCAGTTGTGTTGTATTTCGCTTAGCAATCCTTTATTAGCGGTGGCTTGACCTGTGAAACTACTCTGTTATATCATTATGAAATGCATCGCAAGCCTCAAGCCTTCGCAGTGTTCACCATTTGCAGGGCACGCAAAGGATGTTGCCGGCAAGTTGCTTTGAATGCTCGCTCGCCAATGGCATCAACGGTATCCGGACGGTAATGGAGTCATTCAGGTAAGGTTCGCTTTTTTTTTTTTTTCCGCAACTGCAAGTTTAAAATACGTGCAA
This sequence comes from Amblyomma maculatum, assembly GCF_055883805.1. Classification (NCBI taxonomy): domain Eukaryota; kingdom Metazoa; phylum Arthropoda; class Arachnida; order Ixodida; family Ixodidae; genus Amblyomma; species Amblyomma maculatum. The sequence continues at coordinate 36,869,601 of NW_028146738.1, forward strand.
AAGCGTGTAGACTTCTGTTCATTAGCACATATTTTGAAGCTTCAGTTTTACCAAGCGCTACCAAGGTCAATGTACAACTGGTCGCGCTACCCGGAAGAAAACGCGTGCAGCTGCCTACTGCCAGCGGCATCAACTCGATGATTCGATGCAAGCTATATGCAGGGAGGACAGAAAGTAACACAAGTTCTACCAGGATTGATGTACGCGGATGACATTGTACTGCTGGCAGATAAGAGGGATGGGTTGCAGGAGCTGCTTAAGATCTGTGGAGAAGAGGGCGAAAAGCTGGGACTGCAATTTAGCAGTGAAAAATCAGGAATAATGGTATTTAATGATGAAAGGGGGGACGTGCTGGAAATACAAGGCACCAAGGTTGAACATGTGGAGAGCTATAAATACCTGGGCATATGGATCAACGAAGGAAAAAATTACCTAGAAAAGCATGAAGGAATTACGATAGACAAAGGGAAAAGGAGTTCGGATATTATGAAACACAGGGCCGTCTGGAATTATAACAGGTATGAGGTTGTTAGAGGGGTATGGAAGGGTGTCATGGTACCAGGACTCACTTTTGGAAATGCAGTCCTGTGCATGAAATCAGAAGTACAGTCAGGCCTTGAAATCAGACAGAGAAAGGTAGGCAGATTGGCATTGGGAGCACATGGCAACACACCTAATGAAGGAGTCCAGGGAGATATGGGCTGGGCATCATTTGAGGTTAGAGAGGCAATTAGCAAACTAAAATATGATCAGAAACTAACTGAAATGGAGGAATCAAGGTGGGCACGAAAAATGTACAAGCACCTCTTCATGAAAAGCCTGAATACGAAATGGACTAACAGAACCCGAAAGCTCAGATTCAAGTACCTAGAGTTTGGAGATACACCGCAGCAAAACAGCAGCATTGAAAAGCAGGTAAAGGAGGCAGAAAGGAAAATGTGGGAGGAAAGAATGCAAGGAAAATCAGCATTGGGTATGTATAGAACTCGAAAACAGGATATAAAGAAAGTTTATTCGACAACTCACGAGGGAGCTCATTGCTGTTTGAGGCTAGGACAGGGGCCCTCAGAACAAAAACGTACAGGAAAAATTTCAGGAAGTAGATATATTATGCGCGGCGTGCGGAACTGAGGAGGAAACAACGAAACATGTTGTTCTAAGGTGCCAAAAACTTCGTCCTGCCCTTCCCGCGGAAAAAGCGGCAGATCTGGAGAGAGCGCTGGGATTTGCTGGGGAAGATGGACGAATGGATGAGGAACGCGTTCTTATAACAAAAGAGAGGTTAGAGGATTGGTGGAAAAAGTCAAGAGAATAAAGAGAGGAAAAAAAGGGAGGGGGGCAGATACGGGCGAATTAGAAGCTAAAAATGGGGAAGAGATAAATATATTTCTTTTAATTTTTTGGCTAGGCGGCGCAAGCTGCCGCCCGATTCAAAGGGCAGAGCCACTATCATCCATCATCCATCCATCCATCCATCGAGGGCTCCTGCGAACTGTGAGGCAAATTACTAACGCACAGAAAATAAGATCTGCCAGAACTCCAAAGAACTAGAAAGTAAACATAATATTCGCGCTCAGGAATGAATGCAGTTTTTGTTTCTTGCGTAAGAAAAAACGTGTAACGTTTTTAATGATATTTTAACTTGTTTCTAACGGCCTCTCTCGGCCACTTATTATCCGCTGCTCAGATATGGTTCAGACTGTTCAGACCAAATCTTTTTTCATCCGCGGAATGGGTGCTTCGTCGGCCCCGGTTCAACGTTCATCGTTGCGTGCTGCGTACAGAGTGGGTTATCTGTAACAAACAGTCAGTATTTCATTCTGCTGGTTTTGGTAGAGCTTTACTGCATGGCGAAGACTGTCTGTGCTCGATGAAGCTGATTGCCGCTGCATGTGCGCATTTCCGGACGATGGGACAATGCTACGTCACAGCTCGGCGGCTCGGCTCGGCTCGGCCTCCCAGGCACGTCGCAAAAGTGGTGGCTTGTTTTACGGATACACGTCTGCATGAGCGGCGTATCGCTGCATGTTTTAATTGAGCAGTGAAGGTGAGATTTTATTGCCCCCAAGAAGCGTGTCGCATGGCTCAAAGCCTTCCGTTCCGCTCCCCTTGCTGCGTGTTTTGCTTACTGCGTCGTATTACCGCACCAACGTTCGCTGAACGTGCTTTAGCTGTTATTACAGTGATGTTCCTATTGTCAATGGGATCTTTCTCATGAACATGTTAAATGCTTAAGTTGTAAATTTGTAACCTCACATTGACTCCTTTCAGTGGCAAATGAAGCGCGAGTAAAATATGGGAATCATGAACAGGGCGAGATTTATTGGAGCGAAGCTACATCATAGATATTTTCACTTCTCAGACGCATTAACTTTTAAATACTAGCAATCCCAATTTGAATTACTTACCTAAGCTCTTACAGGTTGGCGTTCTAGTGCTAGCGTTAGTTATTCAGTTCGTTTGTTTTTGTTGTTCTTTGACGCTGATATGTACTTTGTTAGCAAGATCTTTCACCCTTTTATAATCTCACCGCGTCTCGTTTGGAGACCTACGCTCAGGAAATTTTGTAATCACGAGGATTTCATGAAGACCGTGACGAATGAGCGGTGGTCGCTCTCCTACACTACAAGATTTCATTTTCGTGAAGCGTCTATATAAGTAATCGTGAATTAATAAAGCCTGGCTTTCTGTGCAGCGCAGCTTCACTCATTTATGCCCTTATGAAATGCCTCAAGCCATGTGGTTCTATCCATGTGCTTGCCGAATTCACTTGAAGGCCCTTCACAAACGTGCCCGAAGAAATAAGCCCCAGAATGCGTTTACATGACGCGCGACGAAAGACTAGGCTAGCGACGACGGAGGCAGAACGATGCTATGATGAGGTGTTTAAAGATGCCGTAACATTTCAGTTAACGTAAAACTTGACAGTAGAAATCCATGTCAAGTAAAGTTGGCTGAACAGTTACAGTGTCCATTTTTCTGCCTTATCCGAGCATCGTTCTGCCTCCGTCGTTGTTGGCCTTGTTTTTCGTTCATAAGTAAAAAGACAAATTCCCCGCCAAAAGTACGTCACTGTGACGTCACAAGCAACGTCACGTGTTTGTTGTGCCTCACAGTTCGCAGGGGGCACTGGGAAACTAAAGCCTCGCTCAGAGTCGACACGCAGGCTTCTATGGGAGTTACGCTACCATTTGTTCTTCTACCATGGCGCTACTTTCTTGTACTGGCAGCAGTGGCATTGTCGCTTATTCGAACATGGGAGGCGCGTAGGTGCTTTTTGTTTTGGCAGTGCTGTAACCGCTAATTTTCTTCCGTAGAAACAGAAGTACGTGTTCTTGTGCATACATGCTTTAATAACTTCCATTTTTTCATCTTCACAAATATGCATCGGCAGTCACTTTCATGGCCGGTTGGGTGAGGGATTATAGGCACCGTGCAGAAACCCAGGGGGCAGCACTCGCGGCGAACAGGCAGCGCCACGAGTGAGCGCCTGAACAGTTTGATAGGGAGACGCGTGGCCGCCTAGGCAGGGTGCGCGCTTGAAAAGGCGGCCTGCGCAACGAAATGGTAGCAGTTTTAGCCAGCTCGAGTGACGTAGCGAAGCACAAACGATGCGAGAGCCACACGACACAAGACGCAGAGACAGAGACGAGCCCTGGCCGCCCGCTGGGCGTTTATTTCTAGGCTGGAAACACGCGAAACGGAAGACGACAGTAGAAGCGCGCGCAGTTGGAAAAGGCCGAGCAAAAAACGAAGGGGGTGGGAGGGTGGGGGCGTAAAAAACACGGTAAAAATGTAGAAAAATACAAAAAACATTTGTGGCGAACGTCCCTCCTCCCAAGTGTGGTACAGATTCGCAAAGGCCAGCTCTAACGCCTCAAGCTGGGGTGGGTGAGAGAAAAAAAAAGCAAGCTGCGGGGAATCGAGCGGCCGAGAAGGGTGGAACGAGTATGGGAGAAGAATAGGTATGAATGAAGCTGTAGTCAAAGAAGAGAAAAAAGCCTAAAAAAGGGACAAGCCTGAAAACTCTAGAACGCGATTACTGGGGCTTGATGATGCCGCAGGCACTGATATTACGCAGACGGATTTTGAAGAGCTTAAGCTGTTTTCTGGTGAGGCGGTTGCCACTTTTCTCGACGATAAAGGAAAGGATGGCAGATGGCATGCGGTCGCTGATACAGCGACACAGCTATGAGAATGGAAACTGCCTTACAGCACCGCACAAACGATCTACAGTTTCTAATACGCATTCATGTCTTCCTCTTTGCCACATGTCAGAATTCTACCATGCTTAATTTTCTTTTTCGTTGAAAGAACGTCCTGCCTCATCCCGACTTGAATGCTAGTTTTCTTTCGTTTTTGTTTTTAACGATTCTTAATGCCTCTTTAACGGTACTTTCAAGTCCTCTGCCACAAAATTAAGTTTTGACAGGGGAAGGTAACGGGCGGCAGCCAGCCGCTCGACACTTGTTTGGAGCAGGATGGCATGTAATGAATGCAAGATCTGTTCAGTGTGTCCACGAATAAGTAAAAAAAAAAAAAATTTTTTTACTTATTTTTAATTATAGTCTCGATTGAGCAGTATCGCATGAGAAACAGCTTATCATTCGAGGTTCAATAACTCAGTAGACATCGAAATGTCATTAACACAACTAAATGAATAAAGCGTATGGAATGGCACCTCCTGAATCACATCTACAGAGGAGGGCGAAGTGGACAGCGAAGGATGGCGAGGAAAAAAAGAAATATCAGACTGGGGGATGGACAAAGGAAGCCGCCCAAGAGGAGAAGGAAAGTAGCGGCATAAGCGTGGAAGGAAAGGGTGTGGGAAGAAGAAAAGGAACAAGCTGAGAGGTGGAAAAAAATAATGAAAGCAAGCAAACAAGCAAAAAAAAAGTTGCCAATACAAATTCGCGAAACTAATGCGCAAGACATAGTAAATGTGCCATTTAAACACTCCATTCCTGTTGATTACTCTCTGCATTGTACTGGTGCTTATGCAAGCTATCGTAGACAGGGAAATATAGACCACAGGACAGCATAAATAAAAATTATGCAATGAACAACTGCATCCACGAGCGCCGCCCACAGGCGCGCACGGCGGTCCCAGTAGCGCTGATGCCTATGAGCTGCCCAATTTCTTCAAATATTATTTTTCTTTTGCGGGTTGAGAAAGGATGCTAATGCAGGTGAAGGTATAGTGTGTCCTCTTTCGGGAAAAATGCTTCGCGGTAAATCTGGACGCGGCAATACCCGGGTATGATTGCCAGCTCACTGCTCGTTGGAAGGCAGCGATTCGCCTTAGCGTCGCTTCGCTTCGTAAAGCTTATTCGGTGATGCGAAAAATATTTTATCAGGCCAGTGAAAATGTGTGCAACAGCAGCAATCCAAGGTCTGCAACCTAGCAATTCATTTGTGACCATAGAATGCTGCGAATCAAAAGAACGAACGGCGAATGCGCCCCACGCACAGCAGATCTGCCGCGTCTCCGCTGCACGGCCAGGCGCACGTCTCCCTACCAAACTGTTCTTCCCGCCGCGAGGGGCGCGCGCGTCGCACCGCGAGTTACTCCTGCACGGTGCTTATAGTTTTGTTCCTTGCACTTCCAGGTGTACACTGACATAGACGTTTTTGAACATGTTCAACTGAGAGACGGCTGCTTGTTCAGGGTGGATGCTTGCTTGGTTGCTGAAGGTGTCCCGTGAACAGCATTAAGCTCGTGTGTTCTTCCGTCACATGATTCTCAAAAGGCACTACCATGATTAAGGGTGATAAATGTTTTATTTGCCTGCATAGGCTGTACAAGTGGAGGAACCGCGGCCTTAGGCTAAGCACATGCCCACAAAGTGCAGTCAGCTGTTACCATGGTCTCCTAGGCTGTTCTCTCTAAGGACGTCAATGCATATTAGGGCAATTCAGATGGGCAAGCAGCTTGAGTATGCAAATGTGTTTGCTTACATTTTATGTTCTGAAGATTAGTGCCGTGTGTAGCAGCCAATCAAAGGAAGTAATCATGAGTTAATCCAAAGAAAATGAATTGTTCATTTTTTACTTCTTTCCATACTTTTTTCTTTTGCAGAAAAGTCACTTATAAACAGTACGCATACTTTACAGCTGCAGCATGGGCGTGCTGTTAGAAAGCTACTTTGAAACCTCAAAAAAGTTGCTATTTAGGTCATGCTCATAAGAAAGAGAAGCTGCTAAAAACGGCTCACGAATTAATTGTTGGGGTTATAAAGAATATTCTTTGTTGCTGTGCAAAATAATGCAAAATGTCCTACATATACAAAAAAATGTGGAAACATTTCAGTGACTTGCTGCGTGCTTGTTGAAACACACACACACACAAAAAAAAAAAGGAAATGAGGGTGTGGACCAATGTTGAGTGCACACAGGAAGTTGAGTAGCTGAGGAAGTCATCGCCGAGTTCAATGACGGCAGACGCGGCATGGCAAGGAGTCATAGAGCACTGGTACGACAGTGTTACATTGGCTTCAGCTCTTTCCACGCACTTTTGATTGCCTTCCATGACTCACTAGAATTTGCAGTGTGCAGGTCTATTTATTGCAAATTGGGTTTTAATGCCTCAGATGTTATCAGTGACATTCATATCAGCGACCTTAGGAAGCCAAGCTAGTGTAATTAATGGGCCACAAAGCTTTTCGAGGTGCACTTTCACAGTGTGCACCGTGAGGATAGGGAAAAGATAATGCTGCGGCAGAAAATGCCCATTCTTGTAAGCCATGATTGACAGCGCTTAACCACACGGATAGAGTAAAGAACACATAAATGACGAACACAGGTGCTGAACTTCAATTTTATTCTTCAACCACTGATACTCTGCTTATATACCCACAAAGCTACAGACAGACAAGTGGCAATTTTTGACACTTGTGGCAACAAAAACTAACATGACAAATAATCAAAAGAAGTACCGAAAGGGCAAACCCGAATGAGGAGAGAATGAAATGGACAAATAATCAAAAGAAGTACCGAAAGGGCAAACCCGAATGAGGAGAGAATGAAATGGACAAGTTATCTTTTAAGCCGCCAACACATGGAACAGTGGACTAACAAGAGCAAAAAAAAAATACAAATGAGCAAGGGGAGCAGAAAATGGCTAGCAGAGGTAAAGCTAACAATTAGCACAGCAAAACCATGAGATGAAGTGCACTAAAACTTAAAAAAAAAAAAGGGGCATGAACAACAAAAATGAAGCCAACAATTGACATTGCTAAATGCAGAACACAAGCAGTACTAAATAGCTAAACCAAAGCAAATGAACGAAACACGCATGAGCAACAAGGGTGAAGTCAACAACAGTTAACATAGCTAAAGGATGAAAATGAGGTGCATAAAACTGAACGAGGAAGATAAGATATCAGCAAATGAATTGCAAAAATGTATGAAAGCTAAAATTCGGCTATATCAAACAAATCCAGAAAGAAAGGCAGTCTCTTTCCAAGTGAAATGGAGGGGGTGCTTACAGAATCATCCTTGAGGCTCAAAAACTTAGCAGCTTCAATTATTTCACGTGTCAGCTTATTCCTTTGCGTTTTTAACAATGTGGATTTACTTTTTCCAAAGATTGGGTGGCATGGCTTTTTTGTGTCGCAGTTCCTGCAGTGGGATGGCAGAGTCCTGAAGGATATACCCGATAAGTCATTTTTATGCTCTGTAAGGCCGCAGTGAAAAGCGACTCGCACGTGGAGTCGAGCTGGCGGTCGAACCCCCCTCGCGCCGAGGCCAAGGAGCGAGCGCTGTTGTTTTTTTGTTCTCCTTTTATCCCCTCTTCTTGGATGCTGACCCCGCAGGGGGCATCTGTTAAAGTAGATGTTTGCGTGTACTGTGCGACACCACGGACCCCGAGCACCCACGCTTAGCCGTGCGTGGCATCGCCGTGTCTGGGGAAAAGGGGATCCTGGTGGTTGAGCCGATGCCGAGTGTTTGGACCTTTAAGGCCCCTCGGCGGAGGCAACACACCACTTTGGCCCACGCTTCCCACAGACGGCACCTCCGGGCTGACCCACCCGGGGGAAATCGGCAGTCGCCTTTTCCTGTCCTCCCCTCCATCTTTCACTTTCCTATCCCCTCTCCTACAACTGTCCTGTCTTCTCTTACCTTCTTCGTTTCTTCCTACTTCCAGGCGGCGAGGGTTAACCTTGTGTGGCTAACCACCCTGCCTTATGCCATATTTGGTTATAGTCGGGGTGTATGGCTGGCGTGGGCAGGACTGCTTTGCGAGTTCCTGTCCCGTCCCCTCGTTGGGCTCCATGGTGGGTGGCCGCCACCCCGGCTGAACAAAAAGTTACTGTATGGCTTCTTCTTTGCTCTCCAATGATCGTTCCCGAAAAAGGGGACGGACCGATGAAACTGCAAACTTCTTTCTAAAGAATGCAAACAGATTCCCACGCTTCCACGTGGTGCACAGTGAAGACCCTCAAAAAACAGCTAGGCAAATATCTCCTTTTGTCGTGACCAAGACATTGACTGAAGCAATAGGCCAAGGATACAATGTCAAAAAACTTCCAAATGGCGACCTTCTCTTGGAAATTATGTACCATCATCAGAATGAAAAACTCCCAACAGTAACCAGCTTTGGGGAATGCCCAGTTAATGTCACCAAACACCGCTCTCTAAACATGGTGAGGGGAGTCATTTCAGATGACGACCTAAAGTATCTAAGTGAAGAACTCCTTGAAGGACTAAGAGAACAAAATGTCATCAATGTGTTCAGAATTAAAATCAGACGGGATAACAAAGAGATACCGACCAGGCACTTAGTCCTTACCTTCGAATCGAGCACACTGCCCGAGGCTGTGGAGGTAGGGTACACGAAGATAAAACTGAAACCATACATACCTAACCCGTGCCGCTGTTTCAAATGCCAAAGGTATGGCCACGGCTCACAGACTTGCCGAGGCCAACTTACATGTGCGAAGTGTGCCTCCCACGAGCATCCCGCTGAGAACTGTGAATCCGAAACACATCTTTGCATCAACTGTGAGGGCAGCCACGCTGCTTACTCACGAACCTGTCCAACATGGAAACAAGAGAAAGATATCATCACACTAAAAGTCAAAGAAAACCTCACTTACAGGGAAGCACGTAAGAAACTCACGTCCACTCACACCCCAACTTATTCTGTTGTGACGCAAAAGGGGGCGGCGTCACAGCAGTCCTTGGAACCTGCCCAGGTGACACACGGTGCACCTAAGGCAGGGACCTCTACGTCCCCGGTGGAAGTAGCTGGGGCTGCTCCACCACCCCCAAAGCAGGCTGCGCGGGCCTCTAGGTCAGCTGGCCCCAAGGTCTCTCCAGTAACGGCGAGATCTACCACAAATGTGTCTGTGCAGTCTGCACAATCGTCCAGCACGTCCGAGGACGCAGTGGAGACAACAAACGACGACCGTCCGGGGCCGTCAACATCTGACAGGCGACGGAGCTCCTTGGAGCGAACTAGAAAAGAAAAGGCCCGAATCACCGGGCCAGAAAAAACTTAGTCTCTCTACCTTCCTCATATAAAATGGCGTTCTTAGTCCATTGGAATTGTAGAGGACTTTTAAGAAACTACAATGATATAACAGACCTTTTAAATTCACTGTCCCCTGTGGTCCTATGCCTACAAGAGACCAATCTGGGACCTCAACAAAAAAAAATTTAAAAAAAAGCACAAAGTGTTTCGATGTGACAGAGAACAAGCAGGTCGCCTCTCCGGAGGCGTTGCTATTGTTGTGCAGAGCAGTATTGCAACGCGAGAAGTCCATCTCAAAACTAATTTCGAAGCTGTTGCAGTTACTGTTGTTCATTATAAAACAATCACAATATGTTCTGTCTACCTTCAACCTCATGTCATTGTTACCCTTCACGATTTAGAGGAACTTTTACAACAGTTACCTGAACCATATATTTTAGTTGGAGATTTTAATGCACACTCCTCCTTTTGGGGGAGTGAGCAAACAGACAGTAGAGGACGTATTTTAGAAGATTTTTTGCTGTGCAACAACGTCTGCCTCCTGAATACAGGTAAACAAACATATTGCTCCCCAAGCTCAGGAAAAATGAGCTGCTTAGATCTATCATTTTGTTCACCATCAATTTTCACCGATTTTAAATGGGACGTTCTCGACAACCCATATGGAAGTGATCATTTACCTGTCATAATAAGTCTAACATCCTCACCATCCATCACTCTAACCAAACCACGGCGATGGAAACTTCACCTGGCAGATTGGACACTTTTCCAGTCCAAAGCTGACCTCATAAAAGTATTTTCAGAAAATCTCAGCATAGATGAGCTGAATGAAGAGATTACAGCTTGTATTATTGCTGCAGCACACCTAGCTATTCCACAGTCCTCGGGAACTGTACAGCAAAACCATAAAGTGTGGTATACACAAGAGTGCAAAGAGGCAAAAAGAAAACAAAATAAAGCTTGGGGAATATTCCGGAGATATTCCACACATGAGCACCTTATAACTTTTAAAAAGGCCAGGGCTAAAGCACGGTGCATTCGCCGCGAAGCTGAAAAAGCCTCATGGCAAAATTATGTGTCATCAATAAATAGCTCAACCACATCTAAAAAAATGTGGGAGCAGGTTAATAAACTAGACGGCAAATACTATCCTTTCACGATTCCACTTTTAACAACTCCTGGTACACAAACGAGTGTAGAACAAGCAAACATATTGGGGGAACATTTCGCTACAATCTCTAGTTCGGCACACTATACACATTCCTTTATAAAGTATAAAACAGCAGCTGAAAAACAAAGACTCCCAATAGCTGGAGGCACAAATGAACCGTTTAACTGTTTAATTACACTTGAAGAAATAACTAGAGTATTAAATGCCGGCAAACAAACTGCACCAGGACCAGATGAGATACATTATGAAATGCTTGCTCATTTGACTCCATTGTCAGTAGATGCATTATTGAAATTTTTTAATAAAATATGGATATCTGGAACAATACCAGAAGCCTGGAAGACAGCCGTTATAGTACCTCTCTTAAAGCCTGGGAAGCCCCCGGACTCCCCAGGCAGTTATAGGCCAATAGCCCTGACGAGCTGCCTTGCAAAAGCTTTTGAAAGCATTGTAAATACAAGGCTCATGTTTGTTCTTGAATCCCGGAAACTTCTTGATACTCATCAGTGCGGCTACAAAAAAACATGTTCAACTATTGATCACCTTGTCCGACTGGAAAATACTATCCGAGAAGCCTTTATCCATAAACAGCATTGCCTTGCCGTATTTTTTGACCTCGAAAAAGCCTATGACACCACGTGGAGGTTTGGGATCCTGCGTGATTTGGGAGAGCTTGGCATTCGCGGCAGGATGCTAAAATGTATAAGCGACTTTCTCTCTCAACGCTCATTTAAAGTACGTCTCGGTTCTACCCTTTCTAAAACCTTCATACAAGAAAATGGTGTGCCTCAAGGATGTATTTTAAGTACTACTCTGTTTATAGTAAAAATTAACAGTATAGCAAAAATAATCCCAAAATCCGTTATGTACTCTGTCTACGTAGACGACCTTCAGATTGCATGTACATCCTCCAATGTGTCAACATGTGAGAGGCAAATACAGCTCACAGTAAATAGACTGGCAACGTGGGCAGATAGGAATGGCTTCAGGTTTTCTACTCAAAAGTCGGTAGTTGTTTTGTTCTCTCTCAGAAGAGGACTGCACATTGATCCCACCATCCACCTTAATGATGTTAAGCTACCTGTAAAGCACGAACATAAATTTCTAGGGCTAACTTTTGACAGAAAGCTTTCATTCCTTCCCCACATAAACAACCTAAAAAAGAAAGCTTCGAAATCTCTCAATATATTGAAAGTCCTTTCACATAAACACTGGGGATCTGACAGAACATGTCTTTTAAAAATTTACCGCTCTGTGGTTCGCTCATGTTTAGATTATGGCTGCATAATATATGGATCTGCAAGGCCGTCATATTTAAAACGACTGGACTCTGTACACAATTCAGGCTTGCGTATTTCAACTGGTGCATACAGGACATCCCCCATAAACAGCTTATATGTAGAAACCAATGAACCATCTCTTACAAGCCGAAGAAACATGCTCACATGCTCATACATTTTAAAGATCCGTTCACTGCCAAACCATATCTGTTACCCAATAGTTACAAAGTGCCAGTCTCGAACACTGTTCATAAACAAACCTCAAAAAATAAAACCACTTCTGCTCCGCTTTGAAGAGAAATGTCAAGTTTTAAACTTAATAGACTCATTACCTAATATTACCCGAAAACCTGATCCACTTCCACCATGGTACTGCCTGCCGTCTGTATGTGACTTCACATTAAACCAATTCCAGAAAAACCAAACACCACATGAACACATATTGCAGGAATTTTTAGCCCTAAGTGAAAAGTACAGAGAATATGTGGCATTCTATACAGATGGTTCAAAATCTGCACAATACGTCGGAAGCGCAGTGGTCCAAAACAATTGGAATAGAACAGTACGGCTACCACAGTGTGCATCCATTTTCACTGCTGAGTGCTATGCAGTCCTCATGGCCCTAGAAAAAATTAAAATTGAGAACATAGAGAATAGTGTCATTTACACTGATTCTTTGAGCATACTAACAGCATACAATCATAAAAATGCAGGCAAATCGCTTATTGGTGACATCATACACAGCATAAAAACAGCCACAACCCAGGGACATACTGTAAAGCTTTGTTGGGTTCCGAGTCACATAGGAATTGATGGAAATGAAAGCGCTGATATATGCGCTGCACAAGCTCGACATATAGAAATGAAGAAAGTGCACGTTCCCTACAAAGAAGCAGTCAAGTTAATGCAGTCTAAGCTAAGAGATAGATGGCAGTCTAAATGGAATAATGAAGAAAATAATAAGCTACACCTAGTAAAACCTGTCATATCTGAATGGAAGTCATGCACACACCAAGAACGATTCACTGAAGTCATTTTATGTCGCCTCCGTATTGCACATACACACCTTACACATGGTTATATTCTTAGAAAAGAGGAAATACCAACATGCGACCTTTGCGGAAAAACTATCACAATTAATCACATTTTATATTCCTGTACAAAGCTAGAAGAACTAAGAAAGAAGCATTTTCCAATATTTTATTCAGAATATATTCCTCTTCACCCTAGCTTACTCATAGGAGAAAATGCTCTTGTTAATATATCATGCGTTTTTATGTTCTTAAAAGATGCCAACCTTCTTAACAAATTATGAGTTTTAATTACCATATTACCATCTGCTGCATGGACAGCAGATCTCATCATGTGTTTGGCGCATGATAGCCTTAGATGCTTATGCGCCATAAAACACAACACACAACACACAACAAAATCTTGGATGCTGAATGCGCCTCGCGGGGCGTGCGGGAGGCTTGGTTTGTTTCGTTCCCTTCGCCCCGAGGCGTTGCCAAGAAGCGAATGGCAGATGCATCCAATTATCAGCCGTGAACAACAGCAGCACGCTTCTGTGAACCACTTTATGGCCAGCTCGTCCAGCGATCTCCCGCCGTGGCACCAAGCATGGGTGCAGGGAGACGCTGTTAATGAAGCTTTTTGCACTGCCACAAGCGCTTGCAGAAGGCGACAATAGGCGCGGCACTTAGCCCCCACGCAGCGGCTCATCGGGTGCGAGCAGCAGCGACTGTACACTGCTCTGGGACAGTACCCCCCCCCCTTTTTCTTCGAGCGGGGTGGCGGGGTGGCCTAGTCTCCAGACAGATCCCCGCGGCGTTTCTTTCACAAAGGCGGCAGCTGCAAGGTCGCGTCGAAACACGCCTGGGAGAGGAGGGCAAAGACAGGCGCCGTGTGAGAGGGTTTGGGGACCAGCGAGTGGAGAGAGTGTGTGTTTTCAATTTTGTATTTTTATTTGACGTAATTAAGGACCTGGGTCCGAGATTATTTCCAACCCACTGGGGTTGTGGCATGTTTTTAAATAATTTGATTGGCTGCTTCGTTTTCGGGGCGGATCACCTAAGGTGACCGCCCTTGGGTCTTTGTTGATGTCTGGTATCAGAAAGCGGTCCTCGGACCACGTTCGACAGTCAAGATTGAGGCTTCGTGCTTAGCACGTATTTACAGTCCCTAGGCTTTAACCGAAATGCTCGGTAGAAAAGTAAGGGCTTGTAGAGTGACTTCTCTGTGTGAGAGTCTATTTTGTCTTAAGTTGCAGTTGTCTGTGTGACTCTTGTTACTGTAACTTACAGTTTGCCAATGTAAACTATTTTGCTTTCATGTAAATATATATCTCCTCGTTGAACGTCATTGGATCATCGTCTACTGCCTCTTACCTGCCGAACACGAACGTAACATTACTGGCGCAGTACGACAGGATTCGGCACCCTACCACAAAGAAGCAAGCAACAAGGCCTCGGGCAGCAGCAGCGGCAGCCAAAGGACGACTGCAAGCTACCTGCCGAGGACGACCAGCCAAGGCGTGACTCCCGGGCTTGGTGATACTACCCGCAGCGACGCTGGTGATGGGTGAGTGGGATTTCTTGCGTCTGGTCGAGGTTGGCTTGGCTTGTACTAGGGAAAGTGAGGTACTAGGCAGTAAGGACGCCAGATATGATTGAAAGCAAAGCTTACGCATATCCCCTGACGGAGGAGGAGCGTCTGGTAATCCGGCAACTTGAAGTGGATTTTGAGCGAAAAAAAGGGAAATTCTGAGAGAAGAAGAGAGATTGATGAGAGAGCTGATGCGTGAGCATGCCGGCGGCGGAAAGGCTAGAACTGCGTCCGAAGCAACGGAGCAGCGACAGTTAGAGCTTGGCCTCGTGGCAGAAAGCACTAGTGCAGTTGAGGGCGGCCCCTCCCGGTATTCGACGAATACAGATAGCCTGGACGAGCGAAGCGTTGCTAGCTCAGGGCAGGGAGCGGCGGAAACTGCTAGTGCAGCCCCACAGGCGCAGCTAGAGGAGCTAGCGTTAGGGGGCGAGACGAACTGCCCGAGCAGTGTCGTGGCGCGAAAAATGCGCGAAAAAACAGACGAGCCGTTAGCAAGATTGGAGCCCGACAGCAGCGGCGCGGATCCCGCGCACAGAAATTTGGCTTCCGAAGTGCGAGCTGATCAGCCGACGGAGGCGGAGTGCGCCCCGTGTGGGGATCTACGCGCAACAGGTGTCGAGGCTGAGCTTACGGTGAGGGCGCCCGCTCCATTTGATACAGAGGGCGCAGTAACGGATTCTGGCCAGTTTGACATCTCTGGTCAAGAGAGCGAACACGCTAAACTACAGCACAGTAGTAGCAAGGAGTACGCAGGTGGGCCTCTCAAAATGCGAGTAGGCACGACAGCAGTACGCGGCCTCAGAAAGTCGAGGCCGCCGAAGGTAAGGCGCGACAACGTTTCTGTTTTGGGAAGCAGTCTCCCATCGACGGTCAGTGCAAGGATCTCTAGGGCTGGCGCCGCGAGAGGCGGCAACGATGTGCCGCAGGCGCTAAAGGCCACTGCTACACGACAACGCGGGCGCCGAGGTGTGCACGAGATCTATAGTGTTCCGGCGTATAGCAGCAGGCGCGTGCCAAACACTTCGCCAGCGCAGGAAACTGCATGGGCTAGCCTCGTCATTGGAGCCCCCGTACAAATCTTGCGCAAAGTACAGGGACGAAGAAAGCCTCACTGTCCAATTTTGTATCTGGTTGTTTGGCATAGCCATGCTGGCCTCACCAGGCGTGAGGGTTCCTGCTTACCCAACGGGTGGCGTGCACGGAGCTGTTTGGCGGCACAAAAAGTGGTGTAAAGACAGTTGCATGACGGAGCGGGAACTGTGCAGTGGCGTGAGTGTTCCCGCCACTCGCCGTGCTATGTGATGTGCGGCGCGTGCTACAACCGTGCGCCACGAAGGAGTGCTTTTGTGCTGACACTCGGGCTATGGCGAACTCTGTGTAGCCTTCTTTCGTTTCACTCTTCTTAAGGTTGTGGGAAATTTGGTCCATGCAAGGAATCACTGCAACCTTTTTGCGTCGCTTGGGCACTTCAGCCAGTGGTTGTTTGTTTGCACCTGGTGTTTTTCAGCACTTCTTCTGCGACAGTGGAGAGGACTTGTAATGAATACCCTGATTGCGCGAGCCTGCATACCTTTTTCAAGAAGCTTTTTTGCAATTTGTGGTCGCATGACTTGGTCAAGGCATTGATAAAGGCAGACTGGATAATATTTCTTTTGACCAGCTTTGAACAAATGGAGTCAAATTTTAGGGATTGTTGCCCCTTGGTCCAAATTCCTAGCACACATAACTGGGTGAAAAGTAGATTCTTGTTCCAGGAAGTGCATGAAATCATTTTCCGGCATTTCGTGCGTTAATTCAAGGGGAGCCAGGGCACTCTTAAGGTGGCGGTTCCACGGTCGCCATCTTGGAAGTAGTTCACATTCTGCCACCAGGCTACGCCACTAATCCATGACTGAGGAATTAAGTACCCAGCCACCTACAGTCAAATCTCGATATAACGAATCCCGCGGGACCGCGAAAAATCATTCGTTATTTTGAAATATCGTTGTAATGAAAAATCTGCGATTATAGGCCAGTGGTCAAACCTAGGTATGAAAATGACGTACCTTGGCAGTAGGCACGTGTGTAGACAAGCAAAACCTCAAGTGAAAAGGTTGCACTAACTCCAAAGCTGATTTATTTGAAGAAATCCATTATTTTCTTCTGCCGCGTGCAGCAAACACGACCGCACACTACATTACACCACTACAGCACATACACCTTCAGCTTTCCGGAACACCTCATTGCGTGCGCGATTGCACCGAGCGATGAAAGTACGGACTTTGTCCATGTGAAAAAAAAAAAAAACACATCGGAGTTCATTATGACCCCATCTTCAATGCTTCCTGAGCTTTGAAAATCTTGTCTCGGTCTTTCATAATGATCGCGGCAGTCGATGGGACAATGCTAGCTGTCTGTAGAGGCCGAATCGCTTTTTCCCTGCGTCGATTTCTTGCAGTGAAAGCAGCTGCATTCATATCTTCTTGGCACTTCGCTGGCTAATATCATCGCCAATCTCGCACAAACTTTGCAATAAGATCATCAGCGGCAAAAAAAAAAAAAAAATACCGTCCCGCACGCGCGAACGCGCGAACGATTGAGTCGCGTACGGCACACAACACAGGAAGAAAAAAAACGCAGGCAGCTAGGCCTGCCGGCTACTGCGTAATAAACCATAGCTTCATGGTGGCGCTAGGAGCTGGTCCTAGATGTCCTGATGATGATAGCTACAGCCCACGGACCATGCACGCAGAAACGGCGGTTTCTGTTTCGTTTCACGCGAGAGTTGCTATCTGCGGTGCTGTTAATTTTAGCCAAATTCGTAATACTGATGTTCCAAAATTATACGAGAAATAAAATACGTTCGTTATTCTGAAATATACGCTATTTTGAAATTCGTAATTCTGAAATAGTTTTACATTGAAAACATGGCAAATCTGCCGGGGATTCTTAAAAAATTCGTTAATTTGAAAAGTTCGTTAATGTGGTGTTCGTAGTAACGAGATTTCACTGTAGCCCTCTCGACTTGAGCTGCCTGAACACTTTTCTTGTGTTGCTGCGCGGACTTTCAAAGGTTTTTGTGGCTCCACAGCAGTGTCCAGGCAGAGAAGGGGAGGGCTTTTGTCCCCGTCCTGGGCAGTGTGGGCTGCCCCATTGAACTCCCCTCTTCACCCCACCCCACCACTACTTCGAACAATACGCGCCCCGACAATGGGACAAGAGCCTTCCCTCTCTTGCCTATACTTCCTCTCACAAGATGTTTGCAGCACAGCGAAAGGCAGAGGCACCCCAGCTGATTCAACCAGGATCATGCGTACAATAGGCAATTGTGCTCCTAAGCACCTCTCGCACCCCCCCCCCCCCCCCCCCCCAAAAAAAAAAATGGGGTGACCGTAGGAGCACAATTCTCTGTTATAGTGTGCACGGGCGAGAGGCACTTAGGAGCACAATTGAAAGGGCTCCTCTGCTTTTCACAGTGCTGCAGATATCTTGCGAGACAAGACAAAGTATAGTTTCATTGCTCCTCCTCGCCGAGCGTGAGGGGGTTGGACTGGACTGCAGTAGGCTAGCTTGACTGAACACAAAACAGGGTGTCAACATGATTGCACAGTGCAATCTTAGTACGAGTGAAAAGGAAAAGCGAATGGCATTATTTCTGCAGACTTCGTCAATGAACCTTAGTTGAATTCGGCGCCTGTCTTGTGTTCTTTTGATCCTCGTCTTTTGGGCTGTGCAATCGAGTGATCATTAGCGAGCTTTAGAATACAGCGACCCTATCCGTAGAGCGTGCGCACTATAATAGAGAATTTACTGTCACCCGTGCTATTACCCTGTCCCCCTAAGCGGTAGGGGTACCATATTCTTAACCTCCCTATTGTAGATGCCATAGATATAGTAGGGATCAGAACACTCCTTGACTGGAGTGGAAGCTGCCAGCTCTTGCGGTCAACAGAAATTTGCTTTATCAAACGTGATTACAAATATGATAATGTAGCTATAATTAGGTGAACTTCAGTCAACCGTCGCCCTTGTTTATTTTTTGTTCGTGCTTGCCCAATCTTGGAAACTAGAGCTGGTAAGTTACAATGTGCAAATAGGTGAATGATTGCCAATTTTTTTCCTTTTGAGATGAATCGATATTTCGAAATAGATGTGAAATCCACCAAGAGGCTATGTATCGCGCAGGAGGCCGGCATGTATTCATGTTCTCTTCGGCACTGAGCAGGCGCATTCACACTAAACTGTGGGAAATGGGGGAAGGGGAGAGGGGGTTGTAAAGGAATGTTGCCAGAAGAAAGGACCTAACGGGGACAGTTTTGTAGGCGCTTATGGCAGCCACTTCCCCACTCCCAATTGGATGCGCCACAGAGTCCTCATTTTATTTATTCGCTCGCGCGTATGTACGCGCGCACGTACGCGCGCTCGCGCGCGCGTGTGTGTGTGTGTGTGTGTGTGTGCAATTAAAGGAACACAGTATTTTCAGGCAATTAGAATAAAATTTTAACAATCAGTCTCCTAGAAACATTTTTCTCCTGCAGAATTTCACTCGACACTGAAATCTGATGTGAAAAGTAGCATGCATGGAAGACGCTGACCTGTCCTGCTGCAGCTTCCCGTGATGATGCATGCGCTTTTTGAACCAATATATTGGCTGGACTACTGTTCATTATTAGCTTGGAGCCTACTTTATTGTACTCATTTCACAGGGCACACACACGTATGCAACAAGTATACTTTAGTGTTGAGCCCACCTTTCGGGTTCATGTGTTGGTAGTAAATAATTTCGTGATGTGGCACTTGTACATTCACACATTTGCAACATAATAATCAGTGCCCAATTTTTACTCCATGCAAGAGCGCCCATGCTTACCAAATGTTTTCCCGCAAATGACAAACGATTAGACGCATCGATCAAATCGCGTTCTGTCAGATTTGGCATGTATAATTTGTGAATTTTTCCATACCAATGCAGTACAGTGGTTTTGCTTCATGTGGTCAAACGGAAGCACATTCTTTGTATGCTTCGAAATTCTCACATGCTTCTATGTCACTTTTGCTAACATGATCGGATGCCTTTCAGAGCACAGGAAGTCGAGTTGCTTCAAAACAAGGTTCAAATATAAAGTCAACAAATTGGGCGTTGAGACGGCGAGTGAGTGGACGCCTGGGTGACACGGTATCTACCTTACTCGAGATAAAGGCCCCATTCTTTTGGAAACGCTCTGCCTGCCGACGGGCTTTTAGAGCGTTAGCTCTGTTGCTCACTTGCGCGAGTGGCGCGTTTTTCTAAGAATCGTAAACAGTGCCATCACCATAGCAACATCGCCATCTTCATTGTGCCCGGGCAAACTAGACCGAACGTTCCACGCCCCCGGCCACAGCGGCAAAGCGCGGTAGCGGGCGATGCTAGGCGGGTATAGCATTATAGCAAAATGAACGCCGAACCAGCTTCCCTGCCGAATGCATCAACGGTTTACCGTAGACTCCGTAATGCTTCGGACAATCCGCGATATATCCCCCTTCACGAGGCGGAATTAGCTGAGAAGAGGACGGGACATCATGCACGTATAAAATAAATAAATTAAGCGCAAATAAAAGCATCAAACGGGAAACTGATTCAGTGTTTTCTCTCATAAAAAAAAATACATATAGGGCCACTGATCAAGTCAAAGTATTTGAAGAAGATATAAACGAATGCTTTTTGTCTGGTTTCTGCATTGTGAACAACGAAGCTGTAGGGCTGTCGAAACGATAGTACGTTTTCATGAAACTTTGACTTGGTCAGTGACCCTGTATATTTTTTTATGCCACCACCTGCTCAGACTGCATTTCGTCGAACTCTTGATTACAGCGGTTTCTCTCATTTGAGCTAAAGCTCGACATTCGGTTCAGCAGCGTTGAGCCTCATCATTTTTTTATATATTTAGTGAGGGGAATGACGGAAATGCAGTGGCAAAACCCGATTCAACATCACATTTTTGTATTGGAGAAGCTTCACGTGGCTGTTTCCTACTTGCCCATTCACCGAAAACATCCCCTGCAGCTACTCCGGCACGTTATCTTTACTGTCATCACCGGAACACAACATTCGGAAAAAAAAAAAAAAAACATGACTGAAACGCTGGTCTTTACTGTCATCACCGGAACACAACATTCGGAAAAAAAAAAAAAAACATGACTGAAACGCTGGTGATTATCTTGGACCGCCCACTACATCATTTTTTCTCCTTTTCTTTGCAGCCTGCACTGCTTGCGCTATATAGGAACTTCAGTGGGAAGGTTGAAGAGGCATGCTTTTGCATGTTCAGATTTTCAAGTTGTACTTGCCAGACTGTCGAGACATTTTATCTGTACCAGTAAAGTGGCAGAGGGTACAAGTATTCGTTCAATTTCTCTAAGGGGATGCTCTTTGAAATTATATTATATTAATTTATGCAGTGTTATAGTTCCGTGCCCTACTATTCATTTTATCGTAGAAAGGGGAAGATATTTTTTCTTCTTCCACTGAAAAAAAAAAAGTCTAAATTCCACACCCTCACAATATATGCTAACACCGCGAACATCTGAAGATAGCTTTGTGGTGGAGCTGAAACGAGGAATAACCAGATCCGACAGCGTTCGGGTTCGAACTGTTTTTTTTTTTTTTTTTTTTTTTTTTTCGCTGCTTGCACTGAAACGCTTAGTTCCAAATTCTTCGTCCAGCGCCGTGCCGTTGTTTGTGATAAAGGCGCGGCGCGAGGGGCGCTACAAGACTACAAAACAAAACCAGAAAAAAAAATTTCAATATCTCCGGCACGATTATATCTTGCTGAGCAAGTAGAGTAAGTAAGTAGCGCGAGAGCTTTAGCTGGCAACGTTTCGGCACACAAACAGTATGACACACTTAATTCGAGGCGATAAATAAATCTCAAAGCAAGCAAGTGTACATTTGTCAAGGGACCATTTTCAAGTAGCGCTACTGCGCATGCGCGAAGCACGTAAGTGCGCGAAGCACCTCCACCTCAGTTCGACCCACCGTGGTTCGACCCGACCACTCGACCCGACTCGCCAGTGTTTACCTCTCTCGCCCGATGGAAAGGAAGGGGCAGAGGGAAAACGTTGTAGAAGTACAATACCCTCTCGTAAATACCCCTTGATTCAGGGTGTTTGTGGCGCCATCCTCGTAATTTTTCTGAACTGCGACATTTTAGTGCAGATGAAATTTCATAGATGGCGCAACCTACTATGTTTGTTATACGTGGCTCTGTTATTCCACTATTATTTGCTTTTTGTACACTTTGTAGTTTATAATTGTTACCGGTTGATTAAAGGAACGAAAGCCCGAACCTTTAAGTTATATTCGCAAGCCATGGAGCATTTCAATCATGCTTAAAATATTTCATGAAGAGCTCGCGCGCTTCAAGTGAACCACGAAAAAATTAGCTGAAATCAACCTGACCGTGCACATTCCTCGAGAGTCTTAGAACAAAACCGATGCTTATCCTCTGATAGCGAGGTGTAAAGTTTTTCCACGCGAAATTTCAGCACAGATAAAAGCTTATTACTTGAACAGTTTAGCATTTACTTTTAGCCATTTTAAAAAAAACGCAAAGTTTGATCACAAATAACTTTTACAGTAAATGAAGCAGACAGATGATATTTTCAGGAAAAAGCGAACTATGCACGACCTCCAACTGCGCAAAAAATCTCCGCAGCAGAATGCATATCTTGAAAGTTATTGTATGTATAATTACCTGCTTTATACACTTTTCACAGGTGCGTGGCTAATAAACTATGCGATACACAGTAATAAAAATGCTTAACTTTGTTTATTAACATCTAATCTCAAAACATCTCGAACAGTTTTTTTCTAGATGCAAAATATTTTGCACAATTTTGCTTTTCCCGAGACAAGTAGAGCTGAAAAGCCGTTTCTTACCTTTGTGTTTTCCTTTACAGCTTAAACATCGTTGCAGCTATTTATAAACCAAATGCACCATTATAAAGGAGAGGAAATAAACTTTACAAATATATTAAAGTCACATTTATAAACTAAACGAGTAAGGCGCAGTAGGCGTATGAATATCACCAAAAAGGTCGTCTCTTCACCGCTGGAGTGGGACCGCCACCTTAAGGACACTCAAAACTTCAGGCACTTCATGAAAAAAAGGCTTCCTCGTCACAGTCGAAAAGAACTAAGAAATCATCCACAAAGTGGGACATTTTTTTAACTTGTGAGTGTTTGAAGTGGTTCCTGAGACTTCTGTCATGCATAGCTAAGAACAGATCACTGAGAAGGGGGCAATGCATAATCCAGTGCAGATCCTGTGCCTTTGGATAAAGTGTGAACCATTCTGTTCTACAAATGTTGATTTTAGGTACACACAAAGCATTTCCAAGAAACCATCTACAGAGACACTATACTCATTCTGGAAGGATACAGCTCCAGGTTTGTCGACAGCTTCACGAACACTTTTCTTGAGGCCATCTTAAGGTATAGACTAAATCTTTAACATCTGTAGAAAAACACGTTATGCTTTCTTTCTATTCCAGTTCAAAAACCTGATGACTTCATCCGCATTCTTTACTAGAAAGGGATCATCGATAGAAAGCAATTTCTGGTTGCCTTGCAAATACATAGCCATGTCTTTCTGCCAGGTATCCTCCGAAACAATAATGCACAAAGGGCACGAGAGTTATATCTGGCAGAAAGACGTCACTATATATTTGCAAGGACACCTGAAATTGCTTTTTATCGATCATTTTTTTCTGGTAAAGAATACAGATGTAGTCGTTAGGTTTTTTAACGGCAATAGAAACAAAGCCTACCATGCCTTTTCTATAAATGTAAAAGACTTGTTTTATTCTATACCTCAAGATGGACCTCATGAAATGCGTTCGCAAAGGTATTGGCAAACATGGAACTATATCCTCCTAGAATGAGTGTGGTGTCTCTGTAGATGGTCACTTAGAATTGCTTTCTGTGTGTCTAAAATAAACATTTGCAGAATGGAATGGTTCGCACCTGATCCAAAAGCACGGGATCTGCATCGTATCATGTATTACTCCCTTGCTCAGTGGTCTGTTCTTAGTTATGCATGACAGTAGTCTCAGGAATCACTTTGAACACTCGCGAGTTCAAAAAATATTTTGCTTTGAGCATGATTTCCTAGGTATTTAAAATTTTTCGCTCTGGGGACGATTTCTTAGGTATTTTAGACAGTGGCATGGAAGTCTTTTTTCATAAAGTACCTGAAGTTTTGAGTGTCTCTAAGAGTATCCTGGCTTCCCTTGAATTAATGCAAGAAATGCCGGGCAATGATTCCATGTGCTTCCTGGAACTAAGCATCTTTACACACAGTCACGTGTGCTGGGCATTTGAGCTGAGGGGCAACAAGCCCTTCCTATCATATGACTCCGCTCGTTCAAAGCTGGTCAAAAGAAATATTCCAGTCTGCCCTTATCAACGCCTTGACCAAGTCCAAAGCTTGAAAAAGGTATGCAGGCTCACGTGATCAGGGTACCCGTTACAAGTCCTCTGCACTGTCGCAGAAAAAGTGCTGAAAAACACCAAGTGCAAAAAACAACCACTGGCTGAAGCACATAGGCAACGCAATAATGTTGCAGTGATTCCTTACATGCACCAAAGTTCCCACAACCTTACGAAGAGGGAAAAGAAAGCAGGAGTTGGCGTTCTTTTCTGCCCCCACGCAACTGTTGCAGCTTTGGTGGATCTTTAATGACAAAGAAAAGCAAAAAAAAGGCCGCACTAAGAGGCACAGAAAACCCTTAGTAGCATGTGCGGAAGGCGATCACTCTAACCCTTTGACTTGCCATGAGTTATACATTGACCAAACAGGCCGATGCATCAATGAAAGGCTAATGGAGCATTAAAATGACTTAGGTATATCCCCCATGAATCTGCCAGTCTGCTGCAGGAACTGTGACTCAAAGGAGCCATGCCACACAATCTTCGGAAAAAAAAAGTGTTAAAAACATATCTGTATAAGCTGCGATGTGAAATAGTTGAAGCTGCCAAAATTTTGACCCTCAAGGATGATTGTGCAAGCACCCTGTCCATTTCACTCTTGGAAAAAGATGTTGCCTTCCTTTATGGACTTGTTTAATCTTTCCTGGTTTTAGCTTTCTTACATTCTTTGAATTAATTTCTTAATATTTTATCTTTTTTGTTTGGTTTTATGCACCTCATCTTCATCCTTTCGCTACGTTAATTGTTGACTTCACCCTTGTGTCTCATGAACATTTCCTTCATTTGCTTTATTTTAGCTATTTATTTAGTGCTCTTCTACATTTAGTGCTCAATTGTTGGCTTCATCTTTCTTGTCATGCACCTTTTCTTTCAGTTTTAATGTACTTCATCTCATGCATTTTGCTGTGTTAATTGTTAGCTTTACCTCTGTTGCCCATTTTCTGGTACCGTTTTTTTTTTTTTGCTCTTATTAGTCTGCTGTTCCACATGTTGGTGGCTTAAAATATGATTTGCCTATTTTGTTCTCTCCTTGTTCGGGCTTGCTCTTACGGTACTTCTTTTTTTTCTATTCGTCACAAGTGTCGAAAATCGCCACTAGTCAGTGCCTTTATGGGTATATAAGCAGAGTATCGGTGGTTCCAGAATAAGGTTGCAGTTCAGAGCCTGTGTTCGACTTGTATGTGCTTACTCTGTCTGTGTGGTTAATTAGGCACTGTCAATCATGAATCAACACCACTAGCCTGACAACTTTTTTTATCCTTGTACCTTGTAAGGTCCTTCTAGTAGGTAAGAAAGGAGCTGGTGGCAATGATTACAAAATAAGCTTGGGAGCTCAGCTTACCATCTTTGTGGTAAACCCCCCCCCCCCCCCCCCCCTCCCCTTCATATGTTTGGATTTTTGAGTTCTTGGCCTGAGGCCATTGACATAAAGGGGATCATACCTTTAAATAGCAGTATTTAATGAAAGTTACAAAGCCTCGGCAGCAAAACAAATATGGTATATAACAAATCAAGCCACAAGTTAAAAAACAAAGGTATAATCAGTTACTTTTTAGCAACTAGGCGGCACTCTTTTTGTTTCTAGGCCCACCCAGGACAGAAGCTACCTTGTTCTTTAAAAGCGACATTTCAGCAGTCATCACCTTTTCTTTGAAGTTGCTTTTGAGCGAAGATAAGCCCTTTTGCTTTGGCACTGCCTCAAAGTTGGGGCTTTTGTCCAGCCATCCTATCTGAATCCTGCTTTACCATGTCTTTGCCTAATAAATGTGTCTGACACATTAGGGCTCAGGGCAGCCCTTATCTCACCCCGTTATGAACAGGCTGTCACTAAGAGGCAGCAATTTGTAAATTCAATTCGGTTGCTTTTTGATGAGATAGCGGGAAGCATCTTTGATTTGGTCTTCATCCCAGTAAGTATGTATGATTATGCCCTCTGAAGCCTCAGCCATTCCAGTTGCTTTTCTGTAGTGCGCTGTCCAGTGACGTCCCTCTTATTCAGAATCTTGTCTTTTGCGGTATCACGGCAGCCTAATAGGTCCGTAGCCATGCTGACGCTCTAAGCAATGCTAGTTGATAACTGTCCATTTTACATATTCAAAAAGCATTCACATCAGAAAGTGAGAAGTGAACGATCCATAAATGGGTGTGTTTGGCCAATGTTTAAATTGCATTGCTTCAATTGTTTGCTGTATAGGACACTCTTCAAAACAAGAAATATGAGCAAGGCTCTTTGTCTACTCATGCTGCCTGTTCATCTGAAGTGTGCTAATGTGGAGTAACGTCCTTAAGAAAGGACTGTGTAGCAGATGTGGGCATGCTATTCAACCCATGTACAACCTTTCATGTGGCACTGAAACACAGAGAAGTCTCCACTCAAGCACGCTGGTTAAGGTTTGGGTTCCGGTATCATCTGAGATAAACGATTCAATTATTTCAGGTAAAGGCAAGTGTACCACTTTAAAGTACACTTGCCTTTACCTGCCACTAAAGCAAAGTGCTTAGTTCAGTAGCAACACAGGCTCGTGACCAATCACTTTGTGGCTAAGTGCAGTTACTACAGGCCTACTATTACCTTCCATGCTATGTGTGTGTTAATTGTTGCAGTCCTTATTGATTTATTTATTTATCATAATCATTCTTGAGAGAATGATCTGTGTAGGTAATTGCATAAAATGGGTCACTTCCTTATTTTGACAACTGATTTATTGCTATTGCTGCCATGCAGCATGTGACACTGAGTGTAGAGTTCTCAAGCACTTCCTTCCAGCCAATGCTTGGTTTAATAATTTTGTTGTCATTGTCTTGTGTTGTTAAGTAATGGTAATAGCTAGTGAACTGGTTGATGTTGTGCCCTTGCAGCAGGTGTGTGTGCTACTGCTTCGCAGTACATGATAATCAGTAATTTTTGTTTATAAGTCACTGTATCTGTTCTGTTCCCAAACATAAATTGTACTCAAGGGGACTCAATCACAGTTCTTCAGTGCTTTTTTTTTGTAAGACACTATAGTTGACTTTACATTATATTTGAGGATGTTATGTATTCTTTCCTTGACTGTCATTGTGTATATCAGTGGGCCGTTTGGATTATCTTAGAATGTGCAGGCAGGTGCTCTGTTCAGCTGATTCGCAGTGCACATCTATTGCATCTTTAACTATCGCTGCATACTTATTTTGTATGTGTGTGACATTGTCTCCCATCACATATTTTACAAGATCAGGTGTTTGCTCCATATTGAGCTTAATGAGTTCAGATTTGCCAATTATGTTTCTTCTGTCAAGTTCTAGCATCAACTTATTTTATAGCATTGTTCGAGGACCTTCTCGGGCGTTAGAGCAGACCTCAACACCGTGTGCACTCAGGCATGTGCATTCATGCAAGCATATCGTCAGCATGTGACACACGGTCCGAGTGTTTGGTATTTACTTTTGTAGAGCAGTGGAAAGGACATGCTTTGGTTATTGCTCAGAAATATTTTAAGATGTAACGCATGCATGCACTATCATGTTTCACTTGATTCATTAAAGTGGTCACGACAGCTAACAACTGAGCATAAACTGATATTGCATTTCACTCCTAACATGTTACGTTATAAATCCCCGAAATTTGACCTCATTCGATGCAGCAGATAGTTTTAAAATTAATTTTTATTATTATCAGAATTGGCTTTCTGGTCTGGCAACCATTGGGTCTGACGTCATGAAATATTCCCATGTTTTCTGCTCTTCGCGGGGTAGGCTATGTAGGGTGCACTTTTGCATGGTAGGCTATGTAGGCTGCACTTTTGCCTGCATGCTTGGACAGTGGTCCCAGATTTTTTTTTCTTTTTCAGCAAAAATATTTTATTTACATATTCTCTTTTCTTTGAGCAGCCTTCACTATAATATGCGACTTTAGTGATCCTCGGACTTGTTTTGTTCTTTGTCTAGAGATTGCCGAGGTGGCCGAAATTGACGGGCTCATCCTGTATAATTTAGCATACAATGAAAAGCATATTGTCTCGACTCAAGCCACTGGGAGCCGTGAAGGTACACGTAGACGAGGACCCGAGAATAAGGTCGGCTTCTGGTTCCGATCACAGAGTCCAGCACCAGTGCGTCTCTCGAGCCAACAACCACTTCGTCGTCGTTGGCACCAAGCACGGAAGTCGTGCGGAGCTAGGCACGTGGCATTATTCCCCTCCGTGAAAGAAAAACATCGTCCCGATGACAAGATGAGAGGAGAAAAAAAAGATCAGGTGTGAGGTGAACTGTACAATAACTCAAGGTCTCACTTGCAGGAAGCGCTCAGTCACGCGAAAAGTACGGCTTTAATCGCACCACATGCAAAATTTCAGGCCGCTGACGCCGAACACTGATGGTCACAGTTCCATCTGGAATAACTTCGTAATTAACGCTGTTTAAGTGGCGCAGGACTTTATAGGGTCCGAAATACTGGTGGAGTAGTTTTTCGCACAAGCCTTCGTGGCGCAGGGGGGTCCACACCCACACTTGGTCCCCTGGTTCGTAGTAGACTTCCCTGTGCCGAATTTTATAGTGTCGAGCGTTGATGGCATGCTGCTCCTTGATGTGCAAGCGGGCCAGCTGACGGGCTTGCTCGGCCTGTTCTGTGAAATGGGTGGCATTGGGTTAGACCGCTTAATCCCCGCACGGGAGAATCACGTCCAACGTTGTGTGGGCCCCCCTGCTATATACGAGACGGTACGGCGTAAACTACATCGTTTCCTGCGGCTCCGTATTGTAGGCGAAGGTGACATACGGCAGGATCTCGTCCCACATTTTATGTTCAACGTCGATGTACATTGAGAACATGTGCGCCAAAGTTTTGTGGAGTCGTTCCATTAGGCCATTTATCTGAGGGTGATACGCTGTTGTGCGATGCTCGGTATGGCTGTGAGTTAAGGTGTCCCTCAGTAGCCGAGCTGTAAACGCCTTTCCTCGGTCAGTAATGATGGTCGATGGTGCACCGTGTTTGAGCACAATGTCGTTCATAAAGAATCAAGCAACTTCGCTGGTAGTACCTAGGGCAAGGGCGTTCATTTTAGCGTAGCGTGTTAAGTAGTCTGGCGAGTACAATCCACTTGTGTCCGTTTGAGGATAAAAGAAAAGGGCCTAAAAGGTCCATGCCCACTTGCTCGAAGGGTGTGAGGGGTTGATAGATTGTAACATGCCGGATGGCTTGAGCGGGGGTTTTTTCGCCGCTGGCATTGTCGACAAGTCTGTACGTAACGTCTAACGCTCGGAGAAAGATGTGGCCAGTAATAGTTCTGCCGGACTCGGTTTAGGGTTCGTGTAAAGCCGAGATGTCCTGAAGCTGGTTCATCGTGGCAGGCCAGGAGGATTTCGTGCCTTAGATCAGCTGGTATGACTAGCAGGTAGGTTTTTGCACTTGATGTAGAATTATAAAGCACCCCATTGCAGAGGCAATACGACGACAGCCCCCGAGCAAGATACCGGGTTATTGCAGGGTGCCCACCTTCAAGATGGTCAATAATCAGTCACAACTCGGAGTCAGCACGCTGTTTGGAAACGAGGTCGGACGTAGTGACTTCCAAGGAAGCTATTGTCGTCGGTGGCATCTGACAAAGGAGGGCCACCGGGTGCGGGACAGGCTATCAGCATAGGTGTGCTTTCGGCCAGACTTATAAATAACATCGAAATCGAACTCCTGCAGGTGCAATGCCCAACGTGCTAAGCGGCCACAAGGATCCTTTAAGTTTTTCAGCCAACACAACTAGTGATGGTCAGTGATGACACGAAACGGTCAGCTGTAAAGGTACGGGCGGAACTTTGCAGCGGCCCATACTACCGCCAAACATTCTTTTTCAGTGGTGGAATAGTTGCACGCAGCGCGGGAAAGTGCACGGCTGGCGTAGGCAATTACTTACTCTACGCCATCTTAGTTCTGAACCAGAACGGCAACAAGGCCGACGTTGCTCGCATCAGTGTGTAACTGTGTCGGCATCATCGTTGAACTGTGCCAGGATCGGGGGTGACGAGCCGGCATCGTAACTTGTCGAAAGCCATCTGTTGCTCGGCGCCCCTTGAAAGTGATGCGTCATCTCGAATCAGGAGTGTCAGAGGGCTGGCCATTTGTGCAGTTTTTGTTAAAGCGATGTAATAGGAGCACAGCCCCAAAAACTCTTGGACTGCTTTTTTGTGGGCGGGGACTGGAAAGGCAGCTACGGCAGCAAGTTTCTCAGGGTCAGCTCGGATGCCATTAGCACTCATGATGTGCCCAAGAAACTTCAATTCAGTGAACCCAAAGTGGCACTTTTGAGGCTTGTGAGAAAGTTTGGCAGACCGGACGGCTTCGAGAACAGTTCTGAGGCGGTGCAGGTGTTCCATGACGTCGGTGAAAAGATCACGTCGTCGAGATAAATAAGGCATGTCTGCCACTTAAGACCTGTGAGCAGTGTCCATCATCCGCTGGAAGGTTGCAGGAGCGCAGTAGAGCTCGAATAGGAGAACGTGGAATTCATAGAGCCCACCTGGTGTTACGAAGGCAGTTTTCTCACGGTCCCTCTCATCAACTTCGATTTGCTAATAACCACTCCTGAGGTCAATGGAGAAGTACTTGCTCGGCATATCGGTCGAGAGAGTCGTCGATCCGTGGCAGGGGATAGACGTCCTTCTTTGTCATACTGTTAAGTTTGCAATATTCAATGCAGAAATGAAGCGTTCCATCTTTTTAATGAGGACTACAGGCGACGACCATGGGCTGCATGAAGATTGAATGAAGCCATCAGCGAGCATCTCCTTGGCTTGCTCTTGGATAGAGTCTCTCCCGAGGAGACGCACGATAGGGCTGCTGATGGATGGGTCGAGTGCCTTCTTGTGTGATAATCCGATGTTTGCGGCACTTTAGATGAAGACGTGAAGCACGCACGAAACTCCAGCAATAGATCCTGGAGTTGCCTCTTCTCAGCAGATTAAAGGCTAGAACTGATGTCGACAGCGTGTACAGCATCATCCGGTTTGATGCTAGGCGTAGCTTCTTCGGAAGCAAAACATTCGGCGACTTCCTGCAGATGATCAACGTAAGCAATGACAGTGGCACGGAACAGATGTCGATGATCATTGGAGAATTTGGTGACAAGCACCTCCATCTCGGGCTCAAAAAAAACAGACCTTTTGCCACAGAAACTTTCAAGGCAAGTGAGAGGGAGACATTAGGCTCAACAACCCGGAGGCCGTGATGTGTCTCGTCACAGGTAACTCTGGCGAGGATGCTGGCGCGTGGTGTCACTGTGAGGCTATCATCGGCAACTCGCAGCGTGGAGTGAGACCCATGGTACTCATGCTTTTCGGTGGCCAGTTTGGCAGAAAACATCACCAAGCAGTTTGGGAGATTTATAGTGGCACCGTGCTCACGAAGGAAGTAGATGCCAAGAATAACATCGCGAGAGCATTCGCGTAGAACAAGAAAAGTCGCGACAAATGTGTAGCCTCGCACTGCAACCCAGGCTGTACACATGCCCAGTGGTGCAACCACATGTCCGCCTGCTATACGTATGTCTGGTTCGTTCCATGGCATCATCACTTTTCTCAGTGTCCTTGGAAGCCGCCCGCTAAGGATAGAATAATCTGCTCCCGTATCAACTAAAGCGGTGACCTCCTTTGTGTCGGCGATAACCGGGATGTCCTGGGAGACCCGGCCAAGACTAGGGCCTGTCGACGTCTGTTCTGAGTAAAGTGAGCGATGTGGCGGCGGAAGCTGGACGGCAGTTGGGTGGTTGGTGCGGGACGATTCAGTGTCGACGGCAGGTCGGAGTGAAGCGAGTGATGCGGTGGCGGAAGCTGAGCGGCATTTGTGCGGTCTGTGTCGGGGCGATTTAAGCGACATGGCGGTGATAACTGGTTGGCGACGCGGACGACGTCGGGGTGATCTGGTCTGTGCGGCGAAAACTGGACAGGAATTCGGCGTTCGACGTCTGGGCAAATCGAGCGGTGCGGCGGTTGAAGCTTTGCGGCAAGTCGGTGTGCGGCGGCCTCTCCCCCTAATGTCGCCGGAGCTAGTTTACCCGACAAGGGCTCGAGAAACCACGGTGTCCAGCGGTATACCATGGCCCAGAGGGCGAAGAGCGACGAGGCGAAGGTGAGCGCGACTCACGACGAGGAGAATGCGGCAGACTACGCTGGTGAGTGACATACTCGGCGATGTCCTGAGGCTGCTGACCACGCCGTGGTTGAAGGCTGTCAGGAGAAAATCCTTTAAGGCCCATTTGGTGATAAGGGCACCGCTATAGAGGTGACCTGCCTCGCCACAGCGGTAGCAAAGAGGGCGGTTATCTGGAGCGCACCAGAGATCAGTCTTGCTGGGCACCTTGCGCCGATCTGCCCAGAGGGGCAGCGATTCCGCAGTGCGCACGGCGACCTGATTTCGCTGTGCAGTGGTAGGTGGGTTCCGCACGAGGCCGGAAAAAAGCTGGTCTTTAACTCCGTGCATCAGGTGCTGCACCTTCTCCTCACTCGTGGACGGGTCAGCGCGATGGCAGATGCATGACGTCTTCAACGTACATTGTGACCCCTTTGTTCAGACGCTGAACTCGAGAGGTCAGACCACGCTCGGTGTTCTCTCGGCAGTCACTGTTGGCGTACGTACCAAGGAGCTGGCTTCGTAGGGCCGGTCACGTAGTGAATGTGGCCTCGCAGTTCACGAACCATGTCCCAGCAGCGTCTTCAAGGCTGAAGTAGCCGTTCCACATTTTCGCAGCCTCGTCCCAGCCATTAAACGTCGCGACCCTTTCGTTGTGAGCTAGCTAGTACTCGGCGTCTTCGAACTGCTCACCGTGAAATGTCTTAGGGGTACGTGGGGTCTGAAGAATGAGGCAGGATGAAGGGGTGGGAGGGACAGTCATGGTACGGGCGGCCGGTGTCGTTGCCGTAGCTAGTGTCTCTTTGTCAAGAGGGATGGCCTCGGGGGGGGGGGGGGCAAGCCTCGGAGCCTCCGGCTTGTACGATGAACAGGAGTGGTGACGAGAGACGGCCACGTCGGGTCATCCGCAGGAGAAGGCATCATCGATGGCACCTCCACCAGTGTCACAATTCAAGCCACAGGGTGCTGTGAAGGTACACGTAGACGAGGGCCCGAGAATAAGGTCAGCTTCTAGTTCCGATCAGAGTCCAGCACCAGCGCGCCTCTCGAGCCAACAATCACTTCGTCGTCGTCTGCACTAAGCACGGCAGTCGCGCGGCGCGAGGCACGTGACATTATTATTCTTACGCTATGAGATTTAGCTTTTTTAGCAACAAGCGCTCACGCATATAAAATGGTACTTGTCTATTTCTTTCTGCCATGTACCCATGCCACTTAAGTGGGGAAAGGTTAGCATTATGTTCCTGATTGCTGAGCTACTGTCGTCACTCTTTCGGTCCAAAAACTGAGAATGCTCTTTACTAGGCGGTCAAGGCTAGCCATGGCTTTCTTTCCCAGAAGCAGGCATGTCCTAATTTCATGGCTGTAGTCTCCTTCCGGGGTAATCTTGGAGCCCAAGAGAAAATCGTTCAGCTTCCACTTCTTGTCCCTTGATGCTCCAGGACTTGATAGGGCAAGACGCCACGATCTTTGTCTTTTTAATGTTTCGTTTAAGCCCAAACTTCTCACTCGTGTACGTGCATCAGAAGTCTCTTGAGTTTCACTTCATGTTCTGCTATTAAAGTGGTATCATCCGCATATCTAAGGTTGTTGATATGTTTTCCAGCAATCTTCACTCCAGCTGAAGACTCGTCCAGACCGGCCTTCCTCATGATGCACTCAGCATATAGGTTAAATAGGCAGGGCGACAGTATGCAGCCTTGTCTCACTCCTTTCTCAATCGGAAATCAATCAGTAAGACCAAGTCCAGGGGCCGTTTCCAGCGGAGGTTCCTTTCCGGAATCGTTCTCTTTCAAGATGACGTCAATTTGACGTCAGCAAGGCAGCGGGCGCCACCCCACGGCGAGGACGGGAAAGGCAGCGGCCAATCAGCGATGGCGCCAGATCGTAGGCGTGTCCACCATGTCCACCACGAGCATGTGGCTTTTTCTGGTACCAAATACTTGTACCAAAGTGGTGTTAAGCACGAAATAAATCTAATAATTACATAGTAATGCAAACTAGTGAATAATAGACTGAAATATTCTTAGCAGCATCCTGTTAACAACTGCCGAGCAATTGTCGTGGCTCATGAGTACCTTTCTTCGCCGCTAGATGGTGTCGCGCGCGCGGTGGCGTCGTCTGCTTCCTCGCTCGCTGTGAAGTTTTTGTAAGTTCTGCCTCTCGCACAGAGTGGCAAATATCCTAAAAACGAGGTCTACAACGCCCGTAGTATGCAGTCCGAATCACGCTAGCTCTATGACAGAGGAGTTGCTGCCGCCGTTGCGAGTACGAACGAGCTGCTTGATACCGGCACCGCGCCGGCGCGTCCGCGCCTGCCTATGTAGCGGGGCAGCGTCCGTAGCCTTATCGGCCGCTCAAGCGTCGTGAGTATGCGCGACCTTTTTCGTGAATAGCTGTCAATGTAGGATGCAGCCGATGACACATGGAATCCGACCGCACTCGATCCAGTCAGCCACCGTCTACTCCCCTTCCACTGATGCAGAAGGAGGCAAAACTCAGCCCGCACTTACGGGCGCGAATTATTTGTCTCTACGACTGCCGGATTCAAATGGTCCCACTGCTGTTGACCGAGAGCTCCCGATCGCAAAGTAGCTATCGAAGCGCGTAGAGCACCATTGCTTCTGACGGCAGCCCGGCATACCCCTTCGTCACCGCTTCGCTTCGCGATCGGCACGCAGCCTTCGCCAGTGTTGCTGCAAAACCTCCTAAAACATGTAGAAGGCGTCGTCTCGTTTTTCTTTTTTTTTTTACTGCGTCAGTTTACTAAATCCGCAAAGCGCTGCCCAAAAAAAAACACGCACACACACAAAAAGAATACCACGGCCGTACTCAAGCAGCTCCGTGGTGCGCGCCGTCGCTCAACTACGGCCATGAGGCGCCACAGCGAGCGCAGAGCGGTTCCATCTCGAAGCAGACCAACTCGTGGTTCCTGCGCCGGCCGGCAAAAAGGTTCCTTTTGGAGCGGTGGCCCCGCCCCGTGACGTAAACGAAAAACGCGGAGCCGCCTCCAGAAGTTTTGGGGGTCACGCCGGACGTGACGCAGCAACCAATTAGGAGCGGCGAAAGGAACCAGTTCCCGAATGGAACCGTCGTGGGATCTGGCCTCAGTTCTGACTGTGGCCTCTTGCCCTTCATACAGGTTCCTGAGGAGACAGATGAGTTGAATTGGAGATCCCATCTCTTGGTCAGCTTGCCACAATCTTCTGTGATCTATGCAGTCAAACGATTTTGCATAATCAATAAAGCAGAAGTAGATGGGTTTCTGGAACTCTCTTACTTTTTCCATGTTCCAGCGAAGGTTGGCAATCTGGTCTCTAGTTCCTCTGCCCTTGCGAAACCCAGCTTGCACGTCTTGAAGCTCCCGACCCACATACTGCTGCAGCCTGTCTTGGAGGATTTTCAACATCACCTTGCTAGCATGCGAAATAAGCATGATCGTGCAGTAGTTGGAACAATCTTTGGCACTGCCTTTCTTTGGAATGGGGATGTAAACTGACCTCCTCCAATCCTGTGGCGACTGTAGGGTTGTCCAAATTTGCTGACATCATGTATACAGAGTGGTAACAGCGTCGTCATGGTTGAGATTTTGAAGCAACTCAGCTGAAATGCCATCAATTCCGCTAGCTTTGTTCTTAGCGAGGCTGGCTAAAGCCCATTCAACTTCACTCTTCAGGATGCCCGGCTCGAGATCAGTAATCACAACAGCCTTTTGTTGGGTTTGCACATCCGGGTCCTTCTTGTACTGTTCTGTGTGTTCCAGCCACCTCTTTATCTCTGAGGCTTCAGTGAGGTCCCTGCCTCGTTTGTCCTTTATCACGCCCAGCTTAGCTCAGAAGCTTCCTTTGATATCTTTGATTGTCTTATACAGAGCTCTTGTGTTCCTCAATTGGCTGTTGTCCTGAACTGCTTGGCACTGTATGTTCAGGAAGGCATTCTTATCACTTCTTGCTATTTTCTGAAAATCCGCATTGAGAACCTCGTATCTTCCCCCATAATTTTTGCCGTCCTTTAATCAGCTATTTGCAAAGCCTCTTCAGATAACCGGTTTGCTTTCTTGCATTTCTTTTGCTTTGGAACTACCTTAGTAGCAACTTGTATTTTATCACTAGCATCGGTCCACATCTCTTTAGGCTCTGTCTTGTAGATCTAATTCTTGAAATCGATTCCTAACTTCCACAGCATATTCTGATGGAATTTGATCCAGATCATACCTGAAAGGCCTTCTAGTTCTCTGCGTTTTCCTCAATCGAAGCTTAAATTTGGCAACAAGAAGCTGATGATCGGTGCCACAATCAGCCCCAGGCCTTGCTTTTATTGCTTGTATAGTGCTTCTCCATCTCTGCTGGCAAAGAATATAATCAATCTGATTCCTGTACAGACCGTCTGGTGAAATCCATGTGTACAGGCGCCTCTTGTGTTATTGAAAATGAGTATTCGCTATGGTCAGGCAGTTTTCTTGACAAAACTCTATTAGCCTCTGCCCAGCTTCATTTATCTCACCAAGACCGAACTTGCCTGTAATTCCTGATATTTCTTCACTCCTCACCTTGGCATTCCAGTCTCCTATGAGAAAAAGGACGTCTGATAATGGTGTGCGGTCGGAAAGGCTTTGCAGGTCAGCATAAAATCTCTCAACGTCAGCTTCTTCAGCAGTAGTGGGTGGTGCATAGACCTGGATCACTGTTATGTTGCAAGGGTGACCTTGGATCCAAAGTGAAATCATTTGGTCGTTTTTGGGGTTGTACCCTAGCACTGCTTTGCCCATTCTTCTGTTTACTATGACAGTGACCCCATTCCTTCTCCTGGATTCGTGCGCACAATAAAAGACATAATGGTCGCCGGAATTAATTCTCCCATTCCGGTCCACTTGAGCTCGCTGATACCCAAAATATCAATGTTCAATCTGTCCATTTCTCGCTTCCCGACACATTCACAACTGGGTGTCCTTTTGGCTTTAGCCCAGCCGGTTCATTCGTCCCGGAGCTACTAGGAATCGCCCTTTGTTCATCCCCAGTAACATGTGCGATGCCTTCGAACCTGGGGGACTCATCTTCCGGCGCCTTATCATTAATGCTATTGTGACTGGTCATAGGGTTTTCTTGGCAGGAAATACTGGAGTGGGTTGCCATTACCTTCTCCACTGAATCACATTTCGTCAGAACTCTGCCGTGACCTGTCTATCTTGGGTGGCCCTACACAGCAGAGCTCACGAATTCTAGTTTTGCAAGCCCCTCCGCCATGACAAGGCAGTGATCCATGAAGGGGACTGATGTTGTAAATCGATGCAAAGTAAATGAGAGCTCCTGTCTTCACTTACCAAACCAAAAAGTTATTCTCAGGGGATCCATGTTAGCTTTAGAATACAAGCAAGACGCAAAACATGCAGCCTGGTTATTAATGTGCCTTTTCGAGTATGTACTGGGAGCTACAACCCAAGGCAATGCACGAGAAGGTCCTCAAATAGCAAGTCAAGTAAAATAAGCTGATTATGGACTTAAACATATTTTGCGAATAAATCGATTTAATGAGCATAGTACGATGCAAACATCTGCACTTGTAAATGTTGAGAAGAGATATGTTGCCTCACAAACATGAAATAAGTAAACAATGTCAATGGAAAGACACACATGATGTCCACCTTGACTGGCAAAAATAAGCACTATCCTCGAGATCGTACGAGATGTGTTCAATGAAATACCGCACATGCTCACCACTTCCATATCACTTTTGTCGTCTGCTAGCTGCCCAAGCGCCGCCCGCACTAAATCATCCTTGTGAGCGTCTGGCATTTTTGTACAACAGGCATTGATTTTAGGTGTTCGTTTGTGTGTCATCATGACGCCGCATGAGGTAGCCAAATTTCCAGGAGCTCCTTACGATTGAAGGGTGAGATGGCAATCGAGCCCTACCGTGTCGCACTTTTGTACAATGTTGCTAAAGCAGGTATATATATCTGTCAGGTTGTCTTTCAGATAATGTGGTAGCTTATCACTGTATACTAATGAATGTTTCATATAAATGGATCAGTGACGAAGCAAATAGTATGCAGGTACGAAAATGAGGCTCACCTTATAAAAATGTAGTTTGGAGACAGTCACACTACCATATTATACCCTTAAAGGCAGACTTTAGGTATCCCTACAGGTTTTAAAAATAATTTTATCTGAGGTCTGGGGCCGTATTACGCACCACTCTCAAAACCGCGCTCAAGTTTGAGAGCGTGACGTCAAAATGACGAGGCTCAGACATGTGAGGTGCGACGACATCACGGCTTTAGCCAATTACAAGCAGGCTAGGGTGCTTAAAGGGAAGCTGCACCGGTTTTAGAATTTGATGCGCTTCAGAGGGTCGAATCTGCAGGGTTTGTATGTTAAGTATACGAAATATTTTGGCTTTAGCTTTTGAAATAGTGACGTAATCATCGATTAAAGTTGCTACCCCGTTCAGGCTTCTTCGCAGTGCACAGCGCTGGAGGGAGGATGTCAGTAGCAGACGACAGGAGTACGACAGGCGGTAGTGACGTCAAGGACGGCGTCTACCTCTCTTCCGCTTCTATTGCCCGAGCAGGCCGTGCATCACCTGTCGCTTGCAGGCTATGCAGTGCAACCTTTTTCTTGTCTCGCGCTTGTTTTCTTCTTGCGAACGTTACCACAAGCTTTTTCAGTGCATCTTGCACCGTTCTTCACGAAAAGAACGACCATGCCGTGGTTCTGCGCAGCCTATGGCTGCACGAACACTGGCGGCCGAGAGGATGTCGCATTTCATAAATTCCCAAAGGAGCGCAAGCTATCGGCGCTTTGGGTTGCCGCGGTCCAGAGGAAGGATTTCAAGCCAACAAAATCATCTGTGATCTCCTCAGATCATTTTCGCAACAGTGACTATCACCAAAGCTTGTCGTTGATGCGAACTTTTGCGATACCGATCAAATCTGCGCGATTGAAAACCCGTGCTGTACCTTCTGTCTTCGCACACAAGAGCACCTCTCCGCCGCCAAGAGCTGCTTTCGCAAAAAGAAGAAAACTCGAGGTAAGAGGTTCAATACATCATATTGCTCTTCTGTTCTGTTTACGTTTTTGTTCTGTGGGGCAGATGGGTGGCCGGGCAGATGAAGGCACAGGTGAAAGTAAAACTATTCAGCATTGGCGCCCGCTGACGCGGCTGGAAAACTGTGAGAGAGTAGGACTTTTTTTTTTTTTCATGATAGGCTATCGGTGCGATGCGGAAAGAGTCATCACACTGCTGAATCGACAAATGGAAAGGCAGCCCTTATTTGCTCATGAAAAGTTTTGTTCAGGAAAACGAGCAGTTTTGGACCTCTATACGTTTTGCACTTGGCGATCCGATTCTGCTTGCACATGCCAAGTATGAACTTTTTAAAATGGAAGTCAGAAACCTATGTCATAAAGGAGAACACACATCCTAAACTCGCCTCTGCTTTGTTAAATTACGTTTCTTATGTCATGTTTATATCTTATGGCCATTTTCTTATTTTCAGGTTCTTGGAGAGCTCCTGAGAAAGTCAACTATCCCAATTAAGAAAAGAAATCTGGGCAGCATGATGTCTGTGGTCGAAGTCGCGATGTTAAGCGCAGCTAAATGAATTGTGCTAAACTCGCGGCATGGCAGCGCGTGACTGCCGATAGCTGTCCTAGCGTTTCGATATTTTTACCGGTGTTCTAAATGGGATTATGCGCGCGCGGCAAGGTAGCGGCCTGGCTTCTCGTGCTAAATCCTGCCAGATTAAAATGTATACGTACTCGAGGTTGCGGGAGCTGAGAGCATGACTTTTGCTGCTCTTGCTGACATATAAATGACTAAATTCACGCAACAAAACTGGGGCGATGGCTCGTCTGGATGAGTTCATTTGTTTACAATCGTCACATCAAGCGCATTGACGTGACACTGCTTCGTTCGAGTCTGGCAGGAGATTTAGGGCACGAGTAACGCAGATATGTTCAAATTGAGAGCGGATCACAGGCGCATACAGCAGTGCAGCGCAGCGGTACGTACCAGTGTGAATTTCCCATGCGGGAAAAGGTTAGCGCTGTCTCCTCTCTCGTCATGTCGCCGCTGCCGCCAGTGTCACCTTGTTCCGAAGTCACCGCTGGTTCGAACAAGTACGGCTCAATATCATATTCCCCTGAGCAGCGTGATCGTTGCATGTTCAGCAGCATACATCCACAGAAAAGCACGTGCGTGCATGTACAATCGCTTGGACCGCCGCTACCACTGAATGGCACGCCGTCATTGACGTCACGGCGCGCTTGACCAATCACAGGCAAGAGCGCCACTTTCAAAACGCCCCACGGCGTTGGTGCACGTTTTTCTGATTAAAAAGTAGTTTGCGGTCACTTATGACTAAATTTAACGTCGTATTCGTGTTCAGGGGGTCGTAAACTGTATATCTGTATTCCGAACTCTTTCTTTTTAAAAAGTGATGCAGCTGCCCTTTAATAGCAAAGCCCCGCCCCGGAAACTTTTATTTGCACGATAAAGGGGCCGTGTGCAAACATTTTTCGTGAAAACGCAGCGCATAAAAGTATAAATGTTCTATTTACCTAAGAAACATTGTTCGAAGCTATAATACGGCAACTAAAAATAGAAGCATTTTCAATATTGCAATTAAATGTGCTCCTAGGTAACGATTTTCGCCACAAGGATACGCTGACGACAGCGAAGCGTGAACATGGCGGCCTGTTAAGAAAACAGCTGTTCTGCGGCTAATGCCCGTTTTTGTGCATGTCCTCGAAAATCGAGGCGCTGTGCTAACGTTTTAAGTCTGCAGAACAATGTAGTAGAGGCTGGAGGTCTGCAGTGATATACTCGCAAGGAGCACTAGGCACGAAAATCTACGAAGACAACTTGTTCAGTAAGTCAGCGTTGTCAGTCGGTACTTGCTGTCGATTGTAAAAGTGCTTTAAGGGTGGCCTGTGACAGGTCATATCTTCCTTTGAAGACAGGTATGTGAAGTGTGGTTGTGCAGTGTTTTCTGTACAAAATACGGGACGATGATGAAGTACTAAGTGTCGGGAGTGAGGAAAAGAAAGTTGTGCGGCCGCATAATGACGTGTTTACGTGCGTCTGTGGAAGTGAATAAGTCCCGAATACGACCCAGGGCTACGAACAAGGACGAGCAGAAAGATTAGGCGAGCAGCTGCATTAGTATTGGTCGCTGTTGCTCCTTCCTAACTGCAGTGAATTCACGTGTATATCTGCATGGCAACCCAGCCTACAGGAAAGCCAAGTTGTAGATTCCCTGCAATTCCCTGTGTACACATGAATTTCCCTACCAAACTGCCTCCACGCAACGGTCGTGCTAAGCCGTTAATCATTCGAAATGGCGAACGGCAAGAAGAGTGCAAAAGGGCTTCACATGTCTACTGGTCAGATGCAGATGATGCTAGATTTTTTAGAACAGCATCCACCCCTGGCACGCTCCGCTACTCTATCTCCCGAGTACATGGCAGGTCACAGGCGCCAGCTCTGGAAAGAGCTGGCGTCTGTATTGAATGCCATGGGCCCGGCTCGAAAGACGGCTTCCCTCTGGCGCCACACATGGCACGTGTTGTGCAGCCGCGCCAAGGGGAAGCTGCCAAACTTCGGGCGGAGCAAGGGTGAGCGTGTTAACTTCGGCCCGTCACACGCCCCTTGAACTTGCCTATCCGTATTCTGTCGCAGGGGCACGGGAGGCGGCAAGCTTTCCGGGGTGGGTGGCCGCATCTGCAGCCTAATGGGAAGGGCGAGCGGGGCAAGTGTGGTCCCGCCCCTCTTCCGTCCCCAGCTGCAGCAGGTGTGTGCATTGTCGTTACTAAGGTGCGGTGACGTTACAATTGTAAAGTTTGCTTCTTACTGATAATGAAGGTTTTTGGACTGAAACTCGGGGCCATGTATTGTTAGCGACGTACCCGTAGGATGATTTTCGAGACGTTCATATATGAATGTGCTGCGCTCTGTCCTCTCGCAGAGACAGGCGACCCCTGCGGTGCGGGTGTCCGTGGGTAGCGCGCCTGGTACCAGTGGTATGCAGGCGGAGGCGCCCTCCTCTGATGGTAGGTGGACCATTTAAACTTTTGTTGCGCAAGCCTTGCAACTTATTTATATTGTTGTCCTCAGTGTGTGTGTTTTTTTTTTTTTTTTTAGTTTGCACAAGTGTAGGAATGCATAAGGTGGAGTTTGCAAATGCAGCCTCACTTTCAGTACT
This sequence comes from Amblyomma maculatum, assembly GCF_055883805.1. Taxonomy (NCBI): domain Eukaryota; kingdom Metazoa; phylum Arthropoda; class Arachnida; order Ixodida; family Ixodidae; genus Amblyomma; species Amblyomma maculatum. The sequence continues at coordinate 36,911,878 of NW_028146738.1, forward strand.
TTCTTCTCAGTACAGTTCTTCATAGTGCTTCTGTACCGAATAACAATGGACTTAACATTGACACAGTGCATGCTCTGCTGGAACTCTTCACTGACCAGTTATGCCTTGCGGAATCATTTCACGCAGACAGCAGCGGCGAGGAATACCCGCCCGAGGTGGGGATGGAGGTGGTGGTGGAGGAGGAGGAGGAGCTGCTGCAGCTGCAGTCGGAAACTGGCGGCACAACCTGTGAGTTGGCCTGGCAATATTCAGACTGCACAGAGTCATTTTTGCAAGCCGCTTTAAAGTAACAGTGTTCACAGAAGCGGCCATGCAGTCACAAGTTTTTTTGCAGTGCCTACAAAACTCTCATTTATGTCTGCCATTGTACAAGTATTTTGTCCTAGCAGTGGGAAGTTTGCCGTATTGGTATCGTCTGTCAAATGTGCATAACGACTACGATGAAATAGTGCTGCTATTATTTCACTGACTGGGACTGCATTTCAGTTTTACTGTTCCCTTGTGCTCGTGTCAGTAGTTGTAGACAAAGCAGCAAACAGTTTCCTTTTTCAACAGCATCCTGCATTGTATGATAAGCGCTGTTTCCTCTCTAATAGCCCCTCTGAGCCAGCCAGGCTCAGGACCTGCACTTAGTGCTGTGAGCCCGCCACCACCGCGAAGCCCGCCACCACCGCGAAGCCCGCCACCACCGCGAAGCCCGCCTGGACCACCGGGGCCGCCTGGACCATCGGGGCCGCCTGGACCACCGGGGCCGCCTGGACCACCGAGCCCGCCTGGACCCCGGAGCCCACCACCACCACCCAGGCGCAGGCGACGGGTTGGAGAGGAGGAGGTTCAGGAGCTGCTGCAGGAGACGCGGCGTCGCAACGATCAAGACGCCGCGTTCTACGCCCAGATCCTCAGTGCGCTAAACAGCTCCACTAAGGAGAGCAGGCTGGTATGTGTACACAGCGCCCATCACATTGGCACAGCTGAAGCTGCACAATGCAACATCATGTAGCTGTTTTAATTGTTCAACGTGTTTCCATCAACTTATTACCATTTGTTATGAGACATGCTACACATTATATCTCAGTACTTCACGCCTAACGTGGAGGTAAAATTATACCTCTATATTCATTTGCAGGTATGTTTTTATTTTAAATCTAACTTCTTTTATTTACAGGAGCGTGCCGCAGCAGCTCTCTCGCGGGACCGCCTCGTCACCGCTGTGGAAGGCGTCTCAGCTGCAATGAGGGAGGTGACGGCTGCAACGCGACAGGCGACGGCTGCAACGTGGGAGGTGGCGGCTGCTACCGAGCGTTTATGGGATGATTATTTCCGCTTCCATGAGTTGCTCCTGCAGCTCATGGGGGTGGTATTAATCACCCTTCGTAGCCAAGTAGAGCCACCGCCCCCCGCAGCATCGTAAGCTTTTTTGTTGTTGTTGAAACACGTTTTTTTTTTACAGAGCTGCAAGGTGCAGAGGCTTTTTTTTTTGTTAATTTATTTGCATACAATTGTTGCCTTTTTTTATGTCGCCGTCTGCAAGATGCAGTCGGTTTTGTTTTCAGTGTACATAATTTTTTTTCCGTCCTCTGCAAGACGCAGAGGGCTAGTTATTGTATAGAGTTACTTCTTATCACATTTTTTTATGACAACCTCTGCAAGACGCAAAGGTTTATTTATGTATTTTTTTTTGCAATTTGCATATTGTTTTCTTTTTGTTTGGTTTATGGGGTTTAACGTCCCAAAGCGACTCGGGATACGAGAGACTCTGTAGTGGAGGGCTCCGGAAATTTTGACCACCCGGGATTCTTTAATGTGCCCTGACAATGCACAGTACACAACCTTTTTTCCTCTTACCTCCGTCGAAACACCTCTGCAGCCGGCATCATACCTGCATCTTTCCGGTCAGCAGTCCAGTACTGTAACTACTGAGCCACCACGATGGCCGCACATTCATTTATTTTCTTCCTTCCCTGCAAGATTGCAAAATACAGAGGTTAATGTCCACAAGAGGAACATGCGCTATAAGGGATGCAGTGGTAGATGGCTCTGGATTAATTTCCTCCACTGGGATTTTTAACATGTGCCAACATTGTGCACTACACGAGTGCCTTGTTTCAACTCCATTGAAATGTGAAATGTGTAGTTTGCGGTCACTTATGACTAAATTTAACGTCGTATTCGTGTTCAGGGGGTCATAAACTGTATATCTGTATTCCGAACTCTTTCTTTTTAAAAAGTGATGCAGCTGCCCTTTAATAGCAAAGCCCCGCCCCGGAAACTTTTATTTGCACGATAAAGGGGCCGTGTGCAAACATTTTTCGTGAAAACGCAGCGCATAAAAGTATAAATGTTCTATTTACCTAAGAAACATTGTTCGAAGCTATAATACGGCAACTAAAAATAGAAGCATTTTCAATATTGCAATTAAATGTGCTCCTAGGTAACGATTTTCGCCACAAGGATACGCTGACGACAGCGAAGCGTGAACATGGCGGCCTGTTAAGAAAACAGCTGTTCTGCGGCTAATGCCCGTTTTTGTGCATGTCCTCGAAAATCGAGGCGCTGTGCTAACGTTTTAAGTCTGCAGAACAATGTAGTAGAGGCTGGAGGTCTGCAGTGATATACTCGCAAGGAGCACTAGGCACGAAAATCTACGAAGACAACTTGTTCAGTAAGTCAGCGTTGTCAGTCGGTACTTGCTGTCGATTGTAAAAGTGCTTTAAGGGGGGAAGCTACCTTTGAATACCAACTTTGTTGTTTCTTGAGATAATTGAATGAAATTTTCAGGGTAGACTCATGGCACAGCCATTTGAATAACTGCAAAGTTTCATGGAGCTGCGCACATTGGTACTCAAATTAGAGAAGTATATCAGAATGGTTCACATGGGTTCCTTGTTCCATGCGTGGTGAACTTGCAAAATGTGTTGGCACTATGAAATTCATTATGAAGGTTCCTGAATAGGTACCACAGGGCAAGACAGAGCCCTTTTTTTTAATTTCCCTGCCGAAAACTTTTAGCAGTGCATTGAAGTTAGTGCCACTAATTGGACTTGCATTAGCCTAATTTTGATTGTTTATTATAAATTCCAGACTCAATAATTTGAAAAAATGAGCTTGTCTTGCCCTCGGAAATTTATTCAGGCACACAATAAAAAAAGCCAGGTGGGAATCCGATTAGCGGTTCCAGAAATATTGCGGGAATAAGCAACCATACCATGAAAAAAATTCATTCTGAGAAAATGGCCCTTGAAGTTTAAAACAGCATTTTCAAGTCTAAAGTTTGTTTTTCACTGCAGCACGTTGTGCCTCCACCTCCCCGATTCCCTCGGAAAGTGCATTTTCATGCGAACAGCGGACGACGCTGACGATGCGTTATCGCTTGCGATGACAGACGCGATACGGGAGGCCGAGATCGCCGAGGTTGATAAGGTCAGTACAGCAGGCACGCTTCAAACGCCGGCTCCTTACGTTGACGCGAAAGATACGCAGTTGGAAGTGGCAGCGCAGTCGGTCTAGTAGTGATGTAGCAGAAGCAGCACTAATAGAAGGGTCTCTGCGCCCGTTGACAACGCTTTTCCCTAACTTCGCGGATTCGGACGGCATTCACAGAACGACGACGTATGCAGTGTTTTGAACTTCTTAGCGCGCATCGTGGCCGACCGTGCAATAATCCACAAAGTGCACATAACCGTTCAAAACACGCCACCAGAATTCGTAACGAGCGATGATCACGGCGATCTCAAAATGGTGAAACGTGGAGCGATTCAGCAAGCTTACAAAGAACACCAGCTCAGTAGCAAGCCGGAGCAGACGACGCGCCGGGGAGGGGCTACCGCGTCAGCGCGCGCAGCAGCCAATAGCAGTCGCGCGATCCCCCGCATTCTCACGGAGCGCGCGCTTTGTCCAATCACAGCCCGAATTCGAGACGCGGGAAGCTCAACGATCCCTGTGAGGCCCCCAATCACAAGCGAGCCATGCTTCTGCTACGCCGCGGACGCCGCCGGCTAAGGCAATATGGAAAAGGGCAAGCATTCACAAACAAAACAAGACCAAGATGGCGGCGCTCGGTTCAGCGGCAGAGAAATGGCGCGCGCGCGAAGTTTGGGTACTTTTGCCGTTCGCTCGCGACTCTGGGGCTGCCGTGCCCAGTTGTATATTTAATTTAAAGCAGTTCCACGATGAATTAGGCGTTTATAATTATAGGAAATGTAGTTTATAACATATACAACCGAGATATGTACTTTTTGAAAAGCCGACTTTTTCGCGATTTTTCGGCTTTCAAAGCCCGCGTCCCCCCTTAAGGGTGGCCTGTGACAGGTCATAGCTTCCTTTGAAGACAGGTATGTGAAGTGTGGTTGTGCAGTGTTTTCTGTACAAAATACGGGACGATGATGAAGTACTAAGTGTCGGGAGTGAGGAAAAGAAAGTTGTGCGGCCGCATAATGGCGTGTTTACGTGCGTCTGTGGAAGTGAATAAGTCCCGAATACGACCCAGGGCTACGAACAAGGACGAGCAGAAAGATTAGGCGAGCAGCTGCATTAGTATTGGTCGCTGTTGCTCCTTCCTAACTGCAGTGAGTTCACGTGTATATCTGCATGGCAACCCAGCCTACAGGAAAGCCAAGTTGTAGATTCCCTGCAATTCCCTGTGTACACATGAATTTCCCTACCAAACTGCCTCCACGCAACGGTCGTGCTAAGCCGTTAATCATTCGAAATGGCGAACGGCAAGAAGAGTGCAAAAGGGCACTCTTCTTGCCGTTCAGTGGTAGATGGCTCTGGATTAATTTCCTCCACTGGGATTTTTAACATGTGCCAACAGTGTGCACTACACGAGTGCCTTGTTTCAACTCCATTGAAATGTGCCCACTGTGATTGAGTGTAAAACTGGGTCCTCCAGTTGTGTAGTTAAACACCCCAGCTGGGCTTCCCATGTTATGTCCATCGCGTGCATTGTTATGTGCTGTATAGGTATTTTGCTCTTGTAATAACGTCTGCTCACACACTATCTCCTTCATGTATGTGTGATTTTTGCACTTCTCTGTACATATATGAGCAATTTATTGTCATGATTCAATCATTGTAATTTGCATTATGTATGATGTATTTAGCTGTGCAGCATTCTCCTCGCAACTGCTATAGTGTTTACTAATGAACAAAAGTTGAAGGCACATACAGTGTTATTTAAATAAGGGAGTAATTACGCATTACCATCCACCCAGGCAAAGCCATGTGGCAACAAAGTAAAGCTGTACACCTTTCACAGGAACTTTATGGCATACTTTTCCTGGTTAGCTCAGTTGGCAGAGTTACTGCTTCAGTGAAGCGGTGGTCCCGGGTTCGAACCCCGGACCAGGACAAATTTTTTTACGCAATTAAGTTTGTGTGCTAGCTGTTTACCTTTCCTTTGTAGCCATATGGTTGTGGTCACATGGATACAGAATAATCATTCCCTTATTCTAAAATGTATTCTGCCTTGGCTGATAGCCACGCAATTTGTATTTGCTGCACATTTTGCTGCAATGTACAAAATTTGTGATATTGTGCGCGTGTGTTATTTTTCTACGAGCCATGATAAATACAAAAGCTTGTAATCTTGCGATGGCCAATTTCTTATTCCCGCACGGCACAATTTCTGCACCTCTCAAGGCATGCAGTATGTTAATGTAGGGATGAGTTGCGCACACATACAGGAAACTACTCTTTCACCCTACTATGTTTGCTGTGAGTCTCTTTTTCTGTGTGCCCAACTCGTTACAACAGTAACATGCACGAACTTGCCCAGTAAGTTTTATCATACACTATGTTTCACAGCCACCTATTTCGGTAGAAATATTTGAGTGCAATGATGTGGCAAATTAATGAAGTGGAATATTGGATGCATGTGGTCACAAAAATTACCTCAGTATGCAATTTTCGTTTCCCACAAGCATCAAAAACATTTCCAAGCTTGCTTCAAAATACTTTAATTAAGCATGTGCGCACGCACACACACACACACACACACACACACACACACAAACACACACGCGTGCGGCACGAGCAACGGCGTAGGAGGGTGAACGAAGACGCTTTTGACTTGTTGTTGGACGAGCTGTTTCGGTGTCAGTTTCGACTCGAGAAGGACACTGCGTAGTGACTATGTGGAGAACTCTCCGATGAACTGGTAGGTATACAGGTGAGTGCACTGTCAGTGGAGCGGCAGTTGGTGTGAGCGCTTGCTCTTTGCCACCGGAGGGTTCCGAACACGCACAGGAAACGAGGTTCTAAAAGCCGGCACTTGCGCACTGACACGGGGAAGTGGTCAGTGCTGGCGACGATGTTGTTGCCGCCGCAGCTGCCGACGTACCGTGCGCAGGTATGTTGACCTCTGGAGATGGGTCCTCCGAAACAAGTCAACAACACCCCTGCGCACGGCTTGTCCCCGCAGGTAGTCAGTGCGGCTTCCTGTGCCGACTAGGTAGCCTGCTGCCAGAGTGGGCCCGTTGTTGTCTGGGTCAGTGGCATCCTCGTCGTCCTTGTCCGGCAAGGGGGTGTGTATGCACATGTTGTGCAACGCGGCACACGCTGCAGTGATGTAAGCTGCACGCTCCGGTTTGTAATGGAGCGTCCGGTACCTTTGCAGGCACTGGAAGCGGCTCTTAAGCACGCCAATGCAGCGTTCCACCACTGAGCGCATGGAGGTGTGTGCCGCGTTATACATCCCCTCAGGTGATACCGGACTTGGATGGCCTGGTATAGGTGTTAGTAACCACGGCTCGAGAGGGTAGCCACTGTCTCCTGCATATCCAAAAATGATGCACAGTTAAGCCAGTCATTTGTTGTTGATCTCAACACCATTCAAGTTCGTTCTACTATACAATGAAACATTAATACCAAATAGCCCTTACTCAGGCTTTCTTGAACGTGACATTCAGGGGCATGCAGAAAACTATTGTATGTTGTATTGTATTAGGTTTAGTGCCGCATAAGCGGCTCACGCTGTCATGTGCCAGGCACAAGGTTGTATCTTGAGTTTAGTGGAGTATATGTATTCATTCTGTAGTTTCTTTAATACATTTGCTTCCTTTAGAAAGCTAAAAATGCATGACAGATCAACAAGACCTTTTCCACCTAAAATCATTGCTGGATGGAACGGAATGTGCTCATTGTAAAATCTAGTAAAATACTTTTTCCTTTGTGTTTAAAGTCCTGTGCACGAAAATAAAGCATGGTTTATGGTGAGTTCCTCTCCGCATTCTTCACACAATGGTTTTTCTTTTCTCAACAAAAAAATATGCGTAAAGTGTGTATGGCCACATGCAGAAAACGCATGCTTAACATGTTTATCCGCGCATCGCAGTAAGGGCAGCCTCGAACCTTTTAGAAAAGCGCTGCCCTATTTTGCGCAGAACACAAACGGCTTCTATCTTGGTTTCTTGGATAGGAGAGGCGATTTTCAAGAGCGTTGAGTGCGTCTTATGTTTCTGCTGTTAATAATTACAATATTAGGGGCGACGTTACACGCCACACGTATGTATAATACAGTAAATTGCATCTTCCACAGATGTTCCCACTACGTGATGCTGTAGCTTGATATACATGTAACCGAGGTAGCCAGGCTTTCTGTGCTTACCCAGGAGGAACTCCCCATTGTCCAGCAGGCCTCGTCGTAAGTCTTCGCGCAGCCATGAATAGCACCATGAGAAAGCGTCGTGGTCGCTTCCGGGGCAGCGGGGGTCAATAGCCAGGATCTTTAAGTTGGCGTCGCAGACCTGAGACAAAACAAGTACAAGCTTGTTAACTTCCGCTGTCGAGGCCCGAAAGTGACCCAATCCAAAACAGAGGACGAACTTACAATCATAGTGTTCAGGGCGTAATATCCCTTCCGGCACCAGTAGGCGGCCTTGTATGCAGCATCACCCCTTGGCTCTTTGATGGCGATGAGGGTGCCGTCGATGCAGCCGACGACACCGGGGATGCTGTCGTGGCGAAGGAAGCCTTCCTTCGCCGCCGCCTTCTCTTCGGGGCTCACCGGAAAGCCAACCCACCCCTTCTGCGAGCCAACGTTGACTATTGCCTCCGCTACCCGACGCACGCACTTACGGTCGGCTGCGCAATGCCGACGGTCACCTCGTTTCCAACAGCGTCTTGAAATCCTCCGGTAGCAAAGAAACGCAGCGCACACAGTACCTGACGCTCCACAGACAGCGCACTCTCCCGCAAACTTCCCAGTTCATCGGCAAGTTCTTCACACAACCACCGCGCAGTCTCCTTCTCGAGTCGAAACTGACGCCGAAACAGCTCGTCTGGCAAGTCAAAACCATCTTCGTGCACTCTCCTACGCCGTTCGCGGTGCCGATGCAACAAGCGCACGACCATATACACATCCGCCATTTTCACTCTCAAACGTTTGAGACTGCTTCTGTCGCTCTCAAAAAAACGCTCTCAATTGGCGGCCATATTTAGGTGCTCAACGTCATTTCTTTCGTGTTCATGACGTCTGATGACGTCCACCGGTGACGCAGAACTGACCGGTCAGAACTGACCAATAGGACATAGGCATTTGAGAGCGATTTTGAGAGCGGTGCGTAATACGGCCCCTGTTTTAAGCACCTGTGTTCCCTCCGCATTTGGTTTTCATTTATAATCATCGTGTGGATTTAAGGTGGTCTCTTTTCTCGCAAGGTTGGAAGAACGGGCTAGTTGCTGGTTCATATTGGGAAAAAATGATGGCACACTCTTGAGACATGGACTTGCGCTGTGTTGTCAATTTTTTGTTGATGTCTCAAAAATGCACTGTTATTTTTTCTCATGCTCTGTTCTTACTGAGCTTTTTCATTTCACCTCAGATGCATGACCTACAGTAATGAAGGACATGCCTCTTTGTTTATGCCTTATTACATAATGTTGTGGTATTTTTTTTTTCTCATGTCTATACCCCTGTGTTTTGGATAAAAAGAACGACCGAGGTCACCCTGCTTTGTTATATTGAACAACAATGCACCGTAAAGTCATCCCGCTGTCAAAACATGCATGAACATCAGAGCATATCCTGCCTTCCATTATCACTCTCAAAGAAAGTATCTAGTATGCAGAAACAATACAGCGGTAGGCATAGCTAGTGAATTTAACTGCCACCAAACCACATATCCACAGGCTACAAGGTCAGCCAATCAGTGTGTATGTATGTAAAGGCTGATGTGTGAGCAGATATTAGGGTCACAGCAGCTTCTCTACACTCCCAGGAAATCAACCACTGACAGGGCTTTAATTTGAATACTTGTCACGCAGTATGCTTTGTTTGTCCTACTGATCACATTGCAATACATCACTTTCTTAGTTGGGTCTCTGCCTTCTCCACTACTACAGAGTGTAGGTAGCACATAGCAAAATCGTCTGCACTTTTCTTGTGTAGGTAGAGTATTGTGTTATCAATTTGTGCAGATGTAATTGAGCGCAAAGGTTTCTTTGTGATTCAAGCAATAGCAATCCGATATTACTCCACTTAGAGCTTGATGGGCTGGTGGAGTGCATTACACAAAGATTACATGTATAATGTATGTTCTGCATGCACATGTGCTTGGTAGCGTTGCCGCAGTATCTTTCACTATTCAGGATCGATGACAAGAATGCCATCCTACCTACCACCAGTAGTGAACACCTCGATTACTATATTATTGCGTTGCTACAGCAGCTTATCCACAACCAATGACTCGGTCAAAAGAACACGAGCACTACAGAGTGCTTAGACATTAGCTTGACAGGGTCAGGGTGCTTACTGAATTGGGTATAGCAAGTACTGTGCAAAAAAGGAAGTGGTGGCAGTCCTAACACTTTTACACTCTGCTAGATATGTTTTTTTTTTTTCATTATTTTGGCAGTGCGTGGATCTTGCATGAAAGTAGCAATTATCAGTCAATTTTGCAAATATGTTTGGTGGAATTACCCGTGCAATACAGTATGACGCTATATCTGGCTAGTTGCACACACCTTTAAGGTTTTTTTTTTACGCCAGCTCGCCATAAGGCATATATAATCCCATCTAAATTGTTTTTCATAAGGAACCGAAGAAGGCTCTTGCTCTTATCATTGGCGGTGAGCCATTTGGAGAAGTCCTCTTCCTTTATTCCAGTTTGTTCCACTTCCTGCAGAATCTGTCCTTGATGGTCCCTGCGCAGGTGCACAGCAGATGGCGAACGTCCACTTCGACAGCTGGTGGGGAACACTTCGGGCATGTGGCGGATCTGTTGCCTTTTTGAGATTCTCATCGGCATGTTACCGATGGGGTAAGGGCCACCCCAGCTCTTGATTGTTTCTTGCTATTGCTGTCTGCAGTGCTAAAACCTGGCTCCTCATCTCCCTGGTCTGCATCCCAAATATCCATATATTTGAACCTTTGAACAACAACAGCATCTGGGGACATCACCTGCAAAGATGTGAAAATACGCAAGCAGACAGGCTAAAGTGACATCCCAAGCTAACCTCATGGTGTCATTACATGGTTGACTGCTGCAATGCATTTAAAGTACAGACATGTCTGAATTGTTCTTTATATGCCACAGAGCTAGACAATGATAATGGCAACAGGCAGGTGCAGTACCTCTGGGTGTATGCGGTGCCACTGTACTTTGCAGATTCCTTTTCCTTCCAGATAACAGGTTCCAAATTTACAAGAAGTGGCTCATACACAAATGTAGCCCTTACTCCAGTGTAAAAGGCACCCTGTTTCCTTGGTATGGATGATCAGATTGTTTAGGCTTTTTGAGAAAATGTATCGCATAAAATGGTTGCCTTTTCTCAGTATTATTTAGACTCAGCAGAGTGCTAGGCTGCATTATGCAATGATAGTCCGCAGTCTACCTCTCCCTTCTTGCCACCCTGCTGAAAGATATCTGTTGTCTGCCTCTAGCAGTGCATCCGTCTATTATTTCAGGCAGCTAGGGAAAGTGACACTATGCACAGGCAGCTGTAATAAGCATACTTATTGCGTCCCCACTAGCGCCACAGTGCCCAGCGCATGAGAAGACTTGTTGATTTTGCGGTCTCAAGGGCCACTTCAAAAAGTATGCAACCGCAAACAAACTCAAATGCAAGACCGAGTCCGAGAACTTGAGTTACATGAAGATGTTTCGTCATGTAGCAGTGCTGAGCAAGTTTTGACTTTGCAACGTTGCGCACGTAGCGGAATTCATATTCAAGTGCAAGTCTGGAATATCACTTTGACATTTCTTGTCGATTCAGGCTCGTCTGTTTCAATTCTGTCGGAGCAAGAATACAGTCTATATTTTCAAAGCGTTTCTCTCTTGTCTGCTCCGCATGTCACTCTGTTGGACTGTTCTCAATGGCCGAATTCCGTGCTAGGTTGTTTCCAGGCAGACGTTCAGTTTGAAGACGCACAGCTTCACTACGTTTTTATTGTTGTTCACCAAGCAACTTGTCTGATCGGTCTTGACGGCATTCAAGGCTTGGACCTTCGCACCGAGGGTTCTGCTCTTAAATGCTTGCACACGTCCGTTGATCTGCTGCCTCCTGCCACTACACAGCCCTGGTCTCCCGGCGTGCTGCCTCCTGCCACACCGCTACCCTGGACTCCTGGCATACTGCAGCCTGCTGAGCTGCAGCTGCCTTCCCCGAGGACGCAGGCTAGGTCTCCTGGCGTACTGCAGCAGCAGCCTGCGAGCCTGTTACCAGTGTCGACAATGTGGCGTTCAAAGCGAGAGCGCCGGCCACCGGCCTCGCTCCAAGATTACCAGACACATTAGTTGGGACGAACATGGACATATGTGTAAATATGTAAATACGTGTAAATAAGTACAGTGTGCATGTCTTGGGGTTTCCCTACTAACAGCTACTAACAACTAATTATTAAAAAAAAATAAGGATGGGAGTATATTATATTCAGTTTCATTTTTTATTTGTATTCTTTATTCCCCAGGGGGCGTTTCTGTTATTTGTTATATATATATATATATATATATATATGTGTGTGTATGTGCGAATTAACATGCGTTCGTTCGGGACGGCTGGAGCCTGCTTCTACCTTTGAGAAAAGCTGTAGCTTTTTTGATGCCATGAAGAAACAAAGGCTGCAGTATTTGGTGAAAAATTTATTTGCCAACAGTGTACAGGAAAAGCTCATGATTTGCTTTTTAATAAGCGTGGATATATGACTGACTATAGAACACGCGTGTGCCACATGTGGAAGATGGGCTTGAGGCTTTGTCTTCTTTTGGCAACCTCTCGATCACTTCATGTCTGCGACTGGTCAAATCTGCGGTGGGTTCCATCTTGGTCAGCTGTACGAAGACAAGTTTTTTAGAAATTTCATTTTCGCCTGGGACTTTTACATTGCAGGCAAATACAGTCGCCGACCGTTTTTTCGGACTTGAAGGGACCCGAAAAATGGTCCGAATAATCGAACAGTCCGAAAAATCCGTGAAGCACAAAAAATCACTTCATTCAGAGGAAATCGGCTTAAAAAAGTCGCCGATTTTACCTTGCGGCAAATTTCTTTTGCTGGCGACGATTTGCGCTTGTATTTGCGCCAAAGTTGTCGTTTCGCTGTACACGCTAGACAGCAAGTTCACAGCGTTCGTAATTTGTGCAAGCGATGGCTGTGGTAGGCCGCCCGAGTCGTCGTCGGAGTCCGACTCGTCTTCAGGTTGAAGAACCTGGCGTACAAGTTCGTCGTCCGTGAGGTCCGCACACATATCGAGGCCGTCGTCCACTTCAACAAACTCGCGGAACGTGGAGCCCGTTGGAATGTCCATTCCGTTCCCGCGAAGGTCAATGATGAGGTCTTCGCCACTGTCTGCAGTCAAATCCTCAGAATCGTTGCAGTCTTCTACGTCATCGACTTCATCGGCGGAGAATCCAGCGTGCCTGAAGCAATTAGCAATTGTTTCCGCTCTCACTGCCTTGCACGCGTCAGCCAGCATGCTAACCGCCGCAAAAAGATCCGTGGCGTACTTTTTCCCGTTGTCAAAACAAAGGACTGTGCGCCGCAGAAGACGGGTCCGATAATGCACCTTAAGGTTTTTGATCACCCCCTGGTCCATTGGTTGGAGCACGCTGGTGGTGTTTGGTGGCAGGTATTCGAGCCGAATGGCTTTCAGGTTGTCGAAGGTGTCGTGAGCCGCGCAGTTATCAACAAAAATAATAACTTGTCGCCCCTGCCGCTCGAAACTTCGGTCGAGTCGACGCACGTAATCTTCAAACAAAGCATGAGTGATCCATGCCTTGGAGTTGCTGCAGTACCACACGGGAAGGTTCTTCGCGCCCTTAAAACACCTAGGATTTTTGGATTTGCCTATCACAAGAAGTGGCAGCTTCTCAGTGCCAGTGGCATTTGCACCTACCATTACTGTTATCCTTTCCTTGCTGTGGCTGCCCCCTGAACAGGAGTCACCCGAAAAAGAGAGGGTGCGGTCAGGCAACATCTTGAAGAAGAGGCCGGTCTCGTCACAGTTGAAGGTGTCCTCCGGGCTGTACTGGCTCAACAAGGGCTTCAACTTCGTCTGACGGTAGTCTGCTACCGTGGCTGGGTTGGCGGCTCCGCTCTCCCCGCACATCTTCTTAAAAGACACACCGTGTCTCTTCTTGAAACCGCGGAGCCATCCGTCCGTGAACTTGAATTTTTCAATTCTCATTTTCACGGCCAGGGTCTCTGCCTTTTCCTTCAACGTGTCGCCCGACACTGGAAGGTTTTTCGCTAAAGCAGCTTTAAGCCAGAGTAGCAAGGCCTTCTCCAATTCGGGGTGGTCGCCTTTCCTGTCGTTCTTCTGGCTGCTGCTGTGGGACGCCTCAAAGGTGGAAAAAATCTTCTTATTTTTCACGTAATCCGAAATAGTTTGCTTCGACAGTGCGAACTCCTTGGCCACGTCAGCTTGCGTTCGCCCACTCAGCACTAGCTTTATGATCGCTGCCTTTTTCTCAAGGGTCATGGTAGAATAGCTCCCACACTTCTTTGACGGACCCGGGAGCACCGGCGGGGCCATGTCCACAGCCCGAGTGCGCACCACACCGCTCGTCAAACACGCAAAAATGAGGCACTTTTCGTTCAGAGCGGTGGAACCGCCGGACGCAATCACAAAACGGCCAAAGGATTGACGGCGCGCCACTCGGTTGACGCGGTCGGAGAAACTCGTGTGACAACACGGCGGACGTATGAGACAAAGCACAAAGAGATAGCTGCCCGCGTCAGCGTTGGCGACAAAAGCAGGTTGACGGCGATGACAATCCGACTGCCACCTCGAAGTGGCAGAGATTGCAGGGGCCTCTCCTGGCAAAAATGGGGCACCGAAACCATGTCAAGCTAATCCAACTGCAGAGCCAATCCACCTCAATCCAAGATGGCGCTTGTTGCGCCGGCGAAAAGCCGATAAGATGGCAGATTTTGGCCTGCAGGGGACTGAAATTGGTCCGAAAAATCGAACTTTCGGACTTTTAAAGTCCGAAATATCCGTCGCGAATATGTATGCGCTTCTATGGGGTGACTGACGGTGCCTCACTGAAGTCCGAAATATCCTACAAGTCCGAATTATTGGAGTCCGAATTACCCGTCGGCTACTGTATAGGGTGGAAAGGTAGAATAAATAATGTCTTTGCTCATTGCCACCAACGACACTATCACATCAATATATTTTATCCGGCTGACTTTCATGCGACCCGACTGAAAACGCATTAGCGCTGGTAATCAGAATCTGAATCCGCGAGAAAGGTGCGATCACTTCGTTTTGTTGGAGTCATGATGTTGCAATTTGCAGCCATAGCTCACTCAAACCTTATCCTCCCGAAGGGCGTTCTTGCATGGTAATGCTGCAATTAAATAATTCTAGCAAACCCAAGTGTCCGCACTTGTTATAGAGCGCGTGTGGGGGTTTCCAGCACTGCAGAACAGTTTCCGCGATATTTACATGAAACCTACATTAAGTTTATTCCGTAGAATACAGCTTAATTTTTTCAAACTAGATGAAACTTTTACTGCAAAAGCGACCGGATATTTAGCGATAAGGCATCTGATTTATTTTCGTTATTTAACAACCTAGCATTATTTAAAAAAAAATTATCAGCCAAAAGGACTATTTTGACAGCTGAACTTGAAGAAGCTTATAAAACGCGTTGTAAATTTGTAAAGCTTGAAATAAGTCAGCTGAACACCTCATGAGCATGTGAGCAACAGGAAATAATCTGCACGATGAAAATACAACTGTTTGCCCAGAAAAGAAGTGCACAGAGCAAAATCAATCATGGCAGTGTGAAATGGCTCATTCTGTGGGCATCACATATAGAATTCCAAAATCCACAAAATCAACGTGCTGGCTCACTTACCTTGCCAGCATACCGTATCACTCAGTCATCAATTTTCACGTATAGACATCATTACAGCAGCACAAACAAAAAAAACTTGGCATAAATCTTGTACTCTGTCCTGGCACCAGCTTCGACTAGGCAGCAGCGATGATGCTTGTACAGCTTCTGATCGCTCCTATGGTGAGGGGTGCTGCAATATTTATATCAGTGATAGCATTTGACATTTAACTGGGTTGCATGCGTCCGATCGATGTGAGTTGGATAATCGAATTTCCCGAACAAAATCGGCGCTAATACCTGTCCGACAAGTGCACCGCCATGAAGAAGTGAAAGGCCAGCGTTTTAGTGTAGAGGAGACCAAGGACCTCGGGCTTTGGCGAAACGAGCTTCCACTGTCGCAGCCAGTTTCCAAATCAGCTGATATTACCTCCCTGCACAATCAGCGCAAGGCGCGCACAGCAATTACACAATATGCATTTGCAGTAACAAGATGCACATGTCTCAAAACAATTCATAATTAGTTGCAGTACATTATCGTATAGAAGAAAATCAGCGCTAATTTGACTTACCTGATCGGTATACATGTCGGTGCATGCACCTTGATATGAAGAAGTGAAAGACTAGCGTTTTGGGGCAGAAGAGACCAGATCTCGGACTGTAGCGAAAAGAGCTAATGCCGCCGCAGCTCATTTCCAAGTCGGCTCAGCACGTCTTCCTGTGCAATCAGAGCGAAATGCGTACACATTGATTATAAAAAAAAAATTACATAGTAACAAGATGCGCATATATATATGCGGTCCAGAAACAATTTCAGTATATTGTCATATCAAATAAAATACATTAGAATCTCGGTGATACGAACTCGGCTGATACGAAATTCGGTGTGATACGAATTCATAAAATTCCCCGGCCGAATTTCATTGCATTCAGTGGGCAAAAAATCGGATGTTTCGAACACTTTTTCTTTTCGCTACGGGTGATATGAACTTCGGTATCACGACCGGTCGAGGCCCATGCACACACGCACAGCGAGAAAAGCGTGTGCAGCGGCGCAGCACTGATAGCACGGATCACGCAATCGCGCACGAAAGAAAAAAAAAAATTACAGCGGGAAAAAAACCGGCTTGGCAACCCGCGGCAGCAGCGAAGTTGGCGACGGAAGGCGTCGATATCTTGCCCCCCCCCTCCCGCTCTCTTTCTCTCCCCTCCCCCCGCATTTTGTTTTTTTTTTAGTTGTGCGCACGGCCATGCAGCCCTCCACATTTCTCCGCCGCCCCGCAGGCCACGCTCTTCCGCTTTCCAGAGTTTCCGCTGCAGCGGCAACACGTTGCTACACGTTGCTTCGTTTTCTCGTTTGTTGAGGCTGACACTGCGTTGATAGCGCGTCGTTTTGTGATCATCTCGGCAACGCGAAGGGGTACATCATACTGCAATGTCACGGAAGAGGAAGGCACTGACCTTTAAAGAGAAATTGGAAATTTTAAATAAGGGGGCAAAGAGCCCAAGAAAAGGTGCACTGACATGGCCAAGGAGCTAGGCCTGCCGCTGTCAACGTTGTCAACAATCGTTGGTCAGCGCAACCAAATTATGCAGAATGTGCAGCACTTCGCGACGAATTCTAAAGAAGCCAAAACTGCCCACCATGTGAAGTTGGAAGAGGTTCTTCTAACGTGGTTCAGAGAGGTCACGGCGGCCGGCGTCAGCATCGACGGAAAAGTGCTTGATGAGAAGGCAGCGGACATTGCACTCACACTTGGAATTGGTGACTTTCAGGCCTCCGGTGGATGGATTCACCGGTTCAAGGTGCGTCATAATCTTTCCTACAAGACCGTTTGTGGCGAAGGAAAAAAAGTCGACGCCTCCGCCGTGGAAGACTGGATGACAACCACACTGCCGTCTTACATAGAGGGATATGAGGCACGTGATGTTTTTAATGTAGATGAAGCAGGGCTGTTTTACAATCTCCAGCCCGAAAAAAGTTTCCGCTTTAAAGGCGATGCCTGCGGGGCGGACAAAAGAGCAAACAACGTATCACAGTTTTGTTTTGTTGCAACGCCGACGGATCGGAAAAGATGCCGCTGACAGTCATTGGCAAATATCAAAAGCCCCGATGCTTTAAGGCAGCCGGTCGATTGCCCTGCGTCTACAAGGCGAACAAAAAAAGAATGGATGACGTCTTCATTGTTTATGGAATTCGTCACGTACCTCGACCGCAAGATGTCTTGCCGCAACAGAAAAATAGTTTTGCTGCTGGACCAGTGCACCGCCCATCCAAAACAAATGACACTACAGAGTGTTAAGGTGGTGTTCCTGCCCCCGAACGCAACAAGTCATTTGCAACCACTGGATGCTGGGATTATAAGGAATGTTAAGCACCATTTCAAAGCTTTGTTGGTGCGCCGCCTCCTTGCGAAGATTGAAAGGAAGGACGCAAATCTCCAGATCACTCTTCTGGACGCTGTGCATTTTCTTGCAATTGCCTGGGATCGCGTCGTTCCTACGACCATCGCCAATTGTTTCGCGAAGTGTGGGGTTTTCAAACCCGCTGTGGCTACTGCCTCGCAAGTGCCAGACCCGATTCCCATCGATGTCTGGAATCAATTGACATCGACTGTTGCGTCGACGATTTCGTCACTGCGGACGACGACCTCGCCACCTGTGGTCTCCGCACGGTTGAAGATATTGCGGAGGAAGCGTCATCACAGCCTGGCATTCCATGCAGTGACGAAGATGACGATGACCAAAGCGTTGATGACCCACCGCCGACAGCAGCAGAAACGATGCACGCCATCGATGTTCTACGGCGCGCCGTGACCTCAGAGTGTGCGGGAGAAGACAGCGGCCCAATTTTTCAGTTTTCAAAACTCTCTGTTATTAAATCTCGTGGAAAAGAAGGTGCAGAAGGATATACGCGATTTCTTTCAACGAAAATAAATATTTCGTACCTGTTGGAAGGCTTGAAAATGGATTTTGCTCGTTTTTTTGTGATACGAAATTTCGGGTTATACGAAAATTTTCGTCTCCCTTTGAATTTCGTATCACCGAGATTCTACTGTATGTGCTAATTGGACTTACCTGATCGGTATAGTGAGTGTCCCTCTATATTAAGAAGGGAAAGGCGAGCATTTTGGGGCAGGAGATAAGGACAAAGACTGCAGCAAAATGAGCCAATTCTGCCACTGCAACCAGCCGCAGCCTTGTTTCCAAACGGCTCAGCACGTCTTCCTGTGCGATCAGTGCACACACCAATTATATATTAAAAAAGGTGCAAGGAGTATATAACAAGATGAGCATATGCTCCAAAACAATACATTATGTGCAATATAATATCGTATCGTGCAAAAAGCTCCCCTAATCAAGACCGGAAGATCATATACTTGCACATGTTTTGGTGAACTTCGGCACGAAAAATCTGTACAGAGGCTGCAATAATCAGCTGCATATGTGGGCTGTTTTTTTCAAATGCAGACTTCTGCAGGAGGTTGAGACCGATTGAATTTGCACAAATAAAAGCGGACGATAAAATTAGGCAGTAGGCATCACGCCCACACGGAGGCTGGCTGTCAGTCTAAAAAGCGCAGGAAAAAGACAGAGCAGTGCCTGCGAACAGCAGCGGGCGAGTGTGATTCTCCCGCCGAACGGAGACAGTGTATTTCGAGAAGGGAAGGCAGCAGAAAGAGCGCGTAATGAGCAAGAAGAAAGAACGAAAGGAAAAGAGCATTCAGTGGGGACGAAAGTCATACGAGACGGACGGAACTGTGACTGTGCTTTGCAAACGTGTTTTCCTGCTTGACCAATCATCGCTCTTCGCTCAACAACGCGCCATAGTACAACAGCCAGAGAAGCAACGCGATGCAACAAAATTCATGCAGGAAACGACCTGCAGAAGCAGACGCCCCAAGCGTTTCCTCTGCGGCGCGCGTGCTTGTGATGCGCTCTTACAGCTGACAGTGCCACCTACGCTTTTCATCGCTCTGGCGACCACGTCGCTCCCATTACCGCGCGCCGAAGAAGGCACACTTCCCAATTCTAGAACACTATAGTTTTGTATAGGCCAAACGCGGACAGCACAGTGGTGCCATCTGCACGACGAAAGCCCGACTGCATATGTGGTGGACAATAGTTAGACGCTGATAGTGTTCATAGCAGCTCTACCTTGTCCTCTCATTTCTCTTCCTGTTTTTTTGCTTTTCCCTTACCTTTTTAGTTTCTGTATTTCACCAGGCTAGGGCACATAACTGAGCCCACCCGATAGAAAAGGTGCAGCCACAAATCATCATTATCATCATTCAGGTATTCTTGCTGGAAATAAAGAAATATGCCTAAGAAATTTTCTTACAAAAAAAGACTTTGGCTACTTTTGCTCTACTTTAAATTTTTTTCTTTCTGTACATTTGCGCTACGACCGAAATGAGTTTGACTACCATTGGTTGGGGTGAACTGGCAACTCTGCAGAGTTCTGAAACAGACGTATGGCCCATTCCTCCTTGTTTGGCGAACCATAAAGCTTGCGGATATTGTGCGAACTTGGTTCACAGAGATAAGTTTTTCCTTCCAATATGCCGACGCTAAGCATAATTGTGTAGCGTTCAGTACACATTGCAATCAGATGCTGAGACATGCGTTCAATGTGCGGGTCTGTACGGATTGATCCCGCGAGCCGTCGAAGGCCATTTTTTACAGACGTGGTCAGTTTACCTGCACTCGGTGTCTAGGGGTGGTTACAAGTGCATAAACTGGATGAGCAATCAATGCCTGCGAGTTTCCAGATTCCCTCGAGACAACTAAAACGAGGTTGTCTTAATTACTTCACTCTGCAGTGAGAATTGACCAATTGCATTATGGCTTTAAGCTTCTCTCGCCGCAATCTAGGCCTATTGTGCGACACAAGCTGCTTTAATTAGACAGCCTAGGCTCATATTCTGTCGGATATGGAATCATTTCTTGCATTATTTGGTTTAATGTACATATGACTTGGTGAGCTCTAAACGAAGCAGCGAAGTTATGACAATGACACTGTTTTGCACAAATGGAACATGTATGCTTTGAACAACTAGTACGATATAACGTGAGCTACAGTGCCATCTATCGTAAGGCCTTCCTGAGGGCTAGCTTGCTATGAAATCAAAAGCTCCAGCCTCAGCTACAGAGTTCTATGTTGTCTTAAGTATGGGCATGCACACATGCGGGAATTACACATCTTAATTATTACTTAAGAAGGCATTGCATAATCTACCTTTTAGCATTTATTAAGCAAATTCCTTGGATTCCTTGAACGTCGCAAGCTGACGCGGATTAATTGTGCGCATCGACCTCTGCGAATGCAAGCATCTTTTGAAATTTAATCCAGCCCTGCTGTTGTCTTGCGCGATATCAGCACCAATCATGCATTTTGCTTTTGTTTTTTCTAGAAATAACGACTTAGTTTTTTATGAAAGGGGCATCTGTGCGATGTGCAGCTTAATTGATTCCAGTGAGAAGACTTATGGCGAAGTACCAGTTTTTATTGCCATGAAGGACACAATATATGGGAGCACGCTCATTATGAGCTAAAATACTTGGCAAAAATGATCACTTGGAAGTGTTCTAACCCTGCACCCCTTTATAGCTGTGCAGAGTACAATCCAGCAGCTTTTTGTTTGGAATTAGTAACGCAGGTTTTTATTGTGGACTACTCTGGCACAACATATCACTTAGTTCTTTCAGCTAGATTATTTGGTGTTTTTTAATTCCACACATAGCAAACATATTTTCTCAAATTCTCTGCAGACTTGGGGAGTGCACTAATTACGAAGAATGAGATCCTGGGAAAAAATTGATGTTGTGGAGTTTGCGAGCTTCAAGGCAATTTGTTGACGAGTGCCACCTGCGCATGGGGTTTGTATTTTTATAGTAGTAAAAATGTTTCAATGATACCATAATAAATTTAGCGCATGATCAGTGACATCCTATTCCCGCTACTCCATTGGAGAAAGCCTCTGCCTTTGTTTTCTCGGTGAGCGCTTTTTGGCCTTCGAATTCCAAGATGTACAGGGTGACGTGGTGCCTCTCCATGACTGGCCATGCATTTATGTATTAACTAAGATTTTCTCAGTTGGCCCATACCATGTGTTAGAGGTCTGCCTTCTCTCTAGAAGATAAAATTTTACTTGTGCTGGAAAAGATGCCAGAGACATCGCACACAGTGTGTGTCTGTAGCTTTCTTAAATTATACCTTTTGTTTTAGTCAGGTTTTTTGCAGGGGAGGGCACCTCATCCTCACTATTGTCGGATGCAATTGAAGTCTTTCAATCACCACTGCACACAAGTTCTGTGGGGCAAAAAGCAGTTCGCTGTTAAATTTTTTCTCTACATAAATTGAAGGCTGAGCATGAATCAAATTATGAGCACCAGAATATCGATGCATTTGGCTTTAGAGTAAGGTGAAATTTTAAAAATTGATTTTATGCTGCTGATTGGAATAAAGTAATGCCTGTGCCATGTACCACGGCCAATATTTAGCAACTGGTGTCTGTAAAGGGTAGAGACCCAGAATTTTGATGTGTGCCTATTTACTTGTAATAATGTGCAATAGTGTACTATCGTATTTACTCGCATAATGATCGCACTTTTTTTTTTTAAATACTGACGCAAATTTCGGGGTGCGATCATTACGCGGGGTAAATTTTCTACAAAAAATTTTTGAGCACCGAAAACGCAAACAAGTTGCAGGTCAGACGTCTTAGAACATATATCTCAATTACAACCAAAAATAAAAGCTGAGTAAGGCTTACCTTCACAATAAACACGCACATTAAGCATCACATGGAGTGCACAATGCCCATTTATATTTTTTCGTCAGTACTCTAATCAAAGTCTGAATCCTCGCCATCCTCGCTTTCACTGCTGCACGACTCATCGGAAACGGCAGTGTCGTCGCTGGGAGCATCTTCACAATCCCACAGGAAGTCATCTTCCATTCCATCCAAAGCGTTAGATATGCCTGTCTTCTTAAAACTCTTAGCCACTACCTCGTCGGGGATACTGCTCCGCGCTTCTGTGATCCACGAGCACAGCATCTCCACGGATGGCCTTCTAATCTTTCCGCTCGGCGGCAAATCATGCTGGCCCATCGCCATCCACTCAGCATAAAGTCGTTGAACGTTGTCCTTGAACGGTTTGTTCAAAGACACGTCGAGACGCTGCAGCAGCGAAGTCAGGCCGCCAGGAATGACTGCAATGTCCGTGCGCAGCTCTTTCAGCTTGGCACGCACGCTGTCCACAAGGTGACCCCTAAAACTGTCGAAAACCAGAAGCGAGGAAAGCAGAAATGCTCCTGATGTTCTTCCCCAAACAGTCTTGATCCAGTCGACCATCAGGTCTGCAGTCACCCACCCTTTCATCTGTGCACGTATATGGATGCCACAGGGAAAGTTTCCCTTCGGAATAGTCTTCCGTTTGAAGATCACGTATGGTGGCAGCTTCCGCCCGTCGGCCGTCACAGCAAGCATGACTGTGCATCGCTGTTTTTCTGCGCCAGACGTCTTCACGAGGACGCTCCGAGCACCCTTCTCGTTCACAGTTGTATTCCGGGGCATGTCAAACGTCAGTGGAGTTTGATCGGTGTTTCCAATTTGCGACATGAGGTAACCGCATTTTTCGCGAAGCCTAGTGAAGTGATGGAAGTCTATAACTTTGCTTTCATACGCGGCTGGGAGCCGCTGGCACAACGACGTCCGCCGCCTCAGGGAAAGTCCATTCCGTCGCATAAAGCGAGTCGTCCAACCGGAGCTAGCACGGAAATCCTTTGCGGCGATTCCCAGATTCCTGGCAGTTGTGCGCGCCTGCGTCTGTATCATTTCTAATGACACTGCACAACCATCCTTGCGCAGGTCCCTCACGTATTCTAGGACCGCCTCCTCAACACGAGGGAACTTGCCCGTTTTGGGTCCACGGAAAGCCCGCCGTGTCTTGTTCGTAGCCATCAGCTTCTCGCGCTGCTTCTTCCAATAGCGTATCCTCATTTCGTCCACGCCGAAATACCTACCAGCAGCGCGTTGCCATGCTCCAGTGCATAGTCGACAGCCTTGAGCTTGAACGCGGCGGTGTAACTGGCATACCGCCCCATGGTGAAATGGCGTAAACTCGCACAAAAACACAAAGCACACTACGACGCTGCCGAATTGCAAAATGGCGAACGCCGCAAAGCATGGAATCATGGGAACTCCAACGCTACTAGACTAGGTTGGGAACTCGTCGGAATGCATTCGCTGCGGGATGACTGCAGATCAACCACCAGGCGACTCCATGTTCGGGGTGCGATCATTACGCGGGGAATTTAAAAAATGAACTTTTGACCTCAAAATTTAGGGGTGCAATCATTACGTGAGTGCGTTCATTATGCGAGTAGATACGGTAGTATTTACTCGCAAATTCACTTACACCAGCTAAAAAAATAATTGTTTTTTCTTGTGCAGTTTCGCTTCTGTTTCAGCTGGCGAGCAGCAGCTGCAACATCACACATTTGCTTTGGTTCCATCAGTGATACGCACTGATATATCTCTGTTGCTTGTGTATTTTGGTCATTGAACTTTTGTTCAGCATTGCTTAAGGATTTGCACAAATTACAATAAGAGAAAGCTGCTATAAATGCTGCAGTTTTTATACCTCATGAAATTTCTTTTCATCGTTTAAGTCTGCATTTTTCGGCAGCTGAAACCAAAGTCAAAAGAGCATAGAAAGTAATCAATTTGAAATTATTTATTGTTCTTTTATCAATCGATGTGGCTAGTCATGTTGCGTAATATGCGGGATGATTGTACAGGAAGAATGTAATAAGAAAGTTTGGTTTTTTCATTCTCTTAAAGGGGGACACTACCCAAGAAACAAGTCATGAACTGCATTCTCTATTTCAGCTAAAAGTGCAGGGCTAGTGTATATAACTGCTGGGACCATCCACTGTCAACTTTAATCATTCTAGACTGAGCATGAAGGGCATTGTGCAACCTATGGCCTCTTCATTAGCAGCAATTTTACAGCTTGTTTTTTATTAAGAGTAGAAAAAGACAGACTGAGCACACATTTCTGTTGATTACCTAATTTTCATCCAGGAAGCTCACTACAGTACTAATATCAAGAAAATATAGTGGGTTTATTTTTCAAAGCTGCCAATTTAATGGAAAAAAAACAAATTTAGAAAGATGCACTCAAAAGTTGTAAATCAACCAAGTTTATTTCTCAAGCTCCAGTGCTCAATAAAACTGTCCGGCAATCTTTATTCTCCATCTGTACACTGCTCAGCAGCAGTTGCTTCAAGTCTAAAATTGTTGCTTTTTTGTTGTCACCTTTGAGCACTGGAGCAATCTTGCTCATGTCGTGACCTACAAAACTTCTTGCAGAATAAATTGGCAGGAGAAGGACGAATGCATTTTATGACAGGCTGTGCACACAAATATGAAAATTTAAATGAATAAGCTGTTCAGCGGCATGCATTGGATAATGGTTAGAATAATTTGGTTCCTGTCGGAAACAATTTTTATGCCGACCACATTATTGTACAACTACATATTAAATCAAATAATGATGAGAAGAATATAGTGTCAAATGAACACAAATTACATTTAGGCCTTCTAAAATACCATCAACATTATGGAAGGCTGATTCTCGTAAGCAAGTGTTTGTTAAACATTGCAATGTTACTTGTGTAATAGTAAAAATTCTATTGTCACAATTTAAAGATAGATATTGAAGAAAAGGATTTGCATTCATACATTTATAGCTGGCAAATACATTATCAAGACTATTCTCAGATGAACAAGTTGCACGAGGCTTGAATAATTCTAATTGTGGCTGCCTGGTGTGTATTTCTACTTTTAGTTCCAATCATCCTGCTTGACACCTTGCTTACATATTAGTCCTTTCCTATTCCAAATTGCAGGCAAAATTATTTAGGACATTCCTTTGGTACAAAGAGCTTTTTGGTGAAGATGAAAAACAAATGAAGGCAGTGAGCTCAATCAAGAACAGGCGCAACCTTCAGTGCCTTCTTTGCTGCCCCGGGTCACAGCAGAGTCAACTGACAGTGGGACTTTGGAATGCAATTCTCCGCAAGAAGCACCACAACCTAACCCCACAGCTGAAACGAGTGTCACTCGACAAAATTTCTGTATTATGAGGACAATGGGGTGAAGGCCCTTCTTCACGGCGGCCTTTTATACCAACATTATGTTCATTGAGTGACCCTGTATACTTATTGCAAACACATGATGGCAATTTGTATATAATGGCATGGCCGACCGACATTGGGCTGCAGTCGTGCGTAGCGAACGCAAGGCTCCAGTTCGAATAAGAAAGGTTGCAGTGTAAAACAGGTATTGGGCTCTGATATGTTCAGCGCCTATTGCTGAAGAGAACGACGACAAGCATGTTCAACGCACGTGATGGGCAGGAAAGAAAACGACAACGAAGCTCGCTTCGACGCTCGTACGTGTGCTGACACGTCTCACGACTGATCGCAGAACTTTCTATTGACTGTTGACGACGTATCGCCCTGTTCAAGGTCTTCTACAACAAGTGGTGGAGGTGCCAGCAATCCCCTCAACCTGGAGCTTCACAGCCAAGCTTTGCCTACCACATCCGCGGTGCCTGAGACCGCCAGCCAACTGCCAACCCCATCGCCTGTCATCTGTCCCAGTGCAGCGTGTCAGTGCGACCCAGCCATCTTCAGCGGCACCGATGACACGGATGTAGAAGATTGGTTGGTGTCGTATGAACGCGTAAGTGCATACAAGTGGGACGACACCGTGAAGCTCACAAACGTCATTTTCTATTTGAGCGACGTTGCCAATCTATGGTTTCGCAACCATGAGAGTGACATTTCTACCTGGACAGCTCTCAAGACGAGCCTGACCGAAGTTTTTGGCCGCCCGCTATACGTAAGCTTCGCGCCGAGCAACGCTTGCAAAGTCGGGCACAACTAACCGGCGAAAACTTCACCAGTTTCATAGATGTCGTAGACCTCTGCAAGCACGTAAACCCTACCATGAGCGAAGCCGAGAAGATCGGACTCATTATGCAAGGCATTGACGGTGACGCCTTCCATATGCTCGTCGCCAAAAACCCCCAAACTGTGTCCGACGTTATCAGCTTCTGCCAAAGCTTCGATGAGCTGCGCAAGAGGCGGCTTTCCACACGACGTGCTGGCCTTCAGCAGGCCACTCTTTCCAGCTTGGCTCTCTTCGGGGACGGTGCCCAGGACCAGCAGTCGCTAATTCAGCACATTCAACAGTTTGTTCGTGAGGAAGTCGCATGCCAGCTTTCCTTGTCCACCTTCACTTGCCCGCCAGCACCTGCGCCTCCGCTCACTCCCACTCTTCAGCGTGTCATACAAAAGCAGGTCGCTGAGGTTCTGCCTTCACCTCCTCAGCAGCCGTTGGTGGCGGCTTCTCTCACGTACGCTGATGTTTGGTGCGGCCACCACCCCCTGTCGCCCCTGTGTACACGGCCTCCCCTCCTATACGAGCCTCAGGAACGCCAGCAAAATGAGCAACCTACAATCCCCCCTTATCGTCCGGTTCTCCGCCGTCGACCACAGCCACACCCTTCCAACCCCTGGCGCACACAAGACAACCAACCTGTCTGCTACGCCTGTGGAGTCGCCGGCCATGTGGCTCGTTCGTGCCGCAATAGTGACCCTCGTCCCTACGACTATACACGTGAGCCCCACCGCTCGCCTTCTCCTGGCCGTCATTCCCGATCTCCGATGTTCCGCCGCCAATCAGCCATTAACACGGAAAACTAACGGCCGCAGTTCCGGAGGCAAGAACTGCGTCATCAGGGACCAACTCAAGACCTGTTCACGTACCAGCCAACATTATTACCATATTCATGGAGGGAGTTCCTGTCAAAGCACTTGGACACTGGCGCAGCTGTTTCTGCTCTTAATTACGCCCTCTGTCGCAAACTCAAAAAGGTGATGACGCCGCTTCCTGCAATTTCTCCTCGCACAGCCAGCGCTCAGGACATTCGACCATTAGCCGCCTGCACCGCCCGCCTTGTCATCGACGACGTTCAATACACAATAGAATTCCTCGTCCTCGCCCGCTCATCACACGACGTTATCCTTGGTTGGTACTTCCTCTCCAATCATAACGCCATAATAGACTGCGCCCGCACTCAACTTGAGTTATCACCCCTCAGTGACACTTTTTTCGACACACCAGCTGCTGCTGCCGCTACCGTGCACGTCGCAGAGGACACCGACGTTCCGCCTTTCTCCTCAGTGCTTGTGCCTCTTTATTGTGCTGCTCTCTCCGACACCACTGTTATCTACACACCTTCGTTACGATGTGCTGACCAAAAATCCGTGTTGCTGCCCCATGCTGTGCTGACAATTTTTCGCAACTCAAGTGCTATTTCTGTTTGTAACCCGTGCCCCTGCCCTAACACTTTACTTCGTGGCCAGTCACAGGGCAGTGTTGCGTTGCTCGATTCCACGCCCGCCTATCCCTTTGGCGATACAATTTCCGGCCTTCACATCAGCGCCATAACACCTATTCCTGTCGCCACTCCATCATCCCTCGAAGTTTACCACCAGTCCATCGACGCTGGCCTGACACCCTTACGAGCCCAGCTTGTCGCCATCCTGCAACGTTTCGCGGCTTCGTTCGACTCCCAGCAACATTCGTTGGGGCGCACAACTACCGTTACTCACCATATTGATACCGGCACCCATTCCCCTTTGCGCCAGCGTCCATACCGTGTTTCAGCCGCCGAGCGCCGCATTATTAACGAACAGGTGACCGACATGCTCCAGCGCAACGTGATCCAACCGTCGCACAGCCCTTGGGCGTCTCCGGTCATCCTGGTCAAGAAAAAAAGACGGTTCCATCCGATTCTGTATAGATTACCGCCGACTGAACAAGATCACGCGAAAGGACGTTTATCCTCTCCCTCGTATCGACGACGCCCTTGACTGCCTGCAGGGAGGTGAGTTCTTTTCGTCAATAGACCTGCGTTCCGGCTACTGGCAGGTGCCGATGGCAGAGGCCGATCGCCCAATAACCGCTTTCGTCACACCCGATGGGCTCTATGAGTTTAATGTCATGCCATTCGGACTGTGCAATGCCCCTGCCACATTCGAACGCATGATGGACAACGTACTCAGAGGGCTCAAATGGCACACTTGCCTTTGTTACCTTGACGACGTTGTCATCTTTTCCCCAGATTTTCCATCTCACCTCCAGCGCATTGAGACAGTTCTGCGATGCCTGACCGATGCTGGCCTCCAATTAAATTTAAAAAAGTGCCGTTTCGGAGCATGGCAGCTAACCATACTCGGACATGTCATCTCCAAGGATGGCGTTCTTCCCGATTCGGCAAAATTACGCGCTGTGGCAGAATTTCCCAAGCCAACTAATGTGAAAGAACTCCGCAGCTTCGTCGGCCTCTGCTCGTACTTCCGCCGCTTCGTTCGCAATTTCGCCACAATCATCAACCCTCTCACCAAGCTTCTGTCCAGCCACAATCTTTCAGCCTGGTCTCTGCACTGTGATGATGCCTTTGCGACACTCCGCCACCTTCTGACGACTCCGCCAATCCTGCGTCATTTCGACCCTTCTCCCACGGAAATCCACACTGATGCCAGCGGCGTCGGCCTCGGCGCAGTACTCGCTCAGCGGAAGTCTGGCTTTGATGAGTACGTTGTCGCTTACGCAAGTCAGACCATAACAAAAGCTGGAGCAAACTATTCCGTCACCGAGAAAGAGTGTCTCGCTATTCTCTGGGCAATAGCAAAATTTCGCCCCTACTTGTATGGCCGTTCTTTTGATGTCGTCACCGATCATCACTCCCTCTGCTGGCTGTCTTCTTTGAAAGGTTCTTCTGGTCGACTGGCCCGTTGGGCTCTACGGCTCCAAGAATACGACATTAACGTCATCTATCGCTCTGGCCGTAAACATGCTGATGCTCTCTCACGTTCTCCCTTGCCGTCTGAAGCCACTCCTGCTAATCGGTTCTACATCCCACCAACATGCCCACCGATATGACTTCCGAGCAACGCAAAGACGCATGGATCGCTTCAATCCTGGATTTTTTATCTGGCCGCGCTTCACGACCTCCTTGCCGCGCTCTCCGTCGCCACTCTCACCATTTCGCCATCAGAGACGAGCTCCTCTACCGTAGGAATTACCTTCTGGATGGTAGAAAGTGGCTGCTTGTAATTCCGACCCATCTACGCTCAGTGATTTGCTCCCATTACCACGACGATCCCCAGTGTGCCCACGCCGGCTTATTGAAAACCTTCACTCGCCTGCGACAGCGGTACTACTGGCATGGGATGTACCGTTATGTTCGTGGGTTCGTCCAGTCCTGCCAAGAGTGTCAGCGCCGAAAACACCCACCTCGCCAACCTGCCGCTCCTCTGCAGCTGCTGACCTGCCCAGCTCAGCCCTTTGAGCGTGTTGGAATAGACCTGTACGGCCCGCTTCCTAGCACATCAACAGGCAGTCTCTAGATCATCGTTGCAATCGATCATCTCACACGCTACGCCGAAACGGTGCCTTTGACATCTGCTACAGCCCAAGACATTGCCTCCTTCATCCTCCATCACATAATTCTTCCCCACGGGGCTCCCAAAGAATTGCTGAGTGACAGAGGTCCCGCTTTCCTTTCTGAAGTTGTCAAAGCTGTTCTTAGATAATGCAAAATCGTTCACTGTGCCACCTCCGCGTACCATCTGCAAACAAATGGAATGGTTGAGCGTTTTAACCGCACCATGGGCGACATGCTAGCAATGTATGTCGCTTCCGACCACTCCAACTGGGACCGCGTTCTTCCATTCGTCACATTCGCTTATAACTCTGCCACACAAGCAACCACCGATTTCTCGCCATACTTCCTCTTGTATGGTCGTGAGCCCTCTTGTACCATGGACACCATTCTCCCTTACCGACCGGATTCTTCCGAATTCACGACTGTTTCACAAGCTGCAACTTATGCCGAAGAATGCTGCCAGCTTGCCCGGTCCTTCACTTCTCACGCCCAGCAACAGCAGAAAACCACCCGAGATCAATCTGCACTTCTTCCTACTTACCGTACAGACTCTTTTGGTCTGGCTATGGGTGCCTTCCTCCAGTCCCGGCCTTTCATCCAAACTTCTGAGCAAGTATCAGGGCCCCTACCGTATTGTCAAGCAAACATCCCCCGTCAACTACCTCATCGAACCCCTTACGCCATCCACTGACCGCCATCGCCGAAATCGTGAAATAGTACACAGTAACCGCCTGAAACCTTACTACAATCCGGCCATGTCACATCGCCATGAGCCGCCAGGATGGCGTCTTTTTGCCCCGGGGAAGTTGTAAAACAGGTATTGGGCTCTGATATGTTCAGCGCCTATTGCTGCAGAGAACGACGACAAGCATGTTCAACGCGCGTGACGGGCAGGAAAGAAAACGACAACGAAGCTCGCTTCGACGCATGTACGTGTGCTGACACGTCTCACGACTGATCGCAGAACGTTCTATTGACTGTTGACGACGTATCGCCTTGTTCAAGGTCTTCTACAACGGCAGTATTTTTTTCTCTTTTTAGTGTTAATTTCACTGCACTTCATGTTTTATGTTTTATTTTAAATTCCTTGCAAGGCGCTTGTTCTATTTTTCTTCATTGCTAAAGTGCACTAGTAAGATGAAAGTGGGATGAGTTGAATATGGTTCATTTGTTCATTTTGAAGGTAGCACAAAAAACAAGGACCAAGAGTGGAAGGACACACCTCGAGCGCTTTTTCACAATTAAATTTTTTATTGGAAAACACGGAATGAGTACCCATCTCACGAAACTAAAACAGAAGAAAACAAACATAATAGCATCAAGTACAGTTCAAGTGTAGGGAAAGATACAGTCGATGGGGTGCTTATTAACTAAGATAAGATGCAAAAGCAGAGCCTCATACTGACGAAAGCAAACAAGAGTTACCAAAAAAGGTTAAAGAAGTGAGGGGAGAGATTAGTTCCATGTGTAGTCTATATGCCAGTTCTTTTTGTGCTAGAGCAATGGATGGTGCATTTATGCATGTACTTCCTTGTCTTGATATGTAAAAAGCCTCTGTGATTTCATGCTGAAGTCGTTCCTTATGAGATGGCAATATTTGTGCATCCTCATAAAGGGGCTTACATTTTTTCTTGTACACTGGCTTACACTCCGGTTCACAGCCAGGCTTGCAATCTTGACATCCCTGACAATGGTCAACCAAATGCGAGGACTTTGACCCTGATAGTGATTTTTCGTGTTCCTTTAGTCTAACATTTACATGCCCCGTCTGACCTATGTAGATCTTTCCACAGGACACTGGTATACCACCCCCGTATACCACCCCGTTTTGCAAGGAATGATCCCTGAAGCATGGCATGCTTTAGATTTTTTCTTATTTATGTTTGGTCTCTTTTAATTTGCCATCATTCTGGTTCCTAAGCCGCACGCTTTCTTAAGCTTGTTTGCAGCGGAAATGATCACCTTAACACCATAACGCTTGGCGGCGTTGCTAAGACTGTGTGAAAGTCCATGCTTGTATGGCATCACTACCTTTTTCTTTTTTTCCTTATCGTCAGATGCCTCCTTTGGCGCATTATATTTTACCCAGATCACATGTAAACCTGATTGCGCTGTCCGGGCACCTTCCACATGTTTCTAGAACTTCATATGTTACTGAGTTAGTTTAAGAAGAGAAAACAAAATCTGTGATACAATCCTATTCAAAAGATAGCGTGCTAACAATAAAGTTGTTATCATAGATTGTCTGTGTGAAGAGTGGTCTGTTGCTCTTAGCCTTGTTGAAGTATGTCTCGTGCCTTAGAAGCACACTCAAAATGAACTAACAGCTAGGCCATTTTTTTTTCAAGTGGACACTGGATATTCACAAGAGTTCCTTCTCTTTGTTGTTGCCAAACCGTGCAGTACACAGTTGTGACTAAAAATTATGGCTCGACTTGGGCTAATCAGTTTGTGAACAAGTGTTCATACTATATAGTACTATTGTGAAAGTTATTGATAAAGTTGTCAGATTGTCTGTGTTGAGAGTGGCTTGTTGCTATTAGCCATGTCGAAGTGGGCCTCTTGCCTTAGAAGTAGGTTGGAAATGAGCCAACAGCAAGGGTATCTATGTTTCAAAAGGAGCCACTGTATATCTACCAGAGTTCCTTCACTTTCTTGTTGGCATGCCAGGCATCACACACTTGTAACTTTAGAAATTATGGCCTGACTTGGATCAGTCAGTTTCTAAACAAGTGCTCACATGCTGCAGTAATATTGAGAAAGTTATTGTCTTGATATTCTGTGTTCAGAGTGGCTTGCTGCTGTAAGCTACATCAAAGTGTGCCCCATGACAGAGTAGGCTGCAAATGAGCCTACAGCAAGGGCATCTTTCTTTCAAGCAGCCGCTGGATGTCGACAAAAGTTCCTTAATTTTGTTGCTGGCAAACCGAGCATCACATGCTTGTAAAGATATTATGGCTTAATCAGTTTGCAAAATGGTTCCAAGGAAAAGTATGAAAAGGGATGGAACTCAGTCAGGATGAGCCACGGCGAGATCTTCGCCAGGCAGACAGACAGCATGCTGACTGTTCAGATACTAGCTGAAAATGACATCGATAAAATCTTCTCAAGCCAGCCTCATGCCATTGATGTATCCAACAGTATTGAGTAAATAGTGTATTAGCTTAGCTACCTACAAAAAAAATGGTAAAATGGAGTATCACATACTGATACTGCCATCAAAACAGTACTTATAACAGACTTTTTTCAATCCATCCTGCACATTAGTGCACGTTCAGCTGGCTGCAAGGATAAAATTGCTCTGCTTTTGAACCAGTTTTCATTAAAGTTTGGTGTAATACTAATGACTGAAACTTGGTACTAAAACAACTGCAAAATGCTAGAAAATGAAGAGTATGACAATTCATTTCTCAACCGTACAAGTAGGCGAGGTGGCAGTATTGGTATTCTTGTTGCAAGTAAAAAAAAATATGAAATTCTTTCTGAATTCAGTATGTTCACTGACGACTATGAAATTCTGATGCTGCCAAATAAAAGTGAAATAATTTCAGTTGTCTACTGCCCACCGCGAGGTAATGTCATGCGCTTCTTTCAGTTTTATGAAGCATTTCTCAACTTTGCTTCACAAAGTCTCCTCAAGTTGATCAACGGCGCCGACTTCAACAGAAACATTTTAGAAGGTAAATACAAGTGAAAGATTTCAAAGCGCAACTACTCTCTTGGTTTCTCAAATGTGATTGTTTCACCAACTCATATTACATGTTATGCACTTCGACACTTGACCTTTTGATAACAGACAACCATTTACAGTGCAGGTACAATTGCCTCTAATGTCAGTGATCATTGTCTGGCTTTTATGACACACTGCAGCAATCCAGTGGAAACTACTCAGCCAAAAGTACCTTGTGTTACACAACACATCAGCAAAACAGTTTGGAATTGTTCAAACAAGCTATCATGTTCATACAAGCAACCTTGGAATTTACAAATTCCAAAGGTGACCCAAATGAAGTATATAATGAATTCATCAATATCTTTGTGGCTGTTTATGCTAAGCATTCTTCTTTCAAAAATATATAACGCTGTAAGAAGGTCAGAAAGCCATGAATAACAAAAGAGCATCTAAAAATGATTAATTTAAAAAAAAAATTCTATGAATCTTTCTTACGGACAATTTAGAAGTGACCCTTAAGAGATTAAACATTTTTGCAATACCCTAATTCTAAGCTGAGAAGTGCAAAATTGTCATACTCTCTAAGAACTGGAACTCCTATTTCAAGAGACAAACAGCCTAATTACTCCTGCAGATCTCACTCTACTCCTGCAGATCTCACGTCTACTCCTGCCATATGCGAGGAAGAGTGAAATGGCCTTTCACTGTTTCAAGAAAAAATGAGTAAAGTGAATGTTCTACTCCTGAAAATTTACATAGAGTTGAAACGTTATTTTCCTTCTGCAATAAAGAAAAATATAACTTTCCTCACCACATGATTCGATTGTAGCTCGGGAAGCACAAGTGTCCATATTGGACATTGAAACAGGCAGCCATGCACATTTTGTCTGCCTGTACAGGTATTATATAAGCTTCATCACACTTCGAAACAAGCATAAAACATATTCGACTGTATAGATGAATACAGCTCGAACATTCGATGGTTGCAGTGCTACTTTAGAAGTTGCAATTGGCCCCAAATTTGCAGCTCAATTTCCGAGTGGAAGCTGAATTGTCATAGATTTTCGTGCAGCTGAGGAGCAATTATAAGTTCATCACACGCAGAGAAAGAATTAGGCTCCATCTCCGTGGTTCTTCATAAAAAAAAAAGGTGCATGCAAGTACAGGTACGTATACGTCGGGGTTCCAATTTATTTTTTGACTCATCGGACAGCACCGACGCTGTGTGTTGATGACACGTATACGTCGGGTTAGAATTAGTTCAGCATATCCGATCTATTTCACGCGAGGCTTTAGCATAGAAATTGCTATGTGCCACGAGTACGATGCGGTGTACGGAAAGCCAAGGTACAATTGTACAAGTGCGTCGCGCGGTTGGTATTTTCAGCCAGTGCTTTTCATGTATGCACACTGCCAGAAATGGGGAGATTGTTGTGCGATGAGTGTGTACTAGCTTCAATCTACGTCAAAAACAAACTGTCATAGTTCGTGCTGTGTGTGACGCACGCGAAACAGCACGTCTTATTTTAATATACAGGTCGCTTAGCCGTTTAACTGCAAATTTACTCCTGGCTGTTTTCATGTTGACATATTTTCAAAAGTCGGACGCGGCAAATCTTCCGCTCGCGTAAGCGTGGGGGTATGTTTGATCGGCTCAGTGAGTGAGTGAGTGAACTTTATTAACTGCTCGGGGATCTTTTTCTTCGCCTCTTCAGCCGAGGCTGACGAGCGGTTGGTGCCCCCAATCCAGGGCACCACTGGCTTTCGCCAGTTTGCGAGCTGTTGTGACCAAGTAGAGCTGAGCCTCCGGGTCAGAGCTGGCCAGCAAAGCCTCCCACTGTCTTTCATTTGGGTTTTCAATTTTTTGTAGTTGATGTGAGCTGCATTCCCATGTTATGTGGTACAGGGTAGGGGTCTTCTTTGCACCACGGGCACTCGTCTCTGAATGTCGTCGGATGCATCATGTGTAATATGTGTAAATTAATGAAGGCGCCCGTCTGTAGCCGCCTCAGATCTATGGCCTCCTCATTGCTGAGCTTTTTATGCGGCTCCGGATATACTTTCCGCAAGTCTCTGTAGTGTTATTGTAGTATTGTGGTGTAGTCAGGGTCAAGCGGAATCAGGTCCTCTGCCGCGAGACTGTTGGGCGCACGGTAGGTTGCATGTCCTCGGGCTACCCTGTCTGCGTACAAATTCGCCGTGATCCCTGCATGCCCCGGAATCCACACTAGTGTTTGAGTGTATTGTTTTGTTGGCTCGCTTGTGGAAGTAAGGATTTGGTGCGCTACCTTAGATAATTTACCCCGCTGAAAATTTCTGCACGCGGATTGAGAGTCCGACAGTATCGTCAGGCTCTCTCCCGTTTCTCTTCCAATTGCCTAATGGCCAGTGCGATAGCCACTTCCTCTGCCTCCGTGACCATACAGTTTTGGATCGAGGCGCTATAACTACCTCCTGGCCTTCGCAGTCTGTGACCGTGGCTATCGCCCTCTTTGTGTTGGAATTTTGTATAAGGCTGCGTCGGTGAACCTTGACGTGCCTTGTTGGCCGATTGTTTTTTCATAATACTCTGCCCTTGCCTGCCTCCCAGTCAAAAAAATTCAATGAGTCCAATTTGAAATGAATTGGTCAAAAACTAATTGTGTTTTTGCCAGCCATTGGCTCCCAATTGGAAATAATTGGTCACCCATGAAGACCGAATGGTTCACCTATTGAACGCAAATAGCATACCCATTGAGCCCTAATGGTTTCAACTCACATAGCTGAAAAAAAAAAGAATGGATATGCAATTTCAATGTTTTCTTCCAGAAGTTAATTGGGGAGCCGACTTTCATAGAAGTGGAATGAAATTACAATTTTTTACAGAAATTATGAGAGACAATTAAGCGAGCATTACACGCACGGAACTAACACAGATTCAATGTATATATCCACAGGTTGCAGACTTACATAATCCATTCTTTGAACAGTGCTGCTGGGACCAGTGATACATCTTTGTTATTCAGAGTTAACTTATTTAATTATGCGTGCACGTACAGTGAACACGATATAATCAATAAGATTAAGCGGCATATACTTTTTATAACACATGTATGTATATCTGTGCTCATCTCAGTCAAGGATATCACTTACTTGACTTTCCCAATTGGGAATGTTTGCTTAGGACCAATTAGAACCAATCCGAAGCCCAGTTCGAAGCCCAATTCGTTTCAAATGGGCGTCCCATTTGGGAGCGAAATCCCAATTGGGATAGAAGTAACCCATTGGGGTTCCCATTAGCCCAATGGGTTTATTCAATCCCAATTGGGATGCCCCGTTGGTTTCTTCAGTCCCGATTGGGACGCCCAATTGGTTTCTTAGTTCCCATTTGGGAATCACAAAACCAACTGGGCATCCCAACTGGAAGTGAAGAAACCAACTGGGCTTCCCAATTGGGAGTGAAGAAACCAGCTGGTTTGGACAGTACCCATTGGACAAACCATTTTGGATTGGCGGAACCAATTCAATCTGACTGGTCTTTGAATTGGAAACATTGATTTGTTTTAACTGGGTTCCTTCCCGGGTGTAGGCGGGGGTCCATGTTTCTTGGTATGGGCCGAACTCGGTACCAATTTCTGACTTCCCGCAATACCTCTGTTGTCTTGTTATAAGCCTGTAGGTGTGTGCTATATCCCAGTCTTTCCAACACACGCGTCTTCCCGTCCTCGTTTGTAGAAGTCTCTTTAGCTGTGACTTGATTTGGGCTTCTGCTAATTCTTGTATTGTATTGTGTAGACCCAGAGCTGCTAGCTTGTGGTTTGGTGTGTTCTTGGGGTGCTTGAGTGCGGTCTTGATCGCCATTTTGATGATGGCGTCCGCTCTGTCTTCCTCTCCTGTGGCCATATTGAAGTAGGGACGCTACTCTGCTAATAAAGAGGCTCCGGACAAGTTTGAGTGTGTCGGGCTCTTTCATTCCCATCCTTTTGCTGGTCACCCGTGCTATCATTCGGGCGACCTGCTGGATCGAGGTCTTGAGCAAATTAAGTGTGTGTTGACACCTCTGATTCGATTGGAGCCATATCCCCGGGATCCTCACGGTTGTCTTTTCGGGCACTGTCTCCCCTTGCAGCCGGATCTCAAGCTTGTGGCCTTGATCTGTGGGAGCAGAGCAGTTGCCCTTCCCTCGCCAGAATCTGATCAGTTCTGGTTTTCTTGATGAGCACTCCAAGCCCCTCTGTTTAGATATTCTTCGATGACAGATGCTGCTTCTTGCAATTTCGCTTCCTTCTCCCCGAGTGATCCTGTGGTCGTCCAGATGGTGACATCATCAGCAGCATGCTGTATGCCCTCCTCCTTCTCGAGGCGCCTGGCCAGGCTAATCATTGCCACGTTGAACAATGTGGGCGAAATGACTGCTCCTTGAGGTGTTCCTTTGTTGGGCGGGGAGATCTTTCCCAGGCACGAAGTTAAAGAAATGGGCCGCAAATTCTCTATTGCCAATTTTTTCCCGGGTTTCTGGATCATGATGACCACCGAGTGTTTCCACTGCACTGACACCGTTCCTGCTTCCCAATGCTTGTTCATGAAATGCGCCAGTGCCTTGAATTGCTGTTGCTCATGTTCCGAATTATGCCATTAGTGATCTTGCCGTCACCAGCCGCTGTGTTTCGAGTGGCACTTGCTATTGCAGTCCGGACGTCTTCCTCCGTGATCGGCTCTTTTTCGGATTTGGGTCTCCTTTGTAATCTGCGTATGGATATGGATCCTCTAGCTCTACTCCGTAGCATTTGTCGTGGACGGCCTTGATCACATCTTAATTCCTTCGTGCCTGGGAACGTGTGTAGTAACCGCTCCAGCGACTTCTGCCCCTCTCGCTTGGTCTTGGTGGGGTCCATGATGGCTTTTACGATTCGCCATGTCTTGGAAGTGCTAAGCGTCCTCTGCAGAGTCGCAGAATTTGCCCCAGTTGGCTCTCATCAGTTGTTCAGCGTACTCCGCCGCCTTATTTGTGATCTCCACGATCTTCATCCTAAGCTTTCGATTGTGCCTCTGTTTCTTCCATCTTCTTAACAGTCCTCTTCTCGCTTCCCACAGGTGGAGTAGATGGGCGTCTATTTCTGGTGTCTCATTTGTGCGGGTCAGTTCTTGCGTAAATCTCTGCTTGTTTTTCCGCAGCGCCCCGCACCAGCTATCAAGATCCTCAATCTCACCTTGGTCCTCCTGCGCTTCTCTGAACTTGTGCCAGTTGGTAATCCTGGCTGCGCCAACCTGACGCCTGATCTTGTTGGTGCGGATGGTCGTGCTCACTATATAGTGATCGCTGCCCAGATCGTTAAGCGTACGTGTTTATCCACTCAACATCGCCGCAGTTCTTGACCATCGTAAGGTCCGGGGTAGTGTCCTTGCTCACACTCCCAAGCAAAAAAAAAGTGTGGGGATTGAAACTGACCTAACGTTGGCCGATTTTTGGCAATCGACTATGGCGCGACCTTTTGGCCCGACGTGACCAACCACCTGCAGCACGTGGTCCGGCCATCTGCCAGCGTTACTGAATGGTCGGCAGCTCGTCTGCCCAAGCTATTTTGCTGACGAAAGACCGTACGTCGGCCGGTTGCTTCCCGACGCCGGTTAGTGGCTGGCAGCCGGCTCAAAACCACGGCATAGCGTCCGGCATCGCCCCTCGTGCAGGTATTCATGTCATGCATTTATTATATATCGTGGCCCATGCATATATAACGGGGTAGCACATACAAATGCATCAAGAAAAGCAGTAGCTTTTCTGATGCCATGAAGAAACAAAAGCTGCAGTATTTGGTGAAAATTTTGTCAACAGCGTTCAGAAAAAGCTCCCGATCTGCTTTTTAATAATCGTGGATATATGACTGACTATAGAACACGCGTGTGCCACATATGGAAGATGGGCTTGAGGCTTGGTCTCCTTCTTTTGGCAGCCTGTCGATCACTTGATGTCTGCGACTGGTCGGGTCTGCGGCTGGTTCCATCTTGGTCAGCTGCACAAAGACTAGTATTTTAATTAAATATTTCATTTTCGCCTAGACTTTTACATTGCAGGCAAATATAGGGTGGAAAGGTAGTATAAATAATGTCTGCTCACTGCCACCAACTGCACTATCACATCAATATATTTTATGCGCCTGGCTTTCATGCGACCCTACTGAAAACGCATAAGCGCAAAGCCGCAATAGGTAATCAGGATCCGTGAATCCGCGAAAAAGGCACGATCACTTCGTTTTGCTGGAGTCATGATGTTGCAATTTGCAACCGCAGCGCCCTCAAACCTTATCTTCCCGAAGCGCGTTCTTGCATGCTAATGCTGCAATTTAATAATTCTAGCAAAACCAAGTGTTCGCGCTTGTCATAGAGCGCCTATGAGGGATTCCAACGCGGCAGAACAAACAGTTTCCGCGATATTTACATGAAACTTACAATAAGTTTATTCCGTAGAATACAGCTTAATTTTCTCAAACTAGATGGAACTTTTACAGCAAACGCGACCGGATATTTAACGATAAGTCATCTGATTTATTTAGGTTATTTAACAACCAAGCATTATTTAAAAAATTGTCTTATCAGCCAAGACGACTATTTAGACAGCCCAACTCGTAGAAGCTTATAGAACCCGTTGTAAATGTTTAAAGCTTGAAACAAGTTATCTGAACACCTCACGAGCATGTGAGCAGCAGGAAATAATCCGCACGATGAAAATACAACTGCTTGCCCAGAAAGCAAGCGCACAGAGCAAAATCAATGTGAAACGGCTCAGATCTGTGTGCATCACATATATAATTCCAAAATCCACAAAATGAACGCGCTGGCTCATTTACCTTGCCAGCATACCGCATCACTCAATCATCAATTTTCACGTATAGACATCATTACAGCAGCAAAAAAAAATAAGCACAGCATAAGTCTTGTACTCAGTCCTGGCACGAGCTGCTTGGCAGCAGCGATGATGCTTGTACAGCTTCTGATCGCTCCTATGGCGAGGGGTGCTGCAATATTTATATCAGTGATAGCATTTCACATTTAACTGGGTTGCATGCGTCCCATCGATTTGAGTCGGATATTCGAATTTTCCGAACAAAATCAGTGCTAATACCGGTCCGGCAAGTGCACCGCCATAAAGAAGTGAAAGGCCAGCGTTTTAGCGTAGAGGAGACCAAGGACTTTGGGCTTCGGCGAAACGAGCTTCCACTGTCGCAGCCAGTTTCCAGATCAGCTGATATCGCCTCCCAGCACGATCACCGCAATTAAGGCGCGCACACCAATTACAAAATATGCATTTGCAGTAACATGATGCGCATCAGTCTAAAAAGTACATAATTATTTGCAGCACATTATCGTATGGAAGAAAATTAGCACTAATTTGACTTACCTGATCTGTATACATGTCAGTGCATGCACTTCGATATGAAGAAGTGAAAGACGGGCGTTTTGGTGCAGAGGAGATCGGACCTCGGACTGCAGCGAAAAGAGCTAATTCCACCGCCGCAGCATCGTTTCCAAGTCGGCTCAGCCCGTCTTCCTGTGCAATCAGAGTGAAATGCGCACACATCGATTATAAAAAAAATGTACGTAGTAACAAGATGCGCATATATATACGCGCTTCAGAAACAGTTGCAGTATATTGTCGTATCGAACAAAATCTGTGCTAATTGGACTTACCTGATCGGTATAGTGAGTGTCCCTCCATATTAAAAGGCGAGCATTTTGTGGCAGGAGATACCCAAGGACCCAGACTGCAGCATATAAAGGAAAGAAGCCAACAGTCGGCTAGGCCAAGGAAAGCTTGGGGATGGTACTTTGTCTTTTTTTTTAAATGTTTACTTGGATAATCATAGAAATTAGTAATGTAATCTGTTTAGGGGAAAGATAATTAAACACAAAGTAGAAGAAAAAACAACGTGCCGATGGTGGGAACCAAACCCACGACCTCCGAATATCGCGTCCGGTGCTCTTCCAACTGAGCTACATTGGCCGCTGTCCCCCCTGCTACTTTCTTGGTTATTTATGTTGTCTGTATACGAACCTTGAGAGTGTTCACCAGCGCCACCCTCAACCATAGCGGCGGACGTGGAACGTCCTTTGTTACCGCCACCGTGATCAAGAGCGAGGGCGAAAGCTGTGCTAGAACACTCTCATGCTACCTATGGCCTCAAGACTGCCGGAACCAAGACCCCCGTAAGCTACAAGCAGATCAATTAAGGGGAAATGAGGGTGCTCGTTATAATATATGAAGGAAAGAAGCCAACAGTCGGCGAGGCCAAGGAAAGCGTTGGGGATGGTACTTTGTCTTTTTCTTTTCTTTAATGTTTACTTGGATAATCACAGAAATCAGCAATGTAATCTGTTTAGGGGAAATATAATTAAACACAAAGTAGAAGAAAAAAACAACGTGCCGATGGTGGGAACCAAACCCACAACCTCCGAATATCGCGCCCGGTGCTCTTCCAACTGGGCTACATCGGCCGCTGTCCCCCCCTGCTACTTTCTTGGGTATTTATGTTGTCTGTATACGAACCTTGAGAGTGTTCACCAGCGCCACCCTCAACCATAGCGGCGGACGTGGAACGTTCTTTGTTACCGCCAGCGTCACGTAGAACGTGATCAAGAGCGAGGGCGAAAGCTGTGCTACAACCCTCTTATGCTACCTATGGCCTCAAGACTGCCAGAACCGAGACCCCCGTAAGCTACAAGCAGATCAATTAAGGGGAAATGAGGGTGCTCGTTATAATACATGAAGGAAAGAAGCCAACAGTCGGCGAGGCCAAGGAAAGCGTTGGGGATGGTACTTTTTCTTTTTTATGTTTACTTGGATCCCTTGTTCTTGATCACGTTTTACGTGACGCTGGCGGTAACAAAGGACGTTCCACGTCCGCCACTATGGTTGAGGGTGGCGCTGGTGAACACTCTCAAGGTTCGTATACAGACAACATAAATACCCAAGAAAGTAGCAGGGGTGACAGCAGCCGATGTAGCTCAGTTGGAAGAGCACCGGGCGCGATATTCGGAGGTCGTGGGTTCGGT
Source organism: Amblyomma maculatum (assembly GCF_055883805.1). Taxonomy (NCBI): domain Eukaryota; kingdom Metazoa; phylum Arthropoda; class Arachnida; order Ixodida; family Ixodidae; genus Amblyomma; species Amblyomma maculatum. The sequence goes on from NW_028146738.1 coordinate 36,954,392, forward strand.
TCCCACCATCGCCACGTTTTTTTTTTCTGCTTTGTGTTTAATTATCTTCCCCTAAACAGATTACATTACTGATTTCTGTGATTATCCAAGCGAACATTAAAAAAAAGACAAGGTACCATCCCCAACGCTTTCCTTGGCCTCGCCGACTGTTGGCTTCTTTCCTTCATATATTATAACGAGCACCCTCATTTCCCCTAATTGATCTGCTTATATATATATATATATATATAAAAGTAAGATGCAAGAAGTATATAACAAGATGAACATATGCTCCAAAACAATTCATTACAATGTTCAGTATATTATCGAACCGAGCAAAAAGCTCCTCTGATCAAGACCGAAAGATCATACTTACGCATGTTTTGGTGAACTTCGGCACGAAGAATCTGTACAGAGCGGCTCCAATCATCAGCTGCATATATGGGCTGTTCTTTTCAAACGCTGACTGCTGCAGGAGGTTGAGACAGATTGAATTTGCGCGAAGTAAAAGCGGACGATAAAATTAGGCAGTAGGCATCGCGCCCACACGGAGGCTGGCCGTCGACTGAGTGGCGCCGCGCATCTTAGCTCGCGCGGGATGTGTTTTCCCGCCATTTGGACACGTGACCTCAAGAAGGGAGGAGAAGGGGGGGGGGAGAGAAGCTGCAAAAGCAGCGAGAATCTCCCTGTGTGCGGTGCATGCAATTCTTTTTTTTTTGTTGTTGTTGTTGTTTTCGCCGCTATTTCTCTCTGCTTCGGCATTCCTGTCGCCCCCGCGGTAGGGTGTCTCGATGCCTTTCGCCTCCCCGTGGTTCTTTCCGCTTTGCCGCAGGGAGAAGAGATGGACCGATGGGCGGCAGCGGGTCCTGAGCAGCGAGAAGCAGTTTTCTTTCTTATTCACAGCCCCTTCCCCCCCCCCTCTTTCGTCGTTCAAGAAGCGTCGAGGTCGTTTCTTTTCTTTTCTTTTTTCTACGGCTTCTGTAGAGCCCTCGTCTTAATACCAGCGGCTGTAGTTTTTTGCATGAAAAAATATGGCTTTTAGTGAATGCATGTAATGTTCTTTTAACCGAATATCTTCCACACCAACCAAGTGTGGGGCAGTAGAACACCTGCAGCTTCATTTAGCCAAAATAGCAAGACCTAGCTACGTATATAGTGTTCAGCAATTTTATCGGAACCGTCTTGGAAAATGTTTCCACCGGTCAAGGTGGGAAAATTTTCCAAGACGGTTAAGTTGCAGAACACTGTATATTATGAGTGCTTTTGCAGAGATTACATAGTCCATGCGGATTTATACTTCCCAAAGCAGTACGTGGGTTATTTAGAGCCCCTCGGGCTGTCATATTATTCGCAAACCACATTTCCGTTTTCGCGTTTGGTTTTCATCATAATGCGGCTTCTGCAGCTCGACTAAAGCCTGTAACCTCGAGCTCAAGCTGGCAAATACCAATTGAACCACATAGTAACTGCTGCAAGTTTCTGACAAAAATATATTTTCTCCATTTGTTCTAGGGATGCATGAAAAGCAGTAGAAGGTCGCAGGGCAAAGTGCACCGGATCCTGATGAAAGCTCATAAAAGCTCACCGTCTCTTTTCTTGACCCCGTACGTAAGGTAAACTCATGGAGGCTGCGAAACGAATTTAAGGGCGTTTAGGATTGCTAGGTTTCGAGGGCACTGGCAAAAGTAATTGACGGTTAACATATAAACCTTAAAGGCACGTGATCTCTTCGGTTTACCGAGGGTTTGCTTAGGGTTATGTTATAGGTTAACTTTATGATGAGGTTGTTATAATGTAGAGGTTACCATTTAACCGTAAAAAATGAACAATTACATTCGTAGGTTCAAAGCAGTATACCGCGCAAATCTTAGGCACTTAATACTAAGTATGCTTCAAACAGACAATCAGCGCCTACCAGTTCACAAATTCAAGCATAAGTTCATGACAACTCGCGATCAACTACAGTGTACCATACCCGCCGCGGCTAAATTAGCGCGCAGTTAAAGGAGTATAGACAGCATTTTTTGAAGCGTCGCAAGGAATACGATTGCTTTCCTGGTTATACAGAGATGCTCCCCAAGCAATCCCAGCCTCGCACGTTTCCGCGAAGATATTTTAATCTGATTTTAAAAACAAGCCAGGCAAGTACTCCGTTTTTCAAAACCCATTGGCATCAACATCTCTGTGACGAAAACGTGTACATAGGCAAACAACATGACGTCATCAAACAACTCTGACGTGGAGTCGGCAAAGCAAATAGCAGTGACGACACATGGCCGGATTCGAACAGCGCCGCCGCCGCTTCCGGCCGTGCCTTGAGAAAGAACTCCGCTTCTGCTCGCTTTACTCGATGGCTTCTTCGTTGGTGCATGTTACAATTACCTCACCGGTGTACGTATGGAGACTGCCTGCTAAACTCAGGACCCAACAGCATGCCTGCGCAAGTGTAGGGCTTACGGCAACGGTGCCTGTCGATGGCGCGCAGGGAACATACTGCGCCGCTCCCCGCCTACCCTAGACGTCGCTAGCCCTAGCTGGTTTCACATCGAAGCGCCAGCGAAAGGCGCTTCCCCACACGGCATTTGATGTCCGACGGACGACCGTCGGTACGCCCGCTTCGGACGTTCGGACCTCCGTCGGTCGTCCGGTTTTTGTCCCGAAGTCACCTTTCGGACGTCCTACGGACCATCCGATGCAAGACCGCAGAACATGTACAGTTAATTCAGCGGACGTCCGAGCGCGGACAAATGGACTATTCTTGGACGTTCCATAGTAGTATGCATACCTAGCAAATCCGCGTGGTTTTTACATGCATTTGTTTATAAAACGGTGGCAGGCCACTATTTTTATTAAAAGAACTAGTTGTAAGTGAAATGAAGGTTTTATTTCACGATATGTACATACATCAAGAAGAATGTCTTAGTCAGATGTGCTCTTGCGGGTTGAGCTGACCTTTCCGATGAATGCCTCGGCCACGATTTCGCGACAGCCTCAGAGGTGTCCCTTGAGTCCGAGTGTAGGCTCCACACTGCAGCTAGAAAAAATGCAGTTCAAAATACCACAATGAGAACTCGAAATTGTTTGGTCGCGCAAAGCATTTGCACAGCGAATGACAATCATGGGATGAGATTACTACTACTACTATCTAAAAAGATAAAAGCAGTGCCTCTGGGAGCAAACAGTAGGAACGTATGCGATTTTACCAGAGCTGCGTTCTAACTGTTGCAACTTGTAACGCTAAACGCGAATCGTAACATCTTTCGATCGGTTAATCCGCTCGCTTATACGGCTGTTATTTGCCAGATAGTACATAACTGTATCGTTTTTAATATCAGTTTCGGCAATTTACTTGCCTGATACGATTAGAATCAAGCTGAAACATGTGTCTGCAGCATCGGTGGTCGGCCACCCAGATAACGAGGCTTGGCTGCTTATGGGTCGCCGCGGCAACGATGCTGCAGAAGGATTTCGAATGATTTGTGGTCGAATCAGGCAAGTACATAATCTAAACTGGTATTAAAAAAGACAGACGGTTGTATGCTATACGTGTGCCGAATTTCAGCGTGAATAAGCGAGCGGTTTAACCGACAGAAGCATTTTGCGGTCCGTGTTGACCGTTGGAACACTCGTACCAAATGAACCGCTCCCAAAACCAAAATTTGCGCTGTTAATTACTAGACAGATTGAAGAGCGTTGAAATAACTGTATTGTTCATGGGCAACACTAGGTGCCCTTAGTTAAGTGTTGTCAATACCCATCAACAGATGGCGCTAAGACTATATAAACTGCTGCACACTTGAATAAAGACAGTCTCGTGTGGCATGAGCTGAGTGATCTATTCCCGCGGTCGTGCGCCGGCCAACACGACAACCTGGCGACGAGGATGAGATACCACGCAAGGATGTCTTCAGCCGCGCTTTCGCCGCCGCCGCCTTTTCTCGCCACCCCGGGCACTCTTGCCATACCATGGCACCGCTGGATACGCCTATTCGAAAATATTCTTCTCGCGTCCGAAGCTGCCGAGCTGCCTGCAACCCGCCGTCGAGCTCTGTTGCTGCACTGCTTGGGACCAGAAGGACAACGCATTTTCGATGTGCTTCCACCGCCAGTGACGCCCCAGTTGCCGCCGTCCAAGCAAGTGACCTCCGGAACAACTGCAACCGCCGAAGACGCCGTAGCGACGCGTCTCCCGGACGAATACGACGTGGCCCGCGACACTCTGGCACGACATTTCGCCGAGACGCACAACCTTCGACTAGAACGCCACCAATTCCGCGAATGCCGTCAGTTACACGGTGAGTCCATATCCGACTTTGTACTCGCACTTCGAGAACTGGCAGCGTCTTGCAATTTCGGAAATCAAGCCAATGAAAACATGTGCGAGCAGTTCATTACTGGAGTCGCATCTCCACAGTTAAGAGAACGCCTGCTCTTAGAAGGCGACGCGCTCGCGTTCGACCGTGCCGTTGAAATTGCGCTACTTCGTGAGCGAGCTCAACTCGAGTCTGAAGCTTTCGCTAACCCCGTTCAATGCATCGTACAGCAGCAGCCACGCCGGCATAACGCAGTCGGATGGAACGCGCAAGATAACCGGCGTTTCAGCAATAACGACGGACGCTCCGGTAACCAGAACAGGCCCAGTTTATCACGCGTTCGTTCTTCTGACCAGCATACTTCAGACACGGACGCCGCCTTTGTTACGTTCAGCGGAAGCCGGAAAAAATGCGGTAATTGCGGTACTACTGGTTGCAATCCGTCAGTTTGTCCCGCTCGCGGTAAAACCTGCTTCGCATGCGGCCGCCGTGGCCACTTCATGCAAGTCTGCCGTAATCCCCGCAGCGCACAAGGACGACGCCCAGCTCAGGTCCGCGAAGTGGTACCTGAACAAGATGCACCAGGACTCGTAAGCATTCTCACTGTTCACGGAAACAAGAGCATTGGTGTTTACATTGACGTGACAGTCGCGCCAATCACTTCCAGTTCGCAACCGCGCGCTGTGAATTTTTTAGTCGACACTGGATCAGCTGTGTCAATTATGGGAGAGGAAGAATTTCAAAGCATGTTCGAAAACAAAATACCCTTGACTAGCTCAAAACTTACGTTGCTGGACTTCCAACGCAGGAAGATTCCTGTACTGGGCCAGTTTAGGGCTAGCGTGTCTTTCAAGAAAAAAACAGCTGTGATAACAATTCATGTCACACCCGGGCGGACTTCCCTTCTTGGTCTGGACGCTGTGCAAGCTTTAGGACTTTGTATTCTGGGCACGCAGCTACGTTGCCTGCACATGGCTGCCAAAGAAGGTTCAGAACCTATCAGCAATGAGATGGCAGGCCCTCCAAAATTCGGTATGCCAGCTCTGTTATGGTCAAAGTTTTATCATATATGTTCTCACCAGGCCTTGGACTGGCCAAGGGCGTTCAACACGAAGTCAAAATGAAGTCTTCTGTCCCTCCAGTTGTGCAAAAGCTCAGACGTTTGCCACTTTCTCTGCGCAAACCTGTTAGCGACAAGCTTGAGCGCCTTCTTTCTGACGATGTCATCGAAAGGGTTAATGCCTCTGAGTGGGTCTCTCCTATCGTTGTAGTCCGCAAGAAAGACGGCAGCATCCGCCTTTGCGTTGACTTGAGGGAGACAAACAAAGCTATTGTTGTCGACAGCTTTCCGCTGCCTCATATGGAAGAGCTATTACACTCGCTGAATGGAGCACGCTACTTCTCGAAGCTCGATTTGGCCTCTGCCTATCATCAAGTCTTACTTCACCCCAACAGCAGAGACCTCACTGCATTTATAACGCACGATGGCCTTTTTCGTTTTAAAAGGGTGTGCTTCGGACTAGTATCGGCTCCAGCTGCGTTTCAGAAACTCATGACGACGGTCCTGCAAGGATGCAAAGGTGTCCTCTGCTATCTAGACGATATCATCGTTTTTGGCAGAACTGAGGCACAACACTTGAGGAACCTGGAGCAAGTTCTCCAGCGTATATCCGAAGCTGAAATGAAACTTAATGAAAAGTGCATCTTTAATGCATCGGAGCTACCGTTCCTTGGGCATCGAATCAGTGCGGAGGGAATAACACCCCTACAAGATAAAGTAGACGCAATCGTCCACGCTGCCACCCCCACAGATGCAGGCATGCTGCGTTCGTTCTTGGGTCTGATAGAGTACTATGCCAAGTTTATCCCTCACCTGGCTGAAGAAGTAGAACCTATGCGTAGGCTACTTCGCAAGAACATTCGTTTTGAATGGGATGACGCTGCCGAAAAGAGTTTTAAGAAAATAAAGAAGCTTCTTGCCTCACACAAAGTTCTGCGAATGTTCGACCCGACGCTCCCAGTTATTGTGGCTACAGATGCGTCTGCGTACGGCTTGGGGGCAGTACTACAGCAAGCTGACGGCCCACATGTTGGGACTGTTGCTTTCGCATCTCGAACGCTCACAGAGACAGAGCGAAAGTACTCGGCAGGAGAGCGGGAGGCCTTGGCCTGTCTGTGGGCGTGTGAGAAATGGCATATTTATTTGTGGGGACGACCATTCACTTTAGTAACGGATCATCAAGCACTAGTGTCTTTGCTTTCGACACAAAGCACAGGACAGCGACCACTTCGCATCACAAGGTGGACCGCTCGTTTGCTACGTTACAACTTCACTGTTCAGTACAGACGTGGGCAACACAACACGATAGCGGATGCCTTGTCCCGGTTACCTGTTGCAGACACAGAAAATGGCGTTCAAATTGAAGAGGAAATCGTGTCCCTCGTAACATCATTGATTCACAAAAATGACCTTTAACTTGCTACAACCGAGGATTGCGAGCTACAAGAAGTTGCTCATTTTGTCCAGACATCATGGCCACCCAAGAAAAGATTGACAACAAAATTGTCTCCTTATTATGAGGTTCGTGAGGAACTCTCCATCGCCGACGGCCTTCTCATGCGCTCGGAACGCATTGTAGTTCCAGCGAAGCTCAGAGCTACGCTTGTTCAGCTGGCCCATGAATCGCACCCGGGAATAGTGAAGACAAAACAACGTCTTCGGGAGAAGTACTGGTGGCCAGGCCTAGACAAACAGGTTGAGACTGCTATCCGCAGCTGCATGATCTGCCAAGCCGCAGACAAAAGTGTCAAAACGTATTCTGCTCCATTGCAACCAGTGCCCGTTCCAGACAGACCATGGAGCAAGATAGCAATTGACATTGTTGGCCCATTTGAGCGTGCATCAGCAGACTGTCGATTTGTAATATCTTTAGTTGATTACTTTTCTAAATGGCCAGAAGTTGCTTTCTGCAGGGATGTGACCTCCCGTACAGTAATGGATTTTCTCCTATCGATATTTGCCCGGAAAGGATACCCTGATGAGTTGGTCTCAGATCATGGACCACAGCTTACATCCCGAGAATTTCAGTCATTTCTTCAAGACAGAGGAATCAAGCACATATTTTCTGCTGTGTATCACCCGCAAGCAAATAGCCAGGTGGAAAGGTTTAACCGTGTGCTCAAAGCATATGTCCAGGTTGCCATATTGGAACAGCAACCAGTAAAAACAACTGTCACACAGTACTTGGGCATCTATAGAGCCACCCCTCATAGTGCCACTGGAGTCTCTCCTGCTGCGCTTCTGCATGGCCGGCACATGAGGACATCCTTGGACGTGATTGGACATCCCACTCCGACTTTCTTCGCAGACCCCGCTTAGGAAATGTGCTCGCTTCGGAAGAGGGTAAAGGAGTACCAGCGCAAAAATAAGGTGTATGCTGACCGACGAAGAGGGGCCCGAGTACCAAAGTTCCAAGTCGGAAAGTATGTGAGAGTTAAGAAACCGGTCCCCGGCCCGAAAGGATCTCCAAGTTTTGGACCACCGCTGAAAATCCTCAAGCGAATAGGACGTTGGTCCTTCGTCCTGGAGGATGGGCACACCTGGGACGCCTCACAGTTGACCGCAGTACCAATGGAGGCATCGCCACAGCATGCGGTGCTAGACGAGGCCCACAGTGACCGAACAGCACAGACATCTGTCGAAACATCACTGCCGTTTGAGCCATGTCAGTCAACATCACCAGGTCAACTACAACAGAGTTCACAACACACGCGACATGCTTCAAGTGATGGTGATGGTGGTGATAGTGCTGGTGGTGATGGTGATAGTGCTGGTGCTGATGGTGAGAGTGGCGATAGTGCTGGTGGTGACAGTGCTTGTAATGAACCTGATGTCGAGCTACCAACACTCCGTCGGTCTTCAAGAAATCGGAGGCCACCCGCAAGATTTCAAGACTATGTGCAGTGACATTTACTGCTTGTACATATCTGTATATGCTTGGCACCTCCTTTAATACTTGTATATATCTGTTTCTTTTTAGGGAGGAATAGATGTAGTGTTCATGGGCAACACTAGGTGCCTTTAGTTAAGTGTTGTCAATACCCATCAACAGATGGCGCTAAGACTTTATATAAACTTTCAGTTGACAGCCGTGTGGTGCGGATGCGTGTTCCATCGCTCCTCCGATTGCACGTGGCTACCGGAAACGGACGGACTGGCGACAGCGGGAGCTTCCGAAGCGTCAAATAGATGAGTTCTTTCTTTTATTACCTTATTTCTTTTTCAGCTAGTTAGGTTAGGTGCAGCCTAAAGAATAGATTTTAGCTCTTGGTCCTAGCGGCCTGGTTTTTCGTGCCGGCAGCTAGGTTTTCTTGGCGTTCATTGTTTAGCTATCTTGTTTAAATAGATATTTTTCTTTCTAGGCTATTGGAATTCGCAGATTTGGTTTTTAACGCGTGTTTGCTAGTCGTTTCTTGTGTCTTCTTTTGGCAATTTGTATATTCTAAGAATTCGTAACAGTTATAGTTCAGTCGATGAGCGCTTAAGATGGTAAATCAAAAGAAGGTAAGGTGTACTCAGTGTGAGGCGCAGGTTAATCTCAAAGAAACGCGTTTTGATTCTGTAGGTGAAGCGGAAGGCAGCGACTTTTTGTGTCGATGTTGCGTACTGAATGCACGTCTAGATAGATTTGATCAAGAAAGGGGCAGTTTAGTGTCTCGTGTGGATGATTTAGAAAATGAAGTAAGTTTGTTAAGAGCGGAAAATCAGAAACTGCTTGGACAGCTTACTCAAATTGAAAAAAAAGGGGCCGACTTTATCCTTGAAACCAAAGAGGATCAACATTCCAATGCGGGCCACGTGGCTGGGGCCAGCACTGGCATGGAAGGCATAAGCAAAATAGGTCAGGCGGTTCCGAACCGTCAGAGTTATTTAGAAGCAGATAAGACGCCGGAAAAAAAGGAAGAAGTAAGGAAGAATGAAAATCCCAGAGATAAGGACACAGATAACCGAAAGCAGGAGCCAACAGTTGGGAGAGGGAGAGAGAAGGCCCAGGTGCTTATCGCCGGAGATTCTAACATGAACAGGTGCAAGCGAGATATCTTGGAACGTGTAAGGGGTGATAAGAGAGTGTTGGTTGGAGCCTTCCCAGGGAGAACAATGAGGGATGTACTAAAAGAGAGTAAAAATAGGCTGTTGAAGGATTCCGCAGAGCGCAGTATGGTAATAGTAGCCGCGGGTCTAAACGATGTCCTAAATGGTGACGCTGCAGGAGTGGTGGAAAGTTTAGCTAAGGGAGTTGACGAGATCAGGGGGATAGCACAGCAGACGCAGATAGTTGTATGCACAGTACCAGAGGTGCTAGGATTGAACGGAAAGATGGAAAAGGACGTGGTGACAGTTAATCAGGACATAAGAAAGTTAAGCCTGGAGAAGCGGTTCGAAGTGGTTGAGGTAAACAGGGAGGTACATAAAGCAGGTTTTGGTAGGGCTTTTCAGCGAGATGGCATTCATTTTAACAGAAGGGTCGGAGCAGAGATCGGCTGGCGCTTGGCAGGCAGGGCTGTAGCTTTTTTAGGGGGTCCGCGAGGACTCCGTGCACAGAGGCAGTTAGAAGTGAAGCAGAAGAAAGTGTAATAATGGAGGCTGAGCCCCCAAAAATGGCAAAGAGTAGGTCGAGAAAGAAAAGTACAAAAAAGAAATTTAACACTAGGATCAGCTACATAACATTGCAAGGAGGTAGAAAAAGAGCGAAATGGTTAGAGATAGAACAGCAGTTGAAGGATGACAAAATAGGCGTGTACGCTCTTTGCGAGACTCATATCAGGGATCTAGAAGATCCGCCGTTTATAGAAGGCTACGTCTGGGAAGGGTGCAACAGAACGAGAACGGAAAGAAAGGGTGGAGGCGTAGGTATGTTGATACACCAGGGAAGAAATTGGCAAAGAATTAAATAATCTTGTAAAGAACATATCTGGGTTTCAGGAACCATTGCCGGCATAAGGACATGGCTAGGGGTAGTTCATTTAAGAACAGGACATCAATGCAGGCAAGAAAACAGGGATCTTGTTGAATGTCTCAGTGACGATATAAGCCAGTTTGGAAACGGGGCCAATATTATTCTGCTGGGGAACATGAACGGCCACATCGACGATCTGGATGGATACACGGATTGTAACGGGAAGCTAATGCTAGATTTCTGCGAGCGACACGATCTAGTTATAGTAAATAGAGAAACAAAATGTGAAGGCCAAATCACGTGGGAATTCCGCAACAGGCAGACGACCATTGACTATTGTCTAATGTCGCAGGAAATTTATAGCAAGGTCACAAAAATGGAAATAGACGAAGAAGGGGAGTGTAGTCTGGGAAGTGATCATAAACGTATTAGTCTGCAGATGGGGCCCTTTTTGAAAAGAGAAATGGAACTTAGACAAAACGTAAACGCAAAATTAAACGACGATCAAATAGTGCAGATAGCAGCAGACATAGAGGAAGCAATAGAGAAAAGCCCCATGGAAGACTGGGATTATGAACAGGTAGAACTACTCATAAGGAGTAAAAATAAGGAGGTTAAAGCAGCAAACCGCTGGAATGGAAAGAGGAAGCCACGGAGCTGGTGGAATAAGGAAATCAGGGAAGCTATTGAACAACGACGGGCTGCTTCAAGGGAACACCGAATGGCAAAGAAAGCACAGGCTTCTCAGGAAGAAATCGACCAAAAATGGGAATCATATCGACAAAAGAAACTTCAAGTGCAGGCCCTCGTCCAAAGTAAAATAAGACAGTCCACCGATCGCTGGATGGCTGATATACACGATGCCTCTAGAGGCGGAGCAAGAAAATTCTGGAACCATATAAGCTGGCTAGGGAAGAAGAATCAAAGAAAGCAAGATCGGATTCAAGATAACGAGGGAAATTGTTTAAAGGGGGACAACGCAGTGAACTACATTACATCAGTTATAGCCGAGTCATTTAAGAACGACGATAGGGTAATCTCCGCAAATCAGGAAGCAACACAAGGTAACAGAATACAAAGCACCTTAGAACTGACCAATCTAAACTGGAAAAAGGCAGAAAAAAATATTCTTAAAAACACATCTACAGGAATAGATGGAATTCCGATCAAGCTGATTAATGAACTCGGTCCAAAAAGTAAGGAAACGTTGTTAAAAGCTTTGGAAACAGTCATAGCGAATAAGCAAATTCCGGACAGCTGGCGGCAGAGTAAAATGAATTTGATTTATAAAGGGAAAGGAGAAAGGATGCACATAAAATCCTACAGGCCGATTACCATAACATCTGTAATGTACAGGTTAGCCATGCAGGCGGTGAAATTAAAGGTGCAAGCATGGGTTGAAAGTAACAAGATACTCGGAGAACTTCAGAACGGCTTTAGAAATGGTAGGCGCTTAGATGATTGCCTGTTCGTGCTTACCCAATGCATCGAAATATCTAGAGTGGAAAATAGACCTTTGTATTTGGCCTTCCTGGACATAAACGGGGCGTACGACAACGTAAGCAGGGAACTCCTGTGGAACATATTAAAAGAAGAAGGTAGCGGTTATGAGATAATAGAGTTCCTACAGGAAATATACCGGGATAACAAAGTAGAAATTACGTGGGAAGGGATAAGAAGTACGGAGGATGTCAAAGTATGCAAAGGATTAAGACAAGGCTGTCCTCTATCACCGGTGCTGTTCATGCTTTGTATGATAAACCTGGTACGGAGGATACAAGACAGTAACCTAGGTTTTAACCTGTCATACAGATTAGGTGGAAAGGCGGTAGAGCAGCGCCTCCCCGGTTTGATGTATGCACACGATATTGTGCTGCTAGCTGAGAGTCTGGAAGAATTGCAAACTCTAGTTAAGTATTGCGGAGACGAAGGGGACGCTCTAGGCTTCAGTTTCAGCGCAGTTATGTCGGGTCTGATGATTTTCAATGGCTCAACTGATCAGGGTCTTAAAATTCAAGGCCTTGAAATACCTAGAGTAGCAGAATACAAATATTTGGGGGTATGTATAAACGAAGGATTGGCATACATTGGAAAGCATGAGCAATCACTTAAGGCCAAAGGGCGAAGGAATGCCGGGATAATGAAGCATAAGGCATTGTGGGGATACGATAGGTATGAGGTATTGAGGGGTATTTGGAAAGGAATTATGGTGCCCGGACTTACTTTCGGAAATGCGGTTTTGTGCCTAAAATCAGAGGTACAGTGGACATTAGAAACAAATCAGAGATTCGTTGGACGATTAGCACTAGGTGCCCACGGCAAAACCACAAATAAGGCGGTACAGGGAGATATGGGCTGGGCATCTTTCGGAGTACGGGAAGCTCAGAGTAAAATATCATATGAGGAACGCCTGAGGAAATTGGACAGTAACAGATGGGCAGCTAAGGTATTTAAATACCTGTACCTAAAAAGCGTTGACTCACAATGGAGGAAAAGAACTAGGAAACTAACTAGCAAGTATGTTAGTAACAAGGACGGAGAAATAAAGAGCATTAAGCAACAGGGGAAAAACACAGAAGGTAAAAATTGGATAAATTCGATGGAAAAAAAACAGTGTGGAATTATACCGAAAGTGGAAAATGCAGATCAGGAAGGAAGATTTCTTTGATAACTCAAGAGGCAGTGCCCTACTTTTTGAAGCTAGATCAAGGTGCCTTAGAACACGCAGCTACAAAAAGAAGTTTAACAATGGAGATGACGCATGTGCTGTATGTGGAAACTCCAGTGAAACAATTGACCATATTATACTCGAATGCAATGGTATCCATCCGGAAGTTGATGCAGGCGCAATCACTGTTCCTGAAGCTCTGGGGTTTAGAGATAACAGTGGCCGGGTGAATAAACCGGCGGTGGAAACTAGCAAAAAACGGCTGGAAGATTGGTGGCTTAAAAGCAGAGAAGTGACATAATGTTAGTAATGTAGGAGCAAAATGTAATAAATAGAATGATGGTTTAGTTAACAATTCTAAATCAATAATTAAGATATATGGAGAAAAATGAGCATGATAGCTACTGCTACCACCCCGTTTCAAAGGGGACGCTCCTATATTCCATCCATCCATCCATCCATCCATCCAACTGCTGCACACTTGAATAAAGACAGTCTCGTGTGGCATGAGCTGAGTGATCTATTCCCGCGGTCGTGCGCCGGCCAACACGACTATAACCCTGATGGGTGCATTAAAAGATGTTTACTTACCACGACACGGCTAGATGCACCGGATTGTGACTCGCACGCCGAGGAGCGAAGCTACGGTGAGAACACGGCCACTCGTGCTGAGCGGATAGCGGCTATGGCTGGCGTAGGCTTAAGCTGGCTTTGCCGAGACTTTGGCCGAGCCGCCAGTAACGCATATTTGGCATGTTACCCCATTATGCCAAAATAAAACTTCCAGTTAAAATTTTAATGTGCCACAATAAATAATATGCAGCATTTTGTATTAAAACAATTTTTTAACGGCAGTTTATTATTATTATTTGTACACTTTGAGTCAAGACAAGCCGAAGCTGCCGAAGCCATCTATGATATGTAAACAAACATGGCGAATAAAAGGTGGATAATATGTAGTGCGTTCGAAGCGCTGGCTCAATGCATGTGCGATTGAAGTTAATGAACTGAGGACGTTTCTTTGGGGTTAGTGACATCATAAATGCAGCAATTAGGATCACAGCGCTGTGAGCGCGTCCAAGGACCGGTGCGAAAAGGCCAGTGCACTGCTGAATACCGCATAACTGCCCTGACAGCTTCTTAAATGGATAGCTTTTCGCGAGAAAACGCGACATTGATAACTTCATATAAATTGCAATGACTGGCAGGGACTATTGCTTTTTTACTGGTACATTGATGTTATAATGAGTGCGCTCAATTCCCTTGGTAGCCCATTCCACTAATGAGTGCAAGTGCCCACACATGAACTGATGAGCGCGGGTTCTGTTGAGGTCTGTATCGAGAGACTATTTTTCTGAAATAATTGTTTGAATGTTGATCCGAGAAAGATGATCCCCCGTAAATACTACGGACATCCCAATACGGATGTCCGTTTTCGGCTGTGTTTCGTTCCTACCGGTTTATGTCCCAATTCGGATGATCCGTTTTCGGATGTGTTTCGTTCTTCTGGCGGACGTCCTGCTCCGGCTTCGGACGTGCGGACTTTAACCGGCCGTCCGACGGACATTACTGGCCGTGTGGGTCGGAACGAGCTAACGCTGTAAAAAACGTCGGAGTTTAGCGCCGCTTTACTGGCAAGCCCATCTCGTAAAATAATTTCTTGCTTTGCGCGACGCCTTCAGCAGCGGAGCTAGCTGACATCAGGTGCGTCGCACCGGGCAGCAGCTGTCGGAAAAAAAAGTTCGCTTGTATCACGGTAATTATTTCTACTAGGACCTCCGTATTGGTCGAATAATCCTCGCAATTTAATCGTGACTGATAGGCCTTTGTACAAATAGCTATGTAAGCAAATTAACAGCGATCTGCGATAGCTAGATTACCGATAGCGGATGCTGAGGCAGCTATGACTTGGGAGCCGATCGCAGCGGCCATTCATTCATTCATTCATAAACCTTTATTCATGAGGATGACCTGAGGCCTAGAGGGGAAGGGGGTGGGTTAGGTGAGGTTGAGGGCGCCAGACTCCGACATGAAGTCTAGCAGGGCCACGGCTTTACGCACCCAGATTGCCTTGACTGCGCCAGATGGCGCCACATGCTTGGACGGCGGCACGCAGGCCTGCCGCGTCGGGACCAATCAGCGCGTGAACAGGCGTGAGCACGGGAGCCATCGGGAGAGCTTACGGGTTACGGTGGCTGATCGCGTCATTACTAAAACATTTTTTTAGAACAGCTTGGCTCACAGCGTTGGCCAACCGGACTGATAAAGCAGCATTGTTACGGTTCCTTTGTTCAACATTCCTACCAGTTGACATTTCCTGCGCGTCAACCCACCAAGCTTTCGTGGCTGCTGCTGATTCCTGCTTCGTCGCTTGAGTCGCAGGCGAGCGGGTCGGGATTAAAGTGCCCGGCAATGTTAGCAACATCCACGCTATTGGGCGAAACAACGTCGCAGTACTAATTATGCTACGCTGAAGCGCTGCTCGACGACGATATTTTCGTGCACGTGCGACAGCAAGCAGACGAAAAACGCGACCCGAATGCGTCATCACATTTTGTGTTTACGCGATCACCAACCTTGCCACTAGGGGGCGCTCGTGTGGCGTTCTCGTATCTTTGACGTCATCGCGCGCTCGTGTCCGGAGAGATCGAAACCGAAACTGGCCCTGATAAATGCACTGATAACAAATTAATTGATCTGTGCTGGGGCTTTTTGGGTCGCAGTCCCTCTGTTTTGGACCACTGTGGATCGATTAAAGCAAAAATACAGGAACAGAAAATGTACGTGTCTATACTCCTTTAAAGCTTTATTTCAAAATATGTGTAAATAACAGTTAATTTCACCTTCTGTTGTGCAATGTATAATTCTATCAGCGGGCTCAAATGATATACTGTCAATATAATCATGCACGCGGTATAATTCAATGTTGCATAAAAATAGCTGTTTCAATGATACGAATTTTCCACGTTTCTCCTACTAAGCCGATTGCCTCATGGAACGTAGAGGGGAAAGCTGCTGTATTGCAGGAAACTTTACTTTGATATGCACAATATTATTTAATGATATATTATAGCAGCAGTGAATACGCGGGTGGGGAAAAGGGGATTTGAGGAACTTTATATATATTCTGGCATTTCATACCATATTTCTGCGTGTGAGGCTGACGTTGAAGAATTTAACACAATGTTGACCGCCACAGGTGCAGGAGCCGATCGATCCTCGTCATATTGCGCGGGATTCTCAAAACGCAATCCCTTTGAATTTTCTCAAAAGAACCAAAGGTTACTTCTTGCACAATGCTTGTGTTCGCAGGAAGTTACGTTCGACAGGCGAATCGTCCGGGCGATCGGCTCTTTGCGTGCCTTTCGTTTTTATTTGGAAACTATCAGGACCACATTTGTGTTCTGGATAAAGACAGTCGGCCTCGGCATATTGATATATCAGGAATAAAGCTTTTCTAATCCCTGTGTTTTAACTGAGGAGGGCACATATTGGTCCCAAGCTGTTCCATTTATCCTCATGTCTGCAATATACCCGAGTTTCGTCTATCGAGAGTGCAGCATATATGTATATATGCGAAGCGTTGCAGCTCATTTGGTCCAAAAGCCAGCTCGCTAACCCGGTTTTCGCATGAGTATTGTCGAGTTTTGTCTGAAATATTCGGAATGTGGTAGTAAACATGGAGATGCGGTCCAGGTTCCCACCGGGATCTGTGACAGATGCCGCGCCTTTACTTTCCTATAACCAATTTACAATTAACTGCGGTTGTCCACCGAAATAGTGAGATAGAGAGAAGAATGAGAAGGCGTTGTATCCCGTCGGCTGTTAAGAGGAAGCTTGATCGTCCCCCTAATTTTTATTTTTTTTTCAATTATTATTAACTATTCCATCGTACCACTCTGTAAGGTCGTGGAACAATTTACTCTGTGCGACTGCAGACGTGCGTGAGTGAGTGCGTGCGTGCATGCGTCACACACGGATTCGTGCCGATGTCGATCGTGATAGACTATTAATTTAATAATCTCGGACATCTTGTTCATCCTAAAGTTATAGCTAACTAACGTATGCGCGAAACTTCTGATAAAGCCTAGTGCACACAGGTGCCAACTTTCCCACATCTGCGTTCCTTGATTGTTTATTGATCCAGCCTAACAATTGATACGATCCTGCATGGCTTAGCACGTATTTTCTTGTGTATTCCTCTTGCAAAGTCAATCTAATTTGATTATTTTTTCACTATAGCATAGGTGGTGTTACGTTTCCCCACCGACCAGTGGGACAGCTGACGCGGCCACCGCATAGCAACAGGCAGAACCGCGAGCGGATCGGCCATTTCGGCGCCGTTCATCGGCCGCGCAACGCTTCCTCCAGCGGACAAGTCTTAACGTGATCCTGCCACGCGCCAAATGTGTGTACGTGCGTGTGTGTGCAAACGCCGGCCAAGCCTGGAGCTCGTGAGAGAGTGCGCCGCCCTCACCCGTCTGCAGGAGGTGGAGGAGATGAGGTCGGACCACCTGCGATTGACTCATCCCGTCGTGTACAAACGTGTTTGGCTCCCCTTTCCTGTGAGGGTTTACCCTTTCCCTGTGAACTGGAAAACCGATAAAAAGCAAAGGCCGACTCCGCTGAGATAGACTACTTTGACGCGCCGTTGTTACGACGCTAGACACCAGCTGTGTGAGAGTGTCTGTATTCTCTCCGGGTCAGCTTCTCTGCCCGCTACTTCATGATGTTTTAGTAAAGGTTGTTTCGTTAGAAGACGCCTCGTCTTTGCTGGGACCGTTCATTCCGTCCGCAGTCCACAGAGCCGCCAGGTCAACGCTACCGAAGGGCCGCGCGCCGCATGTAACAGCTGGCGTCAGCCATGGGCTGAGCACGCGAGCCACGCACGTAATAACTGCTGGCAGCGGTGCGATACCCAGGCACACGCGACCCAAATCTAACAACTGGTAGGCAGCGGTGAGACGACCAAGCCGTAACCTTGGTTGGAGGGACGAGCCAGGCGATACCGTCGTCCAACAACTGGTGAACAGCGGAGACGAGGACGACCAAGCAGTGACCGTGATCGGTGAAACGAGCCAGGCCTGACCGAGGTGCAACATCTGGTGGGAAGAGCGGAGATGTCCCAGGCGTGACCCGTGAATCAAAGCAGCACAGCGGAAAGTCTGGAGCAGTGCAACGAGCCCTGTGTGATGACTGGTTGCCTGCAGCGGAACGACTGCGTTGGATTCTTGGCTGCGAGGTTTGGTGAGTGCGGTACTTTCTTCTACTGAGTTTTGCCAGGCTTCTGTTAAGTAGAGAACAGAGCTGGTAATTGTGTTGTCGTTGTTGCTGGGTTAATTGCAGCAAGGCAATAGTGGGCAGTAGAGAAGGCAGCACTCGGAACAGCCATGGATTTGGATTTGAAGTCGTGGCGCAAACCGAAATTGCTGGAGCTTGCGAAGGAGTTGGGTCTGGATGTGTCAGACAAACTCAGAAAACCAGAAGTGTTAAAGGCTATTCTTGAGTTGGAAGCTGAAGATGGCGAGTTTTTGGAATGCCTTGAGATTATTGAAGAACGTAAGGAAAGGCTAGAGAAAGAGGAACGTGAACGTAAGGAAAAGCTAGAGAAAGAGGAACGTGAACGTGAACGTAAGGAAAGGCTAGAGAAAGAGGAACGTGAACGTAAGGAAAAGCCAGAGAAAGAGGAACGTGACTGTAAGGAAAGGCTAGAGAAAGAGGAACGTGAACGTAAGGAAAGGCAAGAGAAAGAGGAGCGAGACCGTCAACTCGCTATAGAATTGAAACGTATCGAGGTATACGCGGGACGTGCTGGTAGTGCAAGTCGGGCTCACGGTGCAGGAGAACGGGAATCGTTCAAAATGAGTGACCTAATGCGGCCGTTTAAGCTTGGAGAGGACATTGGTTTGTTCCTGGTTAACTTCGAGCGAACGTGCGAGAAGCAAGGGTTTTCTCGGGAAACGTGGCCACAGCGCTTGCTCACTTTGTTACCCGGTGAGGCGGCAGACGTAATCGCTCGCTTGACAAAAGAGGAAGCAGAGAATTACGACAAAGTGAAATCGAGTCTGCTAAGAAAGTACAGGCTGTCAGCAGAAGCATTCCGTCAGAATTTTCCAGAGCATGAGAAAAGCAAAAGTGAGTCGTATACAGAGTTTGCTTACAAGCTTATGTCAAACATGTATGAGTGGCTCAAAGAAGAAAAAGCGTATGGTAACTACGATAAGGTTCTGCAGTGTTTCGGGCTGGAACAGTTTTACAGACGGTTACCCGAGAACGTGCGGTATTGGGTCATGGACAGGCCAGATGTTAGTACGGTGGATAGAGCCGCCGAGCTAGCTGAAGAGTTTGTGACGCGTTGGGCTCGTGGAGCTAAGGACGGTCAACAGGGGGAATTCGGCTCTAAGCTTGAAAGGCCGAAGTTCAAGCCCTTTAGAGCCAGAGAGAATAAACGTGGTGCGGATGCGAGTGAAGGCAGTCCGGCCGAACATAAAGAAATGGTGGTGGCCGAAGCCGAACGGAAAAAGAGGTTCGAGGCAAGGGAATCGCGCGTCTGTTATACGTGCCAGAAGCCTGGTCATTTTTCGGCACAGTGTCCAGAGACAAAACCAAAGATCGTGTTTTTGTCATTATGCCGAAGTGACGAGAACATGAAGCTTCTCGAACCGTACACTCGAGACCTCCACGTGAACGGGAAACAGTGTCGAGTGCTTCGCGATTCTGCGGCTACCATGTATGTGGTTCACCCCTCTTACGTAGAACCAGAGATGTTCACGGGTGAGTGCGCGTGGATCAAACAGGCCGTGGAAGCTCGCAGCGTGCGTTTGCCAATAGCCAAAGTGCTTATTGAGGGACCTTTCGGGGCACTTGAAACCGAAGTGGCGGTGTCATCTGTGCTTCCTCCTCAGTACCCGTACCTATTTTCAAACAAGTCCGATCACCTCTTGCGCGAAAATGGGCTTGTGTTTGGAGAGGGTAGCGTACAGGCCTTGACCAGATCTAGAGCTCGGGAGCTTGCTGCAAAGGCGGTAGTACCGGAGAGGTGGTCAAGCAATGAGAAAGGGTCGAAGGCACAGCACGCTGAGATTAAGACCACGTACGCCGTAGACACAAGTGAGCCTGAAAAGTCAAAGGTACGAGAGAGTAAACTACAGCTTGGGGAAGCGGCCGAGCAACGTGACGGCAGTAGCGAGCCGACCGAGCCTCGAGCAGAGGAGTGTTGTGTTACCTTGGTCGAGCCACTAGCTGAGACGGTTAGCACAGGCTTAATCGGCGAGAAGTCCGAAGTGACGCCGTTAAGCGAGGTGAACTGCATGCCGACCCAAGTAGCTGTAGGAGATACAGTTCCATCAAATGAGTGTGGGGAACTAGTAGTAACTGAACCGCCTCTCGAGTCACAAGCAGAAGCTTGTGGAGAGTGTGGCGGAGATGGAAATCAGCTAGAAAATGAGAAAATTTCGGTTTCCGAAATCAGCTTCGTTGTAGAGCAGGGTACGCAGAAAAACGAAGTGCCGATCAGGGAAACTGCGCAGCCCGCGAGTTGTGATCAGCCAGGGCAGACCGACGAGGAGTGCGCGTACGCTGTAGAGAGCGAGACTTGCGAAGGCGACAGCGAGCGACTAGAGCAGAGTCAGAATCGTTCGAGCCCCGATACCACTCTAGGTTGTATTCACGAAAGCAACCGCAGTGCGAACGCGGACGTAGCACCTATGGCCCTCACGCAATCCGAAGCGCCCCAGCTGTCGAAAGAGCTTGATTGTGCGCCGGTTAGCTCTGAGCGAGGCGACACACTGAGTGGCGAGCCGCCAGAGCAAATGCCTAGAAGGGGGACTGATGCGACTGACGTCAGCGGTTGGTGTTCGGACTTGACTGAAAGTGAGTCATGCGCTGCTGGCCGCGATGCAGACGCGGCGCCCCACTTTGACCACTTTGACAACACCGGTGCCCTACTAGCTCCAGTTACCGCTAGCTTGCCAGAGCTCGCGCCGAAAGAAAGTAGGACTAGAGTATTCAAGTGTTGCCACCGAAAAACACGGAAAGGCAGACGCGAGAAAGAATGCTGCCATCGTAAGGAGAGCAAACTCAAACGATTGCAAAACGAAAGCAGAAAGCATGTGTTCCAGTGCTGCCGCAGAAAAAAGCGGAAAGGCAGGCGCGAGAAAGTATGGAACAAGTTGAAGCTATCGCGAAAGCGGCTATCCCGAAGGCACAAATGCGCCTGTGCCGAGAAATCGCGTGAATGGTGCGCCAAGCGTAAGGAGAGGGATAGGTTATTTAGAAAACTGAGTGACTCGTGCTCATGTGTTTCTTTGCACAGAAACAGGAAGGTACGGTTGTTCCGTGAAACGGACAGCCGAAGCGTTAATGAAAAGGGTGATCTCAACGTTAATGCCGATGGCTTAAGTCGAAGCCCATAACGTGAGAAGAAGCCTCAGTTTTCACTGCTTAGTGTTTTTATTCCTGGCATAGGGTTTGAACATTTATATTCATTATCTTTGTTTGAAAGGACGTTTTTGAAAGCGAAATTTTCAAATTTGTGGAAGCGTTCCAAGTACTGCTGAGCTGCCCTTTAATATAGATGGGGGCATAAGAGGGAAATAGTCTGGCAAAACTTAGTGAAGTTTGTGCCGTGCTTGCTGGCTGAGCGGTTGAGTTTTTAGCGTGGTTGTGGGTTGTCAGAAATCTCTCCTGAAGACAAGTTGCAGAGTTCCTTGGAAACCCGGACTTGCCAAGGAATTCTTCAGGCTGACTGGCTCAAGAGAAACAGAGTCGGACGACCCCGGCTAGCAGCAACATCCTGATCCCTCCGCACAGCGGATGCAGTCCCCTGCCCTTCGGGATCTCCCTTCCCCGGCGGGGCAGTCTGTTACGTTTCCCCACCGACAAGTGGGACAGCTGACGCGGCCACCGCATAGCAACAGGCAGAACCGCGAGCGGATCGGCCATTTCGGCGCCGTTCATCGGCCGCGCAACGCTTCCTCCCGCGGACAAGTCTTAACGTGATCCTGCCACGCGCCAAATGTGTGTGCGTGCGTGTGTGTGCAAACGCCGGCCAAGCCTGGAGCTCGTAAGAGAGTGCGCCGCCCTCACCCGTCTGCAGGAGGTGGAGGAGATGAGGTCGGACCACCTGCGATTGAGTCATCCCGTCGTGTGCAAACGTGTTTGGCTCTCCCTTTCCTGTGAGGGTTTACCCTTTCCCTGTGAACTGGAAAACCTATAAAAAGCAGCGGCCGACTCCGCTGAGATAGAGACTACTTTGACGCGCCGTTGTTACGACGCTAGACACCAGCTGTGTGAGAGTGTCTGTATTCTCTCCGGGTCAGCTTCTCTGCCCGCTACTTCATGATGTATTAGTAAAGGTTGTTTCGTTAGAAGACTCCTCGTCTTTGCTGGGACCGTTCATGCCGTCCGCCGTCCACGGTGCCGCCAGGCCAACGCTACCGAGGGGCCGCGCGCCGCATGTAACAACTGGCGTCAGCGGTGGGCTGAGCACGCGAGCCACGCACGTAATAACTGCCCCCAGAGGTGCGATACCCAGGCACACGTGACCCAAACCTAACAGTGGTAGCGCCTATTTGGGTTCCGCCTTGTCTTCATTCTCTCCTTTGTTGTGCGCTATTGGGTATCCGAGTCAGTGGATCACATAGGTTGCGTTGGGCGGCCTTAACTTTTATACTGGCTTGGAAGTAGAAGGCAGATGTTTGTAGTGCATGGTCAGGGGAAAGACAGGCGCACGTGTTCGCATAGTTAGAGGAGATGTTTGTAGACGGAGCATGGATAGCCATAGCAGTATCTAATCTCTGCGAAGCGATCTGCTATTCTGCGCTTCTAGACATATGTGCCAAAGGTATGCGAAGTAAGAGACGCCTGTTGCACCCAATCTCCCGCATGCTGTAAGAGACTTTCGGTGACGCACTGAGTGTGGCGTATTCGATCCCCACCAAATTAAGACAGGCTTTACAGCTGAAATATTGATCCGTACTGTATCAACTTTGGTCAGGTCGAGTCTCACACACGTGTCCTTAAGGACGGCGTCGCAGCTTGGACATTCCGCTGCCTAACGCCGTGAGCTTTTTCGTCGCACAGTGGAAGGCCGCGCGAAGCGTTCGAACAACGTGTAGTGAAGTCGGTGGGATTGACCATTTGGCAGAATAGGAACGCGGTCGATCGTATTCTTTCGGTGACCCCGTTGTCTACTGTTCCCCATGCTAGTGCGTCTCACCTAGATATAGCCAGCTGTTAGCTCTTGGAGAGCAAAGCTTTATCCGGAGGTTGTTGACGTGGCACATCCACCTTAGGAAGGTCACTTGTACATCGAAGTGATTTGAACTCGGTTCTTGTCTTGAAAGACGCAAGCCTGCGGCTCATGCGTATATGTGTGAGCACAAAGGATCGAGCAATCGACTGTATGGAAATTTGTTAGGTGGTCAGAGCTCCCGAGGGAGTCCTGTTGCAGCTGCGCATTATTGATATACGAAGCTGGCATGAAGCGATGCATGCTGGATAATACGCCATGATGTTGTCACTGGCTGCCTTCCTCCATGCTATCCATGCTGGCTGCAGACGACAGGCAGCGCAGACAGGCTGAATTGAGCAAGTGCCTTGTCATTTTTGACGGTCCACCGAGCAAATACGCGGCTTTTCGTGCGTTTCCCTCACGTGCGTGCAATTGTCGGCAGATTCCTGAGGAACGTGTCAACGCTCTGCCCGAAATATCTGCCGCGCTATGAAGAAATGCAGAGCAGTGCGACGCGAGCCTGTTCAAGCTACGCGAGAACGACTGACTGCACTTTGCGTCTGGGCCACCCGTCGACACCGCCGACATTCATTATTTCTAGTTCTGGCAAATATACTTGCCCGTATTGTCATCTTTCTCGCGTGTGTGCGAGCCATTCGCGACGGCGTCGCTAGAGGAATCCCCTACTCGCCCTCGTGCAGGCGTATTTTTGGAATCGTGAACAACCCGCAGTCGGCCTGTCCGATCGCGCCAGCATCGTCTGCGTGCACTACGTGACGATAGACGGGTAGTGCCGTGCTACGTCTTCTGCTGCCTGCGACAACATCATGGCGGATTGCCCAGAATTCATCGCTTCATGCAAGCTCCCTATACGCCATGCGCAGCGCCTATAGGGGCGCCACTGAAAGCCGCGTAGCGGCGGCCGTCGGAACCCGAGGCGGGCCTCGTGCGGCAAGCGTGCAAGTGGTGCGCGCGTGCGATCTGCCGTTTGTGCGCTTCTCGCGCGGGCACTTCCGCGGTGACAGTGTGCGCAAGGGGATCGCACTTTATAATAGTGTACATGTGTTCGATATCACGGCCGTCTGGAACTACATCTGCTCCGTATGCATCAGTGTCTGCTGCAGACGAGCGTCAACAAGGTTGCGTACGAAGTGGAGCTCATAATTCGTCCATTCCTTGACCTATGAACCAATGTTCTTTCTTTGCTTAATGGTACACGCTTGCTTCGTTTATATGCAATATATTGCTACAATAAACTAGGCAGCGTCGTCGAAACTGCGAGCGGTTTCGTACCGGTGCGACCGCAGGAAAAGCCAGCGAGCTTGCAAACCAGCATTCTGAGCATCAGAAAAATAGCGCATATTGGGCTCCTGTAATAAGAGTTCAGATTTTTCATGCTTGCGCTTTACCACTGCCTGTACGGCATGGATTGCACGTATTCCGTCGTCAAAAAGGCAGAGCGGCTAGATAATTTCATGGGGGATTGAGATATCAGCAGAAGCAATATCTGAAAAGCTGCATCATCACAGATTAGCCAAGAGCATATTAGATTTAAATTTTACATCCTATATTATTATTGTAGTATAATCTTCATTTCATTTGTGTCACCCTCGCGCCCAACTGCAGAATTACAAGGTGCTTTATAACAAGCTCTAGAGCCCTTAGTCTGAATAGCAAGTGCAGCGACATGTTATGTTTTCGTAATCTTGCCAGACAACAGGAACACTGGCTCTAGTCTTAATGTAATTGCATGGCAAGTTTCAAAACGCACATCGGCAAATATCTGTTCAATAACCTGCCGAAGTGGCTCAGGCTACTGAGGAGGATCGAGTTATTCGGACCGAAGTCGACCGTGATGCCCGCGTTAAGGTGGAGGCGAAACGCAAAATGCAACCGCGTGCTGTGCGATGTCAATGGACGCTAAAGATCGTCTGGCTAAGCGATTCACAAATCTAATGCGTATTGTATCTTTCCGGCTAGCGGACGCGACCAAGTTTAAACAAGAAGTGTTCACGGAAGGGGCAATGACAAGCAGAAAACACTGAAAACATAGTTGTCACTCAGCCCTGCTACACGGCAAATTTAATGTATTTTCCATCGAATGACGCTCGTTCAAAATGATATTTGTTTGCTACTAAATGGGAAAATATAATGACATTTGGTGAAAACGACATTAGGTATACGAGTTTGAGGTACTCATCCGAATGCGATCAACGAGGAAAGGTGTTATGTCGACACCAGACACTCGGTGAGAGGATGCACCTAAAATAAACTACAAAAGTGCCATCTGCATTAAATACTACTGTGCTCCTGTAAGTTTGCAGCTAGTCATCTATGTGAAATATGCCAAATAGCATCGTAAAAAAAAAAGAAAAAAAAAACTGGCACTCATCGTTGCCAGCCAACCCGTAGCCAACTCAGCGCAGGCGGAACAGGTCGCTTCTGCTGCCACGGTCCGTTGGCGCCAAGTCGCCGACACGACGGATTTCTTTCGCCACCTTCAGAAAAGCATGCTCTGTCCATCTTAAATATCAGGCGCTTATTTTGAAGAAGGAATCTAAAAAATTATCGTTACTGAGGAGCGCTGTTTTATAACGAGATTTTGGAAGAAGTGACAAAAGCAATACAAGCAAATTTCTGCTTTTAGCAGCTGCTGCCGGTTTGACGCAGCTCATCCTTGTTTCGTTCTCTAGCTGCTAAGGCGTCGCCGAAGTTACACCTTCCGTTTACTGTAAGACAATTTGTGAGACAATTGAACAGATAGTAAGGCAGTTTATGAATAGGAAATTTACTATTTCCAAAGCACGTCCAGCTACGGCTTATATGCGAAACCGTTTAGGCGTTTAGCCTAGCGACGACTAGGGCCTTGCACACGGCCAGAGCACCGTCGTTGGCCGCCTTCGCGGGCAGTAAGCTCGCGGCATCCGATGTAGCAGGCGTTACGAATTTCTGATATTCTTTTTTGATGAGGTTAAGCTCGCGAGCATTTTTCGAACGATTCGCGGAAAACGTACGGGAGTCAACTGGGTTGTAGTATGCTGCGCCGTAGGGCGATACTCGAAGTTTCTATAAAATCGCCGTCAGACAGTACACTATACTCCCTATTTTACGTGTTGTTCTTGACACTTGCTATAGTGCGGAAAGTGTACGTTGTTGAAACTCGTACGCGTTTCACTGTCGAGCGCAGACGTGCGCACCTTCCGCACCCTTTCGTAAACAAACGCCGCCGACACAGCCGCTAACTTCGTAATTGATAGCCCTAATCAAAAGGTTGGTTACAAGGTATGCAAGACATGAATGTCAATTTAAAGGCTGCTTTCGTTTGCAGCGCCTTCCCCTTCGCAACATATATTGAAGGTACTACAATATTTGCATATCAATCACAATTGCCATAATTTGGAAATGGCATTAGCTTTGGTCGTGTAGCAGCGTGTCGAAAAAATGACATTAACCTGAACAAATGTCATTTGGGTGCGATTGATTGCTTTCTGCTTCGAACAGCCGCGATTCACGGCCCCGGTCGTTCTCGTGAAGCATCACTGAAACTTATACCAACAAGTTCCTGGTAAGGTTTATTGTGTGTTCGAAAAACCAACTACGCAGCAATTCTTCCCGGACATTGCTAAAGGTTGACAGCGGCGTTATATCTGTTAAACTGCAACCAAAGACGAAAACACGACGCGCGCGCATAGACGCTGACACGAACAGCGCCCCGACCGAGCCCGCCTACGCTTTGCGGCTTTGGCGATAGGTGGCGTTGTCGGCGTTTTGCGCATCGCGTATACAACGTGTGACCAGAAACCCACTGCATTATATATTTCTTGCCGCTACCTTATATGTTCGGTACTGTTTGATGTTTTTCTGAAACATTATTTATTGTCCCAGTGTGCTTTGCTATTTCCATGTTTATCAATAAGATTTCTTTGGTTCCCTGCTATGTAAATGGTTGAAGTTCATGCCTATGACGTCATGATCGTTTCTACTCTCTTATCCCGGTACTTTTCAAGCAGAAGTCTTAAGTTTCTGGACCTATGCAGCATTCCTTCCATATGCAGGGCTATTCTACAAGCGATCTCTCGGCTTAGTATGTACGACAGATAATTCGCTTTAATCACTTCCGATACATGATCAGGCCTTAAAACGAAGTTCTCCATTTTATTCGTCCGCAAGCCACAACAAAAACCTGAAATTGCGGCAGCTGCTTCAGGAAAGAATTATTTTCAATTAGCTTCTTTTATTGCGCGTACCTCGTGTAGCTCTCAATAAATCTTCCTAATTTTCAATCACTCTGTATAACATAGGGTCTCAAACTCATATTGATATGCAGGATGCGCTGAGAAAATATGTCTCTCGCGGACCAGAAGTGGACACTAACAAGCAAGAAAATACAGAAGCCATAATTCAAAACAATCTGTAAAACAAAAGCGAAATACTAATAAAGTAAATAAAAATCAACTGTTTCGTTCCTATGAAACCACACTCCCATTATTTGAGCAAACAGAAAAAAGGAAAAAAAACAGGAAAAGCGGAGCATCCTCGATTTTTTGTGAGCGCGTTACAGAAGAACGGCTGATTGGGCGAGTTGGTGAACCATGATGGACAGTAATATACTTGTGCGAAAAGACGAGACAAAGAGGAGAAGGGAACAACGACGGCGCAGGATGGCTTGGCGGAGTTATTGATAGGATACAGCAATTGAAAACTACTACAGTCACCTGTCCTGACAATATATAAATGCGAATGAAAAAGAGGTCTGGTTGTCCAGCGCCTAGTTATTGAAGGTAACAAAGTCTTGTAATTTTAACTAATAACGCGCCACTTTGGAAAACGCGCTTACATTTCCAACATTTCGTTCGCACGTACAGCGTCCTTGCGCGCTCGAGATCGTCTCTTGGTCTCGCTCTACAGTTATGCAACGAACTTGAAAGCATGCACCCACGAGCACAAGCTGCCGAGTCTTCCAAGAACTGTTGACGAGAAGCGGGGGAGGAGAGGGGGGTAGTTTCCGGTCCATTTCCGGTCTACGAAAATGCGCCCCTCCGACTTCCGAAAAAAAAAAAAAATGAAAAGAGCCGCCCGTCCCACCCCGGCAGGTCGTAAAAGAGGATGAATGGGCCACACGCAAAGAAACAAAACCAAATGACAAGGATGCTGGCCCGTTTTCTCGCGACTCTTAGCTTTACCAGACCGTTTTGAGAAAAAAAGTATGCGATTAATAACCTGGGCAATAATCATTTTCCTTCGTTTTTTTTTTCTTCGTGTATTTGATCATAAGACAACTTTGTTCGAAAAGAGCTCCTTCAAAAAAAAGAATACAAATACCACAAAACTGCATGCTCTCTTCAAAGTCGGCGTGTACACATCTCTTCTCTCGCCCAGTCAGGAACGCTCGCCACCAACTTTCGAGCTGCGGGGGTGACACAGCTGCCCCGCCCTTCCCACCATTTCCCCCCTCTTTTCCACCCTTCCTTCGAAACGTCCGAGCGCGAGGTCGGTTTGTTTCGTCCGGGTCTCCATCTGTGTACGCATTTCTCTTCTTCAGCTGCGAAGTCGTGTTTTTAGAATTTGTCTCTTTGCTTGCCTGCCGGAGCGTTCGCCGCGGCCAAGGCTTGCCAGTGCCCTACGCATAATTTCTACCCCTTGTGCTTTTTCTCCTCTGTCCGCTTCTTTTTTTTTTTACACAATAGCCTTTTCCTCCCTCACAATGCGAAGTTGCATCTACTCAAGTGCCCTGCCATATAGCGGACGAATTTCAGTGAGTGACACGGGCTAAATGGGGTGTACGGGAGCTTGTGCGTCAAAATATAACTGATGTTACATCACCTACTGCTGCGCTTCGTAACAAGCAAACAGTATAATGACATGATCTACACATGAAATCGCGGTCACTTTGTGGCTTGCTGTTTATCAGAACTCGGTAAATAGTTTTACTAACAGCTATAGGGTTCACTAAAAATGTGAGCGGCAAGTTAAACAAACAATAGCATTATATTAATGTAACAAAACATTTACACTAAATAGCATGTATCGTTTTGTTCCATACTAAGCGCAAATTACATAACATCGCGAAAAACCAAAGCCAATTAAGTTACAGGCAAATTTAAAAAAAAGTAGCAGTCATGCTCTTCCTAACTTTTTTTCAATGTACCGCCTCAACAGTCGGGCCGACGCATTGCCGCACTCTTGCCATTAACCTGGCGCCGTGCCCGGCATTTAAGGCCCCAATATAGTCCGACGTAACGCGCGCGCGCGCACGTCGGCCTCCGCGACATTACGTCGGCGAAAAACCGAGGTCTATTGGCCTCGAGATCGAGTAGAGTCGCCACCTTGCGGCTCAGCGGCAAAACCTATACAGTTTGGATGCGTTTTCGCGTCGCGTGCCAGCCCGTAGTGATTTACGCACGCGCATGCGGCGTGTACTAGAGTGTTTTTGTTTGTTTCGCGGTTCCTGTGAGCTTTTGCTTACCTATATGCCTCTAGCAAAATAAATATGAACATTCTATAACCCCACGCTTCATTAAAAAAATATACTTGTCCGTATCGAGCATGTCCATAGCCTCCTTTATACTCTGTGCCTGCAACGCGCCGCGCGAACAATAGAGCGGCGCCGTCGAGTAAAGTTGCGCGGTCCCCTCGCTGAGGGCGCCGCTGACGTAGGGGTCGAGGCGCACGGGTCGCACGGGTACGAATGTCGGCGCGGGGCGGGAGCGCTGTTATTCGCTAGCGGGATAACTGTTCCTAAGCATGAGTCGTGCATATTCAGCATATTTACTTGTAAGTCCGACATCCACTAAGCATAACAAGTGATCATGACACTTGTTAGGCAATAACACCAATGCTATATGACATTTTATGTCAGGCAGTTTCAAGAAATTGCGCATGGCTCGAAAAAATACATGACTGCTCCGCTAGCACCAATGGTAATAGAAAAATTACAATGCTAGTCTACGCTGCAATAAACAAAATGTAAGAAGAAAGGCACCAGCATTTATTTACACATTTCACAACAGCAATTGTGCTTCAAGAGTACCATGTAGAAGTGGTGTGATGAATAGCTGCCACAAGTAGAGAAAAAAGTTCATGGTGACTGCTGTCACTGATAGCACTTCAGAAGCCAGCTTGATTTACAGATGATTGGAACAACTGTATCGCAGTATGCCATTGAGTTCTGTAAGGAGAACAATTTTGGTATCAGCTGTTACTTTCAATGATTCAGCGAGTCGTACAAACGTTTTTTTTTTAACTAGAAAAATAAGGAAAGACAAATATACGTGTTGCATCTTTCTGTTTCGATCACTCCAAAATAACCGTCACAATAGGCAAAGCTCGTGTTTTTATTTTTTCACAAAATTGTGCAGTTAGCAAAACAAAAAATACTGCGCTGGAGCACATGTAACATACCACACAGACGAGCTAACCAGGAAGGAAGTTCACTACGGAGTTCAGAAAAAACACGTGCACATTTAATATTATTATTACCTTACTAACGTGTAATAAACACAATTCTGGTACTGTCATTATTTCTCACAGGCCTTAATGCGGTTGAGTGCGAGAAGGGAAACTAATATAGGCTTTGCAAGATTTGGTTTAACTCACTTTAAAGTAGTCATCTTCACAATAGGTAAATCTTGTGTTTCTATTTTATCACAAATTTTCGTAATTAGCGTATACTGCAAAAAAAAAAAAAGCTTCGCAGGAGCACACTAACACACTACGCAGACGAGCTAGGCAGGGAAGCAATTAGCATTTATTTATTTACAGGTTTCTGCAGCGCCCGAAGGCATTATTGCAGAGGGGAGGTGACAAATAATCTTGCTGGGAACGCCAGTGGTACAATAAAATACATAAAAGTGAAGAAAATAACACGACACAAGTGATAATGCAGAATGAGAAACATGCATCTAAAGGGGGCAACTGCGCGACGTACAAAGTGATGAAAACAATCACAAACAAATTAATGAAGGAAACACACGCAAGAGAACTGGGCGCCACGTCACACATCCGATAAAAAAGCCCGAAATAAATTTTCAGTGCAACACTCAGTGATGCCAGCTGGCAGTTGGTTCCACTCATTGATCGTCAGTGGAAAGAACGAGGTTTTATACACATCTGTCCGGCCTTTTATTTCTTGGATTTTCCACCGGTGATCAAGTCGTCTAGATAAAAAGTGAGGTTGAAGTAGGTACCGATCTTTATCAATGCTGAGCTTTTCAAAATAAATACGATACATGATCTGCAGTCTGAAATGTTTTCTGCGGTGAGCTAATGATTCCCAACCAAGATGATGTTTAATATACGTGACACTAGATGAAAAGTTGTAATTGTTAGACACAAATCTGGCAGCATTATTTTGGACGCGTTCGAGCATGTCAGATAAGTAAATAAACTGGGTATCCCATACAGGGCATGCATATTCGAGAATTGGTCTTATGTAAGTGAAATACAGGAGCTGCTTGACATTTGACTGCACTTTGTTGAAATTGCGCTCTAAAAAATTAAACATTCTGCAGACTTTCGATGTAATATGCTCAACTTGTCTCGTCCACGTAAGGTTAGATGTGAAATATACGCCGAGATACTTATATTCAGAAACTCTTTGCAGGGGAACATTATTTATTGAGTAACAGGTCTGTAGAGGGGAACGCTTACGAGTGAACGAGACAAGTTTGCATTTTGAAATGTTCAAAGACATTTGCCATTTTGACCACCAGTACTGGATAAAATTTAAGTCACGCTGAAGTTTTAATGCGTCAGAAGAACTTTCCACAACATGGTAAAGCACACAGTCGTCAGCATATAGCCGCACTTGGCAGGTGAGGTCAAGAACAATATCATTAATAAAAATGAGAAAAAGAAGGGGTCCAAGGACAGACCCCTGGGGCACACCTGAGGAGACGTTTACGGAATCGGAGTGACAACCATTAATTACAACACGCTACATGCGGTCCTGGAGCTATGAATGAAGCCAGTCGATGATATTGGGATGCAGACCAAGACAACGTAACTTATGTAATAATAGCACATGAGGTACAGAATCAAAGTCTTTTTTTAAAATCCAAAAATACACAATCAATTTGATATCCGTGGTCAAAAGAGGAAAACAGATCATTACTGAACTCAAGTAACTGGGTGGTACAGGAAAAACCCATTCTAAAGCCATGCTGAACTGGCGTAAAGATGTCATGAGAGTCAAGGTGTTTCATGACTGCACTGTAAATTATATGTTCCAATGTTTTACAACACACGCTAGTCAGAGAAATTGTATTGTATTGTATTGTATTGTATTGGGTTTTTTTGGCGCATAAGCAACTGAGGCTATCATGCGCCAAGAGCAAGGTTAAAATCTGTTATTTGAAAAGGGGAAAAAGGTTCGTTAAAGTTTACAGTTTATTCAGAACGTCTGCTTCTTTTAAAAAACTAAGAACACATGTTAAGTTTGGGATGGAAAGGGATGGCACGATCATAAAAAATAGTGAAATGCTTTCTCCGTAGTGTCTCTAGTTTTGGGCATGTAATCAGGATGTGGTTGACGGTGAGCACTTCTCCGCATTCTGCACACGTAGGCTTATCTTGTTTCATTAGTAAAAAGTTATGTGTGAGATGTGTGTGCCCGATACGCAGACGGCATACTGTAACCTCCATGAAGCGTTCCTGATGAGTGCTTGTTTCCCAATCTTCTATTATGGGCTTTACGAGGTGCAATTTATTACTTTCTTGGTTATTCCATATAGACTGCCATATATCCTTTTGTTTTCGTTTAATTAACTTTATGCAATCCCTATAAGGTATGTTTACTTTCTCTATTTCTTTCCTGCCTGCTTGAGCAGCACACACGTCCGCTCTCTCATTTCCTTCAATGCCCATGTGGCTTGGAACCCAACAGAATATTATGTTATGTCCTTGCGTTGAGATCTTTATTACATCGTGTATTATGTTACCGAGTAATGGCATGACTGCATTTCTGGAGTTTAGAGCTGTGAGTACACTCAGTGAATCTGTATAGATAACACTGTTCTCGGTGCTCTCGTAAACAATTTTTGCTACAGCTACCAGGACAGCATAACACTCGGCTGCAAATACTGATGCACATTGAGGAAGTCGAATAATTTTTTCGGAATTCCAATCCAATACAGCGCAGCCCACATAGGAGGCAGCTTTTGATCCGTCCGTGTAAAACTCTGTGCATTTGCTGTATTTCTCTTTTAGTGCGCGATATTCTAGTAATATATGTTCTGTAGGAGTTTCGCTCTTTTTGAACTGTGTAAGAGTGAGGTCACAGACTGTTGGAAAGTTGTACCATGGGGCCAGGGGCCTATTTTCTTGAGCGACATCAGGCAAGGTGTCCAGAATATGGAGCTCACGGCAAATCTCTTCAAATCGCATTATCAATGGTCTTGTTGTCTGAGGCTTATTTGCGAATATTGTTCGGGAGGGGCAAGTTGTGACAATCGGGCAACAGATGTGTTTTTTCCGTGTCCTTATTTTGAGAACATAAGCGCATGTGAGTGCATTTCGTCTGTCTTTCAGTGAAGGCTCGTTCGTTTGCACATAAAGACTATTTATTGGGGATGTTCTGTACGCTCCGCACGCAAGGCGAAGGCCTAAGTTATGTACCGGGTCTAATTTTTTAAGGTATGAAGGTCTAGCTGAGCCATATACTATGCTCCCATAGTCTAAGCGTGAGCGTATAACAGAGCGGTATATATGTAGAAGACATGCCCTGTCAGATCCCCAACGTTTCCGCGAAAGAACTTTCAGTATGGTAAGAGATTTGGAAGCTTTCTTTTTCAGTATATTTATGTGTGGTAGAAATGTAAGTTTTTTGTCGAACGTAATGCCTAGAAATTTGTGTTCAGTTTTCACCGGTAATTCTTTTTTATTTAGGTGGAGGACAGGGCTGTACTGAATACCTCGCTTGAGCGAAAACATAACTGCCACCGTCTTCTGTGGGGAAAACTGAAATCCATTTTTGTCGGCCCATTTCGCTAGTTTATTAATTGTTATTTGTATTTGCCTCTCACATGTTTGTATGTTTGAGGATGTGCAGGCTATCTGAAGGTCATCTACATAGAGCGAAAACATAATGGAATTTGGGATTTCTCTGCAAATGGAATTCATTTTTACTACGAAAAGGGTTGTGCTTAGAATGCACCCTTGTGGCACCCCGTTTTCCTGAACAAAGCTTCTAGACAGGGTGGCGCCAAGGCGGACTTGAAAAAAACGGTGTGAGAGAAAGTTATTTAAGACATTTAGCATTCGGCCTCGGATGCCTAGATCTGCTAAATCCCGTAGGATCCCGTACCTCCAAGTTGTATCGTAGGCTTTCTCTAGATCGAAGAAAACTGTGAGGCAATGCTATTTATGTATAAAAGCCTCTCGGACAGTGTTTTCAAGGCGCACTATGTGGTCAGTTGTTGAGCACCCTTTCTTAAAACCGCACTGATGAATATTAATAAGTTCATGAGATTCTAAAACAAAGGTTAATCTAGTATTTAAAATAGTTTCAAAAGATTTCGCTAGACAACTGGTGAGAGCAATAGGTCTATAACTGTTAGGAGAAGTTGGCAGTTTTCCTGGTTTTAAGAATGGTACAATAATGGCCCTTTTCCAAGCTTCCGGCAATTTCCCTAGAACCCAAATTTTGTTAAACAATTTCAGGAGTGCCTCTAAGAGGCTTCGGATAGATGAGCAAGAATCTCGTAATGAATTTGATCAGGACCTGGTGCAGTTTGTTTACCTCTAGCTAGGACTTTCTTCAATTCATGCAGTGTAATTAAACTATTGTATGGTTTGTTTGTGCTGCCACTTGCTGGAGGCTTTTGTTTTTCAGCTGTGCTCTTATATTTTAGGAATGTTTCTGTGTAGTGTGTAGAATTTGAAACCTTATCAAAATGTTCCCCTAATATATTCGCCTGCTCTTCGATGCTCGTTTGCATACCAGGTGCTGTGAGAATCGGAATCGTATGTGGGGAGAAGCTGCCATTTAGTTTGTGGACTTGTTCCCACATTCTTTTAGATGGTGTTGAGCTGTTTATAGACGTCACGAATTTCTGCCATGATTGTTTTTTGGCGTTGCGACGAATATAACGAGCTTTAGCTTTAGCTTTTTTATAAGCTGTCAAATTTTCATGTTGGGTATCTTCGAAACTTACCCCAGGCTTTATTTTGTAGTTTTTTGCCTCCCTACATTCCCGTGTCCACCAGATTTTGCTATTTTGTTGTACCATTGCTGAGGTTTGTGGAATGGCAAGGCGCGCGGCATTTATAATGCAATCTGTGATGAGTTCATTAATTTGATCTATGCTATGCTCCTCTGAAAAAATTGTTTCCAAGTCTCCTTCTGTTCTAAAAAAATCTCAGTCTGCTAAATGGAGTTTCCAACGTCGTGGTTTGGTCGGTATGACAGATGTTGAAGATGATAAACTGATTAGTGCAGGTAGGTGATCACTCCCATATGGATTATTTAAAACATTCCATTTAAAATCGTTAAAAATAGAGGGCGAGCAAAAGGACAAATCTAAAACGCTCATCTTTCCTGTGTTTGGAGAGCAGAAAGTAGGTTTTCCGGAGTTTAAAAAACATGTATTACTGCAAAGAATAAAGTTCTCTATAACTTTGCCTCGCGCGTCCGTTTTCTCACTTCCCCACAGGGGTGAGTGCCCATTAAAATCGCCTACTACTACGTATGGCTCTGGAAACTGGCTAAAAAGATGTTCTAAATCATGGAGAGTTATTTTGAGGTGAGGTTGAATATACACGCAACACACAGTAATGGTTTTATATGTAAGTAATGCGGCTGCCACAGCTTCTAACCTGGTGTTTAATTGGTGTTCTTGGGCTGCAATACCATTTTGCACTATAATGGCCACTCCACCGGAAAGTCTGCTGGCTTGCTGTCGGTCTCGGCGGAAGACTTGATATTTCTTTAGTATTTTTGTGTGCTTGGGACCTAGATTTGTTTCTTGCAAGCAAAGCGCAACAGGTGAGAGTGTGGTTAGGATATCGTTTATGTCGTTTATGTTGGTTAAAGGTCCCCTGCAGTTCCATTGCACTAGGAACACCATCTTATTCTTTTGTCAGTTTAGAAGTAGAGTTATGATTTTTCAGGGCCCGTGATGCGGGCCCTGTCTTTCTTGGATCGCTCCAAGGAGCTTCGTCGTCTGTGTGACGACGAAGGCACATGGCCATCTTTGCTGGATGTGTCCATCACCTCTTCAGAGGAGGCGGACAATTGTGCTGGAGGCACCTGTTCATTGTTTTTAGACCCCGCCTCAAGGGCAGAGGTCTTGTGGGCCACCGCCCCTAAGGAACGGGTAGCCTGTTTTTGGGGTGGAGTGGTACTAACCACTCCCACCAGGGGCGCAGAAGGCCCTACCTCAAGCTCACTTTGTGTGGCCTGGGCAGGCGTTGAAGGCCGGTGTGGTGCCCCGCCCCGTCGCACCTCTTCGGCGAGATTTGGCTTTGCCGTGAACTGGAATGCTGTGCGTTTTGTCTGGGAGTATTTGGTTCGTGCTTCTTTGTAAGTTATGTTCTCAGTTGTTTTGATGGTAATGATTTGCTTTTCATCTTTCCAAGTTGGACAAGCTCTTGAGTAAGCGGGGTGCTCCCCGTCACAGTTTGCACTGCAGTGCGGTGCTGCATCACAGTTATCTGAATTATGTTCGTTTGAGGCACATTTGGCACATGTGGTACGGCCGCGGCAGCTCTGCGATCCGTGACCATACCTCTGACATTTGAAACACCTTCTTGGATTTGGTATATATGGCCTGACGTTTACGTTTATGTATCCCACTTCAATTGATTCTGGGAGCGTGCTGCTGTTGAAAGTCAAAACAAGATGTTTTTTGGGGATTTCCTTGTCATCCTTTCGGATCTTGATTCTATAGACACCTATGACATTTTGGTCAGCAAGTCCTTCTGCCATTTCTTCCTCAGTCCGGGACAAGAAGTCACTTTCTGATATAACACCTCGGACAGTATTGAGAGATCGGTGGGGTGTGATGGAGATGGGTATGTCCCCAAGTGCCACAATGTTTTTCAGATTAGAGAACTGGTGTTTGGTCCTGACTTCAAGCAAGAGGTCACCATTTGCTAGTTTGGTTACCTTGTAACCGGGGCCTAGGCTTCCTGTGAGACATTTTGATACCGTAAATGGAGAGATTTTCCTAGCTGGGCTTTCTGACTGTTCACTACGAACAATGTGGTATTTCGGAAAGGTTTCTTTTTGTTTTTGCACGAACTGGCCTGTTACATCGGTCCGCCTTCTTTTGTTTGGAGGGCGATCATGTGTTGAAGATAGAAAGTCCATGAAAGGGTTTGCTTTTTCGGTAGTTGTGCCAGCCACCCACCACGGAGCCCAACAAGGGGGGCGAGACAGGAAACTTCCAACAAGCCCTGCCGGCGCCAGCTGTACACCTCTACTATAACCGAATATGGGTAACTCAGGGTAGCTACTCCACACAAGGTTAACCCTCGCCGCCAGGAAAAAGGAAAAACAAGAAAGGAGGAGGAGACAGGACAGTGCCAAGAAAAGAGATAGGAAAGTGAAAGATAAAGGGGAGGACAGGAAAAGGCGACTGCCGATTTCCCCCCGGGTGGGTCAGCCCGGAGGTGCCGTCTGTGGCAAGCTGTGGGCCAAAGTGGTGTGTTGCCTCCGCCGAGGGGCCTTAAGGGTCCAAACACTCGGCATCGGCTCAACCACCAGGATCCCCTTTTCCCCAGACACGGCGATGCCACGCACGGCTAAGTGTGGGTGCTGGGGTCCGTGGTGTCGCACAGTACACGCAAGCACCTGATTTAACAGGTGCCCCCTGCGGGCTAGCCAGAGAAATGGGTCGGTAATTAACAACAGACATTTTCGAACCGCTTTTATGCACTGGGACAACATTAGCATTAGCATTGCAGTCCAGAAAGCACAGGTGCGCATCTAACATTACTATTGCAGTATTGATGCCTAATAAACACATTGCTGCTGTCACAATTTTTTACAAGCCTCAAAGCAGCTGAATACTACGCAGCGATCGCCGGAAGGACAAAGCAAAGCTGGCACTTACCAGTTGGTGCAATGCGGTATTCCTGCAGCACCCGAAGGCAGAGAAAAGTAGAAGCATGACCTTGCACACAGCAGAACAATCCACGAAACAGCGAGACAGCGGCAGCGCGTGGCTATCCGGACCGCTTTGCAACACGGCGCACCCGGCACTCGCCTGGCGAAGGTGACTCTACGTCGCTGTCGCCATCTCTCGACAGCCAGCGGCGTAACTTGTCAACGGAGTAGGAGCGGCGGCGACGGCCGCGGAGCGCGGAGTTGACAGTCACAGTGTATAAAGGAGGCTATGGCATGTCATGCTTGGATAAGGACATCATCCATCGCGGTCTTCGGCGCCTGAGATCCTTTGACATGCAATGTCTCAAACGAAGTGGTATCGTTACCGCCGTGTAAAAGTAAAACAGGGCGTTGCCGTCAATAATAGTTAATGCAAACGCTCAGAAATCGCATATTCCCGTTTCGGTTTGGAATACCGCAGCTACTGAAACATATGCCACCGCAGACTGCTTCATATAGCAGAATGCAGTTTGAACAGACCACTCTATGCCTACTATGCTGTCTGTATGCACGATATAGTTGTGTGAGTACTTATTTCTTATTTCTTTTTTTTTTTTCTTTTAAACCTCTGTCGCGGTGTCTCAATGGTAAGGGCGCTTGACTCCTGATTTCGAGAACGGGGGATTCAATCACAACTGTTTCGAAAGGCGTTCCTCTGCTGTGGGATTTGACTGCACAATAAACAATTACACGTGGTAAATGTGGTGCTAATAATGAAAAAAAAAACACGACACCAAAACCAGCCTCTGCAATCATCCGTCATAGCCGATGCCGCTTTCATGCGTTAAACCCGGGCCAATATGCATTTTTCTTTTTTTTTTGTTGTTGAAGGCTTCTGTGCATCCATAAAAGTTTTAGTGAGCACATTTTGCTTTAGACAAATGCTCGAACATTTTGGGAAACATATTCCCTGCCCCTAATTGTTACCCTAAATATTACATAATACACCTAGATCAATGTACTTTACTGGTAGCCTATTATAATCATTATAATCTCTTTTCGTCCAAGTGCTGTCTTCCGAGCAAACTCGTCATTTCTGACAAGGGAAGTAAAACAGCTTCATGCGGGCTTAAATATCAGTGCTTAGTTCGGGAATAAATACATTTTTATAGTCGCATGATAAGATGACCTTCATTTCTTTCGGAATAGTTTTATAACCGGCATCTGTTTTGGAAGCAACCCTAATATTTTACTTCGCATAAGATTAAGTCACTGCTAAATAATTAGTGATAAAGAAATTTTCAGCCTATAAAATTGCTTTCCAGAACATGAGTGCCCATACGCAGTTTATAACGATGTCTTCGCAACGAGTAATTCGTAGCTTGCAATTTAACGTTACAGAACATTAATCACTGAATATTGTAAATTCTGTCAAGTGTGTAAAAGTTCTCCCACACGGTGAAATTTATTCGCATTGCAAAACAAAATAATTACACTACTAATTTACCATTATATATATTAACATCCCACACATCAGAAATCCCTTATACTTTCCTCGGTTTCAGGAAATAATTTATAGTTAGCGGCGCATGCAGTAATAAACTATCACGCTCTATGACAGTAGCCGCAAAAAGCATCTCGGCAAATTCAATCCACTCAGCGCTGTACACGTGAACAATAAGCTTTCCTGTGCGGCGAGGTATAGTGTCGGCGTGATCTCATTTTTGGGGAATACTTGTGCGTGGTTGTCTGGGCCAGAGTTGATGTGCACTCAGTCTAAAGCAACTCGCCATGCAGTGCGCTGCCAATGCTACATTTAACCTGCTTAATCCTCGAGTCAAGTACGATATAATGAACCAGGCTTTCTCGATTCAATCTAAAGTACTGCAGGTCAGAGCACGAACCTTGTATCTGTGTGGGCTTGAGACTAAATTCGCCGGTCTCACTCGCATGAGACACGCGCAAACTGCTTAAAAGTCGATAAGAAAAACAAAGCTGTCATTAGGCAGGCCCAAGCATTAGGCGCGTGAAAGCGGTACAGCGCAAGAAACCTGCAAAGTAAATCTTGAAGACTGGTTATTGCGTGTTTTGTTTTCCTAAAATCCGCTCTTCTTCTGCTGCATTGGCGAAATCCTTGAATTTTTTCTGCAATATTGCAGAAATACTGCAGAAGACACGTTTTCATCGCCAAAAAACCCGCCGTAAACTCGGCAGCAGACCTTCGCAGCGTGCCTTTCTGCGAGCGCCGCCGGCTGCCGATCCACACTATCGGAGTGACGGTGGCGCCACCTCTAGGTCGATCTCGCGGCGAATAGTCTAACGTCACGGCGTGATGGACGTAGCGAGTGCGAGCCGACGCGGCCCAACGTCTCCGACGCGCAAATAGAATCTCGTCTATTTCTCACCGACCGCGTCAGCCGCATCGGCCACGCATCCCAGCATTCCTCACGCGCAGTGAAGATGGCGGCTTGCATGTAGACAGCGACCGCGCGCGCAGCATTTCAGACACTGTTGCGGAAAAGCTGCTAGAAGGCATTCGAGGGCAGCCCTGCGTCTATGATACCAAGCGGATTGACTACAGAGACGTTCAGAGGAAAGAAAAATGCCTGGGATGCAGACTGTCAGCAGTGCGGCCGTGCACAGCTGTGAGTTCTTCGCTGCGGTGCGTGTGCCATACACGTTTTAATGCACTGCTCTAGGAGGGGTAACGATGGTGTTGTTTCACTTATCTGCAGTACATTCAGTTGAAGAATACCAAAATCTGCGGAAGCGGCTTCGCATAGAGTTGTGACCTGCACAGGCCGGAATCGAAGGCCGTACTCGACTTGGCCACATGGAACGTCAGGGGCTCAACAATCAGGGCATTCGCGAAATTTATGGAATTCTACAGGAACTGCGGCCGGCCGAGAAAGTGATCCTCATTACTGTGTAATCTATAAATCTTCTGTAATCGTACAGATACTTAAATTATGATTAGGTTTCAGTAAAACACGCACGTACACAATCATCGTTCCGTCTGTAGCCGTCGTCGACGCGGGCTCAGGCCGTTGCTGGGCTGGACGTCTCCACGGCTGGCTGTACATGCTTTGTGCCATTTGAACATTCGCAGTAAACACATCGCATCATTGCCTTGATTACAACAGTAATTAGCGCCTTAATAGGCAGCCAGGTCCTCCCTGCAGGTGCTCTGTCGTCTGCTCGAAAATGCACACCGAAAACATACCAGACCTCGAGACATGTGCGCCGCGGCGCCCTGCATGCCAGCCGCGCCGGACTGAAGAAGCGGCAGTTTTTTGACGCGCCCGTCGTAGCCGATGTACCGTAGCCGATGTCGCCGGCTCTGCCAGTCGCGTCGAAAACGTCGGACTATATTGGGGCCTTTAGTCCGCCCGAAAAGTCGGGCCAAAGCCCGCTGCGAACTACTTGCCGAAATGGCTGGCGGCCACCTCCGGGCCGACCGCTTGCCGTGGTTTACTAGCCGACTAAGTAGGCTGCCGACCATTTTCCGAACGTCGGCCACACGTAAAAGGTCGGCCAAGGATGCTTATTGGGCGGTTGTCCGTTCTCGTGGGCACTCCCGGGCCCGTAATTCATGTCTGTCTATTAGCTCTCTAATAGTGCGGCCTCTCTTGTCCTGTCGCGTGTATCCCCAGGCCGGGTCTTTTGCATTAAAGTCGCCTAATATAATTAGCTGATTTCCTCTTACCAAGGTTAATGTTTCTCCGAGAAGCTTGTCGAAGTCGATCTTCCGTTGGGAGGGGGGGCTGTATACATTTAGGATAAAAGTGCCCTGTTTTTTGTCACTATTTTGGACCACCTCCACCAGGATATGGGGTGTTTCAATCCCTTTAAATTGGCCATGCCGAATTGCTCAACGTCGAACATACCTCGAATATACGCCCGGGGCAGGGGGGCTTAAACTTAGAGAGGTGACAAAGCTGCAGGGTGGGTACTGGTCTTTATTCCCCTAAATACACGAAGATGAAGGACGTCCATCGCTGTTCACATACCGTACGTACAGAAGCGGATCGATCATTCCCGTTCTGACTTTCCCGTAATTATGCACTCGCGTGCATCGCGGTGCGGCGCATCTTTTACTCGACAGACTCGATCGTCGGCCTGCCAGGTCATCGCCGTCAATTGCCGCTGTACAAGCGTAGGCCGCTAGTAGATTAAGTATGCCTTTTTTTCATGCAAATAAAAACATGCTCTATTGCCGATCGAGTACATACGGGTGCGAAATAACAAAAGACACATTTACGGTAGCCCATGTTTACTTTCGCGATGTAATTCGGCTCCCGACGTCATGAAAATGCGTTAGCATGGTAATGCACTTGCCGTCGAAAAACACAAGTGCGGCTTTTATAGAGCATTTGTGATAGAGACGATATCCTAAACGAAATGCGAACTATTTAATTATCTCTCGCGTGAATGAAGTGAAAATGGCCACAGGTGCATACGAATTCTCTCTTGCTCTGTTTTTATTTCTTAGATTTTATTCTATAGCAGATAGACGCTGCATCTAATTGCTGTTGACAGCCTGCTTCTTTTTTCTTTTTTCCTCCTGTCTGCGTAATACCGCATAAAATAATTGTAATCAGCGATCAAGGGTAAAGGCTTCCAGGCGTGTCGTCTGCTTCTGTTTTCACTTACGAAACCGTCAACTACTCAAAGCAAAGTTACCTGAAGAAATAAATAACCTACAACCATCTAATTTCACAAATTAGCTTTAATATTTAAAAGTAAGTTTGCAATTACAATTACTTGATAGGTAATTAACTAACCTCCCCTTTTTTGCGTTTCGCAACTGTTGCTCTCCTTGTTCAGTTCAAACGCTGCGTCAGCTGTGCGTTGTTCGTTCTTTTTTGCGGCTTGTCAGTTGTGTTATATTTCGCTTAGCAATCCTTTATTAGCGGCGACTTGACCTCTTAAGCTACCCTGTTATATCATTATGAAATGCATCGCAAGCCTTAGCAGTGTTCACCATTTGCAGTGCACACACAGGATATGACCGGCAAGATGCTTTCTATGCTCGCTCGCCAATGGCATCAACGGTCTCCGGACGATAATTGAGTCATTCAGGTAAGGTTCGCTTCTTTTTTTTTTGCAACTGCAAGTTTAAAATGCGTGCAAAAGCGTGTAGACGTCTGTTCATTAGCACATATTTTGAAGCTTCAGTTTTACCAAGCGCTACTTTCTTGTACTGAGAGCAGTGGCATTGTCGCTTGTTCGAACATGGGAGGCGCGTAGGTGCTATTTGTTTTGGCAGTGCTGTAACCGCTAATTTTCTTTCGTAGAAACAGAAGTACGTGTTCTTGTGCGTACATGCTTTAATAACTTCCATTTTTTTATCTTCACAAATACGCATCGGCAGTCACTTTCATGTCCGGTTGAGTGAGGGATTATAGTTTTGTTCCTTGCACTTCCAGGTGTACGCTGACATAGACGTTTTTGAAAATGTTCTCCTGGAAGACGGCTGCTTGTTCAGGGTGGATGCTTGCTTGGTTACTAAGAGCGTCCCGTGAACAGCATTAAGCTCGTGTGTTCTTCCGTCACATGATTCTCAAAGGCACTACCATGATTAATGGTGATCAATGTTTTATTTGTCTGCATAGGCTGTACAAGTGGAGGAAATCGCGACCTTAGGCTAAGCACATGCCCACAAAGTGCAGTCAGCTGTTACCATGGTCTCCTAGGCTGTTCTCTCTAAGGATGTCATTGCATATTAGGGCACTTAAGATGGGCAAGCAGCTTGAGTATGCAAATGTGTTTGCTTGCACTTTATGTTCTGAAGATTGGTGCCGTGTGTAGCATCCAATCAAAGCAAGTAATCATGAGGTAATCCAAAGAAAATGAATTGTTCATTTTTTACTTCTTTGCGTACTTTTTTTTTTTGCAGAAAAGTCACTTATAAATAATACGCATACTTTACAGCTGCAGCATGGACGTGCTGTTAGAAAGCCACTTTGAAACCTCAAAAACGTTTAGTTGCTATTTAGGTCATGCTCGCAAGAAAGAGAAGCTGCTAAAAATGGCTCACGAATTATTTGTTGGGGTAATAAAGAATATTCTTTGTTGCTGTGCAAAATAATGCAAAATGTCCAACATCTAAAAAATATGTGGAAACATTTCAGTGACTTGCTGTGTGCTTGTTGAAACACACACACACACACACACACACACACACACACACACACACACACACACACACACACACACACACACACACACACACACACACACACACACACACACACACACACACACACACACACACACACACACACACACACACACACACACACACACACACACACACACACACACACACACACACACACACACACACACACACACACACACACACACACACACACACACACACACACACACACACACACACACACACACACACACACACACACACACACACACACACACACACACACACACACACACACACACACACACACACACACACACACACACACACACACACACACACACACACACACACACACACACACACACACACACACACACACACACACACACACACACACACACACATATGAGGGTGTGGACCAACGTTGAGTGCACACAGGAAGTTGAGTAGCTGAGGAAGTCATCGCCGAGCTCAATGACGGCAGACGTCGCATGGCAAGGAGTCGTAGAGCACTGGTACGACGTGTTAAACCGGCTTCAGCTCTTTCCACGCACTTTTGATGGCCTTCCATGACTCATCAGAA
The DNA here is from genome assembly GCF_055883805.1 of Amblyomma maculatum. Lineage (NCBI taxonomy): Eukaryota > Metazoa > Arthropoda > Arachnida > Ixodida > Ixodidae > Amblyomma > Amblyomma maculatum. The sequence goes on from NW_028146738.1 coordinate 36,999,338, forward strand.
TTTGCAATGTGAAGGTCTATTTATTGCAAATTGGCTTTTAATGCCTCAGATGTTATCAGTGACTTTCATATCAGCGACCTTAGGAAGCCAAGTGTCACGAAATCGGTGCCCATTTTCGTCAACCGGTACGGCGCGAGGCCCGCACGGCGTCGCGTGGAAGGCATGGAGAGAAAAGCCCTTCCCCGCGCGGGGGAGCGCGTAACTTTGTACGCGTTGCCGTGACCCTCTTTCCCATTGCCCGGGGAGAACGGTGGTTCATCGGCCTGGAATGTGCCAGGCCTTTCGAGAAACTTCTATGGGACCTGGCCAATGACGACGCGCGGCTCGACTGGAGGAGAAGAGGGAGCTATAACCAGCGAAGCTATGTGTGTGTGCGCGCTAGCTTTGACGCGTGCTAACAAACAGACGCGGCGCGCCCTATTTAAAGAGAAAGCGCCGTTTGATGAGTCAGTCAGTCAGTTCGTCAAGTGTTTTGCGACGTGCTCGCCTGTGTTTCGACTGGGCTTCCGGGAATCACCCACTGCTGGCAAGCCCACGGACTTTCCAGGGAGCGGCGCTCGTCTCGTATGGCGGCCACATCGTGACTCTTGAGGCGTCGGACTGCAACAGTGCCCGGTGAACAATTTGGTGTTTGTTTATGTAACTCTCTCGTGTTTGATCTGTTGTAAAGCATGTGTTATTGAATCATTCTGTAGTTGCATGCCTAGCGTTTGTATTCTGTGAACCTCTCGTCTTTGTATTGCAAGCGATCTTGTGTATTCCTTTGTACCGTCTCTTGCTGTGCATAAATTGTGATTTGTTTGTTACTTCTGACTCCGACCCTTACTCTGGTTTGAACCGGCGACCGCTGGGCACCAAACGACCACCCCCTTCTGTCACTACAAGGTAGTTGAATTCCGGCTGAGCTTGCCACGCAAGTCGAGGGCATCCCCTTTGCGACCGAAACAGCTACCCCCACTCACTCTAAGGGTGTCTGGGAGTGTGCGCACCGTTAAGGGCGCATCGTTAATAATACCCCCTAATTATTAACGGGTGACAATTATTCTGGCGTCCGCGACAGGACATTTGGTGCATTCAAGCTCAGAGGACGGAGAACGAGTTGGAAGAGTTTACGAAGAGGTCGTAAACTGTGTAACAGCAGAGCGATAGCGAGAGGTTGTGCCGCGCGGAAGCGTTTAGGCGAGGTTCGCTAAGGAAACTTAAAGCTACACAAGCAGTTCGCGCTTCAGATATGAATCTGAAAGAGTTGATTGAGGCTGGCACCCAGCTGGGGTTGTCCGGTGCCGAACTGCGCAAATGGGTTAGCCAGAGAGAAAAAGAAGAAAGAGAGAGAGAAGAAAAGGAACGAGAGAGGGCTCGAAAGGAAGCCGAGGAAGAAAGAGAGAGAGCAGAAAAAGAACGAGAGAGGGCTCGAAAGGAAGCCGAGGAGGAACGAGAGAGGGCTCGAAAGGAAGCCGAGGAAGAAAGAGAGAAGGCTCGAAAGGAGCGGGAAGAGGAGTTTCAGCGAGAAAAGAAATTACTGACTATGAAACTTCAGCTCCGAAACTCCGGGAACAGCAACGGTTTAGCTGAAGTGTATAGCTGCAGTGAAGGACATAGCAGCTTGCGGATAGACGCAAGTAAATTGATTCCGAAATACGACGAGAGAAGAGACGATCTGGACGCGTTCCTCCTGCGTTTCGAAAGGATCGCCATGAATGCTAATTGGACAGACAGTGAATGTGCTACCATCTTGAGCACTTCTCTTAGCGGCAAAGCATTAAGTGTGTTTGGAAGACTTCCTCCTGAGGATGCAGGCAGCTATCACAAAGTGAAAACTGCATTACTTAAAAGGTTTAGATTTACGACGGATGGGTTTCGTGAGAAGTTCAGGACTGGAAAGCCTATGGACGGTGAAACGGCAACACAGTATGTTGCGCGACTGAGTCATTATTTCGACCGCTGGACTGAACTCTCAAAAATTAAACTAGAGTACGGCGCACTTCGCGAACTCCTAATTAAGGAGCAATTCCTGGGCAGCTGTCACCCTGGTCTGTCGCTTTATTTAAAAGAAAGAAAAGCGAATAACCTGGAAGAAATGATGGATCTCGCAGACCAGTATTTGGAAGCCCAGGGAGGCGAAAATTTGAGCAAAATTGTAAATTCTGCAACCCCACGAAAGCCCGAATTCCGGCAGACACAACCTAGCGTGAAATCAACCCCGAGGTGTTATCTCTGCGGACAACTAGGCCACATCGCACCTAACTGCCGCAAAATTGTAACCAACAATCCATCCGCGTGTTAGAAATGCGGACAGAAGGGCCACAAAGCGATGTCGTGTCCCGGTGCTGACAAGGCAGCTCCGCAGGCGGCATGCGCGAGGACTCCGTCAGAGTCAGAATGTCGCCTGAAGGAAGAAGATGCCGATGGCTTTGTTGAGCTTAAGAACGGCAGGAAAGTCCGCGTGGTGCACGCCCTAGAGGAGGAGGAAGCAGAGAAGGTGGTCCGCGTGGTGCACGCCCTAGAGGAGGAGGAAGCAGAGAAGGTGGTTAATCGGAAGGACAAGAAAATCCGGGTGGTGAACGCCGTAGTACATGCACAACCTGGATCTGCGGTGAATCGGATGCCGGTTTCGAGGGGAAAGATAAAAGGAAAATCAGTTTCTGTGCTACGAGATACAGGTAGCAGTGCCGTAATCGTTAGACGCAGTTTGATTCATGAGAATGATCTAACTGGCGAGAAATGCCCTGTGAGGCTAATTGACGGCTCAATCCAATTACTCCCTGAGGCAAAATTAGAAGTGCAGACGCCATACTATTCTGGGAAACTGACAGCCCTGTGCATGGAACGCCCTATTTACGATTTGGTGTTAAGAAATATCAAGGGCGCAACATTTCCCGAGGATCCTGATCAAAGTCCCGCGCCTGTGCGCTGCAGTGAATCTAAAAAGAAAAAGGCAGGGCGAGGAAAGCAAGGCCATGTGAAGCCGGAGGAAAAGCCCAGAGAAAAGAATGAACAAAAGGAAGCACCTCAGGAGGAAACTGAAAAGAAAGAGACGACTCAGGAAATTAAGCCAGAAATGCCTAGGCCTTCGTTGATTCAGGTAGCCCAAGTGTTTGTCCTACTTATGGGGGCGTTACTTGGGATATTTCACCTTCAGCGGAAGGAATACCGGTGCCCAGGAAAGAACACTATTACAGTGATTCTTTTTGTTGGTCTGTGCGCATTGGCACAGGTTCCCGTGTATCCGTCGGCGCTACTGGTTGTAGGGGCAATTATCGGCACACATTGGTTGTGTGATTTGCAAGAGGATAAGTCATGCCTCTGGGAATTTTCAGTAGCCCGATCGGGGAACATAGAAGCGTGTCAAATGCGAGAGCCTAGAGCGAAGGCAGAATCTCTGGCGGACAGAAGCGTGTCACGCACTGATCGCGGGCTGTAATTACGCTCGGAATTTAGGGTCGTGCGCTTCGCATTTGAAAAGCGGTGTGTTGTTGATTCTTATGTGTATCTGACGACAGCGTGGTGCTATGTTTGTGAACATCATGGCATTGATGTATGAATTTTGTAATGTGTTATTACAGTTTGTGAAATTTGTGCAATGTGTGTGATATGGTCATTTGCCCCATATATTTGTGAGCGCATGCATGTGCGCGCGATGTTCGTGGTTGTGGTGAATATAGTGGGACAATATTCTTTAAGGGAGGGGCAGTGTCACGAAATCGGCGCCCATTTTCGTCAAGCCGGTACGGCGCGAGGCCCGCACGGCGTCGCGTGGAAGGCATGGAGAGAAAAGCCCTTCCCCGCGCGGGAGAGCGCGTAACTTTGTACGCGTTGCCGTGACCCTCTTTCCCATTGCCCGGGGAGAACGGTGGTTCATCAGCCTGGAATGTGCCAGGCCTTTCGAGAAACTTCTATGGGACCTGGCCAATGACGACGCGCGGCTCGACTGGAGGAGAAGAGGGAGCTATAACCAGCGAAGCTATGTGTGTGTGCGCGCTAGCTTTGACGCGTGCTAACAAACAGACGCGGCGCGCCCTATTTAAAGAGAAAGCGCCGTTTGATGAGTCAGTCAGTCAGTCAGTCAGTTCGTCAAGTGTTTTGCGACGTGCTCGCCTGTGTTTCGACTGGACTTCCGGGAATCACCCACTGCTGGCAAGCCCACGGACTTTCAAGGGAGCGGCGCTCGTCTCTTATGGCGGCCACATCGTGACTCTTGAGGCGTCGGACTGCAACAGTGCCCGATGAACAATTTGGTGTTTGTTTATGTAACTCTCTCGTGTTTGATCTGTTGTAAAGCATGTGTTATTGAATCATTCTGTAGTTGCATGCCTAGCGTTTGTATTCTGTGAACCTCTCGTCTTTGTATTGCAAGCGATCTTGTGTATTCCTTTGTACCGTCTCTTGCTGTGCATAAATTGTGATTTGTTTGTTACTTCTGACTCCGACCCTTACTCTGGTTTGAACCGGCGACCGCTGGGCACCAAACGACCACCCCCTTCTGTCACTACAAGGTAGTTGAATTCCGGCTGAGCTTGCCACGCAAGTCGAGGGCATCCCCTTTGCGACCGAAACAGCTACCCCCACTCACTCTAAGGGTGTCTGGGAGTGTGCGCACCGTTAAGGGCGCATCGTTAATAATACCCCCTAATTATTAACGGGTGACACCAAGCTAGTGTAATTAATGGGCTACAAAGCTTTTCAAGGTGCACTTTCACAGTGTGCATCGTGAGGATAGGGAAAAGATAATGCTGCGGCAGAAAATGCCCATTCTTGTAAGCCATGATTGACAGCGCTTAACCACACGGACAGAGTAAAGAACACATAAATGACGAACACAGGTGCTGAACTTCAATTTTATTCTGCAACCACTGATACTCTGCTTATATGCCCACAAAGGCACAGACAAGTGGCGATTTTTGACACTTGCAGCAACAAAAACTAACGTGACAAATAAAAACCGAAAGAAGTACCGAAAGGGCAAACCCGAACGAGGAGAGAACGAAATGTTCAAGTTATCTATTAAGCCGCCAACACATGCAACAGTGGACAAATAAGAGCAAAAAAACAACAACAAATGTGCAAGGGGAGCAGGAAATGGCTAGCAGAGGTAAAGCTAACAATTAGCACAGCAAAACCTTGAGATGAAGTGCACTAAAATTTAAAAAAAACGGGGCATGAACAACAAAAATGAAGCCAACAACTGACATTGCTAAATGCAGAACACAAGCAGTACTGAATAGCTAAACCAAAGAAAATGAACGAAACGCACATGAGCAACAAGGGTGAAGTCAACAACAGGTAACATAGCTAAAGGATGAAAATGAGGTACATAAAACTGAACGAGGAAGATAAGATATCAGCAAACGAATTGCACAAATGTATGAAAGCTAAAATTGCGCTATATCAAACAAATCCAGAAAGAAAGGCAGTCTCTTTCCGAGTGAAATGGAGGGGGTGCTTACATAATCATCCTTGAGGTTCAAAAACTTGGCAGCTTCAATTATTTCACATGTCAGCTTATTCCTTTGTGTTTTTAACAATGTGGATTTATTTTTTCCGAAGATTGGGTGGCATGGCTTTTTTGAGTCGCAGTTCCTGCAGTAGGATGGCAGTACTGAAGGATATACCCGATAAGGCATTTTTATGCTCTATTAGCCTTTCATTGATACATCGGCCTATTTGGCCTATGTATTTGCAGCAAGTCAAATGGTTGGAGTGAACGCCTTCTGCGCATGCTGCTAAGGATTTTTTGTGCCTCTTGCCTTTTTTTTTGCTTTTCGTTGTCATCAATGATCCACCAAAGCTGCAATAGTTGCTTGGGGGCAGAAAAGAACGTCAACTCCTGCTTTCTTTTCACTCTTCTTAAGGTTGTGGGAAATTTGGTCCATGCAAGGAATCACTGCAACCTTTTTGCGTCGCCTGTGCACTTCAGCCAGTGGTTGTTTGTTTGCACTTGGTGTTTTTCAGCACTTTTTCTGCGACAGCGGAGCGGACTTGTAATGGGTACCCTGATCGCGTGAGCCTGCACACCTTTTTCAAGAAGCTTTTTTGCAATTTGTGGTGGCATGACTTGGTCAAGGCATTGATAAGGGCAGACTGGATAATATTTCTTTTGACCAGCTTTGAGCAAATGGAGTCGTATGTTAGGAAGGGATTGTTGCCCCTTGGTCCAAATTCCTAGCACACATAACTGGGTGAAAAGTAGATTCTTGTTCCAGGAAGTGCATGAAATCCTTGTCCGACATTTCGTGCGTTAATTCAAGGGGAGCCACGGCACTCTTAAGGACACTCAAATCTTCAGGCACTTCAAGAAAAAAAGGCTTCCTTGTCACAGTCGAAAAGAACTAAGAAATCATCCACAAAGCGGGAAATGTTTTTAATTTGTGAGTGTTTGAAGCGGTTCCTGAGACATCTGTCATGCATAGCTAAGAACAGATCACTGAGAATGGGGCAATGCATGATCCAATGCAGACCCTGTGCCTTTGGATAAAGTGCGAACCATTTCATTCTACAAATGTTGATTTTAGGTACACATAAAGCACTTCCAAGAAACCATCTGCAGAGACACTACAATCATTCTGGAAAGATACAGCTCCAGGCTTGTCGACAGCTTCACGAAGACGTTTCATGAGGTCATCTTAAGATATAGAATAAATCTTCAACATCTGTAGAAAATCACGTTAGGCTTTCTATTATACCAGTTCAAAAACCTAATGACTTCATCCGCATTCTTTACTAGAAAGGGATCATCGATAGAAAGCAATTTCTGGTTGCCTTGCAAATTTTAGCGACGTCTGTCTGCCAGGTGTCATCCGGAACAATAATGCACAGAGGGCACGGGAGTTATATCTGGCAGAAACACGTCACTATATATTTGCAATGCAACCTGAAATTGGTTTTTATCGATCATTTTTTTCTGGTAAAGAATACAGATGTAGTCATTAGGTTTTTTAACGGGAATAAAAACAAAGCCTACCATGCCTTATCTATAAATGTAAAAGACTTGTTTTATTCTATACCTCAAGATGACCTCATGAAATGCGTTCGCAAAGGTATTGACAAACATAGAACTATATCCTCCCAGAATGAGTGTGGTGTCTCTGTAGATGGTCTCTTAGAATTGCTTTCTGTGTGTCTAAAATAAACATTTCCAGAATGGAATGGTTCACACCTGATCCAAAAGCATGGGATCTGCTCAGTGGTCGGTCTGTTCTTAGTTATGCATGACAGTAGTCTCAGGAATCACTTTGAACACTTGCGAGTTCAAAAAATTTTTCGCTCTGGGGACGATTTCTTAGGTATTTTAGACAGTGGAATGGAAGTCTTTTTTCATGAAGTACCTGAAGTTTTGAGTGTCTTTAAGAGTATCCTGGCTTCCCTTGAATTAATGCAAGAAATGCCGGACAATGATTCCATGTGCTTCCTGGAACTAAGCATCTTTACACACAGTCACGTGTGCTGGGCATTTGAACTGAGGGGCAAAAAGCCCTTCCTATCACATGGCTCCGCTCGTTAAAAGCTGGTAAAAAGAAATATTCCATTCTGTCCTTGTCAATGCCTTGAACAAGTCATGCGACACAAATTGCAAGAAAGCTTGAAAAAGGTATGCAGGCTCACGCAATCAGGGTACCCGTTACAAGTCCTCTGCACTGTCGCAGAAAAAGTGCTGAAAAGCACCAAGTGCAAAAACTGAAGCACTGGCTGAAGCACATAGGCAACGCAATAATGTTGCAGTGATTCCTTACATGCACCAAAGTTCTCACAACCTGACGAAGAGTGAAAAGAAAGCAGGAGTTGACTTTCTTTTCTGCCCCTGAGCAACTGTTGCAGCTTTGGTGGATCATTAATGACATATAAAAGCAAACAAAAACCCGGACCAAGAGGTACAGAAAACCCTTAGCAGCATGTGCGAAAGGCGGTCACTCTAACCCTTTGACTTGCCGTGAGGTATACATGGATCAAACAGGCCGATGCATCAATGAAAGGCTAAAGGAGCATTAAAATGACTTAGATATATCCCCCCCCCCCCCGAATCTGCCATCTGCTGCAGGAAGTATGACTCAAAGAAGCCACGCCACACAATCTTCGAAAAAAAAAAACCACTGTTAAAACACATCGGTATAAGCTGCGATATGAAATAGTTGAAGCTGTCAAAATTTTGAGGCTCAAGGATGATTGTGTAAGCACCCTCTCCATTTCACTCTTGGAAAAAGAGATTGCCTTCCTTTATGGACTTCTTTAATCTTGCTTGGTTTTAGCTTTCTTACATTCATTGAATTAATTTGTTGATATTTTATCTTTCTTGTTTGGTTTTATGCACCTCATCTTCATCCTTTCGCTATGTTAATTGTTGGCTTCACCCTTGCTGCTCATGAACGTTTCCTTCATTTGCTTTGTTTTAGCTATTTATCTAGTGCTCATCTGCATTTAGCGCTCAATTGTTGGCTTCATCTTTCTTGTCATGCACCTTTTCTTTCAGTTTTAATGTACTTCATCTCACGCGTTTTGCTTTGTTATTTGTTAGCTTTACCTCTGTTGCACATTTTCTGGTACCGTTGTGTTTTTTTTGCTCTTATTAGTCTGCGCTTCCACATGTTGTTGGCTTAGAATATGATGTCCCTATTTTGTTCTCCCCTTGTTCGGGCTTGCTCTTACGGTACTTCTTTTCTTTTTATTTGTCACAAGTGTCGAAAATCGCCACTAGTTGGTGCTTTTATGGGTATATAAGCAGAGTATCGGTGGTTCCAGAATAAGGTTGAAGTTCAGAGCCTGTTTTCATCTTGTATGTGCTTGCTCTGTCCGTCTGGTTAAGCACTGTCAATCATGAATCAACACCACTAGCCTGACGTTTTCTATCCTTGCACCTTGTGAGTTCCTTCTAGCAGGTGAGAAAGGAGCTGGTGGCAATGATTACAAAATAAGCTTGGGAGCTCAGCTGACCATCTTTGTGGTAACCCCTTCATATGTTTATTTTTGAGTGCTTTGCTTGAGGCCATTGACATAAAGGGGATCATACCTTAAAATAGCAGTATTTAATGAAAGTTACAAAGCCTCGGCAGCAAAACAAATATGGTATATAACAAATCAAGCCACAGATAAAAAACAAAGGTATAATCATTGACATTTTAGCAACTAGGCACTCTTTTTGTTTCTAGGCCCACCCAGTACAGAAGCTACCTTGTTCTTTAAAAGCGACATTTCAGCAGTCATCACCTTTTCTTTGAAGTTGCTCTTGAGCGAAGATAAGCCTTTCTGCTTTGGCACTGCCTTAAAGTTGGGGCTTTTGTTCAGCCATCCTATCTGAATCCTGCTTTGCCATGCCTTTGCCTAATAAATGTGTCTGACACATTAGGGCTCAGGGCAGCCCTTATCTCACCCCCTGTTATGAACAGGCTGTCACTAAGAGGCAAACAATTGTAAATTCAATTCGGTTGCTTTTTGGTGAGATAGCGGGAAGCATCTTTGATTTGGTCTTCATCCCAGTAAGTATGTATGATTATGCCCTCTGAAGCCTCAGCCACTCAAGTTGCTTTTCTGTAGTGCGCTCACCAGTGACGTCCCTATAATTAAGACTCTTGTCTCTTAAAGTATCACGGCAGCCTTATAGGTCCGTAGCCATGCTGAAGCTCTAAGCAATGCTAGCTGATAACTGTCCATTTTACAGATTGAGAAAGCATTCACACCACAAAGTGAGAAGCGAACGATCCATAAATGGGTGTGTTTGGCCAATGTTTAAATTGCATTGTTTCATTTGTTTGCTGTATAGGACTCTTCAGAACATAAAATATGAGCAAGGCTGTTTGTCTACTCATGCTGCCTGTTCATCTGAAGTGTGCTAATGTGGAGTAACGTCCTTAAGAAAGGACAGTGTAGCAGATGTGGGCATGCTATTCAACCCATGTACAACCTTTCGTGTGGCACTGAAACACAGAAAAGTCTCCACTCAAGCACGCGGGTTAAGGTTTGGGTGCCGGTATCATCTGAGGTAAACGATTCGATTATTTCAGTTAAAGGCAAGTGTACCACCTTAAAGTCATGGTTGATTGCTTTAGTGGCAAGCAAAGTGCTTAGTTGAGTAGCAACACAGGCTCGTGACCAATCACTTTGTGGCTAAGTGCAGTTACTACAGGCCTACTATTACCTTCCATGCTATGTGTGTGTTAATTGTTGCAGTCCTTATTGGTTCTTGAGAGAATGATCTGTGTAGGTAATTGCATAAAATTGGTCACTTCCTTATTTTGACAACACATTTATTGCTATTGCTGTCATGCAGTATGTGACACTGATTGAGTGTAGAGTTCTCAAGCACTTCCTTCCAGCCAATGCTTGGTTTAATAATTTTGTTGTCATTGTCTTGTGTTGTTAGTGATAATAGCTAGTGAACTGGTTGATGTGCCCTTGCAGCAGGTGTGTGTGCTTCTGCTTCGCAGCACATGATAATGAGTAATTTTTGTTTATAAGTCACTGTATCCGTTCTGTTCCCAAACATATAATTGTACTCAAGGGGACTCAATCACAGTTCTGCAATGCTTTTTTTTTGTAAGCCACTATAGTTGACTTTACATTATATTTGAGGATGTCATGTATTCTTTCCTTGACTGTTATAGTGTATATCAGTGGGTCTCTTAGATTATCTTAGAATGTGCAGGCAGGTGCTAATTTCAGCTGATTCGCAGTGCCCATCTGTTGCATCATTAACTATCACTGCATACCTATTTTGTATGTGTGACATTGTCTCCCATCACATATTTTACAAGATCAGATATTTGTTCCGTATTGATCTTATTGAGCTCAGATTTGCGAATTATATTTCATCTGTCAAGTTCTAGCATCAACTTATTTTATAGCATTGTTCGAGGACCTTCTCGAGCGTTAGAGCAGACCTCAACTCCGTGTGCACTCAGGCATGTGCATTCATGCAAGCATATCGTCAGCATGTGACACACGGTCCGAGTGTTTGGTATTTACTTTTGCAGCGCAGTGGAAAGGATATGCTTTGGTTATTGCTCAGAAATATTTTAAGATGTAACACATGCATGCACTATCACGTTTAACTTGATTCATTAAAGTGGTCACGACAGCTAACAACCGAGCATAAACTAGTTATTGCATTTCACTCCTCACACGTTAAATTATAAATCCTCAAAATTTGAGCTCATTCGGTGCAGCAGATAGTTTTAAAAATAATTTTTATTATTATTGAAATTGGCTTTCTGGTCTGGCAACCATTGGCCGCTGACGTCATGAGATATCATTCCCATGTCGTCTGCTATTCGCGATGTAGGCTATGTAGTCTACACTTTTGCATTCATTCTTGGATGGTAAAAATATTTAATGATAAAATATGAGCAAAAATATTTTATTCGCATATTCTTTTTTCTTTGAAAAGCCTTTACTATAATATGCGACTTTAGTGATCCTCGGACTTATTTTGGGCTTTGTCTAGAGATTGCCGAGGTGGCCGAAATTGACGGGCTCATACTGTATAATTTAGCATACAATCAAAAGTATATTGTCACGACTCAAGCCACTGGGAGCCGTGAAGGTACAAGTTGACGAAGACCAGAGAATAAGGTCGGCTTCTGATTTCGATTACAGAGTCCAGCACCAGTGCGCCTCTCGAGCCAACAACCACTTCGTCATCGTCGGCACAAGGCACGAAAGCCGTGCGGCGCTAGGCACGTGGCATTATTCCCCCCCGTGAAAGAAAAACATCCTCCCGATGACAAAGTGAGAGGAGAAAAAAAATATGAGGTGTGAGGTGAACTTTACAATAACTCAAGGTCTCACTTGCAGGAAGCGCTTAGTCACGCGAAAAGTACGGCTTTAAGCGCTCCACATGCACAATTTCAGGCCGCCGACGCCGAACACTGACGGTCACAGTTCCATCTGGAATAACTGTAATTAACGCTGTTTAAGCGGCGCAGGACTTCATAGGGTCCGAAAATACCAGTGGAGCAGTTTTTCGCACAAGCCTTTGTGGCGCACGGGGGTCCACACCCACACTTGGTCCACTAGTTCGTAGTGGACTTCCTGTGCCGAATTTTATAGTGTCGAGCGTCAATGGCATGCTGCTCCTTGATGTGCAAACGGGTCAGCTGAAGGGCTTGCTCGGCCTGTTCTGTGAAATGAGTGGCATCAGGTTAGACCGCTTATTCCCCGCACGGGAGAATCACCTCCAACGTCGTGTGGGCCTCCCTGCTATATACGAGACGGTACGGCGTAAACTATGTGGTTTCCTGCGGCGCCATATTGTAGGCGAAGGTGACATACGGCAGGATCTCGTCCCACATTTTGTGTTCAACGTCGATGTACATTGAGACCATGTCCGCCAAAGTTTTGTTGCGTCGTTCCGTTAGTATCTGAGGCTAATACGCTGTTGTGCGATGCTCTGTATGGCTGAGAGTTAAGGTCTCCCGCTGTAGCCGAGCTGTAAGCGCCTTTCCTCTGTCAGTAATGGTGGTCGACGGTGCACCGTGTTTGAGCACAATGTCGTTCATAAAGAATCGAGCATCTTCGCCGGCAGTACCTCGGGCAAGGGCCTTCGTTTTCGCTTAGCGTGTTAAGTATTCTGTAGCGACTACGATCCACTTGTGTCCGCTCGAGGATAAAAGAAATGGGCCTAAAAGGTCTATGCCCACTTGCTCGAAGGGTGTGAGGGGTGGTTCGATAGATTGTAACATGCCGGATGGCTTGAGCGCGAGTTTTTTTCGCCGTTGGCATTGTCGACAAGTCTGTACGTAACGTCTAACGCTCGGAGAAAGATGTGGCCAGTAATAGTTCTGCCAGACTCGGTTTAGGGTGTGTGTAAAGCCAAGATGACCTGAAGCTGGTTCGTCGTGGCAGGCCAGGAGGGTTTCGTGCATTAGATCAGCCGGTATGACTAGCAGGTATGTTTTTGCATTTAATGTAGAATTTTTATAAAGCACCCCATTGCAGAGGCAATACGACGACAGCCCCCGAGCAAGATACCGGGTTATTGCAGGGTGCCCACCTTCAAGATTGTCAATAATCAGTCACAACTCGGAGTCGGCACACTGTTTGGAAACGAGGTCGGACGTAGTGACTGTTCCAATGAAGCTATCGTCGTCGGTGGCATCTGACAAAGGAGGGCCGACGGGAGCGGGACAGGCTATCAGCATCGGTGTGCTTTCGGCCAGACTTATAACATCCAAATCGAACTCCTGCAGGCGCAATGCCCAACGTGCTAAGAGGCCACAAGGATCCTTTAAGTTTTTCAGCCAACACGAGTGATGGTCAGTGATGACACGAAACGGTCGGCCATAAAGGTACGGGCGGAACTTTGCAGCAACCCATACTACCGCCAAACATTCTTTTTCAGTGGTGGAATAGCATCCGTGTGTAACTCTGTGTCGGCATCATCATTGAAATGTGTCAGAATCGGGGGTGACTGGAGCCAGCATCGTAACTCGTCGAAAGCCATCTGTTGCTCGGCGCCCCGGGAAAGTGATGCGTCATCTCGAGTCAGGAGTGTCAGAGGGCTGGCCATTTGTGCAGTTTTTGATAAAGCGATGATAATAGGAGGACAGCCCCAAAAACTCTTGGACTGCTTTTTGTGGGCGGGGACGGGAAAGGCAGCAACGGCAGCAAGTTTCTCAGGCTCAGCTCGGATGCCATCAGCACTCACGATGTACCCAAAAAACTTCAATTCAGTGAACCCGAAGTGGCACTTTTGAGGCTTGAGAGAAAGGTTGGCAGACTGGACGTCTTCAAGAACAGTTCTCAGGCGGTGCAGGTGTTCCATGAACGTCGGTGAAAAGATGACCACGTCGTCGAGATAAACAAGACATATCTGCCACTTAAGACCTGTGAGCAGTCCATCATCCACTGGAAGGTGGCAGGAGCGCAGCAGAGCTCGAATAGGAGAATGTGGAATTCATAGAGCAGGCCTGGTGTTATGAAGGCAGTTTTCTCATGGTCCCTCTCATCAAGTTCGATTTGCTAGTAATCACTCCTGAGGTCAATGGAGGAGAAGTAGTTGCTCGGCAAAATCGGTCGAGAGAGTCGTCGATCCGTGGCAGCGGATAGACGTCCTTCTTTGTCATACTGTTAGGTTTGCAATAGTCAACGCAGAAATGAAGTGTTCCGTATTTTAACGAGGACTACAGGCGACGACCATGGGCTGCTTGAAGATTTATTGACGCCATCGGCGAGCATCTCCTTGACTTGCTCTTGGATAGCATCTCTCTCCCGAGGAGACACACGATAGGGCTGCTGATGGATGGGTCGAGTGCCTTCATGCGTGACAATTCGATGTTTGCAGCACTTCAGACGAAGACGTGAAGTCCGCACCAAACTCCAGCATTAGATCCTGGAGTTGCCTTTTTTCAGCATATTAAAGGCTGGAACTGATGTCGACAGCGTGTACGGCATCATCCGGTTCGATGCTAGGCGTAGCTTTCTCGAAAGCAAAACATTCGGCGACTTCCTGCAGATGATCGACGTAAGCGATGACATTGGTGACAAGCACCTCCATCTCTCTCTGCAACAAAAGAAACAAAGACCTCTTGCCACAGAAACTCCCAAAGCGAGTGAGAGGGAGACAATAGGCTCAACAACACAGAGGCCGTGATGTGGCTCGTCACAGGTAACTCTGGCGAGGATGCTGGCGCGTGGTGGCACTGTGAGGCTATCATCGGCAACTCGCAGCGTGCAGTGAGACCCATGGTACTCATGCTTTTCGGTGGCCAGTTTGGCAGAAAACATCACCAAGTAGATTGGGAGATTTATAGTGGCACCGTGCTCATGAAGGAAGTCGATGCCAAGAATAACATCGCGAGAGCATTTGCGTAGAACAAGAAAAGTCGCGACAAATGTGTAGCCTCGCACCGTAACCCGGGCTGTACACATGCCCAGTGGTGCAACCACATGTCCGCCTGCCATACGTATGTCTGGTCCGTTCCATGGCATCATCACTTTTCTCAGTGTCCTTGTAAGCCGCCAGCTAAGGATAGAATGATCGGCTCCCGTATCAACTAAAGCGCTGACCTCCTTCGTGTCGGCAATAACGGGGATGTTCAGGGAGACCCGGCCAAGACTAGGGCCTGTCGACGTCTGTTTAGAGTAAAGTGAGCGATGTGGCGGCGGAAGCTGGACGGCAGTTAGGTGGTTGGCGTCGGGACGATTCAGTGTGGACGGCAGGTTGGAGGGAAGGGTCCGATGCGGTGGCGGAAGCTGGGCGGCAGTTGTGTAGTCTGTGTTGGGGCGATTTGAGCGACGTGGCGGTGATAATTGGTTGGCGATGCGGACGAAGTCGGGGCGATCTGGTTTGTGCGGCGAAAACTGGACAGGAATTCGGCGTTCGACGTCGGGGCGAATCGAGCGGTGCAGCAGTGGAAGCTTTGCGGCGAGTCGGTGTGCGGCGGCCTCGACCCAAAAGGTCGCCGGAGCTAGTTTTCCCGACAAGGGCTCGAGGAACCACGGTGTCCAACGGTATACCGTGGCCCAGAGGGCGTAGATTGACGAGGCGAAGGCGAGCGCGACTCGCGACGAGGAGAATGCAGCAGACTATGCTTGTGAGTGACGTACTCGGCGATGTCCTGAGGCCGCTGACCAGGCCGTGGACGAGGGCTGTCAAGAGAAAATCCTCTAGGCCCACTTGGCGATAAGGGCACCGCTGATAGAGGTGACCTGCCTCGCCACAGTGGTAGCAAAGAGGGCGGTTATCTGGAGCGCACCAGAGATCAGTCTTCATGGGCACCTGGCACCGATCGGCGCAGAGGGGCAGCGATTCTGCAGTTCACACAGCGACCTGAGGTCGCTGTGCGGTGGTGGGTGGGTTCCACATGAGGCCGGAAAAAAGCTGGTCTTTAACTCCATACATCAGCTGCCGCACCCTCTCCTCACTCGTGGACGGGTCAGCGCGATGGCAGAGACGCATGACGTCTTCAACGTACATTGCGACCCCTTTGTTCGGACGCTGAACTCGAGAGGTCAGGCTACGCTCGGTGTTCTCTCGGCGGTGGCTGTTGGCGTATGTACCGAGGAGCTGGCTTTGTAGGGCCGGTTACGTAGAGAATGTGGCCTCGCGGTTCTCGAACTATGTCCCAGCAGCGTCCTTAAGGCTGAAGTAGACGTTTCACATTTTCGCAGCGTCGTCCCAGCCATTAAACGTCGCGACCTTTTCGTAGTGAGCTAGCCAGTACTCGGCCGTCTTCAAACTGCTCACCGTGAAATGGCTTAGGGGTACGTGGGGTCTAAAGAATGAGTCAGGATGAAGGGGTGGAAAGGACAGTCATGGTACGGGCGAACGGTGTCGTTGCCATAGCTAGGGTCTCTTCGTCAAGAGGGAAGGCCTTGGGGGGGCGAGCCTCGGAGCCGCCGGCTTGTACAATGAACAGGAGTGGTGACGAGAGGCGGCCATGTCGGGTCATCAGCAGGAGAAGGGATCATCGATGGCACCCCCACCAGTGTCACAACTCAAGCTACAGGGAGCAGTGAAGGTACACGCAGACGAGGACCTGAGAATAGGGTCGGCTTCTAGTTCCGATCAGAATCCAGCACCAGCGCGCCTCTCGAGCCAACAACCACTTCGTCGTCGTCTGCACTAAGCACGGCAGTCGCGCGGCGCGAGGCATTATTATTCTTACGCTATGAGATTTAGCTTATTTTAGCAACAAGCGCTCCCGCATATGAAAAGGTACGTGTCTATTTTTTCTGCCGTGTACCCGCGCCACGAAAGTGAGGAAGAGTTAGCATTATGTTCCTGATTGCTGAGCTACTGTCGTCGCTCTTTCGGTCCAAAAACTAAGAATAAACAAGCATTACTATGAGGCGAGAGCATACCTTGCGACATTAAAAGAGCGGACAAAACTTTTGAACGAAGCGGGACCTCTTGACGACCTTGCGCTGATCAGTTCCGTCGGCATTGTGGTGCCGAAAATCTTGCACTGCAGTGATAGGCGACCGCTGGTCGTGCTGGCGTCGTCGCCGGCGTAATGCGAAATATCATGCGTAGATAAGCTAAGGAAACTGCGCAGCCCACTGACTGAAACCGTGCTTTATGCTGAAGAAAGCATGCCTTATTCTATATTGCTTTTGTGCGGTAGCATCTTCATCAAGCACTTTCGTATGAGGCTTGGCCACTGAGTCAATCAACTCCCCCCTCCCTCCAAAAAAAAAGATGTGTCCTTCGATATTGCAGCCTGCATTTCAGACGACACTCGACCGTGCATAGTCTCACCTTCACATCCGCGTATAGTCTGCTGTCCGCAGTAATAAGAATGTTTTTAATATTAAAGCACCTCTACTTTAATAAAAAACTAGTAGCACACCTCTGATTAGAGTTCATTATGTAGTTGGGGCTGGCACAAAAGCAGCCAATGGTGTGTGCTGTGCCTTCACTGTGGGGAACAACCGCTAGCATGACCAGCGTGACACTACGGGCTTGAATGTTGGTTTCCATGCATGATCGCTCACATGGGGAAGATTGGGAAAAAATAAGGTGATAGATTATGGATGCATTTGACATTTCTTAAGTATTTCTGAGTGTTTTCCAGAACACTTTCTGTTTTCACCAATCAATCAATAAAGCAGAAGTAGATGAGTTTCTGGAACACTCGTACTTTTTCCATGATCCAGCGAAGGTTGGCAATCTGATCTCTAGTTCCTCTGCCCTTGCGAAACCCAGCTTGCACGTCCGGAAGCTCCCGATCCACATACTGCTGTAGCCTACCTTGGAGGATTTTCAGCATCACCTTGCTAGCAGCCGAAATAAGCACGATCGTGCGGTAGTTTGAACAATCTTTGGCACTGCCTTTCTTTGGAATGGGGATGTAAGCTGACCTCCTCCAATGCTGTGGTCACTGCAGGGTTGTCCAAAATTGCTGACATAATATATACAGAACGTTAGCAGCATCGTCATGGTTGAGGTTTTGAAGCAATTCAGCTGGAATGCCATTAATTCCGCTAGCTTTGTTCTTAGCGAGGCTGGCTAAAGCCCATTCAACTTCACTCTTCAGGATGCCCGGCTCGAGATCAGTAATCACAACTGTCTTTTGTTGGGTTTGCACTTCCGGGTCCTTCTTGTACAGTTCTGTGTGTTCCAGCCACCTCTTTATCTCTGAGGCTTCAGTGAGGTCCCTGCCTCGTTTGTCCTTTATCACGCCCAGCTTAACTCAGAAGCTTCCTTTGATATCATTGATTGTCTTATACAGAGCTCTTGTGTTCCTCAATTGGCTGTTGTCCTCAACTGCTTGGAACGGTATGTTCAGGAAGGCATTCTTATCACTTCTTGCTATTTTCTGAAAATCCGCATTGAGAACCTCGTATCTTTCTCTTTCCCCCATAATTTTTACCGTCCTTTAATCAGCAATTTGCAAAGCCTCTTGAGATAACCGGTTTGCTTTCTTGCATTTCTTTTGCTTTGGAACTACCTTAGTAGCAACTTGTTGTATTTTATCACGAACATCAGTACACATCTCTTCAGGCTCTGTCTTCTAGATCTAATTCTTGAAATCGATTCCTCACTTCCACAGCACATTCTGATGGAATTTGATCCAGATCATACCTGAAAGGCCTTCTAGTTCTCTGCGTTTTCCTCAATCGAAGCTTAAATTTGGCAACAAGAAGCTGATGATCGGTGCCACAATCGGCCCCAGGCCTTGCTTTTACTGCTTGTATAGCGCTTCTCCATCTCTGCCGGCAAAGAATATAATCAATCTGATTCCTGTACAGACCGCCCGGTGAAGTCCATGTGTACAGGCGCCTCTTGTGTTATTAAAAATGAGTATTCGCTATTGTCAGGCAGTTTTCTTGACAAAACTCTATTAGCATCTGCCCACTTCATTTATCTCACCAAGACCGAACTTGCCTGTAATTCCTCGTATTTCTTCACTCCCCACCTTGGCATTCCAGGCCCCTATGAGAAAAAGGACGTCTGATAATGGTGTGCGGTCGGGAAGGCTTTGCAGGTCAGCATAAAATCTCTCAACGTTAGCTTCTTCAGCAGTAGTGGGTGGTGCATAGACCTGGATAACTGTTATGTTGCAAGGGTGACCTTGGATTCAAAGTGAAATCATTTGGTCGTTTTTGGGGTTGCACCCTAGCACTGCGTTGCCCATTCTTCCGTTTACTATGACAGCGACCCCATTCCTTCTCCTGGATTCGTGCCCACAATAAAAGACATAATGGTCGCCGCAATTAATTCTCCCATTCCGGACCACTTGAGCTCGCTGATACCCAAAATATCAATGTTCAATCTGCCCATTTCTCGCTTGACGACATTCAGTTTACCTTGCGTCATAGAACTTACATCCGACGTTGCTATATGATTTATCTCCTTGCAACATCGAACTTTCCTCTCGCTTCCCGACACATCCACAACTGGGTGTCCTTTTGGCTTTAGCCCAGCCGGTTCATTCGTCCTGGAGCTACTAGGAATCGCCCTTTGTTCATCCCCAGTAACATGTGGGACGCCTTCCAACCTGGGGGCTCATCTTCCGGCGCCTTATCATTAATGTTATTGTGACTGGTCATAGTGTTTTCTTGGCAGGAAATACTGGAGTGGGTTGCCATTACCTCCTCCACCGAATCACATTTCGTCAGAACTCTGCCCTGACCTGTCTATCTTGGGGGGCCCTACACAGCAGAGCTCAGGACTTCGAGTTTCGCAAGCCCCTCCGCCATGACAAGGCGGAGGGGCTTGCGAAACATCAGTCCCATGAAGGGGACTGATGTTGTAAATCGATGCAAAGTAAATGAGAGCTCCTGTCTTCACTTACCAAAAAGTTATCCTCAGGGGATCCATGTTAGCTTTAGAATACAAGCGAGACGCAAAACATGCAGCCTGGTTACTTTTGGCAAAAACGGTACATGCACTTATTAATGTGCTTTCTCGAGTACGTACTGGGAGCTGCAACCCGTGGCAATGCTCGAGAAGGTCCCCAAATAGCAAGTCAAGTAAAATAAGCTGAGTACGGACTTAAGAGATGAAACATATTTTGCGAATAAATCGATTTAATGAGCATAGTACGACGCAAACTTCTGCACTTGTAAATGGTGAGAAGAGATATGTTGCCTCACATACACGAAATAAGTAAACAATGTCAATGAAAAGACACACATGATGTCCACACGACTGGCAGAAATAAGCACTATCCTCGAGATCGTACGAGATGTGTTCAATGAAGTACCGCACATGCTCATATCACTTTTGTCGTCTGCTAGCTGCACAAGCGCCGCCCGCACTAAATCATCCTTGTGAGCGTCTGGCATTTTTGTGCGACAGGCATTGATTTTTGGTGTTCGTTTGTGTGTCATCACGAAGCCGCATGAGATAGCTGAATTGCCAGGAGTTCCTTACGATTGAAGGGTGAGATGGCAATCAAGCCCTACCGTGTCGCACTTTTGTACAATGTTGCTAAAGCAGGTATATATATATATCTGTCAGGTTGTCTTTCAGATAATGTGGTAGCTTATCACTGTATGCTAATGAATGTTTCATATAAATGGATCAGTGACGAAGCAAATAGCAGTATGGAGTTACGAAAATGAGGCTCACCTTATAGAAATGTAGACTGGGGATAGTCACACTACCATATTATACCCTTAAAGGCGGACTTTAGGCATCCGTCCAGGTTTTAAAAATAATTTTAGTTTGTCCGAGGTCTGTTTTAGGCGCCTGTGTTCCCTCCGTATTTGGTTTTCATTTATGATCATCATGTGGATTTAAGGTGGTGTCATTTCTCGCAAGGGTGGAAGAACGGGCTATGTGCTGGTTCATATTGGGAAAAAATGATACCACACTCTTGAGACATGGATATGCGCTGTGTTGTCATTTTTTTGTTGATGTCTCAAAAATGGCCTGTTATTTTTTCTCATGCTCTATTCTTACTGAGCTTTTTCATTTCACCTCAGATGTATGACCTACAGTAATGAAGAAGGACATGCCTTTTTTATGCCTTATTACTTATTGTTGTGGTAGTTTTTTATTATGTCTATATCCCTGTGTTTTAGATAAAAAGAACGCCCAAGGTCGCCCTGCTTTGTTGTATTGAACAACAATGCACCGTAAAGTCTTCCCGCTGTCAAAAAGTGCATGAACATCAGAGCATATCCTGCCTTCCATGATCACTGTCAAAGAAAGTGTCTAGTATGCAGAAATAATACAGCGGTAGGCATAGCTAGTGAAGTTAACTGTCGCCTGACCACATACCCACAGGCTACGAGGTCAGCCAGTCAGTGTATGTGTGTAAAGGCTGATGTGTGAGCAGCATTAGGGTAGCAGTAGCTTCTCTACACTGCCAGGAAATCGATCACTGAGAGGGCTTTAATTAGTTTGAATACTTGTCACGCAGTATGCTTTGTTGGTCCTATTACATTGCAATACATCACCTTCTTAGTTGGATCTCTGCCTTCTCCACTACTACAGAGTGTAGGTAGCACATAGCAAATAGTCTGCACCTTTCTTGTGTCGGTAGATTAGTGTGTTACCAGTCTGTGCAGATGTAATTGAGCGGAAAGGTTGTTTTGTGGTTCAAGCAACAGCGATCTGATATCACTTCACTTAAAGCTTGATGGGCTGGTGGAGTGAATTACAAAACGATTACATGTACAGTCGTGCCCCGTTAATATAGACGACCCGAATTATATACAGTTTTTCTGGGGACGAAACCTTTTCAATGTATTTATGCCTCGTTAATATGGAAACTTGCTGTCCGGACAATGGACAGGGGAAGAATGCACGCGCCCCACTTAAGCCCATGTATTTTTGTCTCGTTAATCTGGACAGTGCTTGAAAAAAAAGCAGAGTCTGAACGGAAGGTAAAGAAGTGCGCGCCGCCCGCGAACCTATGCGACAGCCGATACGGCGGGATGCCTGAACGAGTCGTGTGGGGTTGCAAAGAACCAAAGCGGGCGTATCGCCGTTCTAAGGGAGCGGGAGCGCAAGAGCGGAGAAGAACGTACACAGTAAAGCGAGGGTCAGCGTAAGAAAGACCCCAAAAGGGGGGAACCAGGAGATTTCTGGGTGCAGCGGAAGTGCTGCCGCAGTCGGGAAAACAGCAACATGTGGTTGCAATAAATTCTGCTGAACGTGAACAGAGAGGCCGGTAAAAGCGTAAGAAAGAAATGACAGGAAGAAAGAGAAGTGCCTACAGTGGCGGTGGGAACTGAAGTTTTCTTTCCCAAAGCGCAATTTGTGTTCCATGAAGCCGTTAACGCTTTTCGGTGAGAGTTACGACACACTCACAAAGTAGAGCGACAAAATGAAGGCGACGTACGAACACGCAACCGAGACCAGGCTTCCCGTTCTGGACGCGCTTCCCTCTCATGCTCCCGGTTTTAGTCCCTGTTGCGCTGCCGAACTGCCAAACTATGCACACTAGGCGCTCCGTATGTCGGCTTCGGTTTGAGTCAACGATGCGGCCTTGACAAGGTCTGAGCTCTTCATAGTCGGCTAGCCGTCGTTCTAAACTGTACTTCAGCTTGCAGTGTTTGCTTTACGGGAGCACATAAAAACGGCGCGAAGAAGATGGGATGTTCGATAACCCTCTGCATAGCACCTTGCCAACTTGACTCCCTTGCTTCCTTACAGAAACAGTACAAGGCAAAAAAAGAAAGAATCAGAAGAACGAAAAGGCAGAAAGGTTAACAGGCAAAAATGTGCACAGCATCAGGAGCCTGTAACCCTCAACTTGAGTCTGGCTTTTGGCATATGCTGGAGTTAAACGCAAAAGAATAGAGCTAAACGCAGGCGTGAGGAAATCTGTGAATATATGCGGCAAAATCCATCTCAGTCAATCCAAGCTGCTAGGGACTAGTATCGACAGCTCAGCTGTTTCCTCGCCTCAGGAGAATCTCAAGCAGCTACCTACACTGTGAAAAAAATTGGTCAAAATGACGGAAAATTCTTGGCAGCTCTATTTCCAAGCATTATCCGTCATTTCAACTTATTGTGCTTTTAGTCATTTTGATGTTTACTTGTCAAACTGGAATACATTTAAGCCGTCAATATGACAATTGACCATCATTTCTAAATGACTGTGCATTTCTTCATTTCGATATAATGTACTTAAGTTGGAAATATGACAGTTGATCGTCATTCTGAAATGACGGTTCATTTCATTATTTGGTATAATACACTTATGCCGTCAGTATGATGGCTGGCTGTCATTCCCACATGATGGTGCTGTTATTCATTTTGACGTACTGCTTATGAACCAGGAATACAACGGAGTCATCAATGTGCCATTGTACAATGTGCCGTCATATTGACGGTTACTGTGTCAGCCTGAAATACATTTAAAGCGTCAAAATGACAACTTGACATGTTTTCACTTCATGGTCCAATGACATTAAGCACTTTTTTGTACAGTACAGCATCAGTTCAAGATTTTTTATCGTTCAACATAAAGCATATTTAAGCCATCAATATAAACCTATAAGAATCCATCAATATCATTTCAGCTATTTGAATCTGAAACACATTTATTTACAATTTCCTATAGCCTCGGTTGTAAGAAGCTGAGCAAAATTTAAGTTAAACTTTGTGCCGCTCTGAAATCGAGCCTCAAGAGCAAAGTTCAACTGCTTCTCTTTGTCATTTGGATCTGTTCCTCTTTACTTTTAATCAAGGACTTCCACTGCTGCTGCTGTCAAGCTGCAGACTGACTCGCAGAATATCTTTAAATAAGTCACAAAAATTAGCACTTTCAAAAAACCTTTATTGTTATAAATGCGATAAAATGTAATGTAAAAATACACTTTGAACTTGCAGCTTGCTGCTCGCAGATTCTTCCCAAAATCATGCATGGTGTATCTAGAAAACAGAATATGACGTATACTCATATTAGATACATGATCATATTAAGGATATTTAAATAAAACAATATGGGGCCATAAGAAAAGCATCCAACATATGCTGAAACTAACTTCGGATATAAAAAATACAAACATTCAACACGTGGGCAACTTCTGTTACCATCATTGCATACCAGTAATTTCTATAAAATGAGACAACAGAAATCTGTCCAACTCGTATTTATGAACTTTGAGTCATTTTGTCTAGCCTCTTCCCTGATTCTGCGAGAGATTGTGATTTTGTCAAGCTAGCCCGACATTCCAGTTTCCAAGTCCACTTATCCCAGCTATTATTTCCCAAAGCCTTAGAAAATAAACAATTTGAACAGAGATGAACCACAAAAGTTGAGATGACAGTCAAATTCTTTATAGTACCGTAGTTCAGGTAAACATTTTACACTGTCGGAAGGAATGGCTTCATTTTCTCACTTCATTACCATTTCATCTCTAAACCATTGAGATTATATTCATGCAATTACTTTTATGTTTCCCATGTGAAGGCAACTATATTGGTCAATTTTCTTCCTTTGCCTGATTCTTTCAGTTAAAGAACACAAACGCTTTAAGTCCATCTTCGATCCTAATAATAATAATTCCTCAAGGTCAAACTTTCACTTATGGGGCACTTCATAAGCTGCAATTTAGGCACAGTCTTAGTTGAATGCATCAGTACCATCTCACTCAACTGGCCAGCTCCGAGAAACAAATTGTCCCTCCCGCAAGGCACATTTGCAACCGCCACAAGACCGGCAACCAACTTTTCAGATTCACTGGGGCTGCAGGAAGGTTAGAAAAATCAAATTGTGTACAAAAACATGACTTTACATAAACTTCCAATTGCCAACATGGTGGAGCAAGAGATTCGCAGTTTTGTTTCTGTTCTGATGCTTGATGCTTGATGCTTCTGTTCTGATGCCATCAAACAGTTTCATGATGGCATGGTTGATCCAACTGCTCAAAAACTAGAGATGAAATTCTATTTATTTCCTAGCAACTAAAGGGCTTTATCCTTATAGTAACACTTACGTCTTAAATATGTAACCAGTACAGAAATTACAACACCTGATGAAAAGATTTTTTTCCATCATTTGAAACTCATTTACCTCTGCAAAAACACCATAGCGAGAGCGCGCCAGGTGGATAGGAGATATTGAACACGAAGAACGCTCGAAGTAGTAGTGCCATTGCTTTCTCCATGCTTGCAATGCTAAAGCACTCTTCTTCATCTACAGCACAACTCGATGGATGTCCCCCATGTCTGAGCCTGCATGTGAAAAACCACATTACTTCACATAAAACTTCATCACGGGTGCACAAAACAATTATGATTTGCAACAAACTTTGCATAAGTACACAGACAAATATGAAATGAATCTCAAGAATAATAACATACAGGACTATTGTTTCTATATAAATATAAACTGTCCATTTGTAAGATGAGCAAAAACTCTCAGCATGGTGCAACCCGCCTTTCTTGATTTAGAACAAGTTTTTCTAGCAAGAGCACTGCTTCTACAAAATGAGGCTATCTATTAACAAGAAAATGTAATAATATATGTACACAAAATAGACTCGATTGGAAAATGACTACTGACAGACCATAAGGATTACAGCTACAACTTTGCCCATCTAAATAAAAAAAATGTTTACAATATATTCTAATTCTAGAAACAAAATTATTTAAAGGTAATAGCACTGCGAACTCATACTATATTTGACTTTGTTTTGGCTCAAGAGAAGATGCCCCTGCGGCCGAAGAAAGACAAAACCTTGTTATCAAACACCTTTCTCTGCGCATGCGATCATGGTGGCGGGGCTGCCACGCAGACGGCTCTCTGGGCAAAACGCAGCAGCGGGCTGCTCTATGTGATGTTGACTGGAGTCGTGTAACGCTTGGCACGCGGTTTTTTTCCGCGCGTACGTTCGCCTACTTAAGTACAGAGAAAAGCTGGCTGAGGCTTTCAGCGAACATCGTCCCAGCAAAAAGCAAAAGAGACAGAAGGTATTGTTATCAAACACCTTTCTCTGCGGACTGCAGGTGGTCACGCGGTAGACGAAAGACAAGCTGGGGCACCATGGCCGCACTGTGGCCCGCAGCGACGAGGCCCCAATATAGTCCGACGTAACGCACGCGCGCGCGCACGTCGGCCTCCGCGACGTTACGTCGGCGAAAAACTGAGGTCTATAGTCCAACGTCACGGCGTGATGGACGTAGCGAGCGCGAGCCGACGCGGCCCAACGTCGCCGACGCGCAAATAGAATCTCGCCTATTTTTCGCCGACCGCGTCAGCCGCGTCGGCCACGCATCCCAGCATTCCTCACGCGCAGTGAAGATGGCGGCTTGCATGTAGACAGCGACAGCGCGCGCATTTCAGACACTGTTGCGGAAAAGCCGCTAGAAGGCATTCGAGGGCAGCCCTGCGTCTATGATACGAAGCGGATTGACTACAGAGACGTTCAGAGGAAAGAAAAATGCCTGGGATGCAAACTGTCAGTAGAGCGGCCGGGCAAAGCTGTGAGTTCTTCGCTGCGGTGCGTGTGCCATACACGTTTTAATGCATTGCTTTAGGAGGTGTAACGATGGTGTTGTTTCACTTATCTGCAGTACATTCAGTGGAAGAATACCAAAATCTACGGAAGCGGCTTCGCATAGAGTTGCGACCTGTACACGCCGGAATCGAATGCCGTACTCGATTTGGCCACACGGCTCAACAACCAGGGAATTCGCGAAATTTATGGAATTCTACAGGAACTGCGGCCGGCCGAGAAAGTGATCCTCATTATTGTATAATCTATAACTCTTCTTTAATCGTAAAGATACTTAAATTATGATTAGTTTTCAGTAAAACACGCACGTACACAATCATCGTTCCGTCTGTAGCCGTCGTCGACGCGGGCTCAGACCGTTGCTGGGCTGGACGTCTCCACGGCTGGCTGTACATATGCTTTGTGCCATTTGAACATTCGCAGTAAACACATCGCATCATTGCCTTGATCACAACAATAATTAGTGCCTCGATAGGCAGCCAGTTCGTCCCTGTAGGTGACCTGTCGTCTGCTCGAAAATGCACACCGAAAACGTACCAGCCCTCGAGGGCGTCTTGTGCGCATGCGCGACGCGGCACCGGGCACGCCAGCCGCGCCAGACTGTAGAAGCGGAAGTTTTTTGACGCACCCGTCGTAGCCGACGTGCCGTGGCCGACGTCGCCGACTCAGCCAGTCGCGTCGAAAACGTCGGACTATATTGGGGCCTTATGATAGCTCCCAAGAGCAGCGCCGAAGGATGCAGGTGTTCAGGCGGGCGCTAGGCCCCGCCGCTTGAGCAAATCGACTATGAGCGTCAGCAAGACGCCATCTTCCAAATTTTCCGAGCACGCCACATACCCTGCCCTGACGGCTAGGCGTCAAAGAGAGATAAAACGATCTTCAAACAGACGGCAGCTCGCCAGGCATCGTATGTTAATCCTTTCAACGTCTGCAGTCCCCAAAAGTAGCAAAACACTCAAAATTGATCCGTGCATTTTGATATAAAGAAAACAGCACATAAAAAAAAAGAACAGCCAGCGTTGTCCTGTGCTTTTAAAAGGCGACGGTACACGTTGAAAATATGAGCCTCGTGACATCACTCCGGTCAACACCACAATATTTCAACCCGCAGCTGGGTTTCGTGCTTTTGAACACGCGAGAGCCCTCTCTGACTGCTGCTCTTCAATCACCGAGAACAACGTAAAATTTAACTTATGCGCCTGTATCACGCCTAGCGTGCGGTCCATGCGCGCTTTAAAAATTACTCGCACAATGCGCCGTGAGCACCCTGGCCGTGAGCCGCGCCATTATCACATATATTCAGCAACCCCATCACCACAGCAACTCCTTCCTAATCACCTCTTATACGTAACCTTTCAATTTGTGAAGTTAAGCCGCACAAACCAAACCATGGACACACTTTGCGCAAATACGCGTGAAAAATTCACGTTCTCTATAGAAATATATCGCGCCTACAACTTTCCCTTAACGAATGCTAGCGGACAGCCTTCTGTCGTCATGTGGAGCACAATACTAGCGCACGCCGGTTCCTTCAGATGCATGTTTCGCATAAGCTCGGCGCACGCGCTTGTATCCTACACCACAAGCTCCACAAAGTCTTCAAGTAAATAAAAAACACGCAGTACACTTACCGTGATCAGGCGGACTTGGTCGGAGACTGCAGCTTCGTGTGCGGGGCCGACTCCGAACCACGCCGTCCTTTTGCAAAGTGCAATACAAAATGGCGCAACACACACAAAGGAAGAAGGAACTCGAGAAGCCGACGAAAACGGTGCAGGAGACGTCGGCTTCGCACGCAGTCAACGCAGCGGCAGGCTGGGTCTCGCCCGACGCCGAACAAAACATTGCGATAGGCCAAGTGCGGATCACGGGTTGTGTGACGTAACCCAAACGGCGGCGAACGATCTGCGCGCATTGTGTTTGTTTTTTAGGACTCCTGGTCTCTTCACTCTCTCCCGCTATTTGACTCCTCGGCGGCAGTTTATTCTGTTGGCGTCAGCGCTCCATCAAAACTGAGTAGAGGGAGGCCGTCAAAGTGACGAATATTTTTTACAGTGTAGCGGCTACTTTGCTCAGTGAAGAGGCCATTTTGGAAGTGGCGGTGTGAATTTTTTATTTCGACTGCAGATTTCTTTTATCTCATTTTTTTCACGTTTATATTAGTTAAATAACATCCTCAGAAAGTTTCAACCTTGTAGTGACAATAGTTACCGAGTTAGCGATGTGGCGTCAAAATAGGACATCAGGGCTCAAGGGTTGTAAAATGAAAATTTTCGATGCTTTATTCTGAGGGTTCCACGAAGCGCTAAGAAATCACAATTTCTTTAGTATCGAGTGTGAAACACTTTGAAGCAGTTCCTAGACTTTGAAAGGCACAAGTGGACCTTGCATTTCTCACACTGGATGCGCGACTTTCCAGCGCAGTGCTCCATTTTGCATCGCTGTTCCCTTGATTCGTCATGAATGGGCCAATGTCCGATCTGATCAAACCTGACATCTTGAGCAGGCCTGTTTTCTGTGAACCTAGCCTGTTTTGCAGGCTACAGAGGGGACGCTGAGGGTCTTCCTCTCTTCGGAGTCTCAGCTGCCGAAAGCGCTTAAATGACGTTCAAGGTGAAATCGAGTAAGTCAAGCTGTTTTTTTTGACGGAATAAGCTGCCTGTCCGCTTCTTTCCGGTATTCAAGCCAGGCGTTCACTACAGCCAGATTCATGAAGTGGAATATCATCCTAAGGGTCCACTTCCTTGACCGGATGGTTGTACGGTAAAGCGCCACAAGGAAATCTGTTTTGTCGACGCCACCCATGCTGCGGTTGTATGCACTGACTACAGCTGGTCGTCTGATGTCCACAAAACACTTCTCTGTTTTGCTCCATCGCCTAGCGGTGTCTTCAGCATTTACAGCAAGAGAGTTGGATGCCAACGTCACCGACCTGTTATCCTGCCACTTCGTTACGGCCACCTTTCCATCCCCACTCACAAGACAATCCGATGAGCCGCGCCCTTTTTCTTGAGATCTTTCTCGCTCAAGGGACACTTCTCACATCTGTTAGATCTTATTGTTCCAGCAGCAAAATTTTTTTTCTTCCGCATTTCACGTAGCAGAGGCAAAGAAGTAAAATAATTGTCAAAAAACAACTTGTGTCCCACACCAGATGGAATGCGCTGAGCCATAGTCATAACAATTGCACCTGTGATGCCAAAGTTAGACTTTAGGCCGTCGGACAGGGCCGTTGTCGACCCTTGGTATGGCAGGAAGTTATAAATAAGGCCGGATTCGCCAGAGAGCATAAATATTTTCACGCCCCAAGGGTGTGGCTTTCCTTTTATGTACTGCTTGATGTCCAGACGGCCCTTGAAGGGCACAATCTGCTTGTCAGTGCAAAGCCGCTCCTCTGGAACGAGCTCATTGCACCGTTTCTGAAAAGCATCCAGCAGGGGCCTCACCTTCCAAAGGCGGTCTGTCTTGCTGGGAGTGTTAGCGTCAACAATATGCAGGTTGTTCCGGAGTTTTTCGAAGCGGTTGCGTGACAGGCCGACTGAGGCTACAAGACCAGATTTCATGCTAGGCTTCCAGTAGAGTCTCAACCTTGGATAGCGCAAGACACCCATTGTTAGATGAAGTGCCACAAGCCGCCTTATCTCTTCTTCGTCAGTTTTCACTGAGGTTCCCTCCTGAAACACCGAGTATTGGTTTGTTTTATCCACAAGTTCCAGAAAGACACTTTTCGGAACATATCTTCTGAAATAGTGATATGGCGATAGCATTTCTCCGTCTAATTCGGGCACATCATGAACTTCCCCTCGAAACGTCGCATCTGGTTCCTGAAATGGTGTCCTTTTTCATCCAGTGGACATTACGAGACCACACTCGTCATCAGAACTCTCGCTCTCATCGTCCGTTGGCGCTGGATCGGTCGCAGGAACCTCGGCAGCGTCGTCCTCGTCCTCGCATTCGCCGTCTAGATTCGACAAATTTCCATTATCTAGCTGCTCAAACAGCGCATCTGTAGCGGCTTGGAGCCTGCTGGACTGAGTTCGATGACAGGAGTAAAACAGCGCCGCCGGCTGTTTTAGGAATCTGGGAATCTGCGAGAATACAGAAATAGCCAACCTGAAACGCCGCGCCCGTCGTAACTCAATGAGCGCCTTTTGCAACCGCTGAGCCCTCATGGCGTCAAAATCGCACATAGAGAAAAAAGGACGCTACGAAAAAACAACGCACTCAGCTAATCCAGTTCAAGCACTCCTGCACTTAGCTAACCGTTAAAAACTACATATAAAAATAGGAACGCGTGCATTTAGATAATTACTAAGTTATAATATTTGAAAGTGCGAGCTTACCTGCCCCGTCGCGTGCCATGCTTTGGCCGGAAAATCTTCTTCTTTGTCGCCGTCAGCGTGAAAACATAACGTGAACGCTGGTGTCGATGGCAATAGGGATTCCTGAAGATTATCTCGGGAAAAAAATTGGCGGTTTTGGTTTCGCTTTCGAAGCGCCAAGGGGAAGTTTTACTTGTGGCGTCAATTGACGCCACCAGGGCCGAAAGGGACGCTGATTCATCGGCCAGTGAGGAGTTCGTGCTCGAAAGTTCGACCAACACAAAGCCCAACATCACGGGTGTCATGGTAAGCGAGTCGCTTCATACTAGACTACAGTTTTTCGAAGACAACAATGGCAAGGATAATGCACTCAAAATTGCCGGTGTTCTGTGAAATTTTGAGTCCAGTGCGCACAGTTCTGTACAAAAGCAGTCGCTAATTACAATTCTATTTTCTCAATAAAATCCGTTTTGCTTTTATTCATGACTCGTTATTATGGATGACTCGCTTTATGGACAGTTTTGGTCGCAAACCAAAGTGTACATATTAACGAGGCATGACTGTATAATGTATGTTCTGCATGCACATGTGCTTGGTAGCGTTGCCGCAGTATTTTTCACTATTCAGGATCGATGACAAGAATGCCAACCTACCTACCACCAGTTGTGAACACATCGATTACTATATAATTGCGTTGCTACAGCAGCTTATCTACAACAAAAGACTCGGTCAAAAGAACACGAGCACTACAGAGAGCTTAGACATTAGCTTGACAGGGTCAGGGTGCTTACTGAATTGGGTATGGCAAGTACCGTGCAAAAAAGAAAGTGGTGGCAGTCCTAACACTTTTACACTCTGCTAGATATAACATTTTTTTTATTATTTTGGCAGTGCGTGGATCTTGATGGAAGTAGCAATTATCAGTCAATTTAGCAAATATATTCGGTGGAATCAACTGTGCTATACAGTATGATGCTATATCTGGCTAGTTGCACACACCTTTAAGGTTTTTTTTTTACGCCAGCTCTCCATAAGGCATATATAAACCCATCAAAATTGTTTTCCATAAGGAACCGAAGAAGGCTCTTGCTCTTATTGTTGTCGGTGAGCCATTTGGAGAAGTCCTCTTTCCTTGTTGCAGTTAGTTCCACTTCCTGCAGAATCTGTCATTGATGGTCCCTCCACAGGTGCACAGCAGGTGGTGAACATCCACTTCTGCAGCTGATGTGGAACACTTTGGGCATGTGGCTGGTCTGATGCCTTTTTGAGATTCCCATCGGCATGTTACCGATGGGGTAAGGGCCGCCCCAGCTCTTATTCTTGTTCCTATTGTTGTCTGCAGTGTTAGGTTTGGGTCGCGAGTTCCTGAGTAGCGTACCGCTGTCACCAGTTAATACGTGCGGCTCGCGGCCCCTCGGTAGCGTTGGCCTGGCGGCTCCGTCGACGGCGGACGGCATCAACGGTGCCAGCAAAGACGAGGCGTCTTCCAACGAAACAACCTTTACTAAAACATCATGAAGGATCGGGCAGAGAAGCTGACCCGGAGAGAATACAGACACGTTCATACAGCTGGTGTCTAGCGTCGTCTCCACGGCGGGTCAAAGTAGTCTCTCTCTCCGCGGAGTCGGCCGCTGCTTTTTATAGGTTTTCTAGTTCACAGGGAACGGGAAAGCCCACACAGGAAATGGAGAGCCCGACAAGTCTGGGCAAGATGGGATGACTCAATCGCAGGTGGTCCGAACGCATCTCCTCCACCTCCTGCAGACGGGCGAGGGCGGCGCACTCTCCCCCGAGCTCCGGGCTTGGCCGGCGTTTGCACACACACGCACGCACACACATTTGGCGCGTGGCAGGATCACGCCGAGACTTGCCCGCGGGAGGAAGCGTTGCGCGGCCGATGAACGGCGTCGAAATGGCCGATCCGCTCGCGGTTCTGCCTGTTGCTATGCGGTGGCCGCGTCAGCTGTCCCACTTGTCGGTGGAGAAACGTAACAGACTGCCCCGCCGTGGAAGGGAGATCCCGAAGGGCAGGGGACTGCACCGCTGTCCGGAGGGATCGGGATGTTGCTGCTAGCCGGGGTCATCCGACTCTGTTTCTCTTGAGCCAGTCAGCCTGAAGAATTCCTTGGCAAGTCCGGGTTTCCAAGGCACTCTGCAACTTGTCTTCAGGAGAGATTTCTGACAACCCACAACATCACAACCACGCTAAAAACTCAACCGGTCAGCCAGCAAGCACGGCACAAACTTCACTAAGTTATGCCAGACTATTTCCCTCTTATGCCCCCATCTATATTAAAAAGCAGCTTAGCAGCACTTGGAACGCGTCCACAAATTTGCAAATCGCGCTTTCAAAAACGGCCCTTCAAACAAAAATAATGCAATACAATATGTTCAAAATCCTATGTCAGGAAGAAAAACACCAACTAGTGAATACAGGCTTCTTCTCACGTCATGGGCTCCGACTTAAGCCAACGGCGTTACCGTTGAGATCACCCTTTTCGCTAAAGCTTTGGCTGTCCGTCTCCCGGAACAACCGTACCTTCCTGTTTCTGTACCAAGAAACAGACGAGCACGAGTCACTCGCTTTTCTAAACAACCTATCCCTCTCTTTACGCTTGGCGCACCAGTCACGCGATTTCTCGGCACGGGCGCATTTGTGCCTTCGGGATAGTCGCTTTCGTGATAGCTTCAACTGGTTCCATTCTTTCTCGCGCCTGCCTTTCCGCTTTTTTCTGCGGCAGCACTGGAACACATGCTTTCTGCTTTCTTTTTGCAATCGTTTGAGTTTGCTCTCCTTACGATGGCAGCATTCTTTCTCGCGCCTGCCTTACCGTTTTTTTCTGCGGCAGCACTTGAATACTAGCCTTCTGCTTTCTTTCTGGGCCATCTCTGACAAGCTAGAGGTCAACGTTCTAGCGGTAACCGGAGCTAGTTGGACATGGTTGTCGTCGAAGGGGTCAAAGTGCGGCGCCGCGTCTGCATCGTGGCCAGCAGCGCATGACTCACTTTCAGTCAAGTCCGAACAGCAACGGCTGACGTCAGTCGCATCAGTCCCCCTTCTAGGCATTTGCTCTGGCGGCTCGCCACTCAGTGCGTCGCCAGCGTCGCCTCGCTCAGAGCTAACCGGAGCATGATCAAGCTCCTGCGACAGCTGGGGCGCTTCGGATTGTGTGAGGGTCATATGTGCCACGTCCGCGTTCTCACTGGCGTTGCTTTCGCGAATACAACCTAGCGTGGTATTGGGGCACGAACGATTCTGACTTTGCTCTGGTCGTTCACTGTCGCCTTCGCAAGTCTCGCTCTCTACAGCGGACGCGCACTCCTCGCCGGTCTGCCCTGGCTGATCACAACTCGCGTGCTGCGGAGTTTCCCTGATTGACACTTCGTTTTTCTGCGTGCCCTGCTCTACGACACAGCTGGTTTCGGAAACTGAAAGTTTCTCCTCTCCTAGCTCATTTCCATCTCCGTCGCGCTCTACACAAGCTTCTGCTTTCGACTCGAGAGACGGTTCAGTTACTACCAGTTCCCCACTCTCATTTGTATTTTGTATTGTATTGGTTTTTTTTTTTTGGCGCATAAGCAACTGAGGCTATCATGCGCCAAGAGCTAGGTTAAAATCTGTTCTTATTTGAAAAGGGGAAGAAGGTTCGTTAAAGTTTACAGTTTATTCAGAACGTCTGCTTCTTTTAAAAAACTAAGAACAGATGTTAAGTTTATTATTGCTCTTTCTCCTAAAAGTAATTTGGGATGGAAAGGGATGGCACGGTCATAAAAAATACTGAAATGCTTTCTCCGTAGTGTCTCTAGTTTTGGGCATGTAATCAGGATGTGGTTTACTGTGAGTACTTCTCCGCATTCTCCACACGTAGGCTTATCTTGTTTCATTAGTAAAAAGTTATGTGTGAGATGTGTGTGCCCGATGCGCAGACGGCATACTGTAACCTCCATGAAGCGTTCCTGATGAGTGCTTGTTTCCCATTCTTCTATTATAGGCTTTACGAGGTGCAATTTATTAATTCCTTGGTTATTTCATATAGACTGCCATATATCCTTTTGTTTTCGTTTAATTAACTTTATGCAATCCTTATGAGATATGTTTACTTTCTCTATTTCTTTCCTGCCTGCTTGAGCAGCACACACGTCCGCTCTCTCATTTCCTTCAATGCCCATGTGGCTTGGAACCCAACAGAATATTATGTTATGTCCTTTGGTTGATTAATATCTTTATTACATCGTGTATTATGTTACCGAGTAATGTCATGAC
Organism: Amblyomma maculatum; assembly: GCF_055883805.1. Taxonomy (NCBI): domain Eukaryota; kingdom Metazoa; phylum Arthropoda; class Arachnida; order Ixodida; family Ixodidae; genus Amblyomma; species Amblyomma maculatum. Next base: position 37,034,273 of record NW_028146738.1, read on the forward strand.
TGCATTTCTGGAGTTTAGAGCTTTGAGTACACTCAGTGAATCGGTATAGATAACACTGTTCTCAGTGCCCTCGTACACAATTTTTGCTTAGCTACCAGGACAGCATAACACTCGGCTTCAAATACTGATGCACATTGAGGGAGTCGAATAATTTTTTCGGAGTTCCGATCCACTACAGCGCTGCCAACATAGGAGGCAGTTTTGATCCATCCGTGTAAAACTCCGTGCATTTGCTGTATTTCTCTTTTAGTGCGCGATATTCTTGTAATATATGTTCTGTAGGAGTTTCGCTCTTTTTGAACTGTGTAAGAGTGAGGTCACAGACTGTTGGAAAGTTTTACCATGGGGCCAGGGGCCTATTTTCTTGAGCGACATCAAGCAAGGTGTCCAGAATATGGAGCTTACGGCAAATGTCTTCAAATCGCATTATCAATGGTCTTGTTGTCTGAGGCTTATTTGAGAATATTGTTCGGGAGGGGCAAGTTGCGACAATCGGATAACAGATGTGTTTTTTCCGTGTCCTTATTCTGAGGACATATGCGCATGTAAGTAAAGCTCGTCTATCTTTCAGTGAAGGCGCGTTAGTTTCAACATAGAGGCTATGCACAGGAGACGTTCTGTATGCACCACAAGCAAGGCGGAGGCCTAAGTTATGCACTGGATCTAATTTCTTTAAATATGATTGCCTAGCTGATCCATAAACTATGCTTCCATAGTCCTAGGAGGAGCGCACAACAGAGCGATATATATGCAAAAGGCATGCCCTATCAGATCCCCAATGTTTGCGTGAAAGGACTTTTATAGTGTTTAGGGATTTGGAGGCTTTCTTCTTTAGTGCTTGTATGTGAGGGAGAAAAGTGAGTTTTTGTCAAAAGTAATGCCCAAGAATTTATGGTTATTGTTTATGGGCAATTTGATTTCATTTAGGTATAAGATAGGATTGGGCTGTATGCCTCGTTTGAGCGAGAACATAACTGCCATTGTCTTCTGCGGAGAAAATTTAAACCCATTTTCACTGGCCCATTTTGTTAGCTTATATATTGTTAATTGGATCTGTCTCTCACATGTGGACATGTTGCATGATGTGTAAGCTATTTGAAGATCGTCCACATAGAGTGAATACATTATGGAATTTGGTATTAGTTTACTAATCGTATTCATTTTTACAACGAAAAGTGGGGTGCTTAAAATGCACCCTTGGGGCACACCATTCTCCTGCAGAAAGGTTCTTGATAAAGTGGTCCCAAGACGTACTTGAAACGACCGATGTGACAAAAAGTCACTTAAAACCTTTAGCATTCTGCCACGTATGCCTATATCCCATACCTCCAAGTTGTATCATATGCTTTCTCAAGGTCAAAGAAAACGGCAAGGCAATGCTGTCGGTGTATAAAAGCCTCTCTGATAGTGTTTTCAAGACGCACGAGAGGGTCAGTTGTTCAGCATTGTTTTTTAAAACCGCACTGATGAATGTTTAAAAGTTGATGAGATTCTAAAACAAAAGTTAGTCTGATGTTTAAAACACTTTCAAAGGGTTTTGCTAAACAGCTGGTGAGAGCAATGGGCCTATAACTACCAGGAGATGTCGGCTCCTTTCCGGGTTTTAAAAATGGTACAACAGCTTTTTTCCACGCCTCTGGCAATTTTTCTACGACCCATATTTTGTTAAAAAATTTTAATAGTGCCGCCATGGCAGGTTCGGATAAGTGGGCGAGCATTTTGTAGTGAATTTGGTCAGGGTCAGGTGCAGTTTGTTTACCGGCAGTTAGGACATTTTTTATTTCTTGTAGTGTAATTAAGCTATTATAGGGTTCTTTTGTACCACTACTTGTAGGGAGTTTTTGTTTCTGTGCTGTGTTTTTGTGTTTTAGGAATGTTTGAGTGTAGTGTGATGAACTGGAAACTGCAGAAAAATATTCACCTAAAATGTCGGCCTGTTCTTGTATAGTTGTCTGTACTCCGGGGGCTGTTAGAAGGGGAATGGTAAATGGAGAGTAGCTGCCATTTAGCTTTCTAACCTGTTCCCACATTTGTTTTGATGTTGTTGAGCTGTTTATAGAAGTTACATTGTTCTGCCAGGAGGCTTTTTCGGCGCGGCGGCGGATGTAGCGGGCTTTTCCTCATGCTTTTTTAAACTTGCGAAATTGTCCTGTGTTGGGTATCTGAGAAAAATTCCCCATGCTTTGTTTTGTTCTTTTCTTGCTTGTTTACATTCTTTTGAATACCAGGTTTTGTGATTTTGTTTCGCCACTCCTGAGGACTGAGGAATTGCTATATGTGCTGCAGTAAGGATACAATTTGTGTAAGCATCATTTAGTTCATCTACATTATATTGTAGCATGCGTTGACGACAAAGAAGCGCAGAAGTGTGAGAGGAAGAAGTGCGCTAACCTCGAGCCTGAACTCTGACGCTGTTCGTAGAACCTTTGCCACGCCTTGGACCTCGGACGCAGCTGTAAGGGTCGCTGTTTACGCGACATCTAGTGGAGGTGCTGGGTACGATTTTCATGAGCTGGACGCCCCCTACAAGCCCAGGACGCACCCCTAAGGTGGAGACCCCAGTACACCAGAGCAGCCGCCGACTGCAAGGTCTGCCTCCCGAGTGTGGTCCTCTCCCTGACCACAGACCAACAAGGAGCGTTTCTGTCAGCACGATGAATCCCCCGGTATCGACAACTCCTGTCCTGCTCCACCACCAGCGGGATCCACCACATTTCCACGGCCTGCCCCATGAGGACGCTGAAGACCGGTTGGAGCAGTTCGATCGGGTGGCAGCCTTCAACGCCTGGAACGCTGACTCGAAGCTTCGCCATGTCTACTTAGCACTGGAGGATTCTGCGAGGACATGGTTCGAAAAACAAGAAGTCGGACTCCGAACGTGGGACACATTCAAGGCAGAATTCTTGCGTATGTTTACCAACACGCTTCGCAAGGAAAAAGCGCAACTGCTTTTAAATAGCCGTATACAACATCCGAATGAAACTGTTACGGCCTACGCCGAAGAGATGAAGCGACTCTTTCGACGCGCGGACCCAACCATGTCGGAAGAGAAAAAAGTGCGCCTTTTGATGCAAGGTGTTAAAGAGCAGTTATTTTCAGGCCTGGTGCGAAGTCCACCAACAACTGTCGCCGAATTCATAAGTGAGGCGTCTACCATCGAGAAGGCACTTGACATGCGCGCCCGGCAATACCAGCGCACTACAGTGTCTATGAACGTCAGAATCGTTGCGTGATACGATCCGGGCGATAGTCCGGGAAGAGGTGGCCAAATACCTGCGGATTCCTCCACAGCCACAGGTTGCTACAGTTTCCGATATCATCCGTGAGGAAGTACAACAGGCGCTGGGTGTTCCCGCACCCGTCACCGTGCCCGCACCCGTCACCGGGCCCGCAGCCGTCGCCGCGCCTGAACCCGTCGTAGCTACACCGCTGCCCCAGACCCTGAGCTACGCCGCGGTCACCAGCCGCTACCTGCCGCCTTCGACAGCATCCTACGAGCCTCGCGCACCGGTCGCCCATGTGTCTTCACGGCCGAGCGTACGCCGCCGAAGGACCGATATCTGGCGAACGCCCGATCACCAACCGTTGTGCTACCATTGCGGCGAAGCTGGACACCTGTGTCGCCGCTGCCCCTACAGGGAACTCGGCCTCCGTGGGTTTTCTTTTGATGCCCGTCGTCCGTTGCCTGGCCAGCAGCCACGCGAAATCGCAGAATACATTTCGCGTTCCAACACAGGCCCAAGCCGCCTCCGATCGCCGTCGCCTCGCCGTTACAGCTCTCCTGGACGCCAGGAGCAACTCCAAAGTCCCCATAGGGGAAACTAGATGCAGCAGCCTCTGGAGGTGCGGCTGCTACAGTGCGAAAATTTCAAGATCCTCCACAGACCCACGACAGTTCTTCACTGCAAACGTTCGTTACATACGGCCACCAGCAGAATCGACGCCGCTACGAAATTCCGCTGATCCTCAACGTAACCACGACGCCGACATTCGCCCCACCACTCCTTCAGAGCATCGAAGTCGAGACCGAACCCCACGAAGCTGTCGCCGCCCGACACAACAAACTGCCGACCTGCAGATCTCCGTTGATGGCGTAGACGTCACTGCTCTAGTCGACACTTGCGCTGATTATTCAATTCTAAGTGCACACTTCCCCAAAGCTCTCAGAAAGGTCACAACATCATGGGGTGGCCCGCAAATATGCACAGCTGGCGGACATTTAATTATGCCCACGGGAGTGTGCACGTCGAGGATCACTGTACAAGGGCAAACCTTTCTGGCGACGTTCATCGTATTGGCTCAGTGTTCCCGTGACGTCATCCTCGGTATGGACTTTTTAACCGAAAATGGCGCCATTATAGATCTGCAGAATAAGTCCGTAAGATTTTCAGTTGAGAATGCTATCGAATCCAACAGCATGCTCCCCGCTGCACTCCACATTATTGATGACCATGTTAGTGTGCCCCCACGTTCAAGCATCATGGTCTCCGTGGGTTCCCTCCCAATGCAAGATACAGAAGGTGTCGTCGAGACAAAACAGAAACTGCTTATTGAAAGAGGCATCGCCGTTGCCAGGGCAGTTGTTTTTGTTGAAAATGGCAAAGTTGATGTTCTTCTCACGAACTTCAGCAATGAATATCAATATCTGAACAGAGGGACAACAGTCGCATATCTCGACGCCATAACTGACACTAGTTATGAATGCAATTTCACCAGCGCTTCAGCAACAGAACCCTCCGACAACACTGAACCTCTGTACGATATAAACCCGGCCTTACCTCGAAAGCATCAAGAGAAACTACGGCACCTGCCCCGTCGCTACTCTAATGCATTTGCCAGATCATCACGCGTCGGTCGAACCCACCTCGCAAAGCACCGCGTCATTACAGACGAAGCTGTTCGACCACTCCGCCAGTCGCCTTATCGAGTTTCCCCTAAAGAACGTACTGCCATCCGAGACCAAGTGAAGGAAATGCTCGATAACGATGTCATTCGCCCTTCCCGCAGCCCCTGGGCGGCACCTGTGGTACTTGTGAAGAAAAAAGATGGCACACTTCGTTTCTGCGTAGACTATCGCCGACTGAACAACGTTACGAAAAAAGATGTTTACCCTTTGCCCAGAATAGATGACGCCTTAGATCGTCTGTGCAACACAAGATACTTCTCCTCCATGGATCTCAAGTCTGTATACTGGCAGATAGAGGTCGATGAGAGGGACCGCGAAAAGACTGCTTTCATTACACCTGACGGGCTATACGAATTCCAGATCACGCCCTTCGGCCTTTGCTCCGCGCCCGCAACCTTTCAGAGACTCATGGACAGCGTTCTTGGAGATCTGAAGTGGACGACATGTCTTGTATACTTGGACGACGTAATTGTATTTGCCCCGAATTTCGAGGAGCACCTCCGTCGCCTAGACGCAGTACTAGACGCCATCCAAACGTCGGGCCTCACTCTGAAAGCCGAAAAATGCCATTTTGCTTATGAAGAGCTGAAGTTTTTGGGCCATGTCGTGAACCAAGCGGGAGTTCTGCCGGATCCTGAAAAAACAGTTGCCATCGCCAATTTTCTGACGCCGCGGGACCAGAAAGAGGTGCGACTCTTTCTTGGGCTATGTGCATATTATCGACGTTTCGTGAAAAACTTTTCTAAAATAGCCGCCCCCCTTACACTTCTTACTAAGGCTGATATGCCGTTCACATGGGGCGACCAGCAAATGGACGCATTTCAGGAGCTTCAACGTCGCCTGCAGTCACCTCCAGTTCTAGCACATTTCGATGAAACCGCAGACATCGAACTCCACACGGATGCAAGCAATGTTGGTTTGGGCGCTGTCCTAGTACAGATACGGAACAGTGAACAACGTGTGATCGCCTACGCTAGTCGGGCTTTGTCTAGGGCTGAGACAAACTACTCTGCCACTGAAAAGGAATGCCTGGCCATCGTGTGGTCTATTTCGAAGTTTCGACCATACCTGTACGGCAGACCCTTCAAAGTGGTGACCGACCATCACGCGCTTTGTTGGCTGACAAGCCTTAAAGACCCTTCTGCGCGTCTCGCCAGGTGGAGCCTACGACTTCAAGAATACGACATCACTGTAACCTACAAGTCAGGTCGTAAGCATTTAGACGCTGACTGCCTGTCTCGTGCTCCTGTACAACCAGCTTCGGACGCGTCAGGTGACGACGACGCATTTCTGAGTGCAATTAGTTCAGACAATTTTGCCGATGACCAACAGAATGATCCCGAACTTCGCCAGGTAATCGAATTTCTTCAAGGTGCCGGCAGCATGGTCCCTAGCGCTTTCCGTCGTACTTTGTCTTCTCTGTGTCTCCGTGATGGCGTTCTCGTCAAGAAGAATTTTACAGCCAACAGTCGCCAATACCTCCTCGTTGTACCAGCAAGCTTAAGGGATGAAATTTTTCAAACCTGCCACGACGAACCCACATCCGGCCACCTGGGAGTCACTCGGACGATATCCAGAATTAAAGAACGGTATTACTGGCCTCGTTTGTCAAGCGATGTAACGCATTATGTTCGAACTTGCCGTGACTGCCAACGTCGAAAGGCTCCGCCTCTGAGGCCAGCCGGTCTTTTAAAGCCCATTACGCCACCGTCCAGACCATTCCAGCTAATACGGACGGACTTGCTCGGACCGTTTCCTACTTCCACCTGTGGGAACAGGTGTATTATAGTAGCTACTGACTACCTGACCCGCTACGCAGAAACCGCTGCTCTTCCTTGTGCTACCGCTTTTGAAGTTGAGAAATTTTTCGTTCTTCAAATTGTCCTGAGGCATGGCGCACCAGAAGTACTCATTACTGACAGAGGAGCTGCATTTTCTGCAGAGCTCATCCAGCATATCCTTGTTCTTAGTCGCACCAATCATCGTCGCACGACTGCATACCACCCGCAAACAAACGGCCTGACAGAACGTTTGAACAAGACCATTGCCGATATGTTGTCAATGTATGTGGACGTCCATCACAAGACATGGGACGAAGTATTGCCGTATGTAACATTTGCGTACAATACCGCCGTTCAGGAAACTATCAACATGACTCCATTCAGCCTAGTTTATGGCCGAGAAGTGACGACCACGCTCGACGCCATGCTGCCCCACATAGACGAAAGTCCAAATGATGATGTCGCCTCTTTTCTACAGCGTGCCGAAGAGGCCCGTCAACTTGCACGGGTGCGAATACAGCAGCAGCAAGGCCGAGATGCACAACGCTACAACCTGCGGCGGCGGACTGCAGACTATCTGCCAGGTGACCTTGTCTGGGTTTGGTACCCCATTCGACGACGCCGACTCAGCGAAAAACTCTTGCGCCGTTATTTCGGCTCCTACCGCGTTCTTCGACGCGTTAGTGAACTGGACTATGAAGTCGTTCCGCACGAGGAACCAGAGCCCCGGCGTCCCAAGCGTTCTGAAGTGGTCCACGTGGTCCGCTTGAAGCCTTTTCATGCCAGATAGCAGCCCCTTTTACCCTGTCCCTCTTTCAATCTATCATCGGGACGATGCCTTTCGCACGGGGGGGGGGGGGGCTAATGTAGCATGCGTTGACGACAAAGAAGCGCAGAAGTGTGAGAGGAAGAAGAAGTGCGCTAACCTCGAGCCTGAACTCTGACGCTGTTTTATTATTTTTATTATTTTTTTTCCGATGTAGTTATACATCTCAAAATCTAATATCTCTGCACCCCAATTCTTGGCCGATCCCCCTGTGTGGGTATGTGCCATCACATTAGAGGAGAACAACAACAACAACGACGCTGTTCGTAGAGCCTTTGCCACGCCTTGGACCTCGGACGCAACTGTAAGGGTCGCTGTTTACGCGACAATATTTATCTGGAGTAATTTTTTCTAGGCTGGCCTTCTCTCGGAACAGTGCCCAATCGGCTAAATGTAGTTTCCAGCGTCGCGGCTTGGATGGGATGATTTGTGGTGAAGATGTTAAGCTGATTAGTATAGGTAAGTGATCACTTCCGTATGGATTATCTAAAACGTCCCATTTAAAATCTGTAAAAATTGATGGTGAGCTGAGGGATAAATCAATACAGCTCATTTTTCTTGAACTAGATGAACAGTAGGTTGGTTTCCCGGTTTTAAGGAGACAGATATTATTACATAGTATACAATCCTCGATGATTTCACCTCTCGTATCTGTTTTTCTACTGCCCCAAAGGATGGAATGTGCATTAAAATCTCCTACTATTAAAAATGGCTCTGGAAGCTGCTTTAAAAATTCTTCTAATTCATAACTACTAAATTTAAGGTGTGGCTCTAAGTATATGCAGCACACAGTTATAGTTTTAAAAGCCTGTAAGGTTACCGATATAGCTTCAAAGTTAGTTTTAAGTTTGTGTTCTCGAACTGCTACTCCATTTTTTACTATGATTGCAACGCCACCTGAGAGCCTGAGAGCTTGCTGTCGGTCGCGACGGAAGACTGTATAGTTTTTGAGTATGTTCTTATGTTTGGGACCTAAATTTGTCTCTTGCAAACACAAAGCTAGTGGTTGGTGAGTGGCCAATAAGTGTTTTATGTCATTGATATTAGTTAAAAGTCCTCTGCAGTTACATTGTAAAAAAGCCATTTTTTATTAAATGAGTAGAGAAATCTATGTTTTGTTTTCAGTCCCTCTGATTCGGGGCTTTTCTCGTTTTTGTCGATCCAAGGAGCTGCGCCGTCCGTCTGACGTCGACGGCACAGGACTGCCTTGGCTTGTGTCCATCGCGTCTTCTGACACGCTGGACGCCCGTGCGGACCGCACAGGTGCGTTTGTATTTCCCCTCACCGCGTGGGGACAGGCCTTGAGGCCGGCTGACCTGGGGGTCTGCGCAGCCTGTTTTTCTGGTGGTGGCGCAGCGCTGGCCGCAGCCACCAAGGGCACGGATGGCCCTGCTCCCGGTTCACTGTGTGAAACCTGGGCAGGTGCCAGAGTCTGTTGTGGCTCAGTGCCCTGTTGTGCCACAACAGAATAGGCAGGTTTTTTTGGCAGAACACGATTTCGTGCTTCCCGGAAAGTTATGTTTTCTTTGACCTTGATGGTAATATTTCCTTTTCCTGTTTCCATATTTGGCATGTGCGTGAATAGGCAGGATGAATACCCTCACAGTTGGCGCACAAATGTGTTTAACCACACATTTCTGGGAATCATGTTCATGGGAAGCACATTTTTCACATCTCGGCTGGCTGCGGCAGGTCTGGGAGCCATCACCATAGCATTGGCACTTGAAATACCGGCGAGGATTTGGAATATATTTCCTGAGTTGAAGTTTCACATAGCCTATTTCGAGTGGTTCGGGGAGGATACTTTGTGGAAATGTCAGGACAAGATGCTTGGTCGGAATCTCTTTGTCATCACGCCTCATTTTTATTCTATAAACATCTGTTACGTTTTGGTCTTTGAGGCCTTCTAGAAGTTCCTCTTCGGTTAGGGATCTGAGGTCATCGTCAGAGATAACTCCGCAGACAGTGTTCAGAGAACGGTGTGGACTGATGGTCACTGGAATTTATCCAAAAGACTTTAATGTGGACAGTTTTTCATGTTGATGGTTATAGAAGATTTCCAACAGAAGATCTCCGTTCGGAAGTTTCTTCACGTTGTAACCCTGACCTATTACTTCTGTCAGTGTCTTGGTCACTATAAAAGGTGAGATTTGTCTAGCCGTTTTCTCGGCGTTGTCACTGTGTACTACATGAAATCGTGGGAACCTGTTTGGGTTTTTCAGGAAGAATTTAGAGGTTTCGTCGGTGCGACCCCTTTTTCGGGATCGATTATGTGAGAGTAAAGAAGCCATAAAATAATGTTGATGTTCGGCCAGGGTGGCGGCCGCCCACCACCGAGCCCAACAAGGGGACGGGACAGGAGCTTCCGAGAAAGTCCAGCCCACGCCAGCCTTACACCCTGACTATAACCAAATATGGCGTAACACATGGTGGTTAGCCACACAAGTTAACCCTTGCCGCCTGGAAAATGCCAAAAAAAAACCAAGAAAAGAGGAGGAGACACGACGATGCCACGCACGACTAAACGTGGGTGCTCGGGGTCCGTGGTGTCGCACAAAACACACAAACACCTGCTTTAACAGGTGCCCCCTGCGGGGCCCACTCTCATTTGATGGAACTGTATTTCCTACAGCTACTTGGATCGGCATGCAGTTCACCTCGCTTAACGGCGTCACTTCGGACTTCTCGCCGATTAAGCCTGTGCTAACCGTCTCAGCTAGTGGCTCGACCAATGTAACACGATGCTCTTCTGTTCGAGGATCGGTCGGCACACTACTGCGGTTACGTTTCTCGGCCGCTTCCCCAAGCTGTGTCTTACACTCCAGTGCAAGTTCGATTTGCTCCGGAACTTCCGCACTGTCTAGCCATTCGCTTACAACTGCTTTCAACTGATACGCCAAATCAAAGTACGCCATGTTACAATGTTTCTCACTCTCATATCTTTTCCGAAGATCCTGAGGCGTTATCTGATATCGTATCAGCAATGGCTCTTTTAGTGCATCGCAGTTTTTCAAGCGGTCGCTACCAACGTCTGCGCCCAACTATGTCGCTCGAAGCGTTTACTTCTGCAGACATTCTCGAAGTCTGCCAAATACTCGGCCACATCCTCGGCAATGAGGAACGGTGGCGGGCCATCTCGCGGTATTGAACCGTTACACTGAATGGCATTGCAAGCGTTAATCCTTTCCACGCTCATTCTATGTGCTGAAATCTCCAGCTGCATCAGTTTCCTTACGCGGGCATCCTCTTTCTCGTAACGTTCCCTACGTTCACGTTCACGCTCCTCTTTCTCTAGCCTTTCCTTACGTTCTTCAATGATCTCAAGGTATTCCAAAACCTCGTCATCTTCAGCTTCCAACGCAAGAATAGCCTTTAACACTTCTGATTTTCTGAGTTTGTCTGACAAATCCAGACCAAACTCCTCCGCAAGCTCCAGCAATTTCGGTTTGCGCAACGACTTCAATTCCAAGCCCATGGCTGTTCCGAGTGCTGCCTTCTCTACTGCCCACTATTGCCTTGCTGCAATTAACCCAACAACAACGACAACACAATTACCAGCTCTGTTCTCTACTTAACAAAAGCCTGGCAAAACTCAGTAGAAGAAAGTCCCGCACTCACCAAACCTCGCAACCAAGAATCCAACGCAGTCGTTCCGCTGCAGGCAACCAGTCATCACACAGGGCTCGTTGCACTGCTCCCGCCTTTCCGCTGAGCTGCTTGTTGCACGGGTCACGCCTCAGACATCTCCGCTCTTCCCACCAGATGTTGCACCTCGGTCAGGCCTGGCTCGTTTCACCGACCACGGTCACTGCTTGGTCGTGCTCGTACCTCCGCTGTTCCCGTTGGACGACGGTATCGCCTGACTCCTCCGACCACGGTTACGGCTTGGTCGTCGTCGTCCCACCGCTGTTCACCAATTGTTAGGTTTGGGTCGCGAGTGCCTGAGTAGCGCACCGCTGCCACCAGTTATTACGTGCGGCTCGCGGCCCCTCGGTAGCGTTGGCCTGGCGGCTCCGTCGAACGCGGACGGCATCAACGGTGCCAGCAAAGACGAGGCGTCTTCCAACGAAACAACCTTTACTAAAACATCATGAAGGATCGGGCAGAGAAGCTGACCCGGAGAGAATACAGACACGTTCACACAGCTGGTGTCTAGCGTCGTCTCCACGGCGCGTCAAAGTAGTCTCTCTCTCAGCGGAGTCGGCCGCTGTTTTTTATAGGTTTTCCAGTTCACAGGGAAAGGGAAAACCCTCACAGGAAATGGAGAGCCCGACAAGTCTGGGCAAGATGGGATGACTCAATTGCAGGTGGTCCGAACGCATCTCCTCCATCTCCTGCAGACGGGCGAGGGCGGCGCACTCTTCCCCGAGCTCCGGGCTTGGCCGGCGTTTGCACGCACACGCACGCACACACATTTGACGCGTGGCAGGATCACGCCGAGACTTGCCCGCGGGAGGAAGCGTTGTGCGGCCGATGAACGGCGTCGAAATGTCCGATCCGCTCGCGGTTCTGCCTGTTGCTATGCGGTGGCCGCGTCAGCTGTCCCACTTGTCGGTGGAGAAACGTAACAAGTGCTAAAACCTGGCTCCTCATCTCTCTGGTATATGAAGTAATCAATTACAGCCTCTGCATCCCAAATGTCCATATATTTGAACCTTTGAACAACAACAGCATCTGGGGACTTTACATGCAAAGATTTGAAAATACGCAAGCAGACAGGCTAAAGTGCCACCCCAAGCTAACCTCATAGTGTCATTACGTGGTTGACTGCTGTGATTCACTTAAAGTGCAGACATGTCTGAATTGTTCTTTATATGCCACAGAGCTAGACAATGATAATGATGGCAACAGGCAGGTGCAGTACCTCGGGGTGTATGCGGTGCCACTGTATGTTGCAGATTCCATTTCCTTCTAGATAACAGGTTCCAAATTTACAAGAAGTGGCTCATACATAAATGTAGCCCCTAGTCCAGTGTGAAAGGCACCCTATGTTTCCTTGGTATGGATGATCAGATTGTTTAGGCTTTCTGAGAAAATGCATCGCATAAAAGGGTTGCCTTTTTTCAGTATTATTTGCACTCAACAATGTGCTAGACTGCATTATGCAAAGATAGTCCGCAGTGTGCCTCTCCCTTCTTGCCACCCTGCTCAAAGATATCTGTTGTCTGTCTCTAGCAATGCATCCGTCTGTTATTTCAGGCAGCTAGGGAAAGTGACACTATGCACAGGCAACTGTAATAAGCATACGTATTGCGTCCCCACTAGCGCCACAGTGCCCAGCGCATGAGAACACTTGTTGATTTTTCGGTCTCAAGGGCCACTTCAAAAAGTATGCAACCGCAAACTAACTCAAATGCAAGACCGAGTCCGAGAATTTGAGTTACATGAAGATGTTTCGTCATGTAGCAGTGCTGAGCAAGTTTTGACTTTGCAACGTTTCGCACGTAGCGGAATTCATATTCAAGTGCATGTCGCGAATATCACTTTGACATATCTTGTCGATTCAGGCTTGTCTGTTTCAATTCTGTCGGTGCAAGAATACAGTCGATATTTTCAAAGCGTTTCACTCTTATCTGCTCCGCATGTCACTCTGTTCGACTGCTCTCAACTCGCGATTTCCGTGCTAGGTTGTTTCCAGGCAGACGTTCAGTTTAAAGGCCGCACTGCTTCACTACGTTTTTATGTTGTTCACTGAGGAACTTGTCTGATTAGTCTGGACGGTATTCAAGCCTTGGATCTTCGCATTGAGGGTTCTGCTCTTAAATGCTTGCACACGTTCGTTGATCTGCTGCCTCCTGCCACAGCACAGCCCCGGTCTCCTGGCGTGCTGCCTCCTGCCACACCGCAACCGTGGGCGCCTGGCGTGCTGCCTCCTGGCACACTGATACCCTGGACTTCTGGCATACTGCAGCCTGCTGAGCTGCAGCAGCCTTCCCCGAGGACGCAGGCTAGGTGTCCTGGCGTACTGCAGCAGCCTGCGAGCCTGTTAGCAGTGTCGCAGTGCGGCGTTCAAAGCGAGAGCGCCGGCCACCGGCCTCGCTCGAAGATTACCCGGCCCATTAGTTGGGACTGACATGGACAAATATGTAAATACGTGTAAATACGTACACTGTGCATGTCTTGGGATTTCCCTACTAACACCTACTAACAACTAATTATTAAAAAAAAATAAGGGTGGGAGTATAATATATTCAGTTTCATTTTTGGGTTGCATTCTTTATTCCCCAGGGGAATTTCTGTTATTTATTATATATATATATATATATATATATATATATATATATATATATATATATATATGTGTGTGTGTGTGTGCATAAATGTGTATTCGTTCGGGACGGCTGGAGTTTGGAGTCTGCTTCTACCTTCGAGAAAAGCAGTAGCTCTTCTGATGCCATAAAGAAACAAAAGCTGCAGTATTTGGTGAAAAATTTTATTGCCAACAGCATTCAGGAAAAGCTCGTGATTTGCTTTTTAATAAGCGTGGATATTTGACTGACTATAGAACACATGTGTGCCACATGTGGAAGATGGGCTTGAGGCTTGGCTTCTTTTGGCAACCTCTCGATCACTTCATGTCTGCGACTGGTCGGATATGCGGCGGGTTCTATCTTGGTCAGCTCTACAAAGACAAGTTTTTTTTATTAAATATTTCATTTTCGCCTAGACTTTTATATTGCCGGAAATTATAGGGTGGAAAGGTGGAATAAATAATGTCTTTGCGCATTGCCACCAACGGCACTATCACATCAATATATTATATCCGCCTGACTTTCATGCGACCCGACTGAAAACGCATTAGCGCTGGTAATCAGGATCTGTGAATCGGCGAGAAAGGCGCGATCACTTCGTTTTGTTGGAGTCATGATGTTGCAATTTGCAGCCGTAGCTCACTCAAACCTTATCCTCCCGAAGTGCGGTCTTGCATGCTAATGCTGCAATTAAATAATTCTTAAAGAGTGCGTATGGGGAATTCCAACATGGCTGAACAGTTTCCGCGATATTTACATGAAACCTACAATAAGTTTAATTCATAGAATACAGCTTAATGTTTTCAAACTAGATAAAACTTTTACTGCAAAAGCGACCGGATATTAATTGATGTCACCTCATTTATTTTTGGTATTTAACAAAATAGCATTATTTAAAAAATTACATCATCAGCCAAGAGGACTATTTTGACAGCCGAACTCGTAGAAGCTTATAAAACCCGTTGTAAATTTTTAAAGCTTGAAAGAAGTTAGCTGAACACCTCATGAGCATGTGAGCAACAGGAAATAGTCTGCATGACGAAAATACAACTGCTTGCCCAGAAAGGAAGCGCACAGTGCAAAATGAATCATATGGCAGTTTGAAATGGCTCATTCTGTGGGCATCACATATATAATTCCAATATCCACAAAATCAACGCGCTGGCTCGCTTACCTTGCCAGCATACCGCACCACTCAATCATCAAGTTTCACATATAGACATGATTACAGCAGCACAAACAAAAAAAACTTGGCATAAATCTTGTACTCAGTCCTGGCACCAGCTTCGACTAGGCAGCAGCGATGAGGCTTGTACAGCTTCTGATCGCTCCTATGGTGAGGGGTGCTGCAATATTTATATCAGTGATAGCATTTGATATTTAACTGGGTTGCATGCATCCGATTGATGTGAGTCGGATAATCGAATTTACCGAACAAAATCAGCACTAATACCTGTCCGACAAGTGCACCGCCATGAAGTGACAGGCCAGCGTTTTAGTGTAGAGGAGACCAAGGACCTCGGGCTTCGGCGAAACGAGCTTCGACTGTCGCAGCCAGTTTCCAGATCAGCTGATAGTGCCTCCCTGCACGATCAGCGCAAGGCGCGCTCACCAATTACAAAATATGCATTTGCAATAACAAAATGCACATAAGTCTCAAAACAATACATAATTAGTTGCAGTACATTATTGTATAGAAGAAAATCAGCGCTAATTTGACTTACCTGATCGTTATACATGTCAGTGAATGCACCTCGATACGAAGAAGTGAAAGACGAGCGTTTTGGGGCAGAGGAGATCGGACCTCGGACTGCAGCGAAAAGAGCTAATTCCGCCGCAGCTCGTTTCCAAGTCAGCTCAGCACGTGTTCCTGTGCAATCAGAGCGAAATGCGCACACATTGATTATAAAAAAAATTGTACTTAGTAACAAGATGCGCATATATATACGCGCTCCAGAAGCAATTGCAGTATATTGTATTGAACAAAATCTGTGCTAATTGGACTTACCTGATCGGTATAGTGAGTGTCCCTTCATAATAGGGAAGGCGAGCATTTTGGGGCAGGAGATACTCAATGACCAAGACCGCAGCAAAATGAGCCAGTTCTGCCACCGCAGCTAGCCGCAGCCTTGTTTCCAAATGGCTCAGCACGTCTTCCTTGGCGATCAGCGCACACACCAATTATTTAAATATATTAAAAAAGGTGCAAGAAGTATATAACAAGATGAGCATATGCTCCAAAACAATACATTATTATGTGCTGTATAATATCGTATCGAGCAAAGCTCCTCTGATCAAGACCGAAAGATCATGTACTTACGCATGTTTTGGTGAACTTCGGCACGAAGAATCTGTACAGAGAAGCTGCAATAATCAGCTGCATATGTGGGCTTTTCTTTTCAAACGCCGACTGCTGCAGGAGGTTGAGACCGATTGAATTTGCGCGAAATAAAAGCGGACGATAAAATTGGGCAGTAGGCATCGCGCCTACATGGAGGCTAGCTCTCGACTGAGCGGCGCTGCGTATCTTATCTCACGCGGGAGGTGTTTTCCCGCCATTTGGACACGTGACCTCAAGAAGGGGGGAAGTGGGGGAGTGGGAGAAGCTCAAAAGCAGAGAGAATCTGTGTGCGGCGCATGCAATTCTTTTTTTTTTTTCGCCGCTATTTCTCTCCGCTTCGGCATTCCTGTCGCCCCTGCAGTAAGGTGCCTCGATGCTTTTCGCCTCCCCGTGGTTCTTTCCGCTTTGCTGCAGGGAGAAAAGATGGACCGATGGACTCGGTGGGGCAGCGGGTCCCGCGCAACGAGAAGCAGTTTTCTTTCTTCTTCACGTCCCCTCCCCCCTCCCTGGTTGTTCAAGACCGTCGTTCAAGAAGCGTTGATGTCGTTTCTTTTTTTCTACAGCTTCTGTGGAGCCCTCGTCTTGATACCAGCGGCTGTAGTTCTTTGCATGAAGAAAATATGGCTTAATGTGAATGCATGTAATGTTCTTTTAACAGATTATCTTCCACACAAACCAAGTGTGGGGCAGTAGGTATACCCATGCCAATGCAAAACCAACAGTGGTTCCTGCCGGACTCCAGGCCAGCTTTTCACGCAACAGCACCATGGGGAATGACGCCGGTTTTCCCAAGGGGCCCACACCTAGCTTTCCCCAATATCTACAACCCAGCGGGGGAATTGATGCGCCAACACATCTTGCTGAACAATCGCACTCCGCAGTAGTGAGTAGGCGCAGAAGTCACCGACATCGCTACAAACACAGCGACCACCGTCAACGGGGGGGTTTCTTAACCCTCACGGAGCGAGAAAAGCATCCAAGTGGGCGGACCTGTTTACAGTGCTGAACAGCGAGGATATCAGTCTGTACGCTGTTGCGGAGACCCATCTATGTGACCTAGAAGAGCCTCCAATACATCCGGAATGGAACTGGGCAGGACGCAACCGCTCTGGTGCAAACCGCAAAGGTGGTGGTGTGTGTGTGCTGTGGCAGAAAAATTCCACATGGGCGCAAATGGCGGGCGTCTGTGATGAACATATCTGGATATGCGGAAGCATCGTCGGTATCCCGGTGCTTGTAAGCGTCGTGTACCTCAGGGTTGCACACGGGTGACACGAAGTTAATGACAGTGTCCTGGAGTGCATCATTGAAGACGTCAAGCGATGGGCTGCATAGCGCGAAGTACTCTTGATGGGAGACTTCAACGGACATATACAGCCTATCGAAGGATACCAGGACCGGAATGGTGAGCGACTGATCGGATGTGCGCGGGAGCTTGGAAGTAGCCAACCTTAGAGCTGACTGTGAAGGTGAATTCACCTGGTGCGCTTGCCACAGCCGCACCACAATAGACGATGCTCTAATAATGTCCCCGAAACTGGCAGCGCACGTAACGCAGGTCCACATCAACGAAGACAGACGCTTCAGCCTAGGCAGCGACCACAACCGACTCCGTCTATCGTTCTCATTTTCCTCTTGGCACAAAAGACTTACAGAACCGCGACCCAACCCGTCGATACCAGCCCACATCATACGAAGCTGTGGCCAACCAATTCGAAAAGAGCTAGATGCCAACACAAGCCACAACATATGATGCGTATGTCACCGAGCTGAAACGGATTATGCGCCAGCACGTGCACACCAGCTCGAGGGGTGGCACGCAAAGGAAGCCGTGGTGGGACCTAGAGGTGAAACGGCACTGGGAGCGAGGCGAACTGCGAACAGGGCACACCGTAAGCAGCTCAAACAGCGCCAATACTGCTAATGGCCCGACTTGGCTAACCCTAAATTTTGTCGTCATTTCCGCCACACTCTCCAATGCATTGGGAATGGCAAGGGCCTCTCCTAAATTGTTTCCTTCCTCCATGTTTCTGCAGCTTTGCCCAAACCATTGCCTCCTCTAGAGGAGGCGATGCCCAAACATGATGCCTTCTGATCCTCCTATATTGCGCTCGGCCGCGTGCCTCATGTTACTGAGCTGCGCTATACCCGTCGATGGCATGATAGCTCTTCTTTCGGAACTATCAAGACCAACAACAGTCGCGGGTAGAATTGCGTATGAAGGGGCTAATAATGGTTCCACATTAAACTAAAACGGTGCGCCGATGACACCGAGAGAAAACGGCAATTGCGCCTCGCCGATCAGTTTGCGTCGACCAGCTGCGGAGGTGTAGCGAGATCACTCGGTGGCGGCGTGCAGAGGTCTCTAGGACAGCACTCATTGGACACTGTGTCTTGAACGTGCCGCCCCCACCCCACCTTAGTGCTAATAAAAGATCTCATTTTTGATCTCGCCAAGTTGGCAGTAATGCGATGGGATATTTTACGACTCTGTGCTAATGAGTGTGCATGGGATCGGTGCACAAATAAGACTACTGATTAGGCAAGTAGCAGAGTGAACGGACGCGAATGAATAAGAGGAGCTGGAAAATGGGAGCCATTAATCATTAAAGCTGTCGCGTCATACCTTCAAAGACCGAGCTGAAGCCTCCTACCCCATTTTTTTGTCAGAAGATTTTGTCAGAAGATTTGGGGTCACATGAGGCATACAAAAAGTGACATAATAGCTGCGTGTTCATTTGCATGATAGCCACCGATCGACTGCTGAAACTGGTGGCTCTCTAGTAGAAATTGAATTATTCGTTATTTGGCAGAAAGTTCTCAATTTCATGCTTATTTTGTTGTGCAATGAATCATTGAAACAAGAAAGAATGATAGCTTGAAATTTGGCGTCAACACTTGCTTAAATTAAAATTAATAACATGAATGCCTGTGCAATGAAACAACCTGTATAGTTAGGGCTTTCTAATGTTCCAGTTGAGCCTCTTTCACATCTATGGCACTAAAAAATGAAGGAATGTTGGCAGCTGTTACTGCTTTACAATGAACTCACATAATGGGGCTGTGCTTGCCGGCCACTGAGCTATGCCTCATATAGGGACTTGGTTGAACAATTCAATTTTAGTTTTAAGGTAAAGGTGAATGGCTCCAACCAAGTTTTTGGTTCGTTTTTTGGTTGGAGTCATTGACCTTTACCTTAAAACTAAAATCTTGACGAATGACACTAGTACTTCCTGCCGCCAAAAAAACTAAAACTAGGAAAAGCAATCTTCATGCTCCCGCGTGCTGGTAGGCACTAGAAAACTGAACAGCAAGTGCAAACATGCCGACGGAGCCAGTGGATGTAACCGGCCATTTTGCATCGATCCAGTCTGAAGGTGACAAAACGACACTTTAATGAGCACTTGCCGGCATTTCCCTTCTCCCTGCTTTTTTTCCTTTTTTTTTTGCTGTACTTTTGTGTTGCTCTTGGATTTCCCCATGGAGCATGCCATGAACCTGGATATGATAAGGATCAGCTACAGGTGCACATTCTGTTGGAAGAAGTGCCCGGCTAGAAGAAAATTAACAAATTGTTTTATGAAATAGTTCTTCAGCTGATGGTAAATAAAGGTTTTATTTTGTAAACATGCTTACCGTGCTCTTTTTCATGTGATACAGTGCTGTGTGCATGACTTTTACAATGAAGCGACCTGTATTATGAATGATTTTCGAGGTCGAAACCACTTCATTACAAAGGCATTTGATTGCACCAGCATTGCATTTACCGGAATGCATTACTACAGCCATTTTCAGTTCTGCTGCTTTTAGTGACATCACATATAAATAAGTTTATCTCTGTACTTTCATAAAGTTTTCAGCAACATTTCAATAAATTGACATCCTGGTGCAGTTGCTCCATGGATAAACAATCGACTGCTGAACCAGAGGACCCAGTATCGAATCCTGGCCGCTGCAGTCGCTTTTCGATGGTGGCAAAAAGCAAGGAACTCTTGGAGCTGCTTGGAGTGTTTGTCGATTTAAAACTGCCCTTTCAATATGTGTAGCTGGGACATGCTATTTGAAAGGGTGATTATAGTGAGCCTTCTCTTGACACTCTCTCCTGCCTCTATACTTTGTATACAGGCAGGTTATGCAGATGCGTATACAGATTAAAGTTTGCCATAGTAGGATGCAACTTAAGAAAACAGCAGTTGCTAACTATGCTGTGACTGCTGGCACATGTGTGAGCCATGATGGTGGTGTTTTATACAGTAGCATATATCATACAGCACATGGCACCTAAGGTTTTTGTTTTTGTTTTAAATTTTGGTGTCGGCTTGGCCCAAATTGCTAAAATTTCATAATGTGGCAGCATGGGGCAAGGTAAGCTTTGCGACTCAGTTTAGCATAGCACTCGCATCACTGCAGTCGACTTTCTAACATGTTGTGCACAGCATTTATGATTCTTAGAAAAAGTGGTTTCAGTCCAGCTAGCATCTCCATTTATTGGAGCCTGTATGGAGTCTGCACCTTTCTACCATGTGTCGAGCATTCAGATTTGCATTAGTATACTCTTGGCACATCCGCCTAAGAAATGTCTCATGTTCACTAATTTCAAATGGCTTGGAACAATATGAATTGTATTTCGTTTTTTTACTGTAGTGCAGACCCCTTTTTGTTATGTTGTGCACTTGATGCATATTGTAACGGATGAAATGGTTTTAATACAGGTGAACTTCGTATGAAGGACGGACGCACACGGCTCAGGAAAACCTGGATCAGTCTGCGCTCGCCTCGCTTCTTCCGCTTTTTCTTCTGCGGCTTCTGCTGCTTCTCAGTGCGCCGCTACGCGGCGTAACAACCCTCCCCGGGCAAACGATTCTCGTCCTCGAGAAAATTAGGTACATCGAAGATCGTAGAACTTCATGTGAGCCACGTGAACAACTTGTGTCTTGCGGGATCGGCGGTTACGCGTCGTGACTTTGGCGATAACGTAATTCACGTCATTCAGTTGGTCCAACACGACGAAGAGGCCATCATACTTGCAGAGAAACTTCTCATATAATCCTCACTTGCGAAGAGGCGTCCAAAGCCAGGCGTAGTCTCCAGGGGAGTAAGCAACTGCACGATGATGCAGATCGTAGTGTTCTTTCGAGCGGCTTTCAGAAGCCAGTGTGCGTAAACGGGCTATACGACGGGCCTCTTCGGCAAGGCATAGTATCTGGGAAACAGATGCATCGTCGTTGGGGGAAAATGGGAAGAAGGTGTCTAAGAAAACGTGGGGATTTCTTGCATAGAGTAAATAGAAAGGAGAATAGCTGCTAACTTCTTGATTTGCAGTGCTATAAGCGTACGTCACATACGGTAGCACTGAATCCCAGTTGCGATGATCAGACGAGACGGACATGGACAGCATGGTTGTCAAGGTGCGGTTGGTGCGCTTGGTGAGACCATTGGTCTGCGGATGATACGGTATCGAGTGTCGGCAGTGTGAACCACAAAGTCGGAGCATTTCTTCCACGATATCAGCAGTGAATTGCCGACCACGATCACTTATAATAACCTGGGGTGCGCCATGGCGAAAAATAATGGAATGCGAAAGAAATGACGAAACATCAGCAACCTTTGCGGTAGCGAGAGCAGCGGTCTCTGCGTATCTGGTAAGATAGTCAACGCAGACAATAACCCAGCAGCAGCCCTCTACAGTCTTTAGAAAATGACCGAGCAGGTCAATTCCAATCTTATCAAAAGGTGAGGTAGGTGGATTGATGGGTTGTAAAGGTCCGGCCAGTGTGGTGGTGCATGCCTTAAGTTGTTGGCATTTTTCACATGTCACAACGTATTGCTTGGTGGTCTTATAAATTTGTGGCCCCAAAAAACGCTGGCGAATTCTTTGCAGGGTACGACAGAAGCCTAGATGTCCAGAGGTAATATCATCATGCATGGCATGCAAAGCTTGTGCATGGAGACTTTTTGGGACGACCAAAAGGAGGGTAGCACCGTTAACTGAGTAGTTTTTGAACAAAACACCATCTTTGATAGTAAACTGCGTTGACTCCACTCTTTCTTTTGCCTCTTGTATAAGAGGCTGTAGTGACCGGTCGTTGCGTTGTTCTCGCCTAAATGTCACCATACTAAGAAACGTCGACGTGATTGAGGCTAAACACCCATCGAAGCCATCTTCATCGTTAACGGAAGTCGGCAATGGGTGCCGTGACAAGCAGTCTACATCACTGTGATGTTGTCCACTCTTGTACGCGATACCAAATTTGTATTCTTGGCGTAATGCCCAGCGCACCAGACGACCAGATGGATCGCGAAGTCCGATGAGCCAGAATAGCAAATGGTGGTCAGTAACTATGGTGAAGTAGCGTCCATAGAGGTATGTCCCGAACTTGTGCACAGCGAACACAATTGCGAGGCACTCCAATTCGGTAACTGTAGTTCCGTTCACATTTTGTCAACGTGCGGCTGCCATATGTAATGTGTTCAGCCCCACTATGCAGCTGCACAAGCACCGCCCCAAGACCGACGCCACTGGCGTCAGTCCGGACCTCCGTCACAGCAGAAGGGTCGAAGTGGCGCAGCAGTGGTGCTGAAGTTGGATAAGACTTGAGCAGATTGAAAGAGGATTCGCACTCTGGGGTCCACACAAATCGCGAATCCTGGCGCAGTAGACAGGTAAGGGGATGGGTAATTTTCGCAAAACCGGCAATGAAGCGACAAAAATTAGAAGCGAGGCCAAGGAACCTCCAAAGACTTTTCAGTGTGCGTGGAGTTTCGAAGTCGCGTACTGCAGCAATCTTCTGCGGATCCGGCCTGATACCATCCTCGTTGACGAGGAACCTAAGAACTAAAGTTAGTCGCTCTCCAAAATGGCACTTCATCGAATTCAAAATGAGGCCCGCTTTGCCAATGCATTCAAGAACTTGATGGAGCCTCTCATTGTGCTCTTGGAAGGTCTTTCCAAAAATGATAACATCATCAATGTAACACATGCATATTTCCCATTTGAGGCCACGAAAGATAGTGTTGATAAATCGCTCGAACATCGCGGGAGCGTTGCATAATCCAAAGGGCATTACATTCAATTCGTATAAACCATCTTGTGTTACAAAATCAGTCTTCTCACGGTCGGATGGATGTAGAGGAATTTGCCAATAGCCAGATCGCAAATCAACAGAGGAGAAATTTGACGGCGAATGCAGACAGTCGACAGCGTCATCTATGCGAGGTAACGGATATACGTCTTTCTTTGTTACCACATTCAAACGATGGTAGTTTACACAAAATCGCTAAGAATTGTCTTTTTTTTCGCACCAGGATCACAGGTGCGGTCCACGGACTAGAAGATTCTCGGATGATTTCTTTGTGCAGCATTTCGTCCACCTGTTCTTGAATTATCTTGCGCTCTGCCGGGGAGACTGTAAGGTTTTTGGCGAATAGGGGGTGCGCTTCCTTTGTTAATTGTGTGCTGTAGCCGAGAAGCTGGGAAATGGCTACCCGATCCATTTGAGCAAAGTCGAACACTTGGGCATGCGTTGTCAAAATGTCTTGCAGAATACGATGTTCACTAGATGGGAGCGATTTGTTGACCATGCCCTCAAACTCGGCACAATGTTCAGACTTGTCTTTCGCGGCTCCTCTGTAATCTAAAATAATTCCAATGGTATGAGTCCCATAATTCTCAAATCTCGCAAGTGTCAAACCAGAAGGAAGACGAACAGGCTCTTCTGACACGTTCACAGCCCAGAGGTATGCGCGACCATCCTCCGCCTCCTCGACCCCGGAGCGTGGCACCAAAATATTTTTTTTCGCTCCATTCGAGACGTCTGGCTCGACGAGTATTGAATGTTTACCCATGAAGGATTCAGATGGCTTCACGGGGAGAAACGTCGCTGTCATCGCAGGCAGCAGCACATCTTCCTTCAAGGCAAGAACTCCTTGATGACTCTGAGACATGTTTTCTACTAATGCGGGGATCATGTTCACCTGCAAACAAATTTCACCGGCACTAAAGTCCAAAGTCGCACCACCCTCGCGCAAAAAGTCAACACCCAAGATAACGTCATGCGTGGCACGTCTAAATACAACGAATTCTGTCCTATAGCCCTCGTCACCAATTACAACTGAAACTGAGCACAGGCCAACCGGAACTAAAGTTTCACCCCCAACTCCTCAAAACGTAATGTTTTCGTAACACGCAAACATAACGTTCTGTTGGAGGTGGTTTTTAAATGAAAGGCTCATAACGGACACAGCGACAGCAGTGTCAACCAAAACATGTTTTAACATTGTCTATACACACTGACACTTTGTTCTTTAGCATGACGATAAGAAGTATGCGTGGAATTGACCGTTCGGCGACCTTACCTCCATCGGTCGCACCACCTAGTTTCCCAGCGGTGGAGAAACAAAGTGGCGACGTGGGGATGGCGAACGGGGTTGGCGGTGCTCGTTGGACAGGGGGTCGGGTAATTTGACGACGCGGGCAAAAGCGGAAGATATGTCCGCTGCCCCCACAGCCGTAACATACGGTTGGCAGGTGGCTCTGGTAGTTCACTTCGGGATCCCTTGGAGGCCGAGATGGGGCGACAGAAGCGCGACGAGGAGCACCACGAGGCACTTCATCCGGATGGGCTGGACGCTGCTGGAAATAAGGGTGCGATGTTGGTTGCAGGGTCCGCTCCACGCCGTTGTTGCAAAATGGTTCACCGTGATTTTGTGCAACCCATAGCGTACGTTGTTCCCATGATGATACGGATCTCGATGTCGAGTGGTAGGGTACATCGAAATATGTACGTTGCCGCTGAATATCCAGCTCCTCGCGTATAATCCTCCTGACCATAGAAGTGATGTCTTCAGCCTCCTGAATGTCGATACCG
This sequence comes from Amblyomma maculatum, assembly GCF_055883805.1. NCBI lineage: Eukaryota > Metazoa > Arthropoda > Arachnida > Ixodida > Ixodidae > Amblyomma > Amblyomma maculatum. The sequence continues at coordinate 37,059,245 of NW_028146738.1, forward strand.
GCAAAAGTGATAGTTTAGTACTGTATGCTAATAAGAATGTGTGATATATTAGAGGCACAGTCCAAGAGACTGGTAAATAAGTGAGGACTACATGTATGTAAATGAACTGTATGGGGAGCAGCAGATACTATAGTCATATGCTTAAAGGAAGAGCTTAAGTGTCCCTAGAATTTGCTATCTTCTACACACTATCAGAGATAAATTTGTTCTAGAAAAATGAGCCGAGACAATGCCATCCAAATTTTGCTTTTAGTTGAAATGAATTCTGTGACTCTTTCTGGCTATGATGATGTTTCCCCAGCAGCAGAAAAAAACAAAAAAAAATTACGAGGGTTCAAAGCTGCTGAACCATATATTGAGCGAAAGCATTAGCGGCGGGTGACCGAGCGTTCTTCGCTTTTCTTCTTCCTCAGCTCACATATAAAGCCCCACTTTAACCAAGCCATATGAACGCGCCTTAGTGGCCTATAGGGGTAATGTGAATGCCAGGGTCCTAGCAGGCTAATTCTGACATAACCGTCCCATGTGAAATGAGAGACTCAAGTTGGCAGCTCCTGCCGACCGCTTGAGTTGGTAGCCCAGCTCTCACTCTAGTGTCAGGTGGGGTTTGACGCCACAGCTTCACTTGGGTAAGAAGTGGCTACCGGCCGCGCTACGTTGAAGGCTCGAAACCTAGAGTAGTATTGCTTATGCAATAAAACTCATAAATTAGATTTGAAAATTTCCTTGACACTCAGTTCAAGAATATGCCACCAAACTGATGACTCCACAATCACCATATGAAAGCGAAAGGTGATGCAGCCTAGCCTCAAAGGTGTGCGAATAAAGTTTTCTTCCTGTGGCCCACCTAGGCCACTGCTTTGCTAATAAAGGGCCACAAATGGGCTTTATAGCATAATATAGATTTAAGTTTCAAAGTGGGATAGTATGAGGCCCTTTCCACAGTCATTTCAGCACCCCCCAAAAAAAAGTTGTCCACTATCGTGAGGAACTCTGCACGCGAGGCAGATGCTTGAGCCACTATGTAATCACTGTGCACCTTAGTTTGCTTACAGAAATGGCCAGTAATGGTGACAACTGTTTTTAATTTGTAGACATTTTTATAGCTTATAAAACCCTTCTCCAGGAGAATGTGCACCCATCGATGTGGGGCTCTGAAACAAAGAACTGCTTAGCTATGCTCTTGATTAAACTGCTTGACAGTGCTAAGGAGCATAATTCTGAGTGGTTCATTAAAGGACCATTGTGTTGTAAAGTCCTGAATGAGATCTTATCACTCCAGGACCTTGTTCACACCATGCATTAAATTGCCTATTCTGCAGAACAGCGGGCTTTCTTGTTCCGGTTGCCATTTTTGTTGGCAAGTAGGTGATGATCACATAAATACTAATTTCATTATTGAAGTCGTACTTAAGTTTCAAACTGCCACAGTAGAAAAGACAAAAATGCAGACTGCTGCTAGGTGTGTAGTAACCAATGAAATATTCCAAGTTTCTTAAAGTACCCTATTTCACCTAGCTGGGTACGAGGGTTTGGCAACTACAGCTAATCCATCTTTAGTAGGCAACATTAAGGATGGATACAGTGAGTTTAATTATAATGACAAGCGACGGCCAATACCTACCATGTTAGTGACTTGTGCTTCACAAATTGTGCTTATATATTAAATATGTGGCAGCCATTTGCTACACTACATACCAGGCTTTGCCCACTGTATCAAGCATACTGAACCTGTGCTTTTCGATCCTTTAAGTACAGTTTTTATGTGGACAGAACCAATGCAACCATAATAGAGTTGAACATTGAGCTAGATGGTCACACATCTCTTGGAAGAAGGTAGCAGAGCAGGTAACAACACAAAACATAAGAAGCACGCACAAACACAAGGACAACGCTGCACCTATATTGACCAGAACCCACACATCTTCCTTCACTTCTATGGCATCAAACAGAGCTAAAGGGATGTGTATGCAGGTTAACCACCAGGACTTCAACTCTAAATGCAAAACTTCGGACTGGACTAGGTACTCCAAGTGTATTCAGGGGATTGTTTATCAAATTTTCTTGCAATGTGGAAAGAAATATACTGGACGGACAGGAATATGTATCAATGACAGGATTAGAGAGCACGCTATGGCAATATCGGACAAGTCTGGCTCTAATATCGCAGTGCACTGCAATGACCGTTGTTTGTAGAAGCCAAAAATGGGTTCAGCTGATCTTCACTATGTTAAGGTTATGAAAAAGATGAAGGATAAGTTAAGAAGGGAAATTTATGAAGCACATGCAATCAGTGGCTCGGAAGACCAATGTGTCAGTATGCCTTCAGTGGTATTGTTGAAGAAGAAATTAGAATTTCTGCGCAAATCGGCAGGACGTTAAAGACAAGGAAGAAGTTGGCTGCAGACGTGAAGTGAAGAGAAAAGATGTGCGGGTTCTAGTCACTATAGTTGTCAGTACAGTGTTGTCCTTGTGTTTATTTGTGCTTCTTATGTTTTGTGTTGTTACCTGCTCTGCTACCTTCTTCCGAGAGCAATGCAACCAGTATAATTTGAGTTGCCAAACTTCAGGGTTTCTCTGGCTCAGTAGAGGCTGCAAAGTGGCAGCCTCTAGAATTAATCTGTGAGGCTTACAATATTACAACGGCAATTCAAAACATACCTCCACAGTTGAAATCATCAATACTTCAGCAAGAAAACGTAGCCCTACTTTGGTATTGTGAAGTGACCTCCATGTGGGAAAGAGAGCTCTTTAAATAATAGGCTGTGTGACATGTTGCAATAGAAACAGTATGAAGGAAATGACTGCACCCTTAGATTTTTATACCGTCAGGGTGGTGAAGTGGTTAGGGCACTAAACTCTGTGCCCAAGGCTGCGGGATCACATCCCTGCCTTGGCGGCCGCATTTTGACCGAGGCGAAAAGCTAGGAGCCAAGTGCTGCACGATGTCAGTGCACGTTGAAGAACCCCACGTGGTCACAATTTGCGGAGTCCTCCAATACAGTGTCTCTCATAGCCTAAGCTGCTTTGGGACATTACACCCCACAAACCTAACCAAACCAAACTTTAGATTTTCAACATGTATTGTGGACCATCTGCAAATTGTTTTAGAAGTCAAAAGACAAAATCTTGCACAGTAGTGAAACAAGGACGATACCAGTGTCAATGAAACATTTGGACATGACATCACAGACACTTGTAATGCCAAGTTTCCAATATGCAAGGATTAGGGCACATAATAATGCTCATGCCAAAAATTTCTAGTAAGATTCCTTGTATCTAGTTTTGTTGTGATAAATGCTACTTTGCAGTGCAACATGGAGCGAAACTGAGCACGAGTGGTGATGTCAGTCAGTGTGTACTACATTACTTATTTTCCTGAGTACATTTCACAACTGTGTTGCCTCCCAATGTTGGAAGCCTGAGTATTTATGTTTGTATTATACTGGCACTTAGGAGCCCTTTCAAGTAATGCTCAAGTCAGTGCGGCACCCTGCAGGTGTGCTTCTGCTGTGAACTGAACAGCATTTCTTTTTTATCCAACGACCCATACACCTACGTCAGTATGACTGGCCAGCAGTGCTGCACTCTGGTGGTATCTGCAGAATAGCACTGCAGGCTATATGCCAGCACAAAAGGTATTTCCGCGCATTCCAGAGATTCGACGAAGTGCAAGGCTGTTCACACTTATATGAATGTTCAAGATGATAAGCTTCAGATAGCACTGCACTATCAGACAAATGCAGCACTTTTTTCCTTCAATTCGCTTCACACTCCAATGGTGCAATCAAACGCAATGAAATGGATGGTAAAGTACTGCCACGAAAGTGCCCTCAGTCTCCTGCAATGAGAGAGCATGTGTCGTTCATGGTGGTTTCATAGCCTGAACAGCAGCAAACCCCATCACACACGACTGCCATGGCATGCAATAATTAATGGCTACATAAATTGCGTGCACTGAGAACCACGGTCTCTGTTTATTCTTACTATCTGGAGCAAAACATTGGCAGTATTGCAGAAGCAAGCAACTAACGTTTAAAACCGACAACATTCTCATGCGTATTAGAAAAACCAGCAATTGATACAAGTTTCGCGACCTTGAACTCTATCTACCCGTCCTTAGCTGTGAGCATACCCAAAGCGACCGAAAGAGAGTCGACATAGATCACTGTTTCTGCAGCACCGAAGCTGTTCGTTAATATGCCTTGATACCCCAACCAGCACGAGCAGAATTGTTGCGCTGCCCCTGACCAGCAGCTATTGATAATACATAAAATACAAAGGTAAAGCAATGCTGAACTATTGCAGCAGTACTGCGCGGCACACATATACCACTGTGCTCATTTTAGCGCCTTTCTCGATATTGTATGCATATCCTCAGCAACACCCATTATATCCTCTGAAGCATGGCTAGGACATCAGGAAGTTTGTTTACAATGCTGCACAAAACATTTTAATTGAATATGCACAATTTCGACTAACTCATGGGAGTCTGCCCTCTCGATGGTGGCATAAGGGAAGCAAACTGTTTCTGACGATGCTCTTAATTAAATTCAAAGTACGTAGCGGAAGAATGATCTGTAGGCGCAACGAAAGCAATGTTTGTTGCAGGAATTATCGGAAGCTTCTGACGTACACTACAGGGGTCATTCCCGCACAAAAGTTATGTTGTCAAAGTATAAGCTCACATTTCTCAAATCTCTAGCAACATTTTTGTGACTGTTTCTCACCTTACGAGGCTCCCCGAGGGTTGCTAGCATGCTGTTTGTGATGCGCGCATTGTTGCTGGTGCTCCGACGCCAAATGAGCCCCAGCCTCCAACCGAGGCAACTGGCTCACGACCGTGAGCAAGGCTGTGAGCGCGATGGCAGAACACTGTAGTGAATGCGAACATGCGTGACGCTATATGGCATTTTGGAACGTATCTGTTGCCACGGCAACCAGCGGCAACCGAGAACGAAGGAACTGACGTAATGTGACGTCTTGGCGATGGCGACGATGATGATAGTATCTGCCCTACTGAAATAGACCCATATGATTTTTATATAGGCCACATATCGATTGATATGGGGCCAAATTCACACCATATGGGGCATATAGGACTCGGTGCAGTTTATATGGGCAAGTTGTATGGGGCCATATGTGTCCATATTGTGCCCATATCCATATGCATTGGAGGACATATGGATCATATGGGCACGGGGGATATGGGTGCAGAGTTCACATGAGTGCCCATATATCAACCAAACCTCTATCGTCTATGGGTCATTTGTCATATTATGGCGAAAATGTACGTCACCTGGGCATCCATATGTAAACAACACAGTACCTTTAGGTATGATAAGGTGTCAAAATCACTCAAGCTTATCAAAACATATTACACAGTGATGATAAAATTTATTACTACACTGTTACATAAAGAAAACAGTGGAGCAATTAATAATAAAGTAATTACAGGCATGGTTGCTCAATCATACAATACTAAAACCCATTCTTGAATAGATGGTGCCTTTGGATGCTTGAAAATGGCCAAAAGCAGTTACATTCTGTTTATGTGCATGGAACATATGGCTTGAAAAAAGCTGTTCATTTGATGGAATAAAGTACGTCATTGCACTTTATGTACCATTATCAAAAATATACATAGCACAAAATTTCAATAAACCAATTCCTTTCTGAGATCAAGAGTAATGTTTGGCTTCCACATTAGTATGTCATCATTAAAAGCAGAAATCTGCATGTATACAACTCAAATATGGACAATTGTCAGTATTATTGGACAATTACCAGTACTTTATTAAACAGTAGCTAATGCTAAGATATAAAGTACACAGCTATAGCATGCATTGGATATACACATCACACATACAGCAAAGAAAGGTCAGAAAGAAGCAAACTTTCCTGGACTGCAATGAAAAATAATTCTTGTTTAATTTTGCACTGCATGACATTTCAATATGTAAAAATTTAGCACTGGATTTTTACCAATTGAGCAAAATTGACTGAAAACATATGCACATTATTTTAACAACAAACAAAAAGGCACCATTTTACTTGTATTTTCTTGCTTCAGTTCTGCACTTATACTAAGTAGGCAATCTGCAAAGTGCAGTCATATATACAATATTGACTCATGAGCACTTAACAGAAAAATTAGTTTTGCAATCATTTTGCAAGCCACCAAAGCATCACATTATTCAAGCATTACCGCAGGCTACTTTGGGGACACAAAATGAATATCAGCCTTGGCCTCTATTGGCACATGCAGCCAATTTCAAAGGCATATTGGCTGAGCTTATGATGCTAGAGACAGTTCACTTTCATTTTGTTGTCCTCTTTGAGCACAGAAAGTATTCAAACAGTGCAGACGTGCACCTTGTCTGTGCATGTAAATTAGATTAAAAGATGAAGTAAGAACTTCAAAGCCAATTAATAGAATAAAACAAACAAATATTTTAAATAGTAGAATTAAATTATGACATTGAAGGAGATGTGAACTTATGCTCGTGAAACAAATGGTCTCTAAATCACACAATGGGTCAATTTATTTCAGGCCACTTTTTACAAATTATGTGCACCTAAATGTTACTATCGTATCATACATGCTGTAATGTTGCTGTGAGGAATAACAGCATTATTGCTTTGTACAAAATGAGAATTATCAAGATAGAAAAGTACCAGGAATGCTTTAAAAGCTCCGCAACATGATATATTTTATGTTCTACCTCCCAGGCATTTACAATAAGAATTATGAACAGGATGTTCAGCACTTGGATCTGTACAGAAAGCAATCCCCATGATTTCTAACTGGCACATTGCCAGAGAGCTTTCTGAATGGAAGTCACTAGTTTCCAGCATGAGGTGACATGTAACAAGAATGTACTCAAACTACTATAATGAAAGAGCCATCAAGCTTATTTCACTCCATGAATTGATGTTATTACTAAAAAAGTTGTATGACATTCTTTCAGTTGTATATTCACTTGCCTGAATGTTCTCCATATAGCACTGTTTCCAAAAATTAAAATAAAATTAAGAATCACCTCTCCTCCCATCACACTACTCCTCTTTAATGAACAGCTGGGCCATGTCCGCTACTGCATGATGTTCCATTAAAGTGGTACAACAGTCCCTAAATCAGTTTTTTACATAATCAAAATCTTCCATCTCTTAAACTGGTCCATTTAGTCCTCCTTAATGTTGTCAGTGATGGCTATGATGCACACGTACTACCTACAGAATACCTGATATTGTGGGTACAGTATAAATATTTGATTCGCCTTGAAATGAGCATGCTCCACCAAAGAAGATGTGCTATCAAGCTCAAACTTTTTGAACTCAGTTGAAACATAGCAGCTGCTGCTGCTGCCCAAATGCATCTTATGCTTTATAGTTTAATACCTCTAATGCTAGCCATCAGCACTGGGCAAATTACAAACACTTCAGGACAAGACCTCATTCCAGACATCTCAAATTATCCTTGATATGCACCAGAAACAGCTGCTCCCCATGAGCTTATTTTCTAATGTTATTGTTCCATTTGATTCTGTGCTTAGGAAGCTAATGAAGAAGCTGAAATTCTAAATGAGAGCAGCCTAGTTAGCTTCCAAAGAAAAATGATAGAAGTATATCAACAGAAAGTGCCATGCAGATTTGGGGAACTAACCTAGTCTCGCTCGACTAAGTTGAGAATTGGAGCATATGTAGTTTTCACTGCGACTGAATGAGATTAAAATACATGGCTTTACTATATCAGTGATTTTCATGGGTACCAAAGAATACACCAATGAAACAAAGCACTCTGAAACATGTGAAGGAAGCCCCGCAGTGCTACCATTAGCAATGATCTTTGCACAGAGAAGAATAGTTTGATCATTTGGAACGGAAGCACTGGTTGCTTCCAATATTCTCTTAACATAAAAGTCGCCTGCCTTGCACTGAAACATACTACTGTTTTTTTTTACTTGTACGGTACTTTTCACTATGGAATATTGTTCCAAGATAATAAAACCGGAAGTGCTCTTGCAAATATAATACATGACCAAAATATAACTGTAAGCATGCAGCTTCTCGATTAGAGAGGGAAGGTGCAGCTTTTGGCTGGCCAAACATCCATCCAGTTCCAATACATCTGGTATGCTTTGTTTTTGGGTGGTCAACAAATGTCATGCACAAAGATTGCACATTAGAAGGCAATGGCAGTACTGATAACAGAATATGTAGCTCCTGCAACATCACTACTCTTTCAACAATTTGCTTGGGCACACCTTTAGCTGCATTCACCAATTTAACAAATGCACCATTTCCACTCTCAAATGTGAAAGCTGAATGTGCCCAAAGAGGTCCAAAGTTGCGAACAGCTTGTGCCATGTGCAGAAGTTGATGGACATTGAATGTCATGCATCGTTGTCCATAGAGGTTAGGTGCTTGTGAGATGAAGCTTCTCAGAGGTGTTCTAAACAAAAAATTGCATATAAACATCAGTGTAATTGTACATTTACCAATGCACTCAAGGTGACTACAGTTATATAACTGATATACCAGCAGTATGCAGTGTAAACCTAATTGTTAGCATGCATGAGTTTTGATTTTAGGTCAGATACATTGAGGTATAATTTCATGTAGATCACATGTAAGCATAACCACATATTTGCTTATTGCTTTCACTTCACCCCTAACAAACAGTCACATGATACACCACTTTGGTCTGCTGTTAATTCAAGCAAGCATTTGTTAATATTCGCACCGTCTGGGATCCTGCACTGGCCTTTATGGTTCCGGAGATAGAGTGCCTGTGGTTGGCACAAAGTGCAAGAGTGTAGTTAAATGCGAGCCATTTTTTAACTGCCAAAGGTGTAAACAGTAATGTTGATCACTACAGCTTCCTTTAAGCAATAGCTTAGACAGCTCATTCAGTCTAAAAGCCGTTTTTGTAGTAGTTGGCACCACGTGTCAGAAATTAGAGGCTGCATAAAAATTATGGTAATTTGTTCTTCTAGTGATTGACCATTGAGTGCTAAATAATAGTAATGATGAGGTAATAAAATCATTATATATATATATTTGTTGAATTGACTGAATAAAGAAATAAAAAATTGAAAAACTCAGGCTATATGAGACACACACTAGAAAGGGTTGTGGTAATTTTGACCACCTGGCATTCTTTAATGTTAACTGACATCTGACAGTAAACATGTACCTTGCTTTTTGACTCAACTGAAGAGCAGAGTTTGCAGCCAGAATAAATTTCCACATCCTTATGTGTAGCAGTATAGCACTCTAGCCGATAAGCCACCACGGTGGGGATTATGCAGTATAGTGCATATATGTTATAGTGTGGCACACAAAGCCCCACCCACTATTTCAGTAACTTTGGGTCAATACAGCCAAAGTGCTCATACCTGCATGATCAATTTGATGAACCGAGAGCTCCTCCAGCAGCAAGGTGAAAACTGCTTCAGCCAGGAGTCAGAAGTGCCGAAGGTATCTTGGAGGAAGAATATGGCAGCATCAGGGTAAGCAGTAAAATAACAACCAGTTGCGCCAATCATGGGCTTTCCAGTAGCACCTCTCTCGAAGTGAGCGGGGCAAGCGTGTGAAATGATGTGGAGGACGTATGCCCAGCAAGCGTTTATTGATTTCTTCAAGTGTCTTTGGGCGGCCTGCAAGTAGCAGAACAAATTAATCACTTATAACACTATAGCTTCACATAATCTACAATGGGTGATCTCTTAAAATTTCATCTGCACAACCTCCCAATGCACAATGTAAACAAGCAGATAAAAATATGAGCAAAATTCAATGCTCGATAGCTGGGCATAAGTAAGGACAAATAATTCTTTACTAAATATAGTGAAACATATTTGTAGAAAAGGAACCATCTAAACTTTGCCACATAACTGCATCATTCATGTAAAAATAGTTTGACATGTCACAATACTGCTTTTGCATGTGTAGACACATCATACGACTGAATCTGCTGATAATTTACATGACTAGAAGGGCCGGGTGGCAATATGAAGCCTATATGCTGGCTTTCCTGGACAAAGGACGTTTTTGTTTTTAAATTACCCGACTGATTCATACAGGCTAGAAATGGTGACAGCATTCATTTAGTCAAGGCATTTTTCATAGCTTAAAGGCATAAAGAAATATGAAAGAACAAGAAACAAGCAATATAATTGGCAGGTCCACTACAGTCAAACCTAGTTTATTGAGCATAAGCTTGGGAGCATAAGATGCTTTGGCAATGAGTAAGCAATAGTGTAACTATATTGTGCTTGTCAGCAGCTATCCGATGATATATATCGTACCATATTTGAATGCCTAATTCCAAATAATTTTACTAATCTATTTAAATATACTTGCTCTCATCAGTAGCTGTACCTAATGATGCCATATAGTTCAGTATATGCTTAATCATAACTACTACTTGCTAAATTTGTCACTGGCAAGTAACTGCCTTCTGTACTTACACTCAGTACTAACCGTATAGTAGAGTGAGATATACATTAACTCACTTGGCTTAGCCAACTGCTACAAACTGAGTCCAATTTGACCTGAACTGGTGTTAAATGTCAAAGCAGGACAGACAGTCGATTTCCAAGTCTGTAGCCTGGATTGTTTATGACAGGCCAATTATTGAATGTTTGAAAGCAGGGCAAGGTTTTTGAGCAATATAAAATCTGTCACACTAGTGATAAGATTAAGCCTGCAAGACAAACCTAAAATAAAACTAAAGGTGCTGTTTATACTAGTATAACGTTAGAGGTCCATACAAGTGATTGTCATGCAGCATGTTCAAAAAATATGCAAGCCAAATAAATTTGCCAGTCACAAATGCTGGATCACTAACCCATAGAAAGCTTCTTCTTTTTAAGTTCATTTGCGCTTATGGTATCATAAGCTACTAGCAACTCAACATACGAGCATTGCTTCCTTATCAATGATATGGTACATGTCAAAGCATGAAGAACAAGGTCTAGTTTCCCTACACACTACTGTGAGCAAGCAGGTGCACCTGCTGTAGTTAACCTGTTAGGAAGCAAATAAAGAAAACTGTGCTGTACTTATCAATGTAATAGGCTTCTTGACTGTTCGAGGAGTCCAGCCAGTAGTCAGTGAATTGCCTTGTCACGCGTAAGAGCACACAATGCATGTACTCAACAGTATGACCCCATACAAGGTCAAAATATGGCAGCTTTTGCAGTGGAGACATCCCTTTCAGTCCATTCACAGGAGATTTTATCTTGGATGCAAGTCTCATATCTCTCAAGACACCTGCCATTGTTCTTTTCACATCAGGTCTTGGATTGCTGTACAGCCGCCGCCCTGAAGAAGTAAAAATTATAAAGCTAATGAATGAATCTGCTGTACTAGCAGCTCAATCGGAGCCATCTACGGCATGCAGGATTTGCTTAGGAATGTAAGCAGGCTCTTAACAGGTATTTCCATAGAACCTCCACTATTATCACTCTTCACTTCGCTACAAGTTAAGCCTAGCAATCTAAACATATAGCCTAAAAGCACTAGTATGCTACAGTAGAGACAATCACTAACCGTAACAAATAAGTGTCTCAAGGTGACTTAGAGGCAGCAGAATTCTGAGCAAGAATTGATTAATTCTGGCAAGCAGGACAGCCTTCGGTGAAGAGAGTGGCAACGGAGATAGTTTCACAGCTACTGACATTTTCTAAAAAATGGCAGTAGCATGATTCTCCTAATCTGCCATTATAATTCCCATTTTTTTTTACCTGTTCCTACATTATGTTCCTTTATTCAAAAGCACAGAATGCCCTCAGCCCAATTATTATCAAAAGGTGTGAAATTATTGGCAACTTGCTCTAGTTTACACATAGCTCCAGGTGCGATTTGCTCATTTGTCTGCTACTCCCAATTACACTAAGATGAAATAAAGCATGCCAGTATAAGCTACCATGCACTGTCACGCCCAATATGAATTGCAGCTTATGATATATTTGGGGTTTAATTAGTGCAATGAGCATTCATAGGGATGCTGAAAAGTGGTGCTTTTATTGTTCAATAAAATGCGCAAAGTACCCTAAATTTTGTGCAGGTTAAGTATTCATTGTACAATTACGCTCATTTGTTACAATACAATAACCTGAGTAGATTTACTGTTGACATGTTCCAGGTCATATTGAGCATGGCAGTACATGAGTGGTTTGCAATATTTAATACTATTTTTAAAGACACATTTGAAATACTTTATAAAGCATGCATTATACTCACTACAATTGAACCTTAGCAATTGAACATAAATTTCCCACTTCATTTTAAAGTGTGCCATAAGTACACTTACCTTCCTGGCTTTCTCCACAGGCTAGACACCATGGACACCCAAAAAAGCCATTAAATTGAACATGGTTGCTCACAGCTGCTCTTGCAGGTGCGTCCACACACATACACACAGGATAGATTTTTGTGGATATTGACATCGATGATGATCTCCACAGGAGTTCCCCAATATTGTTCATTGCTTCAATAAATTTACCGAGGAATATTTTCATATCTGGATGCTTGCGGCCAAACCACAGTCCTCCTAGAATTACATTTTTGTATCTGTGGGTCAAAGGGAGCTCATTCACAACAACTTGTATAGGCCATATAGAAGAATTTGATGATTTATAGAGTGGACTGCCATCAGTGTTCATGATGACTGTGAAGTCACTCCATCTTAGCACCCCTCTTTCATGGAGGTAGCGACATGTAAGACCTTTTGTAAAGTCTTTCATTGCACGAGAACTTTCTTCTGCTTGTTGCCTTAGTTCACAGAGGCGGTCATACAGCACACTTGAGAGCCTTGAAATCAAAGCAGAAAACTGCTTCCTCACATCTAAAATAGTGAAAAATGTTCCTCCACTCTTCATGTCAGACACATTTGAATTTGTATGATAGCTACAGCAGGACAGCCTCTTTTTATCGTCGAACACATGCATCAATCCACCACACTCACTGCAGCAGTAATGATATTTGGCCAGTGAGGCGCACTTAGCTGACCACAGCTTTCTAAATAAATACTTGGAGTGAGGTAGGCCGGTGTTCTGAAAGCCGAACAAAGCTTCCACAAGCTTCATTAAGTCATCAACTGCAGTCCAGGGCAATCCATGTGATGCAATAAAAGACATTATCAAAACTATAGCTACTGCCACTGTGGTGTTTGATCCAGGAAGAGTTTTCGCACCAATGTCTCCCACACATCTAGCCAGCAGTTCTGATTCCTCAAAAGGTGGCACGGTTTTGTGACTATGGTGCTCTTCACCATTACCGGAGCCATCTTGTCTGCTTGCGGGCGCATCTCTGTCATCCTCACTGTCAGAAACTTTCGTGCTCACCATTTCGTCATCCGTGTGTTCAGCATGTTCAGGGCTGGACTCACTTGTGCTGTCACTGTCAGAAGAGCTCTCTGTATAGCTTTCATTTCCTGGAGGCGATGAATGACATGGATTCAGCACCTTCAGTCTGAGCAGCACTAGGTGTGAGAGAAGAGGCTGCAGATTTGTTGTACCATAATGTTGAGCGAGGGACAACAAAAGAGGGCCCAGGACTCAAGTAAAGCTTCCGCCATTTCTTTTCACCTTCTTGGCTCATGCTGACAGCGACGACTTGCGAACAGTAAAGAACCACGATGCGACAAGTTGGATATGGCACGCTCGTGGCTACAAATCTTAACTACAAATCTTACAGCTCTGAAGAAATCCGTCAATGGCGTTCAGCTAAACCATATGCAGAAGACTAAGGTCATGTTCAACAGCTTCGGGAAGGAACAGCAGTTTACATTAGGTAGCGAAATACTAGAAGTAGTAGGCGAATATGTCTACTTAGGACAGGTAGTAACCGCAGATCCGGATCATGAAAAGGAAATAACAAGAAGAATAAGATTGGGATGGAGCGCATTTGGCAAGCACTCGCAGATTATGACTAGCAGCTTACCGGTATCGCTCAAGAGGAAAGTATACAACAGTTGCATCTTGCCTGTACTCACCTATGGGGCTGAAACGTGGAGGCTAACCAAGAGAGTTCTACTTAAGTTGAGGACAACCCAGAGGGCTATGGAACGAAAAATGGTAGGGGTAACATTAAGAGATAGAAATCGTGCAGAGTGGGTAAGAGAAATAACTCAAGTTAACGACATTCTAGTGGAAATTAAGAAGAAGAAATGGACATGGGCAGGACATGTAGTGCGAAGAGAGGATAACCGATGGTCGCTGAGGGTAACAAACTGGATTCCAAGGGAAGGAAAGCGTAGCAGGGGGCGGCAGAAAGTTAGGTGGGTGGATGAGATTAAGAAGTTCGCAGGGGTCAAGTGGATACAGCTAGCACAGAACCGGGTTAAGTGGAGAGATATGGGAGAGGCCTTCGCCCTGCAGTGGGTATAATCAGGCTGCTGCTGCTGATGATGATGATGATGAAACCATCGCTACTAAGCACGACTGATATATGCCACGGCACACACGCTTATGCTGGGCACTGTAAAGATGCTCCGCTGTTTTCCACGATTCTAACTCAGCCTGTCGCTCACCGAACCTTCAATTTATTACCTCCTGACGCATGTCTTCAGCGCTGCACGTTGCCGTATATGAGCGCAGCGGAGGAGGGGGGGGAGGAGAGGCGCTGAAGATTTAGCCCCCCCCCCTTTGTTTTGTGTTATCATGCACCACCAGCTTGTCCTCTCCATCGCCTTCATCGCATGCATACGACGCTGCTTCCTTCGTTCTGTGGTTTTTTTTTACCTAGCTCGTTTAAAGTCACGACCCAAAACCACGTGAACCGTACGAGCTGGCCACAGTAGAGAAAAAAATGACCTCACCGAGCACCGCTGCTACCGCACACCTGTAGCTGCCGGCACCTTCACTCAATATAGGGTTTTAAACCTCCCCTCCCCCTCCCACCCCCTTCCTAGCCCTTTAAACCCCACTCGCTCTCTTCCACTTTCCTGTACTCGTCTCTCCTTGCCTCTCAACAAGCCCTGCGTCCCCGGTGCAGGAGTCAAGCTATCTCCGACGCGTCAGGTGTCTCAAAATTAAAAAAAAGTGATGGTTGGAGAAGTTTGAAGTCTCGAGCATCGGATGCCAGCGAGGGGAGAGCGGTAGGGAGGGATTCAACAATTAAGCAGCTGCACCATGGGATCCCAATGTTGCAGCTGCTTAATTGTTAAAGCCTCCACCGCTCTCTCGTCGCTCGTATCCAGTGATGCGTTCTCTAAACTTGAAACTTCTCTAACCATCACTTTTTTAATTCCCAGAAACACGACGTTTGGGAGACAGCTCGACTGCTGCACTGGTGACTCAGGGCTTGTTGAGAAGAGGCAAGGAGAGACGAATACAGGAAAGGAGAAGAGAGCGAGATGGGTTTAAAGGGGTATGAAGAAGAGGGGGGGGGGGGAAGGTTTAAAAGCCTATATTGAGTCAAGGTGCCGGCAGGTGTGAGGTAGCAGCGGTGCTCGCTGGGGTCATTTGTTTTTTTATCTGCGCGTTGTGGCCAGCTCATACGGTTAACGTGGTTTGGGGTCATCTAACTGAAGAAAGCGCTATTCTCGATTATTGGTCTCGGTCTCCAGCACAGATGGCTCTTGGACGTTTTCTTTTCTTCCATAGTATGAAATGTTTGGCTATAGGGTAGGTATACGTGTCGCGCGTTCTCTTAAGAAATTCCTTACATATCATTTTTATGTTGCCGGAGTTTTCTCTTTATGCACTTGTAATACTGCAGGTGAAGCGCAGTATATAGTGTATACTTCTTTTAACACGTTGGTCGCGAAGCCGCGAAAATTCGCAATATAATCGCGTATCGCAATTAATATTTGGGCTCAGGCTCACGTCAGATGGGTAGCTTTCCTTTCAAGAACAGCTTATTATAGAGTGCACGATAAGCAACCCGCTAAGTCTGCTCAACACTTTATTATAGTTCCATATCGCACGCCGCGCGACCGCGAAAATTACCGCAACCGCCGCAGCGCGGAATGGTGAGCACTGCACGGGCCTGAATTTCCGACCGGGCCAGGCGCCGGCCCAGACCCATTGTTTGAAAGAAGCCCAAACCCAGCTCGGGCCAGTCCGGGCCCATGGCTAAATGCCCGGGCCCACGCTGACATGGAGCAGGCCCGACTGGGCCCGCGCTTCCGAGACTCGGCTTGTCCTAGGCCCTGCAAAGTAAGCCTGCGCGGGCTCCTTAAAAGACTGTACTACCAAGGCTTTTCGTGTAATCAACCCACTCCTATCTAAGTCTCGAATAGGACTGATAAGGTTG
The DNA here is from genome assembly GCF_055883805.1 of Amblyomma maculatum. NCBI lineage: Eukaryota > Metazoa > Arthropoda > Arachnida > Ixodida > Ixodidae > Amblyomma > Amblyomma maculatum. The sequence goes on from NW_028146738.1 coordinate 37,075,514, forward strand.
TTGAAATAAATATACAATATTGCTCAAAAGGTACACATTAACAAATCGAGATAGCATAACAATCTGACAAATATTCTCTGCAGAGAAGGGCATTTAAAGTACCGACAGGAGCAAATGCTTGGTCAAGCAATTTTTGGCATGCCATTTTATCGAATGATATTGTCGTCGATGTACGTTTAAGAGCTATGGATTAAAGACATTTTAAATATAGATCGATACTTGGGAAAGTTATTTGCTTAATCAAACACAGAGACGTACTGCCCAAGGCAACTATGCCACACCAACTTGTGTGAGTAAGGCTATAGGAAAAGAAAAAAAAAACTATATTCTTGTGAAGAATTCGTGGCGGTGCTTCAAAAAGCTCCATAGGGAGAAAAACAAAATGCCTGTTTTGTGCATACATATGCGATTGAAGACCCCCTGAGCTATAAAGCAGAGCGCGCGCTTATCCAATGACGTTTATCGCAACGTACAGCAGTGTTTTTTTTTGTTTTTTTTTAAAGAGGGGGTAGGGGACGAAGCCAGGCAAATGCTACCTTTGTACTGATGCATCAGTTGCTGCCTGCCGAGCAGTCGATTAAAGATCCTTCTCCGGCGGCTCTTATATGAGGCTTCAAATGTCCAGTCTTTAGTGGTAACGCAATATAGAAATTAAAACGAGTGTGCTTGATACAAGACAGTGTGGTCATTTGTTGCTGAAAATTGCCAAAATAGTGGTGTTGTGCACTTATAAACACGTATCGCAATTATTTTTGGGCTCAGGCTCACGTGAGATGGGTAGCTTCCCTTTCAAGAACATCTCATTAATGAGTCCACGAAAAGCAACCAACTAAGTCTGCTCAACACTTGACTATAGTTCCAGCATGTCGCACGCCGCACGACCGCGAAAATTACCGCAATCGCCGCAGCGCGGAATGGTGAGCACTGCACGGGCCGGAATTTCCGGCCGGACCCGGCCCAGACCCATTGCTTGAAGTGAAGCCCAAACCCAGCTCGGGCCCGGCCATGCACATGGCTCCATGTCCGGGCCCACGCTGACACGGAGCAGGCCCGAACTGGGTCCGCGCTTCCGAGACTCGGCCTGTCCTACGCCCTGCAAAGTAAGCCTGTGCGGGCTCCTTAAAAGATTGTAGTGCCAAGGCTCCTAATTGGGCTAGTTGGTTGCTATAGGTTCGGATGTAGCAGATAGTGCACGAGGAACCGCACACTACTTTCTGCATGGGTCTTTCAGGTGCGCGAGGCATTATGTTGGAAACGAGCTAGTTGTAATAAACTTACCAATAATATATGTATGCCCTAAGAGCCGCGAGTAATTATCTCTGTTAGCTAAATTGCAGCTGAACTAGCGATTGTAGACATGTTGTTAAAATGTTTTTTTCCTTCGGTCAGGGACCAGCAGGGACAGGCTAGTCAGCTACAATAGATGGATTTATTGAAAGGAAAAGGCAGAGAAGTCGGCCGAATAATCCAAATCTGGCCTGCTACTCTGCACTGGGGAAGGAGAATGAGAGAAGAGAGAAGGTCATGATGGGTGACGATGTGGGAGAAGGCATATTAAATATATATACAGACACAGCAGCTTGCTTTATAAGCGCGAATGAAGTCCGCTGGCGTTCAAATAACGGCAAAGAGCACGCACTGCCTGGACGCCCTTCCCCTTCTCCTGCCAAGCGCCCAGCAGCAGTTCCTCCGACAGAGGCCTCTTGTCCAAACGCTTCAAGGAAGCAGCTAGCACATTTCTTTCGTTCGCATATGCTGGGCACACCAATAATACATGGTCCACAGTCTCTGGGATGCCACAAGTTGAACATTCCGGTGTGTCCATCTGTCCAATTAAATGTAAGTACTTGCGCGTGAAAGCCACATTTAAACGAAGTCTATGTATCAAGCATGCCTGATGACGCAGAATATCACGCGGAACATTAAATTGAAATGTTCGATCGAGCCTTCTTAGACGGATGTGTCGGGCGTCTGGTTGAGCCCAGTAAGCTGCTGTAGCAATATTCATACAACTCTTTAGAAGACACATCGTATCCGCTCTTGAAAAAGGCAAAGCTGTTTGGAAGCCATTGATGAGTGCGCTTGTCGCTTCAACATCGGCCTGCTTATTCCCATGGAGGCCGCAGTGGGCAGGGATCCATTGAAACATTATCATGTGACCTTGCAGCTGGGCAGTTGTGATGAGCTCCATAATGTTTAGTGCCAGGGACTGATAGGTAGTGTGGCGTAAGAAGGTTTCCAAAATTTGTAATGCAGTCTTCGAGTCCGTGAATATACACCATTTTTGAGGTGGTTCTCCACATATGTAGCGAATAGATTCCCGAATGGCTACAAGTTCAGCAGCGCTTGATGTAGAGGTATGTCCCAAAAGGAAATGCAGAGTCGTTTTCTGAGCAGGTATGACCACATCTGCAGCGGATGCCTGTGCTGACACAAATCCATCGGTGTATACGTGAATATAATTGGGATATTCTGACCAGATGTGTGCCAGAGTAAGTTGTTTAGTCCACTAATTGGTACCATTGATTTCTTTAGTATTCCGGGAACACAAAGGTGCACCAAAGGTTTATCCATCGTCCATGGTGGTTGGGTGGGACGATATGGGAGGGCATATCCTGTCGGTACTTGCGACTGATGGCAGCGGAGTGCACTTGTAAAACTGCAGTCCGGTCACTCATCCAGAATCTTGCTGAGTGGGTGAAAACGGTGTCTTGTAAGTGCTCGTAAATATACACGAAGTGGTTCGTGTGACAAGCATATGGACATTGGGCGAGCATGTGCCTCTTCAATTGTGCCTTTGTTAGAGGTGCATCTGGGCAGTCCAAGGCATATTTTCAGTGCCTGCGCTTGCACGCTCTCTAAAGTCCGCCAGCAGGAAATGCTCATACTAGAGAGTACTGGGAGACTGTACCGGATGTAGCCAACAAACAGAGCCTCGTAAAGCCGTATTAAGGAGCGCTCAGTTGGACCCCATTTGATGCCAGCTATGTAACGAAGTACATGGCAAAATTAATTAGCCTTTTCTTCACCATAACAATATGTTTCGACCAAGATAGTCGGTGGTCAATAATTACTCCCAAGAATGTGTGTCTAGAGACGTATGGTATTACGACTCCATGAAGGGTAATCGGGTAGCGGCTGACAGATTTTCCCGTAAACGCGATCACTGCATACTTTTCTGCCTCTAAAAATAAACCTTGACGCCGTAAGTACATAGATGTTGATGACACAGCTCGTTGCAGTCTCGCACGTAGTTGTGGACGCGTCGAACCAGAGGCCCAGATGTAGATGTCGTCAGCATATGCACTTATGTGGATGTTAGTTGGCAGTTCACTCACCAGGCCAATTAGCGCAACGTTAAAGTTGGGCTTAGAACTCCTCCCTGTGGAACTCCACGACAGACCTGAAAGCGGGTAGTATCTCCTTCAGGCGTAGTCATGTAAACAGAGCGGCCGCTGAGATAGCTTACAATCCACAAGTACAGCCGGCCACCAACTCCCACGTCGTCAAGTCCATCAAGAATAGTTTCATGGAGGACGTTGTCGTAAGCTCCCTTTATATCTAAAAATGCAGCAGCTACTAGTCGACGGTGACGCTTTTCGTGTTCTACTGTCGCCAAAAGGTCGATGACGCTGTCAATGGAAGAGCGTCCGCGGCGAAATCCAGTCATCATATTCGGATAAAGATCAGTACTCTCTAGATACCACTCAAGTCTCGCCAGCACCATGCGCCCCATAACTTTTCCAAAACAGCTTGCTAGGGCAACTGGCCGGTATGAGGTAAGTTCGAGAGGAGGCTTTATAGGCTTCAAAAGAGCAACCAGGCGGCTAATTTTCTTGTGTTCAGGAACAGTACTAGAAGCCCATATATCATTGAAATAACTAAATAGTGCAGTTCTAACATCCTTGCCTACAAAGTCAGCTACAAAGAGATTACAGAGCACTATCGACTAAACAGGTTAGAATACCCACCGGCAGATAGGACACTAAATAAGATCCAAGAAAGCATTTGGAGGCGCTTACAAACAAGGACTTTTCCGAACCCAGCTACTTTAAGTCAGTGGTACCCGCAGCAATTCTCAGATAGGTGCAAACTATGTCAAGATGAGGCGGATCTGTTACATATGATATAAACGTGTCCAAAAATAAAAAAAATATAATTGAACAGACAATAACGGAAGACTTTTGGGAGACTCTACTGTTGAGCTCACATCCTGAGACTCAGCTAGGTGTAATCCAATTGGCCGAACACGCCGCCCGGGTCCAAGAGTTCCAGGCCGTCGTGTAGGCGGGTAGGTTGACGTCTACCCTGTATCTGTTTGAAATTAGTTTTTACCACCACCTTCGATCAGGACTGTACTTCATGTGTAATTGTTTAGTAATTACTACTATGTGCACACTTTTCATGTGATCATCCACTCCTATATCTAAGTCCCGAATAGGACCGATAAGGCTGTTAAAATAAATTAATGATATTGCTTAAAAGGTACACAATAACAAATCAAGGCAGCATAACAATCTGACAAATATTCTCAGCAGAGAAGGGCATTTAAAGTACCGACAGAAAAAGCAAATGCTTGGTCAAGCAATTTTTGGCATGCCCTTTTACTGAATGATATTGTGCTCGATGTACGTTTAAGAGCTATGGATTAAAGACATTTGAAATATAGGTCGATATTGGGGCAAGTTATTTGCCTAATAAAGCAGAGAGACTTACTGCCTAAGGCAACTATGCCACACCATTTTTTGTGAGTAAAAAAATATATATTCTGATTACGTGTATGATGGTATATTTCAGCAACTTTGTTTCCTGCCTGCTAGTAAAATTGTTTATTTTACTCACGTGGTATATTTGTGTGCTTATATAATTCGCTCATACGTCTGTGTCAGTAGCTAATAATTTGTATTCTTATATTGTTGTAACTTGCTTATGAGTGCCAGGCATGCTACTGTTCACATTGGTTTTAATACCGATTGCTGTTCTTCTTTTCCTTTTTTTCGTTTATTGTACCCCACTCCCTACTGTAATGCCCTCGGGCCCTGAGGTTACTGAAATAAATAAATAAATAAATAAATAAATAAATAAATAAATAAATAAATAAATAAATAAATAAATAAATAAATAAATAAATAAATAAATAAATAAATAAATAAATAAATAAATAAATAAATAAATAAATAAAAAGAATCCTTGGCGGTGCTTTTGGTGCATGCATATGCGATTGAAGACCCCCAGAGCCATAAAGGAATGCGCGCTTATCCAATGGCGTTTATCGCAGCGTATAGATGTTTCTTTCTTTTTTTTAGAAAAGGGGGGGGAGGCGAAGCCAGGCAAATGCTATCTTTGTACTGATGCATCAGTTGCTGCCTGCCAAGCAGTCGATTAAAGATCCTTCTCCAGCTGCTCTTACAAGGCTTCAAATGTTCAGTCTTTACTGGTAACACAATATCGAGAAGATACTAGAGATCGAGTCTGCTTGATCCGACAGAGTGTGCTTATTGGTTGCTGAAAAATGGCAAGCTAGCGGTGTTGTGTACTTTAGCAGGCGCATGCTGATGGAAACGAGCCATGTTCTTTGCAGCGCTTCATAAGACCTGCACTGTATAGTAAAGAGCGCCTCAGGGTATTGCGCTTTTTCAACTTTTTGGCTATGTCGTTGCACGCTGCCGGGCGTGTTTGTCTGAAGTTACTTGAAGAAACCACTAAATGCCGCTGATTAAATTTGATCTACAAATGAGCTTTCTCTTACTCGGAGTTAACAAATGTACTGGTAGGGGTTTATTCATAAACCACTTCGACGATTTTAGTACTCATGTTCCTATGTTTCCGAAAGAACAAGCCGTATAGCCAAGCCCTAGCCCGGCCTGGCTCCGCACGCTTCTGCTTCCAATCCCTGGCCCGCAACTTCAAGCCCGAGCCCATCTCGGGCCCGGAAAAAAATTAAAGGTAGGGGATAGAAGGGGGGGGGGGATTTAAAAGCCTAGATTGAGTCAAGGTGCCGGCAGGTTCAGGTGTGCGGTAGCGGTGGGGCTCGCTGGGGTCATTTTTTTCTTCTCTAGCTAGCTCGTACGGTTCATGTGGTTTGAGGTCGCCTAACTTAAGAAGGCGTTTTGTTTCCTATAATTGGTCTCGGTTTCCAGGACGAGCGGCTCTTGGAAGTTTTTTTTCAGATAATGGATTGCTTGTTTATATGGTAGGTGTCGCGCATTCTCTTAGGAAATTCCTTACATATTTCTATGTTGCCAAAGATTTTTTAGGCACTTGTTTTGCCAGTTTTCAGTCTAGGAGCAGTATACATGCAGTGTAGACCGCTTATAACGTAGGTCGCGGGACCTCGAACGTTGCACTGAAAGCGGTACCGCACTTTTTGACCTGAAGCTATACACGCATCTTATTAATAAATGGTCAAAAAGCAACGCGACCGCGTAAATTACCGCGACCGCCGCGGCGCAGAACTGTGTATGCGCAAACGCATGCTCAGTTTCGCAAAGGCGGTGATGCTAACCTTAGCAGTCACAAACGCGGTGGGCTAAAGCATCTTCGACTCTTTTAATTCCTACAAATAATATGAGGATTCTCGGAACAAGAACATTTAGTTGGAACACAAGCTGTGCGGTGAGGCTGATAGACGAATCCTCATTTAGTGTTTAGTGCACTGTTGTGGCCGCCCACGACATGTACCTGCTTCCCAATAAGCGGTTACTTTATAAGTGGTATCCACTATATTTTGTAAATAATGGCTAAAGGTATCTCTCTAGATGGTCTTTGAAAACATATAACCCGCTACGCGATGTTTGCTTGTTACTCCTTCCTTCTTTTTTTCAGCATATAGGGTGGCGGCACCATCATTATCGTTACCCACGAAAGTTTATTCTGCCGCCCCATAAATATTGCCCCGAACATTTGAACTGAATCACGTTCACTTTAGAGCGTTTACCTTTCCTTCAATATCATGGATTTCATGGATTAATTTTGGGGCAACACTAAGTGAGCAGAACATCGAAAGTCCTTGCCTCACATTCGGTTTATTTCAACTCGTCACCTCCTAGGCTTGACGAAAGGAGGAAGCTTTTAATGCTTTTAATCAGGAAAACTCGTATCGTTGGTATTTGCAGGAACATGCGCACAAATCATAACGGAATGTCCTATTGAGATACCATAGCCGCCTTAGGCTATGGAGATACTCTCCGTCTTGTACTTGTTCAACTGTACATTTTTGTTTTTGTTTTGCAATCCTATGCTATGATATGATGCATTCTTTTTGTCGTATTGTTGTACGAACCTCCCCTGCAGCATGGATACTCTTTATTTCCTGAATGAAATAGCTGGATTTATTTTATTTGAACGTGGAAGTAGGCTAGCGCTGGATCATCTCTAGTGGCATGAAAATAATTGCGAATTTGCGATCCAAGGAATTTATTTTGCATTCTAAGGACTGTCTCCTCAAGGGCACCTAATTAAGTGTCATGCAGTGGGCTTCTCCCCCATCGTATGTATATATGGCAATTAAAGTTTCTACCATCACCAAGTTTTGTTTCCTCGCGTCTCAGTGGTTAGGAATAACACGTCGAAGCTCTCCGCTTTCTCTTTTTCTCACTCACTTTTTCACCGCGTTCTGTCACTCTCTCCACATCTATAACCTTGCTGCGCTTTCTCTTTTCTCCTCCTCTTCTACTGCACCGCAGTCCTCCGTGCTCTCTCCACATAGCTCTCGCCGAAACGTGTTATCGCTCTCCGTTAGGAAAAAACCTCTCCAAGCTCTCCGCTTTCTCTTCTTCACCTTCGCCCTTCCGCCGCATTCTTTCAGTCTCTCTCCGATCCGCTTCCTCTTTTCTCCTCCTCCGCGCTCCCGCCGAAAGTTCTTTTCTCGGTGTACTATGAGGGCTGCTGGCGCGCGTCTATATATACCCACGCAGTGTGCTTTGCCAGCAAGTGCCTCTGCTGCTTGTGTCGTGAAAATGCCTGGTGAAGTGAGGGTAGCATACGTCTCATATCAAGGCGGGTATAAGGCTGTAGTTGATGTCTCCTTAATCAAAGATTTCGGCCCGGTCGCTGAGTCAGCTAAATGCAAGAGAATCTATTGGAAGGAGACAATCAACGACGAGGTGCAAGAATCCTACTACCCCGGCGACGTTCTGCTTCTTGGATGTAAGTTTGCATGTGCTCCAAGTATATTGCTGTACTTTTTTGTCTCGATCGTACTATTACTGCCTGCTGATGTAAGTAAGTAGTGTAAGTTTACGGCCCTTATTTTATTGTTCGGCAAAAGGTGATGGAGGCGTTGCATAGAATTTTGATCGGTGCCGGCCCGCCGTCAGTGCTGTGCGTACGGTCAAACACAACCACGCATATGCACCAAAGTACTTACCAGGAGACCCTAACTCTTGAATAAGCTAGGAATAACGGAAAGCTAGTAAGCATGCTCAGAGTAATTGCCGCATCCCCCCCTAACTATTCTTGAATATGGGAATAACGGACAGCGAGTACAGTATCCCGGCCCTTTTATCGGATCATTTCTGCGTGTGCGCATTCGCGCACTGGCATGAGGGCGCTTTTCTTGATGGCTTAAATAGTGTCTTAAGAACGTGTCCAGTGCACTATGCGACTGATTGCACGTACATTATCTGGCTCACAGCACTCCGCTGCACTGTGCGTGCTGACGCGGCAGATTATTATCGGTTATTAATATTATAGGGATTATTATGACGCAGCATATTATTATTAGATGTCGTAGTAGCAAACAGTTTGACCTGTTGATGGCCGTGGAATCCTATTTAGGCATTTTTGCTGCCCCGGACGGTGACACGAGCCGCGTGAGTCTTCTCGCAAGCAAATGTTTACTTTGCACGGGTGGCGGAGCTTGCCAACTAGAAGTGCGGCCGGTTTATCTGCTCATTATATATGCTCATATTATTCCTCTCATTCAAATTCATTTTTAGCTAGCCTGAGTGACCTCGTCCAGAAAATGGCAAAAAAGCGCATTGCCATACCAGACAATATATTTTACGAGTCTGACGCTGGGCGGCAGCACCACTGAAAAGATAATAGAATATGTATATACATTCCATATTTCATTGTAAAGTGCTGTGTAACGTGTCCTTTAGTTAGCAATAAGTTTAGCTCCCATAAATTTCTCTCTTTGCATGCCACATAGGCTAGCACAATTAGCAGACAAATGACAAAAAGGGAAGTGCATCTGTTGAGCATTTATTTGTTGCCATTAAAATTTATCCACCCGGTCACATTCAGTTTGGTCGTCTGCTACAGCATATGTCATCAATATTTAAGGAAATATAGGCTTCTGGAAAATAGATACCTTGCAGGATGGACGAACGAGGACAGTATGTATGTCGGAAAGCAGGAACATTGTTTAGCTGAAAGGGAAGAGACATGTCAGAGTAATGAAGTATAGAGCAATATGGAAATACAATGGGTGTGATGTGCTGAGAAGTGTACGGAAAGGTGTATTAGCACCAGAGATCACTTTCAGATGTGGAGAGTTGTTCCTGAAGTCGGAAGTACCAGCGGTGCTAGAAATAAACCACGGATGCGGCAGTACTGGGTGACATAAAGTGGAGATCATTGAAAGCTTGAGAAGCATAGGATGAATGCTAAGAAGGATTGCTGTGGAGAATGGACAAAACCGACTGGCAAAGATGGTATTACTTGAATATTTGTATAGGAATTGTGCGGACTTGCAATGAGGGAAGAGAACTATAAAACTGACCAGTAAGTGTACAGGATTCCAGAAAAGCACATATTGAGCTTATTGAATGAATGGTCAAAAATGTAAGGTGAGAGCAATGTAAACGGGGAAAAAAGGCGATTGTTGGCATACATAGAGAGCTTGCGCTTAGGCCACAGTGGCTGCCATTTCAGTGTGCAGGCAGGGTACATCACGTCAGGATGCATGGCGCACGCGTCTAATCAACGTTTAGTCCCTGCTTCATCCTGCATGATTGAAGCTGCTGTACTTCAATGCTTCTGGCCTAACAACAGTGTGATTCAGTGGGTATGTGTGCAATCTGTGTGCACCAGAAAATACCACATGTTTCTAAAAAGTTGGACTATCCCTGAATATTGACACCTGTGTATCAGTGCATAAACTCTGATGTGGGGCAGTTTTTTTACTGGAGAAAAATTCGAAGCCTATAGATCCTTTAAAATGCAGTTATCTATTAGCGGGCAACATATACATATGACATGCGTGAGCACGCTCGCTAACAGTCGATGCACTATACTCAAAACGTATATATACCGAGGCTCTTCAAGCAGTTGGTTTGAAATTTCAATCTTATTCTGCTTGTAAGCGATGGGCTATAATTTGAACTAATGGAATCGGTACACCTATGACTTTTTCACCAAAGCTGGATTCTCGGTTGGGCACATTTGCAGTAGCGATTGCAATAACAAAATGTCTCTGATCACCGCGCCACTTGTACTGTGGGTGCATGTCTTTCATTTCTCCACAGTTTCATATCTGAATTAAAGCAACTTAAGTCCTTCATTACAGTGGTGGCTCATTAATTTTAAAGGCACAGATCAGCATGCACCCAGTGCAGCTGCTATAAATGCGTTGCTGCTGTTAGGTGATTTTGATACTTAGGCATTGCTTCATGCATTGCTTCGTGTCTTTGCAATCTTATTGCATTGTTTGTTAGCTACTGCAGAAATGAGAAAGAAGGTCCCCTTGAGCAGTGTTCCTGTCTTTCTGGAACGTTTTAGCAAGTAGTTTGCAAATGCAGTGCAATTCACCATGCATTCACAATTAGAGCTACTAAACAATACTAGACAATGTGGAGCCAAACTCTGTATGTAAACTTCTTCACAGCAAAGCTTCACATGAACAAACATGTATGCAGGGGCATTCAGAATGTAATCATCTAATAATCTTGAAAACTGCTTCGGATGGCACACAACTGGAGGTAACAGCGCGGAACGTGACGGGAGCACAAGATTAGAAGACAACACAACGAGCACTGACTTTCAACAACATTTATTTTGGAAAACCCACAACTTCTTATATCCTTACGCCACACATCACGTACAAGTGACTTGCTCATCTCAGCATAGTTATAGAAAAAAAGCTAACCATCCCTACTGCTAAACAAAAAGAATTCGAGCTGCTAAATGTGCAATCTTTTCCGTGAGTGTTCAGAAGTGAGTGTACCACGCTGTGTGCAAGAGAAGGTTATGCGGCACATGTATTTTTTTTTATAACTATGCTGAGATGTGCAAGTCACTTGTACGTGATGTGTGGCATAAGGGTATAAGAAGTTGTGGGTTTTCCAAAATAAATGTTGTTGAAAGTCAGCGCTAATTGTGTCATCTTCTAATCTTGTACTCCCGTCCATATTCCGCGCTGTTATCTAAAGATGCATAACCAACATGCCCAAGCTGCTATTCTAGGTACACAACTGTACTCTGCTGTGAGCTCAAGACCATGAGTGCATGTGACAAAAAAACCACAAGCATGGCACAGAAGCCCGGACGGCCTAAGTGCCTCCTGGGAGCATGGCCTCAGATTAGTTCTCCTATAGACAAAAAGATACTTTTAGAATGTCACATCAGTGCATGGGCGATGACAGGATTTTGTTGTTTTTATCTTGTGGGGACAAACACATTCATCCTAATGAGGGGGGGGGGGGGGAGTGCATTTGCCCATGCGTCATGCTGGCAGAGGCACTGACGGTCATGCGCCAACACCTTTGCCAGCCAGATCAAGATCTTGGATTACTATAGGTTCCGAGATAACACATGTAGGTATTTGTGTTGGTTGTATAAATGTTTGTTGGTGATTATTTGATAAAATAAGTTAGTGAATTCTGCCTGGATGCTTTTATTTGCTCAGAAGCTGCATGGATGCTTGAGGATGGTACTTACTAATCTATACTTTCTGTATTCTGAAGGTGAAACGCAGTAAAAAAAACTGCTGCTTCTCGAAAAAGGCTCCCAACGCCTGAAAGCTCGGGTGATGAGCTTATTGAGAAAAGGCTCCTAAGAAAAGAGCAAGAAAACAGCAAGTCCCTGCGAAGAAAAATCAGAAAGCTGGAAGATAAGCTAGAACTGGTTGAAGGTCAAAATAGCCGCCTCCAGGATTTGCTGCACAAGAAATTTGGCAAGTTATAGACACTTTTATTTATATTTAAGCAAAATGTTTTGTTTTTCAGTTTTAAATGTAATGAGGTAAGCGTGGAATTATTAGCATTCTGTTTGATATGTGCTGACAGTTCTGCATTATATATATATGTCCCTGCAACATGCTGTAATAGCCTGTCATTTCCTAACCATTAATTTTAATGTCAAGTGTTCAATTTCAGACAGGCCAAAATACTATTTGTGCTTGGAATCTTGTTCTAAACTTTATTGTCATTTTGTCTGCACCAAGCAATGTTTTCTAGCAAAAATGTCAAGAATAAACAAAGTTGTATAGTTACACCGGAAGACACCAGACATAGTCGCCGCTGGGCACCATCTGTGTTCACCGAGTAGATGCATTGAGTGACCTTGAGTGTAGCTAGGAACTGAAGTGAATCGGCGACATTAGCTGTGGGAATAAGTTCTCTACTGGCATCATCGCAGTCAGTTATTACTATACTTGGTTGAAGAAAGACACTGTGGTGAAAACGGACGACTAAACACCCTAAATAGGGATCATCCCTTATAAGCACCATAACATAAACAAGTGGCCAATCGGTATGAGATTAGAGTAGTTTTTCTGCACCTTCCAGTTGGCCAAATTGTGTCCCCGTGTATAGCAAAAAATTGATTCGTCCCAAAGTATTGGCACATTTCAGTGTCTTATTAAGCACAGATCATAGCATGTCCTTTGGGTGTGTGCAGTTGTGTATGAGTTCCCTTTATCTTGCGGTAAGGTATATGTTGGCCAGACGGGCCAATGCATAAATGTATGTTTGAAGGAGCATTTGGGGGCAATATCATCCGACACTTACTCGCCCGTGGCTGTGCATTGCAGGAAATGCAACGAAGGAAAAAATAAGAAAGGTAATATAGACAGGCTGCTATCCGCAGCTCTCACAAACTAGCATTGTTTTCCATCATCGGGATAGGCTAACATAAGAAGTTAAGGATGCCTACTGTATCAGGAAAAAAGGTGATAGATGCATCAGCCAGCCTTTTCTTTCCCTTGCATTATACCTAAATAAAACTTGAAACGTAATGTTTTTTTTTTTTACTATCTGGCGATTCTGCGCAGGTGCATCGGTTTGTTTCTCTATATATATTTTGTCTGTTTGTTCAATAAACTTAGTTGTGAGACTGCGCTTGTCCTATTCTTTGAGTGTTTAGTTGTCACCTTTTTTAGTGCAGTAGATTTTTTCAACCATGCCTACCAACTCGTCCAACTTTCTACCTTATTACTGTACTTGTATTCATCTTGCAGCTGTTCATATTGTAGGCGTCGATTTACCTTTGTTCCTGCAGCATATAAACTGTTGTGTCTGCATTTTGAAAGTATATTACTTGCTGAAAATGTGAGATGAATAAGAGCAGTAACTGACTTCGCGGCTGCCAGGAGCGGAACAGATTAACACAGCTTAGGCCTCTGATTTGTTCATCCAGCACAAGAGGTGCTGGCGGCACCCAAGATCACTTTGCACATTCGGAGCGAGCACAGATGATGCCAAGCAGTAGCGCTGTCTCTGTTGTCTTATGGTGTAAATGTAGACGTCAATGTCACTAGCTGCTACAAATGCATAGCACCTCTGAGGGGGCCATGTGGCCAGAGAGGGTATGAATATCTAAATACTAGGTACTGTTCAAGAATATGTTCTGCATTGAAAATTACGTACTCTTACGGCACGCTTCAAAACTACTTCTGTCATTATGGTGTAGTAAAATTGCTTTCTTCAGTTGTATTTTATTTCTTTTTGTACAGAAATTTGTGACAGTTATGTGTAGGGAATAGGATAGAATGTAACGCTAGATAAAGGGGGGGGGGGGGGCTAAGAATGCTGAACCACAGAACCTCTTCTCCGAGGATGTGAGAAGGGAGCCCAAACCATAAAGTATTGAATGTTGAGTGACAGGCATGAAGAGAGAAATGAAGAGATGGGGACCACACCTGATGTTACTTTCTTTAGCTTTTGTTTTTGTCAGACTTTGTTGAGCTGCAAAAACAGGAATTCCCCTTCACTCTGTGAGGTCTCTTTCTACAAAATAAGGCATCACTCTCGTGCTAATCACAGTGATCACACCTTGTTTGTTTTTTTAGTTTGGTGTAGTTAAAATGACATGGGGCATTTGCAGAAGTATAATATGGAAATGAGAAGGGACTTCCAAGGGTGGGGGGAGGTTGCATGCCTTCTAGCCTAGGGCCCTAATTTTTGTTAATCTGTCCCTGAGAATGCTGCAAGTTACAGTGGCTGAAGATGCATAAAAGTAAAATTTGCATGGCCTGCTAATGCACCTTCCAATTTTAAAATGTGAAACTAAAAACAATTGCAAAAATCGCTGAATGCGTGCAATCAACGTTATTAAAACTTATGCCGGATATGTTGCTGGGCTTGTTAGTAGTTGTTGAGCATTATGGTATCGCAGTGCTGGCAGATGAGGACAAAAGGGCAAGATACACACACATAACTTTCAACTTGATTTTGGATGTTTTGTTTTGAGCTTTACTTTTGACAGAAGGGCATCAATGCGCAAACACACCTAAAAAGCAGATATGATAATCTCAGCAGCCACATGTGTTGTTTTCTTTTTTTTTCATGAAAAATCGGGGAGAAAATTCAAAGGCCGGGCCACAAAACCGACACCGCACAAAAATGCTAACGGCGCTCAGAACAAGGCATAGAAGCAACTAAAAGCTCATGGCAAGATGACAAGTAAAAAATGGCAATGAAGAGCCAACAATTAACAAGGCAAGGTTCATGAAAAGATGAAGACGCATGAAAAATAAAGTAGGCTAACAAATAACATGCCAAAAAATTCCAATGAGGCAAAAAATAAAAGCAGGGAAAAGAAATGCATAAATGAGGCAATAATTAACTGCCAAAAATTCATTGACAGCTAAAATAGGCTAAAGGATGATGTGAGATCACATTCAACAAATGAGGTAACAATTAACAGCCAAATATTCAAGCAGTCGCAGGTTTTGGCCGTTAGTCAAAAACCTGCTACTGTTTAAATTTTTGGCTGTTAATTGTTACCTCATTTGCTAATTGTCACCTCACGTCATCCTTCCAAAAGCTGGCAAGGCTATCAACACGGACAACCTTCGCCCCATCTCTCTAACTTCGTGTGCGGGCAAACTAATGGAGACGATGGTGCGTGACAGGTTGTCCGAGTTCATGGAAAATCAACACATCTTCGCAGACTCCATGTTCGGATTTCGCCCGTACAGGTCCGCACAGGATGTTTTGCTACAACTTAATTGGGACGTTCTTGATCCTGTCGAATGCCCTCACAACGACAAGGTCATACTCGCCTTAGACTTGAACGGAGCATTTGACAACGTTACTCATGAGGTAATACTCACTCATCTTTCACAAACCGGTTGCGGACGCAACGCGTTCAGATACATTCGGCAATTTTTGACAGATCGCCAATCCTACATTAAAATCCAGGACACCGAACATGGCCCGTTCCAACTTGGAGCCAGAGGAACACCACAGGGTGCAGTGCTGTCTCCTCTCTTATTTAATCTGGCTATGATGCACCTGCCAGCCCAGTTGGGTGCTGTCGCTGGTGTGCAGCATGCGCTGTATGCCGATGACATCACCCTGTGGGCCACGCAAGGTTCTCTTGGAGATATTGAGGCCAACCTGCAGCAAGCGGCAACCATAGTTGATCGTTATGCTCGCCGCTGCGGCCTTCAATGCTCCCCTCAAAAATCTGAATTTGTACACATACGTCCCTCACCAAAGTGTACAGCCAAAATTGAGCTTTTTTTAGAGACAGGATCAATTCCTGAACGAACAGAAGTCCGGGTACTGGGGCTCTTCATTCATCAACATAGACGGTCGGACACTACCTTGGCGAAACTCCGTAAGGTGGGGGACCAGGTGGGCCGCATGGTCCGCCGGGTTTCTAACAAACGTGGGGGGTTGCGGTGCAAAGACGCCTTGCGGCTGGCGCATGCATTTGTGTCCAGTCGAATCTTGTATTCGACTCCTTACCTCCACCTTCGGAAACAAGACGAGGATGCACTCGAAGTCGTCCTGCGCAAAATTTTTAAGAGAGCCCTCGATCTCCCCGTGAACACCTCCAACCATCGTCTACTTGGCCTGGGCATGGTGAATACGTTCCGGGAGATCCGAGAGGCTCACTTAACCAACCAATACACACGTCTTTCTAAAACACTGTCGGGTCGCCGCCTCCTTGCCCGGCTACACATCCAACATACCACTCTTATGGAAGATCGTGTACGCCTTCCTTTCGAGTGGAGATGCGCCCTCCACGTACGCCCTCTTCCTAAAAACATGACACGTGAAGACCACAATGGTCGGCGCCTGGCGCGGGCGGAAGCCCTGGGCCGCCATTATGGGTCGAAACCCGGCATTTACTACGTGGACGCCTCCGGCCCCCACCATGGGGGATGGTACACGGCCGCAGTGGTCCACCAGTCCAAAACTGTTAACGGGCTTACATTTCGCGCCCGTGACATAACCCACGCGGAGGAGGTCGCCATTGCGCTGGCAGCTACTCACACTGATTCTAAAACAATTATCTCCGACTCGCGAGGGGCCTGTCGGAACGTCGAGCAAGGCTGGGCCCCATACTTAGCCTACCGACTACTTCAAAATTGTACCTATACCGGGGACCCCGCTTACCGGAAAATAGTATGGGCTCCTGCTCATATGGGTCTCGAAGGGAATGAGGCAGCCGACGCCGCCGCCCGCGCGCTCTCTTTCCGGGCTTCCCATCTCGACCCCCTAGATCAGGATCTCGAATTCGAACCCGCGTATTCTTTTAAAGACATTGTTCTTTACTATCAATCTTGTCTTTACCCTCGCCCGAGTAAAGGTCTATCTAAGACGGAGGAGCGGCTTCTACTCCGTCTGTATACCAATACTCTGCTGTGCCCGGCAGCACTAAAACATTTTAATCCCTCCTTCACGGGCAGTTGTCCGCACTGTGCGGAGAAGTCTTCGGACATCTACCACATGGTGTGGGCCTGCCCATCCAACCCAGCTATTCCTGCTCACCCCAACCCCATTCGGGAGGACTGGGAGGCAACCCTGCTCGGCTGCTATGACCTGCAGGCCCAAAGGGCCTTGGTCGAACGCGCCCGGGCAGCGGCCGACGCCACTGGCGTCCCGTACTAGGGACCCCACCCAGTATCTGTAAGGGCTGATAGTCAAAGATCCGGCCCATGCGTACATCCACCCCTTTTAAATGAATAAACTTTTTTCACCACCACCACCACCACCACCTGAGTTTAGCTCTCATTGAACTTTTGGATGCTAATCATTGCCTCATTTATGAATTTCTTTTACCTGCTTTTATCTCATTGAAGTTTTTTGGAATGTTATTTATTGGCTTATTATATTTATCATATTGTTACGAAGCGGCAAGCCGATGAAGACAGGAGACAGAACATGACCGATGACGATGGTAGATGACGTTTATTGAATGTTCGCGGGCCTAGCGCGAGCGCTCCTGCCCGCGCCACTGCCCGCTTCTTCTTCCTTGTCGTCCGTAACATAACCCGGGGCCACCGAGCGATCGTCCCGATCGTGGACGAGGAAGTTTAGCGATGTTAATGATTTTATGGCATGATGATGGGCGTGTCTGGATGCTTGAAGAAGAAGAGGAAGAAGGAAGAATAGAACGGCTTGCCGGTAGGATGTCTGATGCGTGGGTGATCCGCCTCCATTGGAGCTGTCAACCATCCGTCACCAGAGTCCATGGGACCGATGGCTCGAGGTCACGTCGGGCAGCTTGGGCGGGGGTTGCGTGTTCGTGTCCATCGGGTCCTTCGGGTCATTCGGGTCTTTCGGGTCCTTCGTCTCGGTTCTGATTGGTATGTCTGTTCTCCTTGTCTTCAGGTCCGGGCTGGGGGCTGTGCGGTGGTAGTTGTTCAGGTCTGGGCTTTAAGGGCTGGGACGAAGCTGCTCGGCGACGTCCCTGAGCCCTCGGTGATGGTCCCGGCTTGAAGATGGCATCGATGCTCCAAGGCGAGGATGGGGATGCCGTACGCCGCACCTCCAACCAAATGTTACGAAGCGGCAAACCGATGTAGACAGGAGACAGAACATGACCGATGACGATGGTAGATGACGCTTAATGAATGTTCGCGGGCCTAGCGCGAGCGCTCCTGCCCGCGCCACTGCCCGCTTCTTCTTCCTTGTCGTCCGTAACAATATTTATTACGTGTCTTCACCTTTTCATGAATCTTTCCATTGCCAATTTTGCCTTGCTTTTAGCCCCTTTAGTATTTTGCACGGCATTGGTTTTGTGGCCCGGCCTCTGACTTTTCTTCCTGCTTCTTTTGCGAAAAAGAAACACGTGGTTACTGAGATTGTCATACCTGGCTTGTAGGTGCGCTTGCACGTTGATGCCCTTTTGTCAAGTGTAAAGCGCAAATCAAAATGTCCAAAATCAAGTTGAAAGTACAGCGCAGTTATGTTTGTGTCTCTCGCCCTTTTGTTTTGTCCTGGTGTGCCAGTGCTGCGATGCCATGATGCTCGATTATTGAAACATTTTTTTAAAGGTGCACTTTCACTCCCACCCTCATTCCTACCCTTACAACACGGTTCAGGTGTCCACAGAGCAAGTGTGACAAATAGTGCGCCTTTCCCTTCCTGTGAACCAATTAAAAATTAAAATATGACCAAATAGAATTTTAAATATAATTTTCTGTAAGATAGGTCATCATATTCTTTTTGAGTTAATGGACAGGCTTTGAAAACAAAAACTTGAATTGATTACATTTTTTTCTTCTTTTCATGTCCTGTCCTTGCCCCAGCTATCCTTTGTTTTGAGAGTGCAATTCATTTCACCAGAAGGTAGGAATAATAGTTGAGGGGTGCACTTGCAGCAATGAGAATGGAGAGCACAGTGAGGAATTAAAGCTAGTGGATGAGCTTATTTTTCCATCTGTGGTGGTGAATGCATAAAGTGCGTAAGAAGGAACCATTCCAGAAAAGCCACATTGCTGCTGTAACAAAGTGAAAAACATCTCAGGTCAGTAGATATGGTTCACATAGTTTCAAATAACATGTATACAGCTTTGTTAATAGATAAGTTTTGTTATGATCTCAGTTTAAGATGTGGCCTCCAAGTTGTTCTTTGCAAATTTTAGTGTGAACTAGAATTTATGCGGAATATCAGATATTTGTGAAAACTTTTGAACTTAAATTTTATATGTAGGCCCAGGAGCTTGCATAATATAAGCTGGTATGTATTGTTCATTGATAGTTTCTAAGCAGTATTCTTGGCAGTTCATTTTGGAACCTAGCTGTTAAGTGTTGAGAGCAACCTCGTGTTTTCTGTGAAATAGGTGGGCGCTGTTCCTTTTCTGTTCTTTAAGTTGGCAGCCAAATTATATTTTATTTTAGATGCCGTTGCTTGTCCTTACAAGTTGACAGTTGATTGCATATTTTTATTTCAGAAACTTGGGCAAACAAGCTCCTGACTCACAAAATCGATGTGGCAGCAGCACAGAGGCTTTGGTACCAGACGAAGGCAGTGCTAGCAGCAGTGGCAAGCCTGATACAGGCAGTCACAATGCTATTCATAATGAGGTAATAACATGCTGGCTTCAGTTATCTATATATATATATATTTCTAGTGTAACAAAGGGGTACTTTACAAAGTTCTTCATGGCTATATCCTCATGGCTATATCATGCACAGAATGCATAGCATCGTGGCTAGAGATTATGGAAAATGTTGTTCCATCAGTACTCTTAACAGTGCAGATTTGCCATGCTATATTTCAGCAAAAGCGAGTCTCAATAGTAGTATCTACTACAAAATACCACTGTTCACAACATTTTTTCACTCGTGCCCTGTAATTGGCTGTTTTACAATTGTTTCTTATTGCAGCTGCGGTGATTTTTTGTTTATCCATGTCAAACAGGACCAGACAGTTTCACCACGATGGGCAGCAATACCTACTGAACTGCATCTACCACTGTGGGGATCAGAACAGCAAAAGCAGAGTTGCTCCTCATCAGTGCTGCACGAGGAGCCCATGCCAGATGTCAGTATTGTCAGCACACCGCATTCTGCAGGGGTTGAGCATACTAGCCAGGTGCAGTTTTTTAAAAGAAAATAATCCGTTTCATAAACTCTTCTGCTTTCTTTTTAATAATTTTGCATTTAAGTGTATATTTCAGTCTATACTTCCACTGTAGCATTCAGTATACCTTCTTGAACTCTTCAGCCTTGTGAAACTTGCCTGATCTGCTTGTACATGATGCAAATCAAGAAATGCAACTTACCAATCATTGTTGATAGAAATTGAGCAACCTGTGTTTTGCACATTGTAATTTTAACCTTTCAGGGCTAAGCATTAAGTCGAAAGTGTGGTGCAGCTTTTTTTTTATATGCATACCTAGCATCCCGCAGCATTTCTTGGTGATAATATGCAGCTGTCAAAATTTTGCATTCACATGGTAGAAGTGGGGTTTCCTGTATTGATCGTATGCAATCAGCACATGGTTGGTGACCAAACATCAAATTTTTCAATATTCTAATTTTATTCACTGCAAAAAGAAGTTATGCAGAATTAGACTCTATCCACTGTACCAAAATCCATTGCTATTGTGTATACTATCATACAGTCAAGCCCTGATATGCATAATATGGCATTTGTGAACTACAAAATGACACAAGACTGTAGAAGCTTTCCTGTATTGATACATTACTGTACTATTATTAAAATAGTACAGTAACTTGTCATGATGGATTCCTTTAGTACAGATCTCTTGAGGTGTGCTATACTTCCATCCACCAATTATTAGGAATCCTTTGTGGGTTCGATGTGTATAGTGAAAAATTGTTACTGCCTAAACTAGGCTACAGCTTACTGAAGTGTTTTGTGAGAGCCATCATTGCTATGTCTCCAGTCTGTTCTGTAGTTTTCCTCTTTGTCATCTATTTCTCTCTCTTGATTTGGCTGGTCTTGGTTTTAACCTGACCCACTTAGGTGGCAAGCCCAATAAGGCATGAAATAAGGACTTGCTTGGACTCTAGGCGCACAAATTGAAAGGCGGGGTTCCTTTGATGGCTATCACTGCAAAAACAGTATTTCATTTGGGAAATCGTTTTCTTAATCATTAACGCATCACTTAGTGCTTTTAGTGTGGCCATCAATAGCAAACTTAATTTCGCTAAAAGCACAAACTATATGGATTTGTCAAAAATGGTTAGTTATATATTTGTTGAGATTTATGCTTTGTTATCTGCTGCTTGGAAGGTATATGCTGGAAAAGCAGTCTTCATGTAGGTTATACCTCTTTACACAGATAGTTTCAGTGTCCATTGAGTTTATTGTCATGGCGTGCAGTTGGTGTCAGTCATTGCCATGCAGTAGTTTTCTGTGGGCACTAAGCTCAATGGAGATTGACTTAGTTGAGGTTTTGCCAAATGGCTATTGCAGCCTTAAGTGCAATGGAAAGATTAGCTCCCAGTATTGGCAGGTTTCATAAAATAGGTGGCTGCACTGATTTTTAATCTAAGAAAGATTAGCAGAATGGAGAACCATTTCGTTACTCTGTGGGAGTGCTTCTTTAGTGCATTAAGACGACATAGTTTTGATATGGAAGTATAGGCGACTTTCTACCACATTGCAATGTGTCTACATCACGATTCCATCAATGCAGAACTCACTCAGCAGATTGTGCAGCATAGCAAGCACCTTTAATTGTAGTCTCAGGAGTGTCTGGACAGAAAGGAAGCTCTGCAGCATTGCTGTGTGCCAACAGGACGCAAGGGGGAAACAGCGCAAGCTAAACACGGACAAAAAGGGAGGACGAGACACACACAGCGCTGTTTCCCCCTTGCGATGAACCAACTAGCCCGCAACGTTTTGACCAACAGGACGAAAAAGCTGGGGTGAAAAAGCAGGATAAAAAAGCACCGCTATAGCACTACCTTAAGCCCGAAGTAAAGGCAGCTTTTGATGAAAATACTGGCAACTGGCACGTTAGCTACATAACCAGTGGTCATATGTTTGTGGCATTTTTATAGTCGACCACTTTCCAGTTTAGAATTCCAAATGGTATTATAGGTTTTCTCCTTTTAAATTAATGACTATGGCAATAATTGTAATCATTGCAATTGTGCTTGCAATGAAACTGTAATGCTCACTAAATCACACTTTGTCATAGTCAAAGCTGCATTTAAAGCACTGTTTTTTTAGTTTCCTTTATATTTTTACGGTGTTCTGGTGCAGTGTATTTTTAGACATTTAGTGTTTCCTGAAAAATATTACATGAAAAGAAGAGCTATAGCAGTAATAGATGAGTGAATTTGAGAAAGTGGGAACCTAGGTGCAAGAAAAAAAATGAAGCAGCAAGCCAGGTCAAATGAACCATTGATGAAGAGAAAGTTAATACACACTATCGGTAAACTGCAGCTCACCAGTTTAAGGATTGAATTGTATTACTGGTAAAGTGAAAACAGGAACATGCCCATGTCTACTACTCATAACTTCGAGTTTCTGGCACACACACTGACTTAACTTTGCAGGGCATAGATGTGAGCAAGCTTGTCTACAAAGCAAAGGAAGTGACATTTCACAGCAGGTTTCAGTCTGTGCTCACATTGCAGCAATACTGCATAAAATTAAAAGCAAGTAACAAGCACATTCACCTACACAAAGCAGTTGCACACTAGGATTTGTTCCACAGCATAATGCTCTGGTGCTGTAAACTTGGCTCATAATCTAAAAGGACATTGCCTGCTTAGCTGAAGTGATGGCCATGCATAGATGGTACTGGACTCTGGCTTCCTGAACTAAGCAGTTGCAAGTGAAACCATTCATCCAGCAGTCAAAATGACTCCTCTTCAGAGTATGAATGAAAATAGACGAATGCTGCTTTCGTTGCATTCTGTGTGCCTGCACTTCACTATACTTATGAACTTTGTGCCATAATTGCTGTATAGTAGCTGCGAAAATGACAAGGACTATGATCATTGGGCTGTGCCAGCTTTGCTGTATAAATTGGAGCCCATATGAAGTTCATATCATCATTCTTTGTCAATCCGCTATCACTTTCTGTAGACAGTGCCAAACTTTGAACCATTAAAGCAGTTTTTCTGAGCGAAACACTATCACTAATAGGTCTTCAGTGTGGGATTGGCAGTGTATGGCTTCATTCAGTGCTTCTGCCATACAAGCTTTCTGAGCAACTTGAGCTAAGATTTCAAAAACGCTATTTTGCCCTTATCTGGTTATATTTACTTAACTCCTACATTATTTCCTGTAGCCCCCAAGTGAGATATGCAAGGTTTTAGAACAACTTCAGAAAACACTTGCTTGCACAGGCACTTTTTGTTTGCATTTTAAAGCCTATAAAATACGAAGGAACACTTGATTCGGTGCTTGAGCTTTGCTGTTATGCAGCTGTCCAGCATATGTAATGGGCGGGCAAGGTCGGCAGCAGTATGACTGTATAGGTATGGCGACGCAACAGTGTTGTAGATACTTGGGTCTCTAGCCTGTGTCATGGGAAGGTGCAAATGCATGCTGCAATGACTTACCATTGCAGACTGCAAAATAAAGAAAAGAGCCTTTCCATTCTCATTTAGAATGCTCAGTCAGGAACATTCATTTGTGCCATTGTGCAGTAAAAGCAGGAATACCAGTTACCTACAACTGAATTATAATTCCGTTGCCATAGCCAACCTTGTTCACTCATTGAATGCTTGAGAGCAGCACAGTAGCTTGGCGCAAGCATCTGGTCACATTTGTTTCTCATATTCTGCGAAAGATATATAATATAGGAAACAATTCAATGATTGGTTTCCACTGGTGCTTTACAAGTTTGAATATCTGGCTCTGCAGCAAATATTTACAACTTTCAGTAATTAAGCTTAAGTAATCAGTCAGTTAATGGGGAATTAAAAGTCGGCCCAAATTGCTGTAGTCTATTGTCAACATTAAACATCCAGTACAGTTGTATCTGAAGTGCCTTTAAATTTTAAATCTTGGCTGTAGTTATGCATGTTATACATGCCTATTGCTCAACGACTACTGCAGTTTGCCATATTGCCACTGTGCATCTGCATGAATTTTAAAACTATTAGTGAGCATTAAGGCTGCCTATGTGACAACAGTATAAGAGATAAGTTGGGATCCAGTGGAAGCATTACTTCCAGATGGCCTATTCCAGTGTTTCTCAAATGGGGGTCTGCAAAGACATTTTGAGGTCTATGAACACACATCTCCCACCTCAAAAAGAAAGGTTGTCCAATAGATCTGTGCTCTGGCCTGGAAAGACAGTTTTGCAGGGTTAAAAGCATGGAGGTTAAAAGCCAACTAGTTTCTCAAAGGCAAGGCACAGGAGAGAAGTAGAAATTGAGATTGTGCATATGAGAGAGGGAGAGAGACAGCTTTTTGTTGATGCAGGCATCAGTTAAACTCGAGCTCTTGCTGCACTGTTGGATGGGGCTGCAAGCAAAACATCTGGAGTGGGAGAGCGAGCAGCACAGTGTTGGAAGGAGTTCAGTCCTTTCCAGCGGCATGCATACTTACATGCTGCCTCTGCCTATGACCTCTACAGCTGTGGCCCATTGGCTTATCAAGTGCCCATTTTTAGAGGTCAGTTTAGCCTTGACCCTATCCCAGTTTGGTGTTCTCTTGGAACTGCAGCAACAGCAGTCCTCACAAGATGCCCCACCCTTCAGCCAAGTTTCAGTGGTTTACAAAAGGTCCCCGACCCATCCAAGAATTCTATGTATTCATTCATGTTTTCACTATTTCTTACACATCGGAGTTGTAAGGGTTGCTTTTCTTCGTGGCTGTAGACAACACATAGCTAACTTCCATATCAAGAGTGAGATCTTTTTTTTTCCTTTCTTCATGTCTATTGTGGCCCATCTATAAACATGTGTGACTTCGGATTTCAATTTGGTACGTGTTTCACTGCTTTTCCTTTCTTGTAGGTGTCAAATGTGCCTGAGGACGAGGTACCTGCACTGGCAACAGCAAACTGCCAGGTAGGGGATTTGCATATGTTTACCACACTAATGCTTGCACAACTGTCTAGACAGAAATACCTAGGGAAGAAGTCATAACACCCAGATTAACATGTAACTCTTTAATATGCACTGCTTTGCTTTGTTTTGTGTTTCTTGCTATGCCGTCCCACTTAAAAACAGGGAAAGACCGGTCAAGAAATCTATGCATTCATTCATGCTTTTACTATTTCTTACACATCAGAGTGGTAAGGGTGGCGTTTTTTTTTCGTGGCTGTAGACAACACATAGGTAACTTTCATTCCAAGAGCGATATCTTTTTTTTTTCATTTTTCATGTCTACTGTGGCCCGTCTATAAACATGTGTGACTTCGGATTTCAGTTTGGTACGTGTTTCACTGCTTTTCCTTTCCTGTAGGTGTCAAATGTACCTGGGGACGAGGTACCTGCACTGGCAACAGCAAACTGCCAGGTAGGGGATTTACAGATGTTTACCACACGTATGCTTGCACAACTGTCTAGACAGAAATACGTAGGGAAGGAGTCATAACACCCATATTAATATGTAACTCTATGTGCACTGCTTTACTATTGTTTTTGTTTCTTGTTATGCTATCCCACTTAAAAACGAAAAGACTGGTCAAGAAATCTATGTACTCTATCTATCTACTATTGCTTACACATCAGAGTTGTAAGGGCGGCTTTTATTCATGGCTGTAGACAACACATAGCTAACGTCCTTACCAAGAGCGATATATATATATATTTTTTTTCATTTTTCATGTCTACTGTGGCCCGTCTGTAAACATGTGTGACTTCAGATTTCAGTTTAGTACATGTTTCACTGCTTTTCCTTTCAGGTGTCGAACGTGCCTGGGGACGAGGTACCTGTACTGGCAACAATAAACCACCAGGCAGGGGAATTAAAGAGGATTACCACTCCTATACTTGTAGGTGGGAAGAGGCTATAATGCCCAGATTAACTCTTTTTAACATTTTGTTTTGTGTTTCTTGCTATGCCATCTCACTTAAAAACTGGGAAAGACTGGTCAAGAAGTCTATTATTCATTCATGTTTTTACTGTTGCTTATTACCTACTGCTTGGGTACGCATGGAAATAACCACTTATTTCACAACATTTACCATACAACATATATTAAAACACTACTTGGCTAGTGATCAAACTGTAGGGACATAAGCGGCTCATTTTATGGCACATACAACATCATCCTACAGTCGCTCCTACCAGGGAAAGCATAGAGGATTATTTATTTTGTTTATCAATATCAAAAATAATGAGTCGTTTGATACTCCAAATGCACCAGTTTGTGTCTTCTACGATCTGCAAATTCTCCTAGAATCTTTACTGAACTGTTCAAAGCCGATTTTCTTTAAAGGTGCTACATTAACATCCTTTTGAATTTTTTAGTCTAGTGAAAAGCAAAATTGTATTTTTGCACTCCAAATTTTTTTGTAGGCAATCTGTGAACAAAGGTTATTATTAGGCCCCAAAAAGTGCCAGTGGAGTGATTTTTGTAACTGAAGATGCATCTGTTTTTCATTGTTTTTCAAAACATGGTAAATTGGTGAGCAATAAGAGGCCTAATCAGTTTGTCATTACATGTATACCTTGGAAAAATATTTATAATAATTTTGAGCTCAACTGCCTCATGACTGGCAAATATCCTCCCAAGAAATATTAGGGAAATCGTCTTTTTCTTAAGAGTACTGTAAAGTGTAGATTTTATTCTTTAATGTGCATATTTATCTTTGCATGAATGCAGAGGGTAATGCTTTTTTCTGTTCCATGCAGGTTCACCTCGGCAAGGGAGTATACATCCCAGTAGAGAGATGGCAGTGGCTCCTGAAACAATGAAGGCGCTTTGGCCTGTGTCAGACCTCAAAAACAGTAGTGTGACAGGGGCCCCATGTCGCCGCTTTCTGAACGCGGACTTCATTCAGCCTCCGAAAAAAGCCCTAACCCCTCACAAGTTGGCAGCTGTAACAAGTAAGTGTCTGAACCTTGACCTAATTATCTTTTTTTCAGTTATTTTCATGTTGTTTTAAGCAGCACAACATCTTTCACATTTGTAGAGAATATGAATCCCTTCATATTGTTTTGGTGTTTCTTGACTGATTTCAACAACTCATTTGTTTGCTTTGCAGATGGACTTGCTGCATACATTAGCAGAAATACAAGTGATGAGCTGCCTCCAAAAGCGAATGCAGAAAATGAATAGATATATTGCAGAAATGCTAAAAGACATGAACAGATGAAAAATTCAATCATGTATATTGGAATACAAAAAATAATGCCGAAAATTGCAGTTATTACCAACCTTCTCTTATTGTATAATGTAGAACACCTGCACAGAACACCTGAAAAGGCATTATATGGCCATGGATTCCAAATCCCCTATCCTGCCCAAATCACCTATAATGCCCGTACCGCCCATAATGCCCGTATTACCTATAATGACCATATCGCCCATACTGCCCTTATGCCCATATGCCCATATTGCACATATCACCCGTACTCCCCATATGTCCCGCATAACACATATCCCCCATATCCAATAATATCATATGTTCAAAATTCGTATGGAAGATTTTCAGTAGGGTGCTCTCATCTGGGCTGGAAAAGGAATGTCGCAACCTGCCCAAGCAATAAACAACTAGCATACATTATTTGTCATATATTTTCCGGCAGTGCGGTGGATTTCTTGTGCTGCCAGGCAAGCCAGAATGAAGAAGCATTTCATTCGAGTGCCTCCCATCGTGCGGCCTTAAGAGCGGCAATACGGTGGTTTTCTCGTGCTACCCAAGCATCCTTGGCCGACCATTTACGTGCGGCCGACGTCCAGCAACTCGTCGGCCCGTAAGTGGCCGCCAGCCATTTCGGCGAGTAGTTCGCAGCGGGCTTTAGATTAGGTCAGTTGGGAAAGAGCGCGCCCGCGCCATGTAGACGGAGCGGACCCCTCGCCTATCCAGCACAGCGGCGGCGCTGCTGTGGCGCTAGGATTAAAACCCCTTGATACTTTAGTCAGGATTAAAGTAGCGACTTTCTGTGAACTTTGCCGCTGCCCCGCGCACCCTCGCAGATCCTCCTCTCTCAACTCTCCCATCGGCGCTCTTCAAAACGGTGACTGGCTCCGCGGGCCGTCGCCGGGAAAAGCGCGCGAAAAGTTCGCTCTTTTTGTGTTTTCATTTTTAGCCGGCGCTATTTTTTAGGCAGCCGCCGTTGCTAGGAGCGAGCTCCTTAGCATTCTGCGCTTGCACTTCGCGCTATTCGCGCTGTTTTTAGGGTAGCGCTATTCCGAGTTGCTGCGTATTTCATTGCACAAGCTGTCGTGAAAAAGGGTTCATTCTTTTCGCACTTCCGAGCGGAAAGAAGGACACCATTCGAATAAAAAAGTGGTTCAACAACATCGGCCGCAAGAACGTCACCCCGACGAAAACTAGTCACGTCTGCTGCCTCTGCGACATACTGTGCATTTGTTCCAAGCGACATGAAATTGCTTGCAAGTGCATCACAAAGCTGACAATCTCACCTAATTCACTGATCATTTTGCGCGGTTATGCGGTTATTGTTTTGACTTCGTGGTTTCGCTCAACGTGCTATATAATTGCCACTGCTGATGCATACAATAGCCGCTTTAATTTCTGAACTAAAGGTCTCACTTTTCAAAGTAACGCGTGCAATGAGGGAGATTGTTACTTCATTATTAGGCTTATGCTTATGTTACTGGAGCGTGTCGAGGACTCTTCCGCATAACTTGTACACAGAGTTTATATATATCCGCATATCAAACCTTTGTCTCTTTATACCCTCGAAATTAGACTTCGTCCGAATCTGGTGAAAATTGGTGTCCAACCTAGTTTGAATATGGCGAATTTACTGGTTACGTCCATATTTCCGTGGGCCTCCCTCAGAATGTAGCCCCAGGAACCCCCTAAATTTTACCACATCCAAAGGTGGCAAAATTGGTGACCAACCTCATTTGCGTATGGCGAATTAAGTGGTTACCTCCAAACATAGGTGAGCCATTGCCAAAATTTTGCTCTCTGCACACCCGAAGTTTCACCTCGTCCGAATTTGACCAAACTGGTGTCCAACCTAATTTGCGTATGGCAAATTGAGTGGTGACCTCCTAACCTAGGTGGCCTATTCCCAAAAATGTAGCTCTCTGGACCCCCGAAATTCGACCTCTTCCGAATTTGACCGAAATTGGTGTCCGACCTATTTCAGTATGGGGAATTCAGTGGCAATCTCCAAATTTAGGAGGGCCACCCCCGAAATTTGGTCCTCTGACTCCCAAAACATTGACCTGGTCCGAGTCTGACCGGAAATTGGTGCCTATAACCTAATATGGGTGTGGCCAACTCAGTCTTGACGTCCAAATTTAGGTGGGCCTCCCTAATTATGTGCCTAGTTAACGGGCGTCATGTCCATTTTCGTAGTTAAAAGCAGCCGGCGATCGTGAACCCGAGAGGTCTAGTATGTACTAAGAAAACAATGCTGTTTGGTCTTGAGTTGATATAGGAGTATTTTGTACGTGCGCATCCTGTCGCAGTTATCGAGATAAGGCCTGTACTTCTTCCACATTTTGCCACTAAAAGAGGTGAAAGTGTTCTGGGTCACATTTCTTCAATCGTGTGAAGGCAAAAGAAAAAAAAAATATTGGTCATACTAAAATTAGGGTTGACGCCAATGTGGATGAACTTCCGACAAGGTCAAGTATCGATGGTCGACAGGGCCACATTTTGGGGTACGGACGACACTTCCCTCGGACGACGGGAAATCGGTGCCCTGATCTTAGCTCTCGGTTTTGACTCGACGTCACTCCAAGGCCGCCGACAGCAGGTGCTAGATTCGTTTCATGCTTAACAGAAAAAAAGTTGATATTTGATCGTTTTCAAGAAGCCGCGAAAATTCTTAACTACGACAACAATTAAGCAGCTGCATGTGCACTGCGCGGTATAAAACTCAGTCTAATTCTTATTGTAAAATTTTAGGATGACCATCAAAGCCAATTTTCCAGCCTGTTGCTAGCAACCATCGCATTTCTGAAACTCCGCTCGTTAACAACTGCATAAACTTTACTTTCGCTAAAATTAGTTTGAGGTGAATCTACATTTAACTTAGCATCGATAATGCTGAGAATATTCAGGAATGTTCAAATATATAGTAAATCTTATGCTTAATATATTATGCCCTGTTGAGACCCACAGTAATGAAAAGTCAAAAGGAATGTGAGGTGTATGCAGCAAGCGGTTTTTGTTTATGCCACAAGCGCTCATAATTTGCACTTTCATTGCGCGTACGAGAAATTACTTTATGTGGCTCGCGGTACAGTCAAGCGAGCCGCATGTCTTACCCATGTCTTTATTTGATAACAGAGCGTGGAAAAAGCGCAAACTTAAGAGCGCGCACGCGTGCCAGCCAATTTTCCGGACGGCGAAGGAGCGCTGTCCCAAAAAGCGTGCCGTGTGCAGCGCGCACAGCCGGCGGGTGCGGATATTCGAGGAGCAAAGTGCTTGAGCGGAGGGGAGTGTCGTTACTTTCAAAATATCGAGGGGCTTTAGTTAGGATTTCCCCTTCTGGTATCGTCAGCTACGTCTCCGTGTTGAACAGCGGAAGCAAGAATCCTGCGCATCAACGTTAAGGCCCTAAAGGCCCACTGTCCACCCTCCGGTCGAAAGTTTTTTTTCCGCGGTGGCTGTGAAGCTTCATCACCACAACGCAAGGACGCAAAAGTTTTTGAAAAGAGTAAATAATAACGGAGTGGCAGCACCGCAATCAACCGATTTAGCACTTCCCTTTTCTTCTGTTCTCTCTCAGAGGTTTTTCACTCTCCTGCTCGATCGTCTAGCCTCCGTACCCAAATTCCCCTTCCTCCTCCCCATTCGGCGGGAAGTGGGGCGTCTTGTGAAGAACTCGCGTACGTCATGGCCCCGCCTTTGAGACTTTTCTTTTTCTTCCCTTTTCCTGTCTCGTTGACGTTGGACCGAGTCGCCGAACCTCTCTCGTAAAAGGGAGAGAAAACGCGAGGTCACATCGGAGTGAAAGCTTCAGCGTTACAAAGAAAAATTCGCACTTGTTCTCTTGTTGAAATGGATCGGACTGTGCGTGCCCGTTTGTAAAGACTGGCTCAAGAAATGGACCCATACGGCGACACGCCTATGCGCAGCGAGTCAGAACCAAGAGACGACGCTCCGGGCGCTTCGTGTTCACCTGATCGTGGCGCCGTCAATGAGTGGTGCGTAATATGTTCTTATTAACGTGCTCATTGTACCTGTTTTTCCGTCGACAACGCTGGAATTTGCGCGCTGCACGCTCGATGCACTGATGTCGTTTCTTTGCACTGCAGTCATGCCAGCAAAAGTTGCTTCTTGCGTCGTCTCTTCACTGTGATGACGGCTAAGTGCGTTACGTGCGATCTCTGGGTGTGCATGTGCTTGTGCGGATTGTGCGTGGCGAGCACCAACGCTGAGGAAAATGTATGCTGCAGAGAGATACCGCAAGTTATTGCCAAAGGCAATGACGACTGCATCACTTTGCACGCAGATTTTCCGAGCATTTGCTTGAACCTCGGAGTTCTCTAGGCGGCGTGCTACGTGCTGCAACAGTATGGTGTCCGAATGGAAAGAGAACTACACAGGTAAAGCGCCTCTAGTACCATTATTCATAATAAGAGAGTATTGCTCTTTATGCCCTAAGCGCATTCATAAGGCTACGAATACAGCTTTCTCACCATCTCAGTTGAAGAAAATTGATCCATATCGGGGTCGCCCATGCCCTGTCACCTCATATGCTAATCTTTCTGGTTATCTCAGTCGGTAGAGTGACTGCCCAGGAATGGCGCTAGTCCCGGATGTGGAACGCGGACTCGAAGAAAGCTTATATATATATATTGTCACAGAAGCCAGTGAAACTGGTTCAGCAGGTTTACTTAGGATTAAATAAAAGCACCGGCAAGATCAGGCACGGAACCGACTGGCGGGCGAGCACCGAGAGCGAAGAAGGCGAGCGCGTGCCAGTCTCCCGAGCTCGCCACATGGCGGCGCCAGTACGATGATATTGCGGCATTGCCCCTCCCGGTGGAAAAGGCATCGTCCCGATGCCGAGTGGCGAGGTCGAGGATAACCGTAGTCGGCGAGGATGCGTGTTCACATCAAATAGTTAAAGGAAGCAAAGAAAAAAAATACATGTAGCTTGACCTAGCGGGAGTAGAAGGGCTTCATCCTGGCGACATGTACGACTTCCGATTGTGCTTGCCGTCGGGATGAGCGAACAGTTCCTTGCGGGGTCACTTCGTAGGTGACGTCGCTGAGTTTGCGTTGTACTTCGTACGGGCCGAAGTAGCGGCGCAGAAGCTTCTCGGAGCGACCCCGCTGGCGAACAGGTGTCCACACCCAAACCTGATCGCCAGGGTTGTAAATTACCTCCCTGTGACGAAGGTTATACCGTCGAGCATCTTTACCTTGCTGTGTCCGGACTCTCAGTCTAGCCAGCTGGCGAGCGGCCTCGGCATGCTGGACGAATTGGTCGGCACCGGCAATCGATGGTTGGGCAACATCTGGCAGTAGCATTACATCCAGCATGGTAAAAGCCTCGCGACCGTACACCAAACGAAACGGTGTAAAGC
The DNA here is from genome assembly GCF_055883805.1 of Amblyomma maculatum. NCBI lineage: Eukaryota > Metazoa > Arthropoda > Arachnida > Ixodida > Ixodidae > Amblyomma > Amblyomma maculatum. Next base: position 37,108,275 of record NW_028146738.1, read on the forward strand.
GGGTCGTTTCCTGGACGGCGGTGTTATAAGCAAATGTTGCATACGGTAGTATTTGGTCCCAGTTCTTATGATCTTCGTTGACGTACATAGAAAGCATATCGGCGATGGTCTTATTGAGTCGCTCAGTAAGGCCATTCGTCTGAGGGTGGTAAGCTGTTGTTCTGCGATGACAAGTGCCACTGAGCCGCATCACTTCCTGGGTTAGAGCTGAAGTAAATGCCGTGCCTCTGTCAGTTAAAACGATCGCAGGGGCACCGTGACGAAGGACCAGATTTAAGATAAAAAAGTTCGCAATATCAGTAGACGTGCCGCTGGGAAGAGCTTTCGTCTCACAATAGCGGGTTAGATAATCTGTGGCGACTATAATGTACCTGTTGCCCAATGATGACGTAGGAAATGGCCCGAGCAAGTCCATACCGACTTGGTGGAAAGGTACTCGCGGAGGAACAATAGGCTGTAGCATGCCGGCCGGCTTGACAGGTGGTATCTTCCGACGTTGGCAATCACGGCACGTCCTAACGTAGCGCTGAACCATAGCGGCAAGCTTGGGCCAGTAGTAATTTTGTCGTACTCGTGCTAAGGTGCGCGAAAAACCGAGATGTCCGGCAGAAAGCTCGTCGTGGCATGCCTGCAAAACGTCGGTACGGAGCGGCGTTGGGACAACCAGCAGATACCGAATGTCTGTGGAAGCGTAGTTTTTCTTGTAGAGGACGCCGTCACGCAAGCAGAATGACGACAGGCCACGCGTGAAAAGGCGAGGAGGCGATGAGGCGGTTCCTTCGAGGTAATCAATGAGGGGCCGCAGTTCGGTGTCGTCTCGCTGCTGTTGAGCGAGATCTGGCGTCGAGAGAGCGCCGAGAAAGACGGAGTCATCTGTTTCACTTGAAGAGCACGGGATAGGGTTTCGGGATAGGCAGTCAGCGTCACTGTGTTTCTTGCCGGACTTGTACACAATAGTGACGTCGAACTCCTGTAAGCGGAGACTCCAGCGGGCTAACCTGCCTGAAGGATCTTTAAGGTTCGCTAACCAACAGAGTGAGTGGTGGTCGCTGACCACTCTAAACGGCCGACCATACAAATACGGCCGAAATTTTGTTACCGCCCACACAACTGCAAGGCACTCCTTTTCGGTAGTATAATAATTCGCTTCTGAACGAGACAGGATGCGGCTGGCGTAAGCAATCACCCGCTCAACGCCTTCTTGCCACTGAACGAGAACTGCACCGAGGCCAACGTTACTGGCATCGGTGTGTAATTCTGTGTCGGCCTCCTCGTCGAAGTGCCCAAGTACGGGCGTTATTTGAAGGCGCTTGCGAAGATCCTCGAAGGCCCTTTGCTGCTCGTCGGCATAGATGAAAGGCTGGTCGTCCTTTGTTAGACGAGTCAATGGTTCCGCTATGCGGGAGAAGTCGTGCACAAATCTCCTGTAATATGCACAGAGGCCCAAAAACCGACGCACGGAACTTTTATCAGTGGGGGTCGGGAAAGCAGCTACGGCAGCCGTCTTCTCTGGATCAGGGCTAATTCCCTCAGCACTCACGACGTGACCCAGGAACTTGAGCTGTTGGAATGCAAAGTGGCATTTTTCTGGTTTTAGTGAGAGTCCGGCCCCGCGGATGGCATTTAGCACGGCCGTCAATCGTTTGAGGTGCTCTTCGTAAGTCGCAGAGAAAATGACAACGTCGTCAAGGTAGACGAGGCACGTCTGCCATTTCAGGCCGGCTAGGACAGTGTCCATCATTCTTTGAAAGGTTGCGGGAGCGGAACACAAACCGAATGGAAGCACCTTAAATTCGTACAGTCCGTCAGGAGTAATGAATGCGGTTTTCTCTCGATCATGTTCATCGACTTCGATCTGCCAGTACCCGCTGCGTAGATCGAGCGATGAAAAGTATCGGGCGTGGCGAAGTCGGTCGAACGAGTCATCGATTCGAGGCAATGGGTAGACGTCCTTTTTCGTAATTTTGTTAAGCCTCCTATAGTCGACGCAGAATCTGAGTGCTCCGTCCTTTTTAGCGACCAGCACAACTGGTGATACCCATGGACTTGTGGACGGCTGGATGACATCATCGCGGAGCATTTCATCAACTTGCGCCCGAATAGCCTCTCGTTCTTTCGGCGATACTCGGTAGGGGTGTTGGCGGACAGGGCGCTCGGTGGGATCAACTATAATTCGATGTTTGGTTACTGACGTCTGCTTCACTTTGGAAGTGACGGCAAAGCAGTCGCGGTAAGTGTCCAGAATTGCTTGAAGGCGGCGTTTCTGGGTAAGAGACAAAGCTGGGTTCACGTCAGTTTGAACAGTATGCCCAGTGCTCTCGGGAGGGTTCTCGTTGGCCAGCGAAAGGGCGAAATGGGCGGATGGCGCACTGACTTCGTCAAAATAAGCGATAGCTGTACCTTGCGGTAAATGGCGGTATTCGGCACTAAAGTTCGTTAAAAGCAGTTCAGTTCGTTTATTTCTCAAGGCAAAGATCCCCCGAGCGACGCAGACTTGTAGGCTCAACAATAAATTCACGTTCGTTTCCGCGAGGCCTTGCAAGGCGGGAGGGTTGTCGCACTGCACTGTAACAAACAAGCTGGTGCGTGGAGGTAGAGTGACATGGTCGTCGCACACTCGGAAAACTGGCCTGTCTGTGTAGTCGTCGTTGTGCTGTCTGTACTCGTCGGAAATTGCGCGGTGAGTGGAAAACGTCACCATGAAGTCACGGAGGTCGATGATTGCTTCGTTTTCTCTAAGAAAATCAAGGCCGAGAATCAGGTCCTTGGAGCACTCTGCTAGCACAACAAAGCAGCACGAGAAAGTTACGTGGTGAATCTCGACGCGAGCGGTGCACACTCCGAGCGGCGTTACCACGTGCCCTCCGGCTGTCTTTATCGGGGCTCCGTGCCAGGTAGTCAGGACTTTTCGCAGAATGGTAGCAAGGCCATGACTCATAACGCAAAAATCAGCGCCGGTATCTACAAGGGCAGTCGTGTTGTGGTTATCAACGACGATCGGTATTTCGGCGGAATGTAGCTCACCGTCGACAAAGTGCGGCGTATCAGGGATCGTCGGGCTGACGGGTCGTTCGTTGCGTCGAATTACGGCGTCGAAGGTAAGCTTCTGTGATCGTCGGGAGGTCGTCGGACTCGTTGGTCGTGCGGTGCGTCGATTGGGGGCGTCGGAGGAAAACTTCGGCGATCGTCGAAAAGTGGTCGGACTGTTGGTCGGAGCGAAGGATCGGAGGTCGGTCTGTGTGATCGAATCGGTGAGCGGAGGTCGATATCCCGAGGTCGTTCGCCATACCGCGGCCGAGGGGCATCCGGGGAAAATCCGCGCAAGCCCATCCGACGGTACGGGCAGTGGCGCAGAACGTGACCGGCTTCGCCGCAGTGGAAGCACAAAGGCAGATTGTTTGGCGTGCGCCACGCGTGTGCTTTACGAACGGGTGGTCGAGGTTCAGGCACACCAGTCGAAACTGGATATTGCGGTGGAGGACGTGCGGGAGGAGCAGGGTTGCTGGGTGCCAATTGTTCAGGCGCAGGTGTACGCAACACGTCGCTGTACGTCATGATCTGTGGCGCAGGCGGCTGGTGTGATGGTACTGATGGCACTGATGGCACTGCTTGGCGGAGCTCTTCGCGCACAATATCCGAGATGCCCCCAACACGTGGATGTTGTTCGAGCGAGGGCAGATTTTGCAGCTCTTCGCGCACGATGCTTCGAATAAGCTCGCGAAGGGCTTCCCTGTCGTTTCCGGCCATTGGCAAGCGGAAGTCTACAGCAGCAATGTTCGCAGAGCGATCGAAATGTACAAATCTCTGATTCAAGGCACGCTCGATGCTTGTTGCTTCTCTCGAAAAGTCAGCAACAGTACGTGGAGGATCACGTACAAGGCCAACGAACAGCTGCTCCTTGACGCCTTGCATAAGGTAGCGCACCTTCTTTACCTCCGACATGGACGGGTCCGCCCGGTTGAAAAGCCGAGTCATTTCTTCCACAAACATGGCGACGCTTTCATTAGGCCGCTGTGCTCTGGACTGTAGAGCGAGTTCGGCCATCTCTTTTCTTGCATCGTTGCCGAATGTTGCGAGCAGCTGCCGCCGGAAATCCTGCCAGGTGGAAATGGTAGCCTCATGGTTTTCGAACCACATCTTGGCGGCGTCTTCTAGTGCGAAATAAACATTCTGCAATTTTCGCTCCTCGTCCCACGCATTAAACACAGCGACCCGGTCGTAGCTGGTCAGCCAGTCCTCAACGTCTTCGAACTTGTCGCCATGAAACGGCGTGGGCATACGTGGGGTATGGCAGATCAGCTGCTGGGCACTCACGGGAAACTGAGTGGTGGTCTGAATTGCCGCTGTAGTCATCGTGGTTCGCGGTGGGGAAACAAGAGGACCACACTCGGGTGCTAAGCCTCTCAAGCGACGGCTCGCCTTGTGCACAGGTGTCGTGTCCACGGTGTGTAGATGGGCGCAGGGGGCAGCCAGAGGCTCTTCGTACATGGGATCTACCCAGAAGCTCCACCAAAAATGTCACAGAAGCCAGTGAAACTGGTTCAGCAGGTTTACTTAGGATTAAGTAAAAGCACCGGCAAGATCAGGCACGGAACCGACTGGCGGGCGAGCACCGAGAGCGAAGAAGACGAGCGCGTGCCAGTCTCCCGAGCTCGCCACATGGCGGCGCCAGTACGATGATATTGCGGCAATATATATATATATATATATATATATATATATATATATATATATATATATATATATAATAAATGTGAGAGAGCTTAGCTAAAATATTTTTATATTTCTAGGGAGATCTATATATCTTTTGTTTGTAGCTGCATTGCTGCGCCTGATCAAATATGCTAGTGCTCTTATCACAAATTCACTCCATCTAGAGGGATTGTCTTACTGTCATGTGTCTTACTAATTCTGGTGTTGCTGTTCACAGGAAGTACCGGTACGTCGCTTACCATCTCTTCACCAGATGGATCTGGTAACGCATCGGGCGGGGTAACAGAGTTCTGTTGCCTACTTGTGTTGGGGAACGTATTCGGAAGCAGTTTCCATCGGCAACATACGCCGGCTTTCAGCACGCTTCGTTGGACGACTGAGAAGCCGGAAATGATGGACGTAATTTTTTTCTCTTTGATGCTTCATGTTCAAGCATTTTTAAGATGCTTTAGTTCCGCGCCAATACAAATAAAATATTAAGCAACTGAATACGTCTTCTGCTTTCATTCATTAGACCATGGTAGAGCCAGTATTTCGGCAAGTTATCAGAAGATCGAGTGTACACGTCTGGAAAACAGCAGAAAATAGTCTTTTCCACATTTCTCACTGCAGTTTATCTCGAGGACAAGCCACACAGAGACGCTGATAGGCTTGGACACTCTACAATTCCGAAATAGGGCTTTACCATAAATAACATCTAATGAGAACGAGTCTGTCTACCACCCATTTCGAACAAAAGCAAAACTAAAGCGCTCATTCTTTTGTTTGTTTGAACATTTCATAATGGGTTAAATAACGTTCAAGGAACTCGTTCTGTTACCTTCATATCTCTTCGAACTCCTGTGGCGTTAACTCCGCTATGATGTCGTTTTGGTCATTATGATCAAAAGGGGCATCAAGTAGAGGTGTCATAAGTAGAAAAAGTGATCGTGGAGAAATTACAGGTTATGATCTGTATCTTTTGTCGGTCATTGTAAACACTACTTTATTCACGCAACTCCTACTGAACCACTGCCACTAGAGCCATCAGTGTCTTGCTCCTACCGCTTCATTCTGCTTTCATTGCAATCATCCTTTCTATCATCTTCATATCACGTGACAGCACAGATCATGTTCCCCTCTAGCTATCAAGTAGCATGATACACGTCGTGGCTAAGAAGTTTCATACTCGCTTTCACGGAAGCAAGTCTTCGGTGTGAATTCGGACAAGTCGAGGTTATTTTTTATGTCACCTGCTAGTCATGCTCACCAGAAAGAACACAACAGATTACTGAAATCCCTCATCGTGGCTAGGAATGCTCACTCGTCAAAACCCAGCCCATTGCATGCTGTATTGTAACCCCCGCAAATTGCAACGCGCGTTACGACAAGGGTTACGACAACAGAAAGGACCCTATATCGCTAGGCAAAAACATAACGGCCAATTTCGGTTTCAGAGCTTTGCTGTCTGCTCAACGACGGTGGCTGTCGACCGCGCATTCATCAGCGCCGAGACCAGCTGCACGCTGCTTTCCGGCACCCAAGGTTATTGTTTAATCTCTTTAGAAATAATAAAACACATAACAAACACACATGTAATAATACACATAACAGAAATAATAACACGATAAATAATAATAACACCTTTCTTTACAGCAAGTTTCCACTTTCTGTATGTGCGGCTATGGTAAATGTGCAGCCAGTGCAGATATCTTCCAGTATTTACCCATAGGTTCAACTACTCCTAGATTTCGAAATTAGTGCATGACTGCTCAGGTTTTAACGGAGTCAAATGCTTTCTCGGGATCTATGAATGCTACGTGAAGGGGTTGGTTATGTTTCGACCATTTTTCTATAACACATTTGATAGCGTGAATATGATTTGTTGTAGACTAGCTTTTACGAAAGCATGCGGGAGCCTTTGATTGACTGAGGTCGAAGGTTGCCCTGATTCTTTTAGCGATTACCTTCGTGAATACTTGGTACAGGCAGATAGTCGGTCTGTATTTTTTCAAGTCCTTCACATACTTTTGCTTATGGAGTAAGATAATGCTAGCATTCTTTGATTACGGTTCCGTCGAGGTTGTATACAGGGTGGCATCGCGTCTACGATCTCTCCAGCATCCTTCAACAAATCTGCATTTATCTGCTCCTCTCCAACTGAATTCAACACTTCCAATGCTTCTAATACCTTCTTTACTTTGTTTTTCTCTGCTGGCGGAGCGTCCGATTGCTCTTCACTACGACTGTCATTATAATCCTGATTTCTTCCAACACTGCATATACCAGTGTAAACTCGCCTGCTAAGCTTTGACTATCTTATGCATTTTGCATGCAATCACTGCTGTTCACGTAGCGAGGTCAGTTCTCTGTAAATCTTGATCTATGCTCTTGGATTAAGCTCTCCATTGAAGGTCGCTGGAAATCATTCGTCATGGCTCGCTGGGGTTCTCGGCTGATGAGTTGGAGGCTTTCCTTGTGTGATGAATTTCCGCATCGCCTAATGACATCTCCCAGGAGCTGACGTACGTAGCCTGTCAAGGAACCAAAGAAGCTGTCAAGATTGCTGAGCATTTTCATAGCTGTACAGAACATTTGTGTTGCTTTCTTTAACCACGAATGGCGTTGAAGGAAGATGAGCACTTGCGTTCTTACAAAAGAAGCCATTTGCTATAGCAACATTTTTACGGGAGTTGACCTTATATACTGCTGCCATGAACCCTCACTGAAGTATGCATGAGAATATTCTAGGGGCTCTTTTTAGATGGGCTGTTAGCAAAATCAACTACCGATAATAGGGCATATATGCACAGTATTAATCTGCCTTTATTGAGAGCAGCATTTGTACAGGAAAGCTCAGCTCTGTCAGGCTGAAAGAATTTAAAGGCTGTCATAGTTTTTGAGACATAAATATGAAGGTTTCTATGCATATTCTGTGGACTGTGGTGCTTCTTAAACTATAATGGACACTGTGACAGGATCCGGGCATATACTGCTTCCTAATGCTCCTGTAACTGGTATTTTATTCGAGCCACTTCACTCCTCAGCAGCATGCATACAAACAGAAGTTTCTACTTACCATATGTTGATCCTGTTTGGATCTTTCGCGCAGTAAGTGGCCTTTCCTTGTTTTGCTTGAACGGGCTTTCCAACGCTCTTTTCCGCTCGGGTTCGAGCCTTCTTCCTCGAGGAGTTCTCATTAAAGTGCAGGGCTGCAAGCCGAGTCCTAAAGGGAAGTTGTGGAATCAGTGCAGTTTCCTAAATGAAAAAAAAGAAAAAGAAGCATATATTGTTTTCATGCCACGTGGTGAATATGCTATGGACTTTGGTGCGAACCAGATCAGCAAACCGTTGAACGCCTCCAAGGAGAACGTTTGCGCTCTAGGGGAGAGCTGACGCAGATAACTCAGCAAGCGTGGACATTACAAGAGGGCTCGATTCTTGGGGAAGGCTGGAGAGCCTGTATAGCGAATAAAACACTTCACAGTAAAACTTCTGTATCTTGCCCTTATCCCTTGGCTCTAGCCTCTACTTGTAATCCTGGTTGCTGTTGAAAAAATAGTCTCTCATTGCATTATTGCGGGACTGACATGGGAAGAGTTGCTACTAGTGTTATAAGCTTCAGACTGCAATTGCGTAAGTTGTATAAAATGGCTTGAACGGTCAGACTTGACTACCAAGTGCAGTCGTTCTGGCGCTTAATCTTTTGCGCATACCGGCACACCTCACTACTCGTGAGATCGCGTGCTTTACATTTATTACCGCGTTTTGAATAACCTGTCAATGTGTACTCTATTTTTTGTTTCTCATTGTCCTGAAGCAATCGATTCTGAGACTTAGTAAAAACGAATTGCAATTTCATCGCTTAGCTGCTCACCCGCGACAATGCCGTGAAGAGAGTCTAAACCTTGGCACTACGCCAACTACGCCGAGTGCGTCACCCTCGCAAGAGATCTGATCAAAATGCAGGCACGTGGAGGTGCTACCAGCGCACAGCATGCTGGTAAGCCGCCATGATCAGCGATGGCGCGAAACTGTGGAACCCGCTACGTAAAATTGAAAACCTTCAGCAGTGTGATTGAAACTGAGCAGGGAGCTCTCTCACTGAGCGAGAAAAAGGAGAAACGCAAAGCACCAAACGTCACACGCTGCTCATATATTACTGTACCCTTGCCATTCTCCCATTATGATCAATGAGTAGCATTGCTTCCCACGCCGGCAGCCGCTGTCTCTCATCCCCCGCCTTCCATGACTTGCAAAGTTCGCGACCCCTAACTCAGCAGCAGCACAAAAAATAAAACTTAAATAAAAAAGAACGGTCAGTGGCTCAGCCCCGGCTAGTTATTAATCTGCATCCACCTGACTACAGGCTTAGAGCGACATAAGAAAGCTAAGCAGCTTGATGAGAAACTATAATTAAAGAATCTGACTCCCCACCTGGACAATTTCACATGAAATTCAAAACTCGTGAAAAAAAACTGTCTAGATTTTTTTTGGCCCTATGTCTGCAACGAGTGGATACGAAGTAAATATTTGTTACCTGAAACCTATATACTTTCATGCACTAACTGCATAATAAACATTGCACCAGAAATGTTAAAAATAATGAAATATTTACCTCGCTCTAGCCGTGCTCTGTTCTCAAGAGGTTCGTGCAAACATTGCGTAAATGTACCCTCGTGCCCAGAGGGCTAATTTCAGATGTGATTGAGTACGCTGCGCCATATAGTCATTATTAGGTCCGCGTCTCCATTTCCGGCTCCAGCCTCATAATAAAGGTGGTTGACCACACCTTGTATCCACGCATTAATGGAGCCACAGTGTTGGCTTCTGCTAACAGCTTTCAGTTTCTATCTAAGACCTGTAAGAAACACCGTGTATATAGTCAGAGATAGTGACCTCATAGATTATGTCAACACGTACCTTTCGCAATGTGCCACACGTCAAAAAAGTGCCTCAGCTTTGGCCACTTTTTTCGTACGTGGGCCCGTATTCCAGAATGCCGATCTAAAAAGTAAAAAACAAGATCATAGGATAAAAGTGAGATCAAATAGGGAATATGCATAGGGCAGTTTTGGTCCCGAAGAGCGACCTAGTAAATTTAACATGTGTACCAAGTTTATTAAGACTGGAAGGATTTCTTCTCGCACCACAGCTGCCCCGCCACAGATGACCCTTGAAGACGACTTATACGGTTCCAGGAATGAGGGATTAAATTTGAATTTTTATGCGAAACATTTGCAACATTAATCGTTTAGGCACTCCGAAACAATTTTACAGCAAAGAGATACAACAACAAATAAATAGATGGAAATGGCTAACAAAAACGCAGGCACCTTACTCAGTAGCATAGCCGAAGATGCATTACGCCTGACCTCAGCCTAGAAACTTTTCCGGGCTCTAGGGTCCGGTTATAAAGGAGCCCGGCGCACATTGCAGATCACGCTATTATGGTAAACTTGCCAAGCGATTGGTTCATATCTCAAGTGACACGGCTTCCACACAACATTTCCCTCTCCTCCTTGGAAAAAAAGTACACAACACGAAAAGAACTGTCAGCTCATTATATTCCTACTTCTAAGACAAGAGGCATACTTCGACACGCTAATAGCAACAGACCACTCTCAACACAGACAATCTGGAACAATTTTGTCAATACCTTCACAATTGTACTGCATCATGTGAACATTTTTTTTTCCAAAATGATTAACCCAATGTAAAGAAACAAAGAACGGAAAACGCTGCGGCATCACATGGGGGTCGAAGCATAGGCATATGCTGGCTCAGGCGGTGGACTTGAAGTGACTTCGGCATACGTGCGACGCAATACTCGAGGAGGAGCCGGCGCGAATGCTGGAGCGTAGCTCAATGGCGCAACGCCGGACGATGAAACTGTGGGCGTGGGAAACGGCATTGAGGGTGCGACCGGAGCGAGATTGAGGAACAGGATTAGGGAGGACTTCAGATACATGCTGCTGGATTGCACGGCGAAGCTCCGGAACAAGGCCAGTTGTTGACGACTCCTTTACATATGGCTGCAGGGACAGTTGTCGCGCGACTTCCTGTCGTACAAAAGCCTTGACGTCTTCAGAGGGCTAGAGACTCCCTCTCCACGGCTAGTCAAGCGAGTGATGTATGAGGCTGGCGAATCAAAACACGCTCCTTCCGGAGCTCGTAGTAGCTTTGACAGAGGTCGTAGATTTCCTTGACCGTAGTGGGTCCTTTCGCGATGAGCATGTTGAAAGCGCCGTCATCAATTCCTGTGAGGACATGACGTATTTTAACGGCCTCGGTCATAGTCGGGTCAACGCGACGACACATATCAACAATGTTCTCGCAGGAATTGATGACGGCGCTAACGTTGTCTGCCGCCGCCGCCCCTTACCGCTGCCGTTTGCCGTCCTTGACATATAAAAAGGCGCTATCACACTTCTGGTAGCCAATCCTCTTGCGTCTCCCGCTAGGTTGATCGAAGGGGAGTGCCTCGGCCGCATCGAGCCCGTGGACCTTCTGTTCGCCTTTGATGATGTGTCATTCCCTGTTTGCCAGGTTGACGCCTTAACCCCAACTCGTGTGGCTTCCAATCCGCTACAGCGGGACCTTTTTGACCATTCTATGGACAGCGCTCTAGAGCCGCGCCACCGCGAGCAACTTCTTTATCTTCTACACCAATTCCGCTCTTCCTTCGACATCCCGCAATCTTCCTTGGGCCGCACGACGACCGTTTCCCACCTCACGACACTGGCGCTCATCCACCTCTCCATCAGCGGTCGTATTGTGTGTCCCCGACTGAGCGCCGTGTTATTGCCCAATAAGTCGATGACATGCTCCAACGCGGAGTAATTAGAGACTCCTGTAGCCCATGATCGTCTCCTGTGGTCCTAGTTAAAAAGAAGGATGGCTCCATACGATTTTGTGTTGATTATCGCCGCCTCAACAAAATCACTCGTCGTGATGTGTACCCCCTCCCACGAATCGACGATGCCCTAGACTGCTTGCAAGGCACAGAATTCTTTTCCTCACTCGATTGACGCTCCTGGTATTGGCAGGCGCCCATGGCAGAGGCGGATCGTCCTAAGACCGCCTTTATTACTCCAGATGGACTATACAAATTTAATGTTATGCCATTCGGACTCTGTAATGCCCCAGCCACATTTGAAAGAATAATGGACACTGTACTGCGCGGCCTGAAATGGAACATCTGTTTATGCTACCTCGATGATATCGTCGTCTTTTCAACCGACTTCCCGACCCACCTGACTCGACTTAGCCAGGCCTTCACTTGCCTAACCCGCGCCGGTCTTCAACCGAACCTCAAAAAGTGCCGCTTTGGTGCCCGCCAGCACACAATACTCGGACATGTGTGTAAATATGGAGTTCTGCCTGATCCTGAGAAGCTGCGCGCCGTCGCTGACTTTCCGAAACCGACCACTTTGAAACAATTGCGAAGCTTCGTGGGCCTCTGCTCGTACTTTCGTCGTTTTGTTCGGAAATTCGCAACCATCATAGCTCCCCTTACACAGCTCTTGAAAGTCACCCCTAACCTCTTCTCTTGATCGCAAGCCTGCGATGATGCATTCGCGACACTGCGCAATGTTCTGACGTCAGCGCCAATCCTTCGCCATTGCGACCCTACTGCGCCTACAGAACTTCACACCGATGCCAGTGGTGTCGGCCTTGGCGCCGTCCTCGCCCAGCGCAAGCCTGGCTTCTCCGAATACGTTGTCGCCTACGCAAGCCATGCTCTCACCAAAGCCGAGTCCAACTACTCCGTTACCGACAAGAAGTGCTTAGCAATCGTGTGGGCTGTAACGAAGTTCCGCCCTTACTTATACGGCCACTCCTTCGAGGTAGTTACAGATCATCACGCTCTCTGCTGGCTCGCGTCTCTCAAGTATCCGTCTGGCCGTCTCGGGCGCTGGGCTCTCATGCTTCAGGAATACGACATCCGTGTAGTGTACCGCTCTGGCCGCAAGCACACTGACGCCGACGCCCTTTCTCGGTCACCGGTGCGCTCGCCTAACTCATCATCCCCTCCTCAAACATACTTGTCAGCACTCACCATTGAGGATATACCTTTCGAGCAACGACAAGATCCTTGGGTTTCTAACCTGCTAGATATCCTTGGCACTACTTCCGCGGCTACGCATCCTCGGGCACTCCGCCGACAGGCCTCCCATTTCGCCATTCGGGACGGCCTTCTCTACCGCAGGAACTACAACTCAGACGGCAGAACGTAGCTTCTTGTCGTTCCGCGCCACCTCCGTTCCGAGGTTTGTGCCCACCATCACACTGACCCGCAAAGCAGTCATGCCAGCGTCCTCAAAACCTATGATCGAATTCGTGAGAGGTACTACTGGCGAGGAATGTACAAATTCGTACGTCGCTACATTCGCTCTTGTACCGCCTGTCAACAACGCAAGATTTCTCGCCACCCCGCTGGCCCTCTCCAGCCTTTACCATGTCCAGCTCGCCCGTTTGATCGCGTGGGAATCGACCTTTATGGTCCGCTACCATGCAGTGCCGCTGGTAATCGATGGGTCATCGTCGCCGTCGACCACCTGACCCGTTACGCCGAGACTGCTGCACTTCCCGCGGCGACAGCCCGAGAAGTAGCCCATTTTATTCTGCACCAATTCATTCTTCGACACGGCGCCCCTCGCGAGCTACTGAGTGACAGAGGTCGTGTCTTTCTTTCCGAAGTAGTCCAAGAGCTCCTGTTGTCTTGTAAATCGATACATCGGGCTACAACTGCGTACCACCCGCAAACAAACGGCCTCACGGAGCGTTTCCACCATACGATTGGGGACATGCTCGCAATGTATGTTACATCTGAATCGGGAAGCTCCAACTGGGACCAGGTACTGCCATTCGTAACGTTGACGTACAACACTGCCACCCAAGAAACAACTGGTTTTTCGCCCTTCTTTCTGTTATACGGCCGTGAACCATTTTGTACTCTGGACACAATTTTGCCATACCATCCAGATGCCTCTGAGTACAGTGCTTTGCCAGATATTGTACAGAAGGCCGAGGAATGCCGTCAGTTAGCTCGCACGTTTACCTCCAACACTCAAGGCTATCGCAAAGATCAGCATGATACCGATACCCCTGCTCCCACGTTCCTGGCTGACAGCTTCGTTTGGCTATGCGTTCCTGCCACCAACAAACTAGACACCAAATACCACGGACCTTATCGCGTCTTGGAACGCACATCCCCTGTGAACTACGTCATCGAGCCAGTCACCCCTTCTTCCGACCACCGCCGTTGCGGCCGCGAGGTTGTCCACGTTAGCCGCCTCAAGCCATATTACAACCCTGTGGTCGTCTCTTCTCCCTGAGTCGCCAGGATGGCGACTTCTTCACGTGGGGGAAATGTAAAGAAGACAAAGAACGGAAAACGCTGCGGCATCGCCATCGCCATCGCTTGTCTCCGGCGCCCATCTCTCGTGCTGAAGCTGTTCCCTGCGGCTGGCAAATCGATCCTGCAGTGCCCGAATTACTGGCAGCGCTAGACGTTCAAACCAACTATTAAATCCACATTTCACCAAGTCGAACCATGAATTCTTAAGTTAAAAGTCTGTGGTTCCTAATTTGCCAACCAGAAAGTGAAGGAACTCTTGTCAAAATGCAGTGGCTGCTCCTGGAACAAAGATGCCCTCGTTTTTGGTTATTTTCATCCTACTTGTAAGGCAAGAGATACTTTGATATGGCTAATAGCAACAAGCCACTCTCCACACAGAGAATCTATAACAACTTTATCAATAACATTCACAATAGTAATGTGTCATGTGGACACTAATTTGCAAACTATTTAGCCCAAGCCATAATTTCTAAAGTTACAGGTGTGTGATGCCTGGCTTGCTAACAAGAAAGTGAAAGAACCCTTGCCCACATCGAGTGGCTGCTTGTGAAACAAAGATACCCTTGCTGTCGGCTCATTTTCTGACTACTTCAATAGTGAGGCACACTTTGGCACAGCTAATAGCAGCAAGCCGCTCTCAACATAGACAATCTATGACAACAACTTTATCAATAATTTTCACAATAGTACTGCATCTTGTGAACACTTGTTTGCAAACTGATAAACTCAAGTCCAGTCAAAATTTTTAAAGTTATGAGTGTGTGATGCCTGGATTGCCAACAAGAAAGTGGGGGAGCTCTTGTCAATGTCCAGTGGTTGCTTGAAAAAAAAAAAAATATAATTGCTGTGAGTTTATATCCAGTGTACTACTAAGGCAAGATTCACACTTCGACATGGGAAATAGGAACAAAGTACTCTCAACACAGACAATCTCTGACAACCTTATCAACAACATCCACAATAGTACAGCATGACTTGGAAACAATTTATCAATCAATCAATGTATTTCATTTTTCTAGAAAACAAGCTGGATGGTCTCCTGGGCTAAACCTCCTCAAGAAGCTTGGCTAAGGCCCAAGAGGCCACTCGGGGCAGTAGCACACAAAAAGTAGCACCAGCAATCATTATATAGTTGGTTGGTGAAGAGTTGAAAACATGAAAGTTACATTGGACATTAAAAGAAAGACAAAAATAAAACAATTTACTAATTACATCTTAAAATTGCAAACACAAACAGTTCAAAACATGATATTGACATTGGGTATGACAAAAAAATTAATTATTGAAACGAATTCAATAGCTTCATTGTAAAAAAATGAATTGATCTATCTAAAAAATAAAAACAGAAAAATGGAATTTTATTGCTTTAAGAAACAATAAAAACAGCCAACAGAAATTTTATTGCTCTAAGACATCGATTGGAGCTTACTATGTGTATGAATTTGTTCAGTATTACTGGTAGATTATGAGCCAAACATTGGAGCTTCTAAAATGTACAGAATCATGAATTTCCCATACATCCAGATTTCTGGTGGGTATACTAGTATTTCGGCATTGAAAACTTCCCAGTGATGCCATGTAGTTTGTAATATTAGAAGAGGAAAAGTAGTATGATTTTAGCAAGCAGAATTCATAAATATGTTCTACAGATATGATTTCATATAACCTAAAGGCATTACTTGTACTGGAAATATATTCCATATTTCCAATGTTGTGAATTATTCATTTTTGGATCATAAAAAGCCTCTTTAAATTACCTTTTGTGGTTGTACACCAAATAAGCTGCTGTAAGATAAATAGATTAAGCTTGATAGATTAAGATTTTTGTTTTCACAGGAAGTACGCTGCGATAGCGCGATAAAACTCGTTATCGAAGATAATGTTTTGCTTAGGTAACCAATGTGAGTGTCCCAGCTTAAGTTGGACGAAAAACATACTCCAATAGTTTTATGGGCGTGAACAATTTCTGTTTCTTGGTGATCGAGTTGAAATGAGATGTTAGCTGACACTTTCTTATTCCTTGTGCAAAAAATAATTGTTTTTTTTGGCAGCATTAATTTTAAGTTGATTTAGTCTGACTATCTTGAAGATTTTTCCAAAACCTCGTTGGACTTCAGCACTAAATCATTTATGTTAAAACCAGAAATTAACAAAGTGCTATCATCAGCATATATAACCAATTGTATTGTCTTGTCTATACTTTCAATGTCATTAAGGAAAAAATTAAATAAGAGTGGGCCTAGTATGCTGCCCTGGGGGACACTATATTTCACTGGGAGAAGCAATGAGGTTTATCGGTTTGTGTTTACAAACTGAGCTCTACTTTTGAGGTAAGATTTTATTAGGTCTGAGCATCACCCACGAATTCCATATTTTTCAAGCCTTTGGATTAGAACTTGGTGGTCGAGGCAGTCAAAAGCTTTACTGAAGTCCGCGAAAAGTGCTACTTGGACTTTCTATCGTCTATATTTTGCAAAATGTGTTTCTTTAACGTTAACAGGGCCATCTCTGTGGACTTCCCTTTCATAAACCCAAATGGCGCAGTAATAAATTTATGGATTTCGAAAAACAGTTACACTGAGACTGAATTTTTTCTAGTGCTTTGCTGAAAACTGAAAGGATGAATATTGGCTGGTGGTTAGTTGGCAAGTTTTCATTGCCTCCCTTAAAAATTACTGAGACTGGCAATCTTCATTGCACCAGGAAAAATTCCCGATTTCATTACTAAGTTAAATATATGGACAATTACACGTGCAATTATACTTGAGACGTAATTTATGGGCTTCATTTGGAGGTTATTTGCATCTAAAATTTTGCTGTTTGCAAGGCCGTCCCTATATTAAAAATTTCAGTCACCTGTTGGCTTACGCTATTGTTGTATATTAATTCTTCCAAAGAATTGTCTCCGGGAGCGGGGACAGCAACGTTAACAAATTAATGATTTAAATACTCAGTAAATATTTTCCCACTAAGTTCTCGGTTATCCGCCAGCATTGAATCAAGAATAAATAACACTTTTCGAAGACCGAAGACATTGTTAATTACTTTCCACACAGCGTCAGCGCACTGTTGAGTAACATTAACCAACATTTGTTCATAGTACTCTGAGAACAGGAGTACTGAAACTTTATTTGGAGGGGTTTTTGCTTGCCCCATATATGACTCCTTTTTTGAAAGCAAAAGAACTCTCTGGCCATAGAGTAATCGGACTCCACTGATGGAGTACTGTGCTGCTCCTGCAATAAAGTTAAGGCACTCCTCCAAAAGGAGTAAAACTATGCATTGTAGTAGCATCCTACAACTCTTCCAGGAGAAGTTCGACTCCACGGATAAGAGTGTCTCCCTCCATGAAGGAGAGTTAGCCCCCCTTTATTTTACTTCTGGTGAAATTTCATGCGTTTTACCTACCCTACCATTTTTTTTTATTTCACTTCTGGAAAACCAATTCCAGCAATGTTTTGTAGCACTCACCTTGGCCATAACTTCATCTGCAAAATGGTGCACAGTATTTCCACTACACACTGTTCAATGGTGAATGAACAAATTTTGCTTCAGTGTACAAACTTGAATGATTTGTCACCAAATTTTTTCCAAACTTCTTGCATCATACACACAACAGTGTGTGATGTAAAATCGGTGCTTCAATAAATATGGACGCAAAAGCACACTGATGACAGCTTTTATTTTTATTCTCACGATTGCTGTGCATGCCAGCAATGCATTTGGAATGTGCTCTGCAAGGTCTAGGCGCATCAGTGTTTTGAACACCACACTCTACTTGGCATTACAGGCCCAGAAAACTGCTACAAGTCAAGTGATCCTGCGAGCCAAGCTTTAATCAAGTGATCTTGTCGCTCGACTACACCGCAGCTTGCCGAGTCGAGTGAAGCCACTAAAGATATCCTTGCATTTTCCAGGTGCCTGCATATAGAATAAAAACAATGCAAGCAACTAAACATAATTCTAATCTCAAGCTTTTCATTTTAACCTACAGTTAATTCAACAAAAACTAGTGTGAAGGCCTGGGGTCGCCACCTAGATATGTCCTAGCAGTGGCACATTATGTCCCAGCGTAGACTTTTAATTCCAAATCATTAAACAGAGCTAGTGGTCTAGAAACCCACATACCTCCTTTATCCTGACTGCCAATTCGCTACACCTCAAGTGGGAATACCACTATGCCAGTCCCTCAGAGGCTAAACACAAGCCTGGCCTGCACTGGACCATTTGTTGCTCGAGAATTGGCTTTCGATGTAGAACACATGCAGCTGTACTGGCGAACCTCCACTCTCTCTGGAGTTTACTGAGGCCGCTTCTGCAGAGTTGCATCCATCTACGACAAAAAAAGAGCACTGCATGGAGTAATGCGAAAGCCCGGAATCTGCTGTTGGTCGCTTCTGGTTCCTTCCCAGTCGAAAAAAAACTACAGAACTGTGTCAAAAATACGACAAAATATTCTTCAGTTTTGTCGTAACCATCAGATTTTTCTGTGGTTTTGTAGTACTTTTTTGTAGTTTTTCTCTAGTATATTTGTGTTGTCTGCAGTTCTGTAGCAATTTTCTGTTGTAACTACAAAAATTTCTGATGTTACTACAGAATGTTCTGTTGTCACAACAGGTTTCCCGTCAAAAACCACACAGAAGTCCTGTCGTAACATAAGAAAATTTTCTGTAGTTTTTTGCGACTGGGTTAATTCACTTCTTGTTTACCAATTTTAGTCTGGTACTTTCAAATTGTGCACCAATCCCTTCCTATGCCCTTTTTCGGCTAGACTTCCAGTTGTGTGACATCACAGCCTCTAGGTCACATTATCCTCTTCTTGTTTATTCATTCTAGTCTTTGGTACTTTCAAATTGCGTGCCAATCCCTTCCTATGCCCTTTTTCGGCTCTACGTCCGGTTGCGTGACGTCACATCTTTGACGTTACCCTAATTGACTGCCTTAATTAACTACTTTTGTCGTTGGTACTTTGAAATCGTGCTCTAATCCCTTCATATGCCCTCTTTTGGCTCGACTTCAGGTTGTGTGACCTCACATCCTAGAAGTCACCTTAATTGACTGGTTTAATTATTTTAGTATTTGATACATTCAAATGTGGTGCCAAGCCATTCGCTAATGAGACCATTTTTGCCGTTACTGTTTCATTTTTTGCCTCTAATTAATTACGTAATTATCTTATTGGCCTAATATTTTTCCACACACATTACATCACCCTCCATTGATTGAGACCGCTCATTAACCTCTACGACTTCTCAATTACAACTGCTACAGATACGATTTTGCATGTTTGCCTCTAATTAATTAACTATTTACATTATTGGCCTAATTATTATTTCGGACACCACATCACTTCACCCTCTATCGATTGGACCACTCATTAACCTCTACCACTTCTCAATTACTCACAACTGCTGAAGGCAGCTTTTACATTTTTGCCGGTAATTATAACCTAAGTAACTTATTGGCCTATTTTTGGCAGCAACATTACGTCAGCCTCTATCAATTCATACCACTCATTAACCTCTAACAATTCTTAATTACTCGCAACTGCGGCGGGCACGATTTTGCGGACGCGGTCTATGGACAGAAATCTGTGAATATAGCTAAGTAATGCTTTCGCGTTAATAACTTGAATGAATCCTTGACTTCAGTTATATTCAGAATCCAGGTGAAGAAGGCTTTGGTGTCAAATATCAGGAAGGTCATAAAAGCATGTTATGTGTGATAACTGCTCCTAAACCAGGCTAGTTTCACCGATATAGTGAATAAAATCAAGAAGCAGATATTGCAGCTTCTTGTTTTTCATGCCTTCCATGACATACTGATTTCTGACACAGCCACTGCTATGGCATTGAAATTGAAACAGATGATGGGAGAGATTGTATTAGCAGCCATAAGTAAATACTACATGGTAATCCATGTATAGTCATGCACACTGTCACAAAGAACACAAAAAATTCGGGGGCACTTTAAACTATACCTTAACTGTATGATGGAGCACTTTGAGGCTCCCTTGTGGATTCTCATTCATGTACAGACACTTTACTACAGGCTAAATGAGTAACCCCACAATTTATTCCTCTATTATGTTGTGCATACTCATTAATACAGTCGTAAGCCACCAGATTATGTTAAAGACCACATAACAGTTATATAGAGACCTGCTTTAACCAAGCCATCTGAACCTGCCCGAGTCACCTGGGGATGCCTGGTTGACTAGATCAAAATAACCCTGGATCCAGACGAAGACATCCTACCCCTAGGTCACTCGGGCACATTTAGATGGCTTGGTTAAAGCTGAAATTCCTATCTGTCAGCTTAGCCGTGTCGTGTAGACTCGTGACGTGCACAACCACCGAGAAGTATCCAACCATGTCACCAGCCAACCACCACCTGCTAGAGATATGCTCATATTTTTTCCCAAAATGCCTATACCAGACTATATCCTGAATAAAGCCATGAATGCTGTGGCATTATTATAGTGTCTATACAATTTTAAGTTAATACTACCACTCAGGCAAGACCACGACAACCTAAATTTTGAAGTGATGCTGCCTTTGTAGTAATGAAATCCATCAAAGGACAAATTACATGGGGGAAGCCAGCAGCCAGCTAAACTAGAGAAAGCATAAAGCAACGTTTTCAAATTTTATTCATATTTGTCTTATTTGTACCGACTGGCAGCCAGACTTGCCAGGATGATTTTATGCTGGGTGCACTCCTCCAACTAGCAGACAATGGAGAGGTGATATGGAAGTGAGAAATGTATGCACTATATTAAAACTGACAAGAAGGACAGGGGAGCATCATGCGACATTCCATTTATCCGAGGGCATTATAGTCACCCTGGAAAGTGTTTCGTCTGACTGGATGCTTGCCCTGATTCTATCCAGTATTTGGATTGATGCAGGGAGCTGTTCAAGTGCTAATTCTTTAAACTCGCGCAATGCACGCTCGAGAGTTCTTTCTTTGTCTGCTGGTTTCCCAGATGGCTTCAGGGACAGAAGGTAAGCTGTGACAGCTTTTTGCCGGGAGTGTGGGACATGGTGTAGTCGTACTCCAAAAGGCGCATCCTGAAACGTTGAAGGCGAGGCCTCAGCTTGTCAAGTCGTTTAGTCGTCAGCAGCGGTGTTAACGGCTTGTGGTACGTTTCAACGTGAAAGGTTTATCCCAGCAGGTATTTGCGAAAGTGTTCGCAAGCCCATGTGATTGCCTGTGCCTCCTCTTCAATTTGGGCATATCTTTGTTCTGTATCCGTAAGGGAGCGTGATGCATATGCAACAGGTAGGAGCTTCCATAGACACTGTGTGAGGCGACTGAGCTTCGTAGTGAGTGAGAATCGGCGTCCTGCTTAAAGCTTGCTTGAGTTGGTCAAAACTTTGCTGCTGAGTTGGGCCCCAGTGCCAGTCGGCGTCTTGGTGGAGCAAGTCTCTGAAAGGCTTCGTAAAGTCTGCTAGCTCTGGAAGAAATTTCGCTAGGTGGTGCTTCCCATTCACCGACTGAATATTTCCTCTCCGCAGCCGACTGTCCATGGCCCGCTATCCCGTTCGATTTTCATATCGTCCAGAACCGCTGCCATGAACTTAACAGGGCTTGCTCCGCCACCGTTCTTCCTTCTTTCCGACGCCCGGCCGCCCGTCATTGCCATGGGAGCAATGGGAGCAGATGTTCAGCATGTACTTGGGGGCATCCGGAGCTGCCGCATTCAAGCTAGAGCAGCGCAAGGCTATTCTTTTGCATTGTTTGTGGGCGGAGGGTCAGCGTGTTTATCCGACGTTACATGCAGGGTCTAGCGCCGCAGCAGCGCCGTCAGGGCCAAGCGCCTCAGCCCTCGCTCCTGACGAATGCGACTCTGCACTCACCGCTCTACGGCAAAAGTTTTCAACGTCTTGCAACGTTATCGCCAAGCGTCATCGTTTTCACCGCCGCAGCCAAAACATGCACAGGCGAGTCCGTTCATGACTTTGTTGTCGCTCAACTGGAACAAGCCGTACATTGTTCGTTTGCTTCGCAAGATGATGCTCTGCGTGACCAATTCGTTGCTGGCGTAGCTTCCAACCACGTACGTGAGCGGTTACTGCTCGAGGGTTCTACACTGTCTTTCGAGGATTCTGTTCGAACTGCACTTCAGTTTGAGCAAGCAGTGAAAGATCTGAAGGAGCTTTGTGCATTGGACGAGGCAATTTCATTGCGGCAGCGTCGTAAACCAACATCGAGTCTTTCGAAAAAAGAAATGCGCATCTAGCAGCTCCCTTTCAGCAGAGGTTAACGAGGGGCGCGAGCGGCTCACGTGCTCCGTAGCGGAACCGCCCCCCTGACCGGAGCCGAGAACGGAGTAGAGTTGCTCTTTCCGATGCGGCTCGCAGGACCATTTAGCATCAGCGCCGCAGTGCCCAGCGCATGAGAAGACTTGATCACTTTGCGGTGGAAGGGCCACTTTCAAAAAGTATGCAACCGCAAACGAACTGAAATGCAAGACCGAGGCCGAGAATTTGAGTTACATGAAGATGTTCCGTCATTTAGCAGTGCTGAGCAAGTTTTGACTTTGCAACGTTCCGCACGTAGCGGAATTCATATTCAAGTGCAAGTCGCGAATATCACTTTGACATTTCTTGTCAATTCAGGGTCGTCTGTTTCAATTCTGTCGGAGCAAGAATACAGTCGATAATTTCAGAGCGTTTTACTCTAGTCTGCTCCGCATGTCACTCTGTTCGACTGCTCTTAACGGCCGAATACCGTGCTAGGTTGTTTCCAGGCAGACGTTCAATTTAAAGGCCGCACAGCTTCACTACGTTTTTATGTTGTTCACCAAGGAACTTGTTTGATCGGTCTTGACGGCATTCAAGCCTTGGAGCTTCGCATTAAGGGTTCTGCTCTTAAATGCTTGCACACATCCGCTGATCCGGTGTCTCCTGCCATGCCACAGCCCCGGTCTCCTGGCGTGCTGCCTCCTGCCACACCACAACCCCGGTCTCCTGGCGTGCTGCCTCTTACCACACCGCAACCCCGGTCTCCTGGCACACTGCAGCCGCCTGCCCCGAGGACGCAGGCTAGGTCTCCTGGCTTACTGCAGCAGCAGTCTGCGAGCCTGTCACCAGCGTCGACAGTGCGGCGTTCAAAGCGAGAGCGCCGGCCACCGGCCTGGCTCCAAGATTACCAGACCCATTAGTTGGGACTGACATCGACATAGTGTAAATATGTAAATACGTGTTAATAAGTACAGTGTGCATGTCTCGGTGCTCCTACCAACACCTACTGACTAATTACTAAAAAGATAAGGGAGGGAGTATATTTAATTCAGTTTCGTTTTCGGTTTGTATTCTGTATTCCCCAGGGGGCGTTTCGGTTATTTGATATATATATATATATATATATATATATATATATGTGTGTGTGTGTGTGTGAGTGTTAATATATGTGTGTTCGTTTGGGACGGCTGGAGTCTACTTCTACCTTCGAAAACACCACACTTTTCATTACTCCATTGTCTCAACTTGATTATTTGATAAGCAGGAACAGAAGGTAAAATACCAATTTTAACCTCGAATTCTGAATCTTCGGTTCATTCTAGCGGGAACCATAAAGTCCCGTCAATTACGGTCCAGCAAACCTGCCGCCCGTAAGTATGCACTGTGTTACACATCGGTCCTGAGAGATGTGGGCAGGCACGCCAAGGACAGCATTTTTTCGCGTTGCGAATGCCTCTTCATTCCAGCTTGCCTGGCTACCCAAGCAAAAAGTGTGTGGCAAACGGTAGGGCCGACCTCTCTCGCCGACCAAAAAGTGGCCGGCCGACCCTTGGCACCCGACTTAGGGCCGGCGTCGGGGATTGACACTGACCTAACGTAGGCCGACTTTCGGCAATCGACTATGGCCAGATCTCTTGGCCCAACGTGACCGACCACCTGCCGCACGTTGGCCGGCTATCTGCCAGCGTTACTGAATGGTCGGCCGCTCGTCTACCCTAGCTATTTTGCTGACGAAAGACCGTACGTCGGACGGTTGCTTCCCGATGCCGGTTAGTGGCCGGCAGACGGCTTAAAACCACGGCATAGCGTCCGGCATCGCCCCTCGTGCAGGTATTCATGCCATGCATTCATTATATCGTGGCCCATGCATATATAACGGGGTAGCGCATACAAATGCATCAAGAAAAGCAGTAGCTTTTCGGATGCCATGAAGAAACGAAAGCTGCAGTATTTGTTTAAAAATTTATTTGTCAACAGCGTTCAGGAAAAGCACGCATTTCCCTTTTAATAAGCGTGGATATATGATTGACTATAGAACACGCGTGTGCCACATGTGGAAGATGGGCCTGAGGCTTGGTTTTCTTTTGGCAGCCTCGCGATCACTTGATGTCTGCGACTGGTCGGATCTGCGGCGGGTTCCATCTTGGTCAGCTGAACGAAGACAAGTTTTTTAGTTAAATATTTCATTTCCGCCTAGACTTTTACATCGCAGGCAAATATAGGGTGGAAAGGTAGAATAAATAATGTCTTTGCTCACTGCCACCAACAGCACTATCACATCAATATATTTTATGCACCTGGCTTTCATGTGACCCGAATGAAAACGCATTAGCGCAAAGCCGCAATAGGTAACCAGGATCTCTGAATCTGCGAGAAAGGCGCAATCACTTCGTTTGTTGGAGTCATGATGTTGCAATTTGCAGCCGTAGTGCACTCAAACCTTATCCTCCCGAAGCGCGTTCTTGCATGCTAATGCTGCAATTAAATAGTTCCAGCAAACCCAAGGGTCCGCGCTTGTCATAAAGCGCGTATGAGGGATTTCAACGTGGCAGAACAGTTTCCGCGATATTTACATGAAACCTACAATAAGTTTATTCCGTAGAGTACAGCTTAATTTTCTCAAACTAGGTGAAACATTTACAGCAAAAGCGACCGGATATTTAACGATAAGTCACCTGATTTATTTTCGTTATTTAACAACCCAGCCTTACATAAAACAATTATCTCATCATCCAAGACGACTACTTATACAGCCCAACTCGTAGAAGCTTATAGAACCCGTTGTAAATTTTAAAAGCTTGAAACAAGTTAGCAGAACACCTCATGAGCATGTGAGCAGCAGGAAATAAACCGCACAATGAAAATGCAACTGCTTTCCCAGAAAGGATGCGCACAGAGTAAAATCAATCATATGGCAGTGTGGAACAGCTCATTCTGTGGGCATCACATATGTAGTTCCAAAATACACAAAATGAACGCGCTGGCTCACTTACCTTGCCAGCATACCGCATCACTCAATCATCAAGTTTCACGTATAGACATCATTACAGCAGCACAAAAAAAAAACACTTGGCATAAATCTTGTACTCAGTCCTGGCACGAGCTTCGGCTTGGCAGCAGCGATGATGCTTGTCCAGCTTCTGATCGCTCCTATCGCGAGGGGTGCTGCAATATTTATATCAGTGATAGCATTTGACATTTACCTGGGCTGCATGCGTCCGATCGATGTGAGTCGGATAATCGAATTTCCCGAACAAAATCAGCGCTAATACCTGGCCGGCAAGTGCACCATCATGAAGAAGTGGAAGGCCAGCGTTTTAGTGTAGAGATGACCAAGGACCTCGGGCTTCGGCGAAACGAGCTTCCACTGTCGCAGCCAGTTTCCAGATATGCTGATATCACCTTCCTGCACGATCAGCGCAAGGCGCTCACACCAATTACAAAACATGCATTTGCAGTAACAAGATGCGCATCAGTCTAGAAAGTACATAATTAGTTGTAATACATTATCGTATAGAAGGAAATTAGCGGTAATTTGACTTACCTGATCTGTATACATGTCAGTGTATGCACCTCGATATGAAGAAGTGAAAGACGAGCGTTTGGGGCAGGGGAGACCGGACCTCGGACTGCAGCAAAAAGAGGTAATTCCCCCGCCGCAGCTCGCTTCCAAGTCGGCTCAGCACGTCTTCCTGCGCAATCAGAGCGAAATGCGCACACATTGATTTTAAAACAAAATGTGCGTAGTAACATGATGCGCACATATATGCGTGCTCCACAAACAATTGCAGTATAATGTATCGAACAAAATTTTTGCTAATTGGACTTACCTGATTGGTATAGTGAGTGTCCCTCCATATTAAGAAGGGAAAGGCGAGCATTTTGGGGCAGGAGATACCCAAGGACCAAGACTGTTGCACAATGAGCCAATTCTGCCACCACAGCCGCGTTTTTTATTTATGGCGTTTAGGATTGATAGGTTTCGAGGGCACCGGCAAAGGTAATTGACGGTTAACATCCAATCCTTAAAGGCACGTGATCTCTTCGGTTTACCGTGGCTTGGCTTAGGGTTAGGTTTTAGGTTAACTTTATGATGAGGTTGTTATAATGCAGAGGTTACCATTTAACCATAAAAAAATGAACAATTACATTCGTAGGTTCATAGCAGTATACCGCGCAAACTTCAGGCACTTAACACTAACTATGCTTCAAACAGACAATCAGCGCCTACCAGTTCACAAATTCAAGCATAAGTTCATGACTACTCGCAATCAACTACAGAGTGTGCCATCCCCGCCGCGGCTCAGTTAGTGCGCGGTTAAAGCTTTATTTCAAAATATGTATAAATTACAGTTATTTCACATTTTGTTGCGCGAGGTATAATTATATCAGCAGGCTCAGATGATATAATGTCAATATATATCATGCACGCGGTATATTTCAATGCTGCATAAAATTAGCTGCTTCAATGGTACGAATTTTCCACTTTTCGCATGCTTTCCCGACTGCCTCATGGAACTTAGAGGGGAAACCTGCTATATTGCAGGAAACTTTACTTTTGATATGCACAATGTTATTTATTGGTCTATTTTAGCAGCAGTGAATACGCGGCTGGGGAAAAGGGGATTCGAGGAACTTTATATACATTCTGGCATTTCATGCCATATTTCTGCATGTGAGGCTGACATTGAAGAATTTAACACAAATGTAGACCGCTACATGTGCAGGAGCCGATCGATCCTCGTCATGTTGCGCGGGATTCTCAAAACGCAATACTTTTGAAATTTCCCAAATGAACCAAAGGTTACTCCTTGCATAATACCTGTGTTCGCAGGAAGTTACGTTGGACATGCGAATTGTCCGGGCGATCGGCTTTTTTGCGTGTCTTTTCATTTTTATTTGGAAACTATCAGGAACATATTTGTATTGTGTATAAAGACAGTCGGCCTCGGCATATTGATATATCAGGAATAAAGCTTTCGTAATGCCCCGTGTTTCGTAATGCCCCGAATAAAGCTTTCGTAATATCAGGCGGGCAAATATTTTATCCCAAGCTGTTCGATTCATCCTCATTTTGGCACTATTCCCCGAGTTTCGTCTATCGAGAGTGCAGCATACATTATGCAAAGTGTTTACCGCTCGTTTATTCCAAAAGCCATCTCGCTACATTGGGTTTCGCTTGAGTACTGTCGAGTTTTGTCTGAAATATTTGGAACGTGGTAGTAAATACGGAGGTGCGGTTTAGGTTTCCACCAGGATCTGTGACACCATGCTGCGCCTTTACTTTTCTATAAAACAATTTACAAATTAACTGCAGCTGTCCACCGAAATAGAGAGATAGACAGAAGAATGAGCAAGCGTTGTATCCCGTCGACTGTTTAGGCGAAGCTTGAGCGTCCCCCTAATTTTTATTTCCTTCTTTCAATTATTATCAACTATTTCATCATATCATCATTGTGTAAGGTCGTGGAACAATTTACTCTATGCGAGTGCATACGTGCGTGCATGCGCACACACGGCTTCGTGCCGATGTCAGGATGAACTATTAACTGAATAATCTCGGACATATTGTTCATCCTAAAGATATAGCTAATTAAAGTATGCGCGAAAATTCTGATAAAAGCCTAGTGCACACACGCGCCAACTTTTACACATCTGTGTTCTCTTAATTGCTTATTGATCCAGCCTCCCCAGATACGAACCTGCATGGCATTAGCACGTGTTTCCTCTTAATTTGTATTCCTCTTGCAAAGTCAATGTACTTTGATTAAATTTTCACTATAGCTAGGTGGTGCCCTTTCATTTTGCCCTTTCTTTAGCGCTAAATGGGCATCCGAGTTAGTGGATCACATAGGTTACGTTGGGCGGCCTTCACTTTTATACAGACCTGGAAGTAGAAGGCGGATGTTTGTACTGCATGGTCATGGGAAAGACGGGCGCGCGTGTTCGCAAAGTTAGAGGAGATGTTTGCAGACGGAACATGGATAGCAATGGCCGTATCTAGGCTCTGCGAAGCGCTCTGCTATTTTGCGCCCCTAGACATGTGCCAAAGGTATGCGAAGTGGGAGGCGCCTGTTGCACCAATCTCCCGCGTGCTGTAAGAGACTTTTGGTGGTTCACTGAGTGGCGTACTCGATCCTCAGCAAATTAAGACAGGCTATAAAGCAGGGGCATACTGATACGTACTGTGTCAACTGTGGTCAGGTCGAGTCCCACACACACGTGTCCTTGATGACTGCGTCGCAGCTTGGACACTCTGCTGCCTATAGCGTTGTGAGTTTTTTCATCGCACAGAGGAAGGCCGCGCGAAGCATTCGAGCAATGTTTAGTGACGTCCGTGGGCTTGATCGTTTGGCAGAATAGGAACGCGGTCGTACTCTTTCGGCGACCCCGTCGTCTACTGCTCTCCGTGCTAGTGCGTCTCACCCAGATATAGCCAGCTGTTAGCTCTTGGGGAGAAAAGCTTTATCTGGAGGTTGTTGAAGCGGCCCATTCACCTCAGGCAGGTCACTTGTACATCGGAGTGATTTTAGCTAAGTTCTTGTCTTGAAAGACGCTAGCCTGCAGCTCACGCGTATATGTGTGAGGTAGTAAGTAGGTTTTTATTGTTATGGAATAGAATAAAAAATAATTAAATAAGGAAAAGAGTTTTTGCCTGCCCCGGTATCTGCTATCGAAATGCGCTTGAGCACCTGAACTGGGGTGGCGGAAATGAAGGGATAGCATGGAGACAGGTGAGAGAAATCAAAGAGGTGAGCGACAGGGAGAAAGGATAGTTTACATTAAAAGGTAAAGGAGTATATTACAATATAGCACATTCCAATATATTTGTGAGCCTAAAGGAGCAATCGACTGCCTGGAAATTTGTTAGGTAGTCAGTGCTCCCGATGGAGTCCTATTGCAGCTGCATTATTGATATACAATGTGTGACCAGAAACTCACTGCATCATATATTCCTTGTTGCTACCGTATATGTTTGGTACTATTTGCTGTTTTACTGAAACATTATTTATCGTCCAATTGTGCTTTGCTATATTCATGTTTATCAATAAGATTTTTTTGGTTCCCTTCTATGTAACGGTTGCAAGTTTGCGCCTATGACGTCATGAGCGTTTCTACTCTCTTATCCCGGCACTTTTCATGCAGAAGTCGTAACGTTCTGCATTTATGCAACATCCCTACTGAAAAAGTTGAACGAGCTTTATATGAGAGTTTTGATATGATGTTATTGTTATGATCTTTTCATATGGCTCTCATACTCATATTCGTACTTAAAACTCATAGGTATCTCATACCGTTCGTACTCGTACATATCTCATATACTCATATGTATCTCATATCTCTGATACTCATAGATATCTCATACTCATGCATATCTCATATGCCTCATACTTATATGCATCTCATACACCTCTCGTATTACTTACCTTTCTTCGATGCACTGGGAGCTAGCACTCACGAGGTTTTCTGCAAATGTTTTGTGCTACATTGGTGCCAAATCAAAGATGTTCACATATTAGAGGAGTGAGGGACACAGTGCAAGAAGGTCCACTGAAACATAGCTCGGTTATTATGGCACTCAATAATCAGCGGCCGTGAAATTTAGCTTCAGGCCGCTACAGTGGCGGCTGCAATTTGATGGTGGTGAAGTGCAGGTTTATGCGCTGTGTGATGTCAGTACAAATTAAAAATTCCACTTGCTTGCAGGTTATCTCGAGCTCTTTATTATGCTGCCTCTCATAATCTATAACTCAGGGATGTTACACCAGGCAAGCCAGCTACATTGCCGAAATCAAATCAGTGTCTGCCATGGCAACTAAGCCTGAATTATGAGATGAATATGACATTATTTGCAGCTGCACCAGAACTACATAGAGTTGTGCTTGTTAACTTCAAGCAGAAGTATTAAAAGAACCTGTTTCAAAATAATATTTTATTCCATCTTTATATAGCCATCATGAACACAGATTATAGCTGTCATCATCTAGCGCAGCAAGACATTCATGGGCCAGCTATGTCGCGAAGCAGTGTCGCGACATGCTTGTTTAGAGCTTTCAGCCGTTCGACCTGCGTTGCTTTTGGGTGGGTGGTCCGTGAAACATAGTCCCCATAACCACCTGCACAAAGAGGGCAAAGGCAAAAGAATAAAGTCAATATTACACAAGCCTCACATGCAACTGATAGCAGTTGAACATGTTAGTCCCAAAAGGCAAACTGCATATGTAGCTTCACTTAAGGAAGCAATTAGACATGCACACCCCATTAAAAGTTCTCGTGAAGAAGCAGGAGTAGCAATTGAGCATATAAGCCTCAAAAGGGAGACTAAAAGTCATTCAATTTAAAACCTGTAGATGCAGACTGTGCCATTGCCTATGATCCAAACTTATCAATATTTGCATGGTTTCTAAAATGATAAAAGGGCTGCTATTAAAGCTATCATATAAAATTGGTCATAATAATAATGATGCTATTTCAAGTCTATAAAGCTCACACATGCAAATATAGATTATGCATGCAGTACATTTTCACTGCTCACAGTAAAAACCATGAGTCATTAAGCTACAAAGTTCATGATTAATGGTTTTTGAAAATGACATTAAAATTATATTCTGGTTTCAGTTAAGGAAGAATTCAGTCTAGGTCTAAAAATAGCATAAAACCTGGCCAATCTGCACTTCCTATTTATAATTACACAGTCCATGACATGCAAGCACCATCTGTTACATCACAACAGTGTAAACTATTGTTATAAACAGCACTGGCCTGAATAGACATGCACTAATAAATTAAGCAGCTTGATAGGTTAAGGTGCATAGTTAAATTTTTTTTTAACGTAGAAGTAATACTGCCCACATTCTTGGATTTCATCAGAGCGTGGTGATCTTTAAGCAACTGCTAGAAAAAAAACCTCCCTGTCAACGGGTTTGAAACCCAAGTCGAGGCCAAGTGATCAGCTTCGCTGGTCACTACATTACTCCACCGTGACACTATATTTGCCAATTTCTTCATGTGCTAAGTTGCTAGTCTTTCAAGCTGCGTTTTTGATATTGTTGTCTTTATCTTGTCTGACAAAATGAACTCAAGATCTTTGTTAGCCCTCCATCCTAACAACAGTCTAAAGCAACAATTAGATATTTAGCTTACATGAAAAGTCAGGGCAAAGCTAAATGAAGCAAAACTTAGCTAGACAAGTGCTAAATTTTACTTCTGGACTTATAGTCACGCTTAGAAAAACTAAGCTGTTATTTATTTTTTTTTGCAAGTCTAATGAGAACATCACAGCAAACATGCACACTTACTCCGAACGGCATCAAACTTTTCAGGCGTGAGTGGCGGCTTGGCTCCAGCTCCAAGCCTGATTTTTCGCATGCAGGCTTTGCTAGTCACACTCCTATTTTTTAGTACTTCGATTGGCCACAGGCAGCGGAGAAGCTCTCTGGCAAACATACTATCACTTCGAGAAGCATTTACCCAGGTCCATCTCTCCGCCAACAGCATACATCCACTCCCGATGTGGACCTGTAAGAAAGAATTCACTCGATTATTGTGAAACAGTTTTATTCAAATGCATTGCAGCCGTGAAAAGTAATGACGAGGATAGACTGCCCTCAAATTGAATAAAGTGGATTAATTACCTTGCCATCCACCACAGTGAACAGTGGAGCATCCGAAATTACCGCAGCAGGTTCCTGAAATTAGCAATAACACTTTCTTATAAAAACAAGGCACATTGTCACATTGTCTAGTAAAAGGAAGCTATAAAGAAAAGCCAATAAACTTTTGCATAAACACATTAGTGTACCTAACTCAAGAATTGGTAGGTTGCTAAAAGCCGGTTATTCTGCATATCATCACCATTATTTTAGAACCCCAACCCTGGCACGTTTTAGACTTTAACAGCTATGTAAACCGACTTCCTCAAAGCATGTCACTGGCACTTTCCTGCAAATGCCACCTCACAAATTGGCCACAACATCATCCCCTTCTGCCTGCAATTCCTCTTCTATCGCTCGTTCATACGATGAGTCACTACTTGTCACCCACTCAATATCACAACTTTGCTGTCATTTAGAACTTTCCCTTTTTTTTGAGAACTGGTCCCTAGGCCACACAACAGTTGTCACCCATTGCATAAACACAAAGTGACGCAACTCCAATTCAGCGACAGAAAAACCCGCTCCAGTGTAGAAATGATGGCCATGAGATGCAAACCTAACGCATCCAAACATACTGTTGAGCACAGTATAGTTAAGCGGGCAAATTGGTGATGCATTATCAAAAAAAAAAACAGCGCGAACAAGCGCTTGTTCCTGTGGTTTCTTCCTGTCGTCCCCGTTTGTTCGCGCTGTTTTTTTTTATAATACTGTTGGAGCCCTACTCAAGTTCACTAGCACCACCAGCAGTCTTCAACAAAAAGAAAGTTGGTAGGCAGTGCTTCTTGATCTTAACTCTTTCCTAAATAGACAATACACTCTACTGTGTCTACAGTGCATATCTACTTCATTTACTATCAGACTGCTGTGGATGACCTGGACCACAAGAATACTTCATTCATTGCAACGTAGGGCCTGTACAAGTTTACCATAGGTATAATCACTACCATATGAATTGTTCAAGTCTCCACAATATCTATAGTGTCACTGGCTTTTAAATTCACATACGTTGCTAAATGTTATTTTTTAGCCTGTTATTTAGGTGATGCATTATTGACTATTGAAGCATTAAAGAACTATGACACTTTTTAGTAAGGCTGCAGGTCTCATTTGTTAAACCATTTTTAGGCCCTCCGCTTGCAACCTGAACACAATGCTTGTACAGTGGGCATCCGATGCTGGAAATGGATTTGACATTTACTTAATTTAGTTGTCATGTCTTCTCTAAAACGAAGTGTAAAACATTAGAATACATAGTTCACACTCTGGTATGCAGTATTTGTGGTGTAGGCTGCAACCTATGCTCCTAGTGCCCATACCAAGAGATGAGGCAATGCCCTGGATGTTGGCACAATAAACATTGTCCTGAAGACGATGCTACATGGGACAAAATTCAAATAGGAACAACGGGAACATGGGAACACAAATAAAGTCATGGTATGCCACTCGGGAATTGCCCGTGTAAAGAAACAAGCTGGAGCATTACATGGCTATGGCAAAGAAAAGGTGAAGAGTTGCCAAAATGTGCCAGCCAGCTGTTTCTTAAGGAAAAAAAGGGAAGCATGCTCGAACCAAAGCCTGTGTTTCCTACATCTTGCATAACGCAGCAAAGGATGGTACCAGACAGAAAAAGCCAAATGCAACAAATTCAGCAAAAGAGTAGACACTATAACTGAGTGTACAAAGCAGTCCCTGAGATTGTCACAAATGAGAATTATATTTCTAAGTGTTATTTCATCTGACAGAACAGGTATGAGGCTGCAGTGGATTTATACAAATTATTAGACAAAATGAAAGTTAACACAGAGGCAGAGATCACTGTTATACCAGTGTGCACATAGTGATATCGTTGCAGAAATGTTTATCTTCAAATCCCAGAAAGAGTACCAAGAGGACTGAATCAGCAGGAGCTCGAAGTTTAAAGCATGAAAGTGAGAGTTGCATCATACTGTGACAAAACTGCAGAAGCCAACATCTGCATCGGGGATGGGCTTGAGCTCTTTTCTTCAGTTGAATCAAGGGGGAACCAAAGAATTTTCAAGTCATGAACAAGAGTGAGACTGTATGATGGTTGGGCATTTCAACACATACTGATAACATCCTATATGGTACACATCGGAAACGCATTGACAAATTAATAAGGAATATAAATTATCTGGTGCTGCTGCCAAATGTGGAAAACGAATTGTCAGTGCAAATACCCAAACAAGCAGAAGCTGGACTGAACCCTTCTCAGGATGAGCGAACGCCAAACATTGAGAAACAAAGGCTGCTGTAATGGTGAATGAACCCAAGAACTGTACCAGACAGTAAACAGTCATACAGGAAAATCAGCTGAAAGGACTAGCAGTCACAGAGCCATACAAGTGGGATGATCCATACATACTTATATACAATAAGGGAATAATTACTCATTGGCATGCCCCAAAGCGCAGCCATAAACATACACATTAGTTATATTGATCAATGGAGTTATCGCAATTCGCTCTCACCCTATCATCTGCCCTACTGACCGTCCTGGTTAGCTCAAGTGGTAAAGCAGCTGCCCTGGAAGGAGGTGGTGCCATGCTCGATCCCCGGATCAGGATGAATTTTCCTTTAACTAGGAAGTTTCTGTGAAAGCTGTATAGCTTTCCTTTGTAGCTGTAACTGTGTGCTCGGGTGGATGACAACGAGTAATGATTCCCTTATTAGAAATCTACTTCACCTTGGGGGATTCCCCTAAATATTCGATCATATTTATGTACAATACCTCATCCGAAACAACGAAACTCTGTAGCATTTTTGGTATGAATTCTCAATCCTTTAATGTGCAATTCAGTAATCAACATGTCTTAAGAAAAAAGATTTTTGTTTTGCCCCCTCCAATAGAAAACATCTATTGTGAGTAGAAATGAATGAAAAGAATCAATCAACAACTATCTTACTCCATTTGATGGGCCAGGCTGCATGAATCGGGCTGCAGTCTCTGTCGAGTTGGGAGCAGGCTGCTGTCTAGAATCTGCGGTACGAATTTCAACCTGCAGCTGGGGAAGTCCAAGGTCTACATTTTCATCCTGAAGAAAGCATGTCAGCAAATTAGTGATGCTTAGAACTTCATAAGGACATAAGAAAAGTAAAAAGGGCATTTACTTCAGTAAAGTGCAGTGTCTAACTTGCAGATATTTGGGATGCAAGTGAACTACAATGAAAAGGGTCTGTTTCGTATGTAGGAAAGCTAACATACACAAAAGAAAAAGCTGTGTGACACCATGTGGCCTACCTTTCAATACTCACTCTAGTACAGTACCAAAATACAGCAGCAGTGTAAAGCTGAGAGAGCGACATAACGCAAAGATCAAACTGGAAGGCAGGCCTACAAACATGAAGTGATATGCCATCAAAGTTGATTCAAAACAGCGAATTTGGAAAACTATAATGAGCTGGTTATATACAGTTCTTTCAAGTAGAATAAAGAAGCCCAGGTACATACACAACTCTGAAATGGCTTAGTAAGACTACAAGTCACAAATTACTGTATACAGAGTAAATCAGTCTTGTTCGGTACTAGCACTGCTAGACTAGTGTTCTATTTTCTTGCTGCTGCCTTTCTGCATGCAGCACAAACAGCTAGTCCTGACAACACATAAGCTGACAAGTAAAAAAAAACAGTAAAACATAATTTGCAAGATCAAGTCATGAATAGCAATGTAGAGTAACTTGGTACCTCATTCAGCACTGGTAAATGGGGCTCCTCTGCAGCAGCTGCTAGCTGCTGCCCTTCTGATATTGAAGCCCATGCTGGAGACTGATGAATAAAAAGTAAAACATAAATTAGTTAAAGGATAGTGTTTCACAGATTGTACTATTTTAGACAATTCAGCTTCCACAAAAACCACTTGCACACATTTGCCGGCAAGCCAAAAGGACTACAGTTTGTGCCAGGGCCTACTGCATAGAGGTAAAACATTATGCGGGGCACTTAAGCTTCAAAAATTTTACCAGCGCTGCAACAGGCAACAAAGAAGAGAAGGATAAGCGCTTCATTGTCCCCTGTCACAGCGCTTGTAAAGTTTTCAAAGATGTACCAACTAGCTCAAATGTCTGTTCTATGACACTTAAGCTGTTTTCAAGGGTATGATGCAGCTACCATTACGCATATAAATCTGTTGCAACCAAGCCATATGAATTTACCTGCATGGCCTAGGGGTAACATGAATGCAAGGTCCTGGCAGGCTGATTCTGACATCACCCTCTCACGTGAAAGAAGAGGCTCAAGCTAGCAGCTCCTGCGAATCGCAATGTTAGGCAACCCTGCAGCCAGTTAGAGCTCAGCCATGCCAGCTGCCAGCTACTGCCTGCCAGTGCAATTTTTCTTTCACAGTGTCAGCATCAGATTTTTATGAATGCTACTGCTGCATTAAAAAAAAAAACAATTGTAAAAGGCTAGAAGAGTTTAAAAATGATAATCATAAACACAATCTATATCTTGATAATTTTCCATTGTACATCATGTAGGTTTGTGGTTGGGAGCAGTGTAGTTGAATAACTGATAACAAGTGATCACATACTGGCACATAAATCTTTCTGGTTGTTCGCTTACTTCAAGCAAGGAAACAAACAGTTGGTCAATCTTGGGACAAGAAAAAACTTGTATTCTCTTTTAGTGTTGCTTCTTCACCAAGTTCATTATGTCTGCCTGTATGTCTGCAGCAGGACTGCCAACTTGGGCAGCACCATTGTGAAAGGTATTAATCCCATCAGGATCATTGGATCCAGTCAGACATGCTAAACCTAGCTAGGCCATGCTGGCACGTCCATACAGTTTTGTTAAAACAAGGCGTTATACCTATGCTGGCTGGCGCTCACCTGGTAGATTGAATGTATGCTAATAAGTATATATGCAACCCAAAACTCTGAAGCAAGCCATCAGGCCTTTGGCAGGAGCTGTCAACTTGGGCAGCACCTCTGAGCTGGGTACAAAACACACTTGAATCCTGATTCGAACACGCTATTCCTAGGCAATGAAGGCACGCTCGTACTGCTAAGATGAAGTGGGGCTTATGTCGCGTCATCCTTCACACGGCATGATACAGCTGTATGTGCAAAGAGTATGTGCAAACCAAAGTGACAACCGAATAGCTAGTGTAACTAATTCGCATTTGTCTAAATGACACTAAATCAGGAGTCTTTTTTCTTTTTATCTCCTTGCCAGTCCCCTCCTAGAACAGCATTCTGCGTGGCTCTCGCCAGTGCCCTCCTCTTTTCTGCTTCTCCAACTATGGATTGATTATTGCAGTCGATACTGCATTCAGCCTGTATTCATTACAGTCGTGTGCAGAAATAAGCACGAGAGGAGTAATAAATGTGAATGGAAACCGAAAAATAACATCTCTTAGGTGCACAGAAAGCACAAATGCAACAATTGACAACTGTGGAAAATAGATAAATAACATCCATTTCATACAAGCAAAACAAAAGGAAAACAGGACATTCAACAAATGGAACACACACAAAAGCTACCTCCCTTACTCTGCCACACTCGCTCTATTGCCTTGTAAATTCCACTTTTTTAGACGCAATAATGACCAGGTCTGCTCTAGTTTCCATCTTGCTGTGTAATCTACATGGCAATATCACTGTGGGGGGTTCCAATTTTTACAATACTGCCAGGCTTTCATTGAAATATACATGTTTTTCAAGCTTTTGTTTTTATAGCTGCCCTCAGGTGCTATAAGTGAGCTGTTTATTAGTATGAGTTTTATCTGATATATCAGACAAGCACAGAAAGAGAAACGGCAATGACAGACTATGCTCTATTGCAGTGGGAAGACAAGATCAAAAAATTGTAGCAGAAGGTCAAATGATTCAGATCATTAATTCCTATCAACAGTATTGAATTTTCAATGAAGATTTGACAGCAGGCGTTAACTCAGCACCCACGTGGATTCTTCTCAGCGCCACCTCCTCACGGCGAGTTAAACCACCGGGAAGATTTGATCCACCCGGTGGAATTAAAGCACCTGTGTAGCGGCAAAGAAACTCTTTCGCAGGCATTACGGCATCTCCTGCGGACAGCTTTTACATAGGCAGAGAATATGTCACCCTCTGGGAACAGGACGCATGATCAGTTTCTGTGAGACAGTGCGTAGTGTGGGGAGCCCGCACCCCATGCACAGGGTAAGGAAATGTTTGCACAATATTGCAAATCTTGTTGATGATGTCAAAGGTATTAGATATACTCTGTAAGGCTCGGACTGCTTGGGTGGATTCTGTAAGATCAAAATGGTCGGCGGTGCAGCATATAGGCTTTCTTTTAATGTAGACAAACCGTCACGAATGGCAACAAGAAGGTACGTTGCTTCTGTTCTATATGAACATATCTGGTGTATTTCAGGAAACATTGGACAAATGAGGGTAGTATGTAAAATCTCATAGTCAGTACTTGCGTTTACAGTTTGAAGCGCCCCTGTGGTGTCTGTGCAATAATCGGGCTCTGCTTCTTCCACCGAATGTTGATCTCGGCCCTTTCCTCGTAGTGGACGGTTGTTTGTCATCTGTGGTCACTTCCATGGAGGTTTCGAAGGCGTTGCTTTAAGCAGCGTATAAGACAAATCAAAATAATGTGCTAATGCAGACACTGCAGGAACAGCTTGACGCTTCAGGTAGCGCGCTGCACGACGCTGCACAACGAGCTCATCAGTGGTGTTCAGCTGGGCCTCCGCTTGGAGAGTGGGAATGGATGTCAGGCGAGGGAGGCGAGTGATGGCGCGCATTGCCTCTCTATTAACTGCTTCCAAGTGGTCCCAATCTCTTAATGTGAGACATTGAAATTGGGCTTGATAGACAAGCCAAGCCTGTAATACAGAACGCACTAACGTTCAAACCATGTTGCTGCGAGCGTCATCTGTTTTCTGGGCAATGCGCCGAAACAGGTGCAGGGTACTAGCGGCATTCTGTCGTTAAGGTCGAACCCATGGCACTGCTGAACCAGAACTGTCCAGTTCGACGCCAAGGTCTCGCATCGGCGAAGTGGTAGTGAGCAGATGCCTGTTCAATGACAGCTGTAATGGTGCTTGTAAAAGCCTACATCTACCCCATCAGTTTGTAATAGATATAAAGTTTGTCTTTTCAACTGAGAGCGCTAGGCCAATCTTCGTGCACCACTCAGATGTCTTGTCAAGAGCAGTTAAGAGCAGAGATGGAAGTGAATCTTTACACGAAATTAGGCCTCATAGTGGTTCCTTATGCAGTGTTCTGCAACTGTATCAAACCCCCGTTTGAAAAGTTTTCCCGCCTCAAGTGGCGGCTCATTTGCACTGAAACTGCACAGAAAGCTTGTGCGATGTTGTTCTCTTTACGAGTCAAGTTTGACCATGGTGCTTACTTGGTTTGGCCGCCCATGATGAGAAACCAGAACAGCCTGCGACGATACTCAGGAGTAAATGACGCAAACGTAAATTTTTTGCCGAAGGGCAGCAGTGGCGCCATCTCGCACCATTACAAGGATTTGCCTTGCTTGCCTCGAAGCTTTTGAACCGCAGCGCTTTCTTTCAGCCACGCCAGATGACGCCACAGCTGCCTTTTGCTAGAAAAACTGCGCTGGCGTTTTTTTCTCCTCAGTATTGTCGCAGGCTGTTCTGGTTTCTCATCATGTGCGGTCAAACCAAGCAAGCACCATGATCAAACTTACCTCGTAAAAAAGGGGACAACAACCCACAAGCTTTGTGCGCAGTTTCAGCGCAAATGAGCCTCCGGTTGAGGCGGGAGAATTTTTCAAATGGGGGTTCGATAAATTTGCAGAACACTGTACATGTAAAAAAAAGTGGGAGACACTTTACCTTTAAGGGAGTGATATCATTGCTGGCTTACATCTACCACTCCCCTTGTTCTCATTCACCTGCATGCACTTTGCTACTTGCTTACTCTCTATTCCTTTAATTTGTCCCTCTATTAATGTGATAGTGTTAAGGATCCCATTCTGCACAAAAATCTAGCATTGGAATTATGAGACAAATGTCATGGACATAACTCGGTAGTTGGCAAGTGACATGGCTGGGCACTGACTGGTCATCAGGTGGGTGGTCCGACACCACGAGACCTCTTGACATGGGCCAAATTGCCAGACGTTGGCAACTCGAGCTCTACCGTTTGAGAGGGGATACTGAGAATGGAATCCAGCCTTAGAGGATTTTGGTATTCTGAGTTAGACACACTCTCTTTTGGCCACACAAGGACCATCCATATGGCTTAGGTAATCAGGAAATTTGTATATTTGTCTGGTGGCCGTTCACATAATGGCATGAGTTATGACCATATGCTAATATTGTAACCCGTGCTAACCATGTCAGTTCTGGAGAGGGAAGAAGTTCGTGCGGAGTGCGCGTGGTTCTGGGCCACCGCTGCTTTTGCCTGGTCAAGTGCCTGCTCTCTGCCTCCTTTGCCTCAGCTCCCCAACTCCGTCCTTTGACCCTGTCCTTCTGGACTGCCGTCCGGGTAACGATAGAACCCGTGACAATATGTATGAGTGGGTAACAGTAGCAAAATTAAGACTGCTGAATGACCGAGTACCAAAAATAACGTATGCAAAATGGGATCCGCTAGAGCAGCAAGCTAATGGGAGCCATTAAAGCTGTCGCGTGCTATCCTTAAGGACAGAGCGTAATTTTTTTTACGCAATCTTGCCATAAGGCATATTATAGAAACTCATCTAATATTATTTTCGGTAAGGAACCGCAGCAGGCTTCCACTCTTGTCATTGTCGGTGAGGCATTTAGAGAAGTCCTCTTCCCTTGTGGTTAGTCCCACTTCGTGCAGAATCTGTCCTTGATGCCCTTGTCACTGCACAAGTCCACAGCAGGTGGCGAACATCCACTTCTGCAGCTGTTGTGGAACACTTCGGCCATTTGGTTGGTCCGATGTCTTCTTGAGATTCCCATCAGCATGTGACCGACGGGTAAGGGCCGCCCCAGCTCTTATCCTTCTAAGGGAAACCTCCTCTACTCTTGTTAAGTTATGAGGAAGGGGGAATGTACACGGAGGAATGAGGACACATGTACTTTTCCTTAAAGAGGATGCTAAGATGGAAACAGCGGAGCGGGCATCAAAAGGGAGCCTGGTGAGGGGCGCATTAGTGTTTGGAACATTGTCAGCATCGTCTTCTGCCCAGTGTATCTGGATGCGTATCTTTGTTTTTTTATTGAGTGCGTGGATTTCTTGGGTTACAGATAGCGTCTTTGTCACTTTCTTCAGTTGTTTTATGGTGGCTAAGAAGTCTGTATAGATGTAGGCTTCTGTTATGGAATCTATTTAATTTATGGCCTCCATAGCATCGCGGATTGGATAGAGTTCCATCACAAGCTTGTCTGGGTATTCTGAAACATTCTTTATGTAACTTTAGTTCACTGTGTGTTGGCCTAGTACCTGCTGTTCTACCGTCATTTTTCATAATTGATGTGTACATATATGCAATGAAGGTACCTGGAAGTGCATCAACCAGAGGTCGAGATGCTAGCTTTTCTTTGCGACGAAGCAGAGTGGTCTTGTTTGTCGTTATAGTCGTGAATTCCCATGGAGGGGGGTCAGCCATTGGTGGTGTTTGAACTGCCACTTTGTTGTACAAGGATGCTATGGACATAACATGCTTTCGCTTCGTATGACTTGTTGCCTCTCGTTGTTCAATTAATTCTGTCAACATATTTATCTGTGCTAACTCTTGGAGAATAGGGATAAGGGTAAGTTTGATCCAGAATTTTACATGAAGCATACCAGGCTCATTCCATCGCCATAACCTGGTTTGGGAGGAAGCTTTCTAGGATGAGTCAAGTTCCTTCAAGCAACAACATTTGACGGCACCTTCATGTGTGTGCTAGCCACTGAAGCTACAGATTTCAGCAAGGCAGATAGCGCCTGCATCATACTAAAACTGCACGTCAAGGTCAAGTCGAAGGAGATTCCAGAACAATGATAGACACTTCGTATGGAGTGTATATGATACATGTGGGGCTGGTTGGTTGATTGGGAGTGGATGGGTGTGTGGATGGCTAACTGATCGGTAAGTGAATGAAACCAGCATAGTGCAGACAAATATTCTCGTGTGTGAATGTAGCTGAATTTATGTGCGATGGCCTATAGCTATTACCAGTGCAACAACTTTAGAATTGTACCAGATGCATGGAGTAGTGTGGTGGCTTTGAGGATGTGTCTTGACATGGTGCACGGTGTTGCTCGATGACCAGGGAGAGCTCTTAAGTTGAATGACGAGGTATGAACGTTAGGAATGAAAGCAAGTGTGAGTGTGTAGAGGAAGCTGAGCTAGAACGTCAGCAAGCTACTGACGATCTTGGTCCTTAAAGGCAAAGATGCCGACCTGAAACCTCATGTCATTTAATAATAGACAAGGAAACATATGCGATCAAAGTAGCACCAGAGTAGAAACATTGAGAGAGCATGCCATCAAGCCTACTCTTAATGTAAAACATAGACATTCTATTCTAGACATTGCACATACTATTCATTGCTATAAGCTACCCAGTTGTGCGAAGGACCAGCAAATATATATATATCTATGAAGTTCCGCATTAACTAAACCACACAGATGTGCTGTGTAGCCCAACAGTTGCTTGCCTTATTCACTGTCAACAGTTCTGTAATCTTAGATTACCATATCACTTCCTCATTTGAAACAAAAACCCTGTGTTGGCAGCTTCTGTCATGAAATATGGATTTCTGATGTTGCACAGCCTGCCGACCAATCATTATGTGACCATGTCACCTGCCAGCTATCACCTGCCACAGGCATGCCCGTGATTTCTCACTCACAATGCTGAATGGTCAGCACAATAATCAACTTTTAATGCTAAAGCCACCACATTAAAAGAAATATATGTGCATGGTCACACAGTACCACATACTGCTACTATAATCAAGAAAACACTCTGACAAGATGAAACTACATCTTTACAACAATGATATAGGTCTATGTGGGCTGATGAACTCAAGAAAAGGGATTATATTTACTGAGCTTTGATGTCATAGCCATGGCTTGGCAGTTGAAATTAAAGCAAGAACAACTGAGAGAAGTCCATTTCTACATTAATTAGCAGTTACAGGTGAATACCTTGTGTTTTTTTATGTCATGTATATCGTTTAAAAAAATGCAGCCGAAACTTGGTTTCTATCCTTATTTACATGAAATAGATTTCTTACCTCTGAAGGCTGTCTGGCTTGTGCGAGTTCTGAAATGGCTGCCTCCACTGCGCCTACAAAAAGCAGACCAATGATTTTCTTCCAAAAAATCCATGCACTATCATTCGCCCAGTGATATACAGGAAAAAACTTCCATCATAAAGATGAAAACTTGGCATGGATCATATAATTGATAAACATGTTCCCAGCAGTTCTTACTTCACTACTTTAAATAGTGAAAAACACGGCCATTACAAACAGAAAATGCACAAAAAATAAAACTGCTAGTTACAATGCCTGCAACTGTTAAATGCGTTGCTTGCACCAGAGAATACTGTAAGGTCAGAGATTCAAGTCTCAAGAATTTTGAGTTTTTAGAGAGTACTGTGTGCACCTATAGCTTTAATGTACCACTATTAAGTGCACAAAAGAGGCAAATATAGAAGGAACCTGGCCAAATCTTTCGTTGACCAGCTCCTGCAGCCTATGATTTCTTTGTTTTTCTTCTTTTCGAGCCTTTTCCGACTCATCTAATTGCTTTTCAAGGTACGCAATAGCTTTTTCAGCCACTCTCAGGAGCCTTTTAGGCACAACTTCATCGTCACTTTCAGATGATTCTTGACTGTGGCACCTTTTCGCAAAAATTTTCTTCATTTGCTTGTTTTTTGGCAGCCTTCATTTTTGTTTTTTTTCTCTCCTTGGTTGTTCCTGACCAGCCGAAATGAAAGAGAACAGACACACCATTAACACAAGCAAAGCATTACCGATATCCATATGAGTAGCCCCTTGCACGGGTTAAGCAGTACCAGTCCTCACCTTAGACGGTTCTTTTCTGGATCCATCTGCGATGGTTGCCGATTCAATAATAATAGATGGCACAGCCTTACGGTGCTTTGCCATTCGGCAAATGATATCTGCCTTGTTGACTGAAATGATAATGCATAATTATATTGACAACCTCTCAAATTAGTGACTTTTACCGCAACTAATCCCAAATAAAATGAAGATTCAGAAAAGTACACATTTACAGCTGAACTTCCAGCTGTAAAGGGATAAGATTCTAGCTGAAACTCCTCCAGATAAAAATTTTATGCCTGAAAACAAGAGCCATTCTGCTGACCATGATAACCAGTTCAGCCCTCGCACTAGAAAATTATTGTTTACAGTTCAATAATCCATCCGGAAATTGGGTCTTTTTTTCTTTTTTCCTACCTAGGATGTAACAAGAGAAAATCAGGATGCTGTCTAAACCAATGTCTTCAAGGCAATCAATCCAACAAGGGAAAGCAGAGGAGAAATAAGGCCACAAATAATCCCTAACATCCACCCAAGCACAGCACTCAGCTATAAAGGAATGTTACAGTTCTCACGCGAACTTAATAGCTGACAAACATGTCCCAGCTCAGATTGAAAACTGGGTCAACAACATGTCTTAGGCGGCTGGTTACTTTGTAACTATGCTAACTGGGATGAAGTAGGCAGGGTAAAGCTGCAGTTAATTACATCAAAGGGATCTAGGTAAGCAGGCATGGCTTTCCGTAGTAGCCACGTGGCCGTGCTTGAGTAGC
Source organism: Amblyomma maculatum (assembly GCF_055883805.1). Taxonomy (NCBI): domain Eukaryota; kingdom Metazoa; phylum Arthropoda; class Arachnida; order Ixodida; family Ixodidae; genus Amblyomma; species Amblyomma maculatum. The sequence goes on from NW_028146738.1 coordinate 37,152,967, forward strand.
CGCACAGTGTACTAAGTAAGCATCGCTACGACTAGCAAACCCTGCAATAGGAAGATTCTGCTATTTGACAGTGCCCTGCTGTCATTGCCTAGTGATTACCAGTGACAATGTTACGTCTACACTTATAGCCGAATTATAGCACGGTTCTCTACAAGGTGAAAGAAATGCTCAGCGCCTCTTTATAGGCGAGTAAAACAAATATGAACCATTATTCTATAAAAGAAAAAAAGCTGTACAACTGTCAACACATCTTGAAGTCTCTGCTAGTTTCTATGGTTCATAGACTATAAGCAGTAGAGGTGGTAAAGGCTGATTCACATCCCTGTTTTGACATGATAGCGCTGAGGACCCAGTTTTGCAGAAAATACAGCGTTATCATTGTTGTCTCACTGGCATCGTGAGCGAAAAATCACGAGCATGCCTCCACAAAGTAGTAGCCGGCAGGTGGCATGGCCGGGCACTGATTTTGCAAGTTGTGGGGTGTATCGCATTGTCGAGTTGGCAGGTGCTATCAACTAGGTTTTTTCTTTTGAAATAGGAGTGTGAGTTGAGAATCAAACCCTCAGGGGCCCTCAGATCCTCAATAAGACATGCTACTCCATGCAGGCATACTCATATATACAACTTCGCTAAAATATGGGGTGGCTTTATATCTATGTCGGCTGGTCTTTCACATTATATGTAGCTTACGACTGTTTGCCAATGGGTATCAGTGAGACAAAAGAGGAGCGCATCAAGGAATTAGTGATTTAACTTTTGGCAAAGTGCATGTACGTGAATGAGGATCTGCAAGGGGAGCTGCAGAAGGCAGCCATTAATGCTGCCATGCCAGAGAACACAGGTACCACAGGGTACCTGTGTTCGGCAGCACACCATAAGTTATCATAACAGGTTTAAGCCAAAATTATTAGTGGATGGTCATGTGTCCGTGCGTGCGTGCGTGCGTGTGCGTAATTTGTGATTTATGAGAGGAAATGATATTACAAAGTCCCTGGCATGCTTACATTTTCAACAGCAAGTTTTGCCAAGCAGTCAGCTATAGCATATTGCGTTTATTTTATACATGCAGAGGCATTTACAGGTCAATCTGAAAATGGCCACAATTTGAAACCAGAACCATAATTAAGGGGACACAACTTGCGCGCAACAAGCACCACACACAATTTCTCCGTGACTGAAAGTATGCCGCTGGTAAAGCTCTTCTGGTTACCTAAATAAAAAGCTTAGCATCTGACCAGATTACAAGCTTAGCTACTTCGATGGATTTGCCTTCTTTGGTACGCTCAAATTTCATAAACTGACTTCGTTTACTGTTCAGCGGATAAGTACACGGGTCGCGTACCACGGCCCATAGTTGCAACTGCAGATTTTTCTTTTTTTTTTTTAATTTGTATCATACTATAAACTTTAGCAACACCTGCCAGGTTATCTCCCATGGACATCGTCATTGGCCGCTCCCATGGACGCGCCGCCAGCGAGACCAATCTACCTTGGCGCGCTACCACCAGCGCTGCCGCGGTGGCCGCAGTGTTTTTGCGACCCTTCAGGCGTTTTTTTTCTACATGTTCCTTCCATCGCGGTGGCTGCAAGCTTGTGCGCGTTGTACTGTCCAGTCTCAGCACTCCGCGAAGTATTTGGATACTACATCGAGAACATCAATGATAAGTTTTTTCGACAGTGTTCTTTCCATACGCGCTCAAAAATTGGCGGTGATGTCATCAGCTTCGTTATCCATTCACTGAGGTGAATCAGTGGCATAAAAATGCGCGGTATTTAGTCACTGTACCCCACTCCCTTTTCACTATACCTGATGGCAAACTTCTCGAATAAAACAAAAAATCTAAGATGAGTTCAACGAGTGATCTGGGACAGTGAGGGATTCGCGCGAACTTTCTCTTAGACTGCAGGCTTCATTCACACTTTTTTCTACCCATCCTTAAGCAGGATCCGCGGTACAGTAGCAGAGCCGCAAGATAAGCTCATTATTATTGTTTATGTTTGCCTCGAATTACAATCGGCGTCCTTCAGAAGAAGTCCGCTTTACCATAGTCGGCGCGGATAGGGCATTTTTTCTTACTTGCTTTTATTTCCCTGGAGCGAAGTATGGGGCGGGGGGGTCTCTCGCCATTTCAAATATATCTATCAAAGGGACTGTGCTCTGTGCCACTTCACTGCTTCTATGTAGAAAGTGCCATGCGTGCTTAGTACTAAAGGCCAACTAATCTGGCGGCTATTGGCCGCGACTTCTAGCGATTGGAATAGCTCCTCAACTTTGATGCAATTACAGTGTACTAGAATATAATGCAATACAATCCAGCTGTCTGGCATGAAGTCCTTACCACAAAAATGGATAATTTCCTAGCTGCTTTCAACAGCTCAAGAAGCAATTTTGACCAGACGCTGTGTTTACATAAAAAAAGAAAAATGCTAATAGTTAACTGCCACCGCTTTTACACTTGTCTAATTACATGCTAACTTCTTTTATTGTTTAGCAAAAGTGCCTTGAATATCTTTGTGGTTGTGCTTGTGTTTGCTTTAGCTTGGTGCTATTTTTCTTTCTATTTTTTCCAGTTTAAAAGTTCAGGTTATTGCATTTAGTCCTTGTGCTCTAAACCACCATCTAGATTCAGCCTCTTGTAGCATATTTCCTTTTATTGGAAGTGTCCCAAACTTAAAGGAGCAATGCGATCAGATATTTATCCCAAGTTTTCTTCTGTATAAAGATGCGTAAGGCGACATAGCTCGCCATAGTGGTATTCACGTGCAACAGCTAAATAATATATAATTGCATTTATTCTCTCCTGCCATTTCAGTTTCTACAAGTGAACAATGGCTGGAATGTCAGAAGTCAGTATAGGTTGCAAAGGCACGAAGGAAGTGTGATTGATCACTTCATCTTTTAATTCACTGCAAAGTTGAAACAAGCTTGCTTCAAGAGTTTGAAGGCAACAAATGAAGCATTGAATATATTGCGGCTATTCTGTGCCTAATATAAGCTGTCGTGACCTTTGATGCTACAGTCATCATCATCATCATCATCAGCCTGATTATACCCACTGCAGGGCGAAGGCCTCTCCCATATTTCTCTACTTAACTCGGGTCTGTGCTAGCTGCATCCACTTGACCTCTGCGAACTTCTTAATCTCCTCCGCCCACCTAACTTTCTGCCGCCTCCTGCTACGCTTTCCTTCCCTTGGAATCCAGTTTGTTACCCTCAGCGACCATCGGTTATCCTCTCTTCGCACTACATGTCCTGCCCATGTCCATTTCTTCTTAATGTCTACTAGAATGTCGGTAACTTGAGTTATTTCTCTGACCCACTCTGCACGCTTTCTATCTCCTAATGTTACCCCTACCATTTTTCGTTCCATAGCCCTCTGGGTTGTCCACAACTTAAGTAGAACTGTCTTGGTTAGCCTCCACGTCTCAGCCTCATAGGTGAGTACAGGCAAGATGCAACTGTTGTATACTTACCTCTTGAGCGATACCGGTAAGCTGCTAGTCATAATCTGCGAGTGCTTGCCAAATGCGCTCCATCCCAATCTTATTATTCTTGTTATTTCCTTTTCATGGTCCGGATCTGCGGTTACTACTTGTCCTAAGTAGACATATTTGCCAACTACTTCCAGTATTTTGATACCTAATGTAAACTGCTGTTCCTTCCCGAGGCTGTTGAACATTATCTTAGTCTTCTGCATATTGATTTTCAAGCCTACCTTTCTACTTTTCCTGTCTAGGTCATCAATCATTATTTGCAGTTCATCCCCCGAGTTGCTTAGCAAGGCAATGTCATCAGCAAATCGCAGATTACTGAGGTATTCTCCGTCTACCCTTATCCCTAACTGTTCCCATTCCAAGTCTCTGAATACTTCCTCTAAACAAGCTGTGAATAGTACTGGGGAGATTGTGTCTCCTTCTTAACACCTTTCTTTATGGGAATTTTGTTACTTTCTTTATGCAGAACTATGATTGCTGTGCAGCCACTATATATATATCTTCCAGCACTTTCACGTACGGCTCGTCTACCCCCTGATTTCGCAATGCCTGCATCACCGCCGAGGTTTCAACTAAGTCAAAGGCTTTTTCATAATCAATGAATGCTATGTATAAGGGCTGGTTATATTCCGAGCATTTTTCTATCACCTGATTGATGGTATGGATATGATCGATAGAAGAGTACCCTTTCCGAAACCCTGTTTGATCCTTTGCTTGATTGCAATCTAAGGTTGTCCTGATTCTATTAGCGATTACCTTAGTAATACCTTATACGTAACAGACAGTAAGGTGATTGGTCTGTAATTTTTAAGGTCCTTAGAGTCTCCTTTCTTGTGAATGAAGATAATGTTTGCATTCTTCCAAGGTTCCGGTACCGTCGATGACACCAGGCACTGCGTATACAGGGTGGCCAGTTTTTCTAGCACGATATCCCCCCGTCCTTCAGCAAATCTGTAGTTATCTGATCCTCTCCAGCTGATTTCCCCTTTTCATAGTTTATAGTGCTTTCTTGACCGCGTCCTTCGTCACTAGTGGAACGTCTGACTGTTTTTCCCTACCGCCAATCTCATTACGGTCCTGATTACTTTGGCTACTGTAGAGATCTGTATAGAACTCCGCGGCTACTTTGACTATCTTTTCCATATTAGTGATGACGTTACCCGCCTTGTCCCTTATCGCATACATCTGGTTTTTGCCTATGCCCAATTTCTTCTTTATCGCTTTAAGGCTTCCCCCGTTCTTTACAGCATGCTCAATTTTCTTCATGTTATACTTCCTTATATCGGCCACCTTGCGCTTATTGATTAGCTTTGATATCTCGGCCAATTCGATCTGGTCTTTTGGATTGGAAGCTTTCATACTCTGGCGTTTCTTAATCAAATCTTTCGTCTCCTTAGACAGCTTACCGGTATCCTCTCTAGCTATCCTACCGCCTACTTCTACCGCGCACTCAGTAATGATATCTCTGAAATTATTGTTCCTTGCCTCTAGGGTAATGTCGCCATCCTCAGTTAGAGCTGAATACCTATTCTGTAGCGAGATCCTGGACTCTTCCGCCCTCCCCCTCACCGCTAATTCGTTGATGGGTTTCTTTCTTACTAATCTGTTGCGTTCCTTCTTCAGATTTAGGCCAATTCGGGACCTCACCATCCTGTGGTCACTGCATCGCACTTTCCCGATTACCTCTACATCTTGCATAATGGCGGGGGTTGAACACATTATGAAGTCGATTTCATTTTTAGTCGCTCCGTTAGGACTTTTCCATGTCCATTTCCGGTTCTTCCGTTTGCCGAAGAAGGTATTCATGATTCGTAAGTTATTGCGCTCTGGAAACTCAACTAGTAACTCCCCCCTGCTATTCCTAGAACCAATGCCATAGTCCCCTGCTGCCTTGTCTCCTGCCTGTTTTTTGCCTACCTTGGCATTGAAGTCGCCCATTAGTACAGTATACTGCGTTTTCACTTTTCGCATTGCCGATTCTACATCTTCATAGAAGCGTTCAACTGCTTGGTCATCATAACTACATGTAGGTGCATAGGCCTGTACAACCTTCAGTTTATACCGCTTATTAAGCCTAATTACGATGTGCTGTTAAAGCTGAAACAGCATGACAGAACTTTTCATTTCTTTAGTACTCATAGATGAGTGCCATGTAGCGACCTATTTATACTAATGGCCTAAACATCCCTAAACAAAGAAAACATGAGGCCCTAATTTGATGTCTACACTCATTTAATAAAATACTTTTTTAACCTGATCGAAATTTTTTCTGTGTCAGTGCTGCTTTTTCTGTGATGCGTCCTGCAGGCGTGGATGTAAAATTAATACACTAGTGTTTCTGTTGTACATTGGAGTGGCTTAAAATTTTACATCATTGAGACTAGCTAAAGCTATAGTGGCTGCAACTTTGTATGCTTGGTTTTTCTCAGATGCTCTTGTCCATATTTCCCTTCAGTAAAGATGCCGAGTCAGCACGGCAAGATATTAGCTTGTATAATTCTGCGCTTTTGTCTGTGTCCATAATTCCTGCTGACTCTGTCATTGCTACTGTTGAACACAAGGCACTGTTCTATTCAAAGACCTTCAAGGACCTAGAGTAAAATAATTAATAGGAAGAGATGCTTATCATAATTACTCCTGGTCAATAAATAATAACTACACAAAATGAAAGTGATTATTGTCATTTATATTATTTCACACTCAGGGTATGAATATGCTTAGCATTCACCAACCTAGCTTACATACTGTCATGAGGTACAATACTCCAAGAAACAACTTAAGTGCAGGGGCTACATGATATTACTCGATTATTATGTGTGCTGGGCCCCTTATGGAATCAGAATGAGCCTGATTAAAAGATAACCAAGCCACACAGGCCATGCAAACTGACTGTTTATTTCACATGAATATTCTGTTCATCATGCATAAACGTTGTAGTGACATTTCAAGTATTATGCAATGCAGGAGAAATAGAACTGCTGTTTCTATGACATGCTCACAAACTTTTTCCAGTATGGCAACCACTAGTACTACCTGAAACTGGCTGAGTATCTGATGGACGTGTTTTGAATGTCTCGGAATTAACATCAAGGGGCATGATATAGGAAATGTGGTCATTTTGTAAAGTCAAGCTTATAGAGGTATTATATGGAAGTAAAATTTCATTTCATATGTTCTGGAGCAAATAACGTCCAGCGCTCTGACAAACTGCATGGTCGAGGCGGCCCGGATAGTGTACATGTGTTAGCGGGAGCGGATGTTCAACCCCCCCCTCCCCCCGCTGCTTCTTACTTCCCAAAAGCTTTTACATACACAAGCTGTAATAAACCCTACATTTTCCTCAAAAAAAACGAAACAAATATAAATGGTGCAAATGGGACCGCACTCCCTAAGCTCACATCCTACTGTGATACGTCCCTTGCGGTGCTCAGGTATGTGATTCACTCGCTGATATGGTGGTGCACTCGCCCTGCCGTCATACTCGCCGACTGGCGCGAAGCGATAAACACAATCGTGATGAAAGGGTGACATAAGAAAGTAAGAGGTAAAATACGCAGGTCTGCGATCGTGGCTTACCTCTCAACACTACGATGTCACCGAGGTAGTGACCCTCTTCTGCCTCTCGGCCCTCCAAACAGGACCGCCAAAACACGATCTTGACCTTCGCAAGATCATCCATATCTTTCGGAGAATAGTTCTCTACCATGTCGATGCTGACGTTCGCTTTGCCGCCGTCGCGGTATTCGACATACGCGTGCGATGGCGCAGGCATGGCGTGATGGTAGAAAAATGGGCAAACGCTGACGAGCAACAAAGCAAAGAAGCGGTATGGCGCACAACCACAAAGCAACAGAACAGAACCTAACGGAGAGAGCTGGAACGGGTCCTACGCTCCTCCTCTCTCTCTCTCCGCCCTCGTTGAGCGAGGACGCGCGAGATCTCCGGTGGGGAAGCGACCCCTTACAAAAAGTTCAATGAGTTTTTGATTAAATGTTGATTACATTTCTCATCATGCACATAAACATTTCAATACATTTTCTTGATGCATTCTTGATGAGTTTCACAAGAAAGTTGGCCACCGTGTTTCTGATGCACTCTTAGTGCATGAATTCTTTTCGAACTCTTAATGAATGAGTGGCTATTGTCATCGTAATGTGTATTGTTTGATATGTTTCTAATGTCCCTAGAGATTCCAGTGCGCACCCTAGTGTAGTGAACTGTTATGACCACTGAAACTGCAATTACCACAAAAGGCTTTGAAGTAATTCGATTTTCAGATCGTCAGTTGGAGATGAAATCCAAACTTCACTTCCTATTTAATTTTGCATGCAACCATTGATGACAGGCTCTTCATTTTTTGCACCACAGTGGTGTTGCACCTCGCCGAGATGCAAGACACTAATACTTCTCTCTCTGGCTAATGGAACCATACGCGAAGCCACAGAGATTAGAGTCCTCGCACTCTTTACTCACCAAAATCATCACGCTGACACAACACTAGCTAAGCTTAGCAAGGTTGGTGACGAAGTGGGCCTCTTGGTCCGCCGCGTCTCCAACAAGCGTGGGGGCATCAGAAGCAGGGATGCGATGCGACTCTGCCATGCTTTTGTGACGAGTCGAATTCTTTATTCAACTCCATACCTGCACCTGCGCAAGCATGATGAAAACATCCTGGAGGTCACTCTCCGCAAGATTATTAAGAGGGCGCTCGACCTCCTGATCTCTACCTCCAATGCGAGGCCCCTTGCATTAGGGGTGGTGAACACTTATCGCGAGCTACGCGTGGCGGACCTCACTAATAAATACACGCGTCTTTCCTAGACCAAGTCCGGTCATTGCGTTTTGAACCGGCTACATATACACACAACCGTCACATTGAGGAAAGGGTACGAGTGCCAGAGCTATGGAGAGGCGCCCTCGGTGTTCGTCCCCTTCCTACCAAAATTGATAAAGACCACAGTGGACGGAGTGGTCTATAAACACAATGTTTTCTATGTGGATGTTGTGGGCCCGCCCCATTCCAGGGGAGGACGGTACATGGCTGCAGTCGTTCACGATGAAAGACAGGTAGATGACCTCCCTTTTAAGGCCCCTGGCGCAACCCACGCGGAGGAGGTAGCAATCGCCCTGGCTGCCTCCCACCCTCAATCTAAATTCCTTCTATCCGCCTCGCGAGTGGCCTGTCGGAATAATGAGCTGGGCTGGATAACGCCTACAGCACAAAGAATACTTCGGAAAGCAGCTCGGGATCAGGATCCCCAGACCAGATTTATAATTTGGACTCCAGGCCACCAGGGCCTACCAGGGAATCAGGCCGCCAACTCGGCCGCCCGCGCACTCACTAACCGGGCCCCCGGCGTAGACCCTACCGATCTGGACTAAGACACATCCTCTCTTAACTTTTCAAGTAACCTGTGCCTATTACCGGGACTCGCACCGTCAGTACCCGGCTCCTTTTAATGGACTAGGAAAGCGGGCGAAGAAATACTTGGAGTTTTTACTAATACTCTACTGTGCCCGGCAGTACTCAAACAGTTCGGCCCTTCCTTTTCTGGCCTCTGCCCTTTCTGTGGAGAGGTGGCTGACACTTTCACATGGTCAGCCAGCTAAATCCTTCTCTTTTACCTATAACCCATTCCCCTACCCGAGAGGACTGGGAGGCGGCACTGCTCGGCTGCCTGGATCTAGCGGCACATCAAGCGCATGTCCAGCGAGCTCGTGTGGCGGCCCAGACCAATGGAGTGCCGAAATTAGGGACTCCCCCTAGTATTGTAAGGGGAGCGGTCCACCAGGGGTGTCTCTCCAAGCAACCTCTCCTTTTGCTATAAATGTTTTCCACCACCACTCAGTACTCATTTCGGCCAGATGGGGCTCCGCGAGAGCTGCGAGAGCTCTTTCCCTACATTTAGAGGTGTCTAATAACTATCCTGCTGAAAAAAAAGCTGTTGGTGGTTCAGTGGTAGAACAGTCGTCTGCCTCTCGGGTGGCCCTGGCTTGATTCCTGGCCGGCGAGTGGTTATTTTTATTACGTGATCTTCCTTTGGCATGCAGTTCCATTGCAGTCGTTTATCATTACTGAGAACAAACATGACACCTGACACTGGATGTGTGTACGTTCTTCTTCAGTGGCGTTACTGTTATTATTTGCTTTTTCGGAGAGCCAGTTGGTAGAGTTACGACCATTATTAAGGTTCTCTTAACTGATGGGGTGGTTATGAACGTTAGTTTCATGTAGGCAGAGAGAAACTGCAAAAGATTACTTAACAAATAATTGCAATGATCAGTGCTAGGTTTCTTCATTGCGCTTTTGCGATTGTTCCATTTGATTTGAGTGCTGCTATAAAGTACCAGTGTAAGTGGTGATTATTCGCTTTGGCAGCGTTGCCACATGTGCACCACGGGGCAAGGAATGAGTTGGTACAGTCGTAAGCCTCTTGCCATGAATCACGTTCCCGGGAATTGTTGTGAGATTCTTCTTGCGCTTAGCACGAGATGATTTCATTGTACTGATTTGAAAGCAGGTCTAGTGAGGCCCGATTACCGCTTGATGGAATCCTGTACGCTAAGTCCAACATAGCGAGCAGTATTTCGTTGAATCCAGTCCCATAGGCCGCGAATATCTGGAAAAGAAGGTGCGGATGGTGACGTCATAGCCGACCACAGGCGGGATGCAGTGCGAGCGAGGCGAACTGAAACTCCAGATTTTCTAGCTGCGCGTCCGCCCGAATCTCTCGAAAAACGTCTACACAGCGACCGTTTCAGATTGCGCCGAACCAAAGTCCGAAAACTGACAGGCGTGCGCGGCGATGATATAGAAACTTGCAACGCGGGCTGCAAATGCCACCTTGGTTTACATGCATATTGATACGGGGCAGAAGGCTAGCACAAGAAACCACAGCAGGTGATGGGCAAGCGTTCACAGCACAGTAAAGCAGAACACAGCAAGTGTTCAGGCAAGTCCCAACGGTTTCTTCAGCTTCGTCTTCCTTTCGCGTCACTACTGTTTATCGTCCTCTTCTTCAACATCCAGCGAAGCGCAGGGCATATATGTAACATTACGCCTCCACGAAAAGCACAGTCTCGGTGCGCATTATGTCGAACTACTGCAGGTGTAGTACGGCTTCATTAGGGCAACATGAACGATCTCGGTACGTGGCATAGCGGACTGTTGCGGCGGATGCACAGAGGGGATCTCGTATGTCACAGGAGTGACTGGCCGTAAGACACGGTAGGGTCCTGCGTAGCGTGGAAAGAGCTTCTCACACAGCCCAACTCTACGAGCGGGAGTCCAGAGCAAGACGAGAGAGCCCGGAGAGTAGTGGACGTCGCGGCGACGAGAATCATGGTGGCGTTTCTGGGAATTTTGGGAGGAAGCTAGTCGGCGGCGAGCAATAACCCAGGCGGCGTTAGCTCGAGATATGGCGTCACGAACATAGGAGCTGGCATTAACGGTGGGAGGCAGTACGCTGTCAAACGGAAGGGGAGGGTCGCGGCCGTATAGGAGATAGAAGGGGGAGTAGCCCATTGTGTCGTGACGGGAGGAATTATATGCGAACGTTACAAACGGCAAAGTAACATCCCAGTCACGGTGATCATCCGATACATACATTGACAACATGTCCGTGAGCTTGCGGTTGAGGCCTTGGTGAGGCCGTTCGTTTGTGGATGGTACGCGGTGGTGAAATAGTGCTTAATGGAGCAGAACCGGAGAATATCGTCGACTACTCGAGCAAGAAAGCAACGGCCACGGCCAGTGAGCAGCTGGCGAGGAGCACCATGAAGCAGGATGACGTCGTGGAGAAGAAACGCAGCCACGTCAGTTGCACAGCTGGTAGGTATCGCTCGGGTGACAGCGTAGCGCGTAGTATAATCCGTGGCCACCGCAATCCATTTATTCCCCGACGAAGAGAGTGGGAAAGGCCCGAGGAGATCAAGGCCAACTCGGGAAAACGGGTCTACTGGAATGTCGATCGGCTGCAGGTATCCAGCAGGCACCACCGATGACTTCTTCCGTCGCTGACACCGGTCACAAGAAGTCACGTAGCGACGAACAGAGCGATAGAGGCCCGGCCAAAAGAAACGGCGGCGGACGCTATCGTACGTGCGAGATAGACAAAGATGACCCGCAGTGGGCACATCGTGCAGTTGCTGTACGGTGGCACGCAGGCGTTCGGGGACTGCGAGCAGAAGCTCGGCGCCATCTGGTCGCATATTCCGCCGGTATAAGGTGCCGTTGTGGAGCACGAACAAAGCAAGGGTTGCATCAAGGTGATTAGTGCTGAGGCGATTGATAATACTGCAAAGCTTGGGGTCTAAGCGCTGTTCATGGCGAATGTTTAAAAGGTCAGATATGGCCAACACACATGTGTCATCGTCACACGGTGGATCTACCGGGTTGCGGGAGAGGCAGTCGGCGTCAGCGTGATATCGGCCGGACTTGTGGACGACAGAAAAACTGTATTCCTGAAGGCGGAGGGCCCAACGCCCCAGGCGACCAGTAGGGTCCTTCAGCGTAGAAAGCCAACATAAGGCGTGGTGGTCGGTGATGACGGAGAACGGGCGGCCAAACAAGTAAGGGCGAAACTTTGTAATGGCCCACACGAGGGCTAAGAAGGTACGGCTACGGCAATAACGCGATGTGTGACCGGCGTGACAGCAAATGAAGCAAATTGGCCTGTCGTATGAGATGCGCCACTCTGCAGGATTGCGACTTAGGTAGCGACGTGGGGAAGGTGGGCTGGCAGTAGCAGCAGCCACTACAGGAATAGAGTGGGATGGTGGCGTGGACGACACGGGGCTGGAGGAGAGGCCGACGTTTGCAAGTTCTTGACGAACTACGGCCTGTATCATGGCCACGGTGTCGGGTAGCGGAGACATGAGTGGTGTATGAGCTAAGGCCTCGAGTTCTCTCCGGACGATAAAAGTCATGTTCGTGGGATGAGAAGGCTGTTGCAAAGGGGCCAGATCATCGCTGGATGATGTAGCTGCGGTGTTTGGAAGGCGCTCAAAGCGATGTACGAGGCGTCGTTGTTTAGCCTGCTCGAATTTTCGACAGACTTGAAGCACTGAGTCGACGGTGGAGCAATCCATGCAAAACAGGATGTTGAACGCATCATCCGCAATGCCCTTGAGGATATGGCCTACCTTGTCATTTTCCGTCATTGAGCAGTTGACCTTGCGACATAACGCAAGCATGTCTTGAATATACGCAAGGTAGGACTCCGTGGAGGATTGGATGCGAGATGAAAGTTCTGTTTTTGCGGCGACAGCTCGACCAATGGGCTTCCCTAACAGGTCCTGAAGCTTTTGCTTACAGATTGCCCACGTCACCAGCTCTTGTTCGTGATTTTGGAACCACGTGCGAGCGGTTCCCGCCAAATAGAAAATGATGTTGGCCAGCATAATGGTCGCGTCCCAGTGGTTGTTCTTGCTGCAACGCTCGTACTCATCCAGCCAATCTTCCACGTCTGTCTTGTCTTCGCCATTAAATATGGGAGGGTGGCGGATTTTTGTGAGCACGACTGGCTGAGCCGAAGTTGCCGCGGTGGTAGGGGCTGCCTCGGAGGTCATAGTGGTAGTTGTTGACGTCGTTGAAAGCCCAGGTAGATGACGGCCACTACGCAAATCCAGGTTTTGGGAGGGCAAGGGGTAATCTGCGCGCACGCGGATCTTTGGTCACCTCCACCAAGATGATACGGGGCAGAAGGCTGGCACAAGAAACCACAGCAGGTGATAGGCAAGCGTTCACAGCACAGTAAAGCAGAACACAGCAAGTGTTCAGGCAAGTCCCAACGGTTTCTTCAGCTTCGTCTTCCTTTCGCGTCACTACTTTTTATCGTCCTATTCTTCAACATCCAGCGACGCGCAGGGCATATATGTAACAATATGAAAGAGCATGGAAACAAAACCGACAAACAGCAGAGAAGCAATCATTTCACTCATACAAACCAAATTAATAAATCGCACATGGTGACAATCTGTTCACAATTGTTCAAAGTGGCTTGTCAACTGCGAAACAAATGTTTCAAAGAACACTTGGTTTCTAATTTCCGGGTGAAACGTAATCCAGTCATAGATCACATTTAGAAAATTGAAAATTTTAACAATATGGAATCTGTATCTATACTATAAATGAACGAAAAGATTTGAGCCACCAGGGAAGGCGATACTAGACAGCAATTTCGTGGCCACGCCTCTGCTTAATATAGCAGGGTTATACTTTAACACCAACTGAATCGTTCTGAAATTTAAAATTCACCTCTTTAGATGTTGTAACAATCTGGGAAATTTCCTACGCTCTCCACTCCAACAGTTGTCCTGCACCCTTTCCTGACCACTGTATCAGACATCACATATTTGTTCTTTAGGAGCAAAATAACAAGGAAGCCAACAATACGAAGTATATTACTGGTTAGTTAGCGCAAATAGTTTTAACCTTGCCAAATAACTTGCACCAGGTGGTGCTCCGAAAGTGTTTCTTTACAGTTTAAGGAATCGTATACTCTGGGAGGAGGATCTCCTAACCATGTTCAAAAACTTGCAACTGAACGATCACCTAACAAAGGACAAACCTGAGGCTCAGCTGAAAAAACATCTACAAGCACCGGCTCATCTGGTTCCCGCAAACACATCCTTCGACGGTGGCGTTCAGACAGTCAACTCGACAGGACGCGTGGAGCCTCCTGAAGACTTCGCGATTGAAGGAACCGGTGAGGATGATCCTGCTGAAAGAGGAAAACGCGAACCCTGTGACTACTCGCTGCCCGAAAAAGCGGAAACGGAGTGACTGAAATGAGAAAAGGACACAAGAGAGGGCAGAGCACGAGTTTCGCTTTACTCGACGTGAACGCAACAATTATGTGACTAGGATGTCGCCGGCGGAACCATGTGCAGGAACGGTGACATGCAGTGCTACTCCCTTCTCTTTTTTTTCTATACAACAGCTAAGGACTAGCGATGTCGTAGACAAATATTGGTTTATCAGATTGGCCCAGTGTCTGTCAAGACTTCAACTCTAGAGCTTGAGCTAGAGAGCAAGCACTGTTGAACAGTGACGTTGTCCTGTGGCTAGGATGTTGTGTACGAGAGCAGACAGTGCATACGTAGCGTGAGCAAGAAAGCATAAAATCAAAAGAAAAAGCACTGCTAAGTAGAAGCAACAGTCATCTCTGGAAGAGATTGTTCTGCTTGGAGGCGTTCGCGCGGCCGCATTGTTGCTGAAACTTACTGATCTGAACGAAAAGTTCGAAAACTGATTTTGGAGTACGGAAGTGTTTGACGTGGTCGCCAACCTCCCTAAGAGCCTTAAAAACACAATTTCAGAAAGTGCCTGGCAAGCGTTATATCTGGATGACTACTGTCCCAGTCTGTGAAGGCCCAGCGTCGGCACTCAGAAGCATAGCCGCTCTGCCGCATGTGCAAGAATATTTTTTTAACATATATCTTTAAAACGTGAACAATTAACGTTATAGCGTTAATTCCTCGTATCTGTGGCTCTCTTTGTGGATCCTCACTTGCGTACTTTTACTGTGCTGCTCATTTACTCACTAATCTTTCTTTTGTGTCCTTTGATCTCCCACGTACTCGTACTCTACCATAATCGTACTGGCGCCGCCATGTGGCGAGCTCGGGAGACTGGCACGCACTCGTCGTCTCCGCTCTCGGTGCTCGCCCGCCACTTGGTTCCGCGCTTTCTTTTGCCGGTGCCTTTGCGTAGGTGAAAGCATCAGCCTGCTCAGACTTAATAGCTTCTGTGACATTTTTGGTGGAGTTTCCGAGTACATCCCATGTACGAAGATCCTCTGGGTGCCCCCTACGCCCATCTAAACGCCGTGGATATGACACCTGTGCACAAGGCATCCCGCCGCTTCAGAGGCTTAGCTCCCGAGTGTGGTTGCCTTGTTTCCCCACAGCGAACCATGATTACTACAGCGACAAGCCACACCATTCAGCTTTCCGTGAGTGCCCAGCTGCTGATCTGCGAAACTCCGCGTAGGCCCACACCGTTCCATGGCGACAAGTTTGAAGACGTTGAGGACTGGTTGACCAGCTACGACAGGGTCGCAGTGTTTAATGCGTGGGACGAGGAGCGGAAATTGCAGAATGTTTATTTCGCACTAGAGGATGCCGCCACGATGTGGTTCAAAAACCATGAGGTTTCCATTACTACGTGGCAGGATTTTCGGCTGAAGCTACTCGGAACATTTGGCAACGATACAAGAAAAGAGATGGCTGAACTTGCTCTACAGTCCCGATCACAACGGCCCAATTAGAGCGTTGCCATGTTTGTCGAAAAAATGACTACTTTTCAACCGGGCGGATCAGGCCATGTCGGAGGCAAAGAAAATGCGCCACCTCATGCGAGGCGTCAATGAGCAGCTGTTTGCTGGCCTTGTACGTGACCCTCCATATACCGTGGCTGATTTCGCGAAGGAAGCGACAAGCAGCGAGCGTGCCCTGAATCAGCAATTTGCACATTTTGATCGCTTTGCGAACATCGCTGCTGTGGACTTCCGCTTGCCGATGGCCGGAAACGATAGTGAAGCCCTTCGTGAACTGCAAAAGCTGCCCTCTCTCGAGCAACACCCGCGTGTTGGGGGCATCTCAGATGTTGTGTGCGAAGAGCTCCGCCAAATAGTGCCATCAGTACTATCACCCCAGCCGCCTGCGCCGTACATCATGACGTATAGCGACGTGTTGCGTACCCCTGCGCCAGAATCATCGGCACCCTGCAACCCTGTTCTTCCCGCTCGTCATGCGCCCCGTTATCCAGTTTCGACTGGTGTGCCTGACACTCCACCACCCGTTCGCAAAGCACACGCGTGGCGCACGACGGACAATCAACCTTCCTGCTTTCACTGCGGCGAAGCCGGTCACGTACTGCGTCACTGCCCGTACCGTCGGATAGACTTGCGCGGATTTTCACCGGATGCTCCTCGGCCGCGCTATAACAAACAACCTCACGAAATCGACCTATACCTCAGCCATAACGTTCCCTCTGCATCCCTCCAGCGACGCCAGTCCAGGTAATCATCGCCGCGACAGTTTCCTCCAGCCGCCGTTCTTCCTTCAGGCAGTCCCCAAGTCCGCACCGGGAAACCTGATGACGACGACCCTCGGGGGTAGGGCCACTGTCGATGAACACTAATACCAACATCCTCCGCTCACCGATTCGATCACACAGACCAACCTCGGATCCTTCGCTCCGACCAACAGTCCGACCACTTTTCGACGATCGCCGAAGCTTTCCTGCGATGACGCCAATCGACGCACCGCTCGACCAACGAGTCCAACGACCTGCCGCCTATCACAGAAGCTTACCTTCGACGCCGAAATTCGACGCAATGGACGACCCTTCAACCCGACGATCCCTGACATGCCGCACTTTGTCGACGGTGAGCTACCTTCCGCCGAGATACCGATCGTCGTTGATAACCACCACACGACTGCCCTTGTAGATACTGGCGCTCATTTTTGCGTTATGATTCATGCCCTTGCTACCATCCTGCGAAAGGTCCTGACTCCTTGCCACGGAGCCCTGATAACGACAGCCGGAGGGCATGTGGCAATGCCGCTCGGAGTGTGCACCGCTCGCGTCGAGATTCCCCACGTAACTTTCTCGTGTTGCTTCGTTGTGCTAGCAGAGTGCTCCAAGAACCTGATTCTCGGCCTGTATTTTCTTAGAGAAAACGACGCAATCATCGACCTTCGTGACTTCATGGCGTCGTTTTTCACTCACTGCGCAATTTCCAATGAGTACACACAGCGCAGCGACGACTGCACAGACAGGCCAGTTTTCCGAGTCTGCGACGACCTATCACTCTACCTCCATGCACCAGCTTGTTTGTAAGAGTGCAGTGCGACAACCCTCCCGCCCTTCAGGGCCTCGCGGAAACGAACGTGAATTTATTGTTGAGCCTACAAGTCTTCGTCGCTCGGCGGGTATTTTCATTGAGTAAGAAATGAACTGAACTGCTTTTAACGAACTTTAGTGCCCAATACCGCCCTTTACCGCAAAGTACAGCCATCGCTTGTTTTGACGAAGTCAGTGCGCCCTCCGCCCATTGCACCCTTTCGCTAGCCAACGAAGACCCTCCCGAGAGTACTGTACATACTGGTAAAACTGACGTGAATCCTGCTTTGCCTCTTTCCCAGAAACGCCGCCTTCAAGCAATTCTGGCACTTACCGTGACTGCTTTGCTATCACTTCCGAAGTGAAACAGACGTCAGTAACCAAACATCGAATTATAGTTTATCCTACCGAGCGCCCTATCCGCCAGCATCCCTACCGAGTATCGGTGAAAGAACGAGAGGCTATTCGGGCGCAGGTTGATGAATTGCTCCGCGACGATGTGATCCAGCCATCCACAAGCCCATGGGCCTCACCAGTTGTGCTGGTTGCTAGACAGGACGGAACACTCAGATTCTGCGTCGACTATAGGAGGCTCAACAAAATTACGAAAAGGACGTCTACCCGTTGCCTCGAATTGACGACTCGTTCGACCGACTCCGCCACGCCCGATACTTTACATCACTCGATCTAGGCAGTGGACACTGGCAGATCAAAGTCGATGAAAGTGATCGAGAGAAGACCGTGTTCATTACTCCTGACGGACTGTACGAATTTAAGGTGCTTCGCTTCGGTTTGTGTTCTGCTCCCGCAACCTTTCAAATAATGATGGACACTGTACTAGCCGGCCTGAAATGGCAGACGTGCCTCGTTTACCTTTACGACGTTTTCATTTTCTCTGCGACCTACGAGGAGCACCTCAAACGATTGACGGTCGTGCTAAATGCCATCCGCAAGGCCGGGCTCTCATTAAAACGAGAAAAATACCACTTTGCATTTCAACAGCTCAAGTTCCTGGGTCACGTCTTGAGTACTGAGGGAATTAGCCCTGATCCAGAGAAGACGGCTGCCGTAGCTGCTTTCCCGACCCCCACTGATAAAAGATCCGTGCGTCGGTTTTTGTGCCTCTGTGCATATTACAGGAGATTTGTGCACGACTTCTCCCGCATAGCGGAACCATTGACTCGTCTAACAAAGGACGACCAGCCTTTCATCTGGGCCGACGAGCAGCAAAGGGCCTTCGAGGATCTTCGCAAGCGCCTTCAAACAACGCCCGTACTTGGGCACTTCGACGAGGAGGCCGACACAGAATTACACCCCGATGCCAGTAACGTTGGCCTCGGTGCAGTTCTCGTTCAGTGGCAAGAAGGCGTTGAGCGGGTGATTGCTTACGCCAGCCGCATCCTGTCTCGTTCAGAAGCGAATTATTATACTACCGAAAAGGAGTGCCTTGCAGTTGTGTGGGCGGTAACAAAATTTAGGCCGTATTTGTATGGTCGGCCGTTTAGAGTGGTCAGCGACCACCACTTCATCTGTTGATTAACGAACCTTAAAGATCCTTCAGGTAGGTTAGCTCGCTGGAGTCTCTGCTTACAGGAGTTCGACGTCCCTTTTGTGTACAAGAAACACAGTGACGCTGACTGTCTATCCCGAGACCCTATCCCGTGTTCTTCAATTGAAACATATGATTCCGAGCCTGCCAGATCTCGCTCAACAGCAGCGAGACGACACCAAACTCCGGCCCCTAATCGATTACCTCGAAGAAACCGCCTCATCGCCGCCTCGCTTCTTTACGCGTAGCCTGTCGTCGTTCTGCTTGAGTGACGGCGTCCTCTACAAGAAAACTACGCTTCCACAGACATTCAGTATCTGCTGGTTGTCCCAACGTCGCTCCGTACCGACGTTTTGCAGGCATGCCACGATGAGCTTTCGGCCGGACATCTCGGTTTTTCGCGCACCTTGGCACGAGTACGACAAAAGTACTACTGGCCCAAGCTTGCCGCTTTGGTTCAGTGCTATGTTAGGACGTGCCGTGATTGCCAACGTCGGAAGATACCACCTGTCAAGCCGGCCGGCCTGCTGCAGCCTATTGTTCCTCCGCGAGTACCTTTTCACCAAGTTGGTATGGACTTGCTCGCGCTATTTCCTACGTCATCATTGGGCAACCGGTAAATTATAGTCGCCACAGATTATCTAACCCGCTATTGTGAGACGAAAGCTCTTCCCACAGGCGCGTCTACTGATATTGCAAACCTTTTAAACTTTAATCTAGTCCTTCGTCATGGTGCCCCATACGATCGTTTTAACTGACAGAGGCACGGCATTTACTTCAGCTCTAACCCAGGAAGTGATGCGGCTCAGTGACACTTGTCATCGCAGAAAAACAACTTACCACCCTCAGACGAATGGCCTTACTGAGCGACTCAATAAGACCATCGCCGATACGCTTTCTATGTACGTCGACGAAGACCATAAGAACTGGGACCAGATACTACCGTATGTAACATTTGCGTATAACACCGCCGTCCAGGAAGCGACCCGCTTCACACCGTTTCGTTTCATGTACGCTCGCGAAGCTGTCACCATGCTGGATGCGATCCTACTGCCAGATGTGGCCCACCCATCGATTGCCGGTGTTGACCAATTTGTGGAGCATGCCGAGGCCGCTCGCCAGCTGGCTAGATTGAGAGTCCGGACACAGAAAGTTAAAAATGCTCGACGTTATTACCTTCGTCGCAGGGAGGTAATTTACAACCCTGATGATCAGGTTTGGGTGTGGATACCTGTTCGCCAGCGGGGTCGTTCCGAGAAGCTTCTGCGCCGCTACTTCGGCCCGTACGAAGTACAACGCAAACTCAACGCAAACGAAGTGATTCCGCAAGGAGCGGTTCGCTCATCCCGACGGCAAGCGCAATCAGAAGTCGTACATGTCGCCAGGATGAAGGCCTTCTACTCCCGCTAGGTCAAGCTACATGTGTTTTTTTTTACTTCCTTTTACTGCTTTATGTGAATGTGGCATCCTCGCCGACTAAGGTTATCCTCGATCTCGCCACTCGGCATCGGGATGATGCCTTTTCAACCGGGAGGGGCAATGCCGCAATGTTATCTTACCGCCATGTGGCGAGCTCGGGAGACTGGCACGCGCTCGTCTTCTTCGCTCTCGGTGCTCGCCCGCCACTTGGTCCCATGCCTTCTTTTGCCGGTGCCTTTGAGTAGGTGAAAGTAAATCAGCCTACTCAATTTTACTAGCTTATGTGACAATATCATGCTCAAGACTCTGTGATATAGACATGTCTTCGCTTTAATGAAGATATACAATGTTGATTGAGTTGTCTAGGCTAAGCATGTTCAGCTCCGTATCCAAAGATTCTTTCCTTGGAAGGTTCAATTCTCATCTCACCATTTATTCCATAGATGATACCTAGGTTGGCAGGTTATGCAATGCTAGGTGTAGTTGTGACGTCACACAACCTGCCGATCAATCAGTGCTCGTCCATGGCACCTGCCAACTACTACCTGTCTGCAGGCTTCCTGTTGGGCAGACACCAAGTCAAGCGAAAAGTCTAGATAAAAATGAGACGAAGGTAGTCATGCCACGTGATCTTTGATCCAATTTTTTTAAGTATGCAGCATAAAATGCACCAAGTTTAGACCCTTTGTTTAGAATCTAAGCAATGGCTGTGGTGCAACCTACTAAATAAATGATTAAATCCTCATTTCGTATGCACAGAATTCGCCCTAGGTAGAACATGTTAGGGTAATCGAGCCAACAACTGAGCAGGCACAGTAGATATTGAAGCCGTTTTTTCTTGCCTGTACCTCGAAAATGAGTCGGATACATTTCCATTGCATATTTCCAGGCTTTTATCCGCGCATATGCGTTTTTATCAAACGTCGCACAAGAGAACAGATGATTTGGGAACATACTGAAATAATCTGATGGTGACAAAATGCAGAAAGGTTCGATGCAGTGACCCTAGAACGGTAAGGTCTCTAATTAATCTGGACTTGAAGAAGGAATCGGACAGACTAGTAAGAAAGAAACCGATCAATGATTTAGCGATCCGGGGCAATGTAGAAAATTTAGGCTCTTGCAGCAGAATAGGCATACAGTGCTAACGGTGGAAGAAGACCTTAGCTTAGATGACATGAAGAATAACCTCAGAGGTATTACTGACTGCGGGGTATCAATAGGTGGTAGAATTGTTCGAGACGATACTGGTAAACTAAGGAGACAAAAGATTTGATTAAGAAACGGCAAAGTATGAAAGCCTCCTACCCATCAGACCGAATACAACTCCCGAGATATCACAGCTAATCATAAGCGCAAGGTGGCCCATGAGGAAATATAAAATGGGGAAAATTAACCATGCTCTAAAGAACGGTAGTAGCCTGAAAGCAGCAAAGGAAATTAGGCAGAGGCAAAAATCAGATGTATGCACTTATGGACAAGGCGGGCAACGTCACTACTAACATGGACAAGATAATCAAGCTAACCGACGAGCTCTATACGGACCTCTACAGTAGCCAAAGCAGTTAGGACAAAAACAAAATTGGCTGTACTGAAGAGCAATCAGAATTTCCGTTAGTACCGAAGGACGGGTTTAAGAAATCCTTAGAAGCTGTGAAAAGGGGGAAAGCAGCTGGGGAGGATCAGGTACCTACTTATTTGTTTGAAGGACTGATGAGATATTGCGCTAAAAAATTGGCCACCCTGTATACACATTGCCTGATAACGACAAAAGTACCGGAATCACGGAAGAACACTAAAATTCTCTTCATTCATAAGAGGAAAATAAAGGCTTGAAAAAGTACAGATAAATCAGCATATCATCCGTTGCATACAAGGCATTTGCTATAATATTCGCTAATAGAGTCAGGAGAACCTTAAAGTTTATTCAACCAAAGGATCAAGCAAGATTTTGAAAAGGATTCTCTGCCATCGCTCACATCCACACTATCAACCAGGCAATAGAAACGTTCTCGGATTATAACCAGCCCCTATACATTGCATTCATTGGCTACGAGAAAGCATTTGACTCGTTCGAAACCTCAGTAGTCATGCAGACATTGCGAGATCAGGGTGTAGGTGAGCCATATGTGAAAGTACTGGAAGATATCTATAGTGACTGCACAAAATACCATAGTTCTGTGTAAAGAAAGTGATAACATTGCGATTAAGAAAACGTTAGGTAAGGTGACATGATTGCCCCAGTACTCTTTACAGCTTGCTAAGAGGGTGTATTCAAAGACATGAAATGGGAGCAGTTAGGCATGAGAGACGACGAATAATATTGTTGCGAAGATCGGCAGTGGTGCAAAAGGAGCCCCCTCACTAGGCCAGCCATTAAATCATCGTTAACCCTGTTGCTATGTTGTGCCGTCTCCTTTCTTGTCGCCACGTAACATTTTCGTTGGAGGTGCGGAGTACATCATCCTCATTCTCACCTTCGAGCTTCGACGCCATCCATACGTCGGGACCATTGGCCGAGAGCCCGTGAATATTGCAGCTCAGCTTCGACCCAGCCCTTCCTGCCCAGACCCGATCAGCCGCAATTACCGCTGCCCTTCCCCAGCCTGGATCTGAAGACAGCGAGGACAGACGGGGACAACACCAGACCAAAAGGCCGAACGAACTGAAGGACACAAACACGCAACCCCCACCCAAGCCGTCCGACGTGACCTCGAGCCATCGGTCTCATAGATACTTTGGCGGCGGATGGCTGAAGAGCTCCAGGGCAGGCGGCTCACTCAAGCATCATCGTTGTCATCGTCATCGTGTGGCAAGCACGTCATTCTCTTCTATCGTTTCTTGAACATCCTCACAACACTTCACCACCGACTTCAATGAACCGATCGGGACGATCGCTCTGTGGCGCCGGGAAGTGTTGCTAAGATCGGCAGTGGCGCGAGAGGAGCCCTCGCTCTAGGCCACCGATTAAATCATTGTTCACACTGTATCCTTGATGTGCCGTCGTCTTACTTGTCGCCACGTAACAATATCAAAGTAATCAGCGATTAGCTGACGACATTGCGTAGGCCTCACGCTGAAGAAAACAAAGTTCCAGTTTGTTTATCACAAGGAAGGCAGTTGTGGTAAACAAACTGGAACTTTGCTGTCTTCAGGGTGAGGCCTACGCTTCCTATAGCTTCTAGATTTCAGGCGGAGAAGATGATCGGGGAATGTGCTTGAGAAGATTACAACATCGTCAAGGTAGACCAGACATGTTTGCCACTTGTGTCCGGCCAAGACGGTGTCCATAACGCGATGAAAGGCTGCTGGCGTAATATAGCGGCCGAGCAGCATCAGCTCAAACTCGTACAGGCCATCCAGGGTGCCAAAAGCACTGTTCTCCCGGTCGCGCTCATCAACTTCGGGCTGACATTAACCTTTTTTCAGTTCAGTTCAGTCGTTCAGTCGTGTCCGACCTTTCTTGACCCTATGGACCATGTCACGGCACGCTTTCCGGTCTCTCACTATCTTCCTAATCATATGAAAAGGAGCACGTCTTAGATAAACGAGTGCGTCATCAATGCGAGTGTGGGAATAAACATTCCTCTTGGTGTCGTTATAGATGCCGCAATAGTCAACACAGAACCGAAGAGGGCCATCCTTTTCCTTCACCAGTGCTACTGGAGGTGCCCATGGTCTGTGCGAGCGTTGGAATATATCGTCGGCAAGCATTTCGCGCACTTGATTCTGAATGACTTCATATTCTTTAGAACCCGGTAAAGCGACAGGCGAAAAGGGTGTGCCGCGTCATCGGTAACGATTCTATGTTAGAGCGCCCGCCTCGGCTGCGGGAGGTGGTTAGTTCGAAACCCACCGCCGGACACCCACCGGTAAAAATGGGTACAAGCGTCCCCCGGCCTGACACTCGGCTTTTCTAGGGGTGTGCGCTTGGGAGAAGCTCCGCGAACCCTGCTGTGCGCCCCTCCTCCGCGGTGGGCCCAAACCCAGTTTCGAACCTCGCAGCCTGCAACGGTGATTCAGTTTGTCTTGCAAAGTTACTTTCTAATTGAGCCTCACCTGCAGTGCTCCCTTTGAGCCTCAGCTCGAGCAGTCTAAAAAAGGAAGGGCCACATAATGGGCTTTTGCGCGCGAGGCAGACTTATTGTGTCCGATGGCAGAACGAATCACTGCCACATCGGCGCAACTATTTGGGCCGTGACACCTTTTACCAAGCATTTCACCCCAGAAGAGCCGAGCGCCAGGCCAGGGGAAAGCTTGTAGCCATTGAAAAATCGGCGGGTAACCGGCGGCACCAGGGATCAAACCCGGTACCTGCCGAATGCGAGGCGGATGCTCTACCACAATGCCACCGCTTTTTTTCTTTATTGCATGAATTGGTACAAATACATCAGTAAAAGATCGTGGTTGCCATGCCCCTTGGCTGACAACCGTGTCTAATGGACTTTCATTACCACAAGTTCGCCCATCAGACTCAAGACCTCCTCCGCAGCGTCTTGCTGCTTCAAAATTTCTTTTAGTTTATACACTTGTTCAACAAAATAATCACATACAAATCGTGCATCGACATCACAGTGTCTATAAGCCATCCTACTCCGCCAAATACTGTGAAGGCCCTATAGCATGATGAGGTCATACTGAAAATCATCATTAACAGTTGTCAGGTACCGAATTCCACGTGGCGTCAATGGCAGGTCTTTTTTAAGTGTCCTTTGTAGCACATGCCCGTAAAACGCCGCATCCCAACAATCCAGGAACACGTGCTGAACTGTTTCAGGTTTCCTACAGGGTCTTGAATATTTGGCGGCTAGGATTAAAAAAATTCCTATGCAAAACCTACTGCCCCATTTGAGCTGAAATAACGTTCACAATGTAGCAAAATATAGTCTACGTTATCTGATAAGTTATTCAACATCGGTGCTTGCCTAGATTTTTCGAAATCGAGAAAAAACTGCTCTCGGTGGCGTGCACAATTTTCGCAGAAGAGAGTCGAAAAGGTATTTTGACACGGTGCGTCATCTGTCGGGCAGCGAGGCAAGCGCGCTAACGGCCGGGATGGAGCTTGCCTCACTGCTCGACAGATGACGTACCATGTCAAAGCAGCGTTTCGACTCTCTTCTGCGAAAATTGTGCACGCCGCCGAGAGCATTTTTTCCTCGATTTCGGAAAATCTAGGCAAGTACCGATGATGAATCATTTTTCAGATAACGTAGACGATATATTTCTACTTTGTGAACGTTATTTCAGCTCGAATGGGGTAGTAGATTTTGCATAGGAAGTTTTCAAATCCCAGCCCCCAAATATTCATGACCCTATACATAGTAGACAGTTTGAGCCCCAAGGTACAAAGAGGCCCTTTTCTTCCATCCATGTTTTGACTGGGAGGGCTCCTGTGCTCAAGCGAGTTAAAAACATGACTCTTGCACCGGGCGTAAAAACAATGCCACCGCTTCGGTCTGGCGAACTCCGGATGACCTGGAGAAACAGTATTGGAATTCCGCAAGCTGTGCTATTTATTTGGCCCTCGCGCTCACAGAGAGATTTGGCGCAATGCTTACACCCAAAGGTGTACTATTCTGCTGCGAAGAGAAGGGAGAGAAAGCACTCTCGGACAGAGCAACAACTTGAAAAGGGCAGTAATGCTCTCGATGGTACCAAGAGCCATGCATTTGGTAAGGGAGTGCAGAGTGCTGCGAAAGGGGGTGACAAGGACGTGTTCGCAGCCAGTATCCAGCTGCGCGAGACCTCGAGAAACGCCAAGGTTCCGTTCAAGAAGCAGCTGAGCATTTCCTTCCAGTAGAACTTCGCCAGAAGCAAACTGGTCGGACGTGACAGGGCGAAACACGGTAAAGTCACGTGCTCTGCAAGGACGCATGCCATGTAAACTTGGGGCTTTATTCGCGCCAAAGTATATCGAGGTCGACGAAGCGTGAGGCGGAAGTCGGCAAAGTCGATTACAGAGCTACAATCGCTCAAAAAACCCATGACAAGAATGTCTCTAACAATTCGGCAGTACAACGAAGCTGACAGGGAACGTGAGGCCGTTAATTCCAATACGAGCAGTGCATCTGCCAATTGGTTTTACGAGGTGTCTTTCAGCTGTTCTGATATCGGAGACATCCCACTGCATCGTTACCTTGCAAAGTCGACAGCATAGCTCTCCACTCATAACAGATTAGTCTCCACCTGTGCCAACGAGTGGGGTCGTGTCGTATCCATCGATCACAACATCAGGATTATTGTACACCATGCCGGGAAGGTCGTCGGAAGCTCCATCGGTAAGTTCATCATAAAGATCATCGGGAAGGTCGTGGGTTCGCGCGGGGTTGCTGGGCGATGCACGCTTTCCTACCGATTGCCATAAAGGGGAGAATCGTACTGCAGGGTGGTGGCGAGCGAATGTCACAACGGTACGGTCGGTCTGGCGGTGCGCAGATATTCAAGCGATGTCACGGGCTGCTCGCCAAACTCCGGGCAGAGAGTATTCCGCTTGAAGCCGCGAAGACCCAGCTTGTGATAAGGGTAGCGAGGGTAGAGTTGGCCTGTTTCTCTATAGTGGAAGCATAGCGTGCATTGGTGGTTGTCCTCCATATGTCGGCCTTGCTCATCCAGCACTACTGCGGACTACGATCATACGCAGGGGTACGGGGTTGTGCAGGCAAGTATTCACGACAAAGAGTAGGCCTGGTTGCTTAGGCGGCGAGTGACAAACGACGGACGCGTATGTCTCGAGGGACTGTGTAGGTGAAGAAGCAACCGAGCACTGTGGGTAAAGGGCACGTTGTACTTCTTTGCGGAAAGCATCCGTGAAGGCGCAAGATGCCGTACCACCAGGAGACGGAAGCAGCTGCCGTATCGCATCTCAGACAACTTCTCGGATGATCTCGGGCAGAATCTAGGTGTCGAAAGCATCTACAGGAAAGCGAGCATCTGAAAGGATCAAAATTATGGGACATCCAGCAAGGCCGGTGCCTCCATTGAAGCGACGAAAATGGTCCACTCACGTAAACAAGGCTCGCTTGATGTTCATCGCCCCTGTTACAAATTGTTCCACTGTTGTCAGCGAATCTCCAATACGCCTGGCTAAAATGTCACACTTGTGGGATCTTGGCTTTCCGCGGCTGCTGGTAGCGGTGTTAAGAACTCTGAATAATTTAAGGGGGGTGGGGTACAAGAACACAGATCATGCCGGCCTAAACCTCGTGGCGCTACTCAGTATCCTGGAGGATGGGGAGATGGGAAGGTGAGGAGGGGTGGGGAGGTAATAATTATGGCCAGCACCAAGCAAATCGCTCGGAGAACACCGACAGGAAGGGGAGTCCGGTATGGTGGCACTGGTGCAGCAGCGCTCCTGGGTAGATCCAGGCGAAGCCTGGTACTGCGCCTCTGCGAGGCAAAGCGAGGACGGATGTCAGCAGGACGCCACGACGGTTAAGAGTACTGCTGGCTTCGCTTAGACAGTGCAGTGAGGCGGGAAACGTCTGTGGACGTACCTTAGACACGGTTTCCGCGCTATTCATATTCAACATAATTCCTTGCACACAAAACTGCCAATATGACCACGTATTTCCGCTTGCGGCCGGTGCAGGCGGAGACCAGGGCTAAATCGCGAGGGTCTAGAAAAAGAAAATGCTAGCAATGTGCTTAATTCTTGCTTATCATTTCACCGCGTTGTTGGTCACAAAAGCGTCGCTCATGGAAGGTGTGCAGTGAACTCCTCCAACATTTTTGCTTGGCGTAGTTGGGAAAAATGACGATCGAAGAGGTTTGGCCATATGCAGAGAACATCACTGGAATAAAGTCCATCAGCGCAAGGTTCTACCGTATGGGGTTTAATAAAACCCAGTTTTCAACGTGCGTTTGCCGCTCATTGCGAGCTTTAAAACAACCAGCACATTATGGCAAATGGTTTTGACATGAAAAGCCCCTCTATTGGGTAGACAGGAAAAAAGCAGCACAAGAAGACTGAACTGTGCTGCATCGCTTTTGAGCGTCAATTGTGCGTTACTCTGTTTGGCACAGCCTGATCGGTTAGGGAAAGAGCTTTAAATATGCGACAGATATAACCAGTGGTTGCACCCTTACCAGCCCAATTCATCAGCAATATCACATTCAAGCGAGGTGAAGCAAGCTTTCAGGGATCAAATTCGATGTCTTGTGGAAGGCCAGGTAAATGCGGTAAGGTCGAGACGGCAAGGCAAGGGATGCCGTGCCTGGCGTTTATTCTGATGGACAACCGAGGCGCGTGCCACCGGTGGTGCCGCAGGATGATGACGATGGTATGCATACGTGAAAGAAGAAGGTCCTTGGAAGGCTCACACAATTTCCCCAGGGGGTCGGAAGAGGCCAGCCTGGCCGCTTCTAAGGAACTGCTGCATCGCGGCGCACAAAGGGCTTCAAACGAGACACATGAACTATTTCAGTATCACGGTGATGTCGATCGGCTGGGGAATGAATAGGTGTCACTTGGTAGTTCACTGGGGAAGTTTGGGGGAGGACCATGTATGGATCAAGGTAGCGGTGGTGAAATTTATCACTAAGGCCAGGGGTGTGGAGAGGTCCGTTAAGTAGTACTTCGTCACCAGGACGGAGAGAGACCTCATGATGAGTAGGATTGTAGCGACTCTTGCGATCTTCCTGGCAGGCTTCTGTGCTGAGGCGAGCAAGGTGACGGAATCTGGCCACACGGGATACGAACTGGGCAGGTAATGATGTGGAGGAACAGTCAGACGTAGAGAAGAATGAACTGTTCAGCATTCTGGTGGGAAGGCGGCCATAAACGAGGAAAAATGGAGAGTAACCGGTAGTCCACTGTACTGCTGTATTATAGGCGAATGTGACGAATGGTAAAATAGTGTCCCAATTTCGATTATCCGGTGTCACGTACATGGAGATCAAATCCGATAAAGTGCGATGAAATCTTTCAGTCAGACTATTAGTTTGAGGACGGTAGCTTGAAGTGGTCTTGTGAACGGTGCATGATGCGTGGAGAACTTCGGCTACGATTCTCAATAAGAAAGTCGTCCCACGGTCACTTAGGAGCACCCGAGGAGCGCCATGCCACAATACAATATATTGCAAAACCAAATTTGCAACTTCTTGAGCCGAGCCAGTGGGCACGGGTGCTGTCTCCGCGTAGCGCGTAAGTTGATCTATAGCCGTGATGATCCAATGGTTGTCCCATTAAGAAAGAGGCAGGGGACAATATACGTTGACGCCAACTACTTCGAATAGTTTGCCGGGACAGGGAAGGGGTTATAGGAGACCAGCTGGTGGAGACGTCGGCCGTTTGCGACGTTGGCACAGGGGGCAGGAAGCGACGTATCTAGCTACACTGGAGGACAGGCCAGGCCAGAAGAACTGTCTTTTCACGTGGTCGTAGGTTTTGTGAAAACCTAGGTGACCTGCCGTAGCGTCATCATGTAGAGTCGCTAGGATACTTGTGCGAAGCACACGCGGAACGACTGGGATCCAGTCGGCTCCCTCAGGGCAATACATGTAGCGGAGTAGGATGCCATCTTCGAGCCTGAAGTTGCGTAACTGTCGGCGGAGCCAAGCATTGGGTGCGGTAAAGCGCCATTAAGGCGGTCGATAATGAGACGGCAGTAGGCGTCGGCTAGTTGCGGCGAGCGGAGAGCGTGTTGTCAGAGGCGTCAAGCGAAACTGCTGTGATATGCGCTGGAGGCAGATAGAATTTGCTCTGGTCATAGGAGGAAATGCACTGCGATGAAAAACGGCAGGTTAATGTCGAAAGTGGGCAGCGAGAAAGCGCGTCGGCATCTTGGTGGTGGCTACCCGATTTATAAACAACGTCGAACTGGTACTCTTGTAGACGTAGAATCCAAGTCGGGCCTGTCTAATTTTTCAGGGAAGACAACCAGCAAAGAGCATGGTGATCGGTCACAATTGTGAAGTGGCGACCATATAGATAAGGACGAAATTTCTGAACCGCCAAGACAACGGCAATATATTCCTGCTCGGTAATGGTACAATTTTGCTCAGCTGGAGTCATTGTCCGGCTGGCGAAGGCAACCACTTCCTCACGGGACGTTGCGTCGCGCAGTAGAAGTACAGCCCCGTGACCACTGGCATCAGTTTGCAGGACGGTTGGAGCGGTGCCGCTTAAGTGGGAAAGAACAGAATCCGATGTCAGGGCGTGCTTGAGGTTCTTGAATGCAGTTTCGCACTGTGCAGTCCACACGAAATTGCTGCACGCTTCAAAGGAGTATAGACAGGTACATTTTCTGTTCCAGTATTTCTGCTTTAATCGATTCACTGTGGTCCAAAAGAGAGGGACTGCGACCCAAAATGTCCCAGCACAGATCAAGTAATTTATTATTAGTGCATTTATCAGGGCCAGTTTCGGTTTCGATCTCTCCGGAAACAAGCGCGCGATGACGTCAAAGAAACGAGAACGCCACACGAGCGCCCCCTACTGGCAACGTTGGTGATCACGTCAACACAAAATCTAATGACACCTTCGGGTCGCGTTTTTCGTCTGCTTGCTATAGCACCCAATAGCATGGATGTTACTAACATTGCTGGGCACATTAATCCCAACCCGCTTGCCTGCGACTCAAGCGACGAAGCAGGAATCAGCAGCAACCACGAAAGCTTGGTGGGTTGACGCGAAGCAAATGTCCACTGGTAGGAATGTTGAACAAAGGAACCGTGAAGATGCTTCTTTATCAGTCCTGTTGGCCAACGCTGTAAGCCAAGCTGTTCTAAAAAAATGTGTTAGTAATGACGCGATCAGCCACAGTAACCCGTAAGCTCTCCCGATGGCTCCCGTGCTCACGCCTGTTCAAAGCGCTGATTGATCCCCACGCGGCAGGCCTCCGTGCCGCCGTCCAAGCATGTGGCGCCATCTGACGGAGTCAAAGCAATCTCGGTGCGTAAAGCCGTGGCCGCCGCGATCAGCTCCCAAGTCATAGCTGCCTCATAGCATCCGCTATCGGTAATCAAGCTATCGCAGATCGCTGTTCATTCGCTTACATAACTATTTGTGGAAAGGACTATCAGTCACGATTAAATTGCGAGGATTATTCGGCCATACGGAGATCCTGGTAGAAATAATTACAGTGATACACGCGAACGTTTTTTTTCCTACAACTGCTGCCCGGTGCGACGCACCGAGCCCGGCCATGTGCCGTCACTGCTCTTTGCTTTGACGACCCCACGTCACAGTTTTGATTACGTCATGTTGTTTACCTATGTACACGTTTTCGTCACAGAGATGTCGATGCCAGTGGGTTTTGAAAAACGAAGTATGCCTGGCTTGTTTTTAAAATCAAATGAAAATATCTTCGCAGAAACGTGCGAGATTGGTATTGCTTGGGGAGCATCTGTATAACTAGAATAGCAATCGTATTCCTTCCGACGCTTCCAAAAATGGTGTCTATACTCCTTTAAGGAGTTCATGAAAGGGAGCAGCAATGGTTGTAAAATGTCTAATACAACGGTGGAAATAGGATGCCAGGCCGAGAAAACTGCGCAAATCTGCAGTCCGTTGAGGAAGAGCAAAATTCAGGGCGGCAATGATTTTTTCAGGGTCTGGACGAATGCCATCATGACTAACTAGATGTCCCAATATTTTAACGTTATTCAGTGCAAAATGGCGCTCCTTGGTTTTGCGTTGAAGGCCTGCTGAAGTGAGACACGTGAGACCTTCATTCAGGCACGTAAGATGGTCTTTAAAAGTTGACCAAAAGATAACAATGTCGTCCAAGTAACATTAACAGGTTCCCCATTTTAGGCCACGAAGTAAAGTGTCGATTATTCTTTCAAATGTCGCTGGTGCATTACAAAAGCCGAAGGGCATAACATTAAATTCGTAAAGTCCATCGGGAGCTGCGAAAGCGGTTTTTTGTTTGTCGCCCTCGTGCATAGGTATTTGCCAATAACCTGAGCGGTGGTCCAAGGTCGAGAAATTTTCAGCGCCTTGGAGAGAGTCAAGGACGCCATCAATTCGAGGCATCGGGTATACACCTTTGTGGGTAATTTTGTTGAGTGCACGGTAGTCAGCCCAAAAACGTAACGACCCATCCTTTTTTTTAACTAATACTACTGGAGAGGACCATGGGCTTGTTAAGGGACGAATATTGTTGCGACGGAGCATGTCATTTACGTTTTCTTCAATAACCTTTCTTTCAGAGAGGGAAACCAGATGAGGCCATCGGAAAACGATAGAGTTACCTTCAGTAAAGATGCGGTGGTGTGCAGCAGTAGTCCGTCCCAGTGGTGGGGAAGTGGTATCAACAGTAACGCGGTGGTGTCGAAGCAATTTCAGCAGTTCTTGGCGTTGGTTAGGCGTGAGGTTCGGATTAACAATCTGAGAGGACAGGAAGAGAGACGTCTGTCGAAACAGCTCTTGAGGCAGAGAGGCGGTGAGCACCAGCAAGGACCAAGGTTGAACATTTACCATGCAAGGCAGAAAAGTTCCTTTTGGGAGCACGAGGGGTTCACGTGAAGTGTTAGTGGCCGCTACTGCCGCTGAGCCGTTGCGAAACCGGACTAGACTTGACGGGAAAGGAAGGCGATGCCGCTTGCAAGATGACGATGGTTTGTACACGTGAAAGAAGATCCTTGGAAAGGGCACAGTATATTCGATTGCATACCCTCATTATTCGAGAATATTTCTCACCGCACTTGGCAAATAATATATAAAGATTGTCGCAGTCTCTTGATGTCCACATAGTGCTTCTTGGTATGAAATTGCCAAAACCTGCCGCAGTTCAACCACTGCGGCCACATCGCCAATGCGAAGCGCCCCTCATTGATACACTCCATCCTCGGCGCCCCTCATTGATACACTCGGCGCATGCAGAGCGCAAACTATTATAGTGTAGCCTGTATTTTTCTTTCCGCCTACAGAGGCACTAGTTTCTTCCCTCTTCCATAATATTTACCTATCATGGCAGAGACGATTTTAATCTTATCAACCAAGGTAGCGCCTCCAAATTACCTCCAACTTACTTCTAAGCGCGCTCGTGAAAAAGAGCCCAAAGAAAGTGAAGAAAAACAATGGGGGGAAGGAAGAGCTGTCAGCTCCATCTTTGGGAGAGTGTGGCGTGGCGTCGTCACTCGCTCCCATATGCTGATCCTCGTTCGCGTACGTGCACACTGTACATGCTTAATCGCTAGTTCCTTATTTGTGTCTCCATTTTCTGACACAGGCATTATCATAGCAGGCTTAAAATACTACATTATGTGAAAGACCACCCGACACAGTACAAATATTTGTTTTAACCCAGTCCTACTTAAATGCATACATAGCATATAGGGGTCGGTTTTATGACTCGGCAGTCAAGGGTCAAGCGAATGAAAGGCTTCGATTGATTCCGAAATCTTCCGATCTCAAAGCCGCTAGATTTTGTGACTCCTGCCAACTCGGCTACATTGTGCGGTGTTGTGACATCGCAGAAACCGTCGACCAATCACTGCGCGGCTGTGTCACTTACAACGGCAACCTGAAGCGTGCTCGTTAATTTGTGCTCACAATGACGACACCGGATTTTTTAAAAAAGTTTTTTATGTCCTCGCTCCAGAGTTAGTCCCTTGTGTCGCTCGATCGCAGTTACTCCGCTCCACAAGATGCAGGAGGCAAGAAACGCAGGTCATATTTAATCTTCCTTCGCTTGAGAGAGATGGCCATGCTATATTCCATCGCAAACATAGCTTCCGGTCAACTACTCTACTTCACCGAAGAGGGATGAAGAGCATGGCCACATTTTTCAATCTTCCGTAGCCTTAGATCTGTCATAGTTCAGAATTGTTTTCTTATTCTTGGAAGTACGCCGCATATTCATGGCAGCACTATTCCTTAAGGAATTGTATGGCTGCTACAGCAGCAACGTATTAAGGAACCACGCCAACCGAAGCAGGTCAGCCTGATGGAGGCGCCCATGGCTTCACGGGCTTTGTAGGGGCCGAATTGATTGCCAGTCTGGTCCACTAACATTGTTCAGCGGGGACAACTCAACCATCTTATGTTGTGCCCAAGTAGTGGCTGATATGACCAACGTGGACAATGGGAACAATGTGTGGGACACCGATGATAGTTGCGCTAAGACGAATTGATTTAGGAGAAAAACGCCATCATGTCCTTCCCTGCTCTTAAAACACTGGAATGATCAGCTCTGATTCGGTGTGGATTTGCCCTTTATTTATTTATTTATTACAAATACCTACAGCGCCCATTGGGCATTATCCTAGGGGGTTAGTTGCAAATATAAACAAATAAGTAGAAAAGCAGAAGCAAAAGCATACAATCATTTCAAAAAAACTTTTTTAAAAGAATAAAAGCACATTCAATGCCAAGTGTAAAAGACACACCCAACAAACATTTGTGACACAGCTTTACAATAAAGTACACTGCCTGTAATTTAAAGCAGATTCATATAATGTACTCGATGGCAGGTGGAAAATTGGGTGCAGATACGACCTCATCCGGGAGTAAATTCCAATCTAAAATTAAGCGCGGAAAGAATGAAAACCTAAACCCATTTATGAGACTTTGATATGGCCTGATATTTTTTAATTATCTCGTCTCTTAAACTGATAATGACATTGTTTTAATTATGTGTTCCTATCAATTGCTATGTCACCATGGTTAATATTGTTCAAAAGCTTTAACCGGAAGATTTTCCTGCGAGCAGAGAGCAGATTTTAACCTACTCTTTCCCTGATTTGAGAACCTCTAATTTTGTAGTCGTAGATACCGTGACAAATCTTGCAGCCCTTTTTCGAACATGCTCTAACTTATCTTTAAGAGCTTTTGTGAACGGGTCCCAAGCTACACATGCGTATTCGAACACTGGCCTGGTATTAGAGAGGTACATTGTTTCCTTCAGGGCTTTTGGCGAACACTTGAAATTTCTTTGAAAAAGATGTAAAAGGCGTCATGCTTTAGCGCATGTAGTTTGAACGTGGTTTGTCCTGTCCAATGTCGCCGTTAATGTAAAGCCAAGATATTTGACATCGTCGAGACATTGGACTAAAGCATTATTACTAAAGTACCACTGTCAGCAAGGTTCCCTCCATTTGGACATTTCAACAGAACACCAACTTGACGTTTTTCTGCTGCGCTGTTAAAATATATATTCGAAGATATTTGCACACTCTCCAGACACGCATGCACTGCAGTTGTCGAAACAGGTCTCTTTGCTCGCATCATTTTAAAGTTTGATACAAAGATATTTATACTGAATAAATAAAAAAGGTGCGTAAGTGTGTTCATAGGAAATGTTGCCGCAAACCACTCAAACCTTTTATTTGTTCTTTTTCGACATACACCGGTATGCGGTCTTATCACTGTGATTCCAGCGCGCAGATAGATTCTCTATTCTTTGTTTTCTTATGCTCGTCCCAAGGCGCCGCTTTATCAGTTTCTTGTCGCGCTAGATGCGCCGAGATGTTTCTCAAAGATTCCGGCCACTCGCGTGTGTTTCTGCAAGGTTCGAGGTTATGCCAGTCACCGTCTGTGGCTTTATCTAGATGTTTGCTCACCGCCTTTAAATTCAGCATTGACGTCTGCAACGGGAATTATTATTCGATGACCAGGAGCAAGTCTGTTTTTATCGCCGCCGCAGAGTTCAGTTACTTAGAGGGCGCAAGTCAGCCCAGTCAAAAGTTTATTCGAGTGAAGATAAAGCCTCCTCATTTGTTGACGACATTATCACCACTACGTGACACCTAGTAGAGGTGCTGATTTCCATCAACGTGGAATATCCTCGAATATTCCGGACGAACAGAAACCACCCCTGGTCTTCGTACAGCAAGGGGAGTGCCCAATGTTTCAAGAACTGCCCACT
The DNA here is from genome assembly GCF_055883805.1 of Amblyomma maculatum. Classification (NCBI taxonomy): domain Eukaryota; kingdom Metazoa; phylum Arthropoda; class Arachnida; order Ixodida; family Ixodidae; genus Amblyomma; species Amblyomma maculatum. Next base: position 37,189,094 of record NW_028146738.1, read on the forward strand.
GAAGATGCACAAGACTGGATAGATCTCTTCGACGGTGTGTCACGGTTCAATGGCTAGAACGACGCTGCAAAACTAAGGCAAGGGATCTGCCAGAGTTTGGTTTGAAATTCAAGACACCGCTTTGAATGATTGGGAGACATGCAAGACTAAGTTTTTGACGACCTTTGCAAGTGGCATTCGCAAGGAACGAGCCCAAGCACTACTTCATTAAAGACTTCATCTCTCAAACGAGTCTTTCCTGACTTATGTTGAGATGAAGCGCCTCTTTCCCTGTGCGGACCTCAACATGACCGATGGGGACAAGGGGAGATTTTGGATGCTGGCGTTAGAGCCGCTTTTGGAGCACTTGTGAGGAATCCACCAAAGACCGTGGCCAATTCTGAAAGGGAAGCGTTCACAATAGAGAGGAGGATAGATGCCCGAATGCGCCACCATAATCAACCACTAATACCGGCCTGCGAAAGCTAGTATAGCAGCGCCAAGTGAGCGGAGAGAGCCTTCGGGACCTTATACGCGAAGTCCATGCATAGTTTTGCCAGTTGATACCACCACCTCTACAGGCCCAAGTAGTGACTCTTACGGACACCGTCCTCGAGGAGGTACAGCATGCGCTTTGGTAGAGCGCCAACCCAGATGGGCGCTCCTGAGCAGCCACCAGCCATGAACTACTCTGGCGCGCTACGTAGCTTGCTTCCAGGACTTGCGACGCCAAACCCCCGTGGGGTCCATCCTGTTTCTTTCCAAGCGCCGCCTCTTGGTCACCGCACGCCAAGCGTACGACCAACGCCAAAACTTGGCGGTGGAGGGCGCGTGAGGGCGAGAGGAGTACGGGCTCTGGACTCATGCAACAGCCAATACGGGTAAAATATATTTTCTTCCATATTCTTTCTGCGAGCGTTGGCGTGAGGACGCAGTAAATGGTTGTGTAGGAATCTTTATCGAGCCCATATTACGCAGGGTGTTCACACATTGCCGGCTGAGACCACGTGCCCATTTATTGGTACTCGATGTTGTAAGCTGCGATGCCGAGCATCGTGTCTGCGCAGCCTTGTGTACAGTAAAATACCTTTTCCGATAAGACAAGATAAGACAAGACAAAATACCGATAAGACAAGAAAGGGTAATGAAGGCTGGCCTCACATATTCCAGAGAGTGGCTGGTGATGCTTTTAAATTTACACCATATTTCATGTGCTGTTATCAGAATAAAGTGATGTAATACTCCCTCCGCATTTAACGTAATGAGTAGTAGCAATATACACCACAATTTTTTAGTGTTAAACTATAGGCTCCTTTTTACTCGGCACTTCTTAGTTTCTGTCTCTGAAAATTTTTTTTTCAGTTCTGCAATGTCAGTAAATCTTCCGTAGATCTACTGCTACTGGCGCAATTGTTTTCTCTCAGTACCGCTCCCGGCATACCTTATCTTCCAACGTTACTATTATTACTTCCCAACGTTACGTCAGTTAAACTGGAGCCTAGACTATGTGGGGGTTTCACACGGGTGACCCAGTAAAGGGTGCGCATAAAACATGTGGTGTCTAGACGAGTGTAAATAAATAGTTTTCTCGCGTCCGAAAAATGGCGGCTGTAAAATCAGCGGCTGATATAACAGTAGTGACGAGGAAACAGATCACAGTCCAGCGTTAAAGGTATACTGAATAGAAAATTGCCGCCGAGAGTTTCAACAGAAATTATAGCCATCGCATTGGCAGTGAGCAAAACAAGCCACTTTATGAACACAAAGGAGCGGAAAGTCAGTATTTTGATCAATATTTCTCAAATCGCCGTACCTAGCGGGCTCCTTTGAAAGCTCTGGCAAAACCGGATAACACATCACATTTACCTGCCTCCCTCATGTTTGCCTAGCCAACCCCATCGCTAGAGGTCGCACCTGCTCATTTTCCTTTCCCCCGTGGCACTCACAAAGTGCACGGACGGACGGTTTTTTTTGCTGCTCGTGCTCCTGCGCACAATTCATCCTTCCCTCCCAGCACGCAAACACGCGTCCCCCTTGACCTCCCTCGCATGCAGCATTCCACACTTCTCAGCATTGTGCACAGCGCGACGGGGGGGAACCGACACTGCATGTAGCCGGTCAACCAACTTCAGGTGCGGGGGCGACGGCGGCGGGATCGCGGGGCTATGACGTTACTGAAGGTAAATGTGAGGTCACACCCGCCAGCTCAGTCGGGAGCGCGCTGCCCCTGAGCCTGCGGCCGCTCAGAAAACGTCAAAAATGCAGCCATCCGCTCAAAACTAACCCGAATTATGTGTCTTTACCAGTATAACCATGTAAGCATTCAGTTGTGAAGCTTTCTCAATATTCTTGGATATTTGTTCAGTATACCTTTAAGCGAGGACGTGCGACGTGCGCTCGGCGCGAGGGCGTGCACACTGCCAAGACTTTTGTAGCCGTGTGCTGTGTGTGAGGCAAAATCTGTGCATTGCTATCAACATTCAGAATGCATGGATGTGTGCACTCAATTAGTGCAAGGAATGAGTGCAATCTGAAAGTGCAAGACGGCAGTCTGATTTCAGACAAGAGACATTCGACATGAGAATGCTACCATAGCATGGTGATACTCTGCATGGTTGCAAGGCTCCTACATCACTCCTCATGTTTGTGTTGCGCATACTACTAATATGCTAGCTTTAGGCCTTGTGCAGGGCCTCAATCAGTGTCTGCTACAGTTTCGGCACAAAATGTTTTGCAGAAATGATGCTCTCGATGAGTTGAGCCTCAAGTGTAAAGAATGCAAGCTTCCAAAAGATATACATGTGGTCACCTGGATTGGCTTTATTGCCTGATACACCATGGTCACAAAACATCTGCTTTTGGTCCACCAGGTTCGAGCTTGGAAACAGGTTTCCTTCTTCAGCTGCTATTGGCCTGTTGGACTCGAGCTTGCATAAAGATTTTCACTGTGCGACGTCTGCAAATTGCAAAAAAGGCAGGACTATATTACAAAATTCCAAAATTCAGCTCATGTCTTTTCAAAACATTCTGAGAAAGGTGCTCTAAAATTAATTGATAACAATTCAAAATGTTTTGATTCTGAACTACAGAAATCTAAGGAACTGACACAAGCATACAGGCTGTTCAGCATTAGTTCACCACAAAATCTAACACCTTAGTCAAATAGATATTTCAATTGTCTTTGAACCATATCCTATCATTCAATGACACTTAAGCACTGCTTCATAGAAAGCTACGTTAACTACAGAGTCGCCAGAGCGGCGCAAAACTTGAGATTTAAATGGCCTCTGAGAAATAGAAGTGTGAACTTTAGGATATGGCTCAGCACGTGGGGCTAAGGGATAAAACCGAACCTGAAATGAAAGATTATGCAATCTTACATATATGATCATAGAAGGAAAACAAATTGCACACAGAACATTGCAGAAAGTATATCATTATTGCAACCTGTACAAAAACAGCTGATAACACATCTCCAAAAGTGCACGAGTATTACTTGAGCATAGCAGCGAATTATCGATTGAAATAGCGGGGGTACAAGAGCTTACAATGAGGTGATGGAATCTTTCAATAGTTATCGAGATCTCCATGTAGAAGCGGCACAAATCGCCCAAGTTTACTCAAGGCTTGGTTAGGATTCATGACAGCCACTCAGCCTTCCATCCAATAAGGTCTTCTTGAGAAATACCCTTACCACACGAGGCAGTAGAAACAGTGCATGGGTATAAGGTAAACTGATATTCAAAAACATGCCTTGACTGAAACCTTTACTCCAGGCAGCTCTCGAGGCCTTTTTTTTTCAGAAATGAAGCTCCACTTAAATTGCTCATCGAGTGCAGAACAAAACTGAGAATCTAAAAGTGGCAATGACACTACTACGGGGACACCTCTACCTCCACTTGCAAATATGGGGCATCGCAGCCTTCACACACTGTGCGGACTTCATTCTACTGCATACCAAGCCGTTCATGCAAGTGGATATAATAAGGATACATAAATCCATTCTCTGAAGCATTGGCTCTGAGAACCTACATCTGACTCAAAAATACGGAAACATTCTTTCAGGTACGACCAAGACAAGCCTCCTGAAGTTCTTGCAGCTGACGTTGAGCATAGATAACTATCGTCAGTTGAAGATTTCAATGCTGTCGTTGATCATCGCATTACGCTACGGTGGTGTAGTCACATTTCAAGTCATCACCGGATACCTCAGCAACATTTCAGAACATGCCGAGTGCCAAGTTGCAGAAAGCATTTGATGGCAAACAACAAATGAAGTATGTGCAGTGGTTTCTGTAAACCACTGTGGACAGCGGTGCAATTGTGGGGAATGGCATATTGTAAATAGGAAGAGAGCGAGGCACTGGAGGTGCAGTTGTGCAACAGAACACCTGTGTGGCACACATCAATGGCTTCCTGATTGCCTCAAATATACCTATATGTCTAGGTGAACAGTGTTGAAGGGGGGGGGGGGTGAATTCCATTTTTCTAAGCTGCGGAGGGATATTTGCAGTTGGTAAAAGGCATGGTTTGTCAAGTACGCTTACAATTATAGCTCCTAGCTTGTTTGGAAACAGAAGCGGCATTTGCTTCTGGAAAGTCAAATTTGTTGGCTCGGGTGCATGCACTACAACATGCTTCTTTGCACCTCACATGTGCTCAGCGCTCGCTGCTGAACACTCTGAGGGCAAATATGCAACTAGGTCACTAGAGTTCGCAGCAGTTCGAGCAGTTCTTAATGTCTAAATCCTGTTCTACATGAGCCATATGTAACTGGCAGCGAATGTTGGTAGACTTGAATTGTTTTCAGCCATTTTTCACAGCTGCCTTGTTCATGCAGTCTGCAAAACATGTTTTACTAGGCTGTTACCTTTTTTTTAACATCCAAAAGCGACTCAGGCTATGAGAGATGCAGTAGTGGGGGACTTCAGAAATTTCGACCCCCTGGAGTTCTTTAACGTGCACTGATGTCGCACTGCACACGGGCGCCTTACTTTTTGTCTCCATTGAAAAGCGGCAGCCATAGCCTACTAGCCTGTGGCTCCTGAGGCAGCTTGTGGATGCTGTTCACAAGGGCTTTACATTAGAAAATGCGCATGTTACACGTAGTGGCATGCACTTTCTGGGCCCAATTTGGGCCTTAGTTTTGTCCCCGTATGCCATTTATGCTGCCTGGAGTGGAGGAATATTTCTAGAGGATACGAATTGAAGAATCTGAACTGAACCTTAAGTAGAGAAAAGAATGTTTTCTTCACTTTATAGCGCTGAGGTAATGTCGAGTGGAGACATGTTTTTGAATTCGGCCACAAGGGAAAAATTTTGAAAAGTTATTTCACACGCATAACACTCATGTCATAATGTCAAGTCCTCTGAACATTCAGAAGCACCCTCGATATTCACAGGCTAGCAGAGCATGTTTCACAGGCTGCAGATAAAGGCAGCTGTGAAAAACAGCTGAAAACGCTTAATGTCAGGCAATGTCGCTTTCGCTGTTATACAGTTCATGTAGAACATGACATATGCATTGAGAAATGCTGTGAAATTTTTTGACCAAATTTGTTTATTAAGGTTTGGTTTGAAGTTGCTGCTACACTTACTATTTGACCTTGCAGAGCTCAGGGGCGAGGGAAAAAACATGCATGCTGCTCCGCTACATATACACTCAAACCAACAAATTCGACTCGCTGATTTCAGTTTCCAAACAAAGCTGGGAGCCACAATGGTCACTGCACTTGAAAAGCCATGCCTTCTGCCTACCGTGGATATCTCTCCACAGAACAAGTGAACGAACCGCGTTGACAGCACCGTGTGTCCGAAGACGTACGTAGTACCCTGATGGGTCAAGCAAGCCATTTATGCCTGTAGCATAGATGTTAACAATGTTCACAAGGCTCAACCGCACTTATAGTGGCCTCCAGCTTCCTTTATACATACTTGCTAAGACCAAAAATGGGAAGAATGCACAAATTAGGGGGGGGGGGAGGCTGCGTTTGTGTCCGAAGGGGATGCTGCTACTTTCAAGCAGTGTCTGATGAGTCCTAATCTAAACATCCTAAGCATACACACATGCAGCAGCAAGCATGCAATGCCTGTCTAAAGGTGTGCATCGAGATATCTGCAGGCCGCCACCGAGTGTTCTCGCTACGTCTCTACAGCCAACACAAAACCGATCTGCATGCCCACCATCAGTTTTCTCACATCGGAGCGCCAGGTATTTTAATGCAAAAGCCCTTTTACACGTAATTTTGTCTGCGACCGTTCTTGGCTCCGATGGTTCTGAAAGAAGAGCAATCACGCCCTTGTTGAGCATAGAGCAGCTTGGTAACATGACGCATGCGGCTGAGCTCAGCGCAGGAGGTTCAGATAGCATGAAATTTGGGCAAACCCTTTAACCTCAAGTGCATCGAGTGGCTGCCCTTAGCAGAGATCTAAAGCGAAGCCAACAAAGCATCTATATCTGCTGTGGCTGCATTAGCTCTGCACCGTTGCCTACAAGGAACGCAGTACACCAACTGATTTTGCGGCCAGCCACACCTACTCTCGCTCGGCTAAAATCTCCTTTGATTGATTTCCTGCTTAGCCAATGATGCCAATGGTGCTAGTGTGGCCTCTGATGGACATGCTGAAAATTATGATGCGGCTGCTGATTCCTCGGTACTGGTTCCACAAAGGCCACTCTTTGCAGACAGAAGCCCCTTATAGGGCAGTGATCATGCAATCAGAAAGTTTGGTAAAAAAATCTGAACTCTTCTGGAACATCAGAAGGGTTGGCTGCAGGTATGTAAGCAACATGCCTTCCCAACAAGTGTGTCACTGTCTGTGGAAGCCACTACACAGAGCGAAATTGCTATTAGTCCTCAAATGTGTACTGTAGCTCAGCACTAAGTAGGTTCTGAAACATTGCTCATTTACAGTGACAACTTGAAATGTGCAGCACCCCAGAAGTGCAGTCAACGACCAATTTTTCGGACCCTCTAGGGAACGCAAAAACGTCCGAAAATTTAGGCAGTCCCAAAGAATGAATGCATAAAAAAGACGTGCCATTTTACAAATATTTCTTGGATCAAAACAATCAATTACGAGGTATTAGGCTTCCTAAACACCAAATCATGAAAAAGAGCCATTCAAAAACTCTATACAGCCAACAGCATTTTTATTATGCATGTGTCGTCACGGCAGCTGGCGTTATTGCTGCAGTGTCTTAAAGAACTGGTCGATCCTTGTTTGGACGGCGTTCCGCTTGCATGCGATGATATTCGCCTCGATCTGAGCAAGATACATGTCAGCGCTGTGCACCGATGAAAGCGTGAGCAATGCTCGCGTCAGCTCGGCACTCGTTGGCGGTGCAGCCGTTGACTCCTCATTCTCAACATCGGAGTCTTCCGAACCCTCCACAACTTGACGGACTAGCTCCTCATCGGTCACTTCTGCACAGAAGTCGAGCTCATTGTCAGCGTCGACAAACTGTTCAAAAGTCTTTTCCGTCAGTATGGAAATCCTAGCAGAGCGGAGGCCGTTGATCACGTCGTTCATGGGCAGGCTCATGTCAATCACATTGTCAAATTCGGGCAAGTCTGCTGCCTCTGTTGTGGGTGCGAAGTCCGCGTGGCGAAAACAGTTGCGAATCGTGTCTTCCTTCATTCACTGTCTTCCATGCGTCCACAAGCATTCCGACAGCAGACCGAAGGTCAACGTAGCCATAGCTGCTTTCCGCACACAACACCATGTGGTTTAGTAACCGTGAATGGTACAAAAGTTTCAGATTGCGGATGACGCCTTGGTTCACCGGTTGGAGAATTGCAGTCGTGTTGGGCGGCATAAACTCCAGCGGCACAGCCCTCAAATTCTTGATGTGACCATGAGTGGCGCAGTTGTCAACGAAGAGCACGACACGTCTGTTCTCAATTTCAAACTTCCTGTCTAACCTGCGGACGTAATTCTCAAACAAATGCTGAGTGACCCATGCCTTTTTGTTGGCTTCGTACAACATTGGCAGCGATGCCCCTTTGAAGCACCTCGGGTTCTTTGACTTCTGGATTACAAGCAAAGGAAGCTTCTCGCTGCCAGACATGTTGCTGCCGACGAGAACGGTCAGCTGCTCTTTATTGTGCTTGCCACCGTGGCATGGGTCACCAGCAAAAGCAAGTATTCTTTCCGGCAACATCTTATAAGCCAGTTTCGTCGCAGTTGAAAACATTGTCCGCAGAGAACTGCTGCAACAAAGACTGCAGTTTTTCATTGCGGTACTGTTCAATAACTGCATTGTCGACGGTACCACTCTCACCACACACATTCTTGAACTTGAGGTCAGTCCAATGTTTAAAGTCGCTCAGCCACCCATCACTAAACTTAAAATTGTCAATGCCCATTTAAAGCGCAAGAGTTTTCGCTTTTTCTTTCAAGACGCCGCCCGAGACCGGCAACCGCTTTGCAGTCATTGAATTAAGCCAAACGATGAGGGCTTCCTCAAGCTTTGAGAGAACGCCTTGGCTTGCTTTCTTTTCTTTTGGCACCAGATGGTTTTTCGGCCGCTTCCAGGATCTTGCCCTTGTTCTTGAGAAAATCCAAGACTGTTTGTTTGAAAATGCCCAACTCCTTGCCCACGTCAGCCTGCGATTGTCCGCTTATTACTTGCTTAATAATGTCGGCTTTCTTCTCCATCGTTAACCGATGGTACTGTTTTCCGCGCTTCAATGCCATCGGCGAGGACGACGAGGACGGAGTGGGGGCCATCGCGGGCAAGCAAAATTCTCTTGTGGCGAAGGGTCGAAGCACCTAGGCCTAGCGTCGTGGAGCACACTTGACACAAAACGTAGCACGTAGCAGAACCATGCACCAGCTTCGCGAAACACCACGTGGTCTGCGATGAGTCTGCGTAACGAAAAGGCGAAACAGTCGCGGCGTCGACGGCGCTTCCGGAAACTCCGGAAGAGGCGCTGGTGAACATAGCCAGAGTGACCAGACCAAATCGGTGTGTGACGGATAGGTACAGCCAGTTGCTCAAAGCTGGGACATGGTACGCAGACAGAGATAGCCCAAATGGCGGCTTTGTATGACGCATTTGCGGTTTCAGACCTTCTGTCGCGTCAAAAAGTCTGAAAAATTGAATGGCGGGAGTTCGAGCATCGGAAATTTCAGATGTCCTTATACATTCATTCAATGGAGCTCTTGGCAGTGCCGCGAAGATGTCCGGAGTATCGGGCATGTCCAAAAACTTGGGCGTTCGAAAATTCGGTCGTTGACTGTATGTGATGATCAATTACACCACTGGAGTTAGTGATAGACAATGGTTACGCATACTTGATGTCCTAAGCTGGGATGTCAGGAGGGTAACCAAAGTCATGTCCACAAAAAAATTATGTGCCAGAAGTTTTCAGTTGACCAAGGTTGACCTGGGCTGTCACTCAGCCAATGCTTCAGAGAACAGATCTGTTTGTACTCACTGTATCCCGAAAACCCGCAGAACAAAGCCCACATAGCGAGCAAATGATAAGATGTCAAATGTTTACAAGTTAAGTGGCTGTCGATGACCCCTCAAGGTCACATAACTGCCAACAAATGAAAAGCAGGCATTGAAGGCTGCATAGAGTTGAAGTGAAGGTGTTCTTGTGAAGTGTCAATTTCTTGTCACTATACTCAATCTCACAAGCTGTCTACTGCACTGCGAAAGGCACAGGAGCCCTGACCCATTCGGGATCATATAGATTATAGTAGGTAATTGTGCTCCTAAGTACCCCTCACCCCTTGAATTGACCAGGGTGAAAGTAGGAGCACAATTACCTACTTGAACTCTGCAAAACTCAGTGCATCACCTATCCTATATAGCGCAATTCCTGTGGGGGAATATTTTTGCAGGTCCTGGGGTGCGCAGTCACGTGACACATGGGTCACAAAGCCTATATGTCACATACACATATCTCCTAGATTTTGTTTTACAGAGGCGCGCTGCTCAGTCAAAAGACGCGATGCGCGGGAACGTAGTGAGTACCGATTCTGTGCATGTGCAATTTTTTGCTTTCGTTCTGTTTCTTCCGATAGTTTGGTAGGGCGGCTGGTAAGCAATGCGACGCGGGGATTCTGGAGTCGTGAGTCTGCTTTTCCACAACATGCCGCCGGGATGGTGCGTTTGCATTCTGCAATCTAGTGAAAATGTGCAAGAGTAATTGCCGTGATTGGGGCTACATATATAACGAGTACCAGACTGCGAGTTATTTGCGTACACGCATGCCCACACACGAACATACGCAAGCAGTTTTGTAGTGACGCAAAACAATTCTGTCAAGATAGAGCATCTTCTAAAGGGCACGTAAACATGGACGTTTGGATCAAACAATAGAATTATACAAGATGTTTCACATAGGGTGTGCTTTATGGGGTTTAATGCACCAAAGCGACTCAGGCTTTTATCACATGAGGGGCTTAACTCGAGGTACGAAACCGGCTCCAGTGCGCGCGCACAGAAGCAGTCAAACCTTCGGTGCTCCTTCCCCTGCCACTCAGGCAATCGCAGCGCATAGCTCACTGCTACAAAAAAAGAAGAGCAAGCGTGCATACTGTTCTGTGCTTTCCCGAATGGGCAGCTCCAAGCCGACCCTCACTTAAAACCGTGCCCCCCCCCCCCTCCTGATTCTTTGATGATGAACTGATTTTTATGGTGCAAGGGCATCTTGGGCCAAAGAGCACCAAACACAAAGTGAGGTGTCAACTGAAGTTAATAAGATGTCCGAAGTGTGGTATTCAACGATGTACTTTAGAACGGTGGTTATAGGGCCTAAAACATTGAATGCGGTGTACAGTGGTCAAAGTAAAAATTAAAAGAAGACATGCACGTGTTAAAAGACTAAGCTGCCTCAGCAACAATTTCTTTTAAAGAAAGCCATTTAAGTAAAATAAACGGGCTTATGCCTACGTTGATAAATGATGCCATATAAAAAGCCTACTTTTAATAAATATTTAAAAATTCTTTCCAAAGGGAGCATTGGATGATCCCCACCCCCCCCGATTCTTTCATCCTTTCTCCACTGCTAAGTCAAAGAAACGAAGAAAGCTTGCATGCTGCTGTGCGCTTAGCTCGCAGGACAGCTATACCCACCTCCCATTTCCTCCACTCCCCCTTCCCTACCAAACGCAATTTACCGAGTGCCCAGGGCAGCTCAAAGCCGTCACTCGTTTTAAAGTGCTTCGACGGCCAACCTCTCAGTACCCTTTCGTCCTTCCCGCGCAGACTTGAGAAAGACCGTACAGCCCTTTTCTCACTCCCTCCCAGTAGAATGAAAACAAAAACAAAAAAAGACATGCAGGACATGCAGGAGTGACATAGACACGTCACTTTTGTACCAACAAGGTATAGGTTGCTTTACACCGAACAGCCGCATAGGGAGCGCTAAATATTTGATTGCTTCTGTGCGCAGTGCGTTAGAGCATAGGACTCAATTGGCCACCTTTGTAACTTAAGTTAAACCCGTTATGTAAAATAACTATAGTGCCGGAAACTTGTTGGTTCATAAGTTGAGCCACATCTTTTATAAATTCACAGCTTAATTTCAAACATCACCGTTTATGTGCTCTTAGGATGTGCTCTCAGTCTTGACAGTTATTTCTTTTCCACCACTACAAAACTGCATATGTGTGGTGTGCGTCAGTGCAAATAACTCATGCACTCGCACTAAATAAATTTGCGGCCTCGCATAGGGTAAGTGCCCTTGCATGTTTTCATTACAATGAGGAAAGCAAATGCACAATCCCTGCAGTGCACTGTGAAGAAGCAGACTCTTGATTTCGTGTCCTTGCATTGCTCAAATGCCAGCAACCCAGCCAAATCACCGGAAGAAAAAGAACGAAAGCTACGGAAAAGACTGCGAACGCACAGAATCGGCACTCACTCTACGTTCCCCTGTATCAGCCTTTTGACTGAGCAGCGCTTCGCTCTCAAGAAAAAAGGGAATACAACCTCCACAAGATATGTGTACGTGACATATAGACTATGTCACTGATGTATCACGTGATTGTGGACCAAGGACCTGTAAAAATATTCTCTCAATTCCCTTTGGGGCAGAAGTTGGGTGCAATGCTGAATATTTCTGTATCAAACCTCATGATAAGCACAAATCTGACGAGGAGCATGCCTTCACTATTGAAAACCAGGAGGGGAGGGGGGCTATGAATGGTACCTGTGAGGTTAAGGTGCTGTTAATCACATAATTCCCTTAATACGGAGAGCAAACCAAAGCAGAGTGGAGCAGGTAATGGATGTGGTCATTGTCACAAGAAATGTTTCCGGCAGCAAGAGGTCTGGCTGCCCCAGTGAAGGTGTTTTTGCTGAGGAGAGAAGCATTGCAGAAGCATTCTGCCAGAACAACCCAATACTGCCATTTACATTTGCTAAAGCTTGAGTCCTCCCTCCACACACTCACTCGCAAATCCTGAAGATTGTACTTTTGTCTACTCTCCATGGAAGGGGTATTGTATCAGTTACCTTTAAGCCTCAAGAGAATGAATGTTTTTCACAAACACGCACATATTTCAAGATGGTAGCAAGGCCCCTGTTTCTAGCGACATTTGTTATCCTCAGAAGCTCCATTTCAAAGAGAACAGAAGCCAGCAACACTTTCCTCAGTAGTTTGTAGTTTCTCCATAGCCAATACGTCATGCCGTCAAGTAAAAACTTATTGATATGATCCCATACGCAGAAATTACATCATCGGAATGCTTAAAAGTACAGATAACACGGAATTTTTCCATCCAATTAACCGCTCAACCACTTCCTTCTCAGTTGCCACAGTGCTACTGGCCTCCTGGCACATGGCATCCCAGCCATGGTGGTATGTCAAAATTCTGTGACCAGTAAGCACCCAAGAACTTTATCATATGGAGCCGGCTGCTACCAACCAGAATACTGTCACTGATCAAAATGAAAGATGGTAGTACTTATGCAAAAGCAGTGTAATGTCAAGCACGCTGAAACCTACATCGACTGCACTGTCCCTGCGGAGTTCCACTAATTTAACTTGCAGTCAGAGGAATATAACTAGCCCAGGTGCAGCAACCAGAGTGAAGGTGCGTGAGCCTTCACTTCAAGGCGTACTATCCTCACATCTCAGAGGTTATCGTAACATATGCCTCCGAGTTATGAGCTTTTCTAACACTATAACCATTTTTCAGGCATCCTGAGTGATGATGCAAGGCGTTTCTGAGACAGATGCATACCTAGAGACTATGTATGCTAACCAGACATCAATATTCCTAGAGTCTCAGCACATTGAAACTTTCTATGTAAGGTCCTGTCTTTTTTTCTTCTGGTTCTGACTGCTTGCTCACTTTTCTTTAGCCGAGGGTATACATATTTGTATTGGCCATAATATATTCAATAGGCACTTCCGCTGTGCGCCTCTCACCAAAATATGTGCCTATTACTCCTTATCAACTCACCCAATTAGCCATTTTTTGTAGCAAAATCATGTAAGTACAATACACATAAAAGCTTTTCTTGCGTGCAGTTATCAACACATGCCTCAGTCAGAACAATCTTGATTGCAACACTACAGTTCAGTGACATTCATGACGTTTTACACCATTTCAGTAACCTTTAAAATTTGTTATGCTTCATGGCAAATTCACTATGCCATAAAAGAAACCCATAAACAAGTGTTTACGCTTACCTGGCCAGCATAATCAGCAAGGAGAGGCTTGTGTGTGGCCCCTAGATAAAAGAAAATTCGCATGATAAAGCACAGTCCGCAGACTTTTTAGAAGTCAAGCTCCGTATCAACATAACAAAAAGAACAATCTCCGTTTATTGTGACAATGCAGCTTACCATACCTACATACCAAAACTAAATACTACTGATGATGTTACTATACTGAAGGAAAGAAAACAGATACTGAATCACACCATCATCTTGTCACGTCCATTAAATATTAGGCCTCAGATTTTCCTAACCTACACTGAAACAGGTAACAGTGAAAACTGCACCTTAAGCCCCATTAACATGTGACTGCTCATTCCCTGGCACATTCGTGGTCCATGATTACATATGGCATAGTATTATCAATACCACTCCTCGCTCTTCTCTTTTCAGAGTCCGTACAATATGTATTGGGACACTGTTTAGCTATCAAAAAGGTATAGAGGGGCCTTTTAGAGGAAATTTGTTGAAGCTGTTTTATAAGAAAACAGCGCTCAACAGGTCTAGTAGAAGACAGGAGGACCACAAAAATAACCCTCCAGAAAGGTCTTCAAGGAGTTCCAATTTGAGACAAATTTATTCACAGCAGTTTACGTAAATGTGTGCAGTTTAGGAAAACAAAGAAAGACATGCTGAAAAGATAAAAATTAAATAGGGACTAGAGAAGTGGGAACCGCGAAAACGTGGGCCACATATGACCCTGGTTTGGCCGTGTGCTAGGCTTTCATTTTCGGTTTACATTATACAGACTCATGCTCTCTTTGATTGTTCTCTCTGAAGTGCACTTTTAGTTTCCATGTAGGCTCGCTTTTTAGAGAAAAACCATTAAATTTTTTATAGAACTTTAAGAAGCAAATAATTTCAAGTTCCAAAGCTTCATGAAATATTTCCTGAAAAGCAAGAATGCTCAATGATATCATACGCCTGTGTAAACCACATTGCATGATCAACATACTGAAGTGAATGACTATGCAAAACACAATTTAAGGGTGATTTTGATCGTCAATCTGACTGTCATCTACATGGCGGGCACCACATCAAGTTTGTGCACACAGCCTTTTTGTGCTTCTATAGCATGCGTGTAACTTTTAGAAACATATAGTTAAAATAAAAGCAAATGATGTTATATTAGATCTAGTTCAGTATCTCGCTTTTGACATTGTTTTACAGTGAGCTCGATATGCCCAGTAGTTGTTGCTCAGCGTGCATGTTGTCATATAAAAATTTACGTATAATGAAAGGAAGAAAGCAGTTTTCTACTAATGTTTAAAATATGTATGCCAAGACCAAAATTGTGAAATATGCAAAGGTGTGCCAGTCACAAATATTCACGAGTAATTATTGAGACTGCGAAGGATCTACGCAGTCTCAACGACTAATTTTTTAGTACACACAAGCATGTACATGGCCACATATTTTGCATGCTCTCACAGAGCATGTGTACCTCTGCACACACTAGCCTTATGTGCTTGTACAAGCTCGCACAAACGTGTGACCAGCCTCAGAATGGCTCACACATTCTCATGTAATCTTGCACAGTGCCTCTGCGTGCTTCTGTAATCTCGCTCATGTGCACATTAAATCTCACAAGAACTAATACAATCTCATGCATTCCCGCACTGTGGCTACGTGCTCTCATAATTCAATATCTAATCTCACAAGAACTCATATATTGTTATTCTCACTCACTCTCACACTTTCTTGTGCAGCTCCCGCGCAGTTTTTTCAGGTGGGTATCGCTTTGTAACCCGACTACGTTCTCATTGGAGGTCATGCTTCGTAATAAAGCCTTACAAGAGCACCGGAAAGGACCTAGAGTTCTAGAAAGCGTGTGGCGACCAATTGAGACTGCACCAGACAAGTCGTTCGCACAGCCAGAGCCACAACATGAAGGTAAGTTTGGAAAAACGTGCAAAAGTTCGGCTCTGTTGGCGATAGCTGTGACGGAGAAAATACACCGGCATGCCGGTTTCAAGACGGACAAAATACACCGGCATGCCGGTTTCAAGAAGTTACGTGCAACTTTTAATTGCTACCGGCGTGTACACCTAGAAAAGGCCTGCATCACTATAATTAACCAAGGTAAAGCAGCTATTTTACGTAGCCACAGTGCAGATGCTTCACTAGACAATTTGGCACGTAAAAACATCAGGCAGATTCGTCAATGCTGTATGACCTTGACACCATTAATAACCTCTGCACACGGTTTACGTAACAGCTCACTTGATCGTGAACCACCATTTGATGCTGTTCGAGATGAACTTCGAACCGAAGCAGCGTGCACTCTCATCAGCGAAACACCTTTCACACAATTTGGCGGAACCACGACGACACGTACCTGCTAGGTCATAGTCAGGACAGATCGATTGTCTCACTAATGGTAGTGTCAGGCGTTGACGTTCCAAAAATAAGGGGGTGAACTGCAAGCTGCCATTTTTAGTTGTTATAGGCAGCGAATCAAGAATCTTGGGAAGAAGGTGGTTTGGCTCACTCGCGACAGCGACAAAATGACTGTGGAATATCTCAGAGAAAAATATATAACCTTCTTCTCAGATGATGTTCAAGGACACGACATTCTTGTTTACCTGGTCTTGCTAAGCGATGGAGGCAGTCCTTTTGCTCTTGTATGTTCAGTGGGGGTGAAAATTGACAGATTACAAGAATAGGGCACCCTTGAGCCAACATAATTTCTTCTCGCAAAAAATCTGAAGGCAAGCTTTTGGGACCCTTATACAACCTTGTGTTGGCTCCCTGAAGTTTTGCATTCTGATTTGGTTTGGTTTATGGGGTTTAACGTTCCAAAGCGACTAAGGCTATGAAAGACACCGTAGTGGGGGATGAGTGTTTTGAAAGTATGAAGTGCAATAGTGTTTTAGATGGCCGTGTTTGCAAACAATTCATGACCTCATGCTTCTTTTGGCGTAAAACGTGCTTTCAGATTGTGTAAACTAAATATACAAAGTGTAAATTTGGGGCGACATTTATTGAAAATTAAGCTAAAATAATGAAATATGAAAAAGACAAAATTTATTAAAAAAATAAAATGAAAATAACCTGAAACATTAGGACCTGACGAAATTTGCACCCCCCCCCCCCCTCAAAAAAAGTTCCAGGGTACCTGCCTGGCCTGTTGTATATTTATGTCTCACTCAGTTTCAATTAATCAGTTATCAGTTACCGCCCGTGTTCGTCCGGTCTTTCATTCTGTCGTCCTGTCGCTTGGCACTAAATAATATACTCGTGATACGGATACGAAAGCCAGTCACAGCGTCGATGGTCATATGTTAGCGGCACTTTCTAGGAGACAATAGTTTTCTGCTATCGAGCCCAATCTTCTGGTGGTTCAACGCAACGGAACGAGGCCGGACGAGAGAAAAGGACAAACGCTACGCTGAACTGACAACATAAGTTTATTGAGGATGACATCGCAATATACACTCTTGCACCGCAGAAAAACAGAAAATGCAGACATTAGCAGGAAGGTAAACTCATCATAGTGAGATGCAGACCTTTCTTGACTTCAATGATTACAAGAAAGCCGATCATTTTTCTCTTCGATGTGGTGACAGACAGTGTGCGGACACATTTCTCATCGAACTTCATAATTTCTGATGCTTCGATTACCTCTTACTGTTCATTTACATTTGTGAGTGGTGACAACCTGACTTTTTTCCAACAGCGGAAAACAAGAGCAGTCGCGGCAATGAATATCTATGTTCAAGACAGCACTCAATGTTAGTGTTATGATCCAGAGCCTGTCATTTAGACAACTGCTGGTCTGGCCGACATAAGAACAACCGCAAGACAGTGGGGTGATAAAGAACATTATTCTTTCAAGACACATACCTATTCAGATAACTTTTCTTGCAGTTCAAATATGTTTATTCAGTCTTGCGATCCAACAACTATTTCGGTGCTGATTGTGGCTGGGCATGATTGCTACGGCCGCGAAGCTATTTCGGTGCTGATTGTGGCTGGGCATGATTGCTACGGCCGCGAAGCTACCGTGACACTCGCAAAATTAGGCCTGCAATTAAGCGCCGGCATTTTATTTTTTCCTGCTTTCGCTTGACAATGTAAAATTGGTGCTTCTTTGTTCTAAACACTCGTTTTTTTAAAGTTCTCAGAATTATTGTGTAAAGTTCATAGCAGCGAGAAACGAAGGCACTTGAGAAAACGGAAGCCTATGGGAAAATAAAAATTTGTGACGCTTAGGCTTTTCTATAAGACGCGAAGCGCCCTGAACACTGCTCTTTCATTGCGCGGTTTCATTTGAAATTTTTCTTTCTTAAATCATTACCAATTTGAAAAATTATCATTACTGTAATAGCAGTATACATCCCAAACACCTATTATACTCAGCCCATCGCATTCACTGGGAGCCGTCCAATACATACTGGGTGACGATCAGCAGCCCTTCGTGGCCTATGCGCAGCGTGCCCATCTGGCATGCAGACGGCCCGGGTTCGAAATGCAGTGGTGACAAATTTATTTCATAGCATATATTTCATGCCTATATTTTGAATATGGAGTGACTGAAATTCCAGCAGGAGGTCAATGGTTGTAATGTCCTAACCCAGTCGACCAATAATAGAATTTTTCCGTGCGACTATTTTCAACACGCTGGTGCCGACAGCCATACTACTACGACGCCATCGGCTCTTCGACCGAATGCGCTGCCTACGCTTCGTGTAAAATTGCACTTTTCCGTACAATCGCGACAAAATATGTAAGCAGGAAATATGTGTTCATTATTTCCGTAGCCCGTTGAACAGCGCAGTCATCTTCTCTCGCCGAGCTTTTTCCTTGTCCCGCTGTCCACGGTGATATGTCATGTCGATAGATGGCGCATCTTACGAGACCTGTGGTGTATAGACTGTGTCGGCTGCTGCGACGACGATATAACATGCCAAACTGTTGCAGGGGAATGAACAATGTACTTACCTGTGAGCTAGGTTTATAACCGCTATCGACAGTGGAGGGCAAGAGAATGACTTCCTTTTTCCGAAAGCTTGAATGTGTGCGCATGTTCTGTGGCTTCAGGGACAATTACTTGGCTACCGTTGCGTAGACTAGATTTTTCGTCATCCTTGTGCTCGGCTATTTCCTTCTAACTAGCGCGCTGTCTTGCGGCCGTTTCCTCAGGAATGGAGGAAGGCGGGTGAGGGGCTGCGTTATCTCCACGGGCGCGCCTGTAGTAGCCATTACGGCGCTATAAAGTACTGACAAATATATTTTCACCGCAAGGTTGTGTCACAGGAAGAACGTACTTCCTTGCGATGTCATCCTAAATAAACTTACGTTGTCAGTTCAGCGTAGCGTTTGTCCTTTTCTCTCGTCCGGCCTCGTTCCGTTGCGTTGAACCACCAGAAGATTGGGTTCGATAGCAGAAAAATATTGTCTCCTAGAAAGTGCCGCTAACATATGACCATCGACGCTGTGACTGGCTTTCGTATCCGTATCACGAGTATATTATTTAGTGCCAAGCGACAGGACGACAGAATGAAAGACCGGACGAACACGGACGGTAACTGATAACTGATTAATTGAAACTGAGTTAGACATAAATATACAACAGGCCAGGCAGGTACCCTGGAACTTTTTTTGAGGGGGGGGGGGCTGCAAATTTCGTCAGGTCCTAATGTTTCAGGTTATTTTGATTTTATTTTTTTATAAATTTTGTTTTTTTCATATTTCATTATTTTAGCTTAATTTCCAATAAATGTCGCCCCAAATTTACACTTTGTATATTTAGTTTACACAATCTGAAAGCACGTTTTACGCCAAAAGAAGAATGAGGTCATGAATTGTTTGCAAACACGGCCATCTAAAATACTATTGCACTTCATACTTTCAAAACACTCATCCCCCACTACGGTGTCTTTCATAGCCTTAGTCGCTTTGGAACGTTAAACCCCATAAACCAAACCAAACCAAAATGCAAAACTTCAGGGAGCCAACACAAAGTTGTATAAGGGTCCCAAAAGCTTGCCTTCAGATTTTTTGCGAGAAGAAATTATGTTTGCTCAAGGGTGCCCTATTCTTGTAATCTGTCAATTTTCACCCCCACTGAACATACAAGAGCAAAAGGACTGCCTCCATCGCTTAGCAAGCCCAGGTAAACAAGAATGTTGTGTCCTTGAACATCATCTGAGAAGAAGGTTTTATATTTTTCTCTGAGATATTCCACAGTCATTTTGTCCCTGTCGCGAGTGTGTCAAACCACCTTCTTCCCAAGATTCTAGATTCGCTGCCTATAACAACTAAAAATGGCAGCTTGCAGTTCACCCCCTTATTTTTGGGAACGTCAACGCCTGGCACTACCATTAGTGAGACAATCGATCTGTCCTGACTATGACCTAGCAGGTACGTGTCGTCGTGGTTCCGCCAAATTGTGTGAAAGGTGTTTCGCTGATGAGAGTGCACGCTGCTTCGGTTCGAAGTTCATCTCGAACAGCATCAAATGGTGGTTCACGATCAAGTGAGCTGTTACGTAAACCGTGTGCAGAGGTTATCAATGGTGTCAAGGTCATACAGCATTGACGAAGCTGACTGATGTTTTTACGTGCCAAATTGTCTAGTTGTGAAGCACCTGCACTGTGGCTACGTAAAATAGCTGCTTTACCTTGGTTAATTATAGTGATGCAGGCCTTTTCTAGGTGTACACGCCGGTAGCAATTAAAAGTTGCACGTAACTTCTTGAAACCGGCATGCCGGTGTATTTTGTCCGTCACAGCTATCGCCAACAGCGCCGTACTTTTGCACGTTTTTCCAAACTTACCTTCATGTTGTGGCTCTGGCTGTGCGAACGACTTGTCTGGTGCAGTCTCAATTGGTCGCCACACGCTTTCTAGAATCTAGGTCCTTTCCGGTGCTCTTGTAAGGCTTTATTACGAAGCATGACCTCCAATGAGAACGTAGTCGGGTTACAAAGCGATACCCAACTGAAAAAACTGCGCGGGAGCTGCACAAGAAAGTGTGAGAGTGAGTGAGAATAACAATATATGAGTTCTTGTGAGATTAGATGTGGAATTATGAGAGCACGTAGCCACTGTGCGGGAATGAATGAGATTGGATTAGTTCCTGTGATATTTAATGTGCACATGAGCGAGATTACAGAAGCACGCAGAGGCACTGTGCAAGATTACATGAGAATGTGTGAGCAATTGTGAGGCTGGTCACACGTTTGTGCGAGCTTGTAGAAGCACATGAGGCTAGTGTGTGCAGAGGTACACATGCTCTGTGAGAGCATGCAAAATATGTGGCCATGTACATGCTTGCGTGTACTAAAAAATTAGTCGTTGAGACTGCGTAGATCCTTCGCAGTCTCAATAATTACTCGTGATTATTTGTGACTGGCACAACTGTGCATATTTCACAATTTTGGTCTTGCCATACATATTTTAAACATTAGTATAAAACTGCTTTCTTCCTTTCATTATACATACGTTTTTATATGACAACATGCACGCTGAGCAACAACTACTGGGCATATCGAGCTCACTGTAAAACAATGTCAAAAGCGAGATACTGAACTAGATCTAATATAACATCATTTGCTTTTATTTTAACTATATGTTTCTAAAAGTTACACGCATGCTATAGAAGCACAAAAAGGCTGTGTGCACAAACTTGATGTGGTGCCCGCCATGTAGATGACAGTCAGATTGACGATCAAAATCACCCTTACATTGTGTTTTGCATAGTCATTCACTTCAGTATGTTGATCATGCAATGTGGTTTGCACAGGCGTATGATAACATTGAGCATTCTTGCTTTTCAGGAAATATTTCATGAAGCTTTGGAACTTGAAATTATTTGCTTCTTAAAGTTCTATAAAAAATTTAATGGTTTTTCTCTAAAAAGCGAGCCTACATGGAAACTAAAAGTGCACTTCAGAGAGAACAATCAAAGAGAGCATGAGTCTGTATAATGTAAACCAAAAATGAAAGCCTAGCACACGGCCAAACCAGGGTCATATGTGGCCCACGTTTTCGCGGTTCCGACTTCTCTAGTCCCTATTTAATTTTTATTTTTTCAGCATGTCTTCCTTTGTTTTCCTAAACTGCACACATTTACGTAAACTGCTGTGAATAAATTTGTCTCAAATTGGAACTCCTTGAAGACCTTTCTGGAGGGTTATTTTTGTGGTCCTCCTGTCTTCTACTAGACCTGTTGAGGGCTGTTTTCTTATAAAACAGCTTCAACAAATTTCCTCTAAAAGGCCCCTCTATACCTTTTTGATAGCTAAACTGTGTCCCAATACATATTGTACGGACTCTGAAAAGAGAAGAGAGAGGAGTGGTATTGATAATACTATGCCATATGTAATCATGGACCACGAATGTGTCAGGGAAGGAGCAGTCATATGTTAATGGGGCTTAAGGTGCAGTTTCCACTGTTACCTGTTTCAGTGTTGGTTAGGAAAATCTGAGGCCTAATATTTAATGGACGTGACAAGATGATGGTGTGATTCAGTATCTGTTTTCTTTCCTTCAGTATAGTAACATCATCAGTAGTATTTAGTTTTGGTATGTAGGTACGGTAAGCTGCATTGTCACAATAAACGGGGATTGTTCTTTTTGTTATGTTGATAAGGAGCTTGACTTTTAAAAAGTCTGCGGACTGTGCTTTATCACGCGAATTTTCTTTTATCTAGGGGCCACACACAAGCCTCTCCTTGCTGATTATGCTGGCCAGGTAAGCGTAAACACTTGTTTATGGGTTTCTTTTATGGCAGTGTGAATTTGCCATGAAGCATAACAAATTTTAAAGGTTACTGAAATGTTGTAAAACGTCATGAATGTCACTGAACTGTAGTGTTGCAATCAAGGTTGTTCTGACTGAGGCATGTGTTGATAGCTGCACGCAAGAAAAGCTTTTATGTGTATTGTACTTACATGATTTTGCTACAAAAAATGGCTAATTGGGTGAGTTGATAAGGAGTAATAGGCACATATTTTGGTGAGAGGCGCACAGCGGAAGTGCCTATTGAATATATTATGGCCAATACAAATATGTATACCCTCGGCTAAAGAAAAGTGAGCAAGCATTCAGAACCAGAAGAAAAAAGACAGGGCCTTACATAGAATGTTTCAATGGGCTGGGACTCTAGGAATATTGATGTCTGGTTAGCATACATAGTCTCTAGGTATGCATGTGTCTCAGAAACGCCTTGCATCATCACTCAGGATGCCTGAAAATGGTTGTAGTGTTAGAAAAGCTCATAACTCAGAAGCATGTGTTACGATAACCTCTGAGATGGGAGGATAGTACGCCTTGAAGTGAAGGTTCACGCACCTTCACTCTGGTTGCTGCACCTGGGCTAGTTATATTCCTCTGACTGCAAGTTAAATTAGTGGAACTCCGCACTGACAGTGCAGTCGATGTAGGTTTCAGTGTGCTTGACATTACACTGCTTTTGCATAAGTACTACCATCTTTCATTTTGATCAGTGACAGTATTCTGGTTGGTAGAAGCCGGCTCCATATGATAAAGTTCTTGGGTGCTTGCTTGTCGCAGAATTTTGACATACCACCATGTCTGGGATGCCATGTGCCAGGAGGCCAGTAGCACTGTGGCAACTGAGAAGGAAATGGTTGAGCGGTTAATTGGATGGAAAAATTCCGTGTTATCTGTACTTTTGAGCATTCCGATTATGTAATTTCTGCGTATGGGATCATATCAATAAGTTTTTACTTGATGGCATGACGTATTGGCTATGGATAAACTACAAACTACTGAGGAAGGTGTTGCTGGCTTCTGTTCTCTTTGAAATGGATCTTCTGAGGATAACAAATGTCGCTAGAAACAGGGGCCTTGCTACCATCTTGAAATATGTGCGTGTTTGTGAAAAACATTCATTCTCTTGAGGTTTAAAGGTAACTGATACAATACCCCTTCCATGGAGAGTAGACAAAAGTACAATCTTCAGGATTTGCGAGTGAGTGTGTGGAGGGAGGACTCAAGCTTTAGCAAATGTAAATGGCAGTATTGGGTTGTTCTGGCAGAATACTTCAGCAATGCTTCTGTCCTCAGCAAAAACACCTTCACTGGGGCAGCCAGACCTCTTTTGGGGCAGAAATAGGGTGCTGCCGGAAACATTTCTTGTGACAATGACCACATCCATTACCTGCTCCACTCTGCTTTGGTTTGCTCTCCGTATTAAGGGAATTATGTGATTAAGAGCACCTTAACCTCACAGGTACCATTCATAGCCCCCCTCCCCTCCTGGTTTTCAATAGTGAAGGCATGCTTCTCGTCAGATTTGTGCTTATCATGAGGTTTGATACAGAAATATTCAGCATTGCACCCAACTTCTGCCCCAAAGGGAATTGAGAGAATATTTTTACAGGTCCTTAGTCCACAATCACGTGATACATCAGTGACATAGTCTATATGTCACGTACACATATCTTGTGGAGGTTGTATTCCCTTTTTCCTTGAGAGCGAAGCGCTGCTCAGTCAAAAGGCACGATACAGGGGAACGTAGAGTGAGTGCCGATTCTGTACGTTCGTAGTCTTTTCCTTAGCTTTCGTTCTTTTTCTTCCGGTGATTTGGCTGGGTTGCTGGCATTTGAGCAATGCAAGGACACAAAATCAAGAGTCTGCTTCTTCACAGTGCACTGCAGGGATTGTGCATTTGCTTTCCTCATTGTAATGAAAACATGCAAGGGCACTTACCCTATGCGAGGCCGCAAATTTATTTAGTGCGAGTGCATGAGTTATTTGCACTGACGCACACCACACATATGCAGTTTTGTAGTGGTGGAAAAGAACTAACTGTCAAGACTGAGAGCACATCCTAAGAGCACATAAACGGTGATGTTTGAAATTAAGCTGTGAATTTATAAAAGATGTGGATCAACTTATGAACCAACAATTTTCCGGCACTATAGTTATTTTACATAACGGGTTTAACTTAAGTTACAAAGGTGGCCAATTGAGCCCTATGTTCTAACGCACTGCGCACAGAAGCAATCAAATATTTAGCGCTCCCTATGCGGCTGTTCGGTGTAAAGCAACCTATACCTCGTTGGTACAAAAGTGACGTGTCTATGTCACTCCTGCATGTCCTGCATGTCTTTTTTTGTTTTTGTTTTCATTCTACTGGGAGGGAGTGAGAAAAGGGCTGTACGGTCTTTCTCAAGTCTGCGCGGGAAGGACGAAAGGGTACTGAGAGGTTGGCCGTCGAAGCACTTTAAAACGAGTGACGGCTTTGACCTGCCCTGGGCACTCGGTAAATTGCGTTTGGTAGGGAAGGGGGAGTGGAGGAAATGGGAGGTGGGTATAGCTGTCCTGCGAGCTAAGCGCACAGCAGCATGCAAGCTTTCTTCGTTTCTTTGACTTAGCAGTGGAGAAAGGATGAAAGAATCGGGGGGGGGGGGGGATCATCCAATGCTCCCTTTGGAAAGAATTTTTAAATATTTATTAAAAGTAGGCTTTTTATATGGCATCATTTATCAACGTAGGCATAAGCCCGTTTATTTTACTTAAATGGCTTTCTTTAAAAGAAATTGTTGCTGAGGCAGCTTAGTCTTTTAACACGTACATGTTTTCTTTTAATTTTTACTTTGACCACTGTACACCGCATTCAATGTTTTAGGCCCTATAACCACCGTTCTAAAGTACATCGTTGAATACCACACTTAGGACATCTTATTAACTTCAGTTGACACCTCACTTTGTGTTTGGTGCTCTTTGGCGCAAGATGCCCTTGCACCATAAAAATCAGTTCATCATCAAAGAATCAGGAGGGGGGGGGCACGGTTTTAAGTGAGGGTCGGCTTGGAGCTGCCCATTCGGCAAAGCACAGAACAGTATGCACGCTTGCTCTTCTTTTTTTGTAGCAGTGAGCTATGCGCTGCGATTGCCTGAGTGGCAGGGGAGGCAGCACCGAAGGTTTGACTGCTTCTGTGCGCGCGCACTGGAGCCGGTTTCGTACCTCGAGTTAAGCCCCTCATGTGATAAAAGCCTGAGTCGCTTTGGTGCATTAAACCCCATAAAGCAAACCCTATGTGAAACATCTTGTATAATTCTATTGTTTGATCCAAACGTCCATGTTTACGTGCCCTTTAGAAGATGCTCTATCTTGACAGAATTGTTTTGCGTCACTACAAAACTGCTTGCGTATGTTCGTGTGTGGGCATGCGTGTACGCAAATAACTCGCAGTCTGGTACTCGTTATATATGTAGCCCCAATCACGGCAATTACTCTTGCACATTTTCACTAGATTGCAGAATGCAAACGCACCATCCCGGCGGCATGTTGTGGAAAAGCAGACTCACTACTCCAGAATCCCCGCGTCGCATTGCTTACCAGCCGCCCTACCAAACTATCGGAAGAAACAGAACGAAAGCAAAAAATTGCACATGCACAGAATCGGTGCTCACTACATTCCCGCGCATCGCGTCTTTTGACTGAGCAGCGCGCCTCTGTAAAACAAAATCTAGGAGATATGTGTATGTGACATATAGGCTTTGTGACCCATGTGTCACGTGACTGCGCACCCCAGGACCTGCAAAATTATTCCCCCACAGGAATTGCGCTATATAGGATAGGTGATGCACTGAGTTTTGCAGAGTTCAAGTAGGTCATTGTGCTCCTACTTTCACCCTGGTCAATTCAAGGGGTGAGGGGTACTTAGGAGCACAATTACCTACTATAATCTATATGATCCCGAATGGGTCAGGGCTCCTGTGCCTTTCGCAGTGCAGTAGACAGCTTGTGAGATTGAGTATAGTGACAAGAAATTGACACTTCACAAGAACACCTTCACTTCAACTCTATGCAGCCTTCAATGCCTGCTTTTCATTTGTTGGCAGTTATGTGACCTTGAGGGGTCATCGACAGCCACTTAACTTGTAAACATTTGACATCTTATCATTTGCTCGCTATGTGGGCTTTGTTCTGCGGGTTTTCGGGATACAGTGAGTACAAACAGATCTGTTCTCTGAAGCATTGGCTGAGTGACAGCCCAGGTCAACCCTGGTCAACTGAAAACTTCTGGCACATAATTTTTTTGTGGACATGACTTTGGTTACCCTCCTGACATCCCAGCTTAGGACATCAAGTATGCGTAACCATTGTCTATCACTAACTCCAGTGGTGTAATTGATCATCACATACAGTCAACGACCGAATTTTCGAACGCCCAAGATTTTGGACATGCCCGATACTCCGGACATCTTCGCGGCACTGCCAAGAGCTCCATTGAATGAATGTATAAGGACATCTGAAATTTCCGATGCTCGAACTCCCGCCATTCAATTTTTCAGACTTTTTGACGCGACAGAAGGTCTGAAACCGCAAATGCGTCATACAAAGCCGCCATTTGGGCTATCTCTGTCTGCGTACCATGTCCCAGCTTTGAGCAACTGGCTGTACCTATCCGTCACACACCGATTTGGTCTGGTCACTCTGGCTATGTTCACCAGCGCCTCTTCCGGAGTTTCCGGAAGCGCCGCCGACGCCGCGACTGTTTCGCCTTTTCGTTACGCAGACTCATCGCAGACCACATGATGTTTCGCGAAGCTGGTGCATGGTTGTGCTACGTGCTACGTATTGTGTCAAGTGTGCTCCACGACGCTAGGCCTAGGTGCTTCGACCCTTCGCCACAAGAGAATTTTGCTTGCCCGCGATGGCCCCCACTCCGTCCTCGTCGTCCTCGCCGATGGCATCATAGTTATATCATAGTTATAATGTTATATCAGCCGCTGATTTTACAGCCGCCATTTTTCGGACGCGAGAAAACTATTTATTTACACTCGTCTAGACACCACATGTTTTATACGCACCCTTTACTGGGTCACCCGTGTGAAACCCCCACATAGTCTAGGCTCCAGTTTAACTGACGTAACGTTGGGAAGTAATAATAGTAACGTTGGAAGATAAGGTATGCCGGGAGCGGTACTGAGAGAAAACAATTGCGCCAGTAGCAGTAGATCTAAGGAAGATTTACTGACATTGCAGAACTGAAAAAAAAAAATTTTCAGAGACAGAAACTAAGAAGTGCCGAGTAAAAAGGAGCCTATAGTTTAACACTAAAAAATTGTGGTGTATATTGCTACTACTCATTACGTTAAATGCGGAGAGAGTATTACATCACTTTATTCTGATAACAGCACATGAAATATGGTGTAAATTTAAAAGCATCACCAGCCACTCTCTGGAATATGTGAGGCCAGCCTTCATTACCCTTTCTTGTCTTATCGCGAAATTTAAATGAAAGCCAAAAAATTCATCCCGAAAAGTGTTATTTCTCATCTCTGTTCAAATACGACTTATTTCACATTCGTTAAGGGATGCATTCGGTACCTACGAATCCCTGTCGCCTTCAACACTTGTGTTTATTGTGCTCCCAAACACTAGCAGACAGGCCAGTTTGAATGAACACTTGTCGGCTGTTAAAACGACTCACCTCTACAAAAGGCTGCGCAGACACGATGCTCGGCGTCGCAGCTTACAACATCTAGTAATGATAAACGGGCACTCGTGGTCTTAGCCGGCAATGTGTGAGCAGGCTGCGTAAAATGGGTTCGATAAAAATTCCTACACAACCATTTACTACGTCCTCACGCCAACGCTCGCAGAAACAATGTAGAAAAGGTATTTTACTGTACACAAGGCTGCGCAGACACGATGCTCGGCATCGCAGCTTACAACATCGAGTACCAATAAACTGGCATGTGGTCTCAGCCGGCAATGTGTGAACACCCTGCGTAATATGGGCTCGATAAAGATTCCTACACAACCATTTACTGCGTCCTCACGCCAACGCTCGCAGAAAGAATATGGAAGAAAATATATTTTACCCGTATTGGCTGTTGCCTGAGTCCAGAGCCCGTACTCCTCTCGCCCTCACGCGCCCTCCACCGCCAAGTTTTGGCGTTGGTCGTACGCTTGGCGGGCGGTGACCAAGAGGCGGCGCTCGGAAAGAAACAGGATGAACCCCATGGGGGCTTGGCGTCGCAAGTCCTGGAAGCAAGCTACGTAGCGCGCCAGAGTAGTTCATGGCTGGTGGCTGCTCAGGAGCGCCCATCTGGGTTGGCGCTGTACCAAAGGGCATGCTGTACCTCCTCGAGGACGGTGTCCGTAAGAGTCACTACTTGGGGCAGTAGAGGTGGTGGTATCAACTGGCAAAACTATGCATGGACTTCGCGTATAAGGTCCCGAAGGCTCTCTCCGCTCACTTGGCGCTGCTGTACTAGCTTTCGCAGGCCGGTATTAGTGGTTGATTATAGTTGCGCATTCGGGCATCCATCCTCCTCTCCATTATGAACGCTTCCCTTTCAGAATTGGCCACGGTCTTTGGTGGATTCCTCACAAGTGCTCCAAAAGCGGCTCTAACGCCAGCATCCAAAATCTCCCCTTGTCCCCATCGGTCATGTTGAGGTCCGCACAGCGAAAGAGGCGCTTCATCTCAACATAAGTCAGGAAAGACTCGTTTGAGAGATGAAGTCTTTAATGAAGTAGTGCTTGGGCTCGTTCCTTGCGAATGCCACTTGCGAAGGTCGTCAAAAACTTAGTCTTGCATGTCTCCCAATCAATCAAAGCGGTGTCTTGTCTTTCAAACCAAACTCTGACAGATCCCTTGCCTTAGTTTTGCAGCGTCGTTCTAGCCATTGAACCGTGACACACCGTCGAAGAGATCTATCCAGTCTCCTGCATCTTCAGTGGGCAGTTCTTGAAACATTGGGCACTCCCCTTGCTGTACGAAGACCAAGGGTGGTTTCTGTTCGTACGGAATATTCGAGGATATTCCACGTTGATGGAAATCAGCACCTCTACTAGGTGTCACGTAGTGGTGATAATGTCGCCAAAAATGAGGAGGCTTTATCTTCACTCGAATAAACTCTTGACTGGGCTGACTTGCGCCCTCTGAGTAACTTAACTCGGCGGCGGCGATAAAAACAGACTTGCTCCTGGTCATCGAATAATAATTCCCGTTGCAGACGTCAACGCTGAATTTAAAGGCGGTGAGCAAACATCTAGATAAAGCCACAGACGGTGACTGGCATAACCTCGAACCTTGCAGAAACACACGCGAGTGGCCGGAATCTTTGAGAAACATCTCGGCGCATCTAGCGCGACAAGAAACTGATAAAGCGGCGCCTTGGGACGAGCATAAGAAAATAAAGAATAGAGAATCTATCTGCGCGCTGGAATCACAGTGATAAGACCGCATACCGGTGGATGTCGAAAAAGAACAAATAAAAGGTTTGAATGGTTTGCGGCAACATTTCCTATGAACACACATACGCACCTCTTTTATTTATTCAGTATAAATATCTTTGTATCAAACTTTAAAATGATGCGAGCAAAGAGACCTGTTTCGACAACTGCAGTGCATGCGTGTCTGGAAAGTGTGCAAATATCTTCGAATATATATTTTAACAGCGCAGCAGAAAAACGTCAAGTTGGTGTTCTGTTGAAATGTCCAAATGGAGGGAACCTTGCTGACAGTGGTGCTTTAGTAATAATGCTTTAGTCCAATGTCTCGACGATGTCAAATATCTTGGGGTTACATTAACGGCGACATTGGACAGGACAAATCACATTCAAACTACATGCGCTAAAGCATGACGCCTTTTACATCTTTTTCAAAGAAATTTCAAGTGTTCACCAGAAGCCCTGAAGGAAACAATGTACCTCTCTAATGCCAGGCCAGTGTTGGAATACGCATGTGTAGCTTGGGACCCCTTCACAAAAGCTCTTGAAGATAAGTTAGAGCATGTTCGAAAAAGGGCTGCAAGATTTGTCACGGTATCTAAGACTACAAAATTAGAGGTTCTCAAATCAGGGAAAGAGTAGGTTAAAATCTGCTCTCTGCTCGCAGGAAAATCTTCCGGTTAAAGCTTTTGAACAATATTAACCATGGTAACATAGCAATTGATAGGAACACATAATTAAAACAATGTCATTATCAGTTTAAGAGACGAGACAATTAAAAAATATCAGGCCATGTCAAAGTCTCATAAATGGGTTTAAGTTTTCATTCTTTCCGCGCTTAATTTTAGATTGGAATTTACTCCCCGATGAGATCGTATCTGCACCCAATTTTTCACCTGCCATCGAGTACATTATATCAATTTGCTTTAAATTACAGGCAGTGTACTTTATTGTAAAGCTGTGTCACAAATGTTTGTTGGGTGTGTCTTTTACAGTTGGCATTGAATGTGCTTCTATTCTTTTAAAAAAGTTTTTTTGAACTGATTGTATGCTTTTGCTTCTGCTTTTCTACTTATTTGTTTTTGTTTGCAACAAACCCCTAGGATAATGCCCAATGGGCGCTGTAGG
Organism: Amblyomma maculatum; assembly: GCF_055883805.1. NCBI lineage: Eukaryota > Metazoa > Arthropoda > Arachnida > Ixodida > Ixodidae > Amblyomma > Amblyomma maculatum. The sequence continues at coordinate 37,220,057 of NW_028146738.1, forward strand.
TATTTGTAACAAATAAATAAATAAACGGCAAATCCACACCGAATCAGAGCTGATCATTCCAGTGTTTTAAGAGCAGGGAAGGACATGATGGCGTTTTTCTCCTAAATCAATTCGTCTTAGCGCAACTATCATCGGTGTCCCACACATTGTTCCCATTGTCCACGTTGGTCATATCAGCCACTACTTGGACACAACATAAGATGGTTGAGTTGTCCCCGCTGAACAATGTTAGTGGACCAGACTGGCAATCAATTCTGCCACTACAAAGCCCGTGAAGCCATGGGCGCCTCCATCAGGCTGACCTGCTTCGGTTGGCGTGATTCCTTAATACGTTGCTGCTGTAGCAGCCATACCCTTCCTTAAGGAATAGTGCTGCCATGAATATGCGGCGTACTTCCAAGAATAAGAAAACAATTCTGAACTATGACAGATCTAAGGCTACGGAAGATTGAAAAATGTGGTCATGCTCTTCATCCCTCTTCGGTGAAGTAGAGTAGTTGACAGGAAGCTATGTTTGCGATGGAATATAGCATGGCCATCTCTCTCAAGCGAAGGAAGATTAAATATGACCTGCGTTTCTTGCCTCCTGCATCTTGTGGAGCGGAGTAACTGCGATCGAGCGACACAAGGGACAAACTCTGGAGCGAGGACATAAAATACTTTTTTAAAAAATCCGGTGTCGTCATTGTGAGCACAAATTAACGAGCACGCTTCAGGTTGCCGTTGTCAGTGACACAGCCGCGCAGTGATTGGTCGACGGTTTCTGCGATGTCACAACACCGCACAATGTAGCCGAGTTGGCAGGAGTCACAAAATCTAGCGACTTTGAGATCGGAAGATTTCGGAATCAATCGAAGCCTTTCATTCGCTTGACCCTTGACTGCCGAGTCGTAAAACCGACCCCTATATGCTATGTATGCATGTAAGTAGGACTGGGTTAAAACAAATATTTGTACTGTGTCGGGTGGTCTTTCACATAATGTAGTAGTTTACGCCTGCTATGATAATGCCTGTGTCAGAAAATGGAGACACAAATAAGGAACTAGCGATTAAGCATGTACAGTGTGCACGTACGCGAACGAGGATCAGCATATGGGAGCGAGTGACGACGCCACGCCACACTCTCCCAAAGATGGAGCTGACAGCTCTTCCTTCCCCCCATTGTTTTTCTTCACTTTCTTTGGGCTCTTTTTCACGAGCGCGCTTAGAAGTAAGTTGGAGGTAATTTGGAGGCGCTACCTTGGTTGATAAGATTAAAATCGTCTCTGCCATGATAGGTAAATATTATGGAAGAGGGAAGAAACTAGTGCCTCTGTAGGCGGAAAGAAAAATACAGTCTACACTATAATAGTTTGCGCTCTGCATGCGCCGAGTGTATCAATGAGGGGCGCCGAGGATGGAGTGTATCAATGAGGGGCGCTTCGCATTGGCGATGTGGCCGCAGTGGTTGAACTGCGGCAGGTTTTGGCAATTTCATACCAAGAAGCACTATGTGGACATCAAGAGACTGCGACAATCTTTATATATTATTTGCCAAGTGCGGTGAGAAATATTCTCGAATAATGAGGGTATGCAGTCGAATATACTGCGCCCTTTCCAAGGATCTTCTTTCACGTGTACAAACCATCGTCATCTTGCAAGCGGCATCGCCTTCCTTTCCCGTCAAGTCTAGTCCGGTTTCACAACGGCTCAGCGGCAGTAGCGGCCACTAACACTTCACGTGAACCCCTCGTGCTCCCAAAAGGAACTTTTCTGCCTTGCATGGTAAATGTTCAACCTTGGTCCTTGCTGGTGCTCACCGCCTCTCTGCCTCAAGAGCTGTTTCGACAGACGTCTCTCTTCCTGTTCTCTCAGATTGTTAATCCGAACCTCACGCCTAACCAACGCCAAGAACTGCTGAAATTGCTTCGACACCACCGCGTTATTGTTGATACCACTTCCCCGCCACTGGGACGGACTACCGCTGCACACCACCGCATCTTTACTGAAGGTAACTCTATCGTTTTCCGATGGCCTCATCTGGTTTCCCTCTCTGAAAGAAAGGTTATTGAAGAAAACGTAAATGACATGCTCCGTCGCAACAATATTCGTCCCTTAACAAGCCCATGGTCCTCTCCAGTAGTATTAGTTAAAAAAAAGAAGGCTCGTTACGTTTTTGGGCTGACTACCGTGCACTCAACAAAATTACCCACAAAGGTGTATACCCGATGCCTCGAATTGATGGCGTCCTTGACTCTCTCCAAAGCGCTGAAAATTTCTCGACCTTGGACCTCCGCTCAGGTTATTGGCAAATACCTATGCACGAGGACGACAAAGAAAAAACCGCTTTCGCAACTCCCGATGGACTTTACGAATTTAATGTTATGCTCTTCGGCTTTTGTAATGCACCAGCGACATTTGAAAGAATAATCGACACTTTACTTCGTGGCCTAAAATGGAGAACCTGTTAATGTTACTTGGACGACATTGTTATCTTTTGGTCAACTTTTAAAGACCATCTTACGTGCCTGAATGAAGGTCTCACGTGTCTCACTTCAGCAGACCTTCAACGCAAGACCAAGAAGCGCCATTTTGCACTGAATAACGTTAAAATATTGGGACATCTAGTTAGTCATGATGGCATTCGTCCAGACCCTGAAAAAATCATTGCGGCCCTGAATTTTGCTCTTCCTCAACGGACTGCAGATTTGCGCAGTTTTCTCGGCCTGGCATCCTATTTCCACCGTTGTATTAGACATTTTACAACCATTGCTGCTCCCTTTCATGAACTCCTTAAAGGAGTACAGACACCATTTTTGGAAGCGTCGGATGGAATACGATTGCTATCCTAGTTATACAGAGATGCTCCCCAAGCAATACCAATCTCGCACGTTTCTGCGAAGATATTTTCATTTGATTTTAAAAACAAGCCAGGCATACTTCGTTTTTCAAAACCTATTGGCATCGACATCTCTGTGACGAAAACGTGTACATAGGTAAACAACATGACGTAATCAAAACTGTGACGTGGGGTTGCCAAAGCAAAGAGCAGTGACGGCACATGCGTCGCACCGGGCAGCAGTTGTAGGAAAAAAAAAGTTCGCGTGTATCACTGTAATTATTTCTACCAGGATCTCCGTATGGACGAATAATCCTCGCAATTTATTCGTGACTGATAGTCCTTTGCACAAATAGTTATGTAAGCGAATGAACAGCGATCTGCGATAGCTTGATTACCGATAGCGAATGCTATGAGGCAGCTATGACTTGGGAGCTGATCGCGGCGGCCACGGCTTTACGCACCGAGATTGCTTTGACTCCGTCAGATGGCGCCACATGCTTGGACGGCGGCACGGAGGCCTGCCGCGTGGGGATCAATCAGCGCTTTGAACAGGCGTGAGCACGGGAGCCATCGGGAGAGCTTACGGGTTACAGTGGCTGATCGCGTCATTACTAACACATTTTTTTAGAACAGCTTGGCTTACAGCGTTGGCCAACCGCACTGATAAAGAGCATCTTCACGGTTCCTTTGTTCAACATTCCTACCAGTGGACATTTGCTGCGCGTCAACCCACCAAGCTTTCGTGGTTGCTGCTGATTCCTGCTTCGTCGCTTGAGTCGCAGGCAAGCGGGTTGGGATTAAAGTGCCCAGCAATGTTAGTAACATCCATGCTATTGGGTGCTATAGCAAGCAGACGAAAAACGCGACCCGAATGCGTCATTAGATTTTGTTTTGACGTGATCACCAATGTTGCCAGTAGGGGGCGCTCGTGTGGCGTTCTCGTATCTTTGACGTCATCGCTCGCTTGTTTCCGGAGAGATCGAAACCGAAACTGGCCCTGATAAAGGCACTAATAATAAATTACTTGATCTGTGCTGGGACTTTTTGGGTCGCAGTCCCTCTGTTTTGGACCACAGTGGATCGATTAAAGCAAAAATACTGGAACAGAAAATGTACGTGTCTATACTCCTTTAAAGCGTGCAGCAATTTCGTGTGGACTGCACAGTTCGAAACTGCATTCAAGAACCTCAAGCACGCCCTGACATCGGATTCTGTTCTTTCCCACTTAAGCGACACCGCTCCAACCGTCCTGCAAACTGATGCCAGTGGCCACGGGGCTGTACTTCTACTTCGCGACGCAACTTCCCATGAGGAAGTGATTGCCTTCGCCAGCCGGACAATGACTCCAGCTGAGCAAAATTGTACCATTACCGAGCAGGAATATATTACCGTGGTCTTGGCGGTTCAGAAATTTCGTCCTAATCAATATGGTCGCCACTTCACAATTGTGACCGATCACCATGCTCTTCGCTGGTTGTCTTCCCTGAAAAATTAGACAGGCCCGAATTGGATTCTACGTCTACAAGAGTACCAGTTCGACGTCGTTTATAAATCGGGTAGCCACCACCAAGATGCCGACGCGCTTTCTCGCTGCCCACTTTCGACATTAACCTGCCGTTTTTCATCGCAGTCCATTTCCTCCTATGACCAGAGCAAATTCTCTCTGCCTCCAGCGCATATCACAGCAGTTTCGCTTGACGCCTATGACAACACGCTCTCCGCTCGCAGCAACTAGCCGACGCCTACTGCCGTCTCGTTATCGACCGCCTTAATGGCGCTTTACCGCACCCAATGCTTGGCTCCGCCGACAGTTACGCAACTTCAGGCTCAAAGATGGCATCCTACTCCGCTACATGTATTGCCCTGAGGGAGCCCACTGGATCCCAGTCGTTCCGCGTGTGCTTCGCACAAGTATCCTAGCGACTCTACATGATGACGCTACGGCAGGTCACCTAGGTTTTCACAAAACCTACGACCACGTGAAAAGACAGTTCTTCTGGCCTGGCCTGTCCTCCAGTGTAGCTAAATACGTCGCTTCCTGCCCCCTGTGCCAACGTCGCAAACGGCCGACGTCTCCACCAGCTGGTCTCCTACAACCCCTTCCCTATCCCGCCAAACCATTCGTAGTAGTTGGCGTCAACGTATATTGTCCCCTGCCTTTCTCTTAATGGGACAACCATTGGATCATCACGGCTATAGATCAACTTACGCGCTACGCGGAAACAGCACCCGTGCCCACTGGCTCGGCTCAAGAAGTTGCAAATTTGGTTTTGCAATATATTGTATTGTGGCATGGCGCTCCTCGGGTGCTCCTAAGTGACCGTGGGACGACTTTCTTATTGAGAATCGTAGCCGAAGTTCTCCACGCATCATGCACCGTTCACAAGACCACTTCAAGCTACCGTCTTCAAACTAATAGTCTGACTGAAAGATTTCATCGCACTTTATCGGATTTGATCTCCATGTACGTCACACCGGATAATCGAAATTGGGACACTATTTTACCATTCGTCAAACTCGCCTATAATACAGCAGTACAGTGGACTACCGGTTACTCTCCATTTTTCCTCGTTTATGGCCGCCTTCCCACCAGAATGCTGAACAGTTCATTCTTCTCTACGTCTGACTGTTCCTCCACATCAGTACCTGCCCAGTTCGTACCCCGTGTGGCCAGATTCCGTCACCTTGCTCGCCTCAACACAGAAGCCTGCCAGGAAGATCGCAAGAGTCGCTACGATCCTACTCATCATGAGGTCTCTCTCCGTCCTGGTGTCGAAGTACTACTTAACGGACCTCTCCACACCCCTGGCCTTAGTGATAAATTTCACCACCACTACCTTGATCCATACACGGTCATCGCCCAAACTTCCCCAGTGAACTACCAAGTGACACCTATTCATTCCCCAGCCGATCGACGTCACCGTGATACTGAAATAGTTCATGTGTCTCGTTTGAAGCCCTTTGTGCGCCGCGATGCAGCAGTTCCTTAGAAGCGGCCAGGTTGGCCTCTTCCGACCCCCTGGGGAAATTGTGTGAGCCTTCCAAGGATCTTCTTCTTTCACGTATGCATACCATCGTCATCATCCTGCTGCACCACCGGTGGCACGCGCCTCGGTTGTCCATCAGAATAAACGCCAGGCACGGCATCCCTTGCCTTGCCGTCTCGACCTTACCGCATTTACCTGGCCTTCCACAAGACATCGAATTTGAGCCCTGAAAGCTTGCTTCACCTCGCTTGAATGTGATATTGCTGATGAATTGGGCTGGTAAGGGTGCAACCACTGGTTATATCTGTCGCATATTTAAAGCTCTTTCCCTAACCGATCAGGCTGTGCCAAACAGAGTAACGCACAATTGACGCTCAAAAGCGATGCAGCACAGTTCGGTCTCCTCGTGCTGCTTTTTTCCTGTCTACCCAATAGAGGGGCTTTTCATGTCAAAACCATTTGCCATAATGTGCTGGTTGTTTTAAAGCTCGCAATGAGCGGCAAACGCACGTTGAAAACTGGGTTTTATTAAACCCCATACGGTAGAACCTTGCGCTGATGGACTTTATTCCAGTGATGTTCTCTGCATATGGGCAAACCTCTTCGATCGTCATTTTTCCCAACTACGCCAAGCAAAAATGTTGGAGGAGTTCACTGCACACCTTCCATGAGCGACGCTTTTGTGACCAACAACGCGGTGAAATGATAAGCAAGAATTAAGCACATTGCTAGCATTTTCTTTTTCTAGAGCCTCGCGATTTAGCCCTGGTCTCCGCCTGCACCGGCCGCAAGCGGAAATACGTGGTCATTTTGGCAGTTTTGTGTGCAAGGAATTATGTTGAATATGAATAGCGCGGAAACCGTGTCTAAGGTACGTCCACAGACGTTTCCCGCCTCACTGCACTGTCTAAGCGAAGCCAGCAGTACTCTTAACCATCGTGGCGTCCTGCTGACATCCGTCCTCGCTTTGCCTCGCAGAGGCGCAGTACCAGGCTTCGCCTGGATCTACCCAGGAGCGCTGCTGCACCAGTGCCACCATACCGGACTCCCCTTCCTGCCGGTGTTCTCCGAGCGATTTGCTTGGTGCTGGCCATAATTATTACCTCCCCACCCCTCCTCACCTTCCCATCTCCCCATCCTCCAGGATATTGAGTAGCGCCACGAGGTTTAGGCCGGAATGATCTGTGTTCTTGTACCCCCCCCCCCCCCCTTAAATTATTCAGAGTTCTTAACACCGCTACCAGCAGCCGCGGAAAGCCAAGATCCCACAAGTGTGACATTTTCGCCAGGCGTATTGGAGATTCGCTGACAACAGTGGAACAATTTGTAACAGGGGCGATGAACATCAAGCGAGCCTTGTTTACGTGAGTGGACCATTATCGTCGCTTCAATAGAGGCACCGGCCTTGCTGGATGTCCCATAATTTTGATTCTTTCAGATGCTCGCTTTCCTGTAGATGCTTTCGACACCTAGATTCTGCCCGAGATCATCCGAGAAGTTGTCTGAGATGCGATACGGCAGCTGCTTCCGTCTCCTGATGCTACGGCATCTTGCGCCTTCACGGATGCTTTCCGCAAAGAAGTACAACGTGCCCTTTACCCACAGTGCTCGGTTGCTTCTTCACCTACACAGTCCCTCGAGACATACGCGTCCGTCGTTTGTCGCTCGCCGCCGCAGCAACCAGGCCTCCTCTTTGTCGTGAATACTTGCCTGCACAACCCCGTACCCATGCGTATGATCGTAGTCCGCAGTAGTGCTGGATGAGCAAGGCCGACATATGGAGGACAACCACCAATGCACGCTATGCTTCCACTATAGAGAAACAGGCCAACTCTACCCTCGCTACCCTTATCACAAGCTGGATCTTCGCGGCTTCAAGCGGAATGCTCTCTGCCCGGAGTTTGGGGAGCAGCCCGTGACATCGCTTGAATATCTGCGCACCGCCAGACCGACCGTACCGTTGTGACATTCGCTCGCCACCACCCTGCAGTACGATTCTCCCCTTTATGGCAATCGGTAGGAAAGCGTGCATCGCCCAGCAACCCCGCGCGAACCGACGACCTTCCTGATGATCTTTATGATGAACTTACCGATGGAGCTTCCGACGACCTTCCCGGCATGGTGTACAATAATCCTGATGTTGTGATCGATGGATACGACACGACCGCACTCGTTGGCACAGGTGGAGACTAATCTGTTATGAGTGGAGAGCTATGCCGCCGACTTTACAAGGTAACGATGCAGTGGGATGTCTCCGATATCAGAACAGCTGAAAGATACCTCGTAAAACCAATTGGCAGATGCACTGCTCGTATTGGAATTAACGGCCTCACGTTCCCTGTCAGCTTCGTTGTACTGCCGAATTGTTCCAGAGACATTCTCGTCATGGGTTTTTTGAGCGATTGTAGCTCTGTAATCGACTTTGCCGACTTCCGCCTCACGCTTCGTCGACCTCGATATACTTTGGCGCGAATAAAGCCCCAAGTTTACATGGCATGCGTCCTTGCAGAGCACGTGACTTTACCGTGTTTCGCCCTGTCACGTCCGACCAGTTTGCTTCTGGCGAAGTTCTACTGGAAGGAAATGCTCAGCTTTTTTCTTGAACGGAGCCTTGGCGTTTCTCGAGGTCTCGCGCAGCTGGATACTGGCTGCGAACACGTCCTTGTCACCCCCTTTCGCAACACTCTGCACTCCCTTACCAAAATGCATGGCTCTTGGTACCATCGAGAGCATTACGGCCCTATTCAAGTTGTTGCTCTGTCCGAAAGTGCTTTCTCTCCCTTCTCTTCGCAGCAGAATAGTACACCTTTGAGTGTAAGCATTGCGCCAAATCTCTCTGTGAGCGCGAGGGCCAAATAAATAGCACAGCTTGCGGAATTCCAATACTGTTTCTCCAGGCCATCCGGAGTTCGCCAGACCGAAGCGGTGGCATTGTTTTTACGCCCGGTGCAAGAGTCATGTTTTTAACTCGCTTGAGCACAGGAGCCCTCCCAGTCAAAACATGGATGGAAGAAAAGGGCCTCTTTGTACCTTGGGGCTCAAACTGTCTACTATGTAAGGGTCATGAATATTTGGGGGCTGGAATTTGAAAAATTCCTATGCAAAATCTACTACCCCATTCGAGCTGAAATAACGTTCACAAAGTAGCAATATATCGTCTACGTTATCTGATAAATGATTCAACATCGGTACTTGCCTAGATTATCCGAAATCGAGGAAAAACTGCTCTCGGCGGCGTGCACAATTTTCGCAGAAGAGAGTCGAAACGCTGCTTTGACATGGTACGTCATCTGTCGAGCAGTGAGGCAAGCTCCATCCCGGCCGTTAGCGCGCTTGCCTCGCTGCCCGACAGATGACGCACCGTGTCAAAATACCTTTTCGACTCTCTTCTGCGAAAATTGTGCACGCCACCGAGAGCAGTTTTTTCTCGATTTCGGGAAATCTAGGCAAGCACCGATGTTGAATCACTTATCAGACAACGTAGACTATATTTTGCTACTTTGTGAACGTTATTTCAGCTCGAATGGGGCAGTAGGTTTTGCATAGAAATGTTTTAAATCTTAGCCCCCAAATATTCAAGACCCTGTAGGAAACCTGAAGCAGTTGAGCACGTGTTCCTGGATTGTTGGGATGCGGTGTTTTACTGGGATGTGTTACAAAGGACACTCAAAAAAGACCTGCCATTGACGCCACGTGGAATTCGGTACTTGACCACTGTTAATGATGATTTTCAGTATGACCTCATCATGCTATAGGGCCTTCACAGTATTTGGAGGAGTAGGATGGCTTATAGACACTGTGATGTCGATGCACGATTTGTATGTGATTATTTTGTTGAACAAGTGTATAAACTAAAAGAAATTTTGAAGCAGCAAGACACTGCGGAGGAGGTCTTGAGTCTGATGGGCGAACTTGTGGTAATGAAAGTCCATTAGACACGGTTGTCAGCCAAGGGGCATGGCAACCACGATCTTTTACTGATGTATTTGTACCAATTCGTGCAATAAAGAAAAAAAGCGGTGGAATTGTGGTAGAGCATCCGCCTCGCATTCGGCAGGTACCGGGTTCGATCCTGGTGCCGCCGGTTACCCGCCGATTTTAATGGGTACAAGCTTTCCCCTGGCCTGGTGCTCGGCTCTTCTGGGGTGAAATGCTTGGTAAAAGGTGTCACGGCCGAAATAGTTTGGCCGATGTGTTAGTGATTAGTTCTGCCATCGGACACAATAAGTCTGCCTCGCGCGCAAAAGCCCATTATGTGGCCCTTTCTTTTTTAGAATGCTCGAGCTGAGGTTCAAAGGGAGCACTGCAGGTGAGGCTCAATTGGGAAGTAACTTTGCAAGACAAACTGAACCACCGTTGCAGGCTGCGAGGTTCGAAACTGGGTTTGGGCCCACCGCGGAGGAGGGGCGCACAGCAGGGTTCGCGGAGCTTCTCCCAAGCGCACACCCCTAGAAAAGCCGAGTGCCAGGCCGGGGGATGCTTGTACCCATTTTTACCGGTGGGTGTCCGGCGGTGGGTTTGGAACTAACCACCTCCCGCAGCCGAGGCGGGCGCTCTAACACAGAATCGTTACCGATGACGCTGCTCACCCTTTTCGCCAGTCGCTTTACCGGGTTCCAAAGAATATGAAGTCATTCAGAATCAAGTGCGCGAAATGCTTGCGACGATATATTCCAAAGCTCGCACAGACCATGGGCACCTCCAGTAGCACTGGTGAAGGAAAAGGATGGCCCTCTTCGGTTCTGTGTTGACTATTGCGGCATCTATAACGTCACCAAGAGGAATGTTTATTCCCACACTCGCATTGATGACGCACTCGTTTATCTAAGACGTGCTCCTTTTCATATGATTAGGAAGATAGTGAGAGACCGGAAAGCGTGGCGTGACATGGTCCATAGGGCCAAGAAAGGTCGGACACGACTGAACGACTGAACTGAACTGAAAAAAGGTTAATGTCAGCCCGAAGTTGATGAGCGCGACCGGGAGAACAGTGCTTTTGGCACCCTGGATGGCCTGTACGAGTTTGAGCTGATGCTGCTCGGCCGCTGTATTACGCCAGCAGCCTTTCATCACGTTATGGACACCGTCTTGGCCGGACACAAGTGGCAAACATGTCTGGTCTACCTTGACGATGTTGTAATTTTCTCAAGCACATTCCCTGATCATCTTCTCCGCCTGAAATCTAGAAGCTATAGGAAGCGTAGGCCTCACCCTGAAGACAGCAAAGTTCCAGTTTGTTTACCACAACTGCCTTCCTTGTGGTAAACAAACTGGAACATTGTTTTCTTCAGCGTGAGGCCTACGCAATGTCGTCAGCTAATCGCTGATTAGTTTGATATTGTTACGTGGCGACAAGTACGACGACGGCACATCAAGGATACAGTGTGAACAATGATTTAATCGCTGGCTTAGAGCGAGGGCTCCTCTCGCGCCACTGCCGATCTTAGCAACACTTCCCGGCGCCACAGAGCGATCGTCCCGATCGGTTCATTGAAGTCGGTGGTGAAGTGTTGTGAGGATGTTCAAGAAACGATAGAAGAGAATGACGTGCTTGCCACACGATGACGATGACAACGATGATGCTTGAGTGAGCCGCCTCCCCTGGAGCTCTTCAGCCATCCGCCGCCAAAGTATATATGAGACCGATGGCTCGAGGTCACGTCGGGCGGCTTGGGTGGGGGTTGCGTGTTTGTGTCCTTCAGTTCGTTCGGCCTTTTGGTCTGGTGTTGTCCCCGTCTGTCCTCGTTGTCTTCAGATCCAGGCTGGGGAAGGGCAGCGGTAATTGCGGCTGATCGGGTCTGGGCAGGAAGGGCTGGGTCGAAGCTGAGCTGCAATATTCACGGGCTCTCGGCCAATGGTCCCGACGTATGGATGGCGTCGAAGCTCGAAGGTGAGAATGGGGATGATGTGCTCCGCACCTCCAACGAAAATGTTACGTGGCGACAAGAAAGGAGACGGCACAACATAGCAACAGGGTTAACGATGATTTAATGGCTGGCCTAGTGAGGGGGCTCCTTTTGCACCACTGCCGATCTTCGCAACAATATTATTCGTCGTCTCTCATGCCTAACTGCTCCCATTTCATGTCTTTGAATACACCCTCTTAGCAAGCTGTAAAGAGTACTGGGGCAATCATGTCACCTTACCTAATGTTTTCTTAATCGCAATGTTATCACTTTCTTTACACAGAACTATGGTATTTTGTGCAGTCACTATAGATATCTTCCAGTACTTTCACATATGGCTCACCTACACCCTGATCTCGCAATGTCTGCATGACTACTGAGGTTTCGAACGAGTCAAATGCTTTCTCGTAGCCAATGAATGCAATGTATAGGGGCTGGTTATAATCCGAGAACGTTTCTATTGCCTGGTTGATAGTGTGGATGTGAGCGATGGCAGAGAATCCTTTTCAAAATCTTGCTTGATCCTTTGGTTGAATAAACTTTAAGGTTCTCCTGACTCTATTAGCGAATATTATAGCAAATGCCTTTTATGCAACGGATGATATGCTGATTTATCTGTACTTTTTCAAGCCTTTATTTTCCTCTTATGAATGAAGAGAAATTTAGTGTTCTTCCTTGATTCCGGTACTTTTGTTGTTATCAGGCAATGTGTATACAGGGTGGCCAATTTTTTAGCGCAATATCTCATCAGTCCTTCAAACAAATCAGTAGGTACCTGATCCTCCCCAGCTGCTTTCCCCCTTTTCACAGTTTCTAAGGATTTCTTAAACCCGTCCTTCGGTACTAACGGAAATTCTGATTGCTCTTCAGTACAGCCAATTTTGTTTTTGTCCTAACTGCTTTGGCTACTGTAGAGGTCCGTATAGAGCTCGTCGGTTAGCTTGATTATCTTATCCATGTTAGTAGTGACGTTGCCCGCCTTGTCCATAAGTGCATACATCTGATTTTTGCCTCTGCCTAATTTCCTTTGCTGCTTTCAGGCTACTACCGTTCTTTAGAGCATGGTTAATTTTCTCTATTTTATATTTCCTTGCGCTTATGATTAGCTGTGATATCTCGGGAGTTGTATTCGGTCTGATAGGTAGGAGGCTTTCATACTTTGGCGTTTCTTAATCAAATCTTTTGTCTCCTTAGTTTACCAGTATCGTCTCGAACAATTCTACCACCTATTTATACCCCGCAGTCAGTAATACCTCTGAGGTTATTGTTCATGTCATCTAAGCTAAGGTCTTCTTCCACCGTTAGCACTGTATGTCTATTCTGCTGCAAGAGCCTAAATTTTCTACATTGCCCCGGATCTCTAAATCATTGATCGGTTTCTTTCTTACTAGTCTGTCCCATTCCTTCTTCAAGTCCAAATTAATTAGAGACCTTACCGTTCTAGGGTCACTGCATCGAACCTTTCTGCATTTTGTCACCATCAGATTATTTCAGTATGTTCCCAAATCATCTGTTCTCTTGTGCGACGTTTGATAAAAACGCATATGCGCGGATAAAAGCCTAGAAATATGCAATGGAAATGTATCCGACTCATTTTCGAGGTACAGGGGTTGGCAACCAGGGGCTGAGGAGTGCGGACGCGTTTTGCGTCGGCTCCACACTTTTTGTCTCGATGTGCCAGAAATTTTCATCGGAATTTGGTTTCAGTGGTGCCGTTGTGCGTCGGAAGGCGTCGTAATCTTGTGGACACCGAGTTTGTGACTGTCAGTGCAGCAGTTTGGTTTTTATTGTCGGTCTTGTGCGGACCACCTGCGAAACGCTAGCGCCCGTTTGGCCTAGAGCGGCTTCGGTCGAGGAGACCGGCCCGGAGGCCCCTTCACCGCCGGTCTACAGCCGCGTTTGTGGACCAAACATGACGATGCACGTGACCGTAGAAGGTACTGACCTGGATCCAGAAGACTACGACAGCACCTGGGTACAAACGCTCGGGAAAAAGGTTGAATCTAAAAGCAAGCGGACGCTTCTGAATGATTCCAAGGAGGACAAGGTGGGGCAACACCGCGTTCCAAACGGGGAAGCCGCTCATGGCGCTGCTAAAGCAGCTAGAAGAAAATTGGCTGAACGGTCAATAGCTATGAATCTTCCGAGGTTCCCGGAAGAAGGTATCAAGGTGATTATTAGGCCTCGTGAAGGTCTAGCCGTCATTAAACGCACGTCGGGCCCGCTGCTTAGTCAGGCCCTCGCCATGGCTGCCGGAATCAGCTGGTCGGAGCTGGACTCATGGTGTGTCAACGGAAAGCAAGGTACGGTGCTCTTTCATTCCTTGGACTTTAGTCGAGGCGTGAAGGTAGCCACAATCCGTTGCTTTAAACTCGATGACAAGGAGCATGAAGTGGTGGCCAATCTGATCGCACCGGAGGATTGCGGCCGAGGAGTCGTTCATGGGATCTGTGATACATTCACGGAAGAACAGTTGTTCAGAGCATTAAGGAAGGATCCACAGAACCCAACGGTCGCTGGGGTGCGGCGGATGGGGAAAACTTCCACTATTATTATCACCTTTTTGAAACCTGAAGTCCCAAGATTTGTCAGGATTGAAGGCATGCTTATGCCATGTCGATTGTTCAAAAAAAGATATGAAGTTTGCTTCAGATGTGGGGAACTTGGTCACCGCTCAGATGTGTGCGATAGTGAAAAACCTAAGTGCCGTGGCTGTGGGGTGGTATCGCCGCCCGAAGATCACCAGTGCACTCCCCAATGTCGCCTATGTGGAAAGGGCCACCTAACGGGAGACAGACGCTGCAAAGAACTCTTCCGTACACCCTACGTTATCAAGAAGAGAAAGTGGGAAGCAAAATTAGCCGCCGAGGAGGCAGCCAAAAAGAAGCTAGCCGTCGAGGAGGAGGCCAAGAAGCTGCAACAGGTCCGCTTTAGTCGTCGCGATGGGCGTAGTGAGTCCCACAACCGGTCCCAGAGCCGTACAAGAACCCGTTCCTCTTCGTTCCCGCGACTGCAGCCGCCGTCGTCAGAGACGATAATGGAGGGCTCTCGACCAAAGCAACAGCCGCAGCAGCAGCAGCAGCAGCAGCAGCAGCAGCAGCAGCAGCAGCAGCAGCAGCAGCAGCAGCAGCAGCAGCAGCAGCAGCAGCAGCAGCAGCAGCAGCAGCAGCAGCAGCAGCAGCAGCAGCAGCAGCAGCAGCAGCAGCAGCAGCAGCAGCAGCAGCAGCAGCAGCAGCAGCAGCAGCAGCAGCAGCAGCAGCAGCAGCAGCAGCAGCAGCAGCAGCAGCAGCAGCAGCAGCAGCAGCAGCAGCAGCAGCAGCAGCAGCAGCAGCAGCAGCAGCAGCAGCAGCAGCAGCAGCAGCAGCAGCAGCAGCAGCAGCAGCAGCAGCAGCAGCAGCAGCAGCAGCAGCAGCAGCAGCAGCAGCAGCAGCAGCAGCAGCAGCAGCAGCAGCAGCTAGCAGCAGCAGCAGCTAGCAGCAGCAGCAGCAGCAGCAGCAGCAGCAGCAGCAGCAGCAGCAGCAGCAGCAGCAGCAGCAGCAGCAGCAGCGGAAACCGCCGCAGACACCATCAAAAGGAGTGAGTAGTGATTCTCAGGACTCAGCTGAGGTTCAGGCTCTAAAAAAACAAAATCAGTTGTTACAGGCGCAAGTTAAGGCACTGCAGGAACAAATCATTGCGATAGGCAAAATTTCACAGCCAATGGAGACCGAAATGCCGGCAGCGGAGGCACCGCAGAAGGAACAGGAAAATACCCCTAGGGACAGTCCTCCTGCAGCAAAAAAGAAAAGAGGTCCCGAGCCGGATCTCGAAACCCGCGTACAAGGATTGGAAAAACGATTCGCAAAAAAAGAAGACGACGACAAAATTTTCCAACAACAAGTTATGACCACGTTAGAACGCCTGAACAGTGCTATGGCAGAGATTCGGGTCGAAATGGCTAGGAGAGACGAGAGAATTCAGTTGGTTTACCAAGATATTCATAACATTAAAAATGGCTCTGCATCACCGTAGAAATGCCATTTGGCAGTGGAACTGTAGGGGCTTCAGTCGCAAACGCGCGGTACTGGAAACTTTTTTGACCAACATTGACAAACCCGAAGTAATCGCATTGCAGGAGTGCAGTAAGCACGCTAAGCTAGCGAGTTACAAATCATACGCGGGACGAGATGACACCACGCGAGTGGTCACCCTTGTCAAAAGGAATATAACAGTGCTGCAGCATAATACCGGGACAACAAATGTTGACCATATACTAATCGAAATAATCCCACAAAAAAGAAAATTCAAAAGTCTATTCATCCTCAATGTATATAGCCCGCCTCGACAAAAACGTCAACGCAATTTCAATGAGCTATTCGCCAAAGCGCGAGTGATCGCGAAAGGAGGACCCCTGTTGATAGTAGGGGACTTTAACGCGCATCACACTGCATGGGGGTATAAATACACGCAGGTAAAGGGACGCGAACTATGGAACAGCATTCAGCAGAATGGCTTATTGCTTCTGACGGATCCCCTGAAACCAACCCGCCAGGGTAACAGCGTTTCGATAGACACATCTCCGGACTTAACTCTAACCGGAGGCTGCATTTACGCCACGTGGTGCAACACAGGTGAAAATTTAGGCAGCGACCATAAAATTATAGAAATCGTAGTAGATAACGGCCCACCGGTCGTCCGCACCAAAAAGGCAACGTTGGTGAACTAGGAGGCTTTCCGAAATGGCCGCACAGGTGACGAGGAAGGCATAAGTAACATTGACGATTGGAATAAAAAGGTCATTCAGTCGGTCAACGAAGCAACGGAGGAGGTGGAGGTTGACGAAGACATTGAAGGAGTAGACCGTCACACGGTCAGGCTCTGGCGTAAGAAGAAGGATCTAGAAACGAGACTCACACAGAAAAGAGGGAATAGGAACTTGCGCAGAGAATTGGCAGTGCTTAACAAAGAAATTGAAAAATATGCGCTCGTTTTAACGAGGCAAACTGGGGCAGCATTTGTGAAAAACTGGACAGGAATATCGGGAAGGCAAGTACGTGGCACTTACTTCGGCATCTTCTAGATTCCGACAAATCTAAACTGGAGGCCAGGCAGCAAATTCACAGGCTAATACATACCTTTGATGGGACCGCGGCTACTCTCATAGCCCACGTCTGAGACCGGTATTTGAACTGTGCAGAGGGTATAGGTAACAAATGCCTGATTACAAGGGCCAGGAAAACCCGGAGCTAGATAGCCCGATAACGGTTGCCGAAGTCCGGGCAGAAATAAATAGACTGAGAACAAAGACTGCTGCAGGTCCGGACAGAGTCAACAATCGAATGCTAAGAAACTTGGACGACGCGTCGATTCGACACCTCGCAGCATTCATGCAGGAGTGTTGGGAGGCCGGTCGGCTGCCGGCGACTTGGAAGGACGCAAACCTCGTATTCCTCCCGAAGCCGGGGAAGCGGCCGGGTTTCGAACACTTGCGTCCGATCTCGCTCACGTCATGCGTGGGGAAACTAATGGAGCATGTTGTTCAGGCCCGGCTGAACCGATTTTTGGAGGACAACGATATCTATCCGAACACCATGATAGGATTTAGACCGCATTTGGCCGCATGCGATGTCATGCTGCAGCTAAAAGAACAGATCATACACAATTCAACAGTAGACACCAGGGTGATCGTTGGTCTAGACGTGTCAAAAGCTTTTGACAACGTGAAGCACTCAGTTATTCTGCAGAATCTTAGTGCTTTAAATGTTGGAGTTCGCACGTACAACTACGTACGCGACTTCCTCAGCGATAGAACGGCAAATATCAGTATGGGGGGACACACAGTAGAAGGTATTCGACTGGGAAACTAAGCCACACCACAGGCATCGGTGTTGTCCCCGACGCTGTTTAATATCGCCATGATTGGTCTCCCCGCAAAACTAGAGGAAATCCAAGGGCTACATCATACATTATATGCAGATGACCTGACTCTGTGGATGTGCAGGGGCAGTGACGATGAAATTGAACAGACACTCTAGCGGGCAATCGAAGTTATAGAAAGATACTTAGAACCGATCGGGCTCAGATGTTCGGCCGAGAAATCCGAAGCGCTCGTTCTCACGTCAATGCGATCGCCCCATCGTCGGCATATAAAGCAGGATTACCCGGAAATAACACTCAGGGTCAACGGTAACGTTATACCAACGGTGGCAACCATTAGAGTTCTGGGATTACGAATTCAGGCCAACGGCAGGAACTCGGAAACGATACAGAGGCTAGACGCTAGCACCAGTCAAACCTGTAGACTCCTGAAGTGGATCACAAACAAACATGCGGGCATGAAAGAAGCTAACCTCCTTAGGCTAGTCCAGTCTTATATAATCAGTAGGATAGTATACGTGGCACCGCATTTACGGCTTCACAAGGCAGAAAAGGAGAAACTTGACGTTCTCATTCGCAAAGGGATAAAAACGGCACTAGGTTTACCACCCAATACATCGACAAACAAGATTATGAGACTAGGGATCTCCAATACCCTCGAAGAGCTCATTGAAGCTGCAAGGACTTCACAATACCAGAGACTGCTGCGCAGTCGTACTGGTCGGAGCATTTTGGAAAAACTGGGGTATGAGCCGCAAGCATGCTCCAGACGTACAGAAAAAGTACCTAGACAGGTTAGGGACAAATTAAAAATACCTCCGCTCCCCAAAAACATGCACCCCGTTTACCATGAGAGCCGGAGGAGTGATAGAGCAACAGCGCTGCAAGCCCGTTTTCAGGGAAGACAGGACGTCTTATATACAGATGCCGCACAATGCACGAACGGTAGGGGACGTGTTTCAGTAGCAACTAGAGAAGACGGGGGCTCGGTAGTTTGCTGCAGCACCCGAAATTCGACCACAACGGAGGCGGAAGAGGTGGCCATCGCGCTAGCTCTAACACAACAGGTCAAAATTATAGTTACAGACTCGAAATCAGCGATTAGAAACTTTGACGCGGGCCGCATTTCGGCCATAGCAGCAAGAGTGTTGGCCAGTGGTTCACCACCGGCAGAGCAGGTCGCGCTCATTTGGACACCGGCGCACCAGGGGTTGAGGGGGAACGAGAAAGCGCACGTACTGGCCCGAGGATTAGCTACATTCCGGGATCCCAGTGACGACTTATGCGTAACCCCGTACCCCTTGCGCGATGAGGAGCCCCTGCAGTTCGACGATGACCTTAACACCTACCAAGATATCCTAAATCATTACAAATTAGGCAGATGAGTACTACCAAAAGCGTGTAAGCAACTCACCAAAAGCAAGGAGGTTATGTGGCGTAAGCTACAGACTTGAGTATTCCCGAACCCCCAGCTTTACAGCAAGTGGCACCCGGAAATTTTTAGCCCCAGTGCAAACGTTGCAATGGAATAGCGGACATGATGCATATGATATGGACGTGTCCTAGATTTTTAGAACCTGACCGAACAGATGAGTCCTGGGAGGCACTACTTCTCAAGCAGGACGAAAAAGGGCAACGAGAAGTCATCCGTCTTGCCCTGGCCGCTGCTAAGATCCAAGGGATCCAGGTCGACGGCTGAGGGGGAGGACATGGTTGGGACAGAGCTTCGCCTCGGATACTCACCAGCCTTTTGACGGGTGCAATAAATGTTATTTCTCTCTCTCTCTCGAGGTACAGGCAAGAAAAAACGGCTTCAATATCTACTGTGCCTGCTCAGTTGTTGGCTCGATTACCCTAACATGTTCTGCCTAGGGCGAATTCTGTGCATACGCAATGAGGATTTAATCATTTATTTAGTAGGTTGCACCACAGCCATTGCTTAGATTCTAAACAAAGGGTCTAAACTTGGTGCCTTTTATGCTGCATACTTAAAAAAATTGGATCAAAGATCAAGTGGCATGACTACCTTCGTCTCATTTTTAGCTAGACTTTTCGCTTGACTTGGTGTCTGCCCAACAGGAAGCCTGCAAACAGGTAGTAGTTGGCAGGTGCCATGGACGAGCACTGATTAATCGGCAGGTTGTGTGACGTCACAACTACACCTAGCATTGCATAACCTGCCAACATAGGTATCATCTATGGAATAAATGGTGAGATGAGAATTGAACCTTCCAAGGAAAGAATCTTTGGATACGGAGCTGAACATGCTTAGCCTAGACAACTCAATCAACATTGTATATCTTCATTAAAGCAAAGACATATCTATATCACAGAGCCTTGAGCATGATATTGTCACATAAGCTAGTAAAATTGAGTAGGCTGATTTACTTTCACCTACTCAAAGGCACCGGCAAAAGAAGGCATGGGACCAAGTGGCGGGCGAGCACCGAGAGCGAAGAAGACGAGCGCGTGCCAGTCTCCCGAGCTCGCCACATGGTGGTAAGATAACATTGCGGCATTGCCCCTCCCGGTTGAAAAGGCATCATCCCGATGCCGAGTGGCGAGATCGAGGATAACCTTAGTCGGCGAGGATGCCACGTTCACATAAAGCAGTAAAAGGAAGTAAAAAAAAACGCATGTAGCTTGACCTAGCGGGAGTAGAAGGCCTTCATCCTGGCGACATGTACGACTTCTGATTGCGCTTGCCGTCGGGATGAGCAAAGAGCTCCTTGCGGAATCACTTCGTTTGCGTTGAGTTTGCGTTGAGTTGAGGGCCGAAGTAGCGGCACAGAAGCTTCTCGGAACGACCCCGCTGGCGAACAGGTATCCACACCCAAACCTGATCATTAGGGTTGTAAATTACCTCCCTGCGACGAAGGTTATAACGTCGAGCATCTTTAACTTTGTGTGTCCGGACTCTCAATCTAGCCAGCTGGCGAGCGGCCTCGGCATGCTCCACGAATTGGTCAACACCGGCAATCGATGGGTGGGCCACATCTGGCAGTAGCATTGCATCCAGCATGGTCACAGCTTCGCGAGCGTACATGAAACGAAACGGTGTGAATAGGGTCTTTTCCTGGACGGCGGTGTTATACGCAAATGTTGCATACGGTAGTATCTGGCCCCAGTTCTTATGGTCTTCGTCGACGTAAATATAAAGCGTATCGGCGATGGCCTTATTGAGTCGCTCAGTAAGGCCATTCGTCTGAGGGTGGTAAGCTGTTTTTCTGCGATGACAAGTGTCACTGAGCCGCATCACTTCCTGGGTTAGAGCTGAAGTAAATGCCATGCCTCTGTCAGTTAAAACGATCGTATGGGGCACCATGACGAAGGACTAGATTAAAGTTTAAAAAGTTTGCAATATCAGTAGACGCGCCTGTGGGAAGAGCTTTCGTCTCACAATAGTGGGTTAGATAATCTGTGGCGACTATAATTTACCATTTGCCCAATGATGACGTAGGAAATAGCGCGAGCAAGTCCATACCAACTTGGTGAAAAGGTACTCGCGGAGGAACAATAAGCTGCAGCAGGCCGGCCGGCTTGACAGGTGGTATCTTCCGACGTTGGCAATCACGGCACGTCCTAACATAGCACTGAACCATAGCGGCAAGCTTGGGCCAGTAGTACTTTTGTCGTACTCGTGCCAAGGTGCGTGAAAAACCGAGATGTCCGGCAGAAAGCGCATCGTGGCATGCCTGCAAAACGTCGGTACGGAGCGACGTTGGGACAACCAGCAGATACTGAATGTCTGTAGAAGCGTAGTTTTTCTTGTAGAGGACGCCGTCACTCAAGCAGAACGACGACAGGCTACGCGTGAAGAAGCGAGGCGGCGATGAGGCGGTTTCTTCGAGGTAATCGATGAGGGGCCGGAGTTTGGTGTCGTCTCGCTGCTGTTGAGCGAGATCTGGCAGGCGCGGAATCATATGTTTCAATTGAAGAACACGGGATAGGGTCTCGGGATAGACAGTCAGCGTCACTGTGTTTTTGTACACAATAGTGACGTCGAACTCCTGTAAGCAGAGACTCCAGCGGGCTAACCTGCCTGAAGGATCTTTAAGGTTCGCAAATCAACAGAGTGGTGGTCGCTGACCACTCTAAACGGCCGACCATACAAATACGGCCTAAATTTTGTTACCGCCCACACAACTGCAAGGCACTCTTTTTCGGTAGTATAATAATTCGCTTCTGAACGAGACAGGATGCGGCTGGCGTAAGCAATCACCCGCTCAACGCCTTCTTGCCACTGAACGAGAACTGCACCGAGGCCAACGTTACTAGCATCGGTGTGTAATTCTGTGTCGGCCTCCTCGTCGAAGTGCCCAAGTACGGGCGTTGTTTGAAGGCGCTTGCGAATATCCTCGAAGGCCCTTTGCTGCTCGTCGGCCCAGATGAAAGGCTGGTCGTCCTTTGTTAAACGAGTCAATGGTTCCGCTATGCGGGAGAAGTCGTGCACAAATCTCCTGTAATATGCACAGAGGCACAAAAACCGACGCACGAAACTTTTATCAGTGGGGGTCGGGAAAGCAGCTACGGCAGCCGTCTTCTCTGGATCAGGGCTAATTCCCTCAGCACTCACGACGTGACCCAGGAACTTGAGCTGTTGAAATGCAAAGTGGTATTTTTCTCGTTTTAATGAGAGCCCGGCCTTGCGGATGGCATTTAGCACGACCGTCAATCGTTTGAGGTGCTCCTCGTAGGTCGCAGAGAAAATGACAACGTCGTAAAGGTAGACGAGGCACGTCTGCCATTTCAGGCCGGCTAGTACAGTGTCCATCATTCTTTGAAAGGTTGCGGGAGCAGAACACAAACCGAAGCGAAGCACCTTAAATTCGTACAGTCCGTCAGGAGTAATGAACACGGTCTTCTCTCGATCACTTTCATCGACTTTGATCTGCCAGTGTCCACTGCCTAGATCGAGTGATGAAAAGTATCGGGCGTGGCGGAGTCGGTCGAACGAGTCAATTCGAGGCAATGGGTAGACGTCCTTTTTCGTAATTTTGTTGAGCCTCCTATAGTCGACGCAGAATCTGAGTGTTCCGTCCTTTTTAGCGACCAGCACACCTGGTGAGGCCCATGGGCTTGTGGATGGCTGGATCACATCGTCGCGGAGCAATTCATCAACCTGCTCCCGAATAGCCTCTCGTTCTTTCACCGATACTCGGTAGGGATGCTGGCGGATAGGGCGCTCGGTAGGATAAACTATAATTCGATGTTTGGTTACTGACGTCTGTTTCACTTCGGAAGTGATGGCAAAGCAGTCACGGTAAGTGCCAGAATTGCTTGAAGGCGGCGTTTCTGGGAAAGAGGCAAAGCAGGATTCACGTCAGTTTTACCAGTATGTACAGTGCTCTCGGGAGGGTCCTCGTTGGCTAGCGAAAGGGTGCAATGGGCGGAGGGCGCACTGACTTCGTCAAAATAAGCGATGGCTGTACTTTGCGGTAAAGGGCGGTATTGGGCACTAAAGTTCGTTAAAAGCAGTTCAGTTCATTTATTACTCAATGAAAATACCCTCCGAGCGACGCAGACTTGTAGGCTCAACAATAAATTCCCGTTCGTTTTCGCGAGGCCCAGAAGGGCGGGAGGGTTGTCGCACTGCACTGTAACAAACAAGCTGGTGCATGGAGGTAGAGTGATATGGTCGTCGCAGACTCGGAAAACTGGCCTGTCTGTGCAGTCGTCGCTGCACTGTGTGTACTCATCGGAAATTGAGCAGTGAGTAGAAAACGACGTCATGAAGTCACGGAGGTCGATGATTGCGTCGTTTTATCTAAGAAAATGCAGGCGGAGAATCAGCTTCTTGGAGCACTCTGCTAGCACAACGAAGCAACACGAGAAAGTTACGTGGCGAATCTCGACGCGAGCGGTGCACACTCCGAGCAGCATTGCCACATGCCCTCCGGCTGTCCTTATCAGGGCTCCGTGGCAAGGAGTCAGGACCTTTCGCAGGATGGTAGCAAGGCCATGACTCATAACGCAAAAATGAGCGCCAGTATCTACAAGGGCAGTCGTGTGGTGGTTATCAACGACGATCGGTATCTCGGCGGAAGGTAGCTCACCGTCGACAAAGTGCGGCATGTCAGGGATCGTCGGGTTGAAGAGTCGTTCATTGCGTCGAATTTCGGCGACGAAGGTAAGCTTCTGTGATAGGCGCCAGGTCGTCGGACTCGTTGGTCGAGCGGTGCGTCGATTGGCGTCATCGCAGGAAAGCTTCGGCGATCGTCGAAAAGTGGTCGGACTGTTGGTCGGAGCGAAGGTTCGGAGGTTGGTCTGTGTGATCGAATCGGTGAGCGGAGGATGTTGGTATTAGTGTTCATCGACAGCGGCCCTACCCCCGAGGGTCGTCGCCTTCAGGTTTCCCGGTGCGGACTTGGGGACTGCCTGAAGGAAGAACGGCGGCTGGAGGAAACTGTCGCGGCGATGATTACCTGGACTGGCGTCGCTGGAGGGATGCAGAGGGAACGGTATGGCTGAGGTATAGGTCGATTTCGTGAGGTTGTTTGTTATAGCGCGGCCGAGGAGCATCCGGTGAAAATCCGCGCAAGTCTATCCGACGGTACGGGCAGTGACGCAGTACGTGACCGGCTTCGCCGCAGTGAAAGCACGAAGGTTGATTGTCCGTCGTGCGCCACGCGTGTGCTTTGCGAACGGGTGGTGGAGTGTCAGGTACACCAGTCGAAACTGGATATCGGGGCGCATGGCGAGTGGGAGGAACAGGGTTGCAAGGTGCCGATGATTCTGGCGCAGGGGTACGCAACACGTCGCTATACGTCATGATGTACTGCGCAGGCGGCTGGGGTGATAGTACTGATGGCACTACTTGGCGGAGCTCTTCGCACACAACATCTGAGATGCCCCCAACACGCGGGTGTTGCTCGAGAGAGGGCAGCTTTTGCAGTTCACGAAGGGCTTCACTATCGTTTCCGGCCATCGGCAAGCGGAAGTCCACAGCAGCGATGTTCGCAAAGCGATCAAAATGTGCAAATTGCTGATTCAGGGCACGCTTGCTGCTTGTCGCTTCCTTCGCGAAATCAGCCACAGTATATGGAGGGTCACGTACAAGGCCAGCAAACAGCTGCTCATTGACGCCTCGCATGAGGTGGCGCATTTTCTTCGCCTCCGACATGGCCTGATCCGCCCGGTTGAAAAGCAGTCATTTTTTCGACAAACATGGCAACGCTCTAATTGGGCCGTTGTGATCGGGACTGTAGAGCAAGTTCAGCCATCTCTTTTCTTGTATCGTTGCCAAATGTTCCGAGTAGCTTCAGCCGAAAATCCTGCCACGTAGTAATGGAAACCTCATGGTTTTTGAACCACATCTTCGCGGCATCCTCTAGTGCGAAATAAACATTCTGCAATTTCCGCTCCTCGTCCCACGCATTAAACACTGCGACCCTGTCGTAGCTGGTCAACCAGTCCTCAACGTCTTCAAACTTGTCGCCATGGAACGGTGTGGGCCTACGCGGAGTTTCGCAGATCAGCAGCTGGGCACTCACGGAAAGCTGAATGGTGTGGCTTGTCGCTGTAGTAATCATGGTTCGCTGTGGGGAAACAAGGGAACCACACTCGGGAGCTAAGCCTCTGAAGCGGCGGGATGCCTTGTGCACAGGTGTCATATCCACGGCGTTTAGATGGGCGTAGGGGGCACCCAGAGGATCTTCGTACATGGGATGTACTCGGAAACTCCACCAAAAATGTCACAGAAGCTATTAAGTCTGAGCAGGCTGATGCTTTCACCTACGCAAAGGCACCGGCAAAAGAAAGCGCGGAACCAAGTGGCGGGCGAGCACCGAGAGCGGAGACGACGAGTGCGTGCCAGTCTCCCGAGCTCGCCACATGGCGGCGCCAGTACGATTATGGTAGAGTACGAGTACGTGGGAGATCAAAGGACACAAAAGAAAGATTAGTGAGTAAATGAGCAGCACAGTAAAAGTACGCAAGTGAGGATCCACAAAGAGAGCCACAGATACGAGGAATTAACGCTATAACGTTAATTGTTCTCGTTTTAAAGATATATGTTAAAAAAATATTCTTGCACATGCGGCAGAGCGGCTATGCTTCTGAGTGCCGACGCTTGGCCTTCACAGACTGGGACAGTAGTCATCCCGATATAACGCTTGCCAGGCACTTTCTGAAATTGTGTTTTTAAGGCTCTTAGGGAGGTTGGCGACTACGTCAAACACTTCCGTACTCCAAAATCAGTTTTTAGTTATTTTATTTATTTAGAACATACTGCAGGCCTACAGTAGGCCCAAGCAGGAGGGGCGAATACACAATATATGCAAAAAGAACAGGATTAGCAAAATTGAAAAATGTTAAATCAAGTTGTAACACAAAATACAACAATAAATACAAGTTTTCGAACTTTTCGTTCAGATCAGTAAGTTTCAGCAACAATGCGGCCGCGCGAACGCCTCCAAGCAGAACAATCTCTTCCAGAGATGACTGTTGCTTCTACTTAGCAGTGCTTTTTCTTTTGATTTTATGCTTTCCTGCACACGCTACGTATGAACTGTCTGCTACGTACACAACATCCTAGCCACAGGACAACGTCACTGTTCAACAGTGCTTGCTCTCTAACTCAAGCTCTAGAGTTGAAGTCTTGATAGACACTGGGCCAATCTGATAAACCAATATTTGTCTACGACATCGCTAGTCCTTAGCTGTTGTATAGAAAAAAAAGAGAAGGGAGTAGCACTGCATGTCACCGTTCCTGCATATTGGTTCCGCCGGCGACATCCTAGTCACATAATTCTTGCGTTCACGTCGAGTAAAGCGAAACTCGTGCTCAGCCCTCTCTTGTGTCCTTTTCTCATTTCAGTCACTCCGTTTCCGCTTTTTCGGCAGCGAGTAGTCACAGGGTTCGCGTTTTTCTCTTTAAGCAGGATCATCCTCACCGGTTCCTTCAATCGTGAAGTCTTCAGGAGGCTCCACGCGTCCTGTCGAGTTGACTGTCTGAACGCCACCGTCGAAGGATGTGTTTGCGGGAACCAGATGAGCCGGTGCTTGTAGATGTTTTTTCAGCTGAGCCTCAGGTTTGTCCTCTGTTAGGTGATCGTTCAGTTGCAAGTTTTTGAACATGGTTAGGAGATCCTCCTCCCAGCCTCGGCGTGGCCCTGAAACGAGGACCGGTGCATCCCTCTCAACAGATGCCATAGCAGAATATCGACTGCATCTCACATTGGGGGGAGCTGCACCACTCTTTGGAACTTGCATTCCGCCCTTCACATTGGACTCTGGATGTTCACATTCCTGCTGAAAATGTGGTCCTCCGGTATTAGTTCCCGTCATCCGTAGCTGCCTCAAAGCATTCACTTGCAATGCTGCTTTGTTTGCTCGGTTGACAGCGTTGCTCGTCCTAGGTAACGCAAGGTTGTCCAAAGCGGAACGAGCCCCGTCGCCCCCTGCGTTTATGTCGATAAGCGGGAAAATTTTCAGATCAGCTTTCCCCACTGGAAACCGAGGAGAATCGATGTTTAAATCCTGTATACTGGCTCGTCCACCACCTGGAGAATACATGCCCACCGAAGGTAGCGGGTGTGCGAAGCTTTCCCCAGGTGCTGTATACAATATACCAAGCCTGTCTGCAGATGACTTTAAAGTCGTGGTGGTTGGTGTAGAAAGGGTACCTCCTGCATTTGCTCGAGGCGTAGTGTTGTTCCCTGCTAATGCGGGGGAGCCGTCTAGAGTCGAAGCGCCGATGTTGTTTCCCAGGAGTTCGTGCTCTTCTACTCGCCCTTCGTCCTTGCTGGAGGCATGCGAAGCCCGATCTGGGCTCTCTCGTGATGTTGCCGCCATGATGTCTTCACTTCGAATAGCTCTACTCTTCTTACTTTGACGTGGCGTATCTTCGCTTGCGAGCGAACCTCGAATTCGCTTCTTACTTCCTTCGGAAGACAGAGCCACATCTTCACCTGCGTCCGTCGGTTGCGCTAGCTCTGAAGACGTCGCGCAGGGTGGCATCGATATGTGACCTAATCGCGCAGCGGCAGATGCCTTCATGTTGGTGCAGGCCGCTTCGTACCCTTTGCTCCCGGCGCTTGAATTCGTAGTGGTGGGTGACGTGCCTTCATAGCTTCGATTGGAGTAAGACGTGGGCCGCTCTGCCATCGCAGCCGGCAAAGAAAGCCTGCAGCCTGCTGTGGCTGATGTGAACTCCAGTTTCTTTTTCATTTTCCACACTGTTCCAGAGCGTGCGCGCTTGTTGCGTATAGAACACGGAAATATAAACGAGCGGAACAAAATAAACTGCCAAGGAAATAAAAAATGCCAAGCCATGCTTAAGTCTGCTTAAGAGCGTAAATGAGGTCAACTATTTAAGGACTGTTTCACTAACTGCGTCGTTATTGTCCCCTCTACTGTCATCAATGTCACTACCGGTATAATAATTATTATAAACCAAATTTACCGTCATTCTCATTGCTGCTACCGTCGTTATCATTATCGCTTTCTGCATCGTGGTTGTCATCGCTTTAAAAGTCGCACTGTCTGCTAACATTTCCTGCGTACATTTCCGCAGCCAATTGGCCTAGAAATGTTTTCGCCTTAAAAAATGTGATAAAAGTCTGCGGCTACTGTGTGATAAGGAACCTTTTTACACCATTTGTGTTACAAAAATGGCCAACGGAGTTTACAGTGTCTGGGTCCCAAATTAATCCAGTGCTAGCTTACAGGGTAACGATGAAGTAGAATATATCTACGTTTTCTTTGAATCTAGGGTGAAAGGTGCTCCTTTTCAGCAAATCTATCACATCTATTGAACATCAGCATCAAGAATCAAAGGCGCATGATGACAAAATGATCTGCATGATGATAATTACTGTGGCGATCAACTGAGCTGTACATAAACGCTGTTTACCCCGCCATGAGGGTACAATGGTTAGGCCGCCCGACTGCTGCTACCAAGGATGTGGGATCGAATTACAGCCTCGATGTTTGTGAAAAGCAAGGCTGTGCTGAGCGATGTCAGTGCATTTTAACTGAACTTGACTATACTGTACGTGCTGTATATTGCTGGAACGGACGAAAAAAATCTTGTGCACCACATTACTCAATGGCACATTTAAGACAGCTCTAAGCAGGGTTTTTACCTTGGGAAACTCCGATATCGTGGTATTTCAAAATAGTTTTGTGGCATTTCCAGCAGCAAAAGCTGGCTTTACGGCTGGAAGATTTGGTTTCATATTTCACCAGGTTTTTCTCCTCTCCGATGATTCATTCTCGGTTTTCTTCTGCGGCACCCTGGAATGAAATCCAAAATAGAAGGGCTTCTACTAAGGTTAAACCGAGTTAGACAGGCGAAAGCACTGCTTATTTCTGTTTGGCTGTTGTCGCTTTTTCATTGCGAGAGCTACATTGGCCACAGTCTCCCGTTTTCCCCGTGCCTGTCCGTGCTTGTCCGAAGAGAGAATAATGAAGTAGTAGTCCTGGGAGGCGGTAGCTGGCAACTGAGATGACCGAGCACTAACTGAACGTAGGGCTTCCTGACATTAAGTCTGACAGGAGCTGCCAACTGGGGCCTCGCTTATTAAATGTGAGGGTGTTATCACAATCAGCTTGCCAAAACCATTGCATTCACGTTATCCCTAGGCCACGCAGGCGCGTTCATACGGCTCGTTTAAAGCGTGGGGCTTTATATCCCCGCGAAATCTTCAAAACTGTATTTGTTGTTTTTTAACAGCCTCCAGCATGCGGCCTTATCTCTGTGATTCTGGCACGCGTATCAATTCTGTATTCTGTGTCTGTTCATGCTCGCTGTCGCGATTCGACGCGTTAGCATTTTTTTTGTCGCGAACGACGCGCCGAGATCTGTCTCGAAGATTCCGATCACTTGCGTATGTTTCTACAATGTTCCAGGTTGTGCTAGTAGCAGTTTTCGACGTTGTCTAGATTGTTGTGAGCAGCCTTTGAATTGAGCATTGACGAGTGTGACGGGCATTCTTAGTTCGACGACCGACGAGCACGTTTGTTGCTATCGCCGCCGCCGAGTTGCTTAATTCTTTTGCGGGCGCAAGTCAGCCCAATAAAGAGTTAATTTCAGCACCGTAAAGCCTGTGTCTTGTTTTGCTGTCTACGGCCTTGTCACAACTACGTGGCCATAGGTTGTCTGGTAGCTTACGCTATCGCCTCATCACGAAGGTGGGGGTAAAACAAAGACAAAGAGGTGCCGTAGTGGAGGGCTTCGGACCACCGCGCGATAGAGGTTTTCGCCTCATTGCACCTTCGCGGTCAGATGTGCTCCCTTCGCATAAATAAAGCTAAAACCGTAGAGTATGCCAATATGTACAAAAGCCATGTCTTTACTTTCTAGCCGAACCTAAGCGTAGCCATGGAGATACCTCTCGCGTAACTGCCAAACCACAGGCAATTTTTTTGTTCTAAGTTTCGACATGGTTACGCTCTATGACTTACACACATTAGGCAACGTGTACACGTTTGCGGAATCTTCTCTCCCGTTCCAACTCAGGCTGCCGGACGCGACGTGCATCTTCGGCCGAGACATTAGAAGGACACAGCTCACTAGCCATCCTGGAGTGATGTGACGTGCCGGCGAGCTGCAAAACGTTATTGATTGATTTTTCTTCTTATTTTTACTTTTTATTTTATTTCATCCCGGTAATTATCATGGAATATTATTTTATTAGTATTTAGTATTATTTACCATAATCACTATTTTCCATTTTTACTTACCCTAATAATGCTTTCATTAGTAATTGGTTTGCAGGAAGGAAAGGTGCAGTTTCTTTCACACACAACCTGAAGGCTCGATTAGACCTCGTGAAGTAGTGCATGTGCACTAAAATGATGCAGTCCATGACATGAACGTAAACTTGGTGATTGCTGCGCGTTGTTAACGGTGAGCTGTAGCACAGCCGGAAATAAATTTACTGCACCTGGCCAGGGCCGTCGCTTTGATTGCAGAAGTGTTAGATCCCGTTGCCGATCTCGGCAACGAATATGTAATGGAGAATGCCAGCTTGCGGGAAAGCGCTTTCTAAACAGGTACGTTAACACTACCAGAAATACCCGACGAGGGTAGCGAATTAGCACGCCAGAATATAACAAAACCTTTTTAATCTCTTGATGCCCACAAAGCCATATCGGCACTGCTTCTCGCTTTCTCATGAATACAGCGAGATCTCTCAATAGTCCACGCGGACTGCAGCGTGTTCGCGCGTTTTAGCTTCTTTTTTTTCTCTTTTTGTCTGCTAGTCCCGCGTCGATTGATCGCCATTGTCGGGCTTGGTTGTAGGAACCCAGCCTCTTCCCCACTGCTTCCAGACCGTGACATGCAGTTACTTTCACGTGAACTTCGTGCTGCCACCTTTCTGTCATAATTTCTTCTGGGCAGCATGTCAGCGACTTGTTTGGCACTCTTGTGGAATAAATTGGGCCCCGCATCGCTAAGGAGAGTATACGATTCCTTAAACTGTAAAGAAACACTTTCGGAGCACCACCTGGTGCAAGTTATTTGGCAAGGTTAAAACTATTTGCGCTAACTAACCAGTAATATACTTCGTATTGTTGGCTTCCTTGTTATTTTGCTCCTAAAGAACAAATATGTGATGTCTGATACAGTGGTCAGGAAAGGGTGCAGGACAACTGTTGGAGTGGAGAGCGTAGGAAATTTCCCAGATTGTTACAACATCTAAAGAGGTGAATTTTAAATTTCATAACGATTCAGTTGGTGTTACAGTATAACCCTGCTATATTAAGCAGAGGCGTGGCCACGAAATTGCTGTCTAGTATCGCCTTCCCTGGTGGCTCAAATCTTTTCGTTCATTTATAGTAAATATACAGATTCCATATTGATACATTTAAAATTTTCGATTTTCTAAATATGATCTATGACTGGATTACGTTTCACCCGGAAATTAAAAACCAAGTGTTCTTTGAAACATTTGTTTCGCAGTTGACAAGCCACTTTGAACAATTGTGAACACATTGTCACAATGTGCGATTTATTAATTTGGTTTGTATGAGTGAAATGATTGCTTCTCTGCTGTTTGTCGGTTTTGTTTGCATGCTCTTTCATATTGTTACATATATGCCCTGCGCGTCGCTGGATGTTGAAGAATAGGACGATAAAAAGTAGTGACGCGAAAGGAAGACGAAGCTGAAGAAACCGTTGGGACTTGCCTGAACACTTGCTGTGTTCTGCTTTACTGTGCTGTGAACGCTTGCCTATCACCTGCTGTGGTTTCTTGTGCTAGCCTTCTGCCCCGTATCATCTTGGTGGAGGTGACCAAAGATCCGCGTGCGCGCCGATTACCCCTTGCGCTGCCAAAACCTGGATTTGCGTAGTGGCCGTCATCTACCTGGGCTTTCAACGACGTCAACAACTACCACTATGACCTCCGAGGCAGCCCCTACCACCGCGGCAACTTCGGCTCAGCCAGTCGTGCTCACAAAAATCCGCCACCCTCCCATATTTAATGGCGAAGACAAGACAGACGTGGAAGATTGGCTGTATGAGTACGAGCGTTGCAGCAAGAACAACCACTGGGATGCGACCATTATGCTGGCCAACATCATTTTCTATTTGGCGGGAACCGCTCGCACGTGGTTCCAAAATCACGAACAAGAGCTGGTGACATGGGCAATCTGTAAGCAAAAGCTTCAGGACCTGTTAGGGAAGCCCATTGGTCGAGCTGTCGCAGCAAAAACAGAACTTTCATCTCGCATCCAATCCTCCACGGAGTTCTACCTTGCGTATATTCAAGACATGCTTGCGTTGTGTCGCAAGGTCAACTGCTCAATGACGGAAAATGACAAGGTAGGCCATATCCTCAAGGGCATTGCGGATGATGCGTTCAACATCCTGTTCTGCATGGATTGCTCCACCGTCGACTCAGTGCTTCAAGTCTGTCGAAAATTCGAGCAGGCTAAACAACGACGCCTCGTACATCGCTTTGAGCGCCTTCCAAACACCGCAGCTACATCATCCTGCGATGATCTGGCCCCTTTGCAACAGCCTTCTCATCCCACGAACATGACTTTTATCGTCCGGAGAGAACTCGAGGCCTTAGCTCCTACACCACTCATGTCTCCGCTACCCGACACCGTGGCCATGATACAGGCCGTAGTTCGTCAAGAACTTGCAAACGTCGGCCTCTCCTCCAGCCCCGTGTCGCCCACGCCACCATCCCACTCTATTCCTGTAGTGGCTGCTGCTACTGCCAGCCCACCTTCCCCACGTCGCTACCTAAGTCGCAATCCTGCAGAGTGGCGCATCTCAGACGACAGGCCAATTTGCTTCATTTGCTGTCGTGCTGGTCACACATCGCGTTATTGCCGTAGCCGTACCTTCTTAGCCCTCGTGTGGGCCATTACAAAGTTTCGCCCTTACTTGTTTGGCCGCCCGTTCTCCGTCATCACCGACCACCACGCCTTATGTTGGCTTTCTACGCTGAAGGACCCTACTGGTCGCCTGGGGCGTTGGGCCCTCCGCCTTCAGGAATACACTTTTTCTGTCGTCCACAAGTCCGGCCGATTGCACGCTGACGCCGACTGCCTCTCCCGCAACCCGGTAGATCCACCGTGTGACGATGACACATGTGTGTTGGCCATCTCTGACCTTTTAAACATTCGCCATGAACAGCGCTTAGATCCCAAGCTTTGCAGTATTATCAATCGCCTCAGCACTAATCACCCTGATGCAACCCTTGCTTTGTTCGTGCTCCACAACGGCACCTTATACCGGTGGAATATGCGACCAGATGGCGCCGAGCTTCTGCTCGTAGTCCCCGAACGCCTGCGTGCTACCGTTCTACAGCAACTGCACGATGTGCCCACTGCGGGTCATCTTGGTCTATCTCGCACGTACGACAGCGTCCGCCGCCGTTTCTTTTGGCCGGGCCTCTATCTCTCTGTTCGTCGCTACGTGACTTCTTGTGACCGGTGTCAGCGACGGAAGAATCCATCGGTGGTGCCTGCTGGATACCTGCAGCCGATCGACATTCCAGTAGACCCGTTTTCCCGAGTTGGCCTTGATCTCCTCGGGCCTTTCCCACTCTCTTCGTCGGGGAATAAATGGATTGCGGTGGCCACGGATTATACTTCGCGCTACGCTGTCATCCGAGCGATACCTACCAGCTTTGCAACTGACGTGGCTGCTTTTGTTCTCCACGACGTCATCCTGCTTCATGGTGCTCCTCGCCAGCTGCTCACTGACCGTGGCCGTTGCTTTCTTGCTCGAGTAGTCGACGAAATTCTCCGGTTCTGCTCCATTAAGCACTATTTCACCGCCGCGTACCATCCACAAACGAACGGCCTCACCGAAGGCCTCAACCGCACGCTCACGGACATGTTGTCAATGTATGTATCGGATGATCCCCGTGACTGGGATGTTACTTTGCCGTTTGTAACGTTCGCATATAATTCCTCCCGTCACGACACAGTGGGCTACTCCCCCTTCTATCTTCTATACGGCCGCGAACTTCCCCTTCCGTTTGACAGCGTACTGCCTCCCACCGTTAATGCCAGCTCCTATGTTCGTGACGCCATATCTCGAGCTGACGCCGCCCGGGTTATTGCTCGCCACCGACTAGCTTCCTCCCAAAATTCCCAGAAACGCCACCATGATTCTCGTCGCCGCGATGTCCACTACTCTCCGGGCTCTCTCGTCTTGCTCTGGACTCCTGCTCGTAGAGTTGGGCTGTGTGAGAAGCTCTTGCCACGCTACGCAGGACCCTACCGTGTCTTACGGCCAGTCACTCCTGTGACATACGAGATCACCTCTGTGCATCCGCCGCAACAGTCCGCTATGCCACGTACCGAGATCGTTCATGTCGCCCGAATGAAGCCGTACTGCACCTGCAGTAGTTCGACATAATGCGCACCGAGGCTGTGCTTTTCGTGGAGGCGTAATGTTACATATATGCCCTGCGCTTCGCTGGGTGTTGAAGAAGAGGACGATAAACAGTAGTGACGCGAAAGGAAGACGAAGCTGAAGAAACCGTTGGGACTTGCCTGAACACTTGCTGTGTTCTGCTTTACTGTGCTGTGAACGCTTGCCCATCACCTGCTGTGGTTTCTTGTGCTAGCCTTCTGCCCCGTATCAATATGCATGTAAACCAAGGTGGCATTTGCAGCCCGCGTTGCAAGTTTCTATATCGTCGCCGCGCACGCCTGTCAGTTTTCGGACTTTGGTTCGACGCAATCTGAAACGGTCGCTGTGTAGATGTTTTTCGAGAGATTCGGGCGGACGCGCAGCTAGAAAATCTGGAGTTTCAGTTCGCCTCGCTCGCACTGCATCCCGCCTGTGGTCGGCTATGACGTCACCATCCGCACCTTCTTTTCCAGATATTCGCGGCCTATGGGACTGGATTCAACGAAATACTGCTCGCTATGTTGGACTTAGCGTACAGGATTCCATCGAGCGGTAATCGGGTCTGACTAGACCTGCTTTCAAATCATTACAATGAAATGATCTCCTGCTAAGCGCAAGAAGAATCTCACAACAATTCCCGAGAACGTGATTCATGGCAAGAGGCTTACGACTGTACCAACTCATTCCTTGCCCCGTGGTGCACATGTGGCAACGCTGCCAAAGCGAATAATCACCACTTACACTGGTACTTTATAGCAGCACTCAAATCAAATGGAACAATCGCAAAAGCGCAAAGCAGACAACCTAGCACTGATCATTGCAATTATTTGTTAAGTAATCTTTTGCAGTTTCTCTCTGCCTACATGAAACTAACGCTCATAACCACCCCATCAGTTAAGAGAACCTTAATAATGGTCGTAACTCTACCAACTGGCTCTCCGAAAAAGCAAATAATAACAGTAACGCCACTGAAGAAGAACATACACACATCCAGTGTCAGGTGTCATGTTCGTTCTCAGTAATGATAAACGACTGCAATGGAACTGCATGCCAAAGGGAGATCACGCAATAAAAATAACCACTCGCCGGCCAGGAATCAAGCCAGGGCCACCCGAGAGGCAGACGACTGTTCTACCACTGAACCACCAACAGCTTTTTTTTCAGCAGGATAGTTATTAGACACCTCTAAAGGTAAGGAAAGAGCTCTCGCAGCTCTCGCAGAGCACCATCTGGCCGAAATGAGAACTGAGTGGTGGTGGAAAACATTTATGGCAAAAGGAGAGGTTGCTTGGAGAGACACCCCTAGTAGACCGCTCCCCTTACAATACTAGGTGGAGTCCCTAATTTCGGCACTCCATTGGTCTATGCTGCCACACGAGCTCGCTGGACATGCGCTTGATGTGCCGCTAGATCCAGGCAGCCGAGCAGTGCCGCCTCCCAGTCCTCTCGGGTAGGGGAATGGGTTATAGGTAAAAGAGAAGGATTTAGCTGGCATGCCCAGACCATGTGAAAGGTGTCAGCCACCTCTCCACAGAAAGGGCAGAGGCCAGAAAAGGAAGGGCCGAACTGTTTGAGTACTGCCGGGCACAGTAGAGTATTAGTAAAAACTCCAAGTAGTTTTTCGCCCGCTTTCCCTAGTCCATTAAAAGGAGCCGGGTACTGACGGTGCGAGTCCCGGTAATAGTCACAGGTTTCTTGAAAAGTTAAGAGAGGATGTGTCTTAGTCCAGATCGGTAGGGTCTACGCCGGGGGCCCGGTTAGTGAGTGCGCGGGCGGCCGAGTTGGCGGCCTGATTCCCTGGTAGGCCCTGGTGGCCTGGAGTCCAAATTATAAATCTGGTCTGGGGATCCTGATCCCGAGCTGCTTTCCGAAGTATTCTTTGTGCTGTAGGCGTTATTCAGCCCAGCTCATTATTGCGACAGGCCACTCGCGAGGCGGATAGAAGGAATGAAAATTGAGGGTGGGAGGCAGCCAGGGCGATTGCTACCTCCTCCGCGTGGGTTGCGCCAGGGGCCTTAAAAGGGAGGTCATCTACCTGTCTTTCATCGTGAACGACTGCAGCAGTGTACCGTCCTCCCCTGGAATGGGGCGGGCCCACAACATCTACATAGAAAACATTGTGTTTATAGACCACGCCGTCCACTGTGGTCTTTATCAATTTTGGTAGGAAGGGGACGAACACCGAGGACGCCTCTCCATAGCTCTGGCACTCGTACCCTTTCCTCAATGTGACGGTTGTGTGTATATGTAGCCGGTTCAAAACGCGACGACCGGACACGGTCAGGGAAAGACGCGTATATTTATTAGTGAGGTCCGCCACGCGTAGCTCGCGATAAGTGTTCACCACCCCTAATGCAAGGGGCCTCGCATTGGAGGTAGAGATCAGGAGGTCGAGCGCCCTCTTGATAATCTTGCGGAGAGTGACCTCCAGGATGTTTTCATCATGCTTGCGCAGGTGCAGGTATGGAGTTGAAGAAAGAATTCGACTCGTCACAAAAGCATGGCAGAGTCGCATCGCATCCCTGCTTCTGATGCCCCCACGCTTGTTGGAGACGCGGAGGACCAAGAGGCCCACTTCGTCACCAACCTTGCTAAGCTTGGCTAGTGTTGTGTCAGCGTGATGATTTTGGTGAGTAAAGAGTGCGAGGACTCTAATCTCTGTGGCTTCGCGTATGGTTCCATTAGCCAGAGAGAGAAGTATTAGTGTCTTGCATCTCGGCGAGGGGCGTAGATGCACGAATTCTGATTTTTGAGGAGAGCACTAGAGACCACAGTACGTACCATAGCGATTCACTATGCCCACCGCTGTTTGCAGGCAGTCCTCCAATTGACCAATGTTGCCCTCTGTAGCCCAAATAGTTACGCCGATGTGGCAGTGATTCGTTCCGCCATCGGACAACAATAGGTCCGCCTTGCGCGGCAACAGCCCATTATGTGGCCCTTTTTTTTCTTGAACCAACATTTTTGGTTCATGGCCCCTTTTCCCAAGCATTTCACCCCAGAAGAGCCGAGCACCAGGCCGGGGGAAATCTTGTACCCATTGGAAACCGGTGGGTACCCGGCGGTACTGGGGATCGAACCCCGTACCTCCCGAATGCGAGGCGTATGCTTGAACCTCACCTAGTTGGGCAGATAAATGAAGCATTGCCAAATCAAAGAGTAGTGGGGACAGGACGGCGCCTTGTGGCGTGCCCGGCCGCGTGCCCATAGTATAAGGACCATGCTCTTTGTCATGTATGCGGAACGGGGTACCGCTCCCGGCAGGGGCAAGGTTACGGTCAAACGTTTGGCCAACCTTTCTGATTCGGCGTATGAGTCCCTGTCAAAATATATGAGCGCAACCTGGAAAGAAGAAACACCCCTTCCCCTAAAATGGAAAACAGCGCTTGTCACCTTCATCCCTAATCCGGGTAAGCTGATCAATACCGATCACCTCCGACCTATCTCCCTAACGCTTTGCGCAGCCAAGCTCATGGAGGCCATGGTTCGAGATCTCCTCTCTGAATATCTGGAGGCCCGCAATAAGTACTGAGGGAAACGAGCAGCTCAGCATAACGGTCCAATATACGCATTTTCCACAGAATGTCCAGCCCAAGGAGGGAAATCGTACCACAGGGCCATTTGGGTCATGAGTGCTAAGACAGATCGGTCACAAGCTGACGTGTCCGCCGGTATTAAAGGTCGCAGGTGGGATAGAAAAAGAAAACGGTACCCCGGTGTTAGGGTATATGCTCGGCGTTAACTGTGCATGAATCTTTAAACACTCCCACTAGGATGCAATCATTTCTGCAGCGCGTGGCGGCCGCTCTTCGGTGGAGGCGAATAGTAAGGCACCATGTGCTGTGCGATATTAGCGCACACTAAAGGACCTAAGGTGGTCAAAATTTCTGGCGTCCTAACTACTACGCCTCTTTTAGCAGGTAGCTTTAGGATGTGTTAGTGTGGGGGTCGAGGAACGACGATGATGAAATTGGGCCGTCGCCCTGTCTTTACCGATTGGCAATTTTTGTTCTTTTTGAGCTGTGTTCACTTTGCCGCCTATAATGTCAGCTGTTAACGCTTCCTAAAGATCCAAGGAGCTCCAGAAAGCCTCAAGACTTCCCTCCAGCACACCCATCACGATGCCAAGGTGCGCAGGCCTATCTCAACTAGGCCAATGGACATGAACCATAACTATGACATGGAACGATCGCATGCAGTTGTCACCACCTCTACTGCTTCGCCTAACATTCCACCTCAAGGATGTCCCTTGAGCAACGCAGCACCTACTTCATCGCTACTAAAGTCGCCGCGTCCAGCTTCAGGGGATCAACCGACTTCAGCTTCCAACAGCTTGCCTACTCCTGTGACCATTCCTATGCGGTCTCTTTCCGATTCAACCGAACCAGCTGCAAAGAAGGTAAACCCCTCTCCAGATGATCATAATTCGTCAAGAACCCCATCGAAATATGGGCTCCCTGACGCAGACTGCTCCTTCTGAGTACACATTAAGCCTACATTTCAATATGACATAACGTCAATTTCTTCAAGATCAGTGCAACAGCTTATTGACCGCGCACTGGGTACAACAGGCTACCGAGGATTTATTTACCACCGTTCCTCTAATTCAATCGCAGTGCAAGTAACCTCTTTTGGCGATGCTGAGAAAATCTGTCATATTGATAAAATATATATCAGCGACTCTCAATATGTACCTGTGCATGCATACCTAGCATCTGGACCCGGCTTGAAAAGATGTGTCATTTGTAACCTGGATCCTATATCACCTCTAAATGAGGTTATAGGGGATCTTTTATCAGACACGCACTCTGTGCTAAATGCCCGCCAACTAGGTAACCGAGGCACATTTCTTCTACTTTTGAAGGGTCCTTTAGAACTCCCTACCCATTTGTTCTACAACGGGCTGGTCGTTCATCCGAAGCCTTTCCGCCCTGCCCCAGTGTTTTGCTACCGATGCCTACGACAAGGCCACATCAAACGAGTATGTCTTGCATCCGAGGACACTTTACCAAAACAATCAGCGGACGACCTCCCCTCCATCAAATGTCCGTTTTGTAAAACAAACGATCACGACATCACGTATCCCAAGTGCCCTCGCAAGAAACGT
Source organism: Amblyomma maculatum (assembly GCF_055883805.1). Taxonomy (NCBI): domain Eukaryota; kingdom Metazoa; phylum Arthropoda; class Arachnida; order Ixodida; family Ixodidae; genus Amblyomma; species Amblyomma maculatum. Next base: position 37,259,562 of record NW_028146738.1, read on the forward strand.
CGTGTAGTACATAAGCCTACTTATGATGCAGTTAAGATTTCAAACCGTTTTGCTGCTCTTTCAAACCACACAGAGGAGGATGGTACCGACTTGACGGCAACATACTTACCTCCGCCCTCTCAAATCCGCCCATCTTATGCGTCTGTTTCGAAGCATAGTTCCCGTACTCTTCGTCAAACAGAAGATGAATTTTCACCAATTAGTTCCCTTATGCCTAACAATATTTCCGTCATAGATGAAGAGATTGCCAAAGTTCGCCAACAGCTAGATCACCTTCGCAAACGTCGGTTAATCTTACTGCAACGTACGCATCAATCACCCGTTGAGCCTACACGCCAAGTACATCATTGCTCTAATGAATACAGTAATTTCGAGTGAAATTATGCCCAACCTTAAAACTCTGCAGCTACAACTTCAATGACATCCCTGATTACACTGCTGCAGCAACTGCCTGAAATGATAGCATGTTCTGCAAACTAATGGTCACTAACCATAAATCCCTTGTAATGCAATGGAACTCTAGGGGTCTCACTAACAAACTGCCTGAATTGAAGCTCCGTATTCAAGAAGGAAAACTTAAGGCCTGGGCTTTCCTTTTACAAAAGAACAACGCTATTCCACCTCTATCTGGTTACTGCATGTATCACTGCCCCTCGATACCCGACCGCCGCGGTGGCCTTGCTCCCGGTAAAGCGGCAATATATGTCCATTCATCAACTCCTCATTCTCCAATAGACCTATCCCGTTGGTGCAATACCCGTCAAGAAGTGACAGCCATTATTACTAAGCCCCAACGTACTCCAGTTATATTGGTATCATTTTACGCACGACCGCTATCTACTGTGCTCAACTTTGGATGACTCACACATCTGCGCACCTCATACCCAGGTGTACCCATACTTGTTGAGGAGATTTCAATGGACCGCACACAGCCTGGGGATATATACATGACTCTAAGCGTGGACGTTAAATTTACGACACATTTTTTGACCAGTCGTTTACACTTCTCAACAGTTTGTCAAAATGTACCCGCCCGCGTGCACAGGCATCAACTCCGGACCTTACGTGGTGGCTGGGCCCTGGGAATCCTCGCTGGAATTGCGAACCAGACACCAGGGGCAGTGACCACTCCCCCATTCTAATCGATTTTACCTCAAGCACACTACGTAAAATTCGCCGCAAAATTCATGTTACTTCTTGGCATACTCTACGTACAGATGCTCGCCTCATCTCGATAACTCCTGGTTCGGCACTTTCTACTTTCATGCAAGTTCTAAATCAGCACACTGTGTCTTCAACCATCAATGAAGACCAACCAAACCCTGACCTTCACCTCCTTAACCTCTGGGCACGGCGCAAGCAAATGGACGTATACGTCAGTCAGCATCCGTCCAATAATATTGCCATAGCAGAACTTCATAAACTAACCGCTAAAGCCCGTCGGTATTCTAATCACCTTCTACACAAACGTTGTATAGACTGGTGTTCTCACATAAGTACTCCGATCGGAAACCGCCACCTATGGTGTGTGTTTCATTCAATGGAACGAAAACCCTCAGTTAAAGACTACGCCGAGAGTATTCGAACAGCCCTGCGTCTTTCACCGCAAGAATTTGCCAAGCAAGCAGCTCTTCAGTTCTTCCCCAATTATGACTGCCAACCTGCACCGGTTTCACTCAGTCTCGCCAACCATCACCCAGAAGATAACATCACGAGCCCTTTCACCACTGCTGAGCTTGAAGACATCCGCCCAAACACCACACCCTGTCATGAAGGTGTGCCTTATACACTATTCCGCAATCTAGATGGTGAATCATTGACCTCACTTCTGAGAATTTTCAATGAAATCTGGATTTCCAGTGAAATGCCACCAGATTGGAAACATTCTGTAGTAGTTCCCATACCAAAGCCCGGAAAACCACCCACCACCCTTGGTGGTCTATGCCCGATTTCTCTTACCCCAACTATCTGTAAACTGTACGAAAAGCTACTTGCCACTCGAATATCCTGGTGGCTTGACCATCATCACAAATATTCGTATTCACAGATTGGCTTTGGGCCTGGGTACGGATCTGAAGATGGTCTTCAACTTTTTGCCAATGAAGAAATATATTGTTCATCTCACAGTCGTCTCGTCCGCACAGTCGTGGCAACAGATATCACGAAAGCCTACGACAACATCCTCCACACAGCGATCCTCAATACTATGTCATCACTTGGAATGCCCTTACAGCTTTGTCGTGCAATTCACTCGTTCCTCTCCCACCGAATGTTTGCTATCCGTGTAAATGGAAAACCAACAGGACATTTCATTTCTAATCGTGGAGTACCGCAGGGCTCAGTTTTAGCCCAAACTTTGTTTAATATTTTAATTTATTCCTCCCATACATGAACTTGCCTCAATTCCTAATATTAAAGTACTAGCCTACGCAGAGGACATTACTGTGTGGTCTACAAATTGCTCAGTGCAGGTGCAGCAAGACTCCCTGCCAAATGCCATAAATCTCCTTCAACAAATTCTCAACAACACAGGCCTATCCCTCAACCTCATCAAAACATGCTGTGTCCATGTGGGCAATAAGGCCGGCCGCAGAAGTTTTAAAGCTAATCCATTTGCGTTGACAATTGACAATATACACCTCCTTGAAGTGGAATATACCAAGGTGTTGGGCCTCCATGTACATTCTTCAGGAAAAGGCGCAGTTTATCTATCAGATGTACGCAAAAGTGCCATGAGCACACTAGGACTAATTCGAAGAATAGCAAACCGTTCTGGTGGTGCCCGATCAGATACCGCTCGCCGACGTGTTCGTGCTGTCTTTCAACCACGGCTTCTATACCAGGCACAGTTTCAGAAACTGACAAAACGGCAATGGTCCACACTAGAGGCACTCAACCACGAGGCCATGCAAGTCATTACGGGACTGCCTCTATCAACTCCTATCCGTCTACTCCAGGAGTACGCCCACCTTAACACGTTGGCAGAATTAACTGCCCAAAGACAGACAAACAGAGCAAGAAAAGTTTCCCTTCGTCCTGAATTAGAGAACCAGCCACCTCCATGGGACTACTACCACCTTACTTCTAATAAGCCTCTACTCACCAAGAAGTCGCAGCTCTCATCATCATTCCCAATAACATCTTGTGCAACACATGATGACTGTATTATTTACACAGATGCAGCCGTAACCCTAACAGGTGGTTCAGTTGCTTTTATAAGCTCAACCCACCCTCACCTGAACACCAATGGACCTTACCTTACCGACGCCAAATCAAATCTTGCCTTCGAACTGCAAGCTATCTTAAACACCATAGAAGCGTTACCTGCCGACCCTACGTTTAAACAAGTAAACATAATGACTCACTCTGAAGCCCTAAAACATTTAAAGAAAGTCCATGGCACTCTTAAGGTCGCACAGACTATACATGCTGCTTGTCACCGTTACCCAGTGATTATAATTATTCACTGGGCTCAAGACAAAACACATTTGAATACCATAGCAGCAGATGTGCTTCCTCAAGCAGCAGATGTGTCGCAACCCATTCATGATTCCTTGCCACCGGATCCACTCGTGACCCATTTGACATCATCAGCATCCCTCAGGCAGCGTACACGTGCTCTAATTCCCCCGTGTACGTACCCCCTTCCCCCCAATCTAACAAAGGTGAAAGAGGCATCTCTGAGACGGCTGAAAGTCGGAGTGGCCCTTACGCCCGCCGTTCGACACCAGTGGCAAAGTACTACTATTCCAGTTCCCGACAAATGCCCACACTTCGAAGAACCCGCTTGCAACACCACTGTCCGGCATCTAATATGGACATGCCCAGGAACTTCGCATATACGCAAGATTATTTTACAAAAAGCTGGACTTTCACCGACTAATGACTCTTATTTCATCTTATGGATAACAAACAACATTTATGCACGCAGTTTATGCGACTTCTTGCGCATGGCTTCACTCTACACATTCCTGTGACTCTACATCCACCTTTTATGCCGTGTCGCAAACTCAGCGCCATAAATAAATAGTGGGGGGTCGGGTGCCGCGTAACGCCCTTTGTCGCGTTCGTTTAAATCAGACAACTTCGTAACAGAGCACAAACGACATCCGTTTATTTTTGGTTACAGCAGACGACTGACGCCCCAAGCGTCTCTCCGTGGTTTTTTCTTTGAAGCATTCTCGTCTTGGCTTGTCTGTCAACTCGGGGCTGTCTTGTTTCGGTTTCGGTTTCGCAACACATTCCCCCCAGAAAATGACTTATCATTTTTCTTCGTTTACGTGATTTCCAGGGGGTACAAGAATTGGATTGGTCACTTGAGAGATGATCCTCCAGGTAGCTTCAGCAGGCACGATCTCACCTTTCCGTCTCTTCCCGGAAACAGTTTCTCAATTCTTGCAATCTTTCATTGCTGCCGTGGCTGCAGGCCATCACGAAGGAGTATTAAATCCCCTTCCTTGAGTGTTTTTTCTTGGCGGTCATTCTTCTTTTGCACATTTCAGAGTTCCTCGAGGTACTCGCTTGTCATTCTGCGCCAGAAGGCTTCTGTAGTCTGCTGGCGTCGTACCCAAAGTCTTTGAACTGATACGTTGACCTCATCTGCTTCGATTTTCCCCACGCTAGGCAACGATGTGAAGCGTCTTCCCGTCAAGAAGAATGAAGGGCAAAGGGGTTCCGGTTCTCCGGGTTCGCCGTAGACGCGAGTTAAAGGTCGAGAATTTAGGACTGCTTCAATTTCTGCCAGTACAGTGGTTAGCTCGTCGAAGGTCAGAAACTTGGATCCGATCACCTTCTTGAGCGCAATTGGCTGATCCGACGAGGCGCTCATAAAAGCCACCCCACCATGGGGCGCGCTCCACTATGAACTTCCATTCGATTCGTGCTTTTGCGACGTAGTCAAGAACTTCTAGTTTTCGGATAGAGCTCCATAGATAAAGGAGATCTTTGTTGGCCTTCTTAAAGGAAAGCGCGTTGTCACTGTATATGACCCGAGGTATACCTCGTCTTGAGATGAAACGTCTGAGTGTCATCAGAAAAGAGTCTGCGGACATGTCTTTTGCGAGCTCTAGGTGCACCGCTCTTGTTACAGCGCAGGTGAACAGTGTGATATAGGACTTGTACAGCGAGTTTTCTCCTTTCACCAGAAGTGGCCCCGCGAAGTCAACTCCTGTTACCTCAAATGGTTGAGCCTCGTTCACTCGATCAGTTGGAAGCGGTGCTGTCACTTCGGTGGCTGGACGGGCATTGTAGCGCTGACAGGTTATGCACCCTTTGATGATTCTTTTCACTAGCTGACGGGCTCGCACAACATGATACCTCTCTCTCAACTGCACCAGAGTATCTCTTGCTCCACCGTGAAACACTTGCTGATGTGCTTGACGCACGAGCAGTTCTGCCAGTCGATGTCGACTTGACAGTACAACTGGATGACGTTCGTTGTACGGCTTGCCGCTTTGTTGAAGTCTGCCGCTTATGCGCATGATACCATCGTTGTCAATAAACACTGGAATGTCTCTGAGAGGCGAGTCTGCTGGAAAGCGTTCTTTTTTCACGCACTCAATTTCTCTTTCAAGGTCATCTCGCTGAGTTTGCCGTATATAATATTTTTCGGCTTCATTCAGTACAACCGCCGTCAGTGGACCTTTGTCACTGCTCAGACGTCGCCACTTCTTGATGTTTCTAAATACCCATGCAGTCACTCGGAACAGTCGTGTGGCACTGCTGTATCGATCTGTGTCCAACAGCATGGGAACTTCTGTGGTATTCGTTACTTGAAGGACCTCTACGTTTCGTCTTTCTTCCTGCATTGTCGGAATGTTCCTTGGAAGCGAAGAGATCTGTGGCCAAGCGTTTTCCGTTGCCTTCATCCAGTGCGTTCCTTCCCACCAGGTGGAGCTCTCAACAAGCTGATCAGCTGTAACTCCTCGAGTCATGATATCCGCCGGATTTTCTGACCCTGGGCAATGCCTCCACGCTGAGGTATCGGTAAGACGCTGGATTTCCATTACGCGATTCTTCACAAACTGCTTCCATTGCGACGGCTCTCCTACAATCCAGTGCAGTGCTATCACCAAGTCAGTCCAGAAATATGTCGTTTGCGGTGGCTCTTTCAGGCTCTTCAGAATGTATTGATTCAGTCTGGCAGCCAAGAGGCACGCCATCAGTTCCAGTCTTGGCAGAGTCAGTTGTTTAATCGGGGCGACCCTTGACTTGCTGATTAGGATGCTCGAAGTTGTAATCCCATCCGCATCTGTTACGCAAGTGTAGGCCACTACTCCGTATGTCACAGGACTGGCGTCAGCAAACACGTGTAGGACTGTTTTCGTGGTAGGCTCGACAGTGTAGGATTTGTAGCACCGCTGCACTTGAACTCTTTCTAATTCGTTTAGTTCCTCACACCACTGCACCCACTTAATGTCCAGATCCATAGGTAGGATATCATCCCATTCCACATTTCTCTGCCACAACTCCTGGAATAAAGCCTTTGCTCTGACGGTGAATGGAGCTAGCCATCCAAGTGGGTCATGGAGTCTCACCGTAGTCCTGAGCACAGACCTTTTTGTGCTTGCATCTGGCTCGGATTGATCGCTTGCCAGTGGGGTAAATGTCAGGTTATCTGTGCTTGGGTTCCATGTCAATCCCAGCACTTTGAGAACTCCTGGGAGGTACCCGAGGTGCCTTGCTTCGCAGTCATCCGCCACAAAGCGCTCGTTCAATGCCGGATTGTTGGATGCCCACTTGTGCAGTTTCATAGATGCCGCGCTGAATATTGTATCCGCTTCTTCATAGATCTTCAGCGCTTCGTCTGCGTTTTCTGCTCCTGTGAAAACGTCATCCACATACAAGCACTGCGCCAGTAGCGAAGCAGTCTCCGGATAGTCTCGTTCCATTATCTTCAAATGATGCTAGAGTCGCTGTCAACAAGAAAGGACTTGCGGTGGTTCCGAAGGGAACTCGCTTCATTCGCCAAGTCTGTATCTCGCCTGTTGCTCCATTTGCATTCGGTTTTGCATGGTGCCACAGAAAGCGCAATGCATCTCTGTCGTTCTCTCTGATCTCGATTTGCAAAAATGCCTTTTCAATGTCGGCTACCAAAGCTATTTGGTGGCTTCTGAAATTTAGTAACAGTGCTACAAGGTCGGCTGTCAAAATCGGACCACTTTCGAGGTTTTTATTCAGGGATTTTGCCTTCTGTCCATGCGATGAAGCGTCAAAAACTACTCGCAGTCTAGTTGTATTACTCGTTTCGCGAAAAACCGGCTGATGGGGCATGTAGTAGATCAGCTTTCCCTTTTCCTCTTTTTCTACTATCGGTTCAGCTATGCCTTCCATGCAATACTGTCTGATGACAGCGTTGTACTTCTCCGGCGGTTTGTCAGTTGTGACAAGCGATTTTCAGCAACTTCCTTGTTGTCACTAAAATCTATATTCTCCTTCCATGGAAGGGCTACCTCGTATCTAGAACCACTGCGCCTGATATTCTCTTCGAAAGAATCAAGCAGCTTGTGCTCCGCAAAGCTGTCATCATCCGTGACTCTGATCGACTCGAGAGTCCAGAATCGTTCCAACACGTTTGCAGCTTCCCTCTCGGCAAGTGATACGCGAAGCGCAATGATTTGCATGCATTGCGACTCACAGGTCTTGTACCCTACTGGGCCCTGAATATACCCCCCAAAGGGTGTCTCCACTGCTCGCAGGTTCCCATTGAGCTTCTTGTTTCTTCCCGTTACAAGTTCCCAGTAGTGCTCTGAGCCGATAAGCAGGTCTACGTCACCTCTTTCGTTATCGCAGGTCATGTCAGCGGCAGTCAGGGATCCAAGTAATTCTTTAATCTTGAGGTCAGGGATCGGGATCCTTTGCTCACAGATTATATTGGTCTCAAAAACTTCGATCTGATACATCTTCTTATTATGCGCGGTTAGCGACATCATCACTCTGTTAAAATCTCGTTGTCACTGGTGTCCGCCGAACACACCAACTTTCAGCGTTTCTTTTCTAAACATTTTACAACCGAGTTTTGCAGATGCTTTCTCCGTAATGAATGACCGTTGGCTTCCGCTGTCAAAGAGAGCACGTAAGTAGAGGGCTTTACGTTCGCCGACACACAATATCGTTGCTGTTTGTAGCAGTACTTCTCGCTGTTTAGGTACTTCTGACGTAGACTGCAAGTTCACGGGGACAGTCGTCACATCGTTCACATTAGCCTTGACTTTCGGATGGGTGAATTCCGGATCACACATGGTTGTCGCGTGTCGTCCTGCACAAATTGTGCATCTAATCTTGCTTCTGCTCTCGTTAGCACGGTGACTCGGTTTCACGTATCGAAAGCAACGTCTTCCCGATAGTAGCATTTTCTTCTTTTCTTCTAATGGAATGCTAGCACAGCAAGCGGCAGTTTCGTGGTCACTCTCTTTGCAAAAGAAACAACAATTTGGTTTTGTGGTTTGGTGAAGTAGAGGTGCTGACGATTTAAATTTCGTTCCAGCGCTGTTCTTTTTACTCTCTGCTGGGCTGAACATCCACTTTACATTTCGATCCTCAGAAAGTCAACAAGCTTGTTAAGTAATGACAGCGTACCTTTTGTAGCTGTTTCTCTTTCTGTTGACTCTCCAGGTGCGTCGTCGTCCCACAGCGGAATTCCTCCTCCGGCTGGGCTCCGTGTTATGGCTTCCGACCCCTCCTCCTTCGCCACGGTCCGATGGAAGTCGAGCAATAATTCTTTCGGCAGAGCGCGCTGTACGAGGAGAAAGAGCAGTGTTCAGTACGTTTCCTGCTCCTGGCCAAGCGCCTGCAGGCCGCGGATCCGAGAGACGAGGGTATCGTATAACCTCCGGAGGGAGCGTATGTCTTCGGCGCTCCGCACAATCTCGAGGTCCAAGAGCTCACGCATGTGCGCTTGAACGATGGCGTCCGCTTAGTCGAAACGTCTGGTGAGCAGCAAAATGGCGTCGTCATAGCACTGCGATGTGGGAGGGAGGCCCTGTATCGTTCTCGCTGCTTCGCCTGTCACCACCGATTTTAGGTATCCGAATTTATCCAAGGTCGTCACACGGTCGTTTTTGTGAATTATTTGCTCGAACTGCTCCCACAATTCTTGCCATGACACTTATTTGCCGTCAAATTTTATGATCTCTAACCTTGGAAGCTTCACCTGGCAGGCCCCGTTCGTCGTGGCTGCGTCGTTGGGGGGTGATGCTTCTTTCGGCTGCCTCTTTCCTTGAATTTCTTTAATTTCCTCTTGGAGCTTCGCGATGTATGTAACGACCCGGTCGTCATACTCGATAGATTCGTCGTAGTCCTGCTCAGCTTCTTTCTTTGGCACTAGCGTCTCGAAAAAGGCGTTAACTTCGTTCAGCTGGGTGTGTAGAGCGCAAAGTCTCGCCAACAAAACACTGAGTTCTTTTACATTGTCCATGCGGCTCTTCATGCAGGAGTCAATATCGGAAAAGAGGCGGGTCACCTGAGACCGAAGAGCCGTTCTCTTCGCTTTGTGTCGTTCCATGTCGCTGCACTCTGGTAGCACTGGGCGGCGGCTTCGGGGTAGAAATTTGCTTTTTCTTCGTTATTAGTCGCCTCCAGGACTGGCAGTTGTCTTCGTTAAGTCGCGGCTTACTTCCCGGGTGTCGGCACCGACTTTATCCTTATGCCGCGTTCGTTAAATCAGACAACTTCGTAACAGAGCACAAACGACATCCATTTATCTTTGGTTACAGCTGACGACTGACGCCCCAAGCGTCTCTCCGTGGTTTTGTTTTTGAAGCCTTCTCGTCTTGGCTTGTCTGTCGACTCGGGGCTGTCTTGTTTCGGTTTCGGTTTCGCAACAACTTTTTCACGCAGAAGAGACGTGCTAGCAACTGACGGTACGGAGCAGAAGAACAAAGAAGACAATGTTTATTTACATCATGTACGAATCCATCAAGAACCAAGAACCAGAACTAAGAACAAGAGCCGCGATGCCCGAACACACTCGTAGTTTCAAGTGTGTCTTCCATATTCTCCCTAGGTGAAGAATGGGCTCGTAATTGATGGAGTTTTCTGATCACTGTAATATCACGCACTATTCTCACTCTCACTCCTGGGCACAGCAACCGAAAGGGGTTTAGACTCGAGATGAGGAGGAAGGAAGGCTTTGTGGCGGTAAAGATGGAGGTAGCTGATTGATGATGCGTCCGATCGTGTCGAATTCCTTATGCCAATGCCCCGACTTTCCCTTCGTGCGCAACCACGAAGCCATCCGTGGCCCTCGTACTGCTGCGACGGGGCGCCACGTCTCCATATTTAATGTTAACCACCGATGCTGCCGTCATCTTGTGATAGCTAGAGTAACCACCGTGGTGGAAGCCAACTTTAAAGGGAACGGTGAGTGGTCGTTCCCAAAAACATATTAGATTGGATGTAGTGTCAATTGTGACTACTAATTATTCTACAATGCGCATTTGCTGCTTCTTCACTCCATATACTCTCGAGGCAAATTTTGCTAACATTCGTGCAGCACTGCACACAGATTGATCGATAAATCGTTTATAATTACCTGGTAAAACGGAGGGTGTAGTGTCATTAAATCAACGATCAAGATAGAGCCGACGCGACGCACGGTACGCACTGAACATGGAGCCGGAAATACAATCAGCTGTTGATGTACGAAGTTATTCTTGCATAAATGACCCATTCTCAGGAGAGCACATTATATACTCACTCGCTTGACGGCCCCCCTGAAATTGCAACGTTTTTCTGCCACAGCGCTGTTTCACTATAATGCGACGTACACTTGAAAACATTTTCCCCAGGAAATTATGTCGTGTTTCCCCATTCTTACTATATCGCCCAAGATATATACACTTAGGAATTTCGGGTTTTTATGTACTGCTGTTTAAATAATAACTGAGTGGATGTATTTGGCGATGGTGAGAGGTACTGGTCTGTTGAATAATCAAGAAGGAACGAAAAAGTGTTGCAGGCCGCTGCAACTGCTATCTATAATCTGAGTCACCCGAGCAGCGCCCGGCGGGAACGAAAAGAGATCGGTAGATTATAGAAAGGTGAAGTACAGACGGGAGCGTTGGCAAGAAAGGATAGGGGGCTTTGTGCTTTATTTACAAAAGACAAAATAATTTGTGTGGCCCTTTGGACCACTAAAGTGCAATAAGGCGAAAGCCTTTGAAACTTCGCTGATTCCTGGCTTTACTGCGCCTGCTTCTGTAGGCTGTGTTGTGCAGCTTTCGAGGAAGCACTAAATCAAAGGCGCCGCGCGGACGCCTGGATCAGTATGACGCGATAGCGTAGGCTACCAACCAACCCAAAAAGCACCACTTTAACCGAGCCTTTTGAACGTGCCTGCGTGGCCTAGAGATAGCGTGAATGCAAGGGTCTTGGCAGGCTGATTCTTATATCACCCTTCCATATGAAAAGAGAGGCCCGAGATGGCAGCTCCTGTCAACGTAATGTCAGGAAGCCCGCCTAGTTAGGGTTAATTCGGCTATGCCAGTACTGCCTACCATGTAACGAAAGCGGAAGCCTTAATACGTCCTCCTTTGGGCCTATGGGGGCCGTCATCTAAGGTGGCATCACGTGACCTAGGGTAGCCGTAAAGTGTGACATTTGCGAATGAAAGTATGAGCCATTAAAGGCTTTCGCCTTAAAAAAAAGACAAGTTCGCGTCACTCGCACCCAAATGTTCGAGCACGGTTCACAAATGATAGCACCCGAGCGGCCATTATTTCAAATTCTGATTATTCATGTAATCATGTTTCGTTCATGACGTTTTTTCAACGTATCCTCGACAGGACACAGCACCACTACGGCGAGGGATACTTTCATGTCCTCTAAATAAATACATGTTCAACTTTCGCTCAATAACCGGAAAGTTAAGGAATATAGCTCAACCAATCACAAGAAAAAGCTTCCATTCGTCCTATGAAAGGCTAAAGTATCAGGATCTAAAATAGTACATTCATTGCTTACAAAATTACTACCACAGGTACGGCTTATTTGGCGGTAGCAGAAAGACTCCCAGTATTTGTTTGTTGGGAATTCTTACGAGCAGTTTCCTGAATATATTCTGGCTTCAAGTTTGGAATTTATGGTGGCTAGAGAGCAAAGGATTCAGCCACAAATTTGCGCTGCCTGATGTGCATAATTACTGTGCAAGCCAATGTAAAATTGTATACGTTCTAATATTCTTGAACCCGGTTTCACGACTGTTAGCCGTCGGCCGCAGTCGGTGTTGCCACTTCGATCTTAGCTCCCTTCCGCGTTGTATCTGTTGTAGGCCGTCATCGCAGCCGTCACCGCTTCGGTGGTGGACGACGGCTGCGGCGACGCGTCTTTCTCTCCCTCTTCCTTTTATTTCTTCTCTATTTTCCTTTCTGTCCGCATGAGGCAGCGGAGGTGGCTCAGCTACAGCGCCAGTAGCAGGCCCGTGCATTTTCTTTTCGTTTTCCTACAGTCGCAACAACAACAACAAGGTTTATGCATGGGAAAACTTGATCTTACGCTCCAAAGAAACAACATTGAGCAGTGCTCGAAGGAGATCGTGTAGACAGGATAGGCTAAAGCAAGTGTTATTTTGCTTGTTAGATGCTACTGAGCGATCCGCGTTGACTATGCTAACTGCTGTCAGCAACATACCTCCTTCCTCATGGTGCAATGATGACAGTGGATAAGTTTACCACTGGAGAAACTGAGTGGCGGAGCAATTCCATAACCAAGTCTATCGAGCGTAATTAACTTACTCTGCTCAGTTCCCTTTAAACGAACTATTGCTTAACCTAAGATCAACTATATATCCATATTTAAACTCATATCTGTGAATGTAAGTAATAGAAAAGCTCTATAGAGGTTCATAAAATGCAACAAAAATTACCTGGCTTTAGAGAAAAAATGGTCAATTAAATTTGCTTCAATCAAATTATTTTGATTATGTCGAGGTCCAACATCCGGACCAGCAAGCTAGTGTTCAAATTTATTCTCGAGTTCCGAGTGGCTATAGTATCACGGTCCGCGTGCTGTACATTTTCGAGCATTTTAGCGGTGGAGACATTACGCATATTCTGCACGCCTGGAAGGTAGTAAAAGTGATTTTGCTTCTGAGGAACGCACAGTAAAAAAATCATTTTGATAATATTCGGTTGACAGAGTTTGCCTCACGTTTGATGAACTGAATACAAATAATTGCACACAGCCGCCTCTCGCTTCATTCCTGTAAGGTCAATATATTCAGCCCAGTAAGCTTCGCTTATATCGTGGCTGCTTTATTTGGTCTACCCATAGAAATTTAGAAAGTAAAATGTTAAAAAGATGTTCAGGCTAAAAAGCTATCAGCATCTCTGACGATAGGTAATGTGATGCTGCAAAGCCTCTCAGACGTTTGACAATGCGAGTGCTTTTTTGCCTGCGTCTTGGTGCGCGGAAGCAGCGCAACAGCACATGCTCAAAGTTCATAGTGACGTAGGAGATGCGCTCGATACAGCACTGGATCAGGTCGGCAAAATTCAAGGATTGGGAAATTCCGGCGAGAGCCCTGCTGGGCCGCGGTTGCGCGGTGTGCGTGCGGCACTAGGCATCCTGATGTGAACAAATGGTGAGCGGAGCCCTTGTGCGCACTTGATGACTGTTTTTTATTGTACGTGGCACGTAATAAGACCGGAGCAGTGCCTCCTGAAATTCTTTAGGCGTTTTTGCTCGAGTTGCTGCCACGTGAGAACGAATGTCTGGTACCAATGGGAGCTCGTTTGCAGTGTCGCATCACCGCATTCGCGCCGCAGAGTTCTGTCTTGTCCCACCGCACGCCGCTCCGGCAGGCCCGTCCGCGTGCTTTTCTTTGCAGCGGTGTCCGATATGTGTATTTGGAAAATACTTTTGCTCGCTCCTGAATTAACCGGTGTTTTTATACAGACTGTGTATTTGTCACTCCTTTGATAAGACCATGGCTCGCGGACACGCACTCTATAGAAGATGGAGCCTTCAATACATCACAATCTTATGAAAGATGGGACACAATGCTTCTGAACAAGCTTGCACAAGTAAGCGCGCCATTTTACTCTTGCCCATAGAATAGACAATGTTTTAAGAGAACTCCTTTCTGTTCCGACAGCACTGTCTGCTATAACGCCTACGCCGAACCAGACGCGTGCCAAAAGGCTCAGTTCTCTCCTACCTATTTTAGCACTCTCGGCCTAAATGCCGTAACCCTATTTTACATTCTACGTTTCAAATCTGTATGCTGTCCTTGGTCACAGCTGTTGGCTGACAAAGCCGCGACTTTCAACCGTCCATGGCAAGCTACCGCACCTTCAAACTGAGCTTTAATTGTATAACAAAGCCAGTGTTACTCTGCGAGTAGGGCGGGTGCGATAGCTAACTCGGAAGCCCACACCTCACTACTCCTCCTCCACCCACCAGCGCGACTACCAGCTGTCTCCATCCGCCACTACCACTACAGCGTAACTTGACAGCCTCGACCTCGCTGCGGACCTCCTCGAGATTCTCTGTACCCCAGGTGCTGTGGCTACTCTGTGCGATTCCAGATTGATACTCCAGCATTACTCGAACAGCCAATTCACTCAGCGCACCTCTGTCAATCTGAATGCTTGCCTGCTGGAATTATAATTTCACAGTTTCAAGCTGTCGCTGAAGTGGCTGCCTCGAAATCAAGGACTGCCAGACAACGAAAAAGCAGACTGCTTTGCCAAAGCATCCCACCAAAACGTCTCACCATTCACTGGAGCTAACATCCGATTCGCCTTCACCCATCACAAAAGCAAAGGATCCGTAGCAGCACTAAACTCACGCCCCAAATGCCGCCATCGATCACTCGTTCGAGCGACTGCTTAGCAAACTTGTCAAAAGGAAGTGCTCTCTGCTCTTTCGTTCTCGGGTCGATTCTTCATGGATCCCCGCCCGGATGTACATACGCCTGCGGCCAGTCGTCCTTTCCTACTTGCCCCGCCTGTTTACCCAGTGCCACCGGTTGCGCACCTGCTAATTGTGTTATTTTATCATACAATAATTCTTGCGGAATACTTTGAAGGAAGTTGCACTCTTAACTCATATTCCTGCATTCACTTTCGGGTTATATTGCGAAAAGTGTTATGCACTACCGAGCTGTAGAGAGGGACCGTGCGCATTCTACTAGCTTATATTTTATCCTCTCGAGGACGACAACGAGGGTATAGAGAGGGAAAAGCCTGTCAGCCTCTTTACACTTGAAGCCGGAGAGCTTTAGAGAAAGCTATTGGGGAGCAGTGGTCATCGATCCCGAACACCGCACCGCTGGTCGGCCCCTCGCCTGCTCCACCAGCCAGCGTGGCTTCTCGGTTACGCTTTTACATTTGGCACCGACTATACACATACGCCCATCGCGTCGCTTGTTGTGCGTTCTGCCCCGCTAGTGTATGTGCTCATTATATGCAAAAATCACTGCAGTTCGTCTGGTTTTTCGCACCTTCATATCTGTAACTGAAAAAGAGCCTGTAAAGTGAAGGCAAAAGGAAGAACATAGCATTTCGGTAGCGACAACAAACATATGCCTTAGAATAAATCAAAAGCATTGCCTACCATCGATATATGTACTGAGAGCCGCATATAAGGCCATGTTTTTTGAGCGTTTGGGTATATAAAAGGATTCCCTGGAAGTGCATTATTTACTGGAAGGCGCAATGTGAATAAAGACAGCATGATTGCCCGAGAGCGACTTAATTAAAGACGTTTTAATTTCTGGCAGGCGGCAGCTTCGCACACGGACACAGTTGAGATGAATTTCATTTTCGACTAACTGGCGTGTAACGCGAACTGAGGAGTTTGTAACTGTCAGTTTATTCGAATATGTTCCCTGAATACCTGTTCCCTGATATGTTCCCTGATAAATAGTCGGAACTCTACCCAATTGCTTTCCAAAGAAGCAAATGTTAAGCGTAGTGCTACACGCTACGAAAAAACGAAGCACACGACATCTGGTGTCACGTGCGGTATTCGGTGCCTGCCGAAGGGATGTAAGGAAATAATCCTTGCGTCTACCGAAATTCGAACCAGGGCCACTCGCGCGTCAGGCGAGTATTATATCCCTGAACCACTGACGCCTGCACTGCACGAGCTTTTGGGCCAACGCATGTAGTTTGCATAACTTGTTCATCCGGTTATCTGCCTGCTTCCGCTCAGTGCAAGCGCCTTGTGTGTACGCAAAGCCGTATCGCCACACAACTCTCCTCTGGATGAATGCCAGAGGCTCCACATTTTCAAGCCACGTTCACACTGCACGTTACACTTCTCATTCAAGAGGAAGAAACGAGTCTTATATGCAGCTTCATTTGACAGAAGGTACAGAGCAATTCCTTGCTTACTATTACCATGAGCACACTTGGGTTTTACGTTTGTGCGCGACGAACTTTCTTACTGTCTTTTTATTGTGGCCCATAAGATGCATATTATTTTGAGATCAAAGTGCAAAAATATACAGGAATGGTAGGTGAGCCGAGAGAAATAAATAATTGTTATATATTGTCTTCAGCACAGCGCTTCTCTGCCGATGTGTCAAGGACCGATTGTGGATCAGTGGAAGTGGTAGAACCCCAACCCCCTCCCCTTTAAGTGAAATTACCCAGGTCAGTTGGTACACCTTGAAATACAATTAAACAGTGCAAAACACGGGGGGAAGAGACGCAGATACGGACGCTGTTCCCGGAAATGCGGTAACCCGGAGGTGGGCTTGAGTCAATGCTAAACTGGCACCTCAAACACGCGCACTTTATAATCCAGCGTTCCCCTGCAAAGTATGGGGGGAAGAGGCGACGTATCGGCGCCAGTTCGAATTCCTCTAGACGGAATTGGACTCCTCCCAACACCGCAGGGCCGCTTGCTCGCTGGACACGCGAGACGCTTTGAATTGCAGCCCCATCCAGGACTGCAGCCAGAGCTTGTGTTTCACCAATTCCGGCATCAGCAAGCGCCATAAATGCTCTTTGTCACTCTACTTCTCACTCGTATGCGCTCTCCGGTTCCGCACTCTCGTTTTTTTTTTTCGCTTTGAGAAATTAGAGACGGCTTCAAACCTCCGTGCTTTGAACCCTCCAACAGTATGTCCAGGCTAGCCAGACTTGTCACGCGACCCTTCGTTTTCATTGGTGGTGGTGGGGGGGGGGGGGGGGGGGGGAAGTTGCAGAAGATCACGAGCATTCGCGTGGACCGCCATTTCAGAGACACTGGTTTAGCATTTGCTCTCATTAATACTCTTCCAACTCGAATTTCAACCATCTATTTAACCTCCGCTGCATTATCTCAAAACTAAAATTATTGAAAAAAGTTGAGCAATATGACTCTTCTTGCACACTTAGGACTCACTATACTTTCGCAGAGTAAATCATGTTTTTTGCCCTCAAAATGGCCTACAGTGATAAAATACATCCCCGCAGAAGTATATGTACGAGGTGTATTTCTTGGCGGAGATGAAAACCTTTATTGTAACTGGACAGCAGATGCCATTTATGATGAAATGAAGTTCGTACAAGAGTTGTACGCGGAGGCGCGGCCGCGAATGTGGCCGGCGTGCACAAAACGTAAAAAATTAGCTATGATTTAGCTTGTGGTTAAACCCGGAGTGACGCGAGGGCAATCTGCATGGCTATGCTTAGGTTTGGCTTGAAAGTAAAAACATGGCTTTGGCGCATAGTGGTTTAGTCTATGATTTCATCTTTATTTATGCCAAAAGGGTATCACTTCACATATGAGCACCCCTTGCCTTTCGAAGGTGACCTTTCTCAATCGGGTGTAGAAGTCTTCAAGTGGTACGACATCGTCTCTACATCTCACTCCGGGGCACACCGTCGTCATAACGTTCAAACGAACCTTCTGTCCTAGCACTCGCTGTCTACGTTCGCCTCTACCAACTACCGAGTTATCTGTCCTCTTCTTCTTCTTTTCCTCCTTCTCAAGGACCGGAACCGATAGGCATGGCTAAGTGGCGAGATTGTGGCCAATGTAGCTCGCGCTACAAAATAATCCATGAACGTGCGTATCATGTAGCGGGCAGAGAGCTTCGCAAAAAGAATACATGGGTGTCTCCTTTCTAGCAGAAGGGAACTGGGTACAGGCTGTTTTGCTAAACGTAGCTAATCGGTGGCAACGCTTCTGTTTCTGACATTCTCCTTGGTGCACACCGCTTACTGCGCCCTAATTGGCAGTGTGGTCCGGGTGTGCCTGGCACGCCACGAGGCTAAGAGAGTGGAAGGAGGAGGTCGTAATGAAGGCGCGAGCATTAATTCGAACTTTATACTTTGCAGCGTTGTGGAGGGTTCCTGCCTGGGCCAGTGTGCTTTACTTTTTTGGCGATGTACTGTGATATAGAGGGTTTTAAATTTTTACTCATTTCTTATGAGTGAGGTTCCGTGAAAAAAATTGGTGGCAGAGTGAGTGAGCCGGGAGATGTCATTTCGTCATTGCTGTGATCTCAGCTTGCTTTAGCGAAAGCGAACATCGTTACGCCGAGGACCCACAAATGCCAGCAGTACTCGGTGTACATTTTTAATCAATTTACTTTATTCTTTCCGAACTCCCTTATCAAAGCTAATTGTCGTTATTAGCCATTATGGACTCCATAGGTCCCAAGAGAAGGGAATATAATTTCCAGTCAAAATAGACTGCTATCGTTGGCAATTTAAATGTCCAGAGTCAGCCCTGCGTTTTGCAACACACCTACAGCCACCCTTGTGCAAATATGCATAAGTCTCTCGTAGGCGCTTCCTTTGCTGTTGCGGCGTAGCGTTTAGGCCATTTAACCTACCATGTACTGTTACCGAAGTACCTGGAGACCACGCGCAGTGAGTTCGTATGCGCCGATCACCTTTAGGTGATAGTTGACACCTGGTGCTGCAATGTACAGTACGTACATCGGCCTGATGAGTCTGGACAAATTGGCGTATGCGCTACTGAAGCGCACATGGCAAGCGCGCGATGGCATGAGGTGATAGCAAAAACTATGCATGTGTTACTTTCTCTATCAGCTTTACAAAACATGTCTGTTTTTTTTTCTGCTGCCCAATCCTCACAGCAGGGCGCTAATGGAATAATACAACAGGCTACTCATCATAATACAAAGCAGGACTGAAACGCCAGTAGAAAAAAGGGGGACCGTCAAAAGACTGTGACGTGAAAAAAAAAAAAAAAACACCTTTTCAGCCCATAACAAATGATGCCCGCAACTATCATATGAATGCGATTCGATTCCGACAGCTGTTAAGCTCAACTTTCAGTTTGCAAAGTACCCACTCTGTGTTTTGATACAGGCTTCTGGACATTCGTGAAAATTCTTCAAGTAAGTGCGGCACCTTCTAGAGCGATTTCGATCCACATTTCATTGTAGATCGTGCTTCACTTTACTTCATTGTGCTTGAAGCCGTGCGCTTTTTGAGCTCAGATCAGCCCATCTAGCGAGGTGCAGTGGATTGATAACGCTACCCTACTGAAAAACCAAAAGTTCTAAGGGTCAATAACCTCATAAAATCTCATTTAATTGCATAGAGTCTCATACGGCGCACATCATTATCTTAAAATATCGTGCATAATTTATGATAATGTACAAGAAACTATGAGAACTTATGCAATTATATGCGACTTGTACGTGATTTCCTATGTGAATTGAGTGAGATTGTGCGGGAAAATGTGAGGTTATTGCCCCTTACAGTTTTTTCAGTAGGGTAGTATTTGACAACCAAACTCCTTTAATCAAGAAGGCAAAGAGGTCCCCTCCCGATACTTAGCCTTCTTTGTTCAATGGAGAGGGGTCGAATCTTGATTCAGCTGCCACTCAACGTTTCCTGTATTCCTTTTTAGATCAAGGAATGAGAATGGCGCATCCCTACAGTATCAGTTTACGGTGGGACCTGTCATTAATTTTAACCCCTTTATCACAAGTACAAGATTGGTTTTCTCAAGGCACAAAATCCTGGGTGTCCGAAATTATGATGATCTTTTTTTGCACTCACACATTAAAAGAGACCGGAACAAGCGTTACCTGATTTTAGATTGTCACGGAAAAGCGGCATGCCCACACAGATGTCCCAGCAAAAGTGTGTTTAAAACGAGGTGTCGGAAAAACGCTGGACACGTCAATAGATTACAAACAATCAACTTCATGAAGAGAAGGTTATGAGTGCAGCATGCAAGGGTAACATCAAATCCTACATGAAGATGCCAATCGGCGCTGCATACGACCGTTTCTCGTTTTAAACACGATTGACGGTCGGACCTAGATAGACCATCTGCAGAACCATGGATTACTGTTCCCACAAGGTACAAAAATGCGCTTCCAGAAGAACATATTACAGGGGAGGATCTATTGACTGTGTTGGGTGACAATGCTTTCTATAGCAAGGAGACATGGGAAACAAAGCCGTGCATGCCGCCGAATCACATGAGCCAGTACCAGGCATACCCGGCGATGGAAGCTCCTGACAGAGAGTACGCGCTTCCGAAGTACAGACCACAGCCGAACGTTGACATAGGCTTCGATGCATCCTCAGTGTATCCCGCGGTCGTCACCGATACCGCGTTTGATCAAGAAAACGATCGCGTCCTCCGCATGGAGGCAGAAATTCAGATCACAATACCGTCAAATCAAGCTAACGTTGGAAACTTAATGACTCTCTCTGCCGTTCCTGTAGCCGTGGAAACGCAGCCGGCCGTTGAAACTGTTACTATTCCAGTTATGGACGCGCCTGTCGCCGCCGCATCTGTTGCAGCCGCACCTGTTGTCGCTGCGCCTGTGGTCGCTATGCAGGAAGTGCAGGCTACGACGACAATTTCTGCAACGAAAACTCCGTCCACGGCGCCGCCACCGCGCCGCCGCAGGTCCCAGTGGCAGCAACGGTCCTCATCAAGAGAAATATTTAGAAGGCGACGTCGCTTCAGTGACCTCGATGAAGCCGACGATGACTCGGACTACGCGCAGCCAAGGCGACGCACGCGGTCTCAGATGCGCGTTCTCGAACTCGCAGCAGGCTTCCTCCGCGTGGTCGCCGGTGGCGTGACAATGATGACTGTGAGAGACCTGTCTCCAAAAGATGAAGGCAGAGGAGCAGCGTGACCCGGCGGAAACGTTCTTCACGCATTGACGCTATGGCCTCAGAAGTACCCGGTGTTCCTTTCTGGGATTGGATCTGCAAAGGCATCTGCAACCTGCTACCGTTTTCGAGAGACGGTAAAGGTAACAAAGCCAAACGAGGCGTTAACATACAGCTGCTTGTGGATGATGTAATGGTGACATCTCAAGACGTTGTACAAGCCAAAAGGAAGTGGCAGAGCAACAACGGCAGTGCAGAGGTGTAAGTGAGAAGCATGGGCGACATAGAGAGCAAGTTATGGAAGCTCATTGACACGGAAGTGGACCTTGTGAACGAGCTTGCCCTTTACCATTGGTCCGGCGACGTCCAAGATCCGAATGCAGAGATGAAGCTTAACAGTGCAGAAGAAAAATACTTGGAGGGTGACCGGGGTACAAACAAGGCTTCCACAGGACTTGGGAGACTGGAGAAGACATCCACCTTCCTTCGCCGCCGTCTTCTCTGCATGATTATATGCGATGTGAACCCACCAGCCAACCGTGACTACTGCCTCCGCTACGTGGCGCACACATTTTTTCATGGTCGGCAGGGCAATTCCAACGACAGCTTGAAATCCACCGGTGGCTAAGCAGCGCAGCGCGTACAGTACCCGACACTCCAGTGACAGAACACTGGCCCGCAAACCTCGCAGTTCAACGGCAAGTGTTTTCGCATAGCCACCGCGCAGTCTCCTTCTGCAGTCGAAGCTAAAGTCAAAGCAGCTCGTCCGGCAATTCAAAACCGTTTTCGTGCACTCTCCTACGCACACGCTGAGTTGGTGCAAAGGTTAGATGCCCAACTACTGTGCCAGAGTACCCGGGATCAACTCCGACCGCCGGCGACCGCATTTTCATGGAGGCAAAAAGAAGAGACGTCCGTGTGTTGTGCGACGTCAGCGCACGTTAAAGATCCCCGGGTGGTCGAAATTACTCCGTAGCTCTCAACTACAGAACCTATTCCTCTCTATCTACTTTCCCTCCCACCTATATCTTTTTCTTCGACGCGGCTCAGGTGTCCACAGCAGCAAGTATGACAGATACTGCGCCTTTCCCTTCCTGTGAACTGAATATTATTAATTATCCTTCACTATCCTACGCTGTTGCTGGCGCCGAGGCAGGAGTATAGGTGTACCATTTTCTCTCTCAAATAGTTCGGACAGTTTCTGTGTTGTGTTGTATTGGGTTTTGTGGTGCATACGAAACTTAGGCCATCATGCGCCAACCACGCGAGACAGCATTTGTCGGTCTCAAAACATTTTCTCAATTTGCGGTCGTCATTAGATGCTCAACGTCATAGTTTCTTTCGCATTCATGACGTAAAGAGCAGCCACTGTTGACGCAGAAAATCATATGGCGGCCGGTCAGGACCCGCCAATAGGAAAGGGGCTTATGAGAGAAAGCCTTTTGGACAGTGATTACATTGACAGCGGTGCGTAATCGGGCCCTACTGCGACAAGAAGAAGCAGCTCGCGAGCTGCTTCACAGGCCGGTCGTCGACCTGTGTCCTCGTGGTGTTTTGTTCCTGTCCTTCCCCCAAGGAAATGATTCGATCATTAGGGTACTATAAAGGAGAGGTCTCTTGAAAGGGAAAAAGTTATCTTTCCTTTTGTATGCTTTTTCTCTACGACACAGAGGTAGGTGCTTGGCCTCCCGTGGTCGATGCCACAGCAAGCGATCCTAATGCAATTAACCGTGACGCTGAGCTTCCTAATTTAGGATCATTGCCTCAGCCCTTGCTAATTGTAGCAATGAGGCAAGAATGACTCTTTCGAAATGGCGGCGCATAGGCTCAGCTGCATCGCGTCAGTACGAAGGCGCAAGTGCAAGGAATTGTACGAGATAAAAATTCCACGGAGAGCAGAATACTCCCACGGGGACAAAGAATTTCTAATGTTTCGCTGTTTGTTTTATTTTCTTTTTTTATACACTTGTTTTGAAGATGTGCTCAAGACCAAGGGGCTGAATGAATGTGTTTAATATTTTTTAAGCAATGGCTGGTCTCGCAGGCTCGCCACCCCAAATTTGTATTTTCAATAGGTTTTAAGAACACATGAAAAGAGGACATGTTTAAAGCCCGAAAATGCCGAGGTGGTCTAGAAAATGGCTCGCATTGATCCCCGCGGCCGCGAGGTAAGCCAAACTGCGAGGTAAGCCAAACACAGAGCTGATGTGTTGAGCTTCACATGGTCGGCTAGGGCGGCTTTTGATTGTCAGATATTTTCAAAGATGTACTGGCGCATTGTAAATAATAGCAGTATTCGACCTGCATTATAAAGAAACCCCGACCGCTTGTTTTACGACCACCGGATGGATTTACTCGTACAGTGGACTCGATTATCAACAAGGCGCGCCATTGAAAGACGGAAGGGCGGGGGGTCCAGCAGATCCGTTAAGAGACCTGCAGGCAGCACTAACTTAAGGCCGTTGGAAGGCACAGCCTTGGCCAAAAGTTTAGAGCCTAGGGAGTTTGCTTCTGAGTCACACCGTGTGGCTCCCAATGCCTACGCAGCGTTTCAGATCTTATGAAGGTAAGGAGATTTTTTTGCCCACCCCCTACAGCGATAAGGACTACACTCTTCAATGGAAATGACTGCTATTAATGGTAGAGGAGCGCCAATACATGGCTTAGAAAGGCCCCCTGGGCTCTAAATGTTTAAAAAAGACTGTACGAAAAATATACGAAAAGCCTCGGTCGTCGAGACACCTAGTACAATGCACTAGAAACGATAGCAGCATGGTTCGGCTATGCAAAAGAAAAACCGCATCGAGTGCAAAGTGAAAGAAAAGTCTTTCCAGCGGACAGCAGACGAGATCCTGAGCAATGGCACCAGCCAATCGAGCTTGTGTCCACACAGCTTCAGGCGTCGCAACGTTTAGGCCAGCATCTATGCGGCTCAACATCAAGGACCCCGAAGACAGCTTCAAGTGAGCTTCGAGGTCCTTTTTCTTTTTGAGCAGCTGCTGCGAGCGTAGAGCTGGTGTTGTTATTGACAAGGTTTTCTCAACTTAGTCCTGACCAAACTTCGGGTACAATGAATACCTGGAGTGCCAATGCCGAAAATGGAAAAACAGAAGTCTCATGGTCCGCGCGTTGCGAAATTATCGCAAAAGAATTAGAGCTGTATACGACCAGGACTGAGACCGCGGTGCCTTTGCGGGATGACGCTTTGAGGCATTATGTTAAGTTGCTTGCAAGTTCTCTCCCCAACTTTCCTGCAGACGACGAAGTAGACGCGTGTTTTGAGCCGGAAATACGCTGAGTCGGTGGTATTCTCGTTATAGCTTATACCTTAAAAAATGAGAAGGGTTCGACGCTGCTGAGCCAGATATGGAGCGAAAGCATTAGCTGCGGTCGACCGAGTCCTCTTCTACTTCTTCGCGGCTGCTCAAGGTTATTCGTGACTGCGGCCACAGACTACGCGCCGGGACAAAACTTGGCATCGTATTGCTTTCGCAATGAAAAAAAAAAAAAAATGTGATCAAGTCGTGTTCCGGGTGCTGGCTCGTGGCAGCGCCGCATTGGAACTACATAGGTTCTTATATTCGAGATGTCTGTCTTTGGCATAGTAAGAAAGGAGGGAGTGGTGTGAGAGAATCTCCTGGTCTAAAATGAATGCCCTCAACACGACCGTCGTTAACTAATTTTTGTCTAATCAGTGTTGATTTCTCAGCAAGCGGTTTGATTGATTGAATGATAAACTTTATTGGGGAAAATTGGGGTTAGGGGTAGTGAGTTAGGAAAGAGCAGTAGTCGGCAGTCCTCTGTCCAGGAGTCCGTTGGCCTCAGCAGCGGCTCTAGCCCACTGCGCCAGCATGAGCTGGTGCTGTGCGTTCAGGACTAGGGCTGTTCAGGACTGTTCAGGACTAGGGCTATCTATTTTAGGCATTATGGGCAGTAGACTACAGAGATCGTGTCTTTTTGTGTAACACCTGAGCTCATGAGGATTTTATTACTTTGTTTTTTCCTTGTTTACTCTTGTTCATTTAGTCTTTATTCCTACCTTCATACTCCTTTATTTCTCTCAGTCTCTTTATGGAGGTTTCTGTGCAGTCACTACTGTGTAGTATATCTTCCGTACTTTCACTTTGGCTGATCTAAACTGATTTCGCAATTCATTCACGACATGCTGACGACTCTATTAAGTGAAATGCTTTTAGAGCATGGGTTCTACGTTTCTAAAGGTCATGTTTTCCGCACTCCAACGTGATCTGAGCTATAGTTTCAAAATGGCAACCCATCCTGGCCATCGCATAGCAACATCTTATATATAGAACGCGACCAATCTACATAGTATCATACCAGTTTACCAAAATGAAGCCATAATAGATGACTTCACGACAACAACGGACGCGTAGCGACGGTGTTTGAATGCCGCAATTCAGACCGGCACTTTTCTTTCGCTATACATTGTCCGGTTTGTTGGGCATCGAGGTTTGGCCATATAGTACCACAATTTGTACAAAATTTGCGGGCCACCCGTATGGCACAGAAGGTTTGGGGTGTTGTCAAATAATTCGGAGAGTCATGGAGCACAAAACTATTACTTGAGTTACGCGGGCAATTCGCTTTGCCCACCTTTGCTCGCCCAAACCATGCCTCCCGGGATCTTAAAACGGCTATTGCGGCCGAACCGTTAGTTGCAGAACGTTCCGAATTGTGCCAAGCGATTCGTCGTTTTGCCTGTACACATTGCTATCTAAATTAGGCTAGCAGCTTTAAATTCGGATACACCGAAGGAATACCGGACATAGCGAAAGTTAGTATACTGATATAAACAAAGCTTAGTCATTTATAAACAAAAACAATCAAAAAGTAGATTTCTCCAGCTAACAATCGATAATCGATCGCTTCCTCAGTAAACACAGGAAACACAATTGTCATTTTTCACACGGGAATAAAAGCACAATTTTTCATACAGTTATCAAATAAAGCGGTTAATGCTGGTGAAAAGATGATAGAGAATGCTTTTATTATGGAGGCTGAAATGCCGTTAGGTCCAGGAAACAAAGATGGTCTGAGATGTTCAAGACTCGCAGTTACGAACTTCTCGTTTATGGGAATTATTCTCGAAATGATGAGCCACGGGTGGAGGGGGGGCGGGCTGAATGCTACAGTCGCCTTCTAGCCCCGGCGTGCCAGCCCTAGCAGAGAAAGCTGTAGCCCCCAACCCACGGTGCGAGAAGTCTTCCTTGCGTGGGGTTCAGGCCAGAGGGGACAAACACGAATTGCGCACTTGAACAAGCTCTAATTTGCCCGAGTAATTATGCATGACACAAACAACGCTGAAATACAACAGCCGTAGCGAGCGAACGTCCCACTCGCGTACGGGGGTGAAATAAAACCCACCAAACCCACCAATGACCACATGCAAGGAGGTGAGAGGAGCGTTATGCTCACCTGGAGTAACTTCGCGCTCACGGTCAGTTGCGATATGTGCGTGAAAGCGGCGGTCTTGCCGGTGGAAATCATCAACCACGCCCGTGCGCGATCAACCGCCGAAGACCCAGAGAGAACTGTCGCGAGATACGCGCTTGTCTCGGACTGTGGAGAGAAGGTCTCCGTGTTAGCTAGCCGGGAGGAAAGAGAGAAGCCAGCGGCAGCGTCGCCGCGGGAAACTGGGAGGGGGTAGGGGCAAGTGCGCCCCTCTACTCCGCCAACCTCCTCAACAGCGCACGTAACTCGCGGTATAATTACTCACTGCCTTTATAATGGGTGTAGGGAATTGTGAATCCCCACATCTCCCCTCCTTAAAACCACCGTATGCCTAAATGTAGCCGCGTTCACTGAGGGATAAACCGAGTGGGGCGGATAAACGCCGTTTAACCTTTAAACTCCATTTAAAGCAGAACCCCAATAAATTAAAAGTTGCAGTCTGCTCACAGCTACGGGTGTCCGATGGGGAGACAGGGCCGATGACCACCGGAGGCGACTATGGAGCCAGGACACACGTTCGGCGATCGCAGCAACCGCAGATACCGCTCCTTTGCCATAAATCGGCAGGGGCAGCTTGCTGCGGACGTGTCGGTGGTGGGCAGCACTGTGTCGTCCCTTTGCGTAGCTTACAGCAAGCGTTCCGTCAGCGGGTCAACCACTCGCTCTTGGCTTGCCTACTGTCCCCCCTCTGTCGCCGACGCTGCCCAGAGTGTGCGCCGCGGGGTGCCAAGCTGCTCCCACTGGTGAAGCCGTGGCCGTGGGCCTGGAGTGGCGCCAAGGCGGCCTCTTCGCGCTGCAACTTTCGCTGTGGTTGACACAGGCGCCCGTGCCATGAACTCCGGCTCAGGCCTCATTCTCACAGCCGGTGTTTCCTTCCTCCGGCGCCTCCGTCACGCCGGCGTTTGACGGAGGAGGGGAGTTAATGGTGCCAGTACTCCCTGAAATCGGGTGGCCAGCGCCGCGGGGCTTGCTCCAAGGTGCCGCCGGTCCGGCAATCGACGATCTCCGCCCAACGAAAGACGGACCAGTGAGCGTGCTCGCTTCTCTCACTTGACTCTAAGGCCTCATTCTCACAGCCGGTGCTCCTCTCCGTCGCGGCGGCACGGGCGGGGGACACCGCACGACGGATGGAGCGGCGCGATGTTCAAACAGAAAGGGCCGCCGGACGCCGTCAAACCTGTTCGGGCGGGGCTTCGCCGCTCCCACGTGACTCTACGTCAGAGCGCTTTTTTTTTTCTCCTGCAAGAAAAAAAAAATACGGAGGGCGGCTGCCCTCCCTGCAGCGGTGGAAGTCGTGTACTCCGCGTCTGTACGGGGAAAAAAAAAAAAAAAAAAAAGAAGCGTGCTATCTCACGTGCTCTAGCAGCAGTTTGGAGCTAGAAAGCGTTTTCATCTCAGCTTTGGTAACGGTACAAACACCACGCGTACTGCGCCAAAACAAATGAGTATAATTATAGCAAGCATGTATTAAACCGCAGAAAGTTATGCTCACTCCAATAAAATTATTCTTCGCAATCAGCACAATCACAGGAAACGTAATGAACTATTCTATCAATAAAAGAATTGTTCGCGACAACATGGCAAGATGGTTTTGATACAAATATTAAAAAATCAAGTTAGAATGGCGCCGACTGAAATATTTCACGCAAATCTGTCGGAAGTCGAGGTTAGCTGTGACGTCCTGCATATTGCAAAGTTAAATAAAATCGGCATTTTTTGTTAGCCTCTTGTGCTTTGGTGCTTCAGTAGCTGTACGAAACTCCACGCAACTCAAGAATGCTATCAATATAAGCATTGTTCACCAGCAATGAAACGTTCCTGTCGATACCACCATTCGTGATATTAAGGTAGCGCTTAATATTTCGCTATCACCTGCAAGTGCAAGCAATGCGCGGCTTCAAAAGCGGTGGCTTCCTCTTGAAACGCAGTTTCGTCACAGCTTTTTTTTTTTTTAAGGGTTCTCTGTCTTGCGGGGAGATTGCGACCTTTTCTTGCATTTCTTTTCCCCGTTGATATGCTTTTTCTTTACTTGCTTTCTTAGACCTCCTCCCCTTGACGAAGTTTTCTTGCCGCGCCATTTACCCGCTGTTTGCATTTTTTTCTCTCTCTCTCTCTTTTCTTTGTTCAGTTTTGCCCTCTGCTCCTTTCCTCACCTCGCCCATTACCTCTTCCTTTCCCTTCTTCACCTGTGTGGCAGTCTTTTTGACTTCTTCTTTACTGCCTCGAACCTTGTTTGCCACTCCGTACTTGTTTTTGGTTCTGGCTGTGTCTATATAATGGCTCTTAGCTTAACTTGTGATCCGCATGCTTTACATGATTTCAATTTGTCAAGAACCTGTTCTGCGTTTGGATTGACTTAGGTTGGTGAGAAAAACTACCAGATTAACTATTTGCAACGAGGTACCGTTTGCGTAGCTCCAAAATGAAAGGGAGTGAAATTCCAATTATGCTACTTGAAAATAGTGTTACCTCAGCATCTCAGATAAAAAAAAAAATTACCCGTCTCTTATATTCCGCTTTTAGTGTCGCGACCTCTCGCAGCAGTTTAGAGTTGGAACGCCTTCTTATGTCAGCCTCAGTACAAACACCGCACGTACTACGGAACAACAAATAGGTACCGATATATATCAAGCCAGTATCCAAGCTCAGCATAAATGCGCACATCTATATTATTATTCATGGCAGTCAGCGAAATCGAAGAAATCTATAGGAACATATATAATAACTCTGTCATCAATAAAGGAATGAGTCGCCAGAATTTGCAAAATTTCTTTTGATACACCCATTCAAACATACAACTGAAATATCGTTAAGTTTTGCAGGAGGTCATGTTTAGCTGCGACACCCGGTGCATTAAAAAAAGAAAAAAGAAACGGCAGCTGCTGTCTTGTCAGCGCGCTCTTCGCGGGGCGCCAAACAGGAGGGCAACCCCCGCTTTTTTTTTTCTCTGTGCTCGCGCACCGCCGTCTGCATGCGAGCCCGCGATGGCCGCGCGGCCGCTCCGCCAGCGCTCGCTCGGTCGCGACACGCAAGCCATGACGTTGAGTCACGTGAGAAAAGCGAGCGCGCTCACTGGTCCGTCTTTCGTGGGGCGGAGTCCGCCGCTCGCCGGACCGGCGGCGCCTTGGAGCTAAACCCCACGGCGCCGGCCACCCGATTTCGGGGAGTACTGGCACCATTCACTCCTCTTCTCGGGCGAGCGCCGGCGCGACGGAGGCGACGGAGGAGAGAAAAACCGGCTGTGAGAATGAGGCCTAAGACACGGCTTCCGTGTCGCGACCAAGAGAGCGCCGGCGGAGCGGTCGCGCGGCCATCGCGGGCTCGCATGCAGACGGCGGTGGCCGAGCACAGAGAGAGAGAAAAAAAAAGCGTGGGTTGCACTCCTGTTTGGTACCCTGCGAAGCGCGCGCTGACAAGAGACAACAGATGCTGTTTCTTTTTTTTCTTTTTTCAATGCATCTTGTGTCGCAGCTAAACATGACCTCCTGCAAAATTTTAGGACGTTTTAATTGCATGTTTGAATGGCTTTATCAAAAGAAATCTTCCAAGTTCTGGCGACCCATTCCTTTATTGACGAGTTAAGTATATATGTTCCTATAGATTTCTTTGATTTCGCTGACTGCCATGAATAATATTACAGAAGTGCGCATTTATACTGCGCTTGAATACTGCCAATTGATATATATATTCGTGCCCATTTGCTGTTCCGTAGTGTGCACGGTGTTTTTATGGAGGCTGAGATAAGAAGGCGTTCCAGCTCCCAACTGCTGCGAGTGGTCGCGACACTAAATGCCGAATATAAAAGACGGGGAAGTTTTTTTTATCTCGGGTTCTGAAGTAACAGTACTATTCTCAAGTAGTAGATTTGGAGTTTCACTCCCTTTCATTTCGGAGGTCCGCAAACGGTACCCCGTTACAAACAGAGCTGGTAGTTTTTCTCGCTAACGTACGCCGATCCAAACGAAGAACAGGTCTTTGGCAAACTGAACTCATATAAAGCACGTGGCTCACAATTTGAGCTAAGAGCCATTATACAGACACAGCCTGTACGCCAAACAAGTACGGCGTGGCAAATAAGGTTCGGGACAGTAAAGATCTGGACAGGCGGAAAACAGATTGGTTAGGCAGGCGAAGAAGTAAAAACGACTGCCGCACAGTTGAAAAAAGAAAAGAAACAGGTAACGGGCGAGGTGAGGAAAGGAGCAGAGGAGAAAACTGAACAAAGAAATAGGAAAAAAAAGCAAACAGTGGATGAACGGTGCGGCAAGAAAATATGAATCAGAGGAGGTCTAAGGAAGGAAATAAAGAAAAAGCATATCAATGTGAAACAGGAATCCAAAGGCCTCAGTCTACCTGCCAGACAGAGAAACCCTTTTATGAAAGCTGTGGCGAAACTGCTTACCAAGAGTAATGTAACTAGAGTGCGCATTTACACTACGCTTTAATACTCGCTTCTTATATTCGTGCCAATTCGCTTCTGCGCTGTACGCGCAGGGCTTTACAGTAAACTGTGGAGTTCAGTACAGGTACTAAAGCTAAGATGGCAAGCGTTCCAGCCACAAAGCACAAGAGCCTGACAACAAATTTCAATTTTATTTCATTTTGGAATATGCAAGGCGTCAAAGTTAACCTCGACTTCCGAAAGATTTACGTGAAATATTGTCTTATTTGGTGCTTTCAGCTTGATTTTTTAATGCTTGTATCAAATGCATCGTGCCATGTTGTCGTAAATAATTATTTTTTTGATAAAATAGGTAATTATGTTTTCGCTGATTGCGAAGAATAATTTCGCTGATAGTGAATTTCGCTGATTGCGAAGGAGAATGTTATGAGAGTGAGCATTGTTTTTGCTGCGGTTTAACACATGCTTGCTATAATTATACACATTTGTCTTGGCAAGGTACGCGTGGTGTTTGCACCGTTACCGAAGCTGAGATGAAAACGCGTTCTAGCTCCAAACTGCGCTAGAGCACGTGAGACAGCACGCTTCTTTTTTTTTTTTTTTTTTTCACGGAGCACGCGACTTCCACCGCTGCAGGGCGGGCAGTCGCCACGTCCACTTTTTTTTCTTGCAGGAGAAAAAAACGCGCTGACATATGAGTCACGTGTGACCAGCGAGGCTTCGCTCGAACAGTTTTGACGGTGTCTGGCGCCCCTTTCTGTTTGAACATCGCGCCGCTCCACCCGTCGTGCGGTGTCCCCCGCCGCTGCCGCCGCGACGGAGAGGAATCCCGGCTCTGAAAATGCGGCCTTACTCGCTCCGTGGCCGACCGGAAGCCGTTGTCTCGGTGGCCTGGTTCACGGTGACAACGTGCTCTGAGTGCAGGAATGCGGACTCTCCCAGGACGGCTTGGCCTTCGGTGACGCAACAGTCGCCGTGGCCTCCGCCGGCTCTCCTCCTGGCTGGCTGAAAGGATGTCTGTTTTCACACTTACATTTTTTTTTTGCAAATCTACCCCCCTCCCCTCGGTCTGTTTGAAAGAGAAAGCGCGTGCTTGCTCTCGAAGCAAAATGCTCTTAATATCGACAGAGCGTCCCATTCATATTCAGCAAAGGGAATAACGTCTACATGGGCGCATGTCGTAACGAGGCGCGATGCTCGAAATGCCGAGCCTGGCCTCTCGCTGCAGCTATCTGCTGATAAAACAGAGCGTCCTCTTCAGGCCATGTAGCGGGGCTTGGATTCCGGAGCACTTTGTAATGCCTAGATCCGCCACCTTCGCTTGCAGCTCTGTCCCACAGTCGGCATGTGGCCGACGCAGCGACCGGGGCGTGGCGTTGTTGCGAACTGATATAGTAAGTTTTACCTGTTCGGCAACTTCACTATACACATCACGAAACAGCAAAATGACACAACTTGAGGAGAGTCTTAGGTCCGCTCGCATGCTCGGTGATGCACACGTCGTGCGATATAGCTCATTTCAGTGCAGCGTGACCAACTCGAAGGACTCGCGTGTACAAGGTGCTATCGGAGTAGAGCCAGCAGGGATCTAATGCATTAACACAATGCAAGCTTTGTTGGGCACCCGCACAGGCAGCTAAAACAGCGTTGAACAATAATCGACCAAAAATGAAAAAGGATCATGCCGCTGTTCCCTCTAAGTGTAGCTAAAAAGGTCACCTCTTTTACTGAGAGAAGTCGGGTAATCCGCCCCTTCGCTGAGGCTAAATCCTGTGGGCTATCACGGCGAACTAATTAACGGGCGCGGCAGAACGGACAGTAGTGTTACTTCTGATGCCATCAATGTGCGCGCGCTAAGATGCATACGCTACAACGTTTTCCGTTCT
Organism: Amblyomma maculatum; assembly: GCF_055883805.1. Classification (NCBI taxonomy): domain Eukaryota; kingdom Metazoa; phylum Arthropoda; class Arachnida; order Ixodida; family Ixodidae; genus Amblyomma; species Amblyomma maculatum. The sequence goes on from NW_028146738.1 coordinate 37,292,372, forward strand.
TCCCGTAATGCAGGGTAAGTTATAACACCACATGAGAATGCCCATCACACCAGCGTCCGCGCGTCACCATGCTGTAGAGCGATGGAGTCGTGTGACCTCTTGCTCTCATACAAAATAACAAGATCACAGTAGTTAGCGTCAGTTCCTGACCTCTCACGGTAACAAGAGTTATGGTTGTTTTACTTTGTTGCCGTCTTGGAATCACCATTGCAGTATTAAAAGAGATTGAAAGTCAGTACAGCTCCCTGCCATGACTACTCTGTGTGTCGGCAGCCGGAGACACACAAACACTGGATTTGTCACACCTCTGGCCCCACGTTGGGCGACAAGAATAGGGGGGTTATTCTCGCAATAATGCGCCATGGGGGGGGGGCGGGGGGAACCCACCAAAAGAAGAAGCACATGCAAGGAGGTGGGAGGAGTGTTCTGCTCACCTGGCGTGACTTCGCACTCACGGCCCGTTGCGGTGCGTACAGCGCCCGGGCGACTGAACCGTTGGGAACAGCGCCCGTGCGCGATCAACCATCTAGAGCCCGATAAAATCGTCGCGAGAGACGCGCTTGTCTCACTCTGTGGAGTGGTCTTCGTGTTAGCCGGGAGGAAAGATGCAAGCCCGCGGCAGCATCGCCGCGGGAGACTGGAAGGTGGTGGGCGGTGGCCAGTGTTCCCTTTTCTTCGCAACCTCCTTAACAGCGCGCGTAACTCGCATTATAATTACGCGTTGCCGTTATAATAGGGCCGGGGATTGTGAATCCCCACACGTTAAAGTGAACGGAATTAGGTGATCCACCAGATGGGATGCATACGAGATCACAATGAGGAGATTTGTGCACAGGAGAAAAATGAGGGGTAAAACTGTCAGCAACATCTAAAATTTCAGACCCCTGAGAATCATCTAAGTTAATAAGCGAATTTGTTTATTGGAGCGGTTGCTAACGTATCGAAAGAACTCACTGCGATAATTCTTGGCACTCCTCTCCTCTCTAAAGACTCAAGGTAATAGTCGTTGTCCCGCTTGTATAAGCATTTTCAAAGAGAACGCAAGCGGTGAAACGCATCTGCCCAATAGCCAAACCCAGGGCGTTCCGCTTTGCGATCGCCCATTCCTTAAGTTTTAATGCCGTTCTTAGTTCCCCGGAAGACCAGAAGGGAAACTTGCAACGACTAGGAGTATGCTGATGTATGTACTGGCGCATAAAATTAAGAACTATTTCAGTGAAGGGACTGACTTGTTTCTCGCATCTCTAATTTTGTTTAAAAGGGACCAATCATCAGAATAAAAGGAACTGAAGCGAGGGACATAGCAATAAGCACTCCTGCTCCTCCTTGTTCCAGTCCTGTTTCAAGGCGGTCACTTCGAAAAACAGAAAATTATTAGGAAAGAAATCAATGGAAGGGATGTCGCTTGACAGCCAGGTTGCTGTAAATACAACAGCGGTGTAACAAGTCAATACACTAGACAAAATTTCAGTTTTCTTAGTCCGCCACCTCGGGCGTTATGAAAAAGACGTTATAATTAGTGGCCACTGCACTTTAGCGTCAGTACGGAAGGATGGAACATAACATAGTGGAGCTTTGCATAAAAATAATTCAACATGTAGCCCATAAGCCACATTGAAAGGCTCAACAAACTTACTGTACGATTCTTCATCAAGTGAAGTCTTCGGACGCTGCTTTAGTTTAGCAACATTCAGGATGGATGAGCCCGATGCGCCAGTGATGGCTGGTCTTCGGCGCTTCTTCGTCGCACTAGGTCGGTTAACCGCACGGAGAGGAGCAGAGGCTGAAGAGTGAAAGGCAACATCGCCGGGAGTTATTCCTCAATGAGGAGCAGAAGAGTAGTTCGCAGCCAGATTCTCATCTCATGTAGGACTTTTCACGGAAATGGCTTCGACAAGAGGACTCTCACACTGCGATGAAGCAGCGTGCCGCACAAGCTCCTGGTGTAGGCTACGAGCGTCGGCACACAGAGAGGCAATAATCTCGGCTCGGTTAGCGAGGGCCCGTGAGTTGTCCCCACGAAGGCGCTCGTTTTCTTCCCTCCATCGCTCAGACGGGTCGAGGAGTGCCCGTAACGAGGCAAGCTCACCGCCATGTTCGCCGGTCGTGGTTTTCAAGGAAAACCGGTTGAGTGCTTGGGCAGCAGCGGGGCGACGGCAAAAATGAGTGTAGAGACCTCCATACCACTGTCGCTAAGCCTAGCACAGTCGGAAGAAGGCTAATGGAAATTACACACACATTGCCTTGAGCCGGACTTCAAAAGTTGCAGGTCATCATCCGCTCAAATGACGCTCTTAGAGTGTAAACGTTTGTCCTATTCGGGACAGCGAAATAACTGCTGCTTTACAAATAACGGGCGAGAGCACAGCGAACATGCGTCCTTACTTGGCGCCAACTTGGGTAAATATTAATAAAGTTGGAACGAATGACTTGATGGCGTCCGTGTAAGGTATCCAATAGTATATAGGGTTTAACGTCCCAAACGCGACAATGGCAGTTAGGGAAGCCATTGTGGCGAGTTAGTGAAACTTCGACCACTTAGGTATTCGTAACGTACCCTAACGACGCAATGTGCACGGACGCATTGCGCTCCGCCCCCTGGAGCTGAATCAAACCTGCGTAGTCGGGATCAGCGGCCGAGCATCTAATCACTGAGCAACCGCGGCGAGACCGCTCCGGCCTTGCAGAGAAACACCATGCGTTTTTTCAGCCTCACAATTGATCTGAGCAGCTCCGTCGCTTTGCAGTGCTAGTAAATACAAAACTATATTCGTGCCACCGCGGGCTCAGCCTTCCTCATTTTCCTTGAGGGAACCGCGGCATTTCTTTATCCAGTTACTATTCTAATTGCTTCTTTACATTTCTTGTTACATAGCGCGATCATTTGAAACACACTTGGCTAAGGGTTTTTACTAAGTTAGTTTCTGCTCTTCTGTTTAAAATGATGTTTATAGCTTCACTGCGTAAATCGGTACGGAACAAAGAAAAGGAGTGTTGAATAAATAAAAAAAAAATTACCCACGGTGACGTTACTTCCTAATGTGAAATTTGAGCGCAGCTCTTCAGCTCTTTCACCTTTTCGATAGATTGAGGTAAAGATTTCGAGCAAGACGCGTATGTACTAAACAGACAACTTTTTTTAATTTTTCACATGTATTCCATCAAGAAACACTCCACTAAGAGTTCTTGGCTGTCATGAAACAAGCTTTCTGGTAGAAGAAATGAAGAGAGCAATTGAGTTATCGGAAGGTTGCAGGAAGCAGCGCGTGGGCCCATAGAAACCTTGCACGATGAACAGATAGCAGCGACTGACGCCGCCAACGCCGTTAGCGAGTGAAGTGAGTGAGAACGGGATGCAGAGTCATCCGCTGAACACCCTCGCCGCCACGCAGGAAGAGGGGGGGACACCCTCCTCCTCTTTCTGCATGGCGGCGATGGTGTTCTACGCAGTCGCGTTGTCTCGACTCGCTAGCGGCGGCAGCGGAATCAGTCAGTCGCTGCTAGCGCTGCTTCCGGCGACCGAGGGGCTTTACGACCCCTCCCCCTTCCTTTCCCCGTGTTCTCCGGTTGCTGTGCGCGCTCCTGCCCCCTCGTTCGCCGCTAAATATACCCCCCCCTCCTCCTGCGAGACTCCGGTTGCCGTAGCGCCTGCTAGAACTGGGGGGGGGGGGGATGAAAGGGCGGCGGAGCTGGTCTGGGAACTTGTCACACTACGACGACAGGCAGTCGTTGGCCGTGCTGGCGTCGTTGTCGGCCTAGTGGGACTAACCGGTGCATCAACGACAGGGTCGGCCGACCTACCCGCCGACCACCGACGTCGGCGTCGCATCGGCATCGGCGTCGGCGTCTTATCGGCCTAGTGTAAACGGGCCTTGGCCCGTTTACACTAGGCCGACGCGACGCCGATGCTTATGCGACGCCAACGTCGGTGATTGGCGGGTCCGGAGGCCGACGCGGTCAACGCCGACGCCAACACTGACGCCGACGCGAAACCCAGGAATGGGCACCAAAAAGCTGCGCTCTAAACGTTCAGAGAACGTCGAGGAATGAGCGTTGTTGCGTCGCCTTCGGCCAACACTTCTTGAAAACGGACTGTTCGGAAAGATACTGGGGTTCAATGGCGTGCAGCCGACATCAGGTGGTTTATTAGCATTCCAGGAATTGCAGACACGACTTATGTAACGAAAGAGATGACACTCCTGAGAAACGGCAGGAACAATTGCACTTCGCGTGCGCCGCTTCAAACACATTGCGTTAAAATGCACGTTGAAGCGTCAAGTGCGGCACGCGGAATTAGAAACCAATCAAGCCAGCATCTTCTTGGTATGCAACATCGCAGGAAATACGAAACCGAACGGTATACTTACCCACTAAAATAGTTGCCAATCTGCTTCGGGTGCAGCTTTGCTATGTAGCACATAGAAAATAAACCTGGTATTGGGACCTGCACATGTCAGGGTTCCTCCAAATGTCCAATTAAGATGCGGTGGCGGGAAGTGGCGCAACGCTATATTCAATAATGCCTCTCATATTTTCCTCAGCTGTGGTTCGAACATAATAGCTGGAATTGGTTGCATGAAGATGCCTGAGAACCTCCACTCACGCGGCCGCATGCGAGAAGCCTCAGAAGCAGTATACCATATGGGCGGCTCTCCATTCCATTCTTGGTACGCCGGGTATAAACCTGCATCAGAGTTAGTCGGTTCCTGCATCAACATGGTGACGATGCTGCCATTTTCGAAGCCACTGCACTGCATGTGCACATGCAAGGCGTGGAATGTCTAAGTCTCTATTCCAAAGACACCGGCGCACTTGCCTTTGGTTGCTGGCTGCACCAGACCCACACGTCATTCTATTTGCCAACCAATAATTGATTATATGTCGATAAGTGGTAACTACCAACCCATTTATGAGGCGGGGTCGTCTATTTCACGTATTCCTTTATTCACGTGACTTCCTTTATTCTCTTTTGGACGACAAGACTAAATAAATATTTGCAATCTGTTAATTCCCGCGTCTTCAGGGTTGTAGGAATTGTTCTTTATTCAGAACCAAATAGAATATAAATTCAATAGTGATCGAATGGAATCGAATACTAAATGTGAAATAGTTTACCAATATTCGCTAATTATGGGAATATTTGAAAACCTCAAAAATCACGTCAAGCAGGAAAGCGCCATCATCATCATCAGCCAGACTATACCCACTGCAGGGCACAGGGTTCTTCCATCTTCCTCGAATTACCGCTCTCCTGTGCTAGCTGCATCCACTTGACCCCTGATAACTTCCTAACCTTATCCGCCCACCTAATTTTCCGCTGCCCCCTGCTATGCTTTCCTTTCCTTATAATCCAGTTTTTTACCCCAAGCGACCATCGGTTATTCTCTCTTCGCACTATGTGTCCTGCCTATGCCCATTTCTTATTTTATGTTCCGAATAAAATGTCATTACTTGAGTTATTTCTCTGACCCACTCTGCACGTTTCCTATCTCTAATGTAACCCTAACATTTTGCGTTCCATAGCTCTACACGTTGTCCTCAACATAAGTAGAACCCTTATAGTTAGCCTCCACATTTCAGCCCCATAGGTGAGTAAAGTTAAGACGCAACTGTATCATACTTTCCTCTTGAACGGTACCTGCAATATTCTAGTTATAACCTCTGTGTACAGTCTGTGTCACTCTTGTGTAGAGCGCTCGATCGGCGCAGTTCCCTGAATAAAAAGCGACCCATCGAAGCAGCTTCTACTCCTTAGAGTCAACGCTTGTGCTGACGTCGATCCACACAGACCTGCGAAGAAAGTGAACGCAAGCATTCTGTGCAGGCAATATGCGCTGCTTTCTAATTTTAGTCTTCATTGCGGTTTGAGCACTGCCAGAGCGCTCTACACAAGGGTGACACAGAGTGTACTTGCCAAATGCGCGCCATCCTAATGTTGTTCCCCTTGTTTTTTCCCGTTCATGGTCCTAATCTATGGTAACTACCTGTCCTAAGTAGACATAATCGCCTACCACTTCCAGTGCTTCGCTACCTGATGTACACTGCTCTTCCTAACATTACCTTAGATTTCTGCACATATTGATTTTCAAGCCTACCCTTCTGCTCTCCCTGTCTAGGTCATCAATTATTATCTGAAGTTCGTCCCCTGAGTTTCTCAACAAGGCAATGTCATCAGCGAATCGCAGGTTGCTAAGGTGCTCTGCATCAGCAGTTATTCCTAACTGCTGCCATTCCAAGTCTCTGAATACCTCTTTTAAGCAAGCTGTGAAAAGTACCTGGGAATCGTGTCTCCTTGCCTAACACATTTCTTTATGGGAATTTTTCTACTTTCAATATATAGAACTATGGTTGCTGTGCAGCCACTATAAATATGTTCCAGTACTTTCACGTACGGCTCGTCTACACCCCGATTTCACAATTGCGGTATGACCGCCAAGGTTTCACTGACTCAAATGCTTTTTCGTAATCCATGGATGCTATGTATAAGGGCTGACTATCTGCTGAGCATTTTTCTATCACCTGGTTGATAATATGGATATGATCGATAGCGGAGTACCCTTTCCCAAAACTTGTTTGACCGTTTGTATGATTAAAGTCCAAGGTTCTCCTGATTCTATTAACGATTACCTTAGTAAATTTGTTAGGCGTAACAGGTAGTAAGTGCATTGTCGTTAGCGTCCCGTCTCTTATGAATTAAGAATGTGTTAGCGTTCTTCCATTCTGTTAGCGTTCCGAGTTCTTCCATTAATTCGGAACCTTCGATGGTACCAGTGGTTGCGTGTACAGGGTGACCAGTTTTCTAGCATGATATTCCCCCGTTCTTCAACATATCTACAGCTATGTGATCCTCGCCAGCTTCGTTCGCTATATTCATAGTTTCTAAAGCTTTCTTAACTTCATCCTCCTTGACTGGCGGAACGACTGACTGCTTTTCGGTGCTGCCCATCTCGCAATTGTCCTGACTACATTGGCTACTGTGCAGATCAGTATGGAACTCCTCGTTTACTTTGTCTAACTTGTCCCTATACGTGATGACTGCCCGCCTTGTCTCTTAGCGAATACGCCTTATTTTTGCCTATGCCCAAACCCCACTTCACCCCTTTAAGGCTTCCCCTGTTCTTTATAAGATGCTCAATTTTCTTTATGTTATACTTCCGTATATCGGCCACTTTGCGAAATTGAATACCTTTGATATATCTGCCAGTTCTCTCCTGTCTGTTGGGTTGGAAGCGTTCATACCATGGTGTTTCTTAATAAAATATTTCTTCTTAAACAGTTTTCCGGCATCCCCTCTGTCTTGCCAGCTACTTTTACAACCTACTCAGTAATGATATCTCTGATAATATTGTTCATTACTTCTAGGCTAATGTCGTCATCCTCGGTAAAGCTCAATATAAATTTTTATAGCATGATCATGAATCTTTCTGCCCTCCCCCTCTCCACTAATTTGCTAATGGGCTTCTTTCTTGCTAATCTGTTTTGCTCCTCCTTCTGATTTAGACTACGTCGAGACCTTTCCATCCTGTGGTCACTACATCACACACGATTACCTCTACATTCTGCATAATGCCGGAGTTAGACAAGATTAAATTTAAAGTCAATTTCATTTTCGGTCTTGTCTTTAGGGCTTTTCCATATCCACTTACGGTTCTGCGTCTGCTGAAGAAGGTATTCATAACTCTTAAGTTATAAAATTCAACAATTACCAACTCTCTGATATTACTAGAAGCAATGTCATAGTCACCCACTGCCTAGTTTCCAGCCTGCTTTTCCCCTGCCTTCGCAATGAAGTCGCCCATTAGCACAGAATACTGAGTCTTCCCTTTCTGCATTGCCGATTCTACATATTCGTAGAAGCTTTCAACTGCCTGGTTATCATTCCCACATGTTGGTGCGCAGGCCTGTACAACCTTCAGCTTATACTGCTTATTAGGCTTACTTACGAGGCCTGCTGCCCTCTCATTAATGTTATAGAGTTGCTATATATTACCAGATATATCTTTATTGACAAGAACTACTATGCTCCCAGTTCTCGTCTGTCTCGTAAACCTCGGTAACAGAATACGTGTCCATAATTCCGTACAGTATTTATCTAATTTGGCCTCCTAAGCTTACTAAGCCCTATCATATCGCATTCTATACGCGCTAGTTCCTCGAAGAGCTCTGGTAAACTAGCTTCACTAGCTAGGGTTCTAGTGCTAAACGTTGCCAAGGTCAGTTTGCACTGCAGGCTGTCCGGAACCAGAAATTCTTAACAACCTTTGTTGCGTTACTGGTCTGGTCGCCACCGTAGTCAGTTGCTTCGCAGCCGCAGGTGACTGGTAGACAGGGGATTTTTTGAGTATTCATAGGATGTTGTGGCCAATTACTACACTAGGGTGGCGAAATCCTGTTCTGGCGAGGGAGTGCGTTTCCTGAGGTGTTCACCGGCATCAGGTCGCTCCCCAAACCTGATTATACGATTCAATCGACACACGGATTTTCTGTTATTTTTATCTGGTGGGAACCACGGTCCTCTTGCACGTAAGGCTGATGTTCTACCTATACGCTACCTATGCAGCCTAAACGCTGCAACAGAAAGCGCCAATGGCAGTATAATTTATATATCTGCCAAACCACGTGACACTTATCTCCACTGGAGGTAATGAATAGCGAATTGAGTACTGCAACACCATGACTAGTGTTATAAATGTAGGAAAACGATCTTTCACTGTTGATGACGACGGGGAGTAATAAACGACCCATCTTGACAGATGGGAACGGCAAGAACTATGCACAAGCCATTACCTCTAATATCAGGCATCAAAGCGGAGTCTTCTGAAAGATCAACTTTCCTTAGCTCTGCTGTGCCGCTCAAACTTGCAGGTCATGCGTGAGCATTATGAACGGCGCGCCTGGAATGAATTGTCACTGCGCTGAACCCTCCAGCCTGCGCAGACTGTGCAACGTTGGAGAGATCTTGCTCATAAAAGAGACCTCGAAAATGACTACAGTAGGTATTGTTCGAGAACGAAGCTGCTGAGGACTTATTGCATTTGTTTGGAATGTTTTTGAACATACAATATTTAATAGTATACCGGTATTGATATCTACTATTCAACCGTCCGCAGCAACTAATGTTCTACCAGGAATGCTATAGTAGAGCGTTTCGAATTTATTTGGACCACGTGGGGTCCTTACTACGTTTGCTGAAATCGCGCGGCACACTAGTCTTTTCGTGTGTGCTCAGCATCGCAATGGAGACGGAATCGAACACGTGGCCTAGGGATCAGCAGCAAGCCATTGATCCGCCGTGGCGGGTGCAATATTGGGGTTGTCATACCAATCGAACTGGAAGATATTAAATGCGCTATTCGAAATTTATAATATTCGCACAAACTTACAGCCTCCTTTCATTTTCAGAAGTACAGAAGCGTACACTGTACTATCATTTCAGAAGATACAGTTGTATTAGAAACATTGAATTTTATAGACACTTAAAAAGCACGACATGAAAGTGCAGCTTTGGAAAACAAAACAGCGCACTCCTGACAAACCGACCAAGGAAGAGATTACAACATGGCGCTGAATTCAACGGGTTATTATATTGCAGAGCAACAAAATATATATGTTCGAAAAGTGGGCGGGAAAGCATGGGTAACAGCTGCTGAGTTTGCACGCCACAGAAAGATAATGTACAAAAAGTTGAAAAGACGCGAGATAACAAAGATGAACATAACAAAGCGTGACAACAAGCTAGACAAAATAATGGAAGGGCGCGATAAAATGAAGTCAATAGGTAAATACCACTAACAAATAACATTATGCGATGACACAAAAACAAAATGCAGAAAAAGAATAAAAGGCCGTTAAAAAGGAGCACAACAATTAAAAGCGATAAAAGCCAATACGAGCATTATAAATAGAATACCTCCAACAACCAATGCTAAAAGGGCACTAAGAGCTAAAATATGCATAATTCGCAATCCTAAACAATAAAATTACTCTGTGCACGGCTCAAATAGTCTAGCACAATCGAGGGTGTTCTTGATTGTTTATGTTATGTTGCGCTAACAAAACGTGAGTCTCTGATTCTGCATTGAGCGCGAAGGCGCAGATAAAGTTGAATTTTTTTTTCAGCTTACCCAAAGTAGAAGGGCATCAACGCTATTCATCTATGTTTCACAAAAAAAAAAAAAAAAAAAGATGTCATGCATGAATGTAAAGTCGTGAGCAAAAGCCGTATACAAGACTCAGCCGATGGTGGAGCGCGAGAAAACTGCATCCCAACTTTATCTAGCAACAACTATCTATGATCGACACAATATTGGCAGTGCCTCATTTTATTCACATGCACGTGCCCATGTCACTGCCGGGGCGGCGTAGTGGTTACGGCGCTCGACTGCTTCTCCCAAAAATGCGGGACCGAATTTCGATCTCGGTGGCAACTTTTCGATGGAGGCGAAAAGCAAGGCGCCCGTGTGCTGTGCGATGTTAGTGCACGCTAAAGAACCCCAGGTGGTCGAAATTTCCGGAATCCTCCACTACGACGCCTCTCAGCTTTGAGACGTTAAACCCCACAAAACAAACAAAGCATGCGCCGGTGTCGATGTTTCTTATGCTGTCGCCAGATGGCCTTTTGATGCATTTTTTTCGAGCTCTGTCACTAGCTGAGTGTTGTATACCACTTTTGTTCAGTACTGTACGTTCCTTTGTACATTGTGAATTTCCGTGGTTTCCACTGCTGTGTGAAACAAAAATATTTCCGGGACACAGTCAAAACCTCAGTCGGACGTTTAGGCCGGAGAACGTTCCAGTGTGAAAACCTGGGGACGAATTTAGCTGAATTGAACCTGCGCTTTAGTTTCTGCGCGGCTACCTATGCCTTATCAATTTTAATGTAGTCGGAGCTATTTAACGGCGCACTTTCCCTTCCACGATATAGTTTGCTCTACAAGAGCACGCTTCCAGTGTTTTGTCACAAAGCGGGCTAGAAAAACACATCAGCCGCCTTCTCAGCTGAATACATGTCGACATCTCGTTATCGTCCGCCGTAGAAGTCGGTTGTTTTCTCTTTATCAGAGCATGTGCCCTGCCTGAGTAGGTTATCTCCTAGAGCTGCGACGCCTTTAGGCTTGGGCGAACGGCCTCAATGTTTTATCTCTGACGTCCTCAACCCGTCTGTGTTTTCCGGTCATGTCGACGCAGCGCTTCGTTCTAGTTCTGTACGCACCGACAGGTCATCATAGCAGAAAGCCACTCGCGCGTTGAGTTCTATGCGGGCAACAGCTGTGCGGGCTACCTGCAGGCACGGCTTATTATTTCTGCTCTCTCGCTGTATTCCACACGGTTTCCAGCACTGACCCGCACATCTTGTATAGTGGAATTCTTCATTGCAGCAAGCGTTCACCTGTAGCCCCATCATATCGCCATATCACTTAGCTGTAGCTCGAAGTGTACAGCCGTGAAGGTAAGTCTGCGCAGGTAATCTTTCTCCAGGCATAGAGGAGAGCCAAATTTTTCCGGTTCCGTTCAGATTTTGGTTCAGTTGGATACTCTGGTGCAATGTCGTTCTTGCTCTGAGCCGTCCATGCAAAGTGTGGGCAAAAAAGGATCATGTCAGATTCGTTAAATTGTTTTGTGCGTTGCAAATTGATGAAACAGAGTTTTAGTCATCCAATGATAAGAAAATATAATAAAGAAAAAATCTGGTGTGTTTTCGGAACACATAACGGAATGAAACATATCACAGAACGCATTCTCTATTCCTGGTGGTTCTACTGCTACAGTGCAACTGCCTCATCCTATCCGACGCCTCGAATGCATTGTTTATATTACTACAAATAACCCACAAATATCCTCTGCATGTAGATGTACATTGTCAAATAAAGCAACAAAATAAGTCGACAGCATTGGCCATCGTCACCCAGCCATCGTTGCATGCGGATGTGCGAAACTAAGTTATATCAGTAGGTTTTCTTGTGCAACAATTTTCTTAAATCTACATGTTTTATTTCAGTGGAGGTGACTCTGATTTGCTCATTGCTTTACTCCAAATGTTTTTACTTAAATAAGCTTTTCCGCACCAGCGCCACCTATCGGATAGCATACCCACCTCTCAATGACCATTGATATTCGCCGTGCGCAAGCAGCGCGTGAGACTGAATTTCAAAATATTTTATATCCATTGACGCAGCTGCCATTTAACTTGCCTGCGTGACAGAGGTATTATGGCATTATGGCGACTTTATATAATTTATACAATGATTTATTGAGAAGCTTTAATTTACACTTCATCATTCAGTAAACTGCATAATTAATAACGAATTACATAGGTGCTTTCCCGGCCGCTTTCCCCTAAGACAGGTAATCTGAGTCCATAGCGCTGTCTACCCGTACCTGGCCTCCTTCCCATGAGTGAATCCAAGCTTGGAGTCACGATCTGATTCGCTGGAAAGTGCACCTAGGGTTACTCTCAACTGCCAATAACCTTTCAATATTCACTGCTTTCACTTTTTCATTTTTGTAATTCAAACGGCAAAGGAGTGGATGCCATTCGACTGTGGGAGGTATTCAGAGAATGAGATAGCTTAGTGAGATTCAACAACGACCGTTTAAGCTTTTCATTTACAAATCAACATGAGCTTTCCAGAGGCAGATTGATATTCCTGTATGTCTTGCAGAAAGGCATTTTCTTGAGAAAAGTGCGTAAGAAAACTGCCTTTTTTGGAAAAACAAAATTACGTGTGTACTAGAGTTGTGGCAATAACGTAGCTGATGTGCGGTGATAGGTAGTGAAGAAAGAGTAGGCCAAATAAACACTAGCTGACGTGAGTAACCACATTTATCACGCGGTAAATATCATCTGTCCCTGAGCCAACGACGGCTGACATGGGTGGAAGTTAGTCAGGGTTATTTCTGAACCTCAGCTACCATTGAACAGTCAGAGCTAGTTGTGTTTGTTGGGGATTTAACTTCAGGAATCATTAGACCCAAGAATTTGGCATCGGCGCTTCAGTTACGAGGCTAGGTGTTTTTTGTCCCCACTCACTATGTGCGATTGCAGAGCAATTCGGTTCAGTTCCTGGGCTGTGTTCACGACAGCGCACCCATCGCTCATTGAGATCATGAAAAAATTGTTGCACGACGCACTTCTTAAGTGTGAAATGATGTCTTAGCAAATCATAAGAGCTTGGAAGAGCGCGATGACAGGTGCTATAAGGCCTAGATCGTGGCACATGTTTCCTGATACATAAGGCCAGAAAATGGCGTGGAGAAGCACTGGTGGAGAGGTTCACGTCCCGTGACAAAGGGTAGTAAGGAGGACTACTATTGACGAGGAAGAGAGATAGTTATTATTGAACGCGAGCACAAATTCTGTACGAGCATTTCGTGTAAGTATATTAGCAGGATCACCTGACATAGGGAACTCTATATTAGTCAATAACCCGGTATGCTGCTAGATGGCGCGGGAGTCAAATTGTTACTAAAGCCCCTTTAATTGTTACTTCCTTAAAAAGAAGCCTTGCTTTTGTAAGTGTGCGAAAATCGCTGCGAGGACAGAAAATGAGGCGATCGAGGTGAAGGTATTTGCGGACAGCGCGTTGTTTTTATTCAATTCTGAGCTCAAGATATAACCCCTAGCGCGTTTTTTTATACTTAGCCCATATGCCGGTGTACAGCGTTGCTTGAAGATTGAATTTTGTGAGTGAGAGCATGGAGCCCTTTGTTACATGAAATACCTCGTTATTTTGAGATAACACGCTCGAAAATATATCCAGAGGGAGGGGGAAAGGGATTGCCATGTAAGCTGCGATGTCGTTTGATAAGTAGTGACAGGAGCTAGTGAACCATCCGAACGAAACTCTTCGAAACCTTGGCAATAAAACTCTTTGGAAAAAAAAGTAGTGTCAGCCACCCTGTGCAAGAGTAACCTTGAAAGGCATGTTATTTGCCGGAGTAGTCAAATTAAATTTAATAATGAACCATTTAATTCCAAAGATCTGGTGTAAGAGCAAGAGTGAGTTCGAATCTGCCTGTAAGACGATGCCATTGTTTGGCTTCGTCATTCTCAAACCAGAGGCGCATAGTTAAAGAGAACTCTCCTTTGTGTGAGGGAACGAATATGCTTGTTGCGGTTGTGCCCCACGTGAGCCTTTGTCGTTCCCGTCTGTACCACGAAGCGCTAGCTTTTACATCGTTGTCTGTTGTGTAAGCCGCAGTCTAAATAAAGCAGTCAGGACGCCAAATACTGGTTTTATTTTTCTGCTAGCTAATGAGGCATTAAATATTACGCGGATCTCCGTAGGATTTTTGCCTATGACTGCAAAAGTATTTCAAGTGATTTTTTTTTTCTCGCTAGTTTCGGTTTGGTTTCAGCAGCCGAGAGATTGCTGTGACGTCACAATCAAGACTAGGTCACGTACGGCATGAAAACACAGCGATATATTCACGTGCTACTCCCTTGTTGTGATTCTTGTTTTTGAGGTAGGCTAGTTTTAGCGTTGTAGTGAATTTAAAGGCCACATGAGCAATTTTACCACCGTTTGTTTGCCTGTCACGTGGCCTAGACTTGATGTTGACGTCAGAGCCATCTCTAGACTGTTAAAACTGCAACTGCGAAAGAGTCGAAAAAAGAAATTCGATTATAAATTATCCAATGGTGGTAGGCGGATATCAATGGTGATCCATGCACAGTAATGCCTTAAGTATCATTACAATGGGTAAAACGAGAACCCAAAAACTAGGTGTCTGTACTAATTTAGGTATTTTTAAAGGTAGCGGCGTGGGTAAACGGTGTATTGCTCCAATATTTTTCTTTGTAGCTGTTGAGCTGACTGTTCATCAAACAATTCAGGGCGCAGGCTTATACGAAGCTACGCGGCGCGATTCAATAGTGTGTCTGTTTCAGATGGAACAGTATCGCTGCATCGTGCAAGACACCATCACATCGAAAGCTGACGCCCTCACTGCAATGGGCAAATACCTTTGGCGTAATCCTGAACTTGCATTTGCCGAATTCAAGGCGCACGACTACATCACTCGCTATCTGGATGATGAAGGGTTCCAGGTAGCGCGTAACTACGCGCTCCCCACAGCTTTCCGTGCTGAGTTCGGAGGTAAGTCTTGTCTTAGGCAACTGCACGATCTCATGAAATGGAGGTGTGCATATGGAAGAACACAGGTTTCCGAGCTGTTGTCTGCGCTTCGAAACTTCAAACATTTAAAACGGAGAGCAGTGGCTAAACATCTGCGATCATCTGTTAATAGACGCCCTTCAAGGAAGACATATTTGTTTACCAGTCTCATAAAGAAACCGTGCTGAGGCAGAGACCTGGTCAATTTGGTGCATCAAATTTCAGAAGGGAGAGCAAGGCAACAAACAAGACTATCTTTTCACAAATCCCCATATATACAACACGATAAACGAGACAAGAGAGAAAACATATAACGACACACATCAGCGCAGTGTTTGTCATTATGTGCTTTCTCTTGTCTTGTTTATCGTGCTCTAGATATGAAACATTGTCACCAACTCGCCCAACAACTGACCTTAAAAAATACACTGCTTGACATCAGAGTACAGCGTGAGAGACAGAGCAAGTGCAAATTGATAACCGAACGGCTTTACTGCATAACGAATGGCTTTTTGTACAGAGCTGGAATCATGCCACAAAACCATTGTCAGGCATGCACGGGATCACCTCCACTTTGCTCAATACCTCGCATCCGCAAGTTTATCACACTTATCTCCTTTCTCGTTAGTGAGCGCAACTCATGATGTATACTTACTTCCCATTGTCCGCATATAGACACAAAAGTTGGAAAATGTCCTTTCCAATTAATTATTTTTCCTTGCCTATCGATATCGTTTTGTCAAATAATGTCTTCTAATTTGTGTGCCCTGGCTACAATGTTTACTTCGTGTTTCTTTAAATTCCCAGGGGGGATCATTTTACCATAGGTGTCACTATGTTCAAGTAACCTCATGATCACATACCTATCCGATTGTCCAATATATTGTTTTCTTGGGATCTTATATATGATATCTTTCGCATTCACATTTTCACATTTTTTCTTGTCTTCCACGCCTTCAGTTCTCGTTTACTTTGTTGCAAAGGCTGATCCGTCTTCTTTTTTTTTTCATCGGAGGGAGGGAGGGAGAACCAAACACAATTTTCGCCTCGCGTTTATTTGTCACTACGCTTAGTCCGAGCGACACTTTGTGAATATACGGTATAACGGTCGAGCATTATTTTTCTACTGGTTGCCCTAATTCCGCTTTTCTCCTGATGATTTTAGCAGCTTTTCTGCCACTGATACTGTCAGGCTATCGGAAAAACAGCCGTCAATAAAGCTACCGATTAGCATACCATACTGTCAGCCAATTTGATTATGTAGGGATTCACAATTGTATGCCCATGCAGCAAGAGATAGTAGTTTTTTTTTTGTCTACGAGAAAGGAACATCACCAAGTGCACCCTCGGCTGCACTCACCGAAACTGAGATACGTGTGAGTAAACTTCAGATGCAAGGTTAGTGGGGAAATATGGAAATGATCGCGAGCATGCGCGATAATACTTTTTTGATATGACGTCGTATGTGAATTAAAACACGTCCTTCGGTACGTAGTAAAATGGTCCGAAGATTGAACTTGTGCCATCTGTTCTGTGTTCTCAACTAGCGTAATAGAGGGTTTACAAAAGTAAGTCTGGCACCCATGAGGAGCACGCTGATCCCGTGATGGCGGCCATATTTTGATCGTTTCATCCGTCAGCTCCGTGGCCTTCCGTCAGTGCCCGCCGTTCTCTCCGCGCTTGTCACGTTGTAACCTAGTGTACTGTGCTTGGACCGACCTTTCCATGTCAAGAGAAGACACTACCTGGTCGAGAGACCTCTCTTCTGCCCCTGGCGGTTTCTGTCAGCGACGCCTAGATGCGTATTTTGACAGCCGAGGCGTGGCGGGTCCCACCGGACGGGCTGCTGAGGGCCGTTACCCACTGCTCTGCGAGTAGTACAAGGGATCCCTCGTTGGTCCGCGTAACGTCATCCCTATCGAGATACAGTATTTGAAGTTTTATAATGTGGAGGATTTTTTTTTTGTCTGTATGCCTTTGCTATTTACTTTGAAGCCTATGCGAGACTATCGCGAGTTTGCTCGGTTTGCGCATCACCGTCGCTTCGTAGAAGAAAGCGAAACTTATCACTGGATCCCTGTTGGCTTTCCGGGTCGGTCTGACGCTCTTTGACTGTCCGTGTTAAGCTCTGACGAACCGAAGTTGTCTTCTGCGTAATTGATTAATTAGAAATAATAGAAGGTGCTCAAAGGTGTCAAATGGCTCGGAATGGAAAGGCAATGTTTGCTGATGCTTATTGGTGTAAAAAATGTAAAATAATAATTAGAATAAAAATAAATGATATGATGAATATAATAAATAAATAAAAGAAACATTAGCTAGGGTTTAGCTTTATTTATACCCGGTATATTGTGTAAGCAAAGTCGAGGTAGCTTCCTCCTCTCTATATGTTCCTTCTTCTTCTTTTGCTTCTTTTTATTTTGATTTTCTTCTTTTTCTTTTCCTTCTTTTTGTTTTTCCTCTTCTTTTTCTTTTCCTTCTTCGTCTTTTTCTTCTTATTCTTTTCCTTCTACTTCTTTATATTTTTCTTCTTCTCTAAAAGTCAAAGCTCAAACGCAGCTACCGGCCGGGTTTACGCGACGGGCTGAAACCTCGCGTAGTATTGCTTACGCAATACAACTAAAAATTTAAAACGTGAAGAAAACATCATCCGTGCGCGTGTGTGCGTGTGTGTGCGTGCGGAGAGAGACGCTATCGCGTCACATCCTTAAAGGCAGAGCTTAAGTGTCGCCCTAATTTTTTTTATAACAGTAGGATATAAATATAATTCTGATTTTATGAACCCAGCCAGTTGCACCACTCACAAACACTGCGCAGTAAGGTGAGTTGACTTTTAAAATTTCTTTTCGTCTCAGCCGAGTTCCTCTTTACCGAACCTTCACATCTCAGCGCTTGTGTATGAAATTAAGGCTTCAGATGTATACTATCTGACAGAAGAAATAAACAAGAAATCGGCATATTTACAAAATCAACTGAATTTCAGGTGGCTGTCAATTAGAGAACCATCGGCGGACTCAATAAAGCACACAAAAGTGAAACGCAAGCTTCGTTATTTTATCGGCCGCGCTGGTAAGTATTTATAGGCACAGAATAGAAACCTGAGCGGCGCACTCTGGACACGTACCGGATTTCGCACGCATCAGGTGATAACAGTTTTCGAAACAGGCTGCAACATGAGCATATATGACACGCTAGTGAAATGTCATCTTCTCCTGCTTTACAAGACGCCCCGGGTTTTGCACCCGCTTTTGCAGCCTAGACAACCGTTTTGCTCTCTGCACCAAGCACTACTATTTCGTACGAATGTGAAAAGTAGCTTCGGTAATCATTCCCTTGTCATAAGTCAAATACAGAATGGCGAGTGCAACCTATGTACAAATGGTTTCAAATGCACCTATTTGCCCTATACGTTCGTTATAGAGGCATTGCTCCTTCTCCCGTGTCTTCCATTGCAGCATAAGCTTATCCTTCAAGTTCACAAGGCACCAGCATGCAAAACAACCTTGCTGGTTTAGGTGATATTACGTTCTGTGATCTAGCTCCCAGTCAGAGGGACGTGCAGTAATGCTTTACATGATAGAAGTGACACCTGTAAAGCCAATTAGCATTGCAAACGAGCGGTCGCAAACACGCGTATATACATTGATTCCGTGCCCGTCTACGACGGTGCACTGGCTGCAGAAGGGCACGCAGCAACATGCTGGCATTGCGAACAAAGCGTCGTGCTAGCAGCGGCTACTGAGATGAAGCTCAAGAGCACAGATTGTTGGGCGAGTTGGTGCATTGTAGACACGTTCTAGCGCATATGAACAAAGACGAGAGAGATGTGGACAACACGAGCGCAATGTTGTCTTCATCTCTCTCGTCGTTGTTCATATGCGCTAGAACGTGTCTGCAATGCACCAACTCGCCCAGCAATCTGTGCTCTTGGACTACTGAGATGTTTGAAACAATCGCTTGTGAGCATTCCAACGCAGCTTGCGGTGCATGCACGGCTTCCACGCACGTTGGCAGCACTCTGTGGGAGGCGCGGGCGGACGCATAAAAACGTGGCCGCCGTGCACAGTTTGTGTTTCTTTCACTAGATGGCGCTAACTTTTGTAAAGCGTGTGTTGTCCTAGAAGATGAACAACCTATTGACCCACATGTTAGCGTTTCTGGACATGGGACGGGAAAGAATAAATTACAAAGGCAGAGCGTTGCGCCGTCGTATTATTTCTCGTACAGAGCTTCGCTCCTTCCCTCTTTAAGTAAAAAATTACATCAGGCAACTGAAAGACAGGCAGCAATTCATCAGGAAACCCCGGCAGTGTCTCGTACATGGAGTTGATTCTTTTGGCAGACTTGATTCCATTTATATAATCAGCCCCTTTTGTTCCTTGGGCAAAAAGTTAACACTTACAAAAAAAGAAAGAACAAAACCTGCTTCATCTCGCGAGGACATTCCTTTCTCTGGTTCTGAGTGCAGCTATACTCTAAGAAGAAGCACAGAGAAGGATCATACAGCTGTCCGCATTTCACGGACATACAAAACATATTATGCAAATCTATAAAGCTGCTGGCACATCTTTGTCCCCCCTGCACGCATCTCATTCTTCCGACCATCAACAGGCCCTTGCGGAGCGAGCGCTTCTTTACGCGGCGCTTTGTTCGGCAGCAGTTCGGCGCGCGCTGACCCCTTTGATAAAATGTCTTCGCTTGTCGAAGGACCAGGAAAATCTCTCGCAAGCGCAAGGTCGAAAACGACTCAGCAGCGCGACGTCGATGGCGTGATCCAACGAGCCAATCCTTTTCGTGTTTTCCTATGTTCCCACTTCTTCTCCTACGAAACTCCAGCGCGAGCGCAAGTGGAGTTTTGTCTCGCTATTGACGCTGGAGTGGCGTCTGTACACAGAGGCCTCACTATAGAATCTTTGAGAGAACGGGTCCAATGTGCAATCGCATTAAAAACGCGATCATATTCGCCTGGCTTTATAGAGTTCCTATCTGGCATCCTCCTTGCACGCACCTAATGCTATGTAAGACAGGCATTCCGCTCTGAAATGTTCAACACTAAATGCTGAAGAGAACGACGACAACGATGTTCAACGCCTGACGGTCAGGCGTGCGTTAGTATTTACTCTTTTTTATTTTGGTTTTTCATATTTACACTTCCTTCTATATTCCCTAGCATTTATTTTAATTTATTTTTGCGATGTAGTTATACATCTCAAAATCTAATATCTCTGCATCCCAATTCTTGGCCGATCCCCCTGTGTGGGTATGTGCCATAAAATTAGAGAAGAACAACAACAACGACGAGAACGCTCGCTCCAACGATCGTGCGTGTGCTGACTCAAGCTCTACGACTGATCGCCGAACGTTCCCTTGACTGTTCACGGCGTAGTGCCCTGTGCAAGGCCATCTATTACAGCTATCCTTTCCTCAATTCACATAGTCGCCGTAATCTTCCCAACCAGACATTGTAAATATGTGGCTCACGCTGAAACAGTGCAGCCATTCTCAGCGCCTGCTTTGTTAAGCGTTTTTATGTCATGCGTCACCACTTATTACAGGCGGAGACGTGACGGTTGTTGTCCTGTGCGAATACGACGCCCTCCCCGGCCTTGGACATGCCTGCGGTCACAACCTTATCGCACAGAGCTCAGTGGCTGCGGGTATCGCGGTTAAAGAGGTGCTGCAACAAGCGTCGCTTCCCGGCAAGGTGAGCGTCATCGACGAGGGAAATAACGGGAATGTTGTTTACTCGACGTATCCGCGCTTCCGGGGGAAAATTCGTGCGTGTAACTGTGACTTCGATCGAACTGCTACGATACCTCATATAAAGGCCGGGCCCGATAGTGCGATTGGTGCGCTTTCCTTCAGTCCCGCAAAACGGCCCACGCAATGGAATGTCTGCCCGCCAGTTTACATTTTCAGTGGTTTTCGGTGCTCAGACTGTCACCCTGCAACCGTAACGATCAGTTCGGGATGAACGTGAATAGACTTGGACAAATGCTACGGAGAAACTGAATGTTACACCCGATATTATGAATAAGGAAAATTTTGCAAAAACTGCTTAGTTCTCGAAGGTTTTTTTTCTTAGAAAATTCTACAAAGAACCAACACGTCGGGAGCCATTGACTCCCTCTGAATGATATCCATTTCAAGTGAAGATGTGAGACTAAAGCACACAAGCTGAATTGCTAACTAAAAAAGGCCCAGAGGACAGTAAAACTTCAAAAGACGAAAAAATGTCACCCCGGGAGGAAATTTCTAATAATCAGGAGGCGTGCAAAAGCTTTCAATTTCATTTCATATCAACATAAGGAAGAAACCGTTCTTTATTCAGCGTTCAGAGTCGTGTCATACCATTTTTCCTCCACTTTAGCATGCAACTGATAGTCAAGTTGGAGGCTACTTTGCGATAGGGATTCGAAACAAGACGTAATGTTGTCTGTGTATTATTTGTATGTCATTAAATGGGTAAGAGGTGTCCACCGAGAAGTGAGAGAGACAATGCGCCTTTCCTTTCATCCAAACAAAGCAATTTTTATTTCGTGGTAGGCTTAGATCGCCAACCTCTGTGCCAGTCTCAGTGCTGAACCGTCAAGCGAAACCATGCTTATATATATATATCTCTTTCGATGAAGTATACCTTAAATAGACTGCGCTTTGTAGGTAGTTTTGTAAAAAACGGGGGTTTGTGAATACAGGATCGGCTTTGTAAGCCTAAGCCCATAAATAAA
Source organism: Amblyomma maculatum (assembly GCF_055883805.1). Taxonomy (NCBI): domain Eukaryota; kingdom Metazoa; phylum Arthropoda; class Arachnida; order Ixodida; family Ixodidae; genus Amblyomma; species Amblyomma maculatum. Next base: position 37,314,216 of record NW_028146738.1, read on the forward strand.
TGTTTCGCTAAATACCTTATGCAAAAGTTCGTTTTTCAAAGAGTATAGTTACTACAATCAGGTGCGGTGAATATGGTGGTTGTTTTACTAGTTGTAGAGTTCCGAATGGGTCATTATTTCAAAATCATGGCCGAGCGTATTTCTGTGAAGAAAATTCTTTCCTTGTTTTGAATATCTATCACGTTCCTCTTCACAGCAGCAAGTATCTTTGAAGATGAGCCCTCAGAATAATACCCTGTTACTCTGGTTGCGCAAATGAAAAAAAAAAATCAGGTCATGGAATAACGCGCAAGCCGGTTTCTTGAATTGATATCTTCATGTCACTTTTGTGTTCTATATTCATATCGATAATAATGCAAAAGCATCATGTACTATAACGAGACAAGCAGGTGGCGCGAGTAGATTCACTTTTATGTTCGCAGATGTTCATTAAATTGCGGCGATGAGAAGAAAATTAAGCAGCCGTTATCCACGAGCAGCCACGATGCTTCAACGAATACACTCAAACCCTTTTGCGACTGGTGCCAACGCCACCTCAAACAATCCTCGGCCCTGAACTGTATGCGATGGCAGTTTTCCAGGCTTGCTTATGATACCGCTGCTCTTCGTACATCATTGCAGATGCAGGGTAGAACTAGGGGAAGGCGATGGATGCAAACTACGAAAAGGAACCGAGCAAGAGTTGAGGGGGAGCATCAGTTCGCAAGATAACGCTTCGACAAGACGGCTTCCTCTGGGCAAGACAAGGCCCCTTGTCGAAACACTGGCTTGAGAACTGCTGCTCCCCCTCAACCTTTTCTTGGTTCCCATTGATATCGTTCAGGATGGTGTCGAACGATTTCATATTGGATATAGAATACATATGCTGGTAGAGTTGGAAGCTACTTGGGACAAGGATTAGAAGCGACAACTTATGCGTTTTCAAATGTATGCTTTCTCCGACTTTCGTATCGAAATTGTGTTAAAACAGTTCTTCGTACAACGTTCCACGAGCGGTGTGACTCTAGTATCATACGTTTTCTCGTTGCTAGCATACATCTTCTAGTCAACTTTACAAGGATTGAAATCAGCAACATATGCAACTCCAGTTTTATGCCTTTCCCGACATTTGTATTGAAATCGTGATGCGATGTTTCGCCGTCCAGCACTCCGGGTGTCATACGATTTCTTGTTGGATACAGGATACGCGTCCGAGTTAAATTGGAGACTCTCACGACAGGTATTCGAAATGCGTATATGAGCACCTATAACTGTATGCCTTCAAACTGAGATTTCGGCGATTACAGCTCGCAGATTCTGCGTGAAGCTTGGAAATATGCTTAGAATACGGAAACACATACACCGAATAAAATACCAGTAAAGCCAGTAGCTTTAATGCACGTCGAAAGACTCACTCGAAAACGTTTAACATGAGGTACTCTATCTTGTTACTTTGGGGTACAAGGTCGCAGGTCATGTCAACCATCTTGGTGGCGCCACTCTTGGCGACCAGACAAAAAGGGGAAGGGGAATGTGGGAAAGGTTACAATGGCCGGCACCAAGCAAGTCGAACAATATAGACCGGCAGGGGTCCGCAGATAATTCGAGGCTTCAGGCTTGCCTTTGGCTATTAGAAAGGGTTGCCGAAGCAATAGGGCTGGTACCGTGCAACTACGATGTAAGCCCAGGCTAGGCATGGAACTACGCACCAATGGGGCGCAGTGAGTACTGCTTGTCGCAGGGGCTTTAAGCAGAGGGCCGCCGCAGTAGTTACAGTTGTGGCAGCAGGCAGGCCAGCTGTGAACTGCTGCAGGGGCAGCAGTGCGGCGGGTTGAGCAGAAAGACCGCCGTTGCCGGCGGCGCGCAGGGGGACCGTGCGTCCACAGGTGCACGGGAGTAACCATGGCGGTCCATGGGGGGTGACCGCCTGTGCACCGGGTTAGTGCCCGGGTGGCCGGGGCTGCGCTGAAAGTGCAGCGAAGGATAGCGCCAACAGTAGCCCTTCTTGTGGCGTGGTTGATGTCGCTGGCTTCTATTGCTTTTCCAGCGCTTTGTGTTGTTGCCTAGTGTGCGGAAAATGTCATGTTCAGTTCGTTTAGAGGAGGACAATTTCATTCTGCGGCGGCGCACCTGCACGGCTTTCACGCCTTTTTCTACTGTTAGAGTGCTTCTCTCATATTGTTTTGGTTATTTTTTTATTTTCTTCTTTTCTTTTGTCGTGTGAGCAGGAAGTCTGACATTAATGCTCTGTATCTTCTATAAATATATGAGGATAGTTTCAGCGCCAGTTCTATAGGTTGTTTTCAGCTGTTCGCGCTGCCTCAATTTGCTAAAGATAAAAGATACCATGTGCTGAGAATGTAAAGACGACAAACCGAAATAAGAGGTGATATGAGAATCAAGACATGGTTCTGCCTTCCTCTTACTTTCGGAGTTTCTTTCTCATATATCCAGATCAAAAATAACCTCATACCAAGGCACAATTGTTGACTGACTTGCAACTACACCCATTAAACGCGATGGAGGATCATCTCAGGTGAAAGCACCAGGCCTTACTTTCAATTTTCAGAATGAAAGCCTTCCACGTTGCGCAGGTCGTAGTATTGGGAACACCGGCCGAAGAAGGCGGTGGAGGCAAGGTGCATCTGCTCAAGGCGGGAGCCTTTAACAGCGTCGACGCTGCCTTGATGGCCCACCCTAGCACTCGCAACGTGGCAGCGTGCACCACCACAGCCGTCGCCAAGGTAAGCTGAATCTCCGGTGCCCTATAGGAAGCGGAGTAACGCGATCTTTTCAAATTTCTCCTCAAAAAAGAGAGTTCGGTATTCTGCGGAGGTGCTCATTTTGCACATCAGCGTCCACTATCCAGAATGTAGCTGTGACTACGTTGGGCCATTTTTATTCCGCGTAAGATTTCTTCCCATAATATATTCCGACCCCAGGTGGTAATCGAGTACACGGAACTTTCAAAAGTAATATAATGGTAAAATCAGACAAGTACGTAAACTCAAACCGCCAAGCTGAGTAGAAACGAGGCTCCGTCCCGGTTTTCGCTGCTGGGTTATGTTTCTCTCACGCGAAAAATTATTGCTGTTTATCCAGGCTCCTGGAATGCGAATTCATCTCCTCCTTGGCTTGAAATATACCTGCCTAACGTGCATTTTAGTTTTACACTTATTAAATGCAGCATGTTATTTATGCCATACACTAGGCTAGTTTGACTTTTATGAATCGCCCCGCCTGCATTCATACATTCACATAGGTGCCTGTTAGTTGGCTTTGTATCCAAAGGAAGCACTTGGATATTGTTACTAAGTCTGGGCGTTAGACAAAAACTCAACGGCCTGTAGAGTGGCTGTTAGATTCCTCAGACATTTTGAGTGAATGAATATGACAGCGGCTGTTAATGTAAACAGACACAAGAGCTTGGTGGGAATACAGCGCTAGCTCTCAAGACGAGAGAGAAGACTCTTGTTTAGTGGTTCCGTAAATACGAATCAACCAGCCCGCTCTGCCCTCTTCTAGACCTCTAGTTATTAAAGCTAAAGGCTTTTAATCTCAGTGGCGTCTAGGGGGAATTTTGGACCCGTGATTTTCATCACATTTACCTAACATTTATTGATATACAGTGTTCCCAGCTCTATAACATGCCAGGATTTTCTTGGGCCCTATTCTCGACACGTATGGCTGCTCTTCGGTGCCATATTGTTTCTCTGATTGGTTCTCAGAATAGTCACAGGTTTCAAATTTGTGGCACGACATTTTTATCTGTGGAAATGGCTTTCTTCAGTGACATCAAAATGAAGTGTCCTTGAAAAAGGATTTTTACCACAGCTATTCATGCTGCCTTGATGGTAAATGTAAGTAATTGCGGGGGAAAAAAGAAGGTATAAATGGCAGACAGGAAAGCATATGTGCTTGTATTATGAATCGAGGGAAATCTACTCCTTGCTATCAAAGGACGCGTCCTGAAATCTGATTGGCAGACATTCGTGTAGCTGAAAATACGTCATGGATACACATCATACGGTGTTGTCAAAATGACGTTTCATGACGGAAAGAATGTGCTGTCATTGCTGTAAATGGCAGAAGTTGGGCGCAAAGTTTGGGACCACATTGCGGCCAGCGCGTAATAACATGGCGAATTTGACATGGAATATAGGCGCCTGGGAACTCATTCCACCGTATGGCCTTCGGCGCAAGAAAAGTGGAATAAACGTGTTTTCAATCAATCAATCAATTAGTTTGGTAGACAATTACTCTGGGTGGTGGAGTAAGCTGAGATATCGAAGCAGCGTCATAAGCTGACATATCTTGTTGTAATTACAGAAGGTATTGAAACAACGTGTCAAGGGTACTTTTCAGCTGCGCAGCCTTTTGGAGGAAGAGTAATGAAGAGACAAATTTACAACCGCACGAGGGCACTAGCTGTTCTCTCATTGAAAACGCTTTGCACTAATAGAACAACCGCATATCCGCGCGGTTTTTGCCAAGCGCAGCAACGGCGATCTGCTAACTCGAGCGGTTGATCAGCGCTTGACGAGGCATTTTAGGGAGCACCGCTTATCGAATTATCTCTCTGGACCGTTCGTGAGTGTGAACACCTGAGGAGTCATATGGTGCGGTGGCAGTCAAAGAACTTCGCTGCGACAGGCAACGAGAGATAACCAAGGGCTCCCTTGAACGTTCGTCCTAAACACTGTCTTTTTGTCTAGCACTGTGCATTCAGCCCAATGTTAATAAAATGAAGAGCCTTACCACGATGGAAAAAAAGCATATTTACTGGCAGCTTTTTTTTCAACAAAGTAATGTGCGTGCCACGTGCCATGTGCAGTATTGGTGAAACGTACTGAAGCCAAAGGATTTCCCTCTCAGCCTCAAAATGAAGCCGTTACGGTGCCATTAAAGCTTAAACGGTCGTGAAATGGTTTGAGGCAGTTGCGTGCTGTAATGAGGAATTATTTGCTGGCATTTTAAAGGGAATTTGGCATTTATTGATGACGTCATGGCGTCATTTGGCGGCTTAGAAGAAATTCCTTTATCTTCAGGTCTTTTGACCAGGACTGTACATGGCACATGCTTGCTTCCTACGTGTAATATATTTCGTGTAATGTTTTGCTCAGGCATGCATGCAGCATCAATATTTCCTTATTTTCTTTCAGAAAACAAATGTAAGCACTCCAGAGAACGTTATGACGATACGCTCTAACCTTATAATGTTATTTTTTATGCTGATTGCTTCTTTTCAATGCAGCCAGAAAATAATCTCCCTTTATTCCTTTGCATTTCACTGTTTCAAGAGTAAGGGATGCGCGAACGCCCAGTCGCTCTAGCTTCAAACGACGATTTCGTGAGTCAGCATTTTTTTTTCATTTTTCTCCGATTGTCTCCTTGCGTGTGTACGTTAGCCTACTTGGCATTGCCTACTTAACCTCCCTGCCATTCCGTTCTTCAGTTGCTCTGTCTCTCTTTCTTAGACATATTACGCGTTTTTCGCAGGAGCCTTACGCGCGCCAGCGCATAAAACTTTAACTAAGTGTAAAGCCCCCGGCGCGTGCCTTCAACTTAGTCGATTGTGTGTGTGTGTGTGTGTGTGTGTGTGTGGAAGGCGCTCACGCACACACACACACACACACACACACACACACACACACACACACACACACACACACACACACACACACACACACACACACACACACACACACACACACACACACACACACACACACACACACACACACACACACACACACACACACACACACACACACACACACACACACACACACACACACACACACACACACACACACACACACACACACGCACACACACACACACACACACACACACACACACACACACACACACACACACACACACACACACACACACACACACACACACACACACACACACACACACACACGCACACACTTTCTGCGCTCGTGTCCGCAATCTACACACCTCAAGTAGACAAACGATGTTAAAAACTGAGACAGATTCAGTAACCTGACTGTAGCTAGTCATAATGTGGCTGTTCGAAACAGGTGGGCAGCATAGCCAGTAGGTAATCTAATTGATACTTAAGTAGTATGAGCTTTGTCCTCGAACAGGGCCGATGCCTGCTGTGTGGGCGCCTCTTCACCAGTGCCACAGATACTTCAAAAATCTGTAGATTCCTTCTTTTACGAGGAGGTCCTTAAACGTTTTAGTTCCTGCATTAAAATGCCGCTGATAAGGAGATGTGAAAGGCTATCGGCGCTTTAGAAGCTTTGCCACTTACCATTCTGCGCTACTCGACTGCGAATATTCTGTTGCCATTCTTGCTCTTTAGCTGTAACGCTCGTCGCGTCTCGTAAACTCATTCAGCCTCTCCGTGCGTAGCTGCTGCTGAATTTCCCAGAGCAATTATATCATGATACACTAAGTTGCAACCCCGCAAGATATTTCACTCGCCCTCACTGCAACTCGAGGAGTTTGCACCGCGAAATGCACCGCAGAGGCAATTGGTTCCTGGAGCGTCGCCGTTTTTCAGGCGCCAATATATAATAGCAGTCGAAAATGCCTTTTTTGTATCCTTTTTTCCGCTTTTTGTTAACAATGCTTAACCCGATTGTGTGCTTACGTAACCTGACACAGGTCTACCGCACACGTCACGCGTGCGTCACAGTTTGACCAAAGTGGCCAATAGTCTAGAATAGGACCCCTGGACTCCCGCATTTTTCAGCGGGAAATTGTTTACGAATGGAGCTTAACGCACATTGTTAAAGTGTAAGATAACGTACCAGTGTTGCATCGGTTGTCGACCGTGATGCGAGAGTTTTCTCACCGGAGCAATAGTAACGAATTGAAGCGAATAACTGTTGCGGGCTGCCCTGTGCCACCGCCATCAGCAGCACAACAGCCCAGCGCCAAACCGTAAATTTATTATGTTCAACAAGTACCCGCCCGGAAGTCAGTTTGTCGGCACTCTCGGCTCTCTCACCGCAAATGTTCGGCGCTGAAGTTCAGTAACTTTATGCGGCGTAACATATCAGCGCTGCGATGCGGACCAGCAGAAGCTCCTGCTTCCAACGCCGTGTTTCATTTATTTCTCCGGGCAATAGTAAACAGACATTGAGCTCCCCGACGTCTTTCCCAGAGTATCTGAAAGACTGTAACGACCCCTCCCACCACACAGCTGCACTCAATTACCATCTTCTTTACTTTCACGGTGTCACCTTTCGCAATAAATTTATAGTTTTTTTCCTTCTTAACCCCTCCTCCCATAATGCCCCAGGGAGACCCTTCAACTTAAATTAAGATGTCTACTCAAAATATGAGCTTAACGCCAGGTATTTCTATAGATTCCATCTGGAAAATTTACCGATTGCCGCGTAACTATTGTTCGCTTCACTTCAATGCAGTACGCGGTAATGTACAAGGGACGCCCCACTCATTCGGCAGCTTCGCCCTGGCAAGGTCGCAACGCCTTGGACGCAGCCGTATCTGCTTACACCAGCGTGGCGATGCTCAGGCAACAACTCCGACCGGAGTATCGTGTTTCAGGTAAGCGTATAATGACGCATTAAGGGCCTGTTACACTGGCACGACACGAAGCCGGTTCGGTCGGCCGAAACCGTGTCTTCGTGATATCTACGTCTATCTCACACTCAAGGCAGCTCTCGGCGTACGGACGCCAACTCCTGTGTCACACTAGCGAGACAACGTGCCAAACCTCCTGCCGACACAGTCTTCTTGTCCTCACCATCAGTTTTTTGTCATTACACTGCTGTCATTATATAGTGGAGGAAGGGTTTGTTGTTTTTCTGCGAACACATTTGGTGAGAAGTTTGCGGCAGCCAATTTCTGACCTGCGAAGCGCAAGCTCTCGAACTTGAAGCCCGCAGCTGTGACTTTGCTTATGCCCAACAACTTAGACAACTTGGTCAAATATTTAGGGGAAACCTTCAAGCTTGAGTAATTTGTAATAATGGAGTAATTGCTCATTGGCATGCGCCTCAGCGCAGCCATGCAACTACAAAGGAAAGCTTGATTTGCGCTTGTAAATGCAAGCTACTGTGCCTGTATATATTGTCACAGAAGCCAGTGAAACTGGTTCAGCAGGTTTGCTAGGACTAAGTAAAAGCACCGGCAGCATCAGGCACGTAACCGACTGGCGGGCGAGCACTGAGAGCGAAGAAGACGAGCGCGTGCCAGTCTCCCGAGCTCGCCACATGGCGGCGCCAGTACGATAACATTGCGGCATTGCCCCTGCCGGTGGAAAAGGCATCGTCCCAATGCCGAGTGGTGAGGTCGAGGATAACCGTAGTCGGCGAGGATGCGCGTTCACATCAAGTAGTTAAAGGAAGCAAAGAAAAAAAAACACATGTACCTTGACCTAGCGGGAGTAGAAGGGCTTCATTCTGGCGACATGTACGACTTCCGATTGTGCTTGCCGTCGGGATGAGCGAACAGTTCCTTGCGGGGTCACTTCGTAGGTGACGTCGCTGAGTTTGCGTTGTACTTCGTACGGGCCGAAGTAGCGGCGCAGAAGATTCTCGGAGCGACCCCGCTGGCGAACAGGTGTCCACACCCAAACATGATCGCCAGGGTTGTAAATTACCTCCCTGTGACGAAGGTTATACCGTCGAGCATCTTTAACTTGCTGTGTCCGGACTATCAGTCTAGCCAGCTGGCGAGCGGCCTCGGCATGCTGGACGAATTGGTCGGCACCGGCAATCGATGGGTGGGCAACATCTGGCAGCAGCATTGCATCCAGCATGGTGACAGCTTCGTGACCGTACACCAAACGAAACGGTGTAAAGCGGGTCGTTTCCTGGACTGCGGTGTTATACGCAAATGTTGCATACGGTAGTATCTGGTCCCAGTTCTTATGATCTTCGTTGACGTGCACAGAAAGCATATCGGCGATCGTCTTATTGAGTCGCTCAGTAAGGCCATTCGTCTGAGGGTGGTAAGCTGTTGTTCTGCGATGACAAGTGCCACTGAGCCGCATCACTTCCTGGGTTAGAGCTGAAGTAAATGCCGTGCCTCTGTCAGTTAAAACGATTGCGGGGGCACCGTGACGAAGGACCAGATTAAAGATGAAAAAGTTCGCAATATCAGTAGACGTGCCGCTGAGAAGAGCTTTCGTCTCACAATAGCGGGTCAGATAATCTGTGGCAACTATAATGTACCTGTTGCCCAATGATAACGTAGGAAATGGCCCGAGCAAGTCCATACCGACTTGGTGAAAAGGTACTAGCGGAGGAACAATAGGCTGCAGCAGGCCGGCCGGCTGGACAGGTGGTATCTTCCGACGTTGGCAATCACGGCACGTCCTAACATAGCGCTGAACCATAGCGGCAAGCTTGGGCCAGTAGTACTTTTGTCGTACTCGTGCCAAGGTGCGCGAAAAACCGAGATGTCCGGCAGAAAGCTCGTCGTGGCATGCCTGCAAAACGTTGGTACGGAGCGGCGTTGGGACAACCAGCAGATACTGAATATCTGTGGAAGCGTAGTTTTTCTTGTAGATGACGCCGTCACGCAAGCAGAACGACGACAGGCCACGCGTGAAAAGGCGAGGTGGCGATGAGGCGGTTCCGTCGAGGTAATCGATGAGGGGCCGCAGTTCGGTGTCGTCTCGCTGCTGTTGAGCGAGATCTGGAGTCGAGAGAGCGCCGATAAAGACGGAGTCATCTGATTCACTTGAAGAACACGGGATAGGGTCTCGGGATAGGCAGTCAGCGTCACTGTGTTTCTTGCCGGACTTGTACACAATAGTGACGTCGAACTCCTGTAAGCGGAGACTCCAGCGGGCTAACCTGCCTGAAGGATCTTTAAGGTTCGCTAACCAACAGAGTGAGTGGTGGTCGCTGACCACTCTAAACGGCCGACCATACAAATACGGCCGAAATTTTGTTACCGCCAACACAACTGCAAGGCACTCCCTTTCGGTCGTAGAATAATTCGCTTCGGAACGAGACAGGGTGCGGCTGGCGTAAGCAATCACCCGCTCAACGCCTTCTTGCCACTGAACGAGAACTGCACCGAGGCCAACGTTACTGACGTCGGTATGCAATTCTGTGTCGGCGTCCTCGTCGAAGTGGCCAAGTACGGGCGTTGTTTGAATGCGCTTGCGAAGCTCCTCGAAGGCCCTTTGCTGCTCGTCGGCCCAGATGAAAGGCTGGTCGTCCTTTGTTAGACGAGTCAATGGTTCCGCTATTCGGGAGAAGTCGTGCGCAAATCTCCTGTAATATGCACAGAAGCCAAAAAACCGACGCACGGAACTTTTATCAGTGGGGGTCGGGAAAGCAGCTACGGCAGCCGTCTTCTCTGGATCAGGGCTAATTCCCTCAGCACTCACGACGTGACCCAGGAACTTGAGCTGTTGGAATGCAAAGTGGCATTTTTCTGGTTTTAGTGAGAGTCCGGCCCCGCGGATGGCATTTAACACGGCCGTCGATCGTTTGAGGTGCTCTTAGTAGGTCGCAGAGAAAATGACAACGTCGTCAAGGTAGACGAGGCACGTCTGCCATTTCAGGCCGGCTAGGACAGTGTCCATCATTCTTTGAAAGGTTGCGGGAGCGGAACACAAACCGAAGGGAAGCACCTTAAATTCGTACAGTCCGTCAGGAGTAATGAATGCGGTTTTCTCTCGATCACGTTCATCGACTTCGATCTGCCAGTACCCACTGCGTAGATCGAGCGATGAAAAGTATCGGGCGTGGCGAAGTCGGTCTAACGAGTCATCGATTCGAGGCAATGGATAGACGTCCTTTTTCGTAATTTTGTTAAGCCTCCTATAGTCGACGCAGAATCTGAGTGCTCCGTCCTTTTTAGCGACCAGCACAACTGGTGAGGCCCATGGACTTGTGGACGGCTGGATCACATCATCGCGGAGCATTTCATCAACTTGCGCCCGAATAGCCTCTCGTTCTTTCGGCGATACTCGGTAGGGGTGTTGGCGGATAGGGCGCTCAGTGGGATCAACTATAATTCGATGTTTGGTTACTGACGTCTGTTTCACTTTGGAAGTGACGGCAGAGCAGTCACGGTAAGTGTCCAGAATTGCTTGAAGGCGGCGTTTCTGGGTAAGAGACAAAGCTGGGTTCACGTCAATTTGAACAGTATGTCCAGTGCTCTCGGGAGGGTTCTCTTTGGCCAGCGAAAGGGCGCAATGGGCGGATGGCGCACTGACTTCGTCAAAATAAGCGATAGCTGTACCTTGTGGTAAATGGCGGTATTCGGCACTAAAGTTCGTTAAAAGTAGTTCAGTTCGTTTATTACTCAATGAAAATACCCCCCGAGCGACGCAGACTTGTAGGCTCAACAATAAATTCACGTTCGTTTCCGCGAGGCCTTGCAAGGCGGGGGGGTTGTCGCACTGCACTGTAACAAACAAGCTGGTGCGTGGAGGTAGAGTGACATGGTCGTCGCACACTCGGAAAATTGGCCTGTCTGTGTAGTCGTCGCTGTGCTGTCTGTACTCGTCGGAAATTGCGCGATGAGTGGAGAAAGTCACCATGAAGTCACGGAGGTCGATGACTGCGTCGTTTTCTCTAAGAAAATCAAGTCCGAGAATCAGGTCCTTGGAGCACTCTGCTAGCACAACAAAGCAACACGAGAAAGTTACGTGGTGAATCTCGACGCGAGCGGTGCACACTCCGAGCGGCGTTACCACATGCCCTCCGGCTGTCCTGATCGGGGCTCCGTGCCAAGGAGTCAGGACTTTTCGCAGAATGGTAGCAAGGCCATGACTCATAACGCAAAAATCAGCGCCGGTATCTACAAGGGCAGTCGTGTTGTGGTTATCAACGACTATCGGTATCTCGGCGGAATGCAGCTCACCGTCGACAAAGTGCGGCGTGTCAGGGATCGTCGGGCTGACGGGTCGTTCGTTGCGTCGAATTACGGCGTCGAAGGCAAGCTTCTGTGATCGTCGGGAGGTCGTCGGACTCGTTGGTGGTGTGGTGCGTCGATTGGGGGCGTCGGAGGAAAGCTTCGGCGATCGTCGAAAAGTGGTCGCATTGTTCGTCGGAGCGAAGGGTCGGGGGTCGGTCTGTGTGACCGAATCGGTGAGCGGAGGATGTTGGTCGTAGTGTCCATCGACGGCGGCCCTACCCCCGAGGGTCGCCGTCTGCAGTTTTCCCGGTGCGGACTTGGGGACTGCCTGAGGAAAGCACGGCGGCTGGTGGAAAACTGTCTCGGCGGTGGTGACCTGGACTGGCGTCGCTGGAGGGACGCAGGTGGGACGTGGTCGCTGAGGTATTGGTCGATGTCCCGAGGTCGTTCTCCATAGCGCGGCCGAGGGGCATTCGGGGAAAATCCGCGCAAGCCCATCCGACGGTACGGGCAGTGGCGCAGAACGTGACCGGCTTCGCCGCAGTGAAAGCACAAAGGCAGATTGTTCGGCGTGCGCCACGCGTGTGCTTTGCGAACGGGCGGTCGAGCTTCAGGCACACCAGTCGAAACTGGATATTGGGGTGGAAGACGAGCGGGAGGAGCAGGGTTGCAGGGTGCCAATGGTTCAGGCGCAGGGGTACGCAACACGTCGCTGTACGTCATGATCTGTGGCGCAGGCGGCTGGGGCGACGGTACTGATGGTACTGCTTGGCGGAGCTCTTCGCGAACAATATCCGAGATGCCCCCAACACGTGGATGTTGTTCGAGAGAGGGCAGCTTTTGCAGCTTTTCGCGCACGATGCTTCGGATAAGTTCGCGAAGGGCTTCCCTGTCGTTTCCGACCATTGGCAAGCGGAAGTCTACGGTAGCGATGTTCGCAGAGCGATCAAAATGTACAAATCGCTGATTCAAGGCACGCTCGATGCTTGTTGCTTCTTTCGTAAAATCAGCAACAGTACGTGGAGGGTCACGTACAAGGCCAACGAACAGCTGCTGCTTGATGCCTTGCATAAGGTAGCGCACCTTCTTTACCTCCGACATGGACGGATCCGCCCGGTTGAAAAGGCGAGTCATTTCTTCCACAAACATTGCAACGCTTTCATTAGGCCACTGTGCTCGGGACTGTAGAGCGAGTTCGGCCATCTCTTTTCTTGTATCGTTGCCGAATGTTGCGAGCAGCTGCCGCCGGAAATCCTGCCAGGTGGAAGTGGTAGCCTCATGGTTTTCGAACCACATCTTGGCGGCGTCTTCTAGTGCGAAATAAACATTGTGCAATTTTCGCTCCTCGTCCCACGCATTAAACATAGCGACCCGGTCGTAGCTGGTCAGCCAGTCCTCAACGTCTTCAAACTTGTCGCCATGGAACGGCGTGGGCATACGTGGGGTATGGCAGATCAGCTGCTGGGCACTCACGGGAAGCTGAGTGGTGGTCTGAATTGCCTCTGTAGTCATCGTGGTTCGCGGTGGGGAAACAAGAGGACCACACTCGGGTGCTAAGCCTCTCAAGCGACGGCTCGCCTTGTGCACAGGTGTCGTGTCCACGGTGTGTAGATGGGCGTAGGGGGCAGCCAGAGGCTCTTCGTACATGGGATCTACCCCGCACCTCCACCAAAAATGTCACAGAAGCCAGTGAAACTGGCTCAGCAGGTTTGCTAGGACTAAGTAAAAGCACCGGCAGGATCAGGCACGGAACCGACTGGCGGGCGAGCACCGAGAGCGAAGAAGACGAGCGCGTGCCAGTCTCCCGAGCTCGCCACATGGCGGCGCCAGTACGGTAACATTGCGGCAATATATTTCATATGCCTTCTACCACATCGTCACTCATCGTGACCTTCTTTCTTCTCCCCTTACCCTTCTCCAGAGCAGCGTAGCAGGCCAGATTTGAATTATTCCGGCCAACCTCTCTTTCTTGGAAACTTTGTAGTTAAAGAAAAAATCGTCTTGATCCGGGTATCAAACTCGGGACATAACGCCTTTCCGGGGTAGTGCTCTACCAAGTGAGCTAACCAGGACGGTCCGCGGATCAGATGGTAGGGCGAGAGCGAATCGATCAATAACTTGAAGTGGGAATGGGGTTGGTCGCCTATTTATTGGAAACCGCCGAGGTGTAGTAAGTGGAGTATTTGTTAATAAGGGAGTGATTACTCACTGACATCCACAAAAGCGCAGCCATACGCCTATAAAGGAAAGCTGTACAGCTTTCTCCGAAACTTCGTAGTTAAAGAAAAATTCGTCCTGATCCGGAGATCAACTCGGCGCCACCGCCTTTCTAGGGGAGTCGCTCTACGACCTCAGCTAAATAGGATGGTCCCCGAATCAAATGGTAGGGAGAGAGCGAATTGATCGATAACTCGAAGTGGGAAGGCGCTGGTCGAATATCTAGGGGAAACCCTCAAGGTGGAGGAATTTGTAAGAAGGAAGTAATTACCCATTGTTATTCAACCAAGCGCAGCCATACGGCTACAAAGGAAAGCTGTACATCTTTCTCAGAAATTTCTAGTTAAAAGAATGTCGTCCTGATCCGGGAATCAAGCCGGGGCTGCCGCCATTCCGGGCAGTTGCTCTACCAACCAAGCTAACCAGGACGGTCAGTGGTTCAGATGGTAGGCCGAGAGCGCATTGATCAACAACTCGAAGTGGGAATGATGTTCGAATATTTGGGAGAACCTCCAAGGGTGGAGTAATTTGTAATAAGGGAGTAATTACTCATCGATATCCACCCAAGCGCAGCCATGCGGCTACAAAGAAAAACTGTGTAACATTCTCCGAAATTTCGTAGTTCAAGAAATATTTGCCTGGTCCAGGGATTGAACCCGGCACCAGTGCCTTTCCGGGTCAGTGGCTCTACCAACAGAGCTAACCAGGACTGTCATCGGATATATGGCACGTCAAGAGCAATTGATCAATAACACGAGCGACTGCCCCAGAGAGGTTATGGTACCAAGTTCGATCCCCGGATCAGGACGGAGTTTTCTGTAATTGCCAAGTTTTGGAGAAAGCTGTACATATTTCCTTTTTACCCGCATGACAGCGCTTTGGCTGGATGGCAATGAGTAAGTACTTCCTTATTAACTTAGATCAGTTCAGTTCAGGCGTTCAGTCGTGTCCGACTCTTCGTGACCCTATGGACCATGTCACGCCACGCTTTCCGGTCTCTCACTATCTTCTTAACATCACATAGCTTCATCTGCAATGCCTCGAGAATGCCATCTAATCATCGCGTTCGCTGCCTACCCCTTCTCCGGCGACCCTCAACCTTTCCCAACATCAAATCTTTCTCCAGCGACTCCTCTCTTCTCATCAGATGACCAAAGTAGCTGAGCTTTAACTTTAGAATTTGACCCTCCAATGAGCAGTCAGGGTTTATGGTCGACAATATCGACTGATTTGATCTTCTGGCAGTCCAAGGAACTCTTAAGAGTCTTCGCCAGCACCACAATTCAAACGCGTCAATTCTTCGGCGGTCAGCCTTTTTCACAGTCCAACTCTCGCATCCATACATCACAACTGGAAGGACCATAGCACGGGTTATACGGATCTTGGTCGCTAGACTAATGTCTCTGCTCTTTACTAGGCGGTCAAGGCTAACCATTGCTCTCTTTCCCAGAAGCAGGCGTCTCCTAATTTCATGGCTGCAGTCTCCTTCCGAGGTAATCTTGGCGCCCAAGAACAGAAAATCTGTCACAGCTTCCACTTCTTGTCCATTGATGCTCCAGGACTTGATAGGGCAAGACGCCATGATCTTCGTCTTTTTAATGTTCAGTTTAAGCCCAAACTTCTCACTCTCTTCTTGTACGCGCATCAGAAGTCTCTTGAGTTCCACTTCACTTTCTGCCATTAAAGTGGTATCATCCGCATATCTAAGGTTGTTGATACGTTTTCCAGCAATCTTCACTCCAGCTGAAGACTCGTCCAGACCGCCCTTCCTCATGATGCACTCTGCATATAGGTTAAATAGGCAGGGCGACAGTATGCAGCCTTGCCTCACCCCTTTCTCAATCGGAAACCAATCAGTAAGACCATGCCCAGTTCTGACTGTGGCCTCTTGCCCTTCATAAAGGTTCCTGAGGAGACAGATGAGGTGAATTGGAACTCCCATCTCTTGGAGAGCTTGCCACAATCTGCTGTGATCTACGCAGTCAAACGCTTTCGCATAATCAATAAAGCAGAAGTAAATGGGTTTCTGGAACTCTCTTGCTTTTTCCATGATCCAGCGAAGGTTGGCAATTTGGTCTCTTGTTCCTCTGCCCTTGCGAAACCAAGCTTGCACGTCCGGAAGCTCCCGATCCACATACTGCTGCAGCCTACCTTGCAGGATTTTTAACATCACCTTGCTAGCATGCGAAATAAGCGCGATCGTGCGGTAGTTGGAACAATCTTTGGCACTGCCTTTCTTTGGAATGGGGATGTAAACTGACCTCCTCCAATCCTGTGGCCACTGCAGGGTTGTCCAAATCTTTTGACATAATGTATGCAGTGTGTTAACAGCGTCGTGGTTGAGGTTTTGAAGCAACTCAGCTGGAATACCATCGATTCCGCTAGCTTTGTTCTTAGCAAGGCTGGCTAAGGCCCATTCAAATTCACTCTTCAGGATGCCCGGCTCGAGATCAGTAATCACAACCGTCCTATGTTGGGTTTGCACATCCGGGTCCTTCTTGTACAGTTCTTCTGTGTATTCCTGCCACGTCTTCTTTATCTCTGAGGCTTCAGTGAGGTCCTTGCCTCGTTTGTCCTTTATCACGCCCAGCTTAGCACAGAAGCTTCCTTTGATATCTTTGATTGTCTTATACAGAGCTCTTGTGTTCCTTAATTGGCTGTTGTCCTCAACTACTTGACACTGTATGTTCAGGAAGGCATTCTTATCTCTCCTTGCTATTTTCTGAAAATCCACATTGAGCACCTTGTATCTTTCTCTTTCCCCCATACCTTTTGCCATCCTCCTTTCCTCGGCTATTTGCAAAGCCTCTTCAGATAACCAGTTTGCTTTTTTGCATTTTTTTTGCTTTGGAACTACCTTAGTAGCAACTGCTTGTATTATATCACGAACATCAGTCCACATCTCTTCGGGCTCTTTGTCTTCTAGATCTAATTCTTGAAATCGATTCCTCACTTCCACAGCATATTCTAATGGAATCTGATCCAGATCATACCTGAAAGGCCTTCTAGTTTTCTGCGCTTTCCTCAATCGAAGCTTAATTTTGGCAACAAGAAGCTCATGATCGGTGCCGCAATCGGCCCCAGGCCTTGTTTTTACTGCTTGTATAGCGCTTCTCCATCTCTGCCGGCAAATAATATAATCGATCTGATTCCTGTACAGACCGATGGATTAACTTAGATAACTGGTTTCAAATTGTGAAGAATTGCATAGGGAGGCACATTCAAGCGTTTTTCTAAGCAAAAACGCACAAGGCAAACTGCCCTTTGCGAGCTATTGGGGCGGAAGCAGGCACCTGGCAGAAGTTAGTGGGATCTGCAGTCGGTTACTTTTTTTTTTTTGGGGGGGGGGGCGGAGGGTTAACGTCCCTAAGAGAGTCAGGCTATCAGAGACGCCGTAGTGGAGGACTCCAAAAAGTTCGACCACCTGGGATTGTTTAAATATGCACTGACATCGCACAGCACATGGGCGCCCGGGTTTGCGTCTCGACCGAAGAGCGGCCGCCGAAGCCGGGATTTGATCTCGCATTCTTGGAGCAGTAGTCAAGCGCCCTAACCACTGTGCCACCTCGGTGGGGTGCAGACGGTTACTATTCAAGACCTTTGGTGTGTTGCGAGCGCGGCTGCAGTGGTTGAATTTCTCACCAACGGCCTCCCTGGAGCCCACACTGCGTTTCCCATAACATTGAAGACTTGTTTTACAGCATACCCCATGGCAAACTAAATGTTCCGATGCGTGAGCTGATTGAACAGCAGGACCAAGTGGCCTTTCAAAATTCATGTGGCGTCTCTGATGCGGCCCTTGAATTTTTAACAATTTTTCTTTCTTGCACTGTTGTGTGTTGTAAGGATGCTGTGTACGTACAAAAAAAAAAGAACCTTTTTAGAGGCTGGCGTAGCACCAGTATTGTGCCAGATATTTTAGCGAAATTTGACAACACGCTGCAAGGCTTTTTCCTTGACAAACGTGTGCGAAAATATTTTGATATATTGGTAAGTCCCTGATTCTTTTTAATCTTTCACGGAGTCACTCATTCCATGTGGATGTAAACTAGGTTTTGACATATTTTAAAGCTTGCTCGAGTGCTCTTTGTTTTACATCGAAACTATCCGCTAACCACTCGATTAGAGTTTTAGAACTCCAAATAACCTTTGACGCTTTAATGCTTTACGCCTGGAAATAAGAAGTCCTTATTACCATATGCTCATCTGCTTACCCACAAATTGTCAAGAGAGGGATTGATATGAACTGCTTCCGTAATGCACTGCAATCGAGTTGCCGCTACAGCATGAAGCCGAGCTTAGATAACCAGATTGAATGTTTGGAGGCGACCTGTTTTCCAAAACCGCTTTTTAGGGCGGCGGCAGAAACGTTGCTGTAAAAGATTAAGATTGGAGACGTTAAAAACTTTGATCCAAAGAAAACAAAACGTATTAATGCCTTATGTACATAGAGTTCCCACCACCATCAAAGCGTTTGCTGGAAAGCAGAGCGTCATTGTTGCTTTTTACTTCTCCCTGTAAGATTTAAAACCTGTGGTCGTGCGTTGCACGTGGCAGGAATTGTCGTCCTGTCCTCGATGCAGCATAAAAAACGCTACGTCACGTGTGCCACAGGTGGGGCATACAAGATTCTGCTTACCTGCGAAAAAATTGTACATCGGCGAAACAGGCCGGTGTATTAATGAAAGGCTAAGAGAGAACAACAGCTCTTTGACCCCTTCTGGCGGTGTTAACTTGCCTGGCCACAGCTGGGAATACGGCTGCTACCGGTGTTTTAATGTGAGCGTTGTTGGCAAGGCAAAGGAAAGGTTGGCCGCAAAATTCTTGAAGTGTTTCTTATTAATATGCAAGCGGATGATTGCAAAAGCACACCTTCTATCTCTGTGATGCAGAAGGAACTAAACTTCATATCGCAATGGCGCTAGAGCACGGCTTACCTCTAGAATGCAGTTATCTTACGACTGAGCTGCGCATGCTCTGTTACCTTTCCTGGGAGACTGCTTGACTGCTTTCCATAAAGCACAGTTGTTAGTCCAGTCGTGTGTGCCTCACCTCTTCTTTGTCTTCCGTCTTTTGACTGTTTTTGTTCAATAACTCACAATGCGCGTCAAGACACAAGAGGCCTGGTTACATGACGTCCAAAATCATGCCAGAAAAACGGCGTACCTTGGCACAAAAGATTAGCGCCGTGCTTCATTTCATGATGCCGTGTTGTGCAGTTTCCCGCTTGCACACAGGAGAAAGTTTGCACCCCGTGGTGGGAAGAAACCCCACTCTTCCTGACGGGCTTTCACAGACAAAACGCCTATGGGGGAACGGAAGTAGATATCCTTGAAGCGTGTCGGAATGAGCAGCCTTCTGCTCTTGAAAACATCAGTCTATTCCGTATAGCCTGCTCTTTGAGACGTCGAGATATGGTTTTAGCTTATATGCTGTTTCTTTTTTTGAAAACGTTTGTGTGAAAACCGAGGAGGCAGTTGGGCTGATAGTAGACTTAACTATAATAGACTGGGCTGATAGTAGACTTAGCGCTTAACTGTAGGCTATCCAGCTTACAAAGAGTAAACTTCTGATATTTTGAATTATGCCGTGCAGTGCTGTAGCAGCTGAAATCTTCAGAATGCACAGGGCCGCCCACGGGACCGAACGACAGCTGTTGGTTTTTCTACAGATGCAAATTCAGTTCTCTTCGCGAACATAATTCTTCAAATGCAATAAATTACCACACAAAAATTTCTTACGTAATGAGCAACGTTGCGTGTAGGTTGGCTTTAGAAGTTGCGACGCACATAATCCCGCACCGACTAGACGTTTGAGTGTAAGCATACTCCGATCTAAGTGCAAGAGGATCGGCAACTCTAGTCTGGCTCCAGCGAAATAATCCCTTCTTTGTCACTTCTTTACCATCTACTTAATTCATTTCGTACTGTTTTATGCACTTTGAAAATTTAACGCGCAATGAAAATCTATGGTTCATTCGCAATAACTGCAAAATGCTGTTGTCATTTCGAACGTATTCAACGGCCCTACGCATTTTGGCGGCTCGAGCTCATATATAAGTCCGAGATTATTCATTAATGATACTTGATATACATACATATATATATATATATATATATATATATATTATGTATTCTTTGTCGGTAATGAGGTACGAAGGGGCGACATGCCGCAAGACGATGTTGTGCATGAAGAACTCCGCTGCTTCGGAAACTATGGCACAAGGAATTGCCTTTGTCTCAGCGTATTGAGTCAAGTAGTCAGTAGCGACTGCTATCCATTGGTTTCCCGCCTGCAACAAAGGGAAAGGGCCAAGGAGATCCATGTCAATTTGGTTGAACGGAATACGTGGTGCTCTAACGGGCTTGCGAAATCTGGCAAGCTTAAGGGGCGGTGTCGTACGGTGCGGGCATTCACGACAGCTTCTTACATAGCGTTTCACAGCTGCGGAGAGTCCTGGCCTGTAATACATGCTGCGCATTCGAGCCAGCGTGTGTTAAAAACCCAAATGAACAGACGTTGGTACATCGTGGCAGGCGAGGAGAATATCCGCATCGAGCTCGCATGGCACTAACAGAAGGTAAGCTCTTTCTTGGCCCTGGGAGTTCCTTTTATACAAGACGCCTTGCCGCATACAGAAGGAACCAAGGTGCCGAGATAAGCGTCCAGGGAGGGTTGTACCACGCCCTTCCAGATAATCCATGAGTGGAACGATGTCTGGATTAGCTCGTTGTCGGTCCCTGAGCTCAGATGCGCTTAGGAATACTAGAAAGCCGCTATCGCCATCGCCTGCAGCATCGCCAGTGTCAACGGGTGCTCGAGGCAGCGTGTCGGCGTGTTCGTGTTTGCGGCCTGGCTTTTAAACAATAGCTATGTCAAACCCCTGAAGTCGTAAACTCCCGCGTGCAAGTCAGCCAGATGGGTCTCGAAGGTTTTCCAACTAGCAAAAACCATGACGGTCCGTGACGACTTTAAATGGCCGGCCGTAAAGATAGGGGCGAAATTTTAGAGTGGCCCACACGACTGCAAGGCATTCTGTTTCCGACGTTGAGTAATTCGTTTCGGCACGACAGAGAGTGTGGCTAGCATAGGCTATTACTCGCTCAATCACGTCTTCATGCTGAACTAGGATCGCGCCAAGAGCGATGCTACTGGCGTTCATGTAGACATCGGTATCTGCCACTTCACCGACGTGCGCCCGAACAGGGGATTTTTGAAGGCGCTCGCGAACCAAAGAGAATGCCATCTGCTGCTCAGAGTTCCACACAAAAGAGGTGTCCTTTCTTGTGAGGCGAGTCAGAGGTTCCGCAGTGTGAGAACAGTCCTCAGTGAACTGCCAATAATAAGTGCACAGACACAGAAAGCACTGAACAGCCTTCTTGTTAGCTCGAGTGGGGAACCGTGCGACGGAAGCAGTCTTATCGGGATCTGGGCGCACCCCGTCAGCGCTCACAACATGACCAAGGAACTAGCGTTCTGCATACCCGCAGTGGTATTTCTGAGGCTTCAGTGTGAGATCAGCAGAACGGAGGGCTACCGAGACAGCTCGAAGTCATTGGCGGTATTGGTAAAATGTTTCGGAAAACGTAACTATGTCGTCCAAGTACACAGGACAGATCTGCCACTTGAGGCCAGTGAGGACGGTGTCCATCATCCTTCGGAATGTAGCTGGGGCAGAGCGGAATCCAAATGGGAGTATTTAGAATTCATACAGGCCATCTGGAGTGACAAATGCGGTTTTTTCTCGGTCTCGTTCGTCCACTTCGATTTACCAATAGCCGCTTTTCAAAAGGATATAATGAAAAATACCCAGCACGTCGCAATCTGTCCAGTGAGTCATCGATGTGAGGCAACGGGTATACATCTTTCTTTGTCACGTTGCTCAATTTCCGATAGTAGACGCAAAATTGGAGAGTGCCGTCTTTCGTCTTGACCAAGACGACTGGTGAAAACCACGGACTTTGTGAAGGCTGCACAATGTCATCATCCATCATCTCCTGAATTTGCGTCTGAATAACTTCCCGTTCTTTGGCAGACACACGAGAAGTCTGTTGTCGTATCGGGTAAGCGTCGCCAATGTAATGATGCGATGTTGTGTGATGGGCGTTTGTAGAACCTTCAAGGAAGAAGCAAAGTGGTGCTTGAAGTCCAGCAACAGTTGCTCCAAGGCCCGCCATTTCTCTTTGGACAAATGACAGTTATTGTCGATGTCGCCAAGAGATGGTTCGTTTCGACTACCGTGGATGCAAAACATAGCGGATCGTGTGCAACAGGATCAGCGAAAGCGATAGCAGTTCCCGGAAATATGTGCCGGTGCTCATTATAAACATTTGTGACAAGGAGTGCAGCCCGGCCATTTTGAAGCGACGGTAAACTTCGAGCCGCGCAGATGCCTTGAGCATGCAGGACTGAATGGTTCGCCTCCGGTAAAGCATCGCCGGCACGGAAATCGTCGTAGGAAACTTCTACAAGAAGACGGCGACAGCGGCAGCGAGACGCTCACGGAGGAACCGCGAGTGCGGCATTGCGAGGACTGCTACTATCATGTTTGACAGATAGACAGAGTCTATTTCGCAGGTCAATAACGGTTCTTTACTCTCGCAGAACGTCAGTCAGAACATGTATATAAATAAATATATATATATATATATATATATATATATATATATATATATATATATTAGTGCTGAAATGTATATTCCGTCGACGTGGTGTATAGAGACGGCTTCTCGTTTCAAAAATGTTTTTTCTCGGCTGTCGACATCTCGAAGACTGGATCGGCCACCAAAAAAAGGCAGACTGGATTTGTCGGCGTCCTCGGACTCAAAACCTGTCACACTGGGAAGAAATCTAGTTTCTCGGTCGTGTTGGTGTCACTGGATAGTTTAACAGCTTGGTCTGCAACAGACATGGTCTACCAACGAGTTGGCCAACCGTCGACGTCGTGTCTTGCTGGTCTGAGAGGCCCTTTACTGGCTGCTGCAGTGCCGAATTATGACAATGATGCAGTTGAACTTGTGTGATTACACTAGATTAGGCACCACCCGTATATTGGAAATTTTATGGATTGTATTGTTTAGCACAATTGTTTGAAAGTGTAGCTCCTATTTTCTCAACTCTAACTACGTCCATATGAGCTTGTGATCATGCTTTAATATTTAATTAGCAATAATTATGCACTTTTTCGAAAAACAATACTGGAACCTAGCTGCTACAAAAAAGGAGAGCGCTTAAGCATGGCCTTATATCAGACGATGTAGCCCTTTAACACCGCCTTTCAATTCCGCAAATATTTTTATGCATTCGTTTAAATAATAAAAATATTAAAATTACTTGAACATAAGTACATATCCCAAACACACGTTACTAAGTTACACGCAGCACAACGCGTTCACTGTGGTGCCCATCTAATAGGCTAATGTGGACGCCCATCTAATCTAATCTAATGTGGACGCCCATCTAATAGGCTTGGTACCAACGACATTTTGTAACCTATCCCTTCTGTGCCCTCCTGGCTTGCGTGTGGCCTGCGTTCTAACCGGAATGCCAAGTATAACTTATTGTATCGCTATTATTTTCTGAAAAACAACACAATGGAAAACGTCGTTGCCAATTTTAGCTACATTCGCATACTTCTCGAATTCGAAAGCTTTATTTGAAATTTCTGGATCTTTTTTACCGAGCGCCGCAGGACGACATCGATGACAACGGAGACGCCGCGCTTTCAGCAAATCGAACTTCTTACGCTCACTAGGTGGCGGCTGAAGCCGATAAAACTTTATTCAGAATAAAGGTTAAGGATTAAGGCAAGTTAGCTAGCGTGCCGGCAGGCCGTGAAGACCTTTGCGACGCCGGCCCACTCGACAGCCTTGAACTGAATGCCCGGGTCATCCATCGCTGAACCATCGCTCATTCCAAGGTTTTTGAAGAGGAATATAGACTTTGAACGCCCATATCATATGGTAGAATTTGTCGTTCTCGCAACAAAAACGGCAAAAGGGATTCATTTCCTTTTTTATAAATTTTGACATGTCATTTATAGCTGTCTCCGTATTTAGCTGTCTCCAAATAACTTGCTGGTGCCTAGTGAGTGTTTTATGGGATGGTGGACGTGGTCTTCCTATTGCTCTGTATTGTGAAATGAGTTCGTGGTATGATATGAATGGCTTACTGAAGGTTTCCACTTGTTTACTCTATTCGACACTCGCACGGCTAATTCTCAAGCGTGTTAGTCGGTAACCTAACTTTCTGGATTCTTCACATGAGCTGAGGTCCATATTTCGATATCTCTCAGCAGGTGAGATTCTCATTATTTGGTGAGTATTTGTGCGGCGCAATTAGATACATTACCTCTAGCAAAGCTACTGATCTCCAACTGGAGGGGTCGCCCACAATGGCAATAGTAAATGTGATGTACGCGGCGATGGCGGCCTCCTCTGCGGCTAGCGGTCTGGATGTGAAAACCGTCTCCGTTATAACCAGACTGGTTATGGTTAGGTCAATGCTGGAGTGGGTAACCCAAAATATAGAATACTTAAGATCATGCGCGTTTTATTAGGACTTCCTGAAGCCAGCTCAGGGTCTTGAGCAGGTTACCTTACTGGGCCGAGGTGCGCCAACAAAACTGAAGGACACTGTGGCGGTGATAGTAGCGAACTTCCAAGTCGGCCGTCGAGGATCAGATATTCACTCCTGCTCTCAGCCACACTCAATTAAACCTACAGAGGAACTTCTGTGATGAGGTGTCAAAAGCCGCTGCAGCCGTGCACGTAGAGTGGCAGAAAAGACCATCGGAGATGTCAGCGCTCGTCCCTCTAATCAATTTTTCCTCTTCTTTTCTAGTCAAGCTACATGCATTCACAATAGCGATATGAAGCAAGTCAACCAGCAGAAAGTCAATCTTAAATAACCCAGTCATTTGTGCAAGGTTGAGACATTCGATATAAAAATGATATCACCTCATATCCAAAAGTTTAAACCCGCAGCTTCGAGCCTGGGCAAATAAAGATTATACATTACGTTAGAAATGAAAAACATATATTCATATATAGCAATTGCTTTACATTTCTTGCCTTCAAAACATTTCTACTGGCATGTAAGCAAACAATTCATACTTAGTTAAATGTAAGTTCCTTCACATCGTCCTGACAGTTTCAAATTACGTATTTAGCACCCCTGTATTTCGCAGGCATCCTTCGGAAAGGTGGCGACCAGCCAAACATAATTCCCGCAGAGACTACGATGGAGTTTGACGTGCGTGCACCGCAAGCATCTCAACTTGACGAACTTGGACGCAAGCTTCGGGCGTGCTTTGACGCCGGTGCCCTGAGCTCCGGATGTGACGTCAGCGTAAAAGAGGCAATGCCTGCCTATAAAAACTTGCTACCCAACGTGACCATGGCGAAGATATACAGAGCTCACGCTGAGGAACAAGGTAAGCCTTTGCCCTTGTAGTGAACTGACTGTGCGCTGTGCCTGTGTATGGTCTCATGCTATCCCAAGGACTCTCTCGAGAGTCTCTTTCTCATGCAGAAGGCGTTCAGTGTTGCGCAATTTTTATTTTTGTTTACATTTTGATAACGTGTTGTACCGGGTGGGTCTAAAATGTAGCCCTTGTTTTATGCACCGAGTGATGAAGGTGCCTTTAGTACCACGTCGCGCGGAGAGATAAGGTTTGGGCACAATTCGCGAAAGCGCAAATAGTTTCCGTTTTTCATGATTTTTAACGGTGTCAGCTTTAAAATTGCAGCTCATCATGATACGCATGTGTAACATTTTCTTTTCAGGGCTACTTTTCCCAGACGGTGACGTGTCGCCAGCAAGCAGCGCATCCACTGATGTAGGCAACGTGTCGCACGTGGTACCCACCATTCAGCCGTACTACATCTTGGAAGCCGCTACCTCTGGGGGAAATCACACAGAGGGCTATCGGGACGCCTGCAACGATGAGCGGTCCTATGGCATCGCACTCAGTGTTGGCAAGGCTTTGGCACTAACAGCCATCAGGGTGATGACCGACGCAGAGGTGCTGCGAAACATATGGAGGGAATTCGATAGCTCTCATGCGCCAGCGCAAGAGTCTACTAGATACGACAGAAGTAACTCCTTGGCAGAAGCATCCAAATTGTAGCAGACGTTAAACTAAGCGCGATCGGAAAGGATGCATAATGTCGCCCTAATAAACAGATGAAAAAATGGTGATGAAATACCTACTGCGCGGCACTTGGAAGGTAAAGAAAAAGAGGTGCTTTAAGAAAAGCTCCGAATTTGGACCACGGGAGGTATTTTGACATGCACTAAGGTTGCACAACACACGGACGACTCTTGAAGCTCATGTTCTTCGAAACACGGTCTCCGCGGCCTCCTTATACATGCACTGAATACTCGAATGCTGTGACCACAAATTCAAAGGTTGATATTTTCTGTCCAGCTCAAATCTGCGTAATTAGCTGCGAATGCCGAGCTTGGAAGTTGAAAGCTTTATTCTGAGAAGGAAACTATCTGACTTTTTGTAGCGCTATAGTTTTGAAAGGCACCGTTTGCAGGTAACTTTTCTGTGTTCGGTGTTGTGAGCAATAAATCGCGGCCGTGGCAGGTTGGCAGGTGGCATTTGGCAGGTTAAAGGACCGGGTATTGATTATTTGGCGTGTTGTGCGATGTCACGACATGGCAGGAGGCGCTGCCAACTCGGACTTCCCCTCCGAGATGGGAATCGAGCCTTCAAGGAGCTGAGTCCGACATGCGACTCTTAGGCTACGCACAAACATTAGTTGTGGTTCATCTTCGGTTAAGCATGGAGAGAAGCTCTAGCTTCATGTGGCTACGAATACCAAAGCTTTGTTTTTTGCTCGGCTGGTTTAACAGTGATGTTTGCCTCCAATGCTGGGCTCCGCTCCCCCGTTTCAAGCATACGGCTAGCGGCGCGGCGTCGCGGCTATAGCGCCTCCACGACAAGTCGCGCACAGTGGCTGTGCACGTAACCTGTGACATTTGATTTTTGGTCTTTACCTTTCCTAGTCCCCCTGTATGTTACTTAAGCTTTGACTGTGGCTAAATTTTGAATGTCATTGTAACACATGGTGGTCTAAGTGCTTACACCTCGTAGTGAAGGTACCGCTACAAAGAAGTCAACGGCCACGAGCGCGAAACGCATGCTGGAGTGAACTTAGCGACACCAAAATTTCGATACTGTACAGAACATTTGTTGCTACTTCATACTGCTTGTCTCCAGACCATTTGCCATGTACTTTCCCAATACTCTTGTAATGCGGCTGTAGTGTTGAATTTTTTTTTATCTGTGCTGTGTACTTTTGCTCACTCTTTAAGTGATTTGCACATATTTGGATTGCTGTAATGAAAGAATAGATATTCACTTAACGCGACGCTAGCTTTCTACTAAATTAAGCTCAATAGGCAGAAATTGTTCGTTTCATTTCATTTGGGAATTTTTGTGCCTATATTGTCAGCACTGTGTGGCACTTCATATTTAGCACGAATGCACGTGCTGCTTGTTCTTCATACTTCTCTCTTGTAGATGCCCATTTTAATCGCAAAGTGTTACTCACTTCAGTGTGTGGTCCGGCTTCAAATCTCCAATAAACCTTGAGCGCCAAGTCCGTCCTGACACATGGTGGAGGTGCGTCTTGATTTCCCCGCTTCCTCGTCACTGGCATCCACCTGGAGATTTGTTTCGGTCGCCGCTTGACCGCTACCACCATCGTCATGACCCAAGAGGGGACCGCCGATGTTTTTGGTTCTTGCCATTCCACCCCAGCTTCCCTTGCTACTTGGACTGTGAGCAGCCGTCAGCGCTGCGGTCTCCGCGGCGACGAAGCTGATGACTGGCTTGACAGCTACGACCGCGTCAGAACCTTAAACAGGTCGGACGACTTCCTTAAACTTATAACGTGTCGATTTACTTGAATGATATGGCCAAACCTTTTTTCGAACCAGGAATCGACAATTCGGGACTGGGTCCCATTCAAGAACAAGTTACGTAAGATATTCTGCGCTCCTGCTGTTCAAACGGAATCCGCCATGAAGAAGCTGGATACTCGAGTCGAGCGACGTCCTCACACTTTGTCGGCTTGTAAATGACACCATGCCAAAAGTCGAGCGGGTCCAGCACGTGTTTAAATGAAAGCTGAAACGTTTTTCGCAAAAATATTAGTTGTTTACGGAATTTTATGGTTTTTTGTACGCTGAAGGTTATCATACTTAAAAAGGGCAGAAAAGAACATAAACAGCAGATTTAACAAGAAAACAAGCACCACCTCCAATTAGCTTGGCCCATCCTGACGTAATTCTCGGGTATGCCAGGCCGGAATCGACGGTGTTGCCGCGTGCGCGTTGCTATCAGGCGACTTGACAGCTCGATTTAAAATGTTATTGATTATCTGAACAATGTAAAAGACCTTCGACACTTTACCTACTCGTTCGAGCAAACAGCAGTTCCAAAAAATGGCGCTACGAAGGATACTGTCGAGTACATCGACAGCGAAAGCGAAGTCAGCAATTTGCGCGAGTCGGAAATCGGCCCCTGAGTGCGAAAAGCGCACGGGCTAGCACGTTTTAACAACTGCCCTTTACACATTAAATCACATTTCAATAGCAACAAATGGCATAGACATTGTCTAGAGTGCAATCCTATCTCACAGTGCGTTTTAAAACCTTCGAGTATAGCCCAATGGCGCAATGACAAATGCGGACATACTACAGCAGCTGCCCACCCCGTCTTTGCAGCTTGGCGCAGTGCGCTGTTAAACGTAACGCCGAAATTTGTGTTGCTTCAGCCGCATCATGAATTTATACAACTTCACAGCACCGGCAGCGTCATATAAAACAAACTTACCGGAGCGGTGCCGGCAGCAAGCACGGCGGACGGGCCCGCTCTGGCCGAACGCACTCCCTGGTCGTCGCTAGGCCTTTATAATTTCGTATAGGCGCCACAGCAGACGACGCTTAGGGATTGAGCAGCGCTTTAGTAAACAGGTCACTCAAACTGCCTACTGTAATTAAATTTGCCTCAAAATGATATGAAGATATTATTAATTACGGCGCCGCCTTAGCAGAGGAGTTAATGTGTACATGAAGATCAGATGAGCCGCGACGCACCGGCGACTGCCGCTATAATGCTGTGAAGAGAAACTTGTTTGTGTCGAAGTTATCCTTCCAACATCTCAGTACGGGTCAGCGATCCTCAGTAATGGGTAATATTTGTGACATTCCGTTATGCATGGGCTTATTTATGAGCACAATAGATTTCAAAACGCTTTCTAGATGCTTGAGCAAGGGATCCACGAACAGCTTGTCAAAGGAGCGGCCAGAGCGACATATGGAGGCAGTGATGCCTTCGGACGATGCTTCAGCGCGCTGTTGCCGCGCGAGCTGCACGGCATTCGAGACACTGCGTTGTAAATGACTATTGCAAATGTAGCTTTGCTCTACCGATCATGCATTTCGTTCGCTGTACCTAAATGGTAATTGTTGACCTAGCTGAGAACGAAGGCGAGCTGTGTAACAACAGTGAGCCGCGAATCGCGTTTAAAGTTAGGTATATCCTCGGTAAAGCGTAACAACTGTGAAGCCAGCCATGCAACAATGGTATTCACCTAATTAGGTGCAAGAGCAATCACAGAGCTGCACCCGAATTCAGGTGGGCTGATTTAACTGGAATTCGAACTGGCCGCAGTCGGTGCCAAGATTCGATTATCGTCGCTGTCGCTGCCAAGATTCAATTAAATCTTCAGTACAAAACACAGCTCATTCCAAGGGCAATATTTTTTTTTTCCTTTTCATGACATAGACCCATGCTCAAAAGTTTCTGATCTTGTGGAAAATTATAAAGCACCATGTCGCCTAGACCACTGATGTTCAGAATGGAAAGCCATGCTGATAGCCACTAGTCGTTTCACGCACTCCCAAAAAGGTTTGTTTTCTAATGACAGAAGCAAAGTAATTTTCGAACATCGACCAACGTTTATTTCACAAATGAGCAAAAGAGGCTCACTAGTCGGAGGGCATCGAAGCGCGCGGAGCGACGCTCCGCAACAGCTGCGTATCTGCTTGTTGACGTCGTGGAATTTTTGAACATGCAGAACTTTCAGCCCACGACGGGAGAACTGGAGAAAACAAACGGCACCAGCCGCAGATTGCGCTGATCCGTCGATCGCTAAAGCGCAGAATAAAGCCAAGCAAGCGTGCAAAACGCACGGCCAGTCTAGCCGGCCGGCCGGCATTCCGAGATTGACGTCACATCCGCTTGTTCCCCAACTTCGGCGCAATGCCCCCCCCCGCTCCCGGAAGTGACGAGGGAGTGACAGTGGCACGTTTTTAAAAAGCGATTTCTGTTTTTCTTATCGATATACTTCGGAACAAAACAATGCAGCGGTGGAGTAGCGGTAGAACACCCGCCTCGCATGCAAGAGGACCGTGGCTCAAATCCCGGTGCCGCGCAATTCTCCAACGGATAAAAAAAGTCCGTGTGTAGATGGAATTGCATAAACAGGTTCGGGGTGCGACCTGATGCCGGTGAACACCTCCGGCAACGCACTCCCTCACCAGAAGAGGAGTTGGCCACCCTGGTGCAGTAATTGGCCGCTACCTCTCATGATTAGTTCCATAAAACCCCGGCCCTCAGTCACCAGCAGCTGCGGAACAACTGACCACGGCGGTGGTCAGATCTGTCACGCAGCAGAGGGTGCTGCGTCACCGAAAGCAGAAAGGAAGGCTTGAAAAGCAATATGCAAAAGACTAAGGTAATGTTCAACTTCCCCGGGAAGGAACAGCAGTTTACGTTAGGTAGCGAAGCACTGGAAGTAGTAGGCGAATATGGACAGGTAGCAACCGCAGATCCGGACCATGAAAGGGAAATAAGAATAAGATCGGGATGGAGCGCATTTGGCAAGCACTCGCAGATTATAACTAGCAGCTTACCGGTATCGCTCTAGAGGAAAGTATAAAATAGTTGCATCTTACCTGTACCCACCTATAGGGCTGGAACGTGGAGGCTAACTAAGAGGGAAGTTGAGGACAATGCAGAGCGTTATGCAACGAAAAATGGTAGGGGTAACATTAGGAGATAGGAAGTGTGCAGATTGGGTTACAGAAATTGCTCACGTTACTGACATTCTAGTGCAAATCAAGAAGTGGGCATGGGCAGGACATGTAGTACGAAGAGAGGATAACCGATGGTCGCTTAAGGTAACAAACTGGATTCAAAGGGAAGAAAAGCATAAGAGGGGGCGGCAGAAAGTTAGGTGGGCGGATGAGGTTAAGAATTTCTCAGGGGTCAAGGGGATGCAGCTATCACAGAACCGGGTTAATTTGAGAAATATGGGAGAGCCCTATTGCCAAAACCAGTGCCCACCAGTGCCTCCCAGTGCTCATGTCGCTGCACTGGCTCTACCTGCCGCGGCGCCGTGATACTAAACCTGGCGCCCAGCCCGTCCTGTTTGTTATTACTGCGGCTACCGGGGCCATATTGCCTGTTTCTGTCTTCGCCGACTCCAAAATGAACGCCGCTGCTACGACTCATTTGAAGGACTATTCTACCCGCTTATCCAGCAATAACCACAGTTGATTCCCTGATTATCCTCAATGTTCATCACCCCCTCCAGAATGTTCCCCAGCGCCTCATGGTTACTGGCCTTCCAGATGCTGTTTCCCATTGCCTTTTCGCCACTCAACCTCGCTGCTTCGCCAGGCTTCTTTGATGCCCCCTGCAATGAAAAAACGAACTACTGAAGTTTTAGGAGAGAAAACTGCATTCTTACACCATTAAAAAAGTCCTCCGGACCGTCCATTTAACAAGACATTAGTTTGGATTAAAGGTTTAAATATTGAGGCTTTGATCGACACGGGTGCCGCTGATTCTATTCCGACCGTATTAGGGTTAGAGCCCTTCAGCTTGGCGGCTAGCTCGGTGCCCTGCAGGCTGGTCCCACAGGGCGACATGAACAATGCTGAGATCTTCGCTGAAGGAGTAGGCCGGAGCTCAAAGGGCAGCATCTCCACCAGATGTCACGTCATGTTGACAATGAAGTTGGCAACAAAGGAGGTGGCTTGAAATTCACAGGAATAAACTCTTTATTGGACTGACTTGCGCCCGCAAAAGAACTCAGCAATCGGGAGCGGCGATAGCAGCAAGAGTCCTCGGCGGTCGTAGATCTATGAATGCGCACCCTTCAACGCTCAATTTAAAGGCGGCAAAGAAACATCTAGATAAAGCCTCAAACGTTGACCAGCATAACCTGGAACATAGTAGAAACACATGTGAGGGGCTGGAATTTTCTAGATACATCTCGACAGATCTTGCGCGTAAACAGCTTTTAAAGCTGCGTCTCGCGACGATGAGTATGAACCAACTAAGAATACAGAAACGATCCGTGCGCATGAATTGTAGTGATAAGGGCAGCATACCGGTAGCTGTTGAGAAAGAACAAGTAATAGTTCCCAAGCAATATTTTCGCTACTTTGTTGTGAAGCATGAGCTTAGTTTGCACCAATAATACAAAGCAGTGTCCAAGCACTCTTATATAACATAAAAGCGCACGTATTTGCATACCGATTTTTGCAGGATCTGGCCCGTAGTTAATTACAAGTGCGATCGAAAAAGCATAAGAAATCGCTACAGCATGCTCATATCATTGGTACCTAAAACCACATGAAAAAAGCATAGGTCCGCTAAACACTGTACGCTAACTTCTTCGTGAACGTTGAAAAGTGACAACAAATAACATGTAAACAAAAGACGAGAAATTATATTGTGTAAACAACAATGCAAATTTCATTTGCCTTCTGTTATTATGAAAGAGCTTGTGTTGAAGTTCTATCGAAAATCAGTAGATTCAACAGTTGGTTAAAAGTGGACAAACCGTGATTCATAAACCATTTTTGTAAAGGATAAATACTGGGTTTCCCAACAATTCGAGCCAAGGGTTTAAAAATAAGGTATTTGAGGTAGGCCAGCAAAACCAGTTTCATACAGCTGCTAGCCGTCTTGGGGACTAAAGACGATTATGTTTGTAATTAACCAATGTTTTAATTAGATTAACTTTATATATTATTAAATAGTCACTTTAGACAATAAATGCGATTTGCAAAGTTGTAGGGCATGTTCAGAAACCCCCTCCGTTACTTACTGTAAGGAAAGCGTCAAGTGTATCTTTTTTTCCGAGCTCCAAGGAAATACCGCGAAATACAAAAAAAAAAACACGTGACTAGCACATTCGCGTACCTCGATTGTGCTCCTCTGAAACGACGTCTCAGTTAACAAAATCAGGCGCGACCGTCACTCGGCGGCCCAGTTGCAATGGCGTGCTGACATGTTGGCAACGTTTGGAGTGAGCTCGCCGCGCTTGCTGCTACTTGAGCCAAGGCGGATGTAAAATGGTGGAGAAGGCTGGGCCCAAAAACGGTCTAGCGCGACAGCAGCACAGCCACTTTGGGGGGGGGGGGGCGAAACACTTAGATAATGAAATTCAAAAGCACAAATAAAAACGCTATAAAACAACGTAAAGAAATAAATATTTTAATGCCACGTTTTATAAAACAGGTAAACTATTTCAGCAAAACATTACGCCGCATTTTTAATTTTTTGCAACGTTCTTGTTACGCCCCCTGTTGATGAGTGTGCGGTGCAGCTTGACTTTGCAGGCCTTGTTCCGGCACCCGGCCACAGTGGCCGCGGGAGCTCACGAAGCGGTTTCTTATCGCCAGCTGTGTGCAATAGCGCGCCTGGTAAAGCTTATAAATTTAGCTCGCCGGTCTCAAAATGCCCCTTTTGGGAGTTTTCGTCGTCCTTGCTCGTCGCTTCTCTGTCACCATTTTGTAAAATTTGCACCCCGCCGCACCGCTGCGGCAGTTTTCTCGGTTTTGTCGTTTCCTTCGACGTGCGGCCAGTGCGAAGTCTTTTCCCGTCTTTGCACGCTTCGCGCTGTTCTTTTGAAGCGCTTAGCGCTTTATTTCAAGATGAGCTTGCAGCATGTGAGGAAACGATGCGCCGTGGCACATCGCGACAGCATGGACAGTACCGTCGGTGTCAAGCTACACCGCTTCCCGCTGGACTTTCACAGATGAGCTCTTGTCAGTGTCGTCTGCTACAAGGCGTCTGCTCTAGGTATGCTCCGAATGCTTTCTTTGGGCTGTTCGCTTCTGTTTCTGTAACCAGTTCGTGCGCACGAGGCTTCATTTTTTCGGGGATATTGATGTACTACACTACAGGGCACACACTTTAAGTGCTGAGCTGTGCGAAAGAGGCCCACCATTTGTCTGATTTATGGTGAGTTTCATGCAGCCGGCTATCGCCAGCGTTAACTTGATACCGGGCTCTCAGGAGCAACCACGCGCATGCCACTGACCGGAAGGCCAATTTAAAACCAATTGTGCTGTCTGACAAGTCTGAGCACAACACTGTTTAGTTTTCCAACACCGCGAAGCCAATTTGACCCTCGCAACTGGTAGTATCGAAATTCAGCCACGTGTATATGCGTGGCCTTGAGGGTGCTTTAACTGAATTCACTCAGCAGGAGTTACTGCCTGTCTTGTTATTGCTATTGTGCATATGCATGACCGTTAGGGTAACTTTAAACGCACTTCATTCTCGTCAATCTTAACCATAGAAATGTATAGCTACCCGCATGGCATGAGGACGAGCGCACGTAACCGCACTCTTGGGCGCTGAGAGCTTGGGGCAAGCATTTGCTACTATAGTTCAGATATAATGGAAGTATATTGTACTGCAGTTAGCATTGACAGGAATAATGACGCATTGGCGTTTGGAGTATGCAGTATTCCTTACGGCGCAATTGTGAATAACGTGCACGTTGCATCACGTCCAGGTGCCGAGCGTGGGTGCAATTCTGCCACAACGTCAGCCTGGAGAAGAAGACACCATGGCAGCTGCGAGACTTGCGGGTTTGTTCCAAGCACTTCGAACCGTCTGCGTATCTGTCGTCAAAAAGGCTGCGACCCGTGTTGATGCGCCTACTTATGTCATGTCATGTTTGCCTCAATTGAAGCTGTCTTAGCACTGTCTTCTATGCTTTTCAATTTCC
Source organism: Amblyomma maculatum (assembly GCF_055883805.1). Classification (NCBI taxonomy): domain Eukaryota; kingdom Metazoa; phylum Arthropoda; class Arachnida; order Ixodida; family Ixodidae; genus Amblyomma; species Amblyomma maculatum. The sequence goes on from NW_028146738.1 coordinate 37,349,300, forward strand.
TACCTTGCAACGTTCGTGGAACTGCAGGGCTTTTTCCTATCCGCACTGTGACCATTGAGATGAATAGCCAGCTTAAAGAAACTACTGCTTGAGCTGCCTGTGACCTGTATTTTTTGTTGGTGTGCTTTATCACTGTATTTGTTTGGTTGCTGTAATAAACCATGAACATGAAAACCATACTTGCCGTACACTGTATTGCAAACTGTGCACTTGAGCCTGTGCTTTTTGCATCATACCTTGTACTCAAAAGTACTAGCACCAGTATTTCCACCAAGGTTTCCACTACGAATCATGCATGATTGCATGCTTAGCCAGCCAAAGTAAGCCAGCGTCTGAAAGTGTTGCTGCCTTTCTATGCTGCCTTCTTTGCCAGTCACTTTCATTGGGTTCCGAATTGCACATTAACAAGGCCATAACTAGCAGGAACTGGAGCACATTTGACTGGCAAAGGTTGGTGCGCACTGAAAGGCAACCTTCATGAGAAACCGGCTTGAAAATGCGGGTTCTAAAAAAGACCACCTTAAAATTCGCGCTAAAAACATACGTACGCGTGACGTCATTCAACGACACTCATACGTAGTTGACCCCCAATATGGCGGTGCCCATGAGCCGCCATTTTTTGGACCAATAGGCGTCTATGGAGCCTTCGCTACCATGGTATATCTACCTTGCTTGAGCTGTCACCTGCGTCGGCGCACAGACTTGCGCGAAGAAAGCATCGCAGTAATATCCGTCTGCCGCTGCAACAGAGGCGTGGAGCCACGGCCGCAGTTGATTTCTTTCGCTCGAACCACGTTTGCGAGCAACACAATCGCGGCGTGCGAATTCGCTAATACGTTTTTTTTTCTACTTGGCGGGCTCCAAAGAAAACCAACTATAATGGCCGTGTCCTCTTTTCTAACGGTGTTCCTCTTCCCCGTGCACCATTTTTCCATGGACTGTTGTCACTTATGTTTTCATGCGCTAAAACTGCCTCCGCTCTACCTGGTGGCGTTTCTCTTTCCTGTGGCATGGGAGCCCCGCTCGTTGGAACCCTTAATGATACATACTCTCAGATGGCTTTTGGGCATTATGCGCGCTGATAAGTCGCATCGCTGTCAAAAACTCGTAATAAGAGAAAAGTAATAAATACCAGTACAGGATTGTGTTAGGCACGAACACACAGTCTCCACCGCATTATTCGTTCTGTGTTTACAGGAAGCCTTCTCTGATTTCGGTTGGGAATAGTTGGGGAAGTTGTTCTTTTTGAACACTAAATATCTCCGATTTGCTCATAATATTGTCTTGCTTAGTAATCCAGAGGTCGGAATGCAAATTTTGATTTATGATGCAGACACTCGAAGCAGACCAGTCGTTTTAGAAATTGACAAATAGTATTCATAGCAATTTTAAGGATAGAGACTTTCTAGACTTATGGGCTGCGGAAATGTGCGCAGAAAATATGTCTTGGCATAGCGGGCTATTTCTACCTTTATTCCTTGGAATTATACCAAATCTGGCAGGCTTCAAGCTCATTTTAATAAGGTCGCATCACTCAACCCTTCGTACACAGGGCTCGTAAAATCCGGTAATAATTCTCTTTGTCTAGCGTAATAATAATATAACAATGACAACAACAACGGAGTCAGGGGCACTGATAATGATCGTAGTAATGACAGAGGCAGTGAATGTAGGTGAAAATAATGATGACATATGTATGGACATATATTATGATAAGATAGCCAAATATAATAAAAAATAATATGCCTCTGCCCGTGCCACTAATTATAACGGGCATAAACAAATATCGAGAAAAACGAATTGGGATTGTTCCAAAAATCAACGGAAATAAAAAAAGAAGAAAAATGTAATAAAGAGATAAATTTTAATATCCAGCCCAAACGCCGCCAAGAGAATGGGCTAGCTCTTAACGGGATTTTATTTTATTTTGCTTATTCTTGTTTCTGTTTTTAATTTCACGCATGGTGGTTGACATGGTTTCTTAAGGCTAACAGATTTTTTTAGTTGGCGCCATAGGTTGTAGAGCTAGGGGTGAATAGGAAGAAGAGCTTGGGTGCAATGTTGGTGGATGTGGATAAAATGCTTTGAGGATGACGAGGCTTAGGTTGCTACATATAGCGGCTGGTTGGCTTGGGCGCTGAAAATACTATGATGAGAATAATTATTCCCCCCCCCCCCCGCCGACCAGCCCGGTGTTTTTGTTTAAGTTGTGTTGTTTGTGTTTTTCTTGCACTCCTGTTATGCTTTAGATTAATAGGCTTATCTTTGGAATTGAAATTAGGTCGTTCTGTGCCATAGACAGCAGACAAGCCCTGCCACGGTGGCAAAGACGATGGGGTTGACGGAAGCTGAGGACGGAGTCTAAGGCTGTGGCGAGCACCTGGCACCAAAAATAAGGGGGATGGCGTCCAAGGGACAAGCCGTCAGAGATTGGAAATTCTGTGATTTGAAATAAGGGTGGTTGAAGCCTTGGTGGAGAGAATTAGGAGTGAGGGGAGGAAGTGGTTGGGATTAAGTAGTTTTAGAGAATGTGGTGATTAGGGAGAGCTTGGGGAGCTGCGTGGTTGGAGGTAACCTTTAGATATTTAGTGCTGAGACGAAGTTGTGAAATTCTTTGAACTTAGCGGACCTGATTTTAACGAGAATTGTTTTATGAATTTATGTCGGATGGACTCTTGTAGTTCTCGCCACCGCAGTGTAGGAGGAAAAATAAAGAAAAGAAAAAGAAGCGGACTTCGGGAAGCCCATCCCCCGTCTCCCAGCATCCCCCTTGTTATATTATTTTTTTGATGGGCTAATTCTAAACAGACTGTTTGCAGAGACACCCAGCCTTGACGTTCTGGTTGCGTATTTGAAGTTCTTGAAGGTCCCGGGCGTAGTTACTAGCCTCCGCCCGCGAGCCTTTCGGTGAGCGACTGACCAACCTCAACTTACCGGATGTTGCTTGTGCGAGCTCACCTGTCTGATATCCTGTAGTAGGATAACCAGTGTAAAGAGTATTGTGAAATGGCCATTGCCCTTGCCGAGCCTGAAGTTGGTTTGAGGGGCCGGCAGATAGCAGTACTGCGCAGCAAGGCAGTCCTAGCGTGGCTTAGTCTCTCCCACTCGCGTTAGTTGGGTACGCTAAGTGAGTATGCAGCGCAGATGTCGGTATATTGCAATCGGCTGTGTGCCACTTGAGGGGCCCATCACGGGTAATCCGCTCTGATGGTATGGAGGCCAGAGTTCTTGGTTGTTGTGCTTGGCCTTATGATGTAATTTGCTTGGGTATAGCCCATAAAGGAAAGGTGCCTTGTTTGTGTGGCCTGGCTGGTTGGCCTTGCTAAAGCTGTGAGTTGTGATTCTGTTGGGCCTGGGGGCAGACATTCTCCTTTTCCCCTCCCCAATCCTCCTTTCCCAATCCTCTCCCTTCTTCTTTATTCAGTCTTATTCTCTTATGTGTTAGGGGTTATGTTTGGTTTTTAACAGTTGGTTATAGTTTGGAGGGATGTCTGGCAGGAGCAAGGGACGGGCGATAACCGCAATCACTTTTAGGTTTTGTGTAGGAGGGAACCAGAGGCGAGAAGTGGAGTAAAAATATTATTATTGAAGGGATTGAGAGAGGAGTGGAGAGCAGAAAAAAATAATATTAACATTATTCTAACAATAGAAAAATATTAATAACATATCTCGCAATAATGAATAAGGAAAAAAAATTATTTTTCTCTCCCTCCCCCCCTCTCTTCAACCACCTCCCTTCATTTTTTTAGGTTGTGGATATTAGGTACGAGGAGAGGCCACAAAGAAGTAAGAAAAGAGGGAGAAGGAAATGAACTGTTTTGATGTTGGAGGCCCCCAGCTGTCATTCCTCTGGGACATACTTTAAAGCTGCGTGATATGGTGGGAATATATCTGAGCCAACTCTTCGTTGATTCTTTTGTTTATTATGTCCTCGAGGACCTTATACGTTTTTTTCATTCTTGGTAACTCCTGGTGTGTGCTGCGCTGTGTCTTGAAAATTTGCGGGTGATGGGCTGCCTTTTTGTTGCCTGAGGGAGCAGGCTGTAAGATAATGAGCAATGCTTTCTGTCTAAGCCCCGCATTTACACGTGTTGTTTGTGAGTTTCAATCTTTTAGGGTAGTGTGGAAGACGTCCACGTTCTGTAATTAAATGGGTGATGTAGTAATTTGATGGAAAGTGGGGAGGGATATGTGATAGATTTTTATTCATTTGTATGTATTTGAGAGCCAATGTTGTGCCCATTTTTTGTGCATTTCTTTACGAAGGAGTGTTTTATGTGTTGTTTTGTGGCAGGTATGTGGAGTGCTGTGGCATGTTTTGTTGCGTCTTTTGATGCTTGGTCTGCTAATTCGTTACCTATTATTCCAATGTGCGCTTTTACGAAATGTAGTGTGATGTGATTTTCTGATGCTTTTTGGTAAATGGATTTAATTTTGTTTATAAGCAGATTTGCATTAATTGGATTTTTCAGTCCTTGTTGGGTGGATGGACGACCTGTTAGTATAGCGATTTTGTTATGTTGAGAGTTTGTGGTGTAATGCATTGCTTGTATTATGAATGTTGCTTCCGCTTCAAAGTTTGATGAGTAGTTGGGTGATTTGTCTTTTTGTCCTCAAATAATTTATGATGTGTATTAGGAATAACTATTGTATCATCTGTGCCGGTTTCAAACTCTGAGTCATTGGTGTATATGTAGAGTTCTCAGTCTGATGTAGTTTCTTTATTTTGTAAAGAATTTAGCTGGGTGTGTTTTTCGAAGGTCAACTCTGGTGGTAATGCTATCTGAGTTGAATGTGATATCGTTTTTGTTGTATGGGGTTTTGTTGTGCAGTATGTTGAATAGTGTATTTTTCTTTCCGATGGCTATGTGTTCGTTTTCCAGGATTGGGAGAGCTATATTGAGTGATGTTCTAAACGCTTTTGTTATTTTAAGGAGGGGAATTCAATGGATGATTGAAGTTTGATTAAAATTACTGAGCTAGCTGTGTACCAGGTTGGGGAGGAGTAAACTATTAATCTTTCGATTACGGGGATGTAAATGTCCCGTAGGTCTATAGGTGCCATGCCGCTTGTGCGCCCTATAAGTTGGGATGAATGATAGTTTAGAGTCGAATGTTATGCCTAGTATTTTAAAGTTAGGTTTATGGCATATTTTGATTTGAGAATTTAATTTTAGGATGTATTGATTGGCATTTGTTGCTGACTGAGAAATTTACTTTTTTGAGGACTGAATTCTATTTGTTTTGAAAGGGCCCACAGTTGAATAATGGTTAGAATGTAAGTGGAGCGTTTCTCCAGTAATTTCCGTTAATGTCCGTCTACAGCGATTGTTATGTGGTAAGCAAAAAGTTTGGATTTGTGAGTGTTCTGGGAGAGTAATGTTCAGTAGATCCGTGATTGTGATATTCCAGAGTAGTGGGCTTAAAACGTTGTTCTTGTGGTGATCCTTGGGGAAGGTTGTGTGTGGTGGTTATTTTCCCTGTATGGTATGAGATAGTTCTGTTTGTTAATATTACCGCTGTTAGTTGGGTGAGGTTTTGAGGGCAGTTGTGTTGGTTCAGAAATGTAGTTATGTGGTTTCGTTGGATAAAATTGAAGGCATTTTTTATTTAAAGGGAGATGATTAGAGTTGTGTTGTTGTTTGATCTATTTGCTTTAATTCGCTTAAGGATTGAGTGTAAAACTATAGCGGCTGATCTGTTGTGAGTGAAGCCAAATTGGTTAGGAGGAAAGAGGTTGTGCGTATATAAGAAGAAATAAATACGATTTTTAAGGAGTGTCCTGAGAATTTTTCCGAAAATGAAGTTAAGTGCTATGGGCCCACATTGATAGGGTGGGGAATGATTAAGAGAGAATTCCTTTTTTTTTTACTTAGGATTGCTTTAGATTGCTTTCATGGAGATGGGAAATGTACTAGAGAAAGACAGGCGTTGAATATGTTTATGAAGAGTTGTGTGTTTTTGCCATATAGTGTTTGAATGAATGGTGTTGTTAGGTTATCTGGGCCTGGGGCTATGTGTTTTTTAAGTGCATGTACTACTGCGTCAACTTCTTGTTCCGCGAAGGGAATGTCTTTGGTTATTTCAGCTGCGTGTTGGTTTGTATTCGGTTCATTTACGAGAGGGTTTGGGTCTGGATGGAATGGTTGAAATATAGGAGCGTCTCCTTTGAAACGGGCTGGTAGCAGTTGCTATCATGCTCATTTTTTTCCCTCTTTTGTTTCATTGGTTAAAGATACCATCATTTTATTTATTGAATCTTTCTTCCTACATTACTAAAATACGTTACTTTTCTGCTTTTAAGCCACCAATCTTCCAATCGCTTTCTGCTAGCTTCCGCCGCAGCTTCATTCAATCGGCCTCCGGTATCTCTAAATAGTCACTGCGCCTGCATCAACTTCCGGATGGATACCATCACATTCGAGTATAAGACGGTTAACTGCTTTTATTTATACATATACCTACAGCGCCCGTTGAGGGCATTTTGTATAAGGGATACAGTATAAAAGCATACATCGTCATGCATATGACAACTTGCAAAAGAAACAATAAAAAGGATAAAAAATACAACGCATTCCATTACTGAACAAACTCATAACAAAAGAATCATGAAACCAAGAAAGACGCAAAAATTGCATAATAAAAATAATGAAAAATAAATGACATAATAATTGAATAATAAAAAATCGTATACAAAAACCAAATGCTTTTGAAAACGCACAGCAGCATGCAGCAGCACGCACAGCACATAAAAAAAGGTTAATTTAACAAAATACGCGACAGAACATTTTAACGCGAAGATTGCGGGGCTGAGGCAACTTCTTCTGGCAATTTATTCCAGTCATGCACTGTTTTAGGAAAAATTGAGTTTTTAAAGACATTTGTGCGGCATTGGTACCATTGAACCTTTAAAGAATAATCTAAACAGGAGGAACTTTCATGTATAGATCTTTAGACAAACTTGTTGCGCCTATAAAAATTATTGTGAAATTGTGTTTCTTCTGTTTCTCTAGATTTGTCACCTACTGCACATGTGTCATCTTTATGGTTAAATTTCTTTTTGTAGCTGCTTGTTATAAGGCACCCTGATCTAGCCACAAAAAGTAGGGCACTGGTTCTTGAGTTATCAAAGAAAGCTTCCTTCCTTATCTGCCTTTTCCACTTTCAGTATAGTTCTACACTCTGTTTTTTTTTTTTTGTAGAATTTATTCAATTTTCACCTTCTGTGTTTTTCACCTGCTGCTTAACGTTCTTTGTGACCAGCATACTTACTCGTTAGTTTCCTAGTTCTTTTCCTCCATTGTGAGTCAACGTTTTTTAGGTATAGGTATTTAAATACTTCAGCTGCCCACCTGTTACTGTCCAATTTCCTCAGGTGTTCCTCATATAATATTTTACTCTGATCTTCCCGTACATAAAAAGATGCCCAGCCCATATCTCCCTGTACCGCCTCATTTGTGGCTTTGCTGTGGGCGCACAGTGCTAATCGTCCGAGGGCTTTCTGATTTATTTATAATGTCGACTGTACCTCTGCTTTTAGGTACAAAATCGAATTTCCGAAAGTAAGCCCGGGTACCATAATTCCTTCCCAAATAGCACCTGATGCCTGTTGTATCCCCACAATTCCCTATGCTTCATTATTGTGGCATTTCCTCGCCCTTTTGCCCTAAGTGATTGCTCATGCCTTTCAATGTATGCCAATCCTTCGTTTACCCATATATCCCGCGATATTTATATTCTGCAAGTCTGGGTATTTTATGGCCTTTTATGTTAAGACCGGGATCAGTTGAGAAGTTGAAAATCATCAGACCCGACTTATCTGCGCTAAAACAAAAGCCTAGAGCGTCTCCTCCGTCCCCGGAATACTTAACGAGATCTTATAGCAGGAACTGAATTATTTTGCTCTTTTAAATCGCATGTTTGCACGATAAGAATAGGGTCTTTAGAACATTGCCGCACATAGTTCGAAGTCTAAACTTTTTGTTGTGAACTAACAAAGTTATTTCGTGGGCTAGTTGATTCCTTTTTTTTTTAAGCCGTGAGTGTGGCATTCGAACTTCCCTTATCATCATCATTGTTCGTCTTTGCTTTCTGGAACTCTCGCGCTGTACACTGGGCTATTCTCTTAACAAAGACGTCCATTCGGGCAGCGCTCACAAAGATGATATTTAACAACGCGAATTAAAGAACGCACAAGCGCTAAACTCCGCCTAGGTTTCTTTTTGTCGACAAAAAGAATGTTCTGCACTTGTGCCACAGGCTTAGCAATGTAAATAAATTTAATCGCAGTCATACCCTCAGCTGACGCCTAATGCTAGTTTTAGGAGCGCGACACATGCTCGGACCAAGTAGGTGCATTTCGGCATTGAAAACAGATATCAAAGACTAACTGGTGCAACCAGGCGCACTCTATAAAAGGTAACCCTAGCAACTAACGTGCTAGAGTATCTATCCTATTGGTCAGGGTCAAGGGTAAAACGAGGCATATAATGTGGGTGCACAAAGTTAAAGGGAACCGAAGAAAGCACAGGTTCGCAAGCCACAGTTTCAACAAGTGTACTTGTCTCTGCCTGGGTCCAAAGGTACTAGAGTTGACGGGACTGTCACTCCACGGCTTAAAACAAGTCCACTTCTTGAAATGTTGGCTTCAGAACTGAGGCTCCCATGAGCCTTTGTTCAGTTTAGTTTCGCCTTCCTACTACTAAACATATTTATTTTCAACAGTAGAATCTTACTTTCGCTCAGACTTAAAAAAAAAAACGGCAGTGAGCGGATAGATGAAAGCTTTTTTTGTGTACGCAGACGATTTCCTAAGTTTTTATTTTGCAAAAAGAAAGCCATTTAGAGTACAACGCTCGTCATATCTGTTGTCTATTAGTGTCCCTACCTTTAATCTACGCTGTAAATATTTATCTAGTAACAGCGCCAAGAGAGTCACCATAGATCGCTTTGCAGCAGTTGTTTTCTCTCTGTCTAACTTGAAGCGAATTTACTTATCTTTACTCATAGTATGAAGTTTTTTTGGCGCTGTTATTCATCTGGTGCTTCAAGAAGAAATTCCGTCTCGGCTTTATGATGCGACCTTTGGCACTGAAGAAGCGTTGTCATACTCACGTAGGCACGACAAGGACGGCAACAAGGTGAATACTAATCGCCAAAATCTATTTTTACCTTAATGAGCCTCGTTCGAATGATAGCAGTTATTTGCATATTGACCCCTGAGTTTCGCATCATGCAAAAATACTAAACAGAAATTTTTCTTTCGCTTCGTTTTCTACTTCTAGCCATTTTGCACCGATGCATCCTTGCGTTCAAAGTGGTGGCAAACACCAGACATCTCCTGACCACTGCCAAAGATAAGAGTTCGGGAATGGACTGATACCAATTTATGTATGGTCTCCGTTTCTTTAGCATCTTCTAAATTTGCATCGGAGATGCGTATTTCCTAATGTGCGAAACATGTGAAAGCCAACTGCAGGTGGTTTTTCTTTCCGTTCATTGCGATTGAAAAACGGCACTCAAGGAGAAAATTAACAGAACAGAAACTACCCTGCATTCATTACTGGCTTTATTATGAAAGCTAGGAATTTGATTTGACAGGTATTTCCTCCTCGATGTGCTGAAATCGGTAAACAAATACTCGGTGGTAAACAAATTTCGGTATCTTTTCTTTTTTTTTAAAGCCAGATCTTATACTTTGCTTTACGATTATGTTTGTACTAAAAGAGCTATGAGTAAAAACAGTAACTTCATCTTGTTGGTGGGAAGCAAGCACAAGTAGGGTCTTTGTAGATGTTTGTTATCATTGCTGTTACCTTGAACATGCGGGCCGTCAGAATTGCTCATCATAGCAAAAACGCATAACGGTGGCGCCAGCTGGAAGAGCTCCACATAAGTTGCAATTCTGGCGGCCTTCGGAATGAGGACAAAGCTTGATCTAGAAGATGGAAACGTGCATCTGCGTTCACCTTGCACTAAGTTTGGCTTCACTTCTACCTCAAATAAGTGATAGTTTCCTAACACTCATTAAAGTGGCGAAGTAAATTTGCATGCCACTTTAGCAAGCGAACAGCATCATGTAAAAAAAAAAAAAAACTAACCATCTCTTTTTTGTTTTCAGCAAGAGTCGCTAACAGTGTCCTCCTGTTCGATCGCCAGGAGAGCGCTGTTATATCGTCGGGGGCCTTCGTTAGTGTGGACCCTTTTTCTCTATAAGGTAAGCTAAGTAAGCACTCTAGACTCACATGAAAAAATTCACGCAGAAGCCACCAAAATGATTATTTAAGCAAGCGAAGAGCTCTCTGCTCAACTGTCAGTAAACGACCTTGGTTCACTGATATACATCGCAAGTATGAGCAAAGCTCTTATAATATTATGCTTAAGACTTTAAAGAGGTTTAGTGATTCCTGCTGACTTTATTATGGAATGTTTTGGAGCAGTAAACAAATATTTTCACCAGGCAATGAACAATGTCACATTTATTTGTTGTAGACGCTGTTCTCTTTGTTCAGCACGTGCGCCGTAATACGTTGGTGATGTACCGATAATTTGGTGTAGATTACGCACTCTTTATTCATCACACGTGGTCCTAAACGTTTGCATGATTCCCCAGCACATGAACGAAGGCGTTCGTAGAGTTCTGTTTGGATGAGGACGTGTTTTATTTGCATTATCGAGAACCTTTCTTCCACTACACCTGACACTACCGTAAAAGCACTCCTTCCTCGCTCTAAGGGAAAGCTTCTAAAGCTGTGCACTGCATGCGACAAGTCACGCCATCCTTCCCTCTCCTTTGAAACTGGCCAATTTGATCTAATTCACTTCTCAGCTTCCATTCTCGGCGGTCTGCTTTACCTTTCGGTGACTTCCTTTTGTCAGTTTCTGGCAGTGTGTGATTTCGCTCGCTTCTCTGACTACAGAGCCAGGACCTTGGCTCTCCTTTGGCTTTTGGTTACCTCGTTGGTTGAGATGAAGAAAACTACTCACGGTAACCGACACAGTCATTCCCTTTAAAAGGATTAAAGTATAGCATCCAAGCCCGTTTTTATCTCCTCAGAATGGGACAACGGTGGCTACATTTAAAGGCAACGAGTGGCGTCATGGTCTCCGTTCCCCTCTAATTTAATGAACAAACAATTATACACTTGTTCTCATTCTCTTCGCAGACGTCTCTGTCGATTTGTTATCCAAACGGCAAAATCGCAAGCAGGATAATACCGAAACGGTCCCGTGGTTAGCCCCAGCTAACTGGTGCCTCCGCATCGGCGCGCTGTTTTTCGTTAGCCATACAGCATATTCAGATTATATGTGACCAGTCCCGCATTTGTACTCCGTGCCGCCATCATTACTTGCATATTTGCAAAAGTGTAGAAGTTTCCAAGAACTTCCGGTATATCAGTTTTGCTTTTACAAAATAATTTTTGACAAGTGTACCGCGTAATGATCGTACCTCATGGTTTCTGGCTGGGAGGAGTAAAACAAGATATCCGACAGTCTGGGCAAACGTTGGGCATATTTGTGCTGCATCATAGTTGTATTTTGTTTACGATATTACCCCGGCCTATGCGGTCATCATCATCATCGTCTTCGTCATCGTTGTGGCTATTGTAGGAAAGCCAGTGTATAGTAGATTAGATCAAAACTTGGCACGTGTAGCGCCCCAAGTAAACCCCATTATTGGCCCCAATATTGGGGCTGGCTTTCCCCAATAATGGGCTGATGGCGGTCCTTTGACGGCGTGCTACTTAGGCAGCTGTTAGGATCAATAATGTCCCCAGACTTAAATATCTTATAATGTGTGCGGTTCGCCAATCATCTGGAACGCCACTACTGCTCAGAGATTGCTGGAATAAAAATGATAGCAATAATGCCGACACTCCAGAGGTTAGCTTCAGAAGTTTAGTACTTATGCCATCAGGACCGGGGCTAGAGTTTAATGGAAGCCTATGAATCGTACGAAAAACTCCATTTGTTTTGATAGTGATAGGATTACAATAATAAACACTGAATGGATCAGAAAGCTGAATGTATCTGGAGAAAGGCGACTCATCTGTAAATACATTACTGAAACGATTATTTAACTGTTCCGCGCAAGCTTCAAAATTATATTTACGTCTTTTAGCATTAATAACTCGCTTGCTTCTTTAGAAATTATTACGGGCCAAACTTTTTAGGGGTTTGTTTTCACAGGTTTAAAAGCGTATGATTGAAAACGTAATCCTTTGCTTCTTTTGAGATTTTTTCAGCAGCAGCTGACAGTTCCTTATACCTTTGCCAATCACTGAGTAGCCTTTCTACATGCCCTTCTCTTTCGGTTCAGGTACTTCTTGATTTCTTTAGTGAACCATGGAGCATCAACTCTGGTCTTGATCTGAAGTTCTGGCGCGCAGGTTTCTTAAATTTTCTTCAGCTTGTCGCGAAGCATTAAAGAGTTTTCATTTGTTTACGTTCTTCAAAAAAAAAATGAAGGAGTGCGGTTTCCAAGTCAGCCAGCATTCGGCGCATTTTGACTTGTTCCCCTCTGTCGTAGTTCAAGATATATTTTTTAGTGCCTGTTTTATTGTGAACCTGTATGGGGTGTGAACAGTGACGAAGCTATGGTCGCTTACATCTTCCAGCACGTGCGCGTCTGCATCATGAGGTTGATTAGTAATTTTGAGATCCAAGATATGTTTCCAACGGGTTGGCTGGTGCGCCAGCTGGGTTAGATTGAACAAGTCAAGAGTACGGCAAAAGTTGTAACAGTGAGGCCACCTTCTTTCGGAAGAACCAAATGATGTACGCCAGTCAATTGCAGGATAGTTAAAATCTCCTCCAAAGATAAGGATGCCGTTCGGGAATTTATTAAAGATGCACTCTATGGCCCAGTGAACAGTCTGGCGGCCGATAGCAAGCACCGATTACGTAAGTGATATAACTAAACCGTAAAGTCACACCACAGTAGTTCAAAGGCCGTGTCAAGAGGAAACAGAGACGGCTGACAGTCGCTTCTTACCGCGATCATGATGCCTCCTCCACGCGAAGTGAGTCTGTTTTTACGAAAGATTGATAAGTGGCTTGCGAACAATAGTTGACTATTTGGTACGTCTCTTGTCAGACAGGTTTTCGTGCCTGGGACCATATCAGCTCCACATGTGTGCATCATTGCTTTCGTCATGTAAATTTTGTGAAGTCGGCTGCCGAAATTGACCAATAGGATGGATACTTTACATACAAATTTTTCTTGGTGTTCATTACGACCTGTTTGTCACATCGACGAGATGTTATGCGTAGAAACCAGCGCAGAAACCAGTATAACTTGGCCAGTTGCAGCGTCATAACGGTACAAATTGCCATGAAATTTGAGTTTATTGAAGTGGACAGCATAGCGCTCATTTTCAGTTTTGTTACTTTTGGCGAAGTCCCGCAACTTTTTACGTTTCAAGTGAACTTGCAGGGAATAGTCTTCCTTATAAGGTTCCGGTATACCTTAGACAAGCACGTTGTTCCGCCTTGTTCGATTATTTAAATCGTCAACGACATTAGTCAGTTTACTCTGCGTTCGCGATAATGAGCGCATGACATCTTTATCAGTACCGCTGACAGTGCAAACGTCATCGTTAATTTTTGGTACACTACTCACACTTCTTTAGATGACACCAACTCTGTCCTTCAAGTCTTTAATGTCCTGCTTTATTTGATCGAGTGCTGTTTTGGTGCTGCGAAAGTGCTCTCCATTTTCAGTTCGAAATTTCTTCATCAATATCAGAAAATCATCTATCTTCAGTCCAGGGTTAGCCTCAACAGCGCCAGCCCAGAGTAGAACAGCATCAATGCGTATGAATGCCAACATTGTCGATGGTTTGGGGAAAAGACCGCTTATGAAGTAACATCCTGCACTGAAGCGCTGAGGTTGTCTTTACGCACAACGTCGAAACGATATAAAGGCACCTATATAGGCTCTATAAGTGCTTACATCAATACCCATAACGTTACTCAGGTACAGCAATGCGAACCACAATGGGGATCAACGACCACATAAAATCGACTACAGTATTAAAGGTAATAAGGCATCATACCTAGAACAATGAAAAGAAGAGGCGCCCAGCAGTCTCCACGCGTGGTCGCAAATCCCAGGGAAGCAGAGGCGATACACTCCTTAAGTAGCTGTTGGTGGCGCTGTTCACGACGATAACGATGACGTCTCTTTCCAGTGCAATATTTATCACAAAGCTGCCAGCTTGCTTCAACCAGAACAGTTAATCGTGTGGTCGTTTCTTGATGTCTAGATCAGCAGTTGCCAGACGTGGTCGCAAATCCATTGCACCTGCAAAATAGACTTTTCTATATTCTGCTGGTAAAATAATCACGCAACCCTAAACTGTATTTCTGCCAAACTCTCCTGATGTGTCAACAAAGGTGGCAGAGGATCTCTATTTCGAGAACTCGGCATGTTGTAAATTAATGGTGATCAGATATTTCAAGCAGCAGAACATCAGAACTTCAGAAAATGTCGTAAGCTCATTTTTATCTCACTCGTCTCCCCTCTTTTTTTCTCCTACCTATAATGTCCGAGAACTGTCACAGCTTGTGTTGGCAGCTGTCCTTTATTAAAGGTTCAGGGATTGTGAGAACTTAAAATAGACCATACAGAGCAGCCATATATGATAATTATGGTGTCATACCTTTGAGAGTAGAAGCCTTCCCTCATGAATCCATTTGATGCATTCGGTGTTGAATACCTTCAGGTCAGAGACATTGGCCTCCGTCAACAATGTCATGTCAGGGTGCTCTTTGCCATACCAAAGTAATGGTATCATCACATTATTCCAGCGATGCAATGGTGGCAGTTCATTCAATGTCACTTGCACAGGCCAGATGCTATATTTGGATGGTTTGAAGACGGGACTTCCATCAGAGTTCAAAGTGAGTGTTAAGTCATGCTCACCTATACCTACTTGACTACGTACTGAGTGCTACTGTTCACCATCTGTGATATCAGTCATAACACCACTGTGAGGGGGTGCACACCTTAGGGTGGTCATGACTGCGTGACTTGCTGTCTAGCTTGACAATATGGTAGAGAGCTGCTTCTGTAGTGGCAGACGAAAAAAAGAACTTCCATCTCACAGCAGTTCATGCCCAACGTGCACTTTGTGCAAACAGTACACTTGGATTTGGAGCTGCCTTCGTTTTTCGGCACTGCCATTTGATTCAACCAGCAAGGAAGTGCAGTATGGGCAGTAAAAATCGAAAACAATGTCCGTCATTTCCACACCACAGAACATTTTAAATAAATATTCACTTTCAGGAAATAGTTTTTTGCCCAAGAGGTTGTTGAACAACTGAATTGCCTCAATCGCTGTCCACGACAGCCCACGATTAATGGCAACATGCAGCAACAGCATAAATGCATCTTCTCTATTAAGAGTACCCCCATTAATAAATGAGGAACTCAGCTCTTCTGCGTCAAAAAGTTGACTCGGCTCCGCATTCACCCAGTCGTGTAGGTTTTGCGGTGATGGAGGAGATACCGGCGATGTTTCATCGGGAGATTGAAAAAAGGAACTCCACTCATTAGAAGATTCATTATTACTGGTGAACTCGGACGAAGAAGGCGCGCTTCTTTGGTTATCGTGCAGCGAGTCCTCAGAAGGTGACAACGGGGCAGTCTCAATTCCCACATGCGTAGGCGAAGATGAAGGACGGTCGTCCTGAAGCGGGTACTACCCGAGGTGCTGGAACGTCGACGGCGCTGTGGCATCGAGTGTTTCCCTGCCGGGTGACGTAGGCATACTTCTGTGGTCGTCCTGTAGCGGGCCCTGCGAAGTCGACGCAGCTGCAATAATCTTTGGAAGTTGCGTGAATATCAGCGAATCACCAGCGTTCAAACGTGACTTCGTTGCCTTTGGTACGCAGTCGGTTGAGTCTGGGTCGAGGTAAGTCTTGCGCCTCTTACGTGGAGCCGTCGGCTGTCAAAATCGAGCTATGTCGTTGGTTTAGATGGTTGCTAGAACCGTCCGCGAAACGCGTTAGCATGGAGCCAGTCAGCACTAAACAATTACGCTGTCGAGGTCCGTGAGGAAATCTCTGGCAGGCCAGAAATCCAAATCTAAATCCAAACTCCAAGAGGAGACGCCAGCCTCATACTGAAAGCCTCATAATTTATCAAATTATTAGTTTGTATTGTTAATGTAAATAGTTTTGCATGTTATGAAAAAAAAATAGTTGTAATGATATAAAATGCATAGCTCTCTTCAAGAAGACTGTCTGTTAGATGGTAATTGGATTTCTTTGTGGCGCAACATACAGGCTCGATACGTCCGTAGTTTATTGCACTTGCATGTTTTCTCGGTCTCCGTGATCGAAGTAGTGTTGGAGCGTTGGCGACGTTCGTGACTTTTTCGGACCAAGCAGCGTGTGCGAATCCAGGCGACACAATTTCGCGCTGGTGCGCTTCGTTGAAGACACATAAGACAGTCGACTGCATGCTATGCCTGCCGATGCTATATTAGACTTCATTCCCAAGCATGAAGTAGATTTTCAAAACAAAAAGACATACAGTGCGTACTGGGACGACCCTGAGGACGAAGAGAATAGAGGAGAATATTTCGTGCAAATTGTGAAGCTTGCAAGTTAGTGAACCTATTGTTCAACGTTTTCTTTGTACAGGCCCGTTTTTCCTATTTTTCACGATCGGGAAAACTACAACCGCATGCCCTCAGTATACAGCGATCCACACAACACAGATTTTATTGAATGCGTTTAGACCATTAGGTGTGAATGAGAAGATGTGCAAAAATCTGGCAGTTTAAATCTGTATAATTTGGTTGCTGTTACTCGCCGCCAATTATTCCTGGATTACATGGAATAAATGCATGAAATTACGTAATAGGTCCCTAAAAAAGGAGCTACATTTAGGCGAGATCGAGTGATACGACCAGGCGGCGTGGCAAAAGCGATCATCGGTCGCTCCGGATCGCGCGTGATTATTTTATTTCTTATAGCCTACATGATTGCAAGTGCATGCAGGTATCTGTTATACATCACATTAGAGTATGCAGGGCTATTTTACATGCACATAAGCATTAGGCATTCTTTCTAAATATTTCCTATTCCTGATGATTGAGCTGTTAATATGGGTAATAGTTTCATGCCTGGTTTCAACTGCTTGCAGAGTCAAGAGCAGAGATGGAAGTAAACCTCGCCAAGAAAAGATTGGTAGTCCCTCCAAAAAACAAACCTGACTTTGAGGACAAAAATGACATTTCTGCTGCTAAGAAGGCTGAAAAACAGGTGCCTTCCTTTCCGTGGTAGCTGTATATTGTGCTTGTGGTGATATAGCATATGTGAGTGCGTTTGAGCATGCATTGTCTCTTACTCCATGTTTTATCATTACTGTAACATTTCCTTGCAGCAGGCTGCAAAGACAAAATGACAGTACCAAGCGCAAACAAAAAAAGCAGTTTTCACCTGTGCTTGGGAGATATGTACAACACACATTGCCAAGCAATGCGGCCGCATCCGCTGATGGAACATGCACCTTGAGCGAAAGGGTGAGGTGAATGTTTACGATAGTAGATGATAGTTGATGCTGAAAACTTCAGTCATAGATTTGCTGCTTTTTAGTAATTTATAAATTATGCTTTTGCTTTTGAATTTGTAGTACCACCTTACGCACTATTGAGAGCTACAGTTGCGTTAGAGCTCAAGAATGCAGAAGAAAAAAATACCGCTCAAATGGCCGTCGAACCAGTTACATCAATGGCTTCTCATGACATCGCAGTTAATTCGTTACCGTGACGCTGCAGACAACTGGCAGGTGCCTGTAAGAAGTGGGGCTAATTGTTATATGTGTTGGATAACATTTTCATCCATCAAAGTAATGTCTGCAATGATTGGTGTGATTTACGCATGGCATAAGAACATCTTGACTATATTAAAAGCCCTATGTAAAAGCAGCTTGCAGCTGTAAACATGGTGCTATGTCACAGTCCTTATTTGGTGTTTACAAAACTTTTGTCATTGGCAAAAACGGAAGAGTTGCGATGACGTTAATACTTGCCGCTCGGAGGAGAGCGCAGTATCATCTAAAGGTTTCAAGGCTGCCGAAAAGAAGGCAAAGCACTAGAACTCAAAATATTATGGCCAAAAAAAGCACATAGCCTCATTAAATAAGCATATGGCTTTCCTTGAAAGCAAGACTACAAAGCAGTTGATTTCGTTAAGGTCATATACCTTCAGCATCTGATTTTGTATTGGTGTGAGCATTTTATGTATTCTAAAAATATATTCTGTTTTTCAGGCTAGCAGATGCTGCAGTAGGTAGCAGATGGCGAGCATGGTACGTCTGCAGAAAACCGTAGAGGACATGGTGCTATATGGCCTTGAGTTGTAAAATAATGTCGCTTGAAAGCGTGCACTTATGTGGGCCAAAAAAGGTGAAATAGCTATTGTTTGTGCTCTTCAAACTTGCAGATATGGCGCGAATGGCCGGCGCAGCCGCCGTGTTCGCAGCAGCTCCAATGGCCGCAGCAGACCTAATTGTCACAGCAGCCCTCGTGGCCGCACCAACCCTTGTGATACACCACCTACCCTGGCCGATAAACCAATTGGAAAAAGCCAGGAGGCTAGCATGAACTGTAAGCACACAAGGAAATTTTTCTGATAGTTTTTCTGATTTCGTCACATACAAACACTTCGTTAAGGTGAATAATTTTGATTTTTTATTTTGCTAAAGGGTCGTCACAATGTCTATTGTATCTGGCTGTACCTGATACATTGCATCTGGATGTACCGTCTGTTGCAGAAGTTTGCGTCCCAACGCGCCGGGCAGAGGAGCAGTATCGCTCCAGAGAGGCGGCGCTGCGCCCGCCGGCGCTGCCTGGTGACGTAGCTATAAAGAGTGAGGAGGCTTGTTCTCTTCTCCTCATCCCGAGGAACGCGCCGGGCAGAGGAGCAGTATCGCTCCAGAGAGGCGGCGCTGCGCCCGCCGGCGCTGCCTGGTGACGTAGCTATAAAGAGTGAGGAGGCTTGTTCTCTTCTCCTCATCCCGAGGTTGATATCAACCTCGGGATGAGGAGAAGAGAACAAGCCTCCTCACTCTTTAAAGCTACGTCACCAGACGGCGCCGGCGGGCGCAGCGCCGCCTCTCGGGAGCGATACTGCTCCTCTGCCCGGCGCGTTGGGCCGCAAACTTCTGCAACAGACGGTACCTGATCAAAATGAATGGTCAAGTGAAGGCGCCGAGACCACTGCAGAAATTTCTATGCTAAATGCAGTAAATTCTAAGTGTAAGTAAATGAAGAATTTCAGTCTAGTTATGCTAAATGGGTTGATGGCTAAATTTGGTTCACTCACCATTATTAGAACCTGTGCATGGTTTAATTTCAAATTTGAAATTTCACTGTCCTCACTTTTCTGGCTACTATATTTTGAACTAGTGTTTTGTATTGTTACAGCTGCCTGTGTTTCAACTGGCTTCAGTTCAGATCACTCGCTGGGCCCTCATTGACGTGAGAGTATATAATTTCCTCTAATTGAGATAGCTATAAAATGCATGAATACTGCTTTTAAACTACACTTCCCTCGGAAGTGCTACATGTTTTGCAAAATATTCATCTGTGTATGTTTCATTTTATTGTTTCATCCTCAAATAAAATTTACATCACTAAAGAGCAAGCTAACAAGCTTTTCAAGAATGGAAAGCCTACTATGATGATTAGAGAAGCTGCCCAGGCAATTTGGGGCCTCAAAACACTAGCAAAAGGAAGTGTAAGGGGAAATCTAGGACCGACAAAAATGGGCAGCCATGAAAAACCAGCAAAGCAGCTGACTCCTATGAAGGTGCAAGCTGTATATGGTAAACTTATTTTCAAGGCTCCTATTCGGGACCGTTGATGTAGCATCGTGCAGGAGCACGACACTCGGCTTGTCTTCCCGTCAGTGCTCCCGTTCTTGTTCTGCACTGTTACCTCAGGATGGAAAGCTATTTTGGATATACTGTTTTGTTGCAGGTTGCCTGGCCCACTAGGGAAAAGTGAACGGCGTCGACGCGTGATCGGCAAAGAAGAATGTGATGTACACGCTAAGCGAAAACGTTCAGGGCACAAAGACAAAATTGTCCAAGGATCTGTAGGTCTAGAGCTGTATACTCGCGCATACATTGCCAGTAAATGTTATTACATGAAAATCACAACTGTTTCTAATTTTCAAAAAGACCAAACAACCAAATTCCAGCAAGCTAAGCTGGAAATAAAAATCATTTTCTTGTGCGAAGTTATTTAATGTTGAAATCAGGCGTAAAAACCACCTCTACGTGGCAGTTTAGGTGTGCGCGGAGTATCTGTGACAGTTTATCACGTGTGAGCTGGATGCGTCGCTTCAAGAAAACAAACCACGATCTATCTGCGTCTGCTTAGAAGCAATATTTATTGAGACGGCGGAGAAATAACAAAGCCAGATGTTCCGGCTGCACGATTTCAGGGCCCACGAGTTCGTGCCAACTCACGGAGCCTGCGGCCGCGAAGATATAAGGGCGCAATGAACCACGATGCAAGTAGAACGTTATAGGCGACGATGCCTGCTTCGCGCAGCTGCCACGGGGTCGTCACAAGAGACTTGAGCTTTGGAGATGGTGCGGGAAACATGCAAGAGGCTGCCGTCCTAGGCCGACGCATCGCAAGCTGTGGTTCGTATCGTCGCGACGCTCCATCGTCTACGCTTCGGAGGCCGAGCAAAATCGCCTCAAGCGAGACCTCTGATGAGCATTCCTAAAATAAGTGCCTACTAAAACATGCTCTATTGTCACTTTTTCGTACCTTGAAGGACATTAAAGACTAATAGAACCATTTTCCATTATCGTAAAGCCCTCCTGAGTGCGAAATTGTCGGGTGCGTGAATGATTATTGTTGCCTTGTACCTGACCTTTTACTGTTGTTTATTGTTGAAGCAAATTGCTTTTTTAAGCTGTACACCTCTGGTTTCTCGACTGCAGTTATTGACTTGTGATAGAGATAGTGCGTCTTTCCTTCCTATGAGCCATTCCGTTAGATGTGTTTTCCTTAACTTCTCGCATGAACCGCAGAAGGTCACAAAATGGCTGGAAATGACCTATACGGCGCGGGCCAGGTTTCCACAGAGATAGTGTGAGAGATACTACGTCTATGCTTTTTATAAACTATTCCGATAGAGCTCATATTTGCGCCTGATTTGACCTTTAGCTGTGCACATGGGCACGACCCCTAACGGAACGGTTTATAGGAATAAAAGCCGATATATCTGTCACACTTTCTCTGTGGACATTTACACTGCGCGGGAGTAAAACCAGAAAGGCAGACGGAGGATTCATAGTGGAGGGCTTTGCAGTAATTTCTACCACCTGGCTGACATCACACAGCACAATAACGCCTTTCTGTTTCGCCTCCATCGAAACACAGCCGTGGTGGTCAGGTCAGAACCCGGGTACTTTCATTCAGATTTAAGGATACAGTTTTCAGCGCAAACACGCGCCCAAAGGAAAGAAGAAGAAGGAAGACTGTAGGGACGAACACAGCAACGTTGTGTTCGTCCTTATAGTTTTCCTTCTTCTCCTTTCTTTTGCCCGCGTGCCTTTGCGCTGAAAACTATGTCCTTAAATCTAGAATACCAACTAGCCCAACAATTAACTCTACTAACTCTACTTTCATTCAGTTGTCCAGCCCACCGCGGCGAGACCTGTCACATACTATGTGACACATCTCGCATGCTGACTGAGTATGAACTGAGGTTTGGAAATTGCCTTTAACGAGGAGTGCGCCACCGACACAGTTGTCCGCTTCGCAGTCACGTGCGCCGTAGCGCCGACCATCACTCGAACCGCTTGCTCTGGCCGGTTGTGTCTGGTTGGTGTGAGTACGTTCAGTTTAAGTCCCAGTATTCTCGGGTAGTCCCAGACTACTTGGTGACAGGTGTCTGGAGTTCAGTTTTCCTCGGGCAGCCCAGAAGCTCCACCCACCAGAACACTCCTGAACGGCGGCCATACTTAGTTGGACTCCGAGCGCATTCTGAGTATATTTTGTGATCCTGCATACGATATCGTGAGCAAACAGACACATTCTCTCTAAGGAGCTGTAAAAGATCTGAATCCCGCTTCTTCGCTTTCTTCTCTTGAATTTCACTACACACGGAAGCGTTTAGAAGCCCAAAAACGGACTGCTTGTTCGTGCTGTCCAATTTTTCACCTGCCTCACAATTTATTCAGCGCGATATTAAAACATCGCAACAGAACCGCTTTGTGCTGAAGCAGCTAACGCTTCATAAAAATCTTTTGCAAACGCTTTGTCTGATTTCGAACGCAGTGAGCTGGACCCGCGGTACAACTTCGTGAGCAGCAGTGGCAAGTAAACCCTGCCAAACTGGGTTCTGTAAAACGCTTCGCGTTCAGGCATGCCACGCTCTGTTCGCGAAAAGCACTGATTGATTTCTGTTATCTACCTTTAGTATTACACGCACGCCAAATCAAAAACATGCTCGAGATGCCACTGCGAAAGAAGTGAGAGTGGTGGCTGATAGTTGGCATGTCTGCTAGCACTTGTAATACTAAAGATAGACAACCGAGGCATGAATCAACCGGTGCTTTTCGCGAACGGAGCGTGACATACCTGAATGCGAATTATTTCACATAATTCAGTTTGGCAAGGTTTACTTGCCGTTTCTGCTCCCCCAGGTCTTCCAAAGGCGCAGCTAGCTGGCTCAAAAACTGACGAAAGCGTTGACTTACATCAAGGTTTAGCTGCTGCCGCACAAAGCGTTTGGCTAGCAACAGTTTCAGACCTGAGTATTGACAACATCGCGGAACCGGTAGCGAACTAGACACCACGAAAAATTCACTCTCGGGGGTTTGGACGTTTACGTGTGTAGTGAAATTCAAAGCAAGAAAGTGAAGCCGCAAGAATGAAATGTCTCATAGCTTCTTAGAGACAGTGTCATCGTTTGGCGCACAATATAGTAAAAAGGAAAACGAAAAGTAAAATACGCTCGAAGTCAAACAATAAATTCCCACCGGCCCAGAAGCTGTGCTGGTGGGCGGAGCTTCTGCGCTGCACGAAGAAAATCGCACGCCACACACCTAACAGCAAGGAGTCTATGACTGCCAGGGACTGAAAATCGAACGTACCCACTCACTTTTCAGGTACACCTGGCCAATCTTTTTATCTATATTAAGCGTTGCATCACTAACCGTAACATATAAAATGCGTCTGCCATCTTTGCAGGTTGCTTCTTCATCCAGTAACTCAACGCACGACATCATAATGAGCGGTACCTATTTTATAATGACATAATAGGATGGAAGATTTGCTTCATTTGATCAGAAGTAATTAAAAATCTCTGTCTTTTCCAGCAACAAGGAGTCAACTATAGCAGCATTCGCAGCATGGGTTCTCATCCACATCAGTTCATTTGAGTAAATGACAATCTAAATGGAAAGTGGAGGTAAATTTATTTTGAGGAAGCTAATTCTGTGGTGATGCGCACCAGAAGAACGACTGCGAAGTCTCCTCGTTTGGCTTTTTGTCCCAACAGATAATGCGGATTTTAAAATATTTCTGAATAAATTAGCCAAGTGGTATATTGTTAGAAAAAAAGTACTATTAGATGCCACTTACGTACTTTTTAATCGAAATAAAAGAAGAGAAGTGGACATGAGAAGTGCATGTAGGGCGAAGAGAAGACAAGGGATGGTCTCAAACAGGAACCAATTGGATTACAAGGGAAGGAAAGCGTGAAGAAGCTAGCAGGGGTCAAGTGGATGCAGCTAGCACATGGTCGGGTTAATTGAAGAAACATGGGAGAGAGCTTCGTACCGCAGTCGGCATAATAAAGCTGATAATGATGATTATGAAGTGCTACTTCATGCGTTAAATTACAGCACGAATTAACGATTGGGAGAGCCGAGAGAAAATTTCATACACTACATTTAGTGATACAACCCCTGATATTGATAAGAAGTGCGAAGGATGTCGGTGGTGCTCGCCGAAGAGAGGAAGAGGAGGGTAGCGGCATCCCAGAAATAAGGCGCGCCGGTACGAGAATGATGAGGAGGGTAGCTTCCGCACTGTGCCACTGTGCATGCACACGCCCCCGCAGAGCTGACCGATTGGAGCGGGAAAGCACCTGCCGGCATCGCATGCGCAGGACACGAAAGTGGGTTCTGCATAGATCGATGCTGAACTTTGATGCGTTCAACTGAACACTGGTTGTGTTCAAAGCAACGATCGATCGCCCGCTGCTAAATCTTTCACTCCATATTCGGTTCAGCATCATAGAACCCCTGTAATTGCGTTTTCAATGACACTGGCTTGCCTGCCCGAAATATGTGCATACGCGCTTCAATATCTCATAGCACATGCTGTACAAAACTCTCCTAAACACAAAAAGTAAAAGCAAAACACTCTCCAAAATCCAGATCCTCAGCCCACGCCGGCTGTTCATCTTCAATCCAAAACGCCTGCTACTGTTGAACATCACGTCCTCCTCGCGCAGAAACTCAAGTTCAGCAGCGGAGTCCTCCAAAGAGTTCACTGGATACTTGTCTTACTTTGTGGGGCCCCGCTCCACGGACCTTTAAAAGCAGCGGCGCACCGCCCCCCGGCATCCCCTTCCCTCAACTTCCGAGAGGAAACCGGCCCTTGATCGGTCCCCGCTCGAACGCCTTAAAAATAGGCCCGCGGGTGTCTCGCTCCCTCTCCGCTCTCCTGTTGCCCGCTTGCTGCCCGCTTCCTGGCTGCTCTCCCGGCCTGACAAGGCACAACCCCATGACTCCCCGGTCTGCCCCACAGACCTGCCTGCCCCTGAGTGAGATAAACATGTTTGCTTCACGGCCCGCTACGTGTATGTCTTGCGTCTTCCTGAAGAAGAAGAATCGTCCACAAAATGGCACCCAACTGGGGCTTCATTAGCACCCATGTGGACAATTTCTCTGCCATCGTGGGAACGCACGGCAACGCTCACGACGGACTTCCTTTGTGTGATAGGCGCGACGCCATTTTAAATTTAGCGTTATCGTGCGTGTATACGAGGCGTAATGTTGTATAGTTGTGTTTGTGCAGTGTTTTAATTTGGTATTGGTGATGTGTGTGTTTTTAGTGTCAGGCAGTTTGTGTTTGAATTTTTACTTTTTGCATATATCGTACAAAGACGCGAGGGTTTGCGCCGCGATTAGCCTTTACGACCGGCCTGCTGACGCGAACTAGTATTTGTGCTTGAGCAGTTCGGATTTTTTTCGGCTAGCAACTGTTTGAGTGAGGCTTACCGCCGAGAAAATACGTGGCAGCTAGGGCCGCCGCTTCGGATACCGTTGCATCCGGGATTGAGGCAAGGTACCGGACAGAGCCCGCACAGTTTCCCAACTCAGCCGCTCCTATGCAGCACATGAACGCAATATTTCCGTGTTAGCCCGTCAGCTCGGTTCGGTGGCAAGCGCTAACCAAGCCGCAGCTGCGGCAATAGTCTCGCGTCCGCGGATAAATGTGGAGGCTCCCTCTTTTTCCTGCTACACGGACGTGAAGTCAGTTCACGAGTTCTTACAAGAACTTGAGGATTATCCGATAGCACTGAGTTATCCAAATGACGCGGTGCTAGCGCAGGTGATTCCAGTAGCGCTTGCTGAGAGCGCAGCGCGATGGAGTCGCTACCAGGCGGCCAGTCGATGGCAGACTTCACAGATCGCTTTCGCGCCGAGTTCTTGCCGCCCGATTACGGGCGCCGGATGCTTCAGGAGCTCGCGTTGCGCAGACAGCACCCAGAGAAAAGCCTCCACTAGTATGTACGCACAATGCAGGAGCTCTACAAGAGGGCAGATCCCACGGCAACTGATCTTGATGAGGTCGCGCGCGTGATCGGGCAGGGCCATCCGCGCTTCAAGCCGTATTTGCGAGGACGTGGTTTTGAAACCTCGAGGCCCTAGCACAGGAGGCGAAAGTAATGCAGGCGGATTTACTCGCTCAATTGCGCTACCAGACACCCCCAGGGCAGCCGAATCGCTAGAGCTGCGATGCGCCTGGGCCAGAGGCCAAATCTCCGCATTGCGCACCAGAGGCGCCGACGTAATGACAGTAGGGCAAGAAAGGCCAGCGGAAGACTCCACTATTATGTCTTGCTCTTTCTTCACCTCTACGCGTTCGAACAGCGGCGTCGATCTGAGCTCGGCAGCGACGCCCGCGGAGGCGCGGAGAAATGGGAAAGACGGTCCCAACCACTCCGTGGAACGCGGAGTCCCCCGACCGCGCAGCAGGTAAACAATCGGCTTTGCTGGAGTGGCAACCAGCCGAGCCACGTGGCACGCGAGTGTCAAGCAAGGCATATACAAACAAACGCGGACCGCCGGCGGTGATAATTGGTAACAAAAACCTGTCGCCGTCCGCGGGAGAAATTCGCGGTAGCCACGGCAGAAAATGGGAAGGGTAATCCCACGCCGCGTCACCGTCGACTACACCGGCGGAACAGAGGCTTTTGTTCTCCTCGCCTCTGAGCTCAAGGAGTATTGTCGCTCTCAGGCCCTATCATGCTAGTGTGGTTAGCTGGTCTAAGCTACCCTGCACTCGATGATACGGGCTCAACTCGGTCACAGGTCGGTGACGATGTGTTCCAGGTCTGCCATAGATGTAACATCCGCGTCAGGCCAGCCGAAACCCCTTTGAGCTTAGCAGCCGGGACGGCAAAAGCTGCGGGAGCAGTGCGTATCGTGGTGCGGTTTGACGGCAGAAGGCGGAGGCGTCACTTCGACCACCTGTCAGTCTTGGCCATATCAGTCATTCTGGGAAGGGATTTTCTTTCGAGTAAAAACATTGTGCTCGGCATGGGAAACAATGGCTATGCTACAGACCCTTCACCCCCTCATTCCCTTGGTTAGCGCAGCCAGGCAAGATTCATCGTCCAGCCGGCGCGCTCCCACGCTTGTGTGGCAGACTGCTCCCCCGCGACGTTGAAAGAAGGTAGCCCATTAGAAGCAATTATTGCGTCCTTCTCAGGACCCGGTAGTCAGCGCCGAAGGCTTGTCGAAACTTTACTACCATTTTCAAATTGCTTCACAGGAAAACCGGCCAGAACCGTCTTGCTTCAGCACGAGACTGAAACTGGTTATGCGCGCCTTTAAGATGTAACCCGTGGCTGTTAGAGAGCATAAAAGACAGCTTCTCGATAGTGCCCTTGACGAGATCATTGATACCGGCGCGGTGAAACCCTCGAAAAGTCCCTGGGCGTCCCCAGTGGTTCTAGCGCCGAAAAAAAAATGCTTCGGTGAGGCTGTGGGTTGATTATCGAAAGCTCAACTCACTAAAGCCTACCTTTCCAGTCGATCGAAGCTGTGATGTATGCGTTAGGGAACGCAAGGTTCTTCACAGTCCTGGACGAAAGCAGAGGGTACCTGCAGATTGCGGTTGCGGAAGGTGACATTCTGAAAACCGCATCCACCTCTTTGAATTTACTCGACTCCCGTTTGGTTTGTCTAATGCCCCGAGCACGCTCATGCGATTGATGGGCATCGTGCTTAGCGATGCAAGGTAAACTACGCGATGGCGTACCTCGACGACGTCGTGATATTCTTACAGTCGTTCAAAGAGCACCTCATTCACCTCAATTCCGTTTCTGAAAGAATGAGACTTGCCAGTCTAACGATAAACCTAAAGAAAGTGCAGTTGGCAACAAAAAGAGTGAACCTCTTGGGCTTTGTGCTGGATGATGGCACTTTGAGACCGAACACTGACAAACTGCTGGCAGTTCTGAACTACCCCTGCCCGATGGACGTGAAAAGCTTACATAGGTTTTTGGGAATGGTTGCTTTCTACAGGCAATTCATCCCTAGTTGTTCAGAGCTCGTAAGGCCGTTGAACCTGCCATTGCGTAAAGGATCGAAGTGGGTCTGGGGCAAGGAACAGAACGACGCATTTGTTCTCTTGGCTCGCGCGTTAGCGAATACCACTATTCAGCGCCTCCCCGATCTGAACAAGCAATTTGTCTTGCAGACAGATGGTATTGATTCCGGTGTTGGAGCTGTTTTTGCGCAACTACGTTGTGCAAAGCGAAGGACGACAGCTGACGCCTGAAGACCGTAGGAGTAGAAACCGTCTTGCCTTCTAGGCAATCCACCAGGTCTCTCAACAGAGGTTCTGAGCGCTGCTGCTGTGCAAAACTGGTGGTGCTTACCGGTCCCAAAAAGATGTCGCCGTCGTCTTCCTTCAACGGGGCATCAATAGGAGCCAGCGACAAGTATTCTGCGTCTGAAGGCTTGCGACCAGACTTGTACTCCACCACGACGTCGCATTGTTGCAGGCGTAAACTCCACCGTGCAAGGCGGCCGGAGGAATCTCTTAAGGTGATGAGCCTGCACAGGGCAAGGTGATCGCTCACAACCCTGTATGGTCCGTACAAATAGGGGTGAAATTTTGATGTGGCCCAAATGATGGCAAGACGTTTTCTCCGGTGTCAAATAATTGGTTTCAGCTTTCGACAGTGAACGGCTAGCCTAGGCGATAACTTTATCTTCTCCAGCCCTATTCTGGACGAAAACAGGGCCAAGACCCAAACTGCTTGCGTCGGTGTGAATTTCTGTCTCGGCGTTTTCATCAAAGTGGTCAAGGACAGGAGGGGACCGCAGGTGGCACTTAAGTTCGGCGAAGGCTTTTTCTTGCTGCGCTTCCCATCGAAAAGCTACGTCTCTGTAAGCTGCGTCAACGGTCCGGCGACGTGCGAAAAGTCGCTCCCAAATCGTCCGTAGTAAGCGCACACCCCAACTAACATGCATGGGCACGGCTTTCTTATCGGCGGGCGGTGCAAACTGCTATCGCAACTGTTTTTTCTGGGTCTGGCTGAACGCCATCCTTACTAATGATGCGACCTAGGAACCGTAGTTACTCGTAGGCAGCTTTGCATTTTTCTGCTAACAATGTTAGCCCTGATGACTTGATAGCTTCTAGCACTGTTTGAATCTTTTTCAGGTGGTCTTCAAAGCTCGAGGAGAAGACAACGACATCATCGAAGTACACGAGACAATTTTGCCACTTATGCCCACCAGCATTGTTCCATTACTCGTTGAAACGTCGCTGGTGCGGAGAAGTGGCCAAATGGCATCACCTTAAACTCGTAAAGGCTGTCCGGTGTGATGAATGCGGTCTTCACTCGATCTCTTTCACCAACCTCAATTTGCCAATAGCCGCTCCTCAGGTCCATCGGTGAGAAGTACCTCACATTGCAGAGCCGATCGAGTGTGTCGTCGATGCGAGGAAGAGGGTAAACATTCTTCGTTATGCTCTTTAGGCGGCGGTAGTCGACGCAAAAACGAAATGTCCCGTCTTTCGCCTTCACCAGAACCACTGCCGCTGCCCAGGAGCTCTGATGGCTTCATAATATCGTCACGAAGCATTTTATCGAGTTGCTCGCGGATGGCTTGGCGTTCTCACGGCGATACGTGTTAGGAGCTTTGGTGCAGAGGTCGGAGGTGTTCGTCAGTTTTAATGCGGTGTTTTGCAACTGGTGTTTGTCGCGCCTTAGATGGCGACGAGAAGAACTCACTGTAGGTTCGGAAAAGACTGCGAATCTCGTACTTTCTGCTGTGGGGTAATTCCGGGTTGATGTGATACCTAGGCTGACAAAATATGTCGGGTGCGTCTTCCAAGGGTTGGTTGGAGAGGGCGAATACATCTCGGATGTCTGTTAATTCTTCTAGTAAAGCGATCGTCATGGCCTTGCTAAGGCGTCGATATTCTCCAGTGAAGTTCATGACCAGTACCTAAGCTTGTCCTTGACGGAAATAGACGATGCTTCTTGCAATGCCAAGTCCTCTATTCAATAATGCCTGAGTGTTTCCTTTGACTACCCCTTCCGTGATTTTGATTCATTTTGTACCCACAGGGATGATGAAGCTTGATCGGGGCGGTACGGTCACTTATCCGTCAATGACGTTGAGAATGATCTGATACGTTGTAGTTCTCGTAGCAGGTATGGCTTTGTCCGTCGATGAGCTTGGATCGGAGGATGATGATCGCCCGATGTTCGTTCGGAAAATATATACCCAGAGTCACGTTGCGGGAACACTGCTGTAGGATGACGAAGCTAGCAGTGTAGCTACGACCATTTATTGTAACCCTTGCGGTGCATCGCTTAGATGGCGTATTAGGATTACCACCAGCGGTGCGGATGAGCAGGCCATCCCAAGTGGTCGTCACATTCTTGAGCTGGGTGGCAAAAGTTCCACTGATGACAGAGTAGTCGGCTTCGGTGTCCACTAAGGCGGTAACCGTGCGTAGTCGACAGCAACGGCGAGGTCACTTGTTTGTGACCTTGTACTACATGTTTGCTTCGGTTTTCAATCTCTCCTACTTCGTTTGCTCAGGTCGCGGAAAGGACAGACTGTTGTCATTTCACTGGGCGTCGGTGTTAGCTTAACGCATGGTCGCGTTGGCGTCGATGTCCTCGTCATGTGTAGTGGCGGGCACATCGTAGCATGGTCAATCGTCGTAGGCGGTGGAGGATCCTCATTTGTTCGCCGCTAACCCGCTTTGCCTCCAAAGGTTGCTGGCTAAAGTTCCCCTACGGTAGCTAGGGGACCATCCTTGCACGCAACCGTGGCCCGGCGATGCAAATCAGGCATTGTACGTTGATGGGGAGCGTGACGGATGTCTTGACGACGATTGCTCTCCCTTGTACGGGCAGTGACAGCGGGTGTGTCCAGCCTCACCACAATGAAAGCAGAGCGGTCGGTTGTTAGACGTTCTCCAGGCGTCATGTTTCCTGGGGCTTGGAGATCGTTGGTAGACTTTGCGGGCGGGGGCCAAGGGGTGGCTTTCGTGAGCAGGATCGTAGCGACGAGGGTTTGGGAGGCCGCGTCGGGGTGCAGGACGACAAATCAGCAGAATAGTTTATCGCTGCTGCTTCTTGCACTGGAGCCGTCAGAGCCATCGCTTGAGGAACGCTCAGTGCCTGCTGGACTTCTTGACGACAACGTCCGCGACCACCGCCACCTGGGGTATTTGGGATGATGGCTGCAATCTGCGGAGCTCCTCTCACACGGTCTCCTGGAGGAGGTCCAGAAGACTCTTTCCTCTCCCAGATGCGCTGCGGTAGGGGCTTGCGTAGACCGGTTGGAGTGGTCGGTCGTAGTTGTGCTTTCTGGTGTCCATTGTCCTCTCGATGGTCGACGCTTCAGTTTCGAATTTTGCCACGTTTTTTTTTGCGAATTTCTGACAAGCCTTGCAAAAATCGACTCTTTACCGCCTCGCATTAAAAATTTCTCTCTCTCAGCTTTGATCAAGTTAGGGCCGGCGAGGCGAAAGAGGCACTTCATCTTCTCAAAGTAAGCGAGAATGACTCGTTCGGGAGCTGAATTCTTAATAGGAGGAGAGCCTGAGTTCTTTCCTTCTCGGCGGAACTCGCAAAGGCCATTAAACACTCAACTTTGAAAGTTTCTAAATCCTTCAAAGAAGTCTCGTTATTTTCAAACCAAACTCGGGAATGTCCTTGAAGAGCCAGGTAGACATGTCTGAGTTTCGCTGCGTCGTTCCAGACGTTGAATCACGCCACGCGATCGAAAAGGTCCATCCAGTCTTCCGCATCTTCAGTGGGCAGTCTTTAGAAAATGGGGGGCTCCCGGGGCGGCACGAAGACAACCGGTGGTGTTGACTGGATCATTTACAATGCTAATGCATACAGGGGTCGAACGGGGTCAGGCAGCAGACCGTGTTCGGGTGCCCTTGAAGTCAGTGGCTGGCTCGGTGATCTGTAGGCTGGTCCACCACGGCGACAGGAACAAGGCTGAGGTCTTCACTTGAAGGATCAAAGGCACCAGATGTCGCGGGGTGGCGACAAGGTCGACGACACAAATGAAGAGTCTATGAGTGCACTGAAGAAACTCATTATTGGGCTGGCTTGTGCCCGCAAAAGAACAAAGCGGTTCTGCGGCGGTGATTGCAACAATCGTGCTCGGCGGTCGTCGAACAAAGAATGCCTGTCGCACATGTCAACGCTCAATTTAAAAGCGGCTAAGGACCATCCAAAGTCGCAACCTTAGTAGCATAAATGGCACATTGTGGAAACATACGCGAGAGGCCAGAATCTTTGAGAGATATCGGCCATCTTGCGCGAGAAAGAAACCCATAAAGGTGCGTCTCGCGACATGGAGCAATAACAAATAAAGAATACAGAATTCATATGCTGCCAGAATCAAAGTGCTAAGGATGTAAGTCGGCGGCTGCCAAAAAACAACAAATACAGTTTTGAAGGTTTCGCTGCCGTATTAAAAGAGCACAAATAATTATTTTGCCTACTCTTGATTGAACTCAGCTAGTGTTGAAGTTCTATGGGAATTCAGCTGATTCAACAGGTGATCAATTGCCGACCAATAGAGATACAAAATTCCTTTTTGTAAGACGTCTATACCAGATGCTCCAACTAACTTGAGCCTTTAAAAATAAAATATCTGAGGTACGCCAGCAAAACCAGTTCCATACAGCTGCTCAACGCCTTGGGTACTGCAGGCAATTATTATTTTTGCACTCAACTAATGTGTTAAGCATTAACTTTCTATAATATATTAGTCACTTTACATAAAAAATGTGGTTTGCAATGTTAACGAGAGGTTTTAAAAACCCCCATTCCGTTAATCACTGCAAAAAAAGCGTCAGGTGTATATTTTTTCCGAACTTCAAGGAAAGACCACGAAATGCAAACAAAAAACATCTCGTGGCGAGCAAATTCGCGCATCTCGATTGCGCTCCTCTCAAATGTGCTCTTAGTGAAGGAAGTTATGTGCGACCATCACTAGATGGCCAAGTTACAATGGCATGGTGACATTTTTGCGATTGTAAGGTTGAAAGTTGGGCGAGTTGAATCTTTCTCATATTGAAGGTAGCGCAGAAAACGAAGACCAAGGATTGGGACACAGCACGAGCCCTTTTTTGCAAATAAAACTTTTATATAGTTATAAAATTTACAACCATTTCAGTTGCGAAAAAGCGCTCGTGATGCGTGCTTCTACTCCTTGGTCCTTGTTTTTAGCGCTACCTTCAATATGAATGTTAGGAATGGTTAGAGCGAGCTCACAGCGCTCGCTGCTACTTGCGCTGTCAACTGCGCCGACGGACAAGCTTACAGGAAGAAATCAGCCCAGTGATATACGTCGACCGCTGAACAGAGCCGTGAAGCCACGACCGTAATTGATTTCGTTCGCTAGAGCCACGTTTGAGAGCATTACAATCGCGGCTCGGGAATCCGCTACCGCGTGTTTTTTCTACTGCGCGGGCTTTCTCTGGAGCCCGCGTAGTACAAAAACTTTTATTGGTCGTATCCTCTCTGCTGACGCTGTTCCTCTTCTCTAGGCACCGCTTTCCCATGGACCGTTCTCACTTATGATTTCATGTGCTGAAAAGCCCCGTTCGTCAGAACCCGTGATGATATGTGCTCTCAGATGTCTTTTGGGTCATTATGCGAGTTGATAAGTCGCATCGCTGGCAAATACTACTAATAAGGACGTAGTAATAAAATACCAGTGTAGGAGTGCGTTAGACACGAACATGGTCTCTACAGCGATATTGGTTCTGTGTATACAGGAGGTGTTCACAGATTCCAACTCGGAAAAGTTGGGAAAATTTTCGTTTTTAACACACTAAATATATCCGATTTAATCATAATATTGCCTTGATTAGTAATTCAGAGGTCGAAATGCCAAGCTTGCAACCGATGATGTAGACACGCAGAGCAGATCAGTGGGTCTAGAAATTACCAAAAAGTACGCAAAGTAACTCTAAGGCCAAAGTCGCATCTAGTTTTAAGGGCTAAACGAATTTCCGGAGGAAATATTCTCAGAAAATGTTCGCGAATACTGAGAGTTTAACAAAAAGATATGTCTCTACCGGGAATAAATTCACTGTACCTCCGATCCCCAGCCGAGCGCGCTAACCACTAATAAACTCAGGCCTATTTCTTCCTTTATTGCTTGAAAATATACCAAATCTGGCAGGCTTCAAGAACGATTTAATCAGAGCGCATCCCTTAGCCTGTTGTACACAGGGCTCGAAAAAAACAGGTCCTCATTATTTTTGCCGTGATGATAATATAGCAATGACGAAAGATGGAATCAGTGACAATGATCATAATGTTAGCAGCAGTGACAGTGATAGTGCATTTAGCTGACAATGACGATGGCAGTAGCGATAGTGACAGTCATGACAGTAGCGGATGATAATGACGGTTATAAATTATTTCGCTTACAGCCCGCCGTGCTGATGCAGTGGTAAGGGCGCTGGACTACTGTGTCCAAAGGCGCGGGATTGAAAAGCGGCCGTGGCGGCCGCTTCTCGAAGGAGGCGAAAAGCTAGGCTCCTGTATCCTGTTCGACGTGAGTGTATGTTAAAGAATTTCTAGCCGTCCAAATTTTGCGGCGCCTCTTGTAGCCTGAGTCGCTTTTGGACGTAAAAATCCTCAAACCTAACTTAATTCGTTTACAAGACGCAAGGCTCACTATCTGCCAAACATTCTACGTGGACCTCTACCACTCCGCATGGGAAGAGAGGAAAATAGAAATGAAGACAGTAAGAGAAAACCGTCACAGAGTGCAATTAGCTTCGTTTAATAACTTAATGGGGGAAGCCTTTACTCCTTTTCTTCTACCAATATCAAGCGCATTTGTGTCCATCTTAGAAATTTAATTATTTCTTTAAGTCTTAGGCAACATCATCTCAGGATTCCTCTCCTTGACATGCGAGACTGAACTGACTTGCACGTGGCCCTAGAGGCTTTTTATAGGGACTAGGCCTAACTATTCATAATGTTGAAATTGTGCAGACATCAGAGCCTACTGCAACGTCTTGACCAGAGAGGTTATTTCCATGTCAAAACCTATTGCAAAGACTAGCGAACACATCTCGCGGAAGTACACATCTCGCGAACGTGAGATCTTAACTACGGGCCTAGAAAGCCTTCCGCTTCAAACGATGTGCCTATAGAGGAACCTACGGAGTATTTTTTGACCACATAGGGACATTTACCATACACTGCCATAGCACAGCACACGGATGCCTCTTCGTTTCGCCTCCATTGCAACGACGATGCAGTTAGTGAAAACCGCCCCCTGAATAGTGGCTTTCTCTATTTACGCTCTTAAGCAGAATTAGGTGCTGTCCTGTAACCTTTATTGCCTCGGTAACGCCCGTAGATATGATAGACGTCGAACCTTAGGAGGCCGTCACGTAACATACCCAGTGTTTCTGGTAAGCCCACCAGTAATTTTCACAAAATAGGCTTTTAGATATATTGAAGCCAGCTTCTGCAGCACCATACTGCAAGTGATGGCACACATCCAATAAAAGGTCAACAAGTGTACTACTATGGTAAATAACAATTTCCTGGGTATTACCTTAATTATTAAGGCTTGGTGCAGTGCTGCAGTTACTTATTCGTAGCCAGTAGCTAGCAATAAGCAATAATCATATCTATTTTTCATATTATCATATTATCCAAGTACATCTTTGGCCTAACATGAAACTCATATAAATGTTGGTACCTCTGCTCCTTCAAAACCGAACGCCCCTTACCTGTTTCCCGACACTTCAGATCACCCCTGCTGATCTCCCCCATCAAGGAAGGAAGCAGATCCCCCTCCTTCATTTAGGGCGTCAGCGCTGGTCACTGAGCTGGTTCTTTCAGAAGGCGGACGCTTGGACCAGTTAAAGCATTTTCACACAAAAACAGAACCACAGAAAAACGGAACCAGCGCAAGAAAGGACAACGCAAGACGTTCGCTAACATCGAGGAAGGAACTGCTTGCACTTTGAAGCCATCACTTTTGTCACAAGTGGATGAAGTCGAAATTGCATAGAGCTAATTTTGTTCACAAAAACATGACTGATAGTGCGAAGCTTTCGCGATCGGAATGCTTATTTGCACGCTGTCATGGTTTTGTAGATAAGGCAAGCTCAGGTAATGCGAAGGCCAACAAGATTTTTGCACTCAGAAAAATACAAACAGAATACTTCAAACGCAGGTCTACAAACTTTCGCGGTAGCAGTGTTTATTTACAGGTGTTAATGGCAACTTTATAAACAGATAGAAGATTTTGCAACAGTCAAGTCCTTGGCCTGAATAACCTTTTTCAAACAGCCCATCTATATGCGTTGTTCTGATTTATGATTTCGTGGTTTAGGAGAATGACCAGTACATCAGAGGGATCGAAGGCAAGCGGCACGCATGAAGTCTTTAGCTTCAAGTTGAGGTAGCGAATCAACACCTTCTCTGACACGACACAAATGCCAGGTAGGCTGTTCTTTATACAGCGCAGAAAACATTCACGCAAGGGCCAGCGCAAAGCTTGAGCAAGTGGATCCGCACAGCGTTCAATTGTTCGTCTTCCACACGTCGCTGGCACCAAAGAAACAAATTGTACACCATGTCTACGTTCCTCC
The DNA here is from genome assembly GCF_055883805.1 of Amblyomma maculatum. Lineage (NCBI taxonomy): Eukaryota > Metazoa > Arthropoda > Arachnida > Ixodida > Ixodidae > Amblyomma > Amblyomma maculatum. The sequence goes on from NW_028146738.1 coordinate 37,385,707, forward strand.
GGTACCGTGTCAACATATCAAGTTCCGCTACCAAGCAGTATTCTTAGCTGTGCGCGCATCACTTCGCACCAATTCCAGTTCGAAGACATGTCAATCCTGCTTTTCCGAGGGATGAGCTGCTTGTTCCATGGTCTTTTGAGCTGCCCTCGCCTCGCGTAGTGATACGATTAAGTACGCGATGGTGTGCGCCGAAGGCTTAATAGTACGCCGGGAGGAGGTCGAGTCAGTTGCGCTTGCTGCGGAAGCTGCAGAAGGTGTTTCGCATGACACCCCACACAGCCCGTCTTGGCCATGACCCAAAGATTCCGGCGAGTTGTGTTTCGATCCCGAGCGTCGTTCTCCGCTTCCCTGGCAATAACGAATGGGGTTGCCCCTTTCAGTCGTCGGGACTACAGTCAGCTGGGTTCCTTCTTCACAAGTCGTCTCGGAGCGATTTGTACAGCCCGCAGGTTGTATGGGCGAAGGGCACTCTGAACGTGTCACAGCTTCGCCAAAAGGCCGGAAAGAATGTCCCCGAAAAACGACATTCCCTTTTAATTTGTGAGGCTGCTGGTGAACAGCTCGGCTTCCTTGATGACTTTGTTCGAAGTGGCTGCCTTGTATTGTTTCTGTTCTTTCCGTAGGCGCGTCTTCAGGAATGACCCGAGGGTAAAAACAGGGTAGTTCGGAACGCATGTCCGTCTGCTGCGCGCATAAGCATGGAGTCTTAACCGCGGGAATTGATAAAGGTAACTTCGAAGGTTCCGTGCCTACCTCCAGATGCATCGAGGCTTGTCGGCCCTCACTTCGTGGTCTGAAGAGACGTGTGCTTTGGTCAGTGGTGTCTTCTGGAACATTAACCATCAGTCCACCAGTGGCTTGGTCGCCCGGGACGTCACTGTCAGCATGGTCTGTAACGTTGCTCTGGGAACGGTTGGCCATTTCGGTACAGGGTTCTAGAAGGCTCCAAAACTATGTCTGCTTCGTCGTCTTCTGATTTTTCGTTAGCACGCGATATCCTTGATGACAATGTGGCATCATCCACTGTTGATGGCGCGAGGTAATTGCTTCATGGGGTATCATTGAGTGAAGGGCCTATGGTGACGCTCTTAGCGCGCAGTGACATTGTGCCTTTGAAAGTGATTATAAAAACATTGCGAAGCCCATTTACTGTATGATTCTCGAATAGTCTTAGTTTTCCCAGGCTGAGATTTGTAAGCAATGGAAGGGAGTGGATGCTGCATGGAATTAAGCAGTGAATTTATTGTTATATTTTCTTCCAGTTGATTACACTCACCATATGGTTATCGTAATGTCATCGAGTCTGTTTTATTGAGTGTACTAGCAGCAACAGCGCGGGGAGTGGTCGGCGAAAATGACCGACAAATATGAGCTTATGTCAACCATAAAGTCTATGTATACTGTGCCATCATTTTAAATATTTGACGTATACAGAGAAAGAAGAGAAATATTAAACTCGGAGAATTCATGAAAATGTAAATATTTGGTTAAATGTAAGCTGTGACCACCAAGCGAAACAGAAACGCAGCGGTGTGTTTTGAAATCCAGTCGCTTTGTCCAAGAGCATGTTCACCATGACAGGTGGCGGTGGCTCTGCGACCAATAGCGTGACAAATTCTGATCGATTCGTGACTAGGTTAAATAGTTCGCTAGCATACAATTAGACCTGAATCCCATGGCATGCCATGGGATTCAGGGCGGCGTGTAGGCCCGCTTTGTTAATGGGCCATCAAATGCATTCAAGTTATAAGGAAAAGGCGCAATTTTACATGCAACCGCAACATCGACGCCGCAGTTCCAGCACCCTGCGATGGAGTTTGCAGCTGCACTCAAGTCCGTTTTGTCTATTCGTATGAACTCGGAGGCGGTCAAGGAATGCTTGGTGCAAAAGGCACTGTCATGGATGTTATAATAGCTTTAATATAACCTCCTTGGCGGTTTTAAAGAAGTGAGCATTTGCATCACACTGGGCTCAACACGCTCTTCTTAACTAGTCTCGCTTAGCATCCATGAGTATTCAACTAGCACGAATCCAACACTCCAGAATAAGATTAAGTATTGTTGGTTAACAAATTACCGTGCCTCTGCCGCAAAGGTTAGTCAGGCGAGCAACCGTCTCTTAGGTAGGAGGTGATAACGAATGTGCATTAAGCAGCAATACATTAGTTGGGTCAGTATGGTTGAAGATCTACTGTACACCGCACAGAAGGGCTGGTGCGTGCATATACTAAAACGTGCGAACACGAATTTTTGCAGACCGTCGAGGCATGATAAGCCCTACTCATTGGAGGCCGTGCGCCTCGACGTCGCCTTATTTTTTTGCATACGTGGCCCTCATCGTTCAATCCCGAGCGGGACCCGTTGGCACAGCCTGGCAGTGTCGCTCTCGCAGTAAGCCGTTCATTTTCGCTTGTGGCCTTCTCGGTTCTCGTACATGCATTCTTATTCCTCAGAATGGTATGTGGTATGCCAGGTTCATGTAATGAATACTATTTGTGGATGGCTTCCCGAACCCGCACGAGGACGCAATAAAAGTCAGGTGTGCAGCGAATGATCAGAAATTAGTAGCAAGATATGTGTGGTAGAACAATATTTTGGGTGTTTAAACAGGGCGTGAACTTAGTTATAGGAGCCAAAGCTTTTATGTGCAGCCCAATAACGTTCTTTTTTCCATGCCAACACAGATTCACGACGGGCTATTAATAAGCTGGATTATGAGATGAAGTGACGTATTTGTCTGTCTGCACTACAGAGAGGAGGCCTAGGCAGCGCTGCAACGCTTATCTCATTGATGACTATGAGTGATGAGAGTGGGAGTGTGAGCGCGAAGAAAGTTTCGTCTTATAGCACAGGACATAAGGTAATATCATCCCATCTGGCACCGAAAATGACGTCAAAGGTCAGGTTGACAAGTCCTCACGTGACGTCTGGGCGAATACTAACAATAAATATAGTTAGAAAAATGGAAATGTCATTCCCACAACGACATATTTCATAATGCCTCAAGACCAACGGCCAGGAAAATTGGAAATTAGATTTTGTTCTAAATTGGAGATTCAGCACAGAGGTGCTGCTAATGGCAATGTCTAGTCTGCATCACGGCGCGCAGCAGCGCTTTGGATTTCGATGCTTGAGCACCATATCTTCAAAAGCTCTCTCATTAAGGCAACTCGTTGAATGATTGCTTACCAGGCGGAGCCCCCGACACTTGTTCAAAGCTGGCTCAAGAAGCCCGCTTGGGCTTAAAGGGGCTCTAAGAGCTCGCGATACAGTTTCTGTATGCCTAGTATGTGAATGAATGTTAATTTGAGACAACCTTCCAGGAGAATTTTGAAACGCAGAATTTGGAAGCACAGTTATTTGCTTTCAAAATTTGAATATCTAAGCCTTCGCGGCTTTCCTCCTCTTTTCAACTTTTTAGCATGCGCAAAGGCTGGCCCTCCTCCGCGGGCCTCGCCCACTACACGTAACAACTGACGCATTCGTGCTTTTACTTTTCTGCTTAGCGCCGCACGCCGCAACTTCCGCTTTGGCGCGCTTGCTTGCCGATGAGCAGCCGTGGGTACCGCGTCGTCTGCTTCATCGTCGCCTGCTTCAACTCGGAAGTTTTGTTGCCATGCTAGACATCTCTGGCGTTGACCTCACCGTCGATTTTGTGCTACGTCGTGTGCGCGACGGCGGCAGGAGAGCTCTAGGCTGGACTGCCCACTCTCTGAGTTCGCGAAGGCAGTTGTCGAAGCGTGTAATTGTCTCTCTTGACGGGACATGAGCGGGAGGTTACTACAGTGTGCAGTCCCTGGCTGCAAGTGTATTGCTAGTGGTGGCAGAAAAATCATTCTGCATAAAGTGCTCCAAGACACCGACCTCCGAAAACAGTGGCTACAGCTCATGGAACAGCCAGCATCGGCGAAGAAAGTGTTTATCTACGTTTGTGGACGGCATTTCTCTCCCGGTGAGTACAATTTTTACCCGGATGTGGTTCGCGATTTTGGAAAACCGACACGACTGCGTCTGCGTGAAGGAGCAGTGGCAACGCTGTTTCTTCCAGCACTGCCATTAAGTGTAAAACGAAAAGATGGTTATATTAGCTTTAGACGCGCTATCCCAGTACAGTGCGGAAGTTTTTTTAAAACTCAGGCAGCCTTGCTCGGCGTTGTGGTGCGCATAAGCGGGATTTGTCATGATCGCTGTCAATTACACTACTCAAAATAAACTAGCGGCGAAATTACGATAAGAATTTGATATTTTTTACTGTTACGCTAGTCGACCACGCGTCCCCATATAAGCCGTATACTATCGTCGTCTGGGTTCAACACCGGATTCTTGAACGGCGTGTACTTATCGGGGTCGAGTCCCATCTCAGCACTCATTTGCCGAAGCTGCTGCTCGAACTCGGGGCCCATAATATCCGAGCCGCAGCGAGGGTATGAGATATCAGCGAAAGAGTAGAAATTCAGAGTCGAGATTGCAGAGAGCCGTTTTCCAGGCGTTGCCGAGGAAAACCCTCTCATGCACCTCGCTCGAACCTTGAAACCTCCGTGTTTAGGCTCCTCTTGCGTTTGACTCTATACAACAGCCCTTCGTGAAAGATAATAATTGATACTAAAAAAAGAAAAGGGATGAGGAGATGGGTACTGCGTGTTGAGCGCAGTGATATTTTTCAGGCGCGGATCGGCGTCAGCTGACAGCAGGAAAACGGAGAACGCGCGCGGACAGGAAGTAAACAATCTCTGTTCGGTGCCTGATTATAATCACAGCATGGCTTCCGCCCTGTATCTTTCCTTTTTACGCCGTGCGGTGAATGTACAGAGCGCACCCTGAAGTGTCACACGCTTGGTGCCGCATCCAAGTTGTCCAACCGCGGCGGCCAGGAAAGAAACACGTGAAAACGGAGATGGGCGGTTGATAAAAGAACAAAGAATGAGGAGGAACACTGTGAGGAATGAAGAGATGGAAACAGAAACAAAAAGTGCCAAGAGGCTTTACCTGCTTTGCCCTCCAGCAGGAAGGAGAGGTGGGGGTCTCGAATGAAACGTTACCACACGGTGTAGTCGCTTAGTCGCTCAAAGATGTGGTTTTATCCCTAAGCGATTGACTGGTGATTCGAAGTGTAAGTGTTGGTTGACAGGAGTTATACAGAGCTAGAGTTTTAATTCTGAAAGGAAGGGAGGGGGGGGATAAACTGAAAAACCAGCGTGCGCGAGTGCAGCAGAGTAACGAGTGACACAGTTCGGCAAAATGTTACAAGTGGCCCAAAATGCACATTTATTTTTGTCCACGCTTTTCCAGGAACAGCAGGTGCAGATCATCAGCCAGCTGAATGGAATGGAAGTGGACCTCACAGGAGATGGGCGTTGCGACTCCCGCGTCTCCAGCGCCAAGTACTGCTCGTACAGCATTGTTGTCATTCATACAGACTATATCCTACAATGCGCACAGGTAAGAATATGAGAGGCAAGGCAATGCTGCGGTACGAAAATTGGCAAGCTGCAATTCATAACAACTGCGTGTAGTCAGCTGCAGTGTCCAATAGCGCGAGGATGGGGTAGGAAGGCTTGGCCTCAACTTAACGAGCCTCACTGCACTTTTTAACAAAAGGTGAAACTGTCTGCATAATATTAAGATAAAATATTTTCATCCGCACCAAGAGTGCCCTTGGCAAGTGTTGTTTCTTCACTTCATTACGGGTTTCTTTCTCGGCTATGTCATATGTGAACTTGCAGTTATGTGCGTTTGTGTAGAAAGATTTTTTCCGTGAAGTTCAAGTTGCATTACCTACCCCTTAAATGTATCATTGGTTGACAAATGCCAGAATTGTGAGCTGTGTACCTGCCAAGCAACATAAAAAATGAAAACTTTACCAAGAAAACCTAGAGAAAATAAATTACCCCTGCTCATTAATTGCCTGTTTGCAAGGAGCTCATGCGGGCATTTGCTGTATGTTCCATTATGTCCATTATGCTTATCGCATATGTGGTTAAACAGGCTGCACCACATGCTGATGATTTAGGTCACCATCACCCAGGGCCGGTGCAGCAACATAGTGAGCAAGACTTGTGATTGCCTGGATCAGTGGTTCTATTGCTTCACAGCCCTTCGAACTGTTCACGTCTTCCAAATTCTTCTTAAGACCAGTGCAGAATAGTGTTATGACCAATGTTAGCACTAATGTTTAAAGCAACTACACACGTCTTTAGTAGTGTGCCAAGCATCAAAGTAGTGCTGTATGTGCGGTTTGCAGTTTTGAAATATGTCCGGATAGCTTGTGGCGGTCTGTAGATAGATTAATTAAACCTCCTTACATAATAATATATGTCAGCAAATATACCTCTTCCCCAGTAGTTTGCAAAGGTAAAACATTTTGTAATTGAATTGTTCCTATTGTATATAGACGAATTTGTTTTTTTATGTACACACATGTACGTGTGTGTACATAAAAAACAAATTCGTCAATGTACAATGTCGATGTCCTGCGGTGGTCCTGTATTGGAGGAAGATGAGGTGTTGCAGGAGAAGCTGAAGAGGAAGAGGAAGCTGGTTTGGCTCTATCTGGGTGTGCTAACGACCAGCGCATCTAACACCCGCCCTGTAAATGAACCACGTAACAATATATATTAACAGATTCATGTGCTCTCAAGAACCTGAACTCCATTCTGAAGAATTCCCGATTTTTGAAGGACTTTCCACAATTGTCTCCCAAAGCCCAAACATCTTCCCTTGAATCTTTACACAATTAGGTCATCACGTTTGCTCCCAAATCAGTTGCATACTCGAACAATGGGATGCAAAAAAGGTAAGTTGAATGAAAGAGAAAACTAAGAGATTATTTTTCACTCCAGTGTGAGTATGCAGTCCTGCATTTTTGCATGGCATGTGCAAACAATAAATCCTTGCATGAAGCTTTTAATGTATGTACATTATATTGGTAATATAAAATGAACAGAGGTCACAAGAAATAGCACACAGTGCAAAAAAAAACTGAAGTTCACTTATGAAATCTCGTGCTTCATTTGCTCCATTTTATTTTGCTCCTTTTTTCTTCAACTTGCTAAGCAGCTCATTAGAACTTGCAACTAAGCAGATTGTTTTTAGTTCATGCTATGAAATAACCCTGGAGGGCTGAAACATTGCACTGTGACCGATTTCAAGCACCTCAAAACAGTCTTTCTCATGGTGTAGTGCTGAGGTCTGGAGAGAGAGAAAATGAATACAAGCGTTTTTTATTTTAATGTGAGGATGGAGCAGCTACAATGTTACTGGACACATTGGGTGCCTTCTTTTTCTTTAAGTTGGGCTTGACTTTAACCTACTTAGAACAGTGCTTCATCTGAAGCTCTCATGTTAACAGGCCAGGTAATATGAGACCTTACAATTGCAATTCACTGTGGTCGACCATGACATCTGCCAAAAAAGTGCCCACCACGTAACTCTACCCCAGTTTCTGCACAAAGTACTTACCCAGTGCACCTGACGAGCCAGTTGCCACAATCCTTCCATCCTGATAGTAAATACGCTGCTGTAAAAAACTGAACTTATCTTGGGTTTTTTTTTCTCGAACCTCGGAAAACTGCCATGTTAAAGGTAGTTTTCATTCATGCACACTTCTGGCATTCTATGGATGCTTCATATAATATGGTAAAAACATATTTTCTAAACCCCTTCAATGGAAAAAGTGTGACGGGAGGCTATAGACTGCACAGGCCACCCTAGGGTCCTCATTGGAAGTCATTGCTTTTATGTTAGGATAGGCAGATGGGATGAAATAAAGAACAGCGCACCAGGAATACATTAAGAGAGAAAAGACAAGAACTGAGACACTGCAATGACACAAAGTTGAGGGCAAGCATGGAGGGATGGCTGGAAAAACAACTCGTCCCTGTTTTGCGCTCCTCATATTGGCGCAGTCCCAAGCAAAAGGTCGTTTTTAAAGAACCAGAACTCACCATAGCGCACGTTTCCGACCCCTCTAGAACTGTCTCGAATGTCCCTAACTTACTGTATTGAAATCTGCAAGAATGCTCACCAATTCATGACATGGACTGATGATGATTGCTGTAATAGAACAGCAGGGAGAACACGTGTGGTTCATAATATGATGTGTAGCCCAAGTCATACGTTCATTTTGCTACTTGAGAATAATTGCATCATAATCTTAATTTGGTATAAAGGCATTGGATATAGAAACTAAGGTAGAAGCAATTTCTGCTGCTGTGATCTCAATATGATGCATAACGGTTCCTTATAGTAGCCCCTAGTCGCCATAGGCTTACAAGTAGGGGACAAGAAAAACATTTTTTTCCAAAGTATGAGAAATTATTTCCTACTTACCTTCTTTTTAGGTCACATCTGCCTGTTATTTATTTCACTGAAAATTGCTCAAGGCTCCAGGAACAGGCGAAAAAAAGGACGGACCGCTGGAAAGTAAAAGTGGAGAAATCAAGAAAAGAGCATTCCAGTGCCACTCCAATGAAAACGAAGCCTACTTTTGAAAAGTTAAAACTTTGTTCTACCTATACTATACAAGAATAACTAAGTGAATCATTGTATTCTCGATTACTATTTCATGCAGCATACGTCCACAGGCTCCTCCAAGATGTGGAGAAATGGTCTCAGGGTTCTTAACACAAACAGCTGCAAGCACACCTTCAGAGCGCTACTTTATGACTGATGCCTATGAAAGACCGTCAAAAGAAGAACTAATTGCTGCCCACAGGCACAGATCTGCGCTTTATCATACGACTGTCAGTATAACCAAATGCTCAACAGGCTGGCATCAGCGCCGCAAATCTTGCCCGCTGGAGACGAAACAATTGTTTCAATATGCTTGCTGCGGTAGACAATAGTTGGAGCGCAGTTTTATATGACTTTTTTGTCATAGTGAGTGCAGTCTTGTTTCCATGTCTCTGTGTTTCGCTTGTGATTGCGGCCAAGCAAAAGTGCACATAAAACATGTTGCTGTTTGCTTATCGCGGCAACTCCACATGATGTGCGACCGCTTCCAGGGCCTTCAAGTATTGCATCAAAGCTGCCGCTTAAAACAAGCAGGAAACGTAGAGCAACTTTGTGTTCAGGGTCTGTGTAAGGCTAGATTGCGAATAATTATGCCGGTCAGAGTTGTTTAGATTCTTGAGGTCAAGCTGGAAGTAAATAGAATTAAAGTGAGCTGACCTCACAAGTGATTATATGTCACATCTCTTTTTTCACGGGCTTGCTTTTACCCATCCGTTAAGCTGCACAGTTTACAAGACAACAGTGTAATTGTGCTGATTATTATTATGTGCGCGAAATAATTCTGTGTTCTTGGCAGTAATTTATACTGCTGAGCGACTAAGAAAGCACAGCGCTTCGCCGAGGAAGAATTTTTTTTAAATAACGTTGTTTATTGCCTCAGGGCATAATGAATTATGCTCTAAAACTTTTATCTCGAAATAAATTTGTATTCTTTTCCTCCTCATCGCTGCCTGTCATGTGAAACATTGCAAGAAGCAGATACAGTACGCGTATCCTAATACATGTTTACCGCGGCGGGTTTTATCTCTTCGGCTCAACCGCTCAGTCGTTTGTGGGGAAACTGCATACGGAGTATTAATATTGGGGTAACATTTATTTGCTTGTAGTACGCTAGGTAACGGTGCCTAATTCTTTGCTGCTGCTGCTTACAATGTGAACCCGAAGTCTTCGCCGGTATCAGGGACCGAAAGCCGCCAACGCCGGCACAAGATACCGCGGGTTCGCACATCGCGCACGGCCGAGCCTGGTGGGAACAGTTGTATTAGCTAATTTTCACTATAAGACGAACGTTTATACGCTAAAAACTTAATAAGAGACAAAATGCAACCTCCGTGAGCAGTTTGACACAATCAAGTCAACAGTTTAGACGATATGATTTTAAAATCCGCCACAGTAATGATGCATCAGAATAATGACTAACTCACTGCACTTTTGGAACCGTCATCGTTTATCTGTGCGCTATGTACAGGCTAGTGAACACATTACTTATAAGCGTATGTTGTCGGCTTGACTCGATCCGAGTTGCGTATGTCGGTTTGGTGAACACGGGAACAGAGCGTTTGCCTCCGAAATTTTGCTGCACTGCGTACAGCGCGGTGCACTGGGGCACGGTATTTAAGGAACTGACCAAATGCTGCAGACCGGTCAGCGGACTTTGAAGTCCCTTTCGCATTGGAGACACAGGAAACGAGAACATACACATGCGGAAAGCTCCCCACAGGGAACTGAAACGAGGTCGCTGCGCGCGACCGCGACGTTGTAGCCGTGGTGCCCGCGCAAAGGGCAGCAAAGGTGCGCGCGCGAGACCGGAAGTGCAAGGAAAAAGCTTTCAAAAAATGTTTCTGTCTGCAAAACATCCTAACTTTCTTTCCTGATACCTACAAATTAAGCGTATATCAATTATTTTGGCATAACTGGTAGTTCAATGAATACATGACATCTCAAAGAAACATATCAATAGTCATTCGAAAACGCTAATAGGTAGTAGCGTTGCACAGAGGAGGAGAAGGATGGCAAAAGTGGAAGAAAAGAGAGCGCCAACTTTCGAATAGGATTGTGGGACCTGTACTGCGCGTAGACGTGTGTTGTTACGTTCAAATGTGTATCGCGGCATAATGTAGCGACTGAGATAGTTTGTCAGCAATGCTGGGGAGGACTTGGAGGGCGCCTTTAATAGCGAAGCACACTATTTCAATAAGCAATCATGGTAGCCGGGCTAGCAGCTGCACTTGCCTTGACTTTTACCTTTGCGGCTTTGTTACGAGGTGTGAAGGGCAAGCGCAAATTATCGTGCGATGATAAATTATAGAACTATGCAACGAGTAAACGTTCTGGTGAAAACGATAAACAAGACACACTGAGTATCTCTTTTCAATTTCCTTTTTTGTTTTCATTGTTTTTTCACACAGTCATCAAATCGATCGACGTGTAGGCTAGCCTAACGCCGCGTTATTGTCAACGCCATCAGTTATAACGGCACAAGTAACGTACACTGTCGGTTTGAAAACAGAATAATTGGTCATGAAAGTGTTTATTTGTATTTGAAAAAGATTTTTTTGTAAAAATATGGACAGGTGGCCATAATAAAAACTTCTATCATGTTAAGAACAGTATGCAAACGAATAGATTTACCACACCAGTCGAGTCTCAAACTGTGCGTGGAGGGGGAGTGACATTCTAAGCATTTCGGGGATATTTCGGAGTAGCGGGGTCTTGGGTACTGTGGAAAAGTAAGGGCGAAACTGTTGTTCCGGTAAGACGCGTAATATTAACTCTTCTCCTGACGGGTTCTGAGTAACATAGAAAAATTCTAGAGGTGAGGAAAATTTTAAAATCGATTCCCAAAACGCCATTTCGATTGAGATTTGGCATGCGAGGAGCCCCAATCGAGCCCTTTCCCAGTGGAGTCTCCTTGAAGCCTATCAGTGCTTTTCTATTTCGCTATAGTCAGCTCTATCTCATCATGCTCTCTCAAACCATGGACACACTCTGCAATGCGACAGAAAACGTTTTGAGTGCACGTAATGCGGCTTCGGATGCCCAAATAAAGGCAGTGCAGCTAGCTGAAGCCGTAGGTGGTGTGTGCGCCAGCGTTTGCAGCACGTCCCAATGAGAAAGAGGCACAAGCCCTCTCCTGCATGAGCGGCGCGAGCATTGCGAATGGTGCTGTATTTGTTGAAAGTCGACTTCTTTAACCCCTGTACTGGTATGCATCCCGCCATGTTGGATACTAATCCTCTACTACCGCGTGTAGATGAGAAGATAAGGATACACAAACATGTCACCTAACGATGCTCAGAGAGCTCAAGTATATCGCGAAAACACCCATTGTTAACCGTAATTTGTGAAAAATCAATCCTACCATCTTCTCCACATCACAAGCGGCAGCGAGATTATACGTACCTGACATATCGTGTCTGCCTTACGAAATGAGATGTGATCTATTTCTGCTTTACATGTTTTTACTTCAATTCGATTCGGCCTTGTTGCCCAGATAATATTGGCTGTCGCCGTTGGGAGGGAAACGTCACGAGCGTGCCTGTGGTAGGTGGCATGCTTGAGCGCTGATTGATTGCTTTGCTGTGTGACGTCACAAGACAAAGTGACGTGGCTCAACTGGCAAGGATTGCCAACTTGGGCAGCTTTTTTGAGATGGGGAACGAACGTGACCATTGGGGTCTGCTGTCAGACACGCTATATAATTCTGCCGCAAGGTGCTCTCGTGCTGCTTGGCTAAAGCGAGGCATTATCCATACTTCGGGTGGCCTTTCACATAATGTCGCAGATTACAGATGTATGTTGATCAGTATACGTGACATAACAGCTGCACAAATAATGAATCAAAAATTAGGCGACCAGCATTTTCAGCAAAAAAATGCTGGTGAGCGCAGGTTCCTCTTTTGTTTTGAAATACCACTGTGACAATCAATATATTCGGCGATCTTTGTTCTGGAGGCTCACAGCTTATCGATAACGTTTCTGCTATTGTCAAGGACGTTCCATATTGATTCTTTTAAGACAGTCTTACTACCTAATCCTAGCAAAGGAAAAAAATTAGAAGAAATATTTTGCTGCTCATCGGAACCTTGCACCATTCCATTTGACACTTCAAAACAATGTCTTGTAGGATCCCATAGGTGTCCCAAAAAATCACAATTAAAACAGCAGTCCAAGAAACTTGAACGTGTCATGTGCACGCATGGCGCAGGTGTACCCACCGAAGCGTGACCGAAATCTGGCACATTCATGCGCTGTGGCTGAAAGGGCGGAGGCATCTCCACGGAGCCTGGTGTCCTTTCCGAAGAGTGGCGGTTTCAGTGATAAATTCCGCTACTTGTCGAAGCGAAGTGAATAGGTTAGCGAAGGACCTTCGTGAACAGATCGCTTGCGAATTGTTCGGCGCACACCGACCCTGACGAATCGAATCGAACTTGTCTAGTGACGCCCGCGACTGCCCAGTGTGAACGCGCCCTGTACTATTGGTCTCGAGATGGAGCAGAGTCGCCACTTTGAGGCGCCATCGCGAACCCTAGACAGTGTGGATGCATGTTCGCGTTGCGTGCCATCCCGCAGTGATTTATTTGCGCCCATACACCGTGTACAAGATTGTTTACTGTTTGTTTCACGGTTCCTGTACGCTTTTATATACCAATGGGACTCTCGCAAACGAAATGTGTACAGGCTATCATCCCACGCTCCATTAAAAAGAAAAATTCTGTCCATATCGAGTATGTCATGTTAGATAAGTACATCATAATTAATCGCAGTCTTCGACAATTGAGATTCTCTGACATGTGGCGTCTCAAACGAAGTGGTGGTGCCGTTAGGCGCCCTGTCAAAGCAAAGCAGGTAGCTGACTTGAGTACACCTCAGAAATCAGAAACGTTCAGAAATCGTATATTCCCTTTTCTGTTTTACACATCGCAGCTACTGAAATATGCGACCACAGACTGCTGCGCAGCAGAATGAAGCTTGAACAGCCCCCTCTGTGCCTTCTGTTTGCGCGAGAGTTGTCTGAGTAAATTTTATTTCTTTTTCTTTCCTTTTTGCTCTCAAACTTTCATCGCGATGTTTTAGTGGTAGGGCACTCGACTGCTGAGCTCGAGAAGGGGGGGGGGGGGTTCAATCACGGTCGTGTGGCAAGGCGGTGCTCTGCTTTGAGATTTCACTGCTCGGCACTGAAGCCCACCACAACATCGTCCGTCATAGCCGATGTCGATTTGTGCGTTAAACCTCAAGCATTTTCTTTCTTTTTTAGAGGTTGAAGGCTTCAGTCTCAGGCTGGAATGTTTGAGAAAGATATCTGCCAGCAGCTAATTGTTGCGGTAAACATTACATAATACACCTAGATCAATATACTTAATTCACTAGCCAAATGGAATCGCTAGAATCCCTTTTCATCTGTGTGCCGTCTTCCGAGGAAACATGTTTAAAGGGGAGTAAAAAAAGCTTCATATGGGCTTAACTATCGATGATTAGATCGGAATTTAATAAATTTTTATAGTCGAAAGATGTGATGTACTCCATTTCTTTTGGCATAGTTTTATATCCTGCACCTGTTTTGGAAGTAACCAATATTTGCTTAGCGCAAGTTCGAGTCCCTAATCAATAATTAGAGATAAAAAATCTTCAGCCTCTCAAAATTCCTTTCCAGAACATGGCAGTGCCCAAGTTCGGTGTTTTTACGATTTCTTCGCAGCGTCTGATTCGTTGCAAGGTTCCCTCACGCAGTGAAATTTTGCTGTCATTGTAAAAAAATTATTACACTACTAATTTTTTATTACACAACATCACACACATCAGAAATCCTTGTACTTTCTCATCGGTCTCATCTCTAATCAAAAGTCTCAAAATATCTAATTCTTCAAGATTACACGGAATATATACCAAAATTCTAAAACACACTTAAGACGCCACTAGCATCATCCTCTGCCATATTTTCAAACTCTGTATAGAAACTGGTGAAATTCCGCATGAATGGAAGATTGGTCAAGTAATCTCCGTGTATAACTCTAGTGACAAACCTCCGTCAGTAACTACAACCCCATATCGCTAACAAGTGTTCCATGGAAATTTCTAGAACACATAATTGCATCTAACGTTGCCTTCCACCTGGAGCGAAACGGTTTTTTCTGCCCACACCAACACGATTTCAGAAAAGAATTCTCCTGTGACACAATAATCGAATTTTTTTGAAATTCGAATTTTAATCGAAATTGCCAGACTTACTGCATATTCATTGATTTCCCTCGTGTATTCGATCGCGTCACCCACAACTGTTTCATAGCTAAATTGTCATTGCTTAATTTAGACAACCTCACCCTATCTGGGATTCGAAACTTTTATTTCGCTAGCAGTTCCTGCATTCAATAACTTTTCAACACCCCTTAGCGACGTAACATCTGGCGTTCCTTAAGGTAGCGTCCTAGGTCCTTTATTATATTTATATACATTAATAATCTCCCATTTTACATAAGATCATCTGTTCGACTGTTTGCAGATGATTGCATGATTTATCGTAAAATTTGTTCTCTCAGTGACCATGTCATCCTACAGTAGGACCTGGAGTACGTAACTAGCTGGTGCAGATCAAGGCAAATGACTTTTAACATGAAAAAATGCAAAATAATCACAGTCAGTCGAAAGCATTCGCTCTCAACCTACGATTATTCACTCAACAGGATTTCACTAACACGCACATCTTATATCTCGGCGTTCATCTTACAGCAAATCTTTCATGAGCGACGCATATTGAAAATATAACCGCCAAAGCATCACCACGATCGGTTATCTAAAGCAACATCTATATAGCGCACCCATTTCTACTCGCAAGCTCGCATTGTTAGCTTCCGTTCGCCCTCAACAAAAATATGGATCTGTCATCTGGTCACTGTTGTGGACGCCACTGACGACAGCGCCCCAAGCGGCAAGCTAACCAGGCGGACCGCCGGGAGACCCTGGCATGGGCGACCGCGCCAAGCAGAACGAAAACGGGCGCCATTACCTGATGTATAAACAGTTATGCTTGTTATACCGGCTACGTCTACCACATGGTGGCAGCAGTGGGATAACCAACGCAGCGTGGCACCCAGAAGGACAGCGAGCCCAACGTAAGCGGCCACAGCGTCATGCCAGACACTCGCGTCGCGAATGAAGAGCGCGCGAGCTGCACTCCGAGAATGACGTTCAACCCGCTCGCCGTGGAACTGCCGACAAAGCTCGATTTCCGCAAGCCCGAAGACTGGACACGATGGCACCGCAGGTGGAAACGCTACCGACTCATCTCCGGTCTGACACGACAGGACGAGACGACGCAAATCAACACATTACTCTACGCCATGGGCGAAGAAGCGGAGGACGTGCTCGCTGCTTTGAAACTGACAGACGAACAGATGGCATCATACTCCGCCGTGGTGAGTGCTTTTGAAAAGCATTTCCTACCTCGAACGAATGCCATATAAGCGAGAGCGCGATTTAACTCTCAGAAACACGAACAGCATGAAAACGTCGACGCATTTGCGACTGAACTGTTCAAGATCGCCGAACGATGCGATTACGGAACTCTCAAAGACGAACTGATTCAGGACAGGCTCGTGGTCGGCTTGCGAGACGTAAAGCTCAGCGAGAGCCTGCAGCTTGACGCAGAACTCACTCTCGAAAAAGCAATCACAGCTGCCCGCAATTCAGAGAGCGTGAAACTTCAACACAAGGAAATTCGCTCCATCGAACAGCCAGCTCTCGACATGGGAGAACTTCGGGGCCAGATAAACGTCAAAACTTGCCGGAAAGAAGCAAAGGTGCCTTTCAGGTCGCGGCCTCAACGTACACACAAGACGGGAGACGAACGCTGCAAGTGGTGTGGTGGTGTGCGTGTCCACACGAAGACACAGAGTCCCGCGATAGACAAGACGTGCAACCAGTGTGGGAAAAAAGGTTACTACGCCCGCGTCTGCATGTCTAAGCCGAAGGGCCAGACTTCGAGTATTCGACAACAACCAAAAGATCTCGGAAAGCTATATCTAGGCGAAATCAAAGTGGGAGTGAACACGCCGTGGAGGATTACTGCTACCGTGAACAACTTGCCTTTTACCTTCAAAGTCGATACCGCCGCGGATGTGACTGCAATCGCACCCGACCAGTACGTCAGAGCCGTCATGGGACCCATCAAGTCAACGCAACAGCTGTTGATAGGCCCAGGCCAGACAGCGATAGCCACTGTTGGCTACATCGATGCAACAGTCACCTGGCGGAACGCTGAAGTCCAAAAGCAGTCTTCATCATCAAAGGATTAAAAGAATCGCTGCTCAGTCGACCAGCTATAGAATCACTTGGGATTCTACAGCGCCCTCTTGAGCTAGACGAAACCCATGATACCCATCACGTCAACGCAACGGCTGTTGATAGGCCCAGGCCAGACAGCAATAGCCACTGTTGGCTACTTCGATGCAACAGTCACCTGGCGCAACACTGAAGTCCCAGAAGCAGTTTTCATCATCAAAGGATTAAAAGACCCGCTGCTCAGTCGACCAGCTATAGAATCATTTGGGATTCTACAGCGCCCTCTTGAGCTAGACGAAACCCTCGCACAATCAACTCATGTCCCCAACTTCTTGGCATCATACCCAAAGCTAACGTCTGGGCTTGGAGTCATGAAGACTTAGTACAGCATCAAAGTCAAAAAGGATGCTGAGCCATACGCAGTCAGTTACCCTAGGCGCGTGGCTCTTCCACTGCTTCCACTTGTGAAGAAAGAACTAGAAAAGATGGAAGACTTGGGAGTCAGCCAGAAGTTCGAGCGAGCAACCAAGTGGTGTTTTCCAATGGTTGTCGCACGAAAAAAAAGAATGAGCTGTGCATCTACGTGGACTATGCTCAACTCAACCAAAAAATAATACACGAACGTGTGCTCATGCCTACGGTGGACGAGTGTCTTGCAAAATTAGCAGGTGCAACAGTTTTCAGCCGCCTAGATGCACGAGCAGGGTACTGGCAGGTGCCACTGCCCAAGGACTCTCGCGAATACACAGCCTTCATCACACCAGTTGGCAGGTTCCAGTTCCTGAGGCTTCCCTTCGGAATCTCCACAACGCCAGAGTTCTAACAACGAGAAATGCTCCGTGTGCTCGAAGGACTAGATGGTGTGAGTTGTCTACAAGATGACATCATTGTCTCAGGGAAGACAACTGAGGAACACGACACCAACCTACTGCTGGTGCTGAGGAAGCTGGAAGATGCAGGTGTTACCTTCAGTATCGACAAGTGCTCCTTTCGACAAAGAAAAGTAACAATCTTAGGACATGTCGTAAACTCAACAGGAGTCAGCGTCGACCCGGAAAAGGTCAAGGCCATAGTCCAGCTCGACCCAACATGTGATGTGTCAGAATTCAGGTCTTTGTTGGGCTCTGCAAACCACATAGCGAATTTTCTTCCAGAGCTAGCAGACTTTACGAAGCCTCTCAGAGACTTGCTTCACCAAGACGCCGACTGGCACTGGGGCCCAGCTCAGCAGCAGAGGTTTGACAAACTCAAGCAAGCTTTAAGCAGGACGCCGATTCTCACTCACTACGATGCTCAGTCGCCTCACACAGTATCTGTGGATGCTTCCTCATACGGTCTTGGGGCTGTACCTCTACAGCAGTCGCACGAAAAGCTCCTATCTGTGGCATATGCATCACGCTCCATTACGGATACAGAACAAAGATATGGCCAAATCGAAAAGGATGCACTGGCAATCACATGGGCTTGCGAACAGTTCCGCAAATACCTGCTCGGATCACCCTTTCACGTGGAAACGGACCACAAGCCGTTATTACCGCTGCTGACGACTAAACGAATTGACGAGCTGAGTCCTCGCCTTCAACGTTTCATGATGCGCCTTTTGGAGTACGACTACACCATTATCCCATACACCCGGCAAAAAGCTGTACACAGCAGACCTTCTGTCCCGGAAGCCATCTGGGAAACCAGCAGACAACGAACTCTTGAGAGTGCAGTGCGCGAGTTTGAAGAAGTAGCACTTGAACAGCTCCCTGCTTCAAACCAAACGCTGGGCAGAATCAGGGCAAGCATCCAGTCAGACGAAACACTTTCCAGGGTGGCTGCCTTCTGCACTACATCATGGCCAAATGTGCATGGGCTGTCACCTGACCTGAAAGGTACGTGGAGGTGGCTAGTGAGATTTCGCTCGTTGATGGTCTGCTATTCAAAGGCAACAAAATAATCATTCCGCCAAACATCAGAGTAGAGGTTTTGAAAAAACTCCATGTAGGCCACTTGGGCACAACGAGGTGCCGAGCGAGGGCAAGAGAATGCATATGGTGTCCAGGCATAGGCAAGCACATTGAAGACTACGTGGAAAAGCGTCCAACATGCAGAGAGCACAGAAAGCCAGAAACAGAACCCCTGCTTCTAACCCCATTGCCAGCACACCCTCGGGACACAGTCGGCATGGATCTCTTGACGCTGGAGGGGAAAGAGTATGTTGCAGTAGTAGACTACTACTCCCGATTTTTGAGCTAGAACAGCTGCCGAGGACAGCTACTAAAAACATAGCCCTAGTCTTGGAGCCAATGTTTGCACGGTACGGTGTTTCACGGATACACCGCCGCAGTGCCGTCACATTAAGTACATCCCCGTAACAATATGCACAGCCAACGGGCCGCAGTTCACTTCCACAGAGTTAAAAGAACTAGTGCATCACTGGGGAGCCTCACACACAACCTCAAGCCCTTACTACCCGCAGAGCAACAGCATGGCTGAGAGGGCTGTGCAGACAGCAAAGCAGCTTTTGTGGAAGTCTTCCAACATACACGAAGCGCTGCTTGCCTACAGGGCCACACCCAGCGTGGAAGGGTTTTCACCACGAGAACTCTTAATGGGTCGTCGTCTGAACACCACACTACTAACCACTTCGAAGCTGCAAGCCCCCAAGTGGGACGACAGCGAATTCAGACAAAGTAATGAAGCCTACAGAGCTCGTGCAAAACTATCACACGACACCCGGCACAAGGTACGGGAGCGAGAGTGCTTACCACAAGGCACATTGGCGCGCATCCTCGCTGGAGCTGCATCACATGGCGTGGTAACACAGCCAACATCAGAACCAAGGTCCTACATTGTACAAATCGACAGAGGACAAGCAAGACGTACAGCAAGACACCTGCAACCGTTGCAGGACACGAGCACCACAAGAAGTGGACGTGTTTGTAAGCGTGCAACATTAAGCGTATGCCATTGAGTACCGCCGGGGCAGCATGAACAAGGTGGCCGACGCTTTACCGTGCGCACCATGGAAAGCTGGTGGGAGCGTATCAGAAGCGCAGTACAGCACTGCTGAAAGCGGCATCGCCGCTATTGGAGAGGAGGAGAGGGCGGACGCAAGTACCGTGCCCTGCTTATTTAAAGAGAGAAAGGAGGAGGACAGAGGACCCGCGCTGTGCTACGAGAAAGAGAATGCGCAGCAGTTGGCGGCGACGGCTCGCCTGCCAAAAAGCGAGACAGAGAGAAATATACCTTGGGGAGTAGCGGTCAGTAAAAAATAGCTGATTGAGGCCCAGAAAGCAGACGGCCTATGCCAGCGAGTGCTGACACAGCTTGCGAGTAGTGCAGCTTGCACCGGGAACGCTGCGGGCAAGTACGACGCGTATCTGCTGGGCGATGATGGTTTTGCTGCTCCGCAACATCCCCCAACCCCCTTCATGGGTCACTTCCTTGTCGTGGCGGAGAGGCTTGCGAAATTCGATGAAGTCATGAGCTCTGCTGTGTAGGGCCACCCAAGATAGACAGGTCACGGCAGAGAGTTCTGACAAAATGTGATTCACTGGAGAAGGTAATGGCAACCCACTCCAGTATTTCCTGCCAAGAAAACCCTATGGCCAGTCACAATACCAACAATGATATGGCACTGGAAGATGAGGCCCCCAGGTTGGAAGGTGTCCCACATGTTACTGGGGATGAACAAAGGGCGATTTCTAGTAGCTAAAGGACGAATGAAGAGGCTGGGCTAAAGCCAAAAGGACGGTCAGTTGTGGATGTGTCGGGAAGCGACCAGAAAGTCCGATGTTGCAAGGAGATATATCACATAGCAACATGGAATGTAAGATCTATGACGCAAGGTAAACTGGATGTTGTCAAGCGAGAAATGGACACATTGAACATTGATATCTTGGGTATCAGCGAGCTCGAGTGGACCGGAATGGGAGAATTTAACTCCGGCGACCATTATGTCTTTTATTGTGGGCACGAATAAAAGAGAAGAAATGGGGTCGCTCTCATAGCAAACAGAAAAATGGGCAAAGCAGTGCTAGGGTACAACCCCAAAAACGACCGAATGATTTCACTTCGAATCCAGGGTCACCTTTTCAACATAACAGTTATCCAAGTCAATGCACCAACCACTACTGCTGAAGATGACATTGAGAGATTTTATGCGGACCTGCAATGCCTTTTAGACCGCACTCCATCATCAGACGTCGTTTTTTCTCATAGGAGACTGGAATGCTAAGGTCGGGAGTGAAGGAATATAAGGAATTACAGGCAAGCTCGGTCTTGGTGAGCCAAATGAGCTGGGCAGAGGCTAGTAGAGTTTTGTAGGAAAACAACCCGACCATAGCGAATACGCATTTTCAACAGCACAAGAGGCACCTGCAGACATGGACGTCACCGGACGGTCTGTACGGGAATCAGATTGATTATATTCTTTGCTGGCAGAGATGGAGAAGCGCTATACAAGCAGTAAAAACAAGGCCTGGAGCCCATTGTGGCACCGATCATCAGCTTCTTGTTGCCA
This sequence comes from Amblyomma maculatum, assembly GCF_055883805.1. Lineage (NCBI taxonomy): Eukaryota > Metazoa > Arthropoda > Arachnida > Ixodida > Ixodidae > Amblyomma > Amblyomma maculatum. The sequence goes on from NW_028146738.1 coordinate 37,407,005, forward strand.
AAATTAAGCTTCGATTGAGGAAAACGCCAAAAACTAGAAGGCCTTTCAGGTATGATCTGGATCAAATTCCATCAGAATATGCTGTGGAGATGAACAATCGATTTCAAGAATTAGATCTAGAAGACAGAGAGCCTGAAGAGATCTGGGCTGATGTTCGTGATACAACACAAGAAGTTGCTACTAAGGTAATTCCAAAGCAAAAGAAATGCAAGAAAGCAAACTTGTTATCTGAAGAGGCTTTGCAAATAGCTGAGGAAACGAGGATGGCAAAAGTTATGGGGGCAACAGAACGATACAAGGATCTCAATGCGGATTTTCAGAAAATAGCAAGGAGAGATAAGAATGCCTTCCTGAACGTACAGTGCCAAGCAGTTGAGGACAACAGCCAATTAAGGAACACAAGAGCTCTGTATAAGACAATCAAAGATATCAAAGGAAGCTTCTGTGCTAAACTGGGCGTGATAAAGGACAAACGAGGCAAGGACCTGACTGAAGCCTCAGAGATAAAGAAGAGGTGGCAGGAATACACAGAAGAACTGTACAAGAAGGGCCCGGATGTGCAAACCCAACATAAGACGGTTGTGATTACTGATCTCGAGCCGGGCATCCTGAAGAGTGAAGTTGAATGGGCCTTAGCCAGCCTTCCTAAGAACAAAGCTAGCGGAAGTGATGGAATTCCAGCTGAGTTACTTCAAAACCTCAACCACGACGCTGTTAACATTATGCATACATTATGTCAGAAGATTTGGACAACCCTGCAGTGACCACAGGATTGGAGGAGGTCAGTTTACATCCCCATTCCAAAGAAAGGCAGCGCCAAAGATTGTTCCAACTACCGCATGATCGCGTTTATTTTGCATGCTAGAAAGGTGATGTTGAAAATCCTCCAAGGTAGGCTGCAGCAGTATGTGGATCAGGAGCTTCCGGACGTGCAAGCTGGGTTTCGCAAGGGCAGAGGAACTAGAGACCAGATTGCCAACCTTCGCTGGATCATGGAAAAAGCAAGAGAGTTTTAGAAACCCATCTACTTCTGCTTTATTGATTATGCGACACCGTGTGACTGCGTAGATCACAGCAGATTGTGGCAAGCTCTCCAAGAGATGGGAGTTCCAATTCACCTGATCTGTCCCCTCAGAAACCTCTATGAAGGGCAAGAGGCCACAGTCAGAACTGGGCATTGTCTTACTGATTGGTTTGCGATTGAGAAAGGAGTGAGACAAGGCTGCATATTGTCGCCCAGCCTAATGAACCTATATGCAGAGTGCATTATGAGGAAGGCCGTTCTTGAAGAATATTAAGCTGGAGTGAAGATTGCTGGAAAACGTATCAATAACCTTAGATATGCGGATGATACCACTTTAATGGCAAAAAGTGAAGTGGAACTCAAGAGGCTTCTGATGCGCGTACAAGAGAGTGAGAAGTTTGGGCTTAAAAAGACAAAGATCAGGGCGTCGTGCCCTATCAAGTCCTGGAGCATCAAGGGACAAGAAGTGGAAGCTCCATCGTTTTCACAAGGAAGAAACAAAATTACGCATATTCCACACGACGACATGCCCACATTAGCAGGTCAGGTTATATCAAGCACCTAAATACAACACTCCATTGCTACATACGGCAGTGAGAGCGGCCTGCTTCGAGTAGTGTGAGAGAGGTCGACTCACAGCGCGAAGATCGGCCGCATGGCAAGCAACAAGCAACAGCTTGAAGAACCGTTAAGACGAAGAAGTTACACTCCCATCCCTCCCAACTCCCCAAGAACCCAAACAGCGGCCGAGAGCCATCCCTTCCTTTCAATAAAGGCTTCATTCATTCATTCATTCTTTTTCGTGGGCTCCAAGATTACCCCGGAAGGAGACTGCAGCCATGAAATTAGTAGACACCTGCTTCTGGGAAAGAGAGCCATGGTTAGCCTTGACCGCATAGTAAGGAGCAGATACATTAGTCTGCCAAACAAGATCCGTATAACTCGTGCTATGGTCTTTCCAGTTGTGATGTATGGATGCCAGAAGTGGATTGTGAAGAAGGCTGACCGCCGAAGAATTGCGTTTTAATTGTGGTGCTGGCGGAGACTCTTGAGAGCTCCTTGGACTGCCAGAAGATCAAATCAGTCGATATTGTCGACCATAAACCCTGAATGCTCATTGGAGGGTCAAATTCTAAAGTTAACGCTCAGCTACTTTGGTCACCTGATGAGAAGAGAGGAGTCGCTGGAGAAAGATTTAATGTTGAGAAAGACTGAGGATCGCCGGAGAAGGGGAAGGCAACAAACGCGATGGTTAGATGGCATCCTCGAGGCGCTGCAGATTAAGTTATGTGATGTTAGGAAGATTGTGACAGACCGGAAGGTGTGGCATGACATGGTCCATAGGTTCACGAAGGGTCGGACACGACTGAACGATTGACCTGAACTGATCTGAACAACCCCAACTTGATGAGGCAGAGGCGATTACATCCTCTTTCCGACTCGTGGTCCTCCAAAAGGTGCAGAAACGATTCTTCCGGTACCTTCATCACTCAGCGCTGGCAGGCCAGGGCAGCGGCAGTAAGACTTACGACAAGTTAGGGCGTGTCACGACCTGGCGAGGTGTGAGAAAGAATGTGTTGGGTTGCGAACGTACAGTGGTGGAGTTATTCCCCCTTGGGAAGCTTTTGTCGGAAAAGTATTTGGGAGAATCGGTTGGAGACATTCACTCGTTTCGGTTTCCCTTCCGACACGATTACAGACAATGCTTCGTATTTTACAAGCAGTCTGTGGATCCTTTTCGGGCGCTTCAAATCCGCCACAGGAAAACGAGTCCCTACCCCCCTCAGAGCAACATAACCGAGAGGGTGAATCGGAACGGTAACAATATACTGGTCGCGACGACCGAGCAGCACAAAGATTGGGAACGCATAGCTGTCCGAACTGGCATTCACCTCTAGAACAACCGTGAACAGGACGGAGGGTATGACACCAGCGTACTTGAATTTTGGGCAAGAGATCGCTTTTCCGCTAGAGATTGCCCTACTTGACGCGGTTGGGCCCGCGCCCTCTCCGCTTACGCAGTACGCGGCAAAGCTCCGCGAGAGCTTTAACGCAGCACAGCGCGCAGCTGGTGAAAACCACGATGTCGCGTGCTTGGAGAAGGCGGATCAATACAACAAAGGTCGTCGTCACGTCGTTTTCAACACGGGTCCTGGTACTGAAAAGAACGCACCCGCTTAGTAACGCAACGCGTGGTTTCGCCGCGTCGTTAGCGCACAAGTTGGTTGGACCGTTCGAAGTTACAGCACAGACTACGCCGCTCACCAACCAGCTGCGGTTGTTGACGAGCGGTGAAACCGCCGGTCCGGTGCACGTCGCAGACTTGAAAGCTTACCACCTTCTCAAGACGATAACTGCGAAGCGGTGCAATCTCAAGGCGATGCAGCGTTCTCCCCCAAGTAAGGCATACAGGTAGCAACCCGGTTCACAACCGATGCTATAACCTTAGACAAAGGTAGTGCACTACTTCGTCTAATGTCTTTGCTTCTTTCGGAATGGATTCTGATAAGAATTTACAGCAGCCAGAGGAACACCGTCACTCGGGCGAGAAACTGCACCCAGCGCATGGTTCAAGGAGGGGCCACGTAAACGGGGGGGAGGGGGGCACCCTCCTAGTTTGTCGTGGTTTGTGGCTCATCATTGTGACCAGCGCGGCCATACTGGCCATCTTCAAAGAGGCTGGTTTTAGAGCCCGCTTCCCAGGCCTTTAGTACGGGCGCCAGGGAGCACGATGTGCCTGGGGCGGAAACACCTGCTGAAACCGAGGATGTGACCGCTGCAGGAGAGGGACCAGCCGGAATGATTCCTCCACACCTGCTGCTTCCCTGCCGCCATAATGACCAGCTGAGATGACACCCCGCCAGAACCAGCTGAAAAGCTTACATATTGGACAGCGACCCAAGCTCTGACATGGTCTGGCTGTTGCCGGGCCCTGGGTCGGACGCTGAGGCGCGCCGCATCGTATTTGAAGGGCGCGTCGCTTCCCGGCATCCAATTCCCTCAACTGGCCAGGGGAAAGCGGTCCTTGATCGGAGACCGCTCGGTCCCCGTAGAACGAGGCGCATGGGCGTCTCGCTCGCTCTCTTCGCTCTCCTGCTGCTCGCTTTCTGACTGCTGTCTTGACCTGACAGGGAACGACCCCCTAACCCCCCGATCTACCTAACGGGCCTGCCTGCCCCTGAGTGAGATAATGATGTTTGCTATACGGCCCGCTGCGTGTGTTTCTTGCGTCTTCTTCGGTTAGAGGTATCGCCCACAACATAAATTCGCTCTCCTCTGAACAAAATATTGTTAGGGTTTATTTACAGAGCGATTCTGCACCTTAGCCTGATGTGCTAAGTAACACATGGTGAGCTTCTTCTTCTTCTTCTTTCTCTATCCCGGAGAGCCTCTTTTTGCACTTCCTTCTCCTCTTCTGTGCGCATGCCTGACATTTCCCCCTTCGCAGACGAAGCCCCTGGGCTTTCAGAGTCCCGAGCGAGAGTGGCAGCGCTTCATTCTTGCGACATGAACTACCTGTGTTTTCCGAGAGGGGCGACCGTGGAACATTGGCGAGACACGACGTAATTCAACTCGTTGATGCGTTTGAGCACAGTAAAGGGACCTGTGTAGTGCGACAACAGCTTCTGGGACAAACCACGCTTGCGGATAGGTGTCCAGAGCCACACTAAGTCGCCGGGAAGGTAGGAGACATCCTGACGCCCATGATCGTAGCGCTGCTTAGAGCGGTCCTGCGAGGCCAGAGTGCGTAATCGGGCGACCCGGCGAGCCTCTTCAGCGCGGCAGAGGGTGCTCGAAACAGACGGCTCGGTGTCGAGAGAGAACGGCAAAATGGTGTCAAGAGCACGTCGAGGCGGACGGGCGTAGAGGAGGAAAAATGGACTATAAGAAGTTGTCTCATGCTTTGAGGTGTTATAGGCGTAAGTAATGAAAGGAAGCACGTCATCCCAGTTCTTGTGCCGCGAGTCAACATACATCGCAAGCATGTTTGTCAGTGTCCGGTTTGTACGTTCGACGAGGCCATTTGTCTGCGGATGGTACGGCGTAGACTGACGCAACTGGCAAGTACAATAGCGCAGAAGCTGTTCCACAACATCTGCCGTAAACTGGCGGCCTCGGTCACTGATAATTACACGAGGAGGTCCATGACGGAGGACGACAGCGTGAAGAAGAAAGAACGAGACGTCAGCAGCGGTGGCGGAAGGGATGGCGGCAGTTTCACAGTAACGCGTGAGATGATCAACGCACACGATGACCCAGCGATTGCCTTTGGACGAGCAGGGAAACGGGCCTATGAGGTCAACACCCACTTGCTCATATGGTGTGGTCGGTGGTGTCACCGGATGTAAGTGGCCCGGCAGAGAAGTCGTGGGGAGCTTGAACCGCTGGCACTGGACGCAGGAGTTCACGTAACGCTGAGTCGTTCGACGCATATTTGGCCAGTAGAAACGTTCCTTAATGCGCGTAAGAGTCCTGGCAAACCCCAAGTGCCCAGCTGTAACGTCATCGTGCATAGAGTGTAGAACAGAGGAATAGAGGCTAGCCGGAACGACTAGCAGAAAGCGTGCATCGCCAGACGAGTAATTTTTTCGATACAGCAAACCATCACGAATGCAGAAAGGGTTCGCAGATGCCGGATCACGAGCTTTTTTAAAAAGTGCTACCAAGTCTTGATCTTTTCGTTGTTCTCGCTGGAAAGTGGCAAGATCCGGAAATTGTACGGAAACGGCGGCAAGATAGTCGTCAAAGTTGTCATCGCAGAGGGTAGTTGCGAGAGGCACCCTCGAGAGGCAGTCAGCGTCAGCGTGTTGGCGACCACTTTTGTACGACACTGTAAAGTTGAACTCCTGAAGGCGTAATGCCCAGCGGGCCAACCGACCGCAGGGGTCGCGTAGATTCACCAGCCAGCAAAGCGAATGATGATCGGTGATGACTGTAAAGGAACGTCCATAAAGGTACGAGCGAAACCGCTGTACGCCAAAAACGACGGCAAGGCACTCTTGCTCTGTCACGGTATAGTTGCGTTCAGACTTGCTAAGGGTGCGACTTGCGTAAGCGACAACGTGTTGGTTTCCGTCATGCCGTTGTATGAGCACAGCACCCACGCCGATGCCACTTGCGTCAGTGTGGAGTTCAGTGGGAGCTGTCGGGCTGAAATGACGCAGTATGGGCCGCGAGGTAAGAAGAAACTTGAGCTGGCGAAACGCAGAATCACATTCAGGAGTCCACTTGAAAGGAATATCTTTCTTCAAGAGGCATGTGAGGGGGTAGGCTACGTCAGCAAACTTAGGGATGAAGCGTCGAAAGTAAGAGCAAAGTCCCAGGAAGCTCCTGAGTTCTTTCACAGATTTGGGCTCTTTGACGCAGCTGACAGCTTCAATCTTCTGTGGGTCAGGCCTAACACCGTCTTTGTCAACCAAATGCCCAAGCACAACGATCTGGCGTTCACCGAAGCGGCACTTCTTAGAGTTCAGCACGAGACCCGCTTTCTCCATGCAGTTAAGGACCACAGCTAAACGGCTGTTATGCTCGGCGAAGGTCCTCCCAAAAATCACTACGTCATCTAGGTAACACATGCAAATTTGCCACTTCAGACCACGCAAAAGAGTGTCCATAAATCTTTCAAATGTAGCCGGAGCGTTGCATAGGCCGAAAGGCATCACGTTAAATTCATATAACCCATCGGGAGTCACGAATGCCGTCTTCTCCTTGTCTTTCGGATGCATCGGTATCTGCCAGTATCCGGACCGTAAATCAACAGATGAAAAGTAGGAAGCTGAATGGAGGCAGTCAATGGCATCATCAACACGTGGGAGCGGGTAAACATCCTTCTTGGTGACAGTATTGAGGCGGCGATAGTCGGCACAAAATCGCCAGGTGCCATCTTTCTTTTTCACGAGAATCACAGGGGCGGCCCATGGGCTAGATGATTCCTGAATGATTCCTCTTTGCATCATATCACGGACCTGTTCGTCAATTATCTTACGTTCTGAAGGTGAAACACGGTATGGTGTCTGTCTAATCGGGTGTGCAGATCCAGTGTCGATCATGTGATGGGTGCGGGAAGGCGGAATCGGTGGTGGCTGATCTCGAGCAAAGTCGAACACGTCCGCATGTTTCATAAGAACCTCCATTAATATTCGCTGGTCGTTGGTGGGTAGCGATTCATTTATCATAGACTTAAACTGGGAATCAGCATGATTGGGACGTCTAGTTGAACGAGCAACGCCGTCACTGAACGCGGCGATGTGCATAGAAAGGCGTTCTTCAAAGTCGGCGAGTTTCAAACCACGTGGCAATACGGCAGGTTCATTGGTGTGGTTGACAGTCCAAAGCGTGGTACGGCCCTCGTTCACTCGGACAACGCTGCGGGGCACCAACACACTTTTTTTGGCACCGGAAAGGGAAGTGGGTTCCACCAGAGCGTCAAAGGCATTGGGAACCGCACCCGAAGACACAACTGGGACGAAGATGGCGGACATCGCCGGAATGACGGTATCTTCGAAGACAGAAAACACTTGGACCGCCCGCGGCGATTCTTCTATGAGGGCCGATCGAAGGCTGGGGCTTATTGATATCTCGCCACTGTTGAAGTCGAGAGTTGCGCCACACTGCTGTAAAAAGTCAACTCCTAGAATAACGTCGTGCGTAGAGCGAGGGAGCACCGTCAATTCAGTTCTAAACTCGTGTCCAGCCATCGCTACATTTACATAACAAATACCAAGCGGAACCAACGATTCTCCCCCTACACCTCGAAATATGACAGTTCTATCTCAGCCAAACATAATTTTGCGGCCGAGACGGTTATTAAAATCTAAGCTCATCACGGAAACTGTAGCACCAGTATCCATTAAAGCCATAACACAAACACCATCCACTAACACTTCCAAGCAGTTCTTCAGCATAACGACCGGTAGAGGAATTGGCAATATCGATGACCTGGCGACCGCACCTCCATCGGCCGCACACGCTAGTTTCCCGGTGGCGGAGAAGAACGGCGGAGAGAAGGCGATTGTCGGGAGCGGCGGGCAGGAGGAGTCAGGCTGCGATCAGAAACTGGCGAGTCGTTGCGTGGTGGTACGTAGCGGTAGGAGCCCGAAGGAGGAGGATAGGTCGGGTCATGGACTTCTGGGCTCACAGTAGAACGGCGATTTGTCCATTGGCGCTGGTAGCGTGATGCCGGGTTTCGGCGGCGGCAGAATCTGGATATGTGGCCAAGTATACCACAGCGGTAACAGACGGGTGGTTTAGTAGGAAGGTTGAAATAATAGGCCTCGGTAACAGGATCGCAGCGATCAGCAAAGTCCAGCCGCTGGGGTTGTTGCGGAGGAGGTGGCGCCCTGTAGTGGGTACGAGCTGGGGGAGCAGGGCCATATGAGTCGTTTCGGTGGTCACGGACGGGAGGAGGAGCGGTAGAACGCCAAGAAGAGCGCTGGATGGGAGCTGCCTGCAGGGAGCAGCTATCACAGGGGATTGCACTGCGGTTCACATCTTGATGGCGGGAAAGCTCATCACGGACAATTTGGCGAATCATCTCTGCCAAATTCGGAGGCTCTTGTGAATGCTCGTGAGAATCCACGCTTGCAACAGTGGTCACGTTAGGCAGACGGCCGAATTTCGGGGTTATGCGACGCAACTTTAAAGTTTCGAAAGTACGACAGTGCTTGATCACGGCCGCGGGAGAATCTAAGTTTTCTTTTGTAATTAAAAAGTTATATACATCCACCGCGATGCCCTTTAAGAGGTGGCCAACTCTGTCTTCGTCAGACATGCTCGGATTGACCGCTTTGCAGAGTTTTAGGATCTCTTCTATGTACATTGTACATGTTTCACCAGGCCCTTGGGCTCGCTGGAATAAAGTCTGCTCAGCGCATTTCCGTTTTGCCGTGGTATCCCCAAAACAATTTCGAAGCTCTTCTTCAAAACGTTCCCAGCTCGTTAGAGACGCTTCATGGTTCTCAAACCATGTCAGGGCTGTGGAGTCTAAGAAAAAAACAACATTTGCCAGCATTACAGTAGCATCCCAGCGATTGTACTTGCTCACCCGCTGGTAATTGGTGAGCCACTCATCCACATCTTCGCCAGCCTTGCCAGAAAAGGTCCGCGGCTCACGGTAATGCTGCCATACGGGTGCCGCTGGACCTGGCTGCCGTGCGTCGCCGTCCTGGATCATTGTGGTGGTCAAAGGGGGAAGCCCAGCGAGTCGTCGGCTCGGACGCGGTAGAGAGGAATCCGTGGTGATCTTTGCAGCACCTCCACCACACTGTTAGGGTTTATTTACAGAGCGATTCTGCACCTTAGCCTGATGTGCTAAGTAACAGATGGTGAGCTTCTTCTTCTTCTTCTTTCTCTATCCCGGAGAGCCTCTTTTTGCACTTCCTTCTCCTCTTCTGTGCGCATGCCTGACAATATTCCTGAGGATCTCCGCCAAAAAACGAACATGCGGTCTGCGCTAAAAGTGCTTTTCCGACGACGATGGCAGAAAAGCGTCAACTCTCCACGAAACAGGCATAGATCCTTCCCCGTGCACAAAAAGAACACATCAAAAACAGGGCGCCGGAAACCAAAGTTTGAATTCGGGAAAAAAAGATGTCAGAAAGGAATTGCAGCTAAACCAATATCATTTTTGTCAGGAAAAACGACACGCAGAAGGCAGATCAGAGCAGCAGAGACGCAGCCGGGAGTCCTCCGGCCAGCAGGTAACGATCATTCACCCATCCCGACATGCTGGCGCTATTCACAGGGCACGGATGGAGTGAGGAAGGGGCTAGGAGGCCGAGTGCGTGTGTCTGAAAAAAAGTCGCCTAAAGAAGCGCGCAATCCTGTTCTTTTAATACAGCCAATATTTTTGTCATTCTTGTTTAGAGATCTAGGTCCCGTGATATCAATCCACGAATAGTAATGAAAAAGCAATACTTTCCAAAGACGTGCAGTGCGGTGGAGGATACCAACGCAGACTGCGCCTGTTATGAATGCTGTCTCAGCCGAGGTTCCCAAACTTCCAGCAGATGAAGGCAAGAGCGATTGGGCTGCAGGCGAGAGGCGGCTATTGTGGAAGGCGACGGCGAAGGGCGTTCCATTCCCAGATGCAAGATTCATCTCTACAGATCTTGCGCTACAAAGAAATGATAACGCTGCATCTCGTGACAATGAGTATTAACAAAGCATACAGAATTGCTCCATGTGCTAGAACTGCAGTGATAAGGCCGAATACCGGAGGCTGTTGAAAAAGAACAAATAATGGTTCGCGGCGTTATTTGCAATACTTTTTTGTGAAGCATGAACTCAGTGAGCACCAACAATAGAAACAAGTGTCCAAACGCTTTTCTCGACTAGAATACAGGAAACGCAGCGAATATACTAGATTTAGTCTTAACAAATCGATCTGACATAGTATCACCAATAACATACCTTCCGGGCATCAGCGACCACTTGCTGCTGCACCTTGACAGTAACCTATCTCCTACGAATAACCTTAAAAAGAAAAAAGATATACGTGACTACAACAGAGCAAACTTTGAGGCGATAAATAACGAGCTATCTTCTTTTATCAATGTTTTCTTTGATAACTTTAACAACCGTAGTGTGCAAACTAACTGGAGCATGTTCACAACTATAGTGACCCAACCAACTGAACAGTTCATTCCCCTTCGCACGGTAACCGATCACTCAAACGCTCCCTGGTATAATAATCACATCAAGCATCTATCTAACAAAAAGAAACGCCTCTACCGTATCGCGAAGCTTTCCCCAACTAGCGAGCGATACGCTTCATATACAGTTGCGTCCCATATGTACGTGCATGCGCTCAAAGAAGCTAAAATGAAATTTTACTCACGTGTACTGCCCTCTATGCTAACCACAAATCTGAAAAAATTCTGGCGTGTCATTATTCCTTCCACTGATGATAGCATCGCGCTAACTTACCCATCAAGTGACCCCGTTCCTTCCGACGTTTGTGCTACAATTCTGAACCGCGCATTTACTGACAACTTTACAACCATATCTGATGTACCTATGCCAACAATACACTATTCAAACTATTTTATCATGCCCCCAAAAACCATTGATATGCCAGGTGTCAACAAGCTTATTGATGGTCTCAGTTTTCACTCTGCTCCGGGATATGACTGTATCAATTCACAGTTCTTAAAAAACACTTCGGCTTATTCTTCTATAATGTTATCAGAACTTTTCCAGCAATCACTTGATCATTCAACACTTCCTAATGAGTGGAAAATCGAAAAAGTGGTTCCAGTCTACAAATCCGGCAGTAAAGCATCCCCTAGTAATTACCGTTCAATATCCCTTACTAGTACCTGTTGCAAAATGCTCGAACATATAATGTACACTAACCTTGTTAATTTCCTCGAATCGAAATCGTTTTTTACATCAGCGCAACATGGTTTTCGGAAATCTTACTCGTGTGAAACACAGTTAATAACATTTACACATGCTCTGCATCACATTCTAGACATCTCATCACTAGCTGACTGCATATTCTTAGATTTTTCTAAAGCGTTCGACAAGGTCTGTCACAAACTACTACTTCACAAACTATCAAATCTGAACATTGACTGTAACTTATTGAAATGGATTGAATGTTTTTTACTTAATCGCTCACAATTTGTCTCTGCCAATGGTTATAATTCTAGCTTTACAGAGGTGTGTTCTGGAGTTCCACAAGGTTCCGTTCTTGGTCCTCTTTTGTTTCTGATTTACATTAACGATCTTGCCTCTCTTGTAAATTCTCATATTCACCTTTTCGCCGATGATTGTGTCATTTGTAGAGAAATAACCAATGCTAACGACATTACCTTACTTGAGTCAGACATTTCTGCTATTGGTAAATGGTGCAAGGATTGGCTAATGCAGCTAAATATTAACAAATGCAAAGTGATGCGCGTATCTAGAAAAACTTCCTCCCCACCCCACTACTACCTCGATAACATTTCCTTGGAATCAGTTCCGTCATACAGATACCTCGGCGTCCACATTACTAGTAACCTCGACTGGTCCCTCCATTACGAGAACATAATTAAAAATGCTAATCGCGTGCTAGGCTACTTACGTCGCAACTTTTATAATGTTCCTTCTCACCTGAAACTGTTACTATACAAAACATTAATAAGATCGAAACTCGAGTATGTTTCACCGGTATGGGACCCTACTCATGTGAACTTAATTACTGATCTCGAGATGGTCTAAAATAACTCTGTACGTTTTATTCTTGCTAACTACAACCGAACAGCCAGTATAACAGCCATGTAGACTAATTTGTGCCTCCCTCTACTGACATCGCGCAGAAAAGTTTTCCGCATAACCCTGTTCCACAAGTTGTACCATCATCCCGCTCTTCGTGATCGCCTCATTCCCCGTCCAATTTATGTATCCCATCGCATTGACCATCAACACAAAGTTGGAATTTTATCATGTAACACGAAATGCTTCTCGCAATCTTTCCTGCCGCGAACCTCACGAGACTGGAACCACCTTTCCGCAGAAATTGTTGGCATTACTAACTATGAGCAGTTCCGCGTAGCTCTAGCTAACATTGTATACTCAGGTGCTATTTGACATTCATGTACATACTGTACTCTCTGCCAACCACCATGACAGGCGGGTGGCTATCATCTTGTCATAGATCTTGCAAATTGTGGGTGTTAGCGAGATAGGCCGCAAAGATTCTAGACTTGTGGGAGGTTTCCCAGCCTTTGGTATTGTTACCACCACCGAGTGTTTACAGCCGAGTGGAATGTCTCCTCCTTGCCATACCTCCTTTACCACATCCAACAAGCCGTCAACTGCAGCTCCTTTTAAATTCTTGAATACTTCATAAGGAATATCGTCATGTCCAGGCGCAGTTTTACCATTCGCCTCTTCTATAGCAGCCAATAACTCCAATTTGGTAAATGGTAATGTTATTCCTGTTTTATCAACCGCATCCACTGTCGGTGAAGGCGCCGGATAATGTGCGCGGTTCGGGAAGGAAAGGGCAGCAGCCTTATCTGCAAATTCCTCTGGTGTAAGCTGTAATGCGAGTCTAATACTTTCTGCATGATCTTTAACCTGCCGCCTCTTTTCCATGCCATGGAAAGTACTCCAGAGGGCCTTGTTAGTCGTTCCTGAGCCCAAACGACTGCACCACTCATCCCATCTCCTATGAGCCAGCTTTTTTTCATATCGGCGTGCCTGTGCCGTCACTCTGTTTACCTCAATTTTTCTTTGCACGTCTTCAGGATGGCGACCAGCCTGTATCTCGGCCTGTTTTCGGCGTGCCCAAAGTTTTAGTAGGTGCAGGTCGGGAGTTGGCTGATCTTCGTTCACTGCAGTTGTAATGGTGTGATCCTTGAGTACCGTTTGAAGCGTGGTAACGAGAGTATTCGGGCTAACTGAATGCGTTCGAGTATCCTGCCGTACACCATCCCAATGTGTAACAGAAGCTTTCTTTCGAATTTTCTTCATATGTCCCAAATTAAGACCAATACTAATGGGGACATGGTCACTACCCCACGCATCTAATTCCGCCTGCCATTGTGGTGCACCAGGGCCCTTCCACCACGTCAAGTCTGGTGAGCGTGTTTGTGTTGCAGGTAGTGTTGCGACTCCTGGCTGATTTAGCAGTGTAAATTCCCTTTCTGTGAAGGCACTATGAACTTGATCACCCCTTTTAGAATCATAATCATATCCCCATACGGTGTGCGGAGCGTTAAAATCTCCACCGATTAGTATCGCAATTCCAGGGTATGAATGGCGAATATGCTTAACCCATCCAAGATTAAGTACTGTGTTTCTTGGCCGAGCGTACACGGACACTAATATAAGGGGCGTTTTGTTCGAACGCGGGAGTACAGCAACTACTTCCTGCTGAGTGTTGCACCACTTGCTCAAGTCAAGTGGCGTTTGGGGAATGTTGGCCCTAATATAGACGGCAGCTTTTCCTGGTGTTTCGGCCTCTGCTTTTGCTCGTTTATCAGGGATAGAAGGACACTGGTACCCTATATATCCTGTTATTGAATATAACCTATTGTGCTCCTGTATCAAGAACGCCCATGAATGCAGCTTGCCGTACAATAATTTTGTATTTATTTCCCCAACTAAATTAGAGAGCCCTCTGCAGTTCCATTGTGTAATCTGTTGCCACTTGTTTCGGCTACTTTTATCCATGATGTAAGCTGCTCTGAATGAGGTGTGTCAGTTGCGTAAGTGTGTCCAGTACCGCCTTCCAAATAGGTATGTTATCGGCAGGTTTACAATTCGGAGCATCCACTAACCTTGCTGTCGTACTGCCTGCAAGCGTTTCTTTCTGTTTTCTTTCGCTTTGTACAATAAATGTGGTTTGCAATGGTGGCGAGAGGCTTTAAAAACCCCATTCTGTTAATCACTGTAAAGAAAGCGCCAGGTGTATCATTTTTTCTGAACTCCGAGGAAAGATCCCAAAATAAACAAAGAAAAAGAATCTCGTGGCGAGCAAATTCGCACATCTCGATTGTGCTGCTCTCAAATGGGCTCTTAGTGACGAAAGTCAGGTGCTACCATCAGTTAATGGCCCAGTTACAATTGCATGCTGACATATTTGCTAGTGTAAGGTTGAAAGTTTGGCGAGTTGAATCTTCTTCATATTGAAGGTAGCGCAGAAAACGAGGACCAAGGAGTAGGACACAACACGAGCGCTTTTTCGCAAATAAATCTTTTATATAGTTATCAAATTTACAAACATTTTAGTTGCGAAAAGTCGCTCGTGTTGCCTCCTTCTACTCCTTGGATGGAACGAAAAATGGTAGGGGCAACATTAAGAGACAGGAAGCGTGCAGAGTGGGTCAGAGAAATAACTCAAGTTACCGACATTCTAGTAGAAATTAAGAAGAAATGGGCATGGCCAGGACATGTAGTGCGAAGAGAGGATAACCGATGGTCGCTTAGGGTAACAAACTGGATTCCAAGGGAAGGAAAGCATAGCAGCGTGCGGCAGAAAGTTAGGTGGGCCGATAAGGTTAACAAGTTCGCAGGGGTCAACTGGAGGCAGCTAGCACAGAACCGGGTTAAGTGGATAAATATGGGAGAGGCCTTCGCCCTGCAGTGGGTATAGTCAGAATGATGATGATGATGAGGACACTTTAGTCCTTGTTTTTTGCGCTACCTTCAATATGAATGTTAGGAATGGCTAGAGCGAGCTCGCCGCGTGCGCTTCAACTTGCACTGTTACCTGCGCCGACGGACAAACTTGCAGGAAGAAACATCACAGTAATATATGTCTGCCGCTGAGCAGAGCCGTGGACCACGACCGTAGTTGATTTCGTTCGCTCGAGCCATGTTTGAGAGTACCACATTCGCGGCGCGGGAATCCGCTAGCGCATGTTTTTTCTACTGCGTGGGCTTTTTCTGGAGCCCGTGTAGTACAAACATTTTATAGGCCGTGTCCTCTCTGCTGACGCTGTTCCTCTTCTCTATGCACCATTTTCCCATGGACCGTTCTCACTTATGTTTTCATCTACTGAAACTGTCCCCGCTCTGCCTGGTGGGGTTTCTCTTTCCTAGGCCATGGGAGCCCCGTTCGTGAGAATTAACCCGTGATGATGTGTGCTCTCAGATGTCTTTTGGGCCATTGTGCGTGTTGATAAGTTGCATAGCTGGCAAAAACTACTAATAAGGAAACAGTAATAGATGCCAGTGTAGGAGGGTGTTAGGCACGAACACAGTCTCTACAGCGTTATTGGTTTTTTGTATACAGGAGGTGTTCAGAGATTTCAACTCGGAACAGTTGGGAAAATTGTTCGTTTTTATCACGGTAAATATATCTGATTTGATCATAACATTGCCTTGCTTATTAACTCAGAGGTCAAAATGCAAAGCTTGCAACCGATGATGTAGACACGCAGAGCAGATCAGTGGGTCTAGAAATTACCAAAAAGTATGCAAAGTAACTTTAAGGCCAAAGTCGCATCTAGTCTTAAGCGCTGCGCGAATTTCCGTAGGAAATATTCTCAGAAAATGTTCGCCGCATACTGAGAGTTTAACAAAAAGATATGTCTCCACCGGGAATAAATCCACTGTACCTCCGATCCCCAGCCGAGCGCGCTAACCACTACTAAACTCAGGGCTATTTCTTCCCTTATTGCTTGAAAATATACCAAATCTGGCAGGCTTCAAGAACGATTTAATCAGATCGCATCCCTTAGCCTGTCGTATACAGGGCTCGTAAAAAACAGGTCGTCATTATTTTTACCGTGATGATAATATAGCAATGACAAACTATGGAATCAGTGACAATGATAATAATGATAGCAGCAGCGACAGTGATAGTGCATTTAGCTTACAAGGACGATGGCAGTAGCGATAGTGCCAATCATGACCGTAGCGAATGATAATGACAGTTATAAAATTACCTCGTTTACAGCCCGCCGTGCTGATGCAGCAGTAAGGGCGCTGGACTATTGTGTCCAAAGGCGCGGGATTGAAAAGCGGCCGTAGCGGCCGCTTCTCGAAGGAGGCGAAAAGCTAGGCGCCTGTATCCTGCTCGATATGAGTGCACGTTAATGAAATCCTAGCAGTCCAAATTCTAGAAGCCCTCCGCTACGGCGTCTCTCATGGCCTGAGTCGTTTTTGGACGTAAACCCCCTGAAATCTAACTTAATTCGCTTACAAGACGCAAACGCTCACTATCTGCCAAACACTCTACATGCACCTCTACCACTCCGCATGGGAAAAGAAGAAAATAGAAATGAAGACTGTAAGAGAAAACCGTTACAGGAGTGCAATTAGCTTTGTTTAATAACCTAATGGCGGAAGCCTTTACTCCTTTTCTTCTACCACTATCATGCGCGTTTGTGTCCATGTTAAAATTTTGTTTATTTCTTTAAGTCTTTGGCAACATCTTCATCTCAGGATTCCTCTCCTTGACATGCGATACTGAAGTGACTTGCACGTGGCCCTAGAGGCTTTTTATAGGGACTAGGCCTAACTATTCAGAATGGTGAAATTATGTAGACGTCAGAGCCTACTGCGACGTCCTGACCAGAGAGGTTATTTCCAGGTCAGAATCTATTGCGAATTCTTGTGAACGCCTCTCGCGGAAGTACACATCTCGCGAACGTGAGATCTTAACTACGAGCCTAGAAAGGCTTCCGCTTTAAACGATGTGCCTATAGAGGAACCTACGGAGGATTTTTCGACCACATAGGGTCATTTACCATACACTGCCATAGCACAGCACACAGAAGCCGCTTCGTTTCGCCTCCATTGCAATGACGAAGCAGTTAGTGAAAACCGCCCCCTGAATAGTGGCTTTCTTCATTTCCGCTCTCAAGCAGTATTAGGTGCTGTCTTGTAATATTTATTGCCTCGGTAAAGCCCGTAGATATGATAGACGTCGAACCTTAGGAGGCCGTCACGTAACATACCCAGTGTTTCTAGTAAGCCCGCCAGTAATTTTCACAAAATAGGCATTTAGATATATTGAAGCCAGCTTCTGCAGCACCATACTGCAAGTGATGGCACACATCCAATAAATGGTCAACAAGTGTACTACTAAGATGAATAACAATTTCTGGTTATTACCCTAATTATTAAGACTTGGTGCAGTGCTGCAACTACTTATTCGTAGCCAGTAGCTAGCATTTATCATATCAGTTTTTCATATTATCATATGATCCAAGCAAATCTTTGGGCCTTACATGAAACTCATATAAATGTTGGCAACTCTGCTCCTTCAAATCCGAACACCCCTTATTTGTTCCCCCACACTTCATTCTGATCCCCCTAGCTGATCTCCCCCATCAAGGAGGGAATCAGCCCCCCCCCCCCCCCCCCCCCCCCGCATCTTCATTTACGGCGTCAGCGCTAGCCACTGAGCTGGTTTTTTCAGAGGGCGGACGCCTGGACCAGTTAAAGTAATTTTAGGAAAAAAGCACAACCAGCGCAAGAAAGCAACGCAAGATGTTCTCTTACATCGAGCAAGGAACTGCTTGCACTTTGAAGCCATCACTTTAATCCCAAGTGGATGAAGTCGGAGTTGCATAGAGCTAATTTTGTTCAAAAAAGCATGACTGACAGTGCGAAAATTTCGCGATCAGAATGCTTATTTGCGCGCTTTCGTGGTTTTGTAGAAAAGGCAAGTTCAGGTAATGCGAAGGCCAACAAGATTTTTGCACTCAGAAAAATACAATCGGAATACTTAAAACGCAGGTCTACAAACTTGCGCGGAAGTAGTGTTTATTTACAGGTGTTAATTCCAAGTTTTTAAAAACAGATTGAAAATTTTGCAATAGTGAAATTGCTCGCCTGGATAGCCTTTTCAAACAGCCCATCCATAAGCGTTGTTCTGATTTATGATTTCATGGTTTAGGAGAATCACCAGTAAATCGTAGGGATCGGGGGCAAGCGGCACGCATGAAGGGTTTTGCTTCACGTTGAGCTAGCATATCAACACCTTATCTAACACCGCTCCAATGCCAGGTAAGCTGTTGTTTATACAGCGGAGAAAAAATTCATGCAAGTGCCAGTGCAGTGCTTGAGCAAGTGGATCCGCCCAGCATCCAGTTGTTCGTCTTCCGGACGCCGCTGGCACCCAAGAAACAGGTTGTACATCATGTCTAATTTCCTCCGGAACCGCGTCTACAAATCTATTTGCGCTGCCAAGTGGTATTCTTAGCTGTGCGTGCATCACTTCGCACCAATTCCAGTTCGAAGAGTTGTTAATCCTGCTATTCCGAGGGATGAGCTGCTTTTTCCATGCCCTTCTGAGCTGCTCTCGCCTCACGTAGTGAGACGATTAAGTACGCTATGGTGTGCGCCGAAGGCTTAATAGTACGCCGGGACGTGGTCGAGTCAGTTGTGCTTGCTGCGGAAGCTGCAGAAGGTGTTTCGCTTGGCGCCCCACACAGCCCGTCTTGGCCATGACCCAAAGATTCCGGTGAGTTGTTTTTCGATACCGAGCATCGTTCTCCGCTTCCCTGGCAATAACGAATGGGGTTGCCCCTTTCAGTCGTCGGGACTACAGTCAGCTGGGTTCCTTCTTCACAAGTCGTCTCGGAGCGATTTGTACAGCCCGCAGGTTGTATGGGCGAAGGGCACTCTGAACGTGTCACAGCTTCGCCAAAAGGCCGGAAAGAATGTCCCCGAAAAACGACATTCCCTTTTAATTTGTGAGGCTGCTGGTGAACAGCTCGGCTTCCTTGATGACTTTGTTCGAAGTGGCTGCCTTGTATTGTTTCTGTTCTTTCCGTAGGCGCGTCTTCAGGAATGACCCGAGGGTAAAAACAGGGTAGTTCGGAACGCATGTCCGTCTGCTGCGCGCATAAGCATGGAGTCTTAACCGCGGGAATTGATAAAGGTAACTTCGAAGGTTCCGTGCCTACCTCCAGATGCATCGAGGCTTGTCGGCCTTCACTTCGTGGTCTGAAGAGACGTGTGCTTTGGTCAGTGGTGTCTTCTGGAACATTAACCATCAGTCCACCAGTGGCTTGGTCGCCCGGGACGTCACTGTCAGCATGGTCTGTAACGTTGCTCTGGGAACGGTTGGCCATTTCGGTACAGAGTTCTAGAAGGCTCCAACACTATGTCTGCTTCGTCGTCTTCTGATTTTTCGTTAGCACGCGATACCCTTGATGACAATGCGGCATCATCCACTGTTGATGGCGCGAGGTATTTGCTTCATGGGGTATCATTGAGTGAAGGACCTACGGTGACGCTTTTAGCGCGCAGTGACATTGAGCCTTTGAAAGCGATTATTAAAACATCGCGAAGCCCATTTACTGTATGATTCACGGATAGTCTTAGTTTTCCCAGGCTGAGATTTGTAAGCAATGGAAGGGAGTGGATGCTGCATGAAATTAAGCAGTGAATTTATTGTTATATTTTCTTCCAGTTCATTACACTCACCATATGGTTATCGTAATGTCATCGAGTCTGTTTTATTGAGTGTACTAGCAGCAACAGCGCGGGGAGTGGTCGATGAAAATGACCGACAAATATGAGCCTATGTCAACCATAACGTCCATGCACTGTGCCATCATTTTAAATATTTGACGTATACAGAGAAAGAAGACAAAAATGAAACTCGGAGAATTCATGAAAATGTAAATATTTTGTTAAATGTAAGCTGTGACCACCAAGCGAAAC
This sequence comes from Amblyomma maculatum, assembly GCF_055883805.1. NCBI lineage: Eukaryota > Metazoa > Arthropoda > Arachnida > Ixodida > Ixodidae > Amblyomma > Amblyomma maculatum. The sequence goes on from NW_028146738.1 coordinate 37,427,148, forward strand.
AGAAACGCAGCGGTGTGTTTTGAAATCCAGTCGCTTTGTTCAAGAGCATGTTCACCATGACAGGTGGCGGTGGCTCTGCGACAAATCGCGTGACAAATTCTGATCGATTCGTGACTAGGTTAAATAGTTCGCTAGCATACAATTAGACCTGAATCCCATGGCATGCCACGGGATTCAGGGCTGCTTGTAGGCCCGCTTTGTTAATGGGCCATCAAATGCATTCAAGTTATAATGAAAAGGCGCAATTTTACATGTAACCGCAACATCGACGCAGCAGTTCCAGCTCCCTTCGGTGGAGTTTGCAGCTGCACTCAAGTCCGTTTTGTCTATTCGTATGAACTCGGAGGCGGTCAAGGAATGCTTGGTGCAAAAGGCACTGTCACGGATGTTATAATAGTTTTAATATAACCTCCTTGGCGGTTTTAAAGAAGTGAGCATTTGCGTCACACTGGGCTTAACACGCTCTTCTTAACTAGTCTCGCTTAGCTTCCGTGAGTATTCAACTAGCACGAATGCAACACTCCAGAATAAGATTAAGTATTGTTGGTTAACAAATTATCATGCCCCTGCAGCGAAGAGTAGTCAGTCGACCAATCGTCTCATAGGTAGGAGGTGATAATTAATGTGCATTAAGTAGCAATACATTAGTTGAGTCAGTATAGTTGAAGATCTACTGTACACCGCATAGAAGGGCTGGTACGCACATATACTAAAACCTGGGAACACGACTTTTCGCAGACCGTCGAGGCATGTTAAGCCCTACTCATTGGAGGCCGTGCGCATCGACGTCACCTTATTTTTTGCATACGTGGCACTCATCGTTAAATCCCGAGCAAGACCCGTTGGCACAGCCTGGTAGTGTCGCTCTCGCAGTAAGCGGTTCATTTTCGCTTGTGCCCTTCTCGGTTCTCGTACATGCATTCTTATTCCTCAGAATGGTATGTGGTATGTAGCGTCTATGCCAGCTTCTTATAATGAATACTCTTTGTGGATGGTTTCCCGAACACGAACGGGGAGGCAACAGAAGTCAGGTGTGCAGCGAATGATGAGAAAGTAGTAGCAGCATCTGTGTGGTAGAACAACATTTTGAGTGTTTAAACAGTGTGTGAACATTGTTATAATAGCTAAACCTTTTATGTGCAGCCCAATAACGTTCTCTTTTCATTGCCAACACAGCTTCACGGCGGGCTCTAAATAAGCTGGATGATCAGATGAAGTGACGATTTGTCGGTCTGTACTAGAGAGAGGAGGCCTAGGCCGCGCTGCAACGCTTTTCTCATTCAAGGCTATGGGTGGTGAGAGTGCGAGTGCGAGCGCGTAGAAAATTCCGTCTTATAGCACAGGACATAAGGTAATAACATCACATCTGGCGCCGGGAATGACGTCAAACGCCAGGTTAACAAGACCTCACGTGAGGTCTGTGGACATGACTCACAATAAATATGCTTGGAAAAATCGAAATGTCAGTCCCACAACGAGATTTTATGGCGCCTCTAGACCAACGCTCAGGAAAATTGGAGGTTAGTTTTTGTTCTAAAATGTAAATTCAGCACAGAGGTGCGGTTCATGGCAATGTCTAGTCTGCATCACGGCGTGCGGCAGCGCTTTGGTTTTCTATGTATGATCACCATATCTTCAAAAGCTCTCTGATTAAGGCAAGTCGTTGAATGCTTGCTTATCAGGTGTTCCCCGGCACTAGCTCAACGCTGGCTCAAGAAGCCCGCTTAGGCTTAAAAGGGCTCTAAGAGCTCGCGACACAGTTCCCGCATGCCTAGTATCTGAAAGAATGTTAATGTAAGATAACCTTCCAGCAACAATTTTTGAAATGCGGAATTTGGAAGCAGAGTTAGTTGCAATCAAAATTTGAATATCTGCGCCTTTGCGGCTGTCCTCCTCTTCTCAACTTTGTAGCATGAGCAAAGGCTGGCCCTCCTCCGCGGGCCTCGCCCACTACACGTAACAACTGACGCATTCGCGCTTTTACTTTTCTGCTTAGCGCCGCACGCCGCAACTTCCGCTTTGGCGCGCTTGCTTGCCGATGAGCAGCCGTGGGTACCGCGTCGTCTCCTTCATCGTCGCCTGCTTCAACTCGGAAGTTTTGTTGCCATGCTAGACATCTCTGGCGTTGACCTCACCCTCATTTTATGCTACGTAGTGTGCGCGACGGGGGCAGGCGAGCTCTAGGCTGGACTGCCCATTCGCTGAGTTCGCGAAGGCAGTTGTCGAAGCGTGGAACTGTCGTATTGACGGGACATGATCGGGAGGTTACTACAGTGTGCAGTCCTTGGCTGCAAAAGTACTGCTAGTGATGGCCGCAAAAGCGTTCTGCATAAAGTGCCTCAAGACGCCGACCTCCGGAAACAGTGGCTACAGCTCATGGGATAGCCAGCATCGGAGAAGAAAGTGTTCATCTACGTTTGTGGACGGCATTTCTCTCCCGATGAGTATAATTTTTACCCGGATGTGGTTCGCGATTAGGGGATCCCAACAAGACTGCGGCTGCGTGAAGTAGCGGTATTAAAGCTGTTTCTTTCAGCACTGCCAGTAAGTGTAAAACGAAAAGATGGTGCTAATATTAGCTTTATAGACGCGTTATCCCAGTACAGTACGGAAGTTTTTTTACAACTCAGGCAACCTTGCTCGGCGTTGTGGTGTGCATAAGCAAGATTTGCCATGATCACTAGAATTACACTACTCAAAATAAACTAGTGGCGAGCTTACGATGAGATTTTGTTATTTTTTACTGTTAGACTAGTCGACCGCACGCACCCGTGCACCCATATAAGCCGTACACTATCGTCGTCGCGGTTCAACACCGGATTCTTGAACGGTGTGTACGTACCGGGGTCGAGTCCCATCTCAGCACTCATTTGCCGAAGTCGCTGCTCGAGCTCGGACCCCATAATATTCGAGCCGCAGCGAGGGTATGAGATGTCAGCGAAAGACTAGAAATTCCGAATCGAGATTGCAGAGGGGTCTTCAAAGCGTTGCGGAGGAAAACTCTCTCGTGCACCTCGCTCGAACCTTGAATCCTTCGTGTTTAAGCTCCTCTTGCGTTTAACTCTATATGATACCCCTTCGTGAAAGATAACGATCGATACTAAAGAAAGAAAAGAAGAAAAGGAATGAGGAGAAGGGGACTGCGTGTTGTGCGCAGTGGCGTAGTTTGTCAGGCGCGGATCGGCGTCAGCTGACAGCAGGAAAACGGGGAACGCGCGCGGACAGGAAGTAAACAAACTCTGTTCGGTGCCTGATTGTGATCACAGCATGGCTCCCGCCCTGTATCTTTCTTTTTTTACGCCGTACGATGTTTGTACAGAGCGCACCCTGAAGTGTCACATGCTTGGTGCCGCGTCCAAGTTGTCCAACCGCGGCGGCCAGGAAAGAAACACGTGAAAACAGAGATGGGCGGTTGATAAAAGAAGAAAGAAACAAAAAGTGCCAAGGGGCTTTACCTGCTTTACCCTTCAGCAGGAAGGAGAGGGGGGGGGGGGGGGGTTCGCGAATGAAACGATACCACTCGCGTGTACTCGTTTAGTCGCTCAAAGTTGTGTCTTTATTTCCTAAGCGATCGACTGCTGATCGGAAGTGTAAGTGTTGGTTGACAGGAGTTATACAGAGCTAGAGTTTTAATTCTGAAAGGAAGGGAGGGGGGATAAACTGAAAAACCAGCGTGCGCGAGTGCAGCAGAGTAACGAGTGACACAGTTCGGCAAAATGTTACAAGTGGCCCAAAATGCACATTTCTTTTTGTCCACGCTTTTCCAGGAACAGCAGGTGCAGATCATCAGCCAGCTGAATGGAATGGAAGTGGACCTCGCAGGAGACGGGCGTTGCGACTCCCGCGTCTGCAGCGCTAAGTACTGCACGTACAGCGTTGTTGTCATTCATACTGACCATAATCTACAATGCGAACAGGTAAGAATATGAGAGGTAAGGCAATGCTGCGGTACGAAAATTGGCAAGCTGCAATTCATATCAACTGCGTGAAGTCACCTGCAGTGTCCAACAGCGCGAGGATGGGGTCGGAAGGCCTGGCCTCAACTTAACGAGCCTCACTGCACTTTTTAACAAAAGGTGAAACTGGCTGCATAAAATTAAAATAAATTATTAATTGAAACAACTTGCTTCATCACGAGATTGAAACTGGTGATGCGCGCCCTTTAAGATGTAACCCGCGACAGGACTGCAAAACAGGTAGCAGTCCTTTCGGAAGTTCTACCTTTTTTTTTGGAAAAAATATATTTTTTGAAGTAGATAAACATATATATTTCACTGTGTATTTTTTTTTATTGTTACATCTTCAAAAGAAAATTTACATCACTAAAGAGCAAGCTAACAAGCTTTTCAAGAATGGAAAGCCTACTATGATGGTTAGAGAAGCTGCTCAGGCAATTTGGGGCCTCGAAACAGTAGCAAAAAGAAGTGTAAGTGGAAAGCTAGGCCCGACAAAAATTGGCAGCCATGAAGAACCAGCAAAGCAGCTGACTTCTATGAAGCTGGAAACTATATGGTAAACTAATTTTCAAGGCTCCTATTCGGTACTGTTGACCACAAAGTAATATGAATGGATTCGTGCAGGAGCACAAGAAGAGGAAACGACACTCGGTTTGTCTTCCCGTCTGTGCTCCCGTTCTTATTTTGCACTGTTACCTGTGGATGGAAAGCTATTTTGGATATACTGTTTTGTTGCAGGTTGCCTGGTCCACTAGAGGAAAGTGAACGGCGTCGACGCGTGATTGGCAAAGAAGAATGTGATGTACACGCTAAGTGAAAAAAATTCAGGACACAAAGAGAAAATTGTCCAGAGATCTGTAGGTCTGCAGCCGTATACTCGCGCATAATTGCCAGTAAATGTTATTACATGCAAATCACTACAGTTTTCATTTTTCAAGAAGACCAAACAACCACATTCCAGCACGCTACCTAGGCTAGAAATGATGTACTGATGGGGTTTCCAATTTCCAGCTGAAAATTTTCCTTTTCCAGCTAGATTATGAAACCGGAAATGGTTCCAGCTGGAATTATTCCAGCTCGAAAGGTTTCGAGCCGGACTTGTTTTTCAGCTGGAAGTATCTCCGGCTTCATAATTCAGCTGGAAATAAATATCATTTTCTTGTACGAGGTTATTCGATGTTGAAATCAGGCTTAAAAACCACCTTTACGTGGCAGTTTAGGTATGCGCGGAGAAACTGTGGCAGACGTTTGAGCTGGATGCGTCGCTTCAAGAAGACAAACCACGATCCATCTGCGTCTGCTTAGAAGCAGTAATTGTTGAGACGGCGGGGAAAAAACAAAGCCAGATGTTGCGGCTACACGATTTCAGGGACCGCGAGTTCGCGCCGACTCACGGAGCCTGCGGCCGCGAAGATATAAGGGCGCAATGCACCACGAGACAAGCAGAACGTTAAGGCGACGATGCCTGCTTCGCGCGGCTATCACAGTGTCGTCACAAGAGACTTGAGCTTTGGAGCTGGTGCGGGAAACATGCAAGAGGCTGCCGTCCTAGGCCAACGCATCGCAAGCTGTGGTTCGTATCGTCACGACCCACCATCGTCTACTCTTCGGAGGCAGAGCAAAATCGCGTCAAGCGATACCTCTGATGAGCATTGTTAAAACAATTGCCTACTGAAACATGCTCTATGCTCATTGATTCGTACCTTCAATGACATTAAAGACTAATTAAAACCATTTTCCATTATTGTAAAGCCCTCCTGATTGTAAAATTGTCGAGTGCGTGAATGATTATTGTTGCCTTGTGCCTTAACTTTTACTGTTCATTGTTGTAGTAAGTTGCTCTTTTTTAAGATCTACACCTCTGGGTTCCTCGAATGCAGTTCTTTACTTGTGATACAAATAGGACGCCTTTCCTTCCTATGAACCATTCCGTTAGATGTCTTTTTTCACTTCTCACATGCACTGCTGAAGTTCAAATCATGGTTGGAAATGACCTTTAAGGCGCGGGTCAAGTGTCTACAGAGATAGTGTGACAGATATGGCGTCTTTCCTTTTTAAAAGCTATTCCGTTAGAGCTCATTTCCAAGCCTGATTTGACTTTTAGCTCTGGACTTGGGAACGATCACTAACGGAACGGTTCATAGAAATAAAAGGTGCTGTATCTGTCACACTTTCTCTGTGGATATTTAAGCAAGGGAGAAAGGTGGGAGTGAAGCCAGAAAGGGAGAAGGAGGGTCCGTAGTGAAGGGCTGCAGAGTAATTTCTATCACCTGGCTGACATCGCACAGCGCACGGACGCCTCTCTGTTTCGCCTCCATCGAAACACAGCCGCCGGGGGTCAGGTCAGAACCCGGGTACTTTCATTCAGGTGTCGAGCCCACCGCGGCGAGGCCTGTGACATACTATGTCACACTTCTCGCATGCAGGGTGAATATGAAATCAGGTTTGGAAATTACCTCTAACGAGGAGTGCGCCACCGACACAGATGTCCGCTTCGTAGTCACGTGCGCCGTTGCGCCTACCATCACTCGAACCGCTTGCTCTGGAAAGTTATGTCTGGTGGGCATGAGTACGTTCTGTTTTAGTCCCAGTATTCTCGGGTAGTCCCATAGTACTTGCTGACAGGTGTCTGAGTTCGAATTTCCTCGGGCAGCCCAGAAGCTCCACCCTCCAGAACACTCCTGAACCGGCGGCCATATTTAGTTGGACTCCGAGCGCAATCTTAGTATATTTTGTGATCCTGCATACGATATCGTGCGCAAACAATGACACATTCTCTCTAAGGAGATGTAAAATATCTGAATCCCGCTTCTTTGCTTTCTTCTCTTGAATTTCACTACACACGGAAGCGTTTAGAAGCCCAAGAACGGACTGCTTGTTCGTGCTGTCGAATCTTTTACCTGCCTCACAATTTGTTCAGCGCTGATATAAAAACATCGCAACAGAACCGCTTTGTGTTGGAGCCGCTAACGCTTGATAAAACGTTTTTTCAAACGCTTTGTCTGATGAAACAAAACAGCGCAAGGAACGGGACGAAACACGAAGGAAAGGAAACAAAGACACAGGCGCTGACTAACAACTGAAATTTTATTCCGAAGCAGGACCCATATATAAGGTACAAAGAGGGGGTGTGTGGCCAAATGCAATCCTGCACAATCACGGAAACAGTGTAGTCACGTCCAAGAGTAAAAACGATAAAAAGGTGAACGGCCGAAAAGACTAAAAGCAATAAAAACCACGGTGTAAGATGCCGGGACGGAAAGTAAAACCGAAACACAGTGAGTTGGGTCCTTGGACGAATTTCGTGAGCCGCAATGGCAAGTAAACCCTGCCAAACTGGGCTCTGTAAAACGCTTCATGTTCAGGTATGTCACGCTCTGTTCGTGAAAAGCACTGATTGATTTGCGCCTCTGTAATCTAAAGTATTACACGCACGCCAAACCAAAAAGGTGCGCGACACGCCACTGCGAAAGAAGTCAGAGGGGTAGCTGATAGTTGGCATCGTCTGCTAGCACGTGTAGCATTAAAGATAGACAACAGAGGCATGAATCAACCGGTGCTTTTCGAGAACGGAGCGTGACATACCTGAATGCGAAGTATTTTACATAACACAGTTTGGTAAGGTTTACTTGCCGTTTCTGCGCCCCCAGGTCTTCCAAGTTCACAGCTAGCTGCGCTCAAAAACAGACGAAAGCGTTGACTTACATCAAGCTTTAGCTGTTGCAGCACAAAGCGATTCGCTAGCGACACTTTCAGACCAGAGTGCTGAAAACATCGCGGAGCAGGTAGCGAACTAGACAGCAAGAACAATCCATTCTCGGGGGTTAGGACGTTTACGTGTGTAATGAAATTCAAAGCGAGAAAGTGAAGCCGCAAGAATGAAACGTCTTATAGCTGCTTAGAGACTGTGTCATCGTTTGGCGCACAACACCTTAAAAAGGAAAACGACAAGTAAAATAGGCTCGAAGTCTAACATAAAATTGCCGCCGGCTCAGAAGCTGTGAAAGTGGGCGGATCTTCTGTGCTGCGCGAGGAAAATCGCACGCCGCACACCTAACAGCAAGTAGTATATGACTGCCAGAGACTGAAAATCGAACGTACCTACTCACTGTACAGGTACGCCTGGCCATTTTTATCGATATTAAGTGTTTCATCATTAACCGTAACATATATAATGCGTCTCTCTTCTTTGCAGGTTGCTTGTTCATGCAGTAACTCAACACATGACATCATAATGAGCAGTAGCTATTTTATAATAACATAATAGGATGGAAGATTTGCTTCATTTGATGAGAATTAATTAAAAATCTTTATCCTTTCCAGCAACAAGAAGCCAACTATAGCAGCATTCGCAGCATCGGTTCTGATCCCCATCAGTTCCTTTCAGTAAATGATAATCTAGAAGGAAAGCGGCGGCAAATTTATTTCGAGGTTAGTAATCCTGGGGAAATGCGCACCAGAAGAACGATTGCGAGGTTTCCTCGTTTGGCTTTTTGTCCCAGCAGATAATGCGGATTTTAAATTATTTCTGACTAGCTTATCCAAGTGGTTGTTATTGGGAAAAAAGTACCATTAGATGCCACTTACGTACTTTCTAATCGAAATAAAGATAGAAAAGTGGGCTTGAGAAGTGCATCTAGTGCGAAAAGAACACAAGTGATGGTCTCTAACAGTAACCAATTGGATTCCAGGGGAAGGAAAGCGTAACAGAAGGCGGTGGTGAAGAAGCTAGCAGGGGTCACGTGGATGCAGCTATCACAGGATCGGGTTAATTGAAGAACCATGGGAAAGACCTTCGCACCGCAGTGGGCATAATCCAGCTGATATTGATGATTATAAAGTGCTACTTCATGCGTTAAATTACATCACGAATTAACGAGTGGGAGAGCCGAGAGAAAATTTCATACACTACATTTAGTGATACAACCCCTGATATTGATAAGAAGTTCAAAGGATGTCGGTGGTGCTCGCCAAAGAGAGGAAGAGGAGGGTAGCGGCATCCCAGAAAATACGCGCACTGATGCGAGAAGGATGAGGAGCTTAATTCCGCACTGTGCCACTGTGCATGCACACGCCCCCGCCGAGCTGACCGATTGGAGCGGGAAAGCATCTGCCGGCATCGCATGTGCAGGACACGAAAGTGGGTTTTGCATAGATCGCCGCTGAACTTTGATGCGTTCAACTGAACACTGGCTGTGTTCAATGCAACGGTCGGTCACCCGCAGCTAAAGCGTTTGCTCCATATACGGTTTAGCATCATTGAATCCCTGTAATTGCATTTTCAATGACACTGGCTTGCCTGCCCAAAATATGTGCATACGCGCTTCACTATCTCATAGCACATGCTGTACAAAACTCTCCTAAACACAGAAAGTAAAATCAAAACACTCTCCGAAATGCAGACCCTCAGCCCGCGCCGGCTGTTCGTCGTGAATCCAAAACACCTGCGACTGTTTAACATCACGTCCTCCTCGCGCAGGAGCTGAAGTTCAGCAGCGGAGTCATCCAAAGAGTTCACTGAATACTTGTCTTACTTTGCGGGGCCCTGCTCCACGGACCTTTAAAGGCAGCGGCGCGCCGCCTCCCGGCATCCCCTTCCCTCAACTGCCGAGGGAAACCGGTCCTTGATCGGTCCCCGTTCGAACCCCATAAAACGAGGCGGGCGGGCATCTCGCTCCCTCTCCGCTCTCCTGCTGCCCGCTTCCTGGCGGCTCTTCTGGCCTGACAAGGCACAACCCCATGACCCCCGATTTGCCTGACGGACCTGCCTGCCCCTGAGTGAGATAAACATGTTTGCTTCATGGCCCACTGCGTCTATCTCTTGCTTCTTCCTCGGGTAGAGAAATCGCTCAAAAAATGGCACCCAACTTGGGCTGAATTACCACCCATGTGGACGATTTCTCTGCCGTCGTTGGGACGCATGGCAAGGCTCACAGCGGGCGTCCTTTGTGTGATAGGCGCAACGCCATTTTTAATTTAGTGTTATATCGTGTGTGTAGATGAGGCGGAATGTAGTATACTGGTGTTTGTGCAGTGTTTTAATTTTGTTTTGGGTTATGCGTGTGTGTTCAGTGTCGGGCGGTTTGTGTTTTAATTTTTACTTTTTGCATAACTCGTACAAAGACATGACGGTTGTCGCCGCGATTAGTCTTTGCGACCAGCCTGCTGACGCGAACTGGTATTTGTGCTCGAGCGGTTCGGATTTTTTTCGGCTAGCCACAGTTTAAATGAGGCATGTCGCCGAGAAAAGACGTGGCAGATAGGACCACCGGTTCGGATCCTGGTGCTTCCGGGAGGGAGACAAAGGACGGGACAGAGCCCGCACAGGTTCCCGACGCAACCGCTCTTATGCAGCACATGACCGCAATATTTCCGTGTCAGCCCGTCAGCTCGGTTCGGTGGCAAGCGCTAACCGAGCCGCAGATACGGCGATAGTCTCGCGTCCACGGATAAATGTGGAGGTTCCCTCTTTTCCGGCTGCACGGACGTTAGGTCAGTTCACGAGTTCTTAAAAGAACCTGAGGATTATCAGACGGCACTGGGTTCCCCAGAAGACGTGGTGCTAGCGCAGGTGATTCCAGTAGCACTTGTGGAGAGCGCAGCGCGATGGAGACGCTTCCAGCGGGCCTTACAGCAGATGGCAGACTTCACAGATCGCTTCCGCGCCGAGTTCTTTCCGCCAGAGTACGAGCTCCGGGTGCTTCAGGAGCTCGAATTGCGCAAACAGCACCCAGAGGAGAGGCTCCTCGAGTGTGTACGCTCAATGCAGGAGCTCTACAAGAGGGCAGGTCCTTAGCAAACGATCTTGATCAGGTCGCGCGCGTGATTAGGCAGTGCCATCCGCGCTTCAAGCCGTATTTGCGAGGACGTGGTTTTGAAAACCTCGACGCCCTAGCACAGGAAGCGAAGGTAATCCAGGCGGATTTACTCGCTCCATTGCGCTACCACCCCCAGGGCAGCTTAATCGCTAGAGCCGCGATGCGCCTGGGCCAGAGGCCAAACCTCCGCATTGCGCACCAGAGGCACCGACGTAATGACAGTAGGGCAAGAAGGGCCAGCGGATGGCTCCGCTATTCCTCGCGCTCTTGCCCCTACGCGTTCGAGCAGCGGCGTCGAACTGGGCTCGTCAGCGACGTCCGCGTAGGCGTGAAGAGAGGGGAAACACGTCCCCAACCGCTTCTTGAACGCGGAATACCCCGACCGCGCGGCAGGTGAACAATCGGCTTTGCTGGATTTGCAACCAGCAGGGCCACGTGGCACGCGAGTGTCAAGCAAGGCATATACAGGGAAACGCGGACCACCGGCGGCGATCATTGGTAGCACCAGCCTGTCGCCATCTTTGGGAGAATTTCGCCATAGCCACGGCGGAAAATGGGAAGGGTGCTCCCACACCGCGTCACAAGGCGACCACACCGGCAGCACAGAGGCTTTTGTTTTCCTCGCCCGTAGAGCGCAAATAGTGTTGTCGCTCTCAAGCCCTTTCATGCTAATGTGGTTAGCTGGTCAAAGCTACTCTGCACTCATTGACAAAGGCTCAATGCTGTCACTGTTCGCTGAGACACAGAGAGAAAACTCTATTTCAAAAAGAAAAGAAATAGAAAAAAAGAAAAAGGGGGGGGGGGGCAGTGAGTGGAGACTTCATTTCAAGACCCCAGTGGCCTGGGCTGCCGCTCTTGCCTGAGTTACCAGCCTACGCTGGGTCTCCAGATCATAGCATATCAGTGTGGCCTCCCACTGCGCCTCCGAATGGTGCATGTTTATGAGTGGAGGTTTGGGGCCTGTGCACCCCTATGTGGCGTGGTAGGCGGTGGGCTGCTCGTTGCACCAAGGGCATATTTCTTTGTAGTGTTCTGGGAACATTGTGTTTTATTGATGTAGGTTGGGGTAAGTGTTGGTTTGGAGCTGTCTCCATTTCCGCGTTTCTTGTAGATGTAACATCCGTGTCAGGCCAGCCGAAACCCCTTTGAACTTAGCAGCCGGGACGGCAAAAGCGGAGGGAGCAGTGCATCTCGTAGTGCGCTTTGATGACAGAAGGCGGAGGCATTACTTCGCCTACCTGTCAGGCTTTACCAGTTATTCTGGAAAGGTATTTTCTTTCGAGTTAAGGCACTGTACTCGAGATGGAGAAGAATGGCTATCGCTACAGCGCCTTCACCCCCTCATTCCCTTGGTTAGCGAAGCCAGGCAGGAATACATCGCCCAGGTGGCGCGTCCATGCTTGTGTGGCAGACTGCTCCCCCGCGACGTTGAAAGAATATAGCCCATTAGAAGCAATTATCGCGTCCTTCTCAGGACCCGGTAGTCAGCGCCGAAGGCTTTTGAAAACTTTACTCCCGTTTTCGGATTACTTCACAAAGAAACCGGGCAGAACCAACGTGCTTCAGCACGAGATTGAAACTTGTGATGCGCGCCCTTTAAGTAACCCGCGGATGTTAAGTGCGCATGACAGACAGCTTCTCAATAGCGCCCTTGACGAGATTATTTATACCGGCGCGGTGAGACCCTCACAAAGCCCCTGTGCGTCCCCAGTGGTTCTAGCGCCGAAAAAAATGGTTCGGTGAGGCTGTGTGTTGATTATCGAAAGCTCAACTCACTAACGCCTACCGTTGCGTACCCTTTCCAGTCAATCGACGCTGTGATGTATACGTTAGGGAACGCAAGGTTCTTCACAGTCCTGGACGCAAGCAGAGGGTACCTGCAGATTGAGGTGGCGGAAGGTGACATTCAGAAAACTGCATTCACCTGCCACCGTGGGCTCTTCGAATTTACTCGACTCCCGTTTGGTTTGTCTAAAGGCCCGAGCACGCTTATGCGATTGATGGGCATCGTGTTTAGCAATGCAAGGTTAAACTACGCGATGGCGTACCTCGACGACGTCATGATATTCTTACAGTCGTTCGAAGAGCACCTAATTCACCTTAACTCCGTTTTTGAAAGAATGAGACGTGCGGGTCTAACGATAAACCCAAGAAAAGTGCAGTTGTCATCAAAGAGAGTGAACCTCTTGGGCTTTGTGGTTGATGATAGCACTTTGAGACCGAACACTTACAAAGTGCTGGCAGTTCTGAACTACCCCTGCTCTATGGACGTGAAAGCTTGCAGATGTTTTTGGGAATGGTTGCTGTCTATAGGCAATTCGTCCCTAGTTTTTCGGAGCTTGCAAGGCCGTGGAACCTGCCGTTGCGTAAAGGCTCGACGTGGACCTGGGGCAAGGAACAGAACGACGCATTTGTTATTTTGGCTCGCGCGTTAGCGAATACCGCCAGTCAGCGCCACCCCGACCTGAACAAGCAATTTGTATTGAAGACAGATGCTATTGATTCCGGTGTTGGAGCTGTTTTGATGCAGGAACACGAGGGCAAGTTGCGCCCTGTCGCGTTCTCTAGCCTCAAGCTCACATCGACCAAGCGAAATTACTCCGCGACCGAAAAGGAATGCCTGGCGATAATGTTTGCATTGTCAAAGTTTGACATGTACCTAGATGGAGTGGTTTTCACCATGCAGACAGATCACCAGGCACTTCCGTAGTTAAAGAGGCTTAAAAACTCCGCAGGCAGACTCGCGAGATGGGCGCTGACGTTGCAACGTTACGCGTACGCCATTGAGTACCACCGGGGCAGCATGAACAATGTGGCCGACGCTTTATCATGCGCAACGGTGAAAGCTGGCAGAAGCGTATATGAGGCGCAATCCAGTACTGCTGAAAGCGGCGTCGCCGATACTGGAGCGGAGGAGAGGGCGGACGCGAGTACCGCGCCCTACCTAGTTAAAGACAGAAAGGTGGCAGACAGAGGACCCGCGCTGTGCTGCGAGAAAGAGAAGGCGCAGCAGTTGGTGGAGGCGACTGCTCGCCTGCCAAGAAGCGAGACAGAGAGAAATCTGCATTGGGTAGTAGCGGTCAGTAAATAATAGCTTATTGAGGCCCAGAAAGCAAGTCTATGCCAGCGGGTGCTGACAGAGCTTGCGAGTAGTGCAGTTGGCATCGGGAACGCTAAGGCAAAGTACGACGCGTCTCTGCTGGGTGATGATGGTTTACAGCTCCGCTACATTCCCCAACATGCCGAGGAAGAGGCTACTACATCCGCTTTCCGACTCGTGGTCCCGATAAAGTTGTGGAAACGATTCCTCCGGTACTTTCATGACTCAGTACTGGCAGGCCCGGCAGCGGCAGTAAGACTTACAAGTTAGGCCGCGTCGCAACCTGGCTAGGTGTGAGAAATGATGTGCTGGGGTGCGCCCGTACATGCCCTGTTTGCCAGGTAGCCACGCACGGACATGGAAGCTCTATGGCATGATGAAGCCGGTTATTAGCACCTACCCGTGGCAAGTGGTCGCGTGCGATATCATGGGACCCCTCCCTCGCTGCGCGCGCGGTAACCAATATATCCGGGTAATAATGAACCACTATTCGAAGTAGGTTGATGTATTCCCTCTTAGGAAGCTGGCGTCGGAAAAAATTTGGAAAAACTGTTGGAGACATTCACTCGTTTCGGTTTCCCTTCCGACACGATTACAGACTTACAGAAAATTCTTCGTATTTCACAAGCAAAGTCTGTGCATTCTTGTCGGACGCTACAAATCCGCCACAGGAAAACGAGTCCCTACCACGCTCAGAGCAACGTAACCGAGAGAGTGAATTGGAATGTTAAGAGTATGCTGGTCGCGACGACCGAGCAGCACAGAGATTAGGGACGCATGGTTGTCCAAACTGGCATTCGCCACTAGAGCAACCATGAACAGGTCGGTGGATATGACACCAGCTTACTTGAATCTTTCGGAAAGAGATCGCTTTTCCGCTAGAGAATACCCTGCTTGACGCGGCGGGGCCCGCGCCCCCTCCGCCGCGTCCCCTCCGCATACGCTGTACGCGGCAAAGCTCCGCGAAAGCCATGAGGCAGCGCAGCGCGCGCCTCGTGAAAACCAGGATGTCACGAGCATAGAGAAGGCGGATCAGTACAACAAAGGTCGTCGTCACGTCGTTTTCAACACTGGAGACCTGGTACTGAAAAGAATGCACCAGCTTAGTAACGCAGCGCGTGGTTTCGCCGCGTCGCTAGCGCACAAGTGGGTTGGGCCGTTCAAAGTTACTGCACGGACTACGCCGCTCACCAACCAGCTGTGGTTTTGACGACCGGTGAAACCTTCGGTCCTTTGCATGTCGCCGACTTGAAGGCTTACCACCTTCTCAAGGACGATAACTGCGAAGCGGTGGAATCTCAAGGCGATGCAGCAATCTCCCCCAAGTAAGGCGTACAGGTAGCAACCTGGTTCGCAACCGATGCTATAACCTTAGACAAAGATAGTGCACTACTTCGTCTAACGTATTTGCATCTTTCAGAATGCATTCTGGTAAGAATTTGCAGCAGCCAGAGGAACACCGTCGCTGGGGCCGGAAACTGCACCCGACGCATGGTTCAGGAAGGGGCCACTTAAACGGGGGGCACCCCCCTGGTTTTTCGTGGTTTGTGGCCCATCATTTTGACCAGCGCGGCCATGCTGGCCGTCTTCAAAGAGGCTGGCTTTGGAGCCCGCTTCTGAGGCCTGGAGTACGGGCCCCAGAGAGCAGATGTGCCCGGGGCGGAAACGCCTGCTGAAACCGAGGAAGTGGCCGCTGCCGAAGAGGGACTAGCCGGAACAATCCCGTCAAGCCTGCCGCTTCCCTGCCGCCATACTGACTCGCTGCGATGGCATCCCGCCAGAGCCAGGCGACAAGCTTACATATTGGACGCAGATCCGAGCTCTGACATGGCCCGGCTGTTGCCGGGCCCCGGGTCGGACGATGAGGGGGGGGAGATGTGGGGCCCTTCTTCACGGACCTTTAAAGGCAGTGTCGCGTCGCATCGTGTTTGAAGGGCGCATCGCTTCACGGCATCCCCTTCCCTCAACTGCCGAGAGGAAAGCGGTCCTTGATCGCTGACCGCTCGGACCCCATAGAACGAGGCACGCGGGCGTCTCGCTCGCTCTCTTCGCTCTCCTGCTGCCCGCTTCCTGGCTGCTCTCTTTACCTGACAAGGCACGACCCCATGACCCCCCGATCTGCCTGACGGCCCTGCCTACCCCTGAGTGAGATAAAGATGTTTGCTATACGGCCCGCTGCGTGTGTGTCTTGCGTCTCCCTCGTGTAGAGGAATCGCCCACAACATAAATTCGCGCTCCTCTTTAACAAAACATTCCTGCTGATCACAGCCGAAAAACGAACATGCGGTCTTCGCTAAAAGTGCTTTTCCCACGATGATGGCAGAAAAGCGGCAATTGTCCACGAAACTGCTCCTACAGCCGCGCCCAGGCATAGCCCCTTCGCCGTGCAAAAAAAAAACCTCGGAAACAGGGCGCAGAAAAACAAGGTTTGAATTCGGGAAAAAAAAAAAAGATGTCAGAAAGGAATTGCAGCTAAACCAATGTCATCTTTGTCAGGAAAAACGACACGCAGAAGGCAGATCAGAGCAGCAGAGACGCAGCCTGGAGTCCTCCGGCCAGCAGGTAACGATCATTCACCCATCCCGACATGCTGGCGCTGTTCACAGGGCACGGATGGAGTGCGGAAGGGGCTAGGAGGCCGAGTGCGTGTGTCTGAAAAATAGAGTCGCCTAAAGATGCGCGTAGTCCTGTTCTTTGAATACAGCCAATATTTTTGTCATTCTTGTTTAGAGATCTAGTCCCCGTGATATCAATCCGTGAATATTATTAAAAAAAAAACAATGCTTTCTAAAGACATACCGTGCGGTGGAGGATGCCAATGCAGACTGCGCGTGTTATTATTGTCGTCTCAGCCGATGTTCACGGACTTCCAGCAGATAAGGCAAGAGCGAAAGGGCTGCAGGCGAGAGGCGGCCATCGTGAACACCGACGGCAAAGGGCGTTCCATTCCCAGATGCAAGATACATCTCTACGGATGTTGCGCGACAAAGAAATGTTAACGCTGCATCTCGTGACAACGAGGATTAACAAAGCATACAGAATCTCTCCGTGCGCTAAAACTGCTGTGATACGCCCGCGTACCGGAGGCTGTTGAAAAAGAACAAATAATGGTTGGCGGCAAGGTTTTCTGTACTTTGTTGTGAAGCATGAGCCTAATGAGCACCAACAATACAAACAAGTGTCCAATAGGCTTTTATATAATACAATAGCACACATATTTGCATATTGCTTTCATATTCGTAGCAGAAGCTGTCCAATCGCTAATTAGAAGTCAGATCGGAAAATAATAATAAATCGCTATAGCATGCTTATTTCATTGCCACCTGAAACCACATAAAAACCATGAATCAGCATAAATACGATACCCTAATTTCTTCGTGAACGTTGTAAAATGACAAGAAAATAACCTGGAAAGAAAGCCAGAGAAATTTTATTGCCACTATGAGGTGAAAAGGTCGATGACACAAATAAATGGTCTGCGAGTGCACTGAATAATCTCTTTATTGGGCTGACTTGCGCCCGAAAAGGAGCTAAGCAACTCGGTGGTGGCGACAGGAATATACGTGCTTGTCAATCGTCGAACTAAGAATGCCTGTCGCACACGTCAACGCTCAATTTAAAGGCATCTCAGAATCATCTAGAGAAAGTCACAAACTGTTACTAGCGCAACCTGTAAACTGTAGAAACATACGCTAGTGGCCGGAATATTTGAGATACATATCGGTGCATATTGCGCGACAAAGAAACTGATAAAGGTGCGTCTGGCGACATCTTGCAATAAGAAAGAATACAGAATTGATATGCGTGTCAGAATCAGAATGATAAGGCAGTATGCTCGTGGATGCCAAAAAACAAGTACAGTATGAAGGTTTCCACGATATTACTTCCCCCTTAAAAAACATCGGCTCGATGTTCCAAAGTGAACAGCTTTTTTGTAGGGGTTATTTAGCGCATAGACAAGTAAAAGAAAGGCGAGACGTACACACACAAGCGTTTGTGTGTGTACGTCTCGGCTTTCTTGTACTTGTCTTTGTTTGCGCTAAAAAAAACCTATATCAAAAAGGACTACCAACTCCCCCAACTAGAAGTTTTAATTAACAAACTGAACAGAGCAACTTAAACATAAAGATTACAAAGTTTAAACACCATTCTTTAACGCGCCCAATATGGCTTCTGACGATGGTTGGTTGGTTGGTTGGTTGGTTCACAGGAAGGGAAAGGCGCAGTATCTGTCACACTTGCTCTGTGGACACCTGAACCGCGCCGTAGGGAAGGGATGAAGGTGGGAGTGAAAGTGGATAGAGAGAAAGGGGGGCCGTAGTGGAGGGCTACGGAGTAATTTCGACCACCTGGGGATCTTTAACGTGCGCTGACATCGCACAGCACACGGACGCCACTTCGTTTCGCCTCCATCGAAACGCAGCCGCCGAGGCCGGGATTCGATCCCGGGAACTCCGGCACAGTAGTCGGGCGTCTTACCACTGCACCACCCCGGCGGGGCATGCACAATTTCTGGGCGTGCGCATCGCCGTTGCGATCCTGTCATACCGTCCGGAATGACTTCATAGTCGACTTGTCTGGCGCGGTGAAGGATTTTGTATGGCCTAAAGTACCGACGCAGAAACCATTCACTCAGTCCACGGCGGCGAATTGGAGTCCAAACACACACATGGTCTTCTGGATTGTATTATGCGTGGCGTCATCGTAAGTTGTATCGCCGGGTGTCGTACGCTGCTGGTTTTTAATACGAAGCCGTGCGAGTCATCGGGCTTGCTCTTAGCTGCCGATAGGTGGCGACAACAAAGTTGTCCTCGTTGGTTACGTACGCAACATTGCGTCGAGCGTCGTTGTGAGCTCACAGCCATACAGAAGCTTGAACCGGATCGCTCTTGTCTCCTGGACTGCCATGCAATACATACACGAAGATCACGTATGGAAGGATGGCGTCCTAGGTCTTGTGTTCGGCATCCACGTACATGGCGATCATGTCTGCGATCGTTTTGTTGAAGCGCTCTGTATGTCCGTTGGTCTGCGGGTGGTAGGCTGTCGTGCTCCGGGGGCTTGTCTGGCTGTACTCCAAGACGGCTTGAGTTCGCTCCGCCGTAAAAGCTGTCCCTCTGTCCGCGATGAGCACTTCGGGCGCACCGTGTCGCAGGAGAATGCGTTCAACGAAAAATTTGGAGACTTCTGCCGCAGTATTATTTGGCAGGACTTTTGCTTCGACGTAGCAGGTAAGTAGTCAGTGCCCACAATGATCCATTTGTTACCCGCAGATGAAGTCGGAAAAAGGCTGAGCAGATCCATCCCAATTTGTTGAAAAGATTTGGCCGGGGCGGTATGGGGTTCAGTAGCCCAGGTGTTCTCATTGGGGGCTTCTTGCGTCACTGGCACTCACGACATGTTTTCACGTAATGGGCAATGTTGGCAGGTAACCGCGGCCAGTAATATCCCTCTTGGATGCGATCCAACGTTCACGCCATCTCGAGGTGCCCTGCGGTCGGCTCATCGTGGAACACCTGCAGAATTTCCTTTCGGAGTTTTAGGCACAACAAGCAGGTGTGTGATCTTGTTGGGTGCGAAATTCTTTTTCACAAGGACGTAGTTGTGCAACGCGAAGGACGACAGCTGAGGCCCGAAGATGGTAAGAGTAGAAGCCGTCTTTCGTTCTAGGTAATCCACCAGGTCTCTCAACAGAGGTTCTGAGCGCTGCTGCTGTGCAAAACTGGTGGTGCGTACTGGCCCCAATAAGGCGCCGACGTCGTATTCCTTCATAGGGGCGTCAAGAGGAGCCAGCGACAAGTAGTCTGCGTCTGAATGCTGGCGACCAGACTTGTACTCCACCACGACGTCGCATTATAGCAGGCGTAAGCTCCACCATGCAAGCCGGCCGGAAGGATATTTTAAGGGGATCAGCCTGCACAGAGCATGGTAATCGCTCACAACCCTGAATGGTCCGTACAAATAGGAGCAAAATTTTGATGTGGCCCAAATGATGGCTAGACATTCATTCTACAGTGTCAAATAATTAGCTTCAGTTTTTGACATTGAACGGCTAGCGCAGGCGATAACTTTATCCGGTCCTGCCCTCTTTTGAACGAGAACAGGGCCTAGACCCAAACTGCTTGCGTCGGTGTCAATTTCTGTCTCGGCGTTTTCATCAAAGTGGGCAAGGACAGGATGGGACCGCAGGCGGCGCTTAAGTGAGGCGAAGGCTTTTTCTTGCTGCGCTTCCCATCGAAAAGCTACCTGTCTCTTTGTAAGCTGCGTCAACGGTACGGCGATGCGCAAAAAGGCGCTCACAAATCGTCGATAGTAAGCGCACACCCCAAGGAACATGGGCACGTCTTTCTTATCGGCGGGCGGTGCAAACTGTGCTATCGCAACTGCTTTTCTTGGTCTGTCCGAACACCATCCTTGCTAACATGCGACCTAGGAACCACAGTTCCTCGTAGGCAAAATTTCATTTTTGCTTTCAATGTTAGCCCTGAGTACTTGACAGCTTCTAGCACTATTCGAATCCTTTTCAGGTCGTCTTCAAAGCTCGAGGAGAAGACGACATCATCCAAGTACACGAAACAATTTTGCCACTTCATGCACGCCAGCACATGTTTCATTACTCGTTGAAACGTCGCTGGTGCGGAGAAGTGACCAAATGGCATCACCTTGAACTCGAATAGGCCGTCCGGTGTAATGAATGCGGTATTCACTCTACCTCTCTCACCAACCTCAATTTGCCAATAGCCGCTCTTCAGGTCCATCGGTGAGAAGTACCTCACATTGCAGAGCCGATCGAGTGGGTTGTCGATGCGAGGTAGAGGGTAAACATCCTTCTTGGTTATGCTGTTTAGGCGGCGGTAGTCGACGCAGAAACAAAGTGTCCTGTCTTTCTTCTTCCCCAGAACCACTGGCGCCGCCCAGGGGCTCTGATGAATGAATAACGTCTTCACGAAGCATATTGCTGACTTGCTCGCGGATGGCTTGACGTTCTTCCTGGTTGATGTCGACGTAGGCGGACGAAATGTGTCGTGTGCGTCTTCCAAGGGTTGGTCACGGGGGGCGAATACAACTTGGATGTCCGCTAATTTTTCGAGTCAAGCAATCGTCATGCCCTTGTTAAGGCGCCGATATTCTCCAGTGAAGTTCGTGACCAGCACCTGAGCTTATCCATGACGGAAATAGACTATGCTTCTTGCAATGCCAAGTCCTCTATTCGGTAACAACTGTGTGTTTCCTTTGACAACCCCTTCCGTGATTTTGATTTCTTTTGTAACCTTCGGGATCTACCAGGTTTGATCCCTTGTGCCGCCGGGTATCCACCGGCGTTTCAATGGATACAAGCTTTCCCCGGCTTGGTGCCCGGCTGTTTGGGTAAAATGTTTGGGAAAGAAAGGGCCACATAATGGGCTTTTGCCACACAAGGAGGGCTTATTGTTGTCCGATGGCGGAACTGATCATTGCCACATCGGAGCAACTATCTGAGACCTATGACCCCTTTCCCAAACATTTCACCCCAAAGAGCCGAGCACCAGGCCGAGGGAAAGCTTATACCCATTGAAAAGCCGGTGGGTACCTGGCGGCACCAGGGATCGAACCTGGTACCTCCCGAACACGAGGCGGATGCTCTACTACAAGGCCATGCTTTGGTATAAGAAGAGTAAGGCTCATCAAACAGTATCCCCGGGCTCACATGGAATCACCCAGGCCGAGCCCTTTCCAAAGAGCTAAGTCCCACAAAATGGCGGACACGCACGCCAGAGATGGCTCTTGTTCCAGTTTACGTCTGGACATCGTCAATCTGCAAAGTGAATTCTGACGGCTCTCCCACCGCGCGTGGCGGACTTGTCAACTACTGCCACCGCGTTGGTCGTGTTGTGGGTCGCACCCACGTGCTCGGTCAGGCTGGATCGCAAACCCCTGGTGCACTTCAATGACGTGCACCCCTGCCAGACGCCTTCGCGCCCCCGACTTCGGTAACTCTCTTCGTGCTGCGCTCCACGCGAGAGCCCGATTCTACCAAATTTTGGTAAGCATCTTGGTTTGGACGCCGGCCGCATTGCAAAACTCTTTAGGACTACCGGCTACGTACCGGAAGCGCGAGTGGAGGCCTCATCCCCCACCCCTATGATCTCACAGCGGTACTACAGACTGACTCTCAAAGGGTACTTGCACCAGTTCTGCTTTCGCTTCGTCTTCACTCTCTTAGTCTACTGAGACGCCCGAAGGCCTTAGAGTTTTCCGGGACGTCCCTGGCGTTCGCCGGAGGAAGAGTGAAGACAGTCTCTAACAGCGCCCCCAAGCCTTCTCGCGGGCTGGGTTACACAGGGTTGCCCCCACCCCTGATGAAATTAGTCAGCGGGGATTTCCCTGCGGCGTCCTTACATAGAGACTTAGCCGGCACAGCCCATCCCTGGACTGCACCGGCGGGTGCACCGACTCTTATTTGCCGCTACGAGGAGTGGTCATCTCCAACTCCAGCGACTTCCATCCTTGGATCACAGGGAGTCGGGAGCTCCCCAGCCTTATTCCTAGTCCCGTTTCTTGATAGGGTACATCATCGGTAAAGGCTGCCATTTTCGATGTGCCCCACCGTAGCGGTTCATAAGCCCGAGAATCTATCCCACTTTGGCGGGATAGACTTCCTCAGAGGGCACAAAGCTCCGAGGTTCCAGTCGGCAGCCTGAGCATTCACCGGCGTGGCCTCTCTCGATTACAGGAGCGCGACATTGCTCCCAGCCTTATTCCTCCGGGCTTCATCGCCAATGGTTGCACCCCTCTCGGTTACAGGCGGACGCAGCCCCTCCCAGTGACCAACCAAAAGTCAATCCACCCATCATCGAAAAAACTGCCTTAGTTTGCTCGATGACAAATTAATGCCACCAGGCTGACCTGTCCCTCTTAATCAAGTCAAAGCTGAATCCTCTCCGCTTTTACAGAGGGCTTTCGGGTGTCTGCTCACCCGTGTTGTAGTCCCGTTCAAGCCACCTAGAGGCTTGGATTTACGGGTCCTCACCAGACATGGGCCTGGCTATGGGAGGAAACTTATGCAACACAATCATATCATTTTTTTATATTCTTATATTATCCAAGTACATCTTTGGCCTAACATGAAACTATCATATAAATGTTGGCACCTCTGCTCCTTCAAAACCGAACACCCCTTATCTGTTCCACCACACTTCATTCTGATCCAACCTGCTGATCTCCCCATCAAGGAGGAATCAGCACCCCCCCCTTCATTTAGAGTGTCAGCGCTGGCCACTGAGCTGGTTCTTTCAGAATGCGGACGCCTGGACAATTATATTTTCACAGGAAAGCCCCACCAGCGCAAGAAAGGACAACGCAAGACGTTCGCTAACATCGAGCAAAGAACTGCTTGTACTTTGAAGCCATCACTTTAGGCACAAGTGGATGAAGTCGGAGTTGCATAGAGCTAATTTTGTTCACAAAAACATGACTGACAGTGCGAAGCTTTCGCGATCGGAATGCTTATTTGCGCGCTGTCATGGTTTTGTAGATAAGGCAAGCTCAGGTAATGCGAAGGCCAACAAGATTTTTGCACTCTGAACAATACAAACAGAATGCTTCAAACGCAGGTCTACAAACTTTCACGGTAGTAGTGTTTATTTACAGGTGTTAATGGCAACTTTATAAACAGACAGAAGATTTTGCAACAGTCAAGTCCTTGGGCTGAATAGCCTTTTTCAAACAGCGCATCTATATGCGTTGTTCTGATTTACGATTTCGTGGTTTAGGAGAATGACCAGTACATCAGAGGGATCGGGGGCAAGCGGCACGCATGAAGTCTTTAGCTTCAAGTTGAGGTAGCGAATCAACACATTCTTTGACACCACTCAAATGCCAGGTAGGCTGTTCTTTATACAGCGCAGAAAACATTCATGCAAGTGTCAGCGCAAAGCTTGAGCCAGTGGATCCGTACAGCGTTCAATTGTCCGTCTTCCACACGTCGCTGGCACCAAAGAAACAAATTGTGCACCATGTCTACGTTCCTCCGGTACCGCGTCAACAAATCTATCTGCGCTATCAAGCGGTATTCTTAGCTGTGCGCGCATCACTTCGCACCAATTCCAGATCGAAGACATGTCAATCCTGCTTTTCCGAGGGATGAGCTGCTTGTTCCATGCTCTTTTGAGCTGCCCTCGCCTCGCGTAGTGATACGATTAAGTACGCGATGGTGTGCGCCGAAGGCTTAATAGTACTCCGGAATGAGGTCGAGTCAGTTGCACTTGCTGCGGAAGCTGCAGAAGGTGTTTCGCATGACACCCCACACAGCCCGTCTTGGCCATGACCCAAAGATTCCGGCGAGTTGTGTTCCGATCCCGAGCATGGTTCTCCGCTTCCCTGGCAATAACGCATGTGTTTGCCACTTTCAGTCGTCGGGACTACAGTCAGCTGGGTTCCTTCTTCACAAGTTGTCTCGGGGCGATTTATACAGCCCGCAGGTTGTATGGGAGAAGGGCACTCTGAACGTGTCACAGCTTCGCCAAAAGGCCGGAAAGAACGTCCCCGAAAAGAGACATTCCCTTTTAATTTCTGAGGCTGCTGGTAAACAGCTCGGCTTCCTTGATGACTTTGTTCGAAGTGGCTGGCTTGTATTGTTTCTTTTCTTTCCGTAGGCGCGTCTTCAGGAATGAGCCGAGGGTAAAAACAGGGTAGTTTGAAGCCCATGTCCGTCTGCTGCGCGCATAAGCATGGAGCCTTAACCGCGGGAATTGATAAAGGTAGCTGCGAAGGTTCCGTGCCTACCTCCAGATGCATCGAGGCTTGTCGGCCCTCGCTTCGTGGTAGGAAGAGACGAGTGCTTTGGTCAGTGGTGTCTTCTGGAACATTAAACGTCAGTCCAGCAGTGGCTTGGTCGCCCGGGATGTCACTGTCAGCATGGTCTGTAACGTTGCTCTGGGAACGGTTGGCCATTTCGGTACAGGGTTCTAGAAGGCTCCAAAACGGTGTCTGCTTCGTCGTCTTCTGATTTTTCTTTAGCACGCGATAACCTCGATGACAGTGCGGCATCATCCACTGTTGAAGGCGCGCGCTATCTGCTGCACGGGGTATCATTCAGTGGGGGACCTACCGTCACGCTTTTAGTGCGCAGTGCCATTGTGCCTTGGAAAATAATTATTAAAACATTGCGAAGCCTATTTACTGTATGATTCACGGCTAGTCTTAGTTGTCCCAGGCTGAGCTTTGCAAGCAATGGGAGGGAGTGAATGCTGTATTGAATTAAGCAGTGAATTTATTGTTAGATTTTTCTTTTAGTTCTATACACTCACCATATGGTTATCGTGATGTCATCGGGTACGTTTTATTGAATGTACTAGCGGCAACAGCCCGGGGAGTGGTCGGCGAAGATGACCGACAAATACGAGCTTATGTCAACCATAAAGTCCATGTACCATGCCATCATTATAAATATTTGCCGTAGTCAGAGAAAGGAGCCAAAAATTAAACTCGGCGAATTGCTCGAATTCATGAAAATGTCAATATGTGGTTAAATGTATGCTGTGACGACCAAGCGAAACAGAAACGCAGCGGTGTATTTTCAAATCTAGTCGCTTTGTCCAGGGGCATGTTCACCATGGCAAGTGGCGGTGGCCCTGCGACCAATCGCGCGACTTGCTCTAATCGACTTGTGACCAGGTTTAACAGTACGCTGCCCCATACTATTCCCATGGCATGCCACGGGATTCAGGGGGACGTGTAGGCCCGCTTTGTTGATGGGCCACCAAAAGCATTCAAGTTATGAAGAAAAGGCGCCATTTTACATGTAACCGCAACTTCGACGCCGCAGTTCCAGCACCCTGCAATGGAGTTTGCAGCTGCCCTCAAGTCCCTTTTGTCTATTCGTATGAACTCGGAGGCGGTCAAGAAATGCTCGGTGCAAAAGGCACTGTCATGGATATTAAAATAATTTTCTTTCTTTCTTTCTTTCTTTATTTGTTCCTTTCTATTACAGAAAGCCGTTTCTATTACAGAAAGAGGTTTTAATATAACCTCTTATGCGGCTGCTTCTGCTTTGCTAAAAAGATGAGCATTTGCAACATATTGGGCTTAACACGCTCTTCTTAACTGGTCTCGCTTAGCTTCCGTGAGTATTCAACTAGCACGAATCCACAACTCTAGAATAATATTTGGTATTGTTGGTTAACAAATTGCCGTGCCTCTGCCGCGAATGGTAGTCAGGCGAGCAATCGTCTCTTATGTTGGAGGTGATAATGAATATGCCTTAAGCAGCAATACATTAGTTGGGTCAGTTAGGTTGAAGATCTACTGTACACCGCACAGAAGCGCTGTTGCGTGCATATACTAAACGTGGGAACACGAATTTTCGCAGATCGTCGAGGCGTGATAAGCCATAGTCATTGGAGGCCGTACGCCTCGACGTCGCCTTATTTTTTGCATACGTGGCACTCATCGTTCTATCCCGAGCGGGACCCGTTGGCACAGCCTGACAGTGTCGCTCTCGCAGTAAGCCGTTCATTTCCGCTTGTGCGCGTCTCGGTTCTCGTACATGAATTCTTTATTCCTCAGAATGGTATGTGGTATTTAGCATCTACGTCAGACTCTTATACTGAATGCTATTTGTAGATGGTTTCCCGAACACGAACGGGGAGGCAACAGAAGCCACGTGTGCAGCGAGTGATCAGAAAGTAGTAGCAGCATCTGTGTGGTAGAACAACATTTTGAGTGTTTAAACAGTGTGTGAACATTGTTATAATAGCTAAACCTTTTATGTGCAGCCCAATAACGTTCTCTTTTCATTGCCAACACAGCTTCACGGCGGGCTCTAAATAAGCTGGATGATCAGATGAGGTTGCGTATTTGTCTGTCTGTACTAGAGAGAGGAGGCCTAGGCAGCACTGCAACAATTTCTCATTAATGACTACGAGTGTAAGAGTGTGAGTGTGAGCACGTAGAAAATTCCGTCTTATGCACAAGACATAACGTAATAACATCACATCTGGCACCGACAATGACATAAAAGGCCAGGTTGACAAGTCCTCACGTGACGTCTGTGGCCATGATTCACAAGAAATCATCATCATCATCGGCCTGACTATACCGACTGTAGCGAAGGCCTCTCCCATATTTCTCCAATTAACCCGACTCTGTGCTAGCTGAATCCACTTTACCCCTGCGAACTTATCAACCTCACCCGCCCACCTAAGTTTCTGCCGCCCCCTACTACACTTTCCTTCCCTTGCAATCCAGTTTGTTACCCTAAGCGACCATCGGTTATCCTCTCTTCGCACTACATGTCCTGCCCATGCCCATTTCTCCTTCTTGATTTCCACTATAATGTCAGTAACTTGAGCTATTTCTCTGACCCACTGTGCACGCATCCTATTTCTTAATACTACCCCTACCATTTTGCGTTCCATAGCCCTCTGGGTTGTCCTCAACTTACGCACAACTATCCAAACCTATCCGGTACAACAATCTAAACCTATTCCTTATTCCCATTTCCCACTCTCCCATCCCATTCTGCTACTTCCCAGGGGAGATCAGGGGAGTCTCCCCTGGACCGTACTCCTGGCTGTGGATCGCTGTACCATCCCCCCTTTTAGTTAACTTCTAATCAAAACGTGTTGTCCGAATGAACCTGTTCATTTATATCACCAATTCCGAAACTTTCTCTACCCGCGATGCATTAGTGGTGCGGAAGGAGTCCGACTTTGGACTCCATCTTATACAATGCACTAACTTACTATTGCAGCGCCGCCTACGGCTTGTATAAAAAGGCCTGCAAAAAGCCATTCTGGTTCTTGTCCCTGTCACTATGTGGTCGCCTCGATCTTTGTAGCTTCCCGTCAGGATACAAGGCTATGAGTGGCACCGTAATGGAGGGCTGTGTAAATTTCGACCGCCTAGGGTACATTAACATGGAATGATATCGCACAATACACGGGTGCAGCAGTCGACTGTGCTACCCACTTCACAACCACGGCGGGGCAGAAGACCGCGCCGTCTGGATGCCGTCTTGCATTTTGCCTGTACCTCCGTAAATAAATGAGAAGAACATTTTTTTCAATAAAACATTCGAAAAGGCTGTTTGTCAAAACAGTTATATACTAACGCCTAAATGAGTGAGTGAGTGAGTGAAAAACTTTATTAAGTATATTTAAGGGAGGGGGATGTGTAGGTGGGGTCCCTAGTCCGGGACTCCAGCGGCTGCCGCTGCTACCCGCACACGGGTCACGAGGGCCCGTTGGGCCTCTAGTCCAGAGCTGGATAGGGCAGCCTCCCACGCCTCAATTGTTGGCACTGCATTCGGATCATCTGGAGGATTGTGTGGGCAGGTCCACACCATGTGGTGCAGGCCTGCCTTTTCCCCGCAATATTTGCATTTGGAGTCGCAGAACCCGGGGTGTATTGTGTTTAAACGGGCTGGTGTGTTATATGTACCTGTCTGTAGGCGTCGCCATCTAACTTCCTCCGCTTTGGAGAGCCCCTTGGCTGGGGGTGGATATTTTCTGCGAGACAGTCTGCAGTGCTGTAACCTCTCCGCATACGTCGCCAGAGGGCCGGGATATAGCGGTGTGGAGGATGGAGGGGTCGAGTCCCGGGGGAGGAGAGCTCGGGCAGCGGCATGGGCGCACTCGTTCCCTTCCACGCCTTGATGTCCCGGTGTCCAGACGAGGCATTTGTCTTGTTTGGGGTGTCCATAATTTTTCAATATTCTGGCAGCCTGGGGACATATTCGCCCTTTGATGTATTTGCGGTAGGCAGCCATAGAGTCTGTTATTATATAGGCGCAGGTGGTATGCATCGCGGCTAAAGCAATGGCCACCTTCTCCGCCATTTCTATATTGTCATCGCAGATGGTGAGGGCATCAACCAGTTGTTGGTGAATCACAACCGCTACCGTGTACCCCGCTTCTGACTTTGCTGCGTCTACGTAGTAGGATTCAGTGTCCGTCCCGTACTTTTCCTGGATGTATTTGGCCAGCGCCTTCCGGCGCCCTTGGTGGAACAGAGGATGCATGTTGCGGGGTAGGGGATTGGCTATGAACGAGTCTGACCACCCGGGCGGTATAGCCTGTTTTTGTACGAGACCTTGCGGGCTAGTCAGGTTAAGGTCCATAAGAACGGTCTGGCCCGTGCGGGTTGCTGCTAGTCGATTTATCTGGGTGGCGCGTTGGGCGGCAAGGAGTTCTTCGGGTGTATTGTGCACCCCTAATTGCAAAAGATGTTCTATGGAAGTGCTTTGAGGCAGGCCCAGCGCCTTTTTAACTGCGTTTCGTATAATGAAGTCGATTTGCTTATAGTCTCCCGTTTTGAGGTGCAGATACGGTGTCGAATACACAATTCTATTAATGATGAATGCTTGAACCAGGCGCAGGGTGTCTTGTTCGAGTATACCCCTGTCGTTGGTAGTGACCCTGGCTATCATACGCGCAACCTGCAGACTGGTGTTTTTGAGCCGAGTGAGGGCGTACACATTTCTGCCCTTGTCGTTGATGTAAAGCCCTAGAACCCTGATGGTGTCCTTCTGTGGTATTGGGTTTCTATTGAGGTTGACTTCAACAGTGGGTCTGCGTTGGCGGGAGCTGTGTAGTACCAGCAACTCCGACTTTTCGGGGGAGCAAGTAAGGCCGCAGTTAGCGGCGTAGGCTTGCACGATGGTTACGGCCTCTTGAAGGCGGTCTTCGATTTCCGCGGTAGAATAGGCCGTGGTCCAAATAGTGATGTCATCCGCGTAGAAGGCGTACCGTAGATGCGATACCTGATTTAGCTGGGCTGGGAGTTTGATTAAAGCAATATTGAAAAGTAAGGGTGATAGAACAGCACCCTGTGGCGTGCCGCGTGTGCCTAGCTGTATTTGGCTGGGTTCTGCCAGACCGAGGTCGGCGTAGACGGTACGACCGTGTAGGAAATCTTTAACATATGCCTAGGTTCTTGCACCACAATTTATGTGGCTCATATTTTCCAAAATAGAGTGGTACTTTACGTTATCAAGCGCCCCCTTGACGCCTAATGTACTACTATTACTGTTGCTATCCTAGCGGCAAAAGCGCTAATTCATTTCCGCCATACCTTATTTGCTAATTGAATAGCTTGAGCGTGTCATTTATTGTCTTAATAAAATATTACCTACAAACATTGTATGCTTTATCTCCTAACCTTATAGAAAGGTTCTGCGTAAGTTATTAAAACACGTCGATAACGTTATTGTTGCGACGTTTAATGCTGTTCCTGCATACAAAGTAATTAATTTGAACAAATAATTTTACGAAACTACAGCTACCGAAGCTGCTTACCTGTATGTGCTAAAGTTTTACTCTCGCATATATCTGTAGGCTTGCAACTCCACTGGGCTTTTTTCGAATGCGGTTCTAATGCGCAAGTTCGGCGGCAGAGCCGCATCGCCATCTGTGCCGTTGCCGGTGTACCCTAGAGAAAGCGAGCCGCGACGGAGCCACGAGCCAAAGACAGACCCTTAGAAATTGAGAAATAACAGCCACGAACCCTACGCTGCGCTCTCGTCGCTCTTCGTTCTCTTCTTCTGAGAAATCCTCTTTTGTTCATGTGAAAAGTAAGTACTTTGTAGCGTTACACGCATACACAGAAGCATGTCATTTCTTTGCCTGAATAGATCGCGAAAACGGTTAAAAAGCTGCGCTCAAATTTCGCATTAGGGAGTGTCGTAATTGTGCGTAGAAGTGTCAACATAGCGGTATCTAGGAACACGAGAATTGTTCTGCGAAATTTAGGGTATATTTTTTCGGACGTTGGCAACACTACCGGTAGGGCGTTACGGACAGTTGTCTGAAGAAGGTTCCATTTGCCTCGTGTAAGTGTTTGAGATTTTCGCTAGCAGGCATGGAGAAATGTCCACCACCACAGCCCCGGCGACGTACCAGTCGCTACTTGCCACCGCCCCAAAGCGATCTAATGAAAGATGTGCCCAGCGGGATCCCGGGAGAGGAACGATTTCGCTGCCTTCTTCGGCTATGTTTCGAGCGTGCTCTCACCAAGACCTGCGAGGAAGTAGACGTTCCTGCAGAACTGCAACAGAGACTTCTCCTTCGGGGGATGTCAATCTTCGACAAGCAAGACGGCCGTGACGATTTGACAACGCTTCTTAAGTTAGCTGCAGGTGAGAGGCCCCGTGACGACATACGTCCTGTAGATATCGCTGCACGCTACCACAGTAGGCTGGACTCTTTGATGAAAGAGTGCAAGCGCTGGGAAGAGTTACTGCACATGGATTTTCTTCCCGCAACACCGCCAGTGAAGCTTACAACAGAGGGCAATGATGCGGATAAGCTTCCAGCTGCGACACAACGCCGCAATGACGCTCTTGTCGAAGAGGCCGAGCGCTCCAAACTTGTCGTCCAAGCCATCGCGCACTGTTCTCGCCATTGTGCGGAAGTTCCTGTACAAGATGAGCAAGATTCAATGAGCAGCGTGTTCGATGTGTAGGACACTTATGAATCGTGCTTGTCAAAAAGTGCAACACTGAAACTCGTAAATAAATGCTCATCATTTGGATTTCCTTCACTACAGTGATTGCAGTCTCAATACGGTGTTGATACCTTTGAAAGCATTGTGTTGCAATTAGGTTGTACGGCACAACTACTCATGGATAACTGTGCTGGCCTAAAGCCTTTCGTTGACTTAATTTTAAGTATTTGTAATAATCTACAAGCTCTTATAGCTTGCCTGTAACAATGACTAAACAACGTTTATTCAGAAGCCTTATATAGACATTACCCTATCAATTGCATTGTTTTGGTCTTCGTAGTCTGAGATGTCAAGACAGAGGTATCTGAATATGCTCAAGGTAACTTTCATGTCACTCTTCCTGGAGAATGTCTTCAAAATGCCTATTTGAGCTTACCCATAAAATGTGGTCGTAAGAGAGGGATTTGGTACTGTGCGGTGGTGCGGTAAGTTTGGAGGCTTGAGGGACACCGTAGTGGACGGCTTCAGACATTTTGACCACCACTGTTTTTTAACTCTTCATGACATGACACCGAACAGAGGCATCTTGTTTGTCGTCTCTATCAAAGAGCAACCGCCTTTGAAAGGCTTTTATCCCCTATCATTGGGTTCGGCAGTCGAACGCGGTACCACTGAGCCACCGCGGCGGGGTTTCGGAGACTTTCTAGCGTAGATGTACACTAGTTTGCCAAAGAAGTCTGTATAGAACTATACAACCTCCTAAAGGTAGCCCAATGTCCAGTCGCAGTGGGAGGGGCTGGGCAAGGTTTGGTCATTGTGCGTCCTTAGAATGGGTCAAGATTGAGAGACACAGAGTTAGCTGGTTTGGTTTTTGGGGAAAGGGCAGGCGCATTATCTATCACTTCTTGGTGGAGACCTACACTCACAGTTCGGCATACAATGAGAAGTGCACATGTCGTCGGCTCGAATATTCCTCGCAAGCTTATAAGAGTCGGCCCATTTCGCATTGTTTCATTGTGATCAAGGGACCAATAGGGATGCCGTAACGTCATGTTTTAAATCGTTTTTTAGTACTTGGCGAAAGGAGTCTGTCGAACCCTCGACTACATTATTTTACTCGCCTTGCTTTTCAGGCCAACGACACTGGGCCTTTCTTTTTCATGTCCCTAACAGATTGCTTCGCGAGCTATAACGGATTATATGTGACGGCCTTCGGTGTCGTTGACCACCTAGGGTTCTTTAACATGGAGTCAAATCCCACAGCAGAGGAGCACCTTGCCAAACGGTTGTGATGGAACCCCTCGTTCTCTAATACAGCACTCGAGCGCCCTACCATTGGGACTACGTGACGGAGGTTTAAAAGGAAAAAGAAAATAGATGTTTTTTTATATATCTCGTAAGAGGAGAATGCGGAAAGCGTACCCTTGCTCTCTTATTATTTGCTTCTTATCGTTTGCCTCTTATTGATGTTCATTGCAGAGTTAGATAAAATTATATTTGGTTTACAGGAAAGCAAAGGCGCAGTAGCTGTCACACTTTCTCCGGCAAGTGTGACTTTTGACGATACACCATCGCTGCTGTCGCGAGGCGTTCCTTGGCGTGCATTCAAGTGTGGCATTGCAGATGGCAGGAGCGCAAGACAAGAACTAATCTCGTGGAATGTTGCGGAATATGACGGCTCTCGCGCACGGGATTTCGTTTCACGAGTCTAGAAAGGCTTTCGCCTTAAAACGAAAGATACTCAAACAACTCCATCATGCATAGAGAAGGCTCAGAGTGGCCTGTTCGAACTGCATTCTGCTATGCAGCAATCTGCGGTAGCTTGCTTCAGTAAATGTGCCATTCTAAGCAGAAACGGGAATATACAATTTTTGGGCGTTTGCATTTATAGTTCTATTGACGGCAGCGAACTGTTTTGCTTTGAAATGCATCTAACGATAGCATCACTTCGCTCGAGATGGCGCACGTCAAATAATCTCAAGCTCCACACCGCGACTACGGATGTCCTTATCCAGCGTGACATGCTCACTATGGACAAATATTTTTTTCCGTCATGAAGCGTGTGAAGATAACCGGTTCACCTTCGTTTTGTAGAGGCAGATAAATAAGCAATACGACACAGGAATGGCGAAACAAACAAGAAAAACGCTTGGGCATGCCATGCCGTACGCGCACACACAAATCACTGTTGGGTCACACAACGTTAACGCGCATCCACTCTGAGTATAGCTCGCCGCTGGGCCACAAGGTGGCGACTCTGCCCGATCTAGAGGACCATGTTGCTTCTTGGATACAGGCGTATCCTGCTCCTCTTCCTAGTCAGCGGCGAGCGCTGCAGTCACAAGTAAAGATGCAAAAACCTGCAAAAGAAAGAAATTTTGAAAAACAAAAATTTATTTCAGCGCAGGAAAAAGTGAAAAAAAAAAACGAACATTTCCAAACGCGATTTGAAGGCTTTATGAATGCTTGCTTTCAGTTAAGGTTAGCTTTAATTTTTGCTTCTCAATCTTCGACCAGAGAGTGGAGGGAAATTGGCTATAAAAGGCTTCGAAGAGGAGGGCTCGTATAATTTCGACTACAGGATTCATTTAATGTCCACGACATTCGACGCGCGTCGCAAGCAGCCGTCGTCCGCCACCGAAGCCGCGACGGGTGCAATGACAGCATCACAGCAGATACACCGCGTTGGCAAGGAGCCTCCGCGCCAAAGGGCGTAGGCCCCCAGCACAGTGGCCATGCCGCTAGATTCCCTTCACCGTAGGGCCGGGACCAGCCCCCCCCCCCCTTCATTCCTCTGAGAGTGACGCCAT
Organism: Amblyomma maculatum; assembly: GCF_055883805.1. Taxonomy (NCBI): domain Eukaryota; kingdom Metazoa; phylum Arthropoda; class Arachnida; order Ixodida; family Ixodidae; genus Amblyomma; species Amblyomma maculatum. Next base: position 37,461,256 of record NW_028146738.1, read on the forward strand.
AACAAGAGAACGCAAAAATGTTGCCTGGTGAGCAGCGCGTCGGAAGAAAAAAAATAGATGCTATAAGCTTTCTTTCCCTTCAATCCTTACACCTTCTTTTCTTTTGTACCGAAAGCATGAGTTTGCTGCACGGCATAATGTGCCGTGCTCAAGAGACATATAGGAAGCCCATGGAGCTCTGATATATGGACTAGCTACGAAAATGTGCTCAATCGTCAGAAAGAAATATGCCCTCTTCAAAGCTGAAAAGGCAGCTTCTCGAATCGAACACCGAAGAATGCGGCAACGAAAACTCGACACTAAACATGTTTCTAAAGCGGCGGGGGATATGAAATACGTGCTTCAGAAAACCATTCGGCCACCCTTCTAGCTTGATTTTTCCCGTGGGACGACGAGATTCTACGTGGTGGTTGTTGTAGTAGTTCAACTGGTGCCAACACTATAGTGTGCAAACCGGGAGGTGGTTGTCGAAGGAACTATGAGCAGGGTTTTTAACGTGGGAGGATCGAAATGAGCTCTAAGAAGGAAGGAGCAATGCAGTAATAGGGCAAACGTGTGTTAGCATCCTCGATCCCCTCTCACCGTGTGTGCCGAGAAGACGGCGCGGTCTAGGGTGCCTCAATATTGAGTTATAAAATAGGGGTGCCTAACCAGTTAGGGGTATATGGTAATAGCCGCCGACAATGCGCAAACGCAATGCTGTGATGAATAGGCGAAAAGTGCGGTAATCAATGTCGGAATACGCACGGGCGCCCGTTATTACCCGGTCCCGTAATCGATAGGGTCCCCCTGTTCTAGGTAGATTTAGAATAATGGGACTCTATCGGTGTGGATCAATGCCGGTCTGTACGGTCAAATCATGTTCACGTGGCCGCTCATTAAAGGTCCACTGAAAGGGGTCACTAAGAAAGGTAAACAACGCCATAACACTGATAGTTATTGAACCACCCATCATTCTCCCGCAAAAATTTGCGATCTAGCTTCTGCAACACCAGAGATATCGGCGATTAAAAATGACCCCATTTTCCCTCTCAACTCGTACACCGAAGAGAGCCATAAAAAAATGAATACAAGCAAGTTCAAAGCTCCGCCCAGACTTACGTAACTTTGACGAACTTCCGGTTGCCGCGCGCTCGCTCGCTGACGTACTCGCGTCAACCCGTCCTCGCTCGCACACGCCTGAGGAGTTCGCCAGTTCGCGCAGCAACGGTTAGTGTAACCGCGAACCCGTGGTTACCCTATGTTACACGGCGGACCAAACCATGGTTACACCACTAACCGCAGCAGTTGGTGGAGGCGACTGCTCCGAGACAGAGAGAAATCTGCATTGGGTAGTAGCGGTCAGTAAATAATAGCTTATTGAGGCCCAGAAAGCAAGTCTATGCCAGCGGGTGCTGACAGAGCTTGCGAGTAGTGCAGTTGGCATCGGGAACGCTAAGGCAAAGTACGACGCGTTTCTGCTGGGTGATGATGGTTTACAGCTCCCCTACATTCCCCAACATGCCGAGGAAGAGGCTACTACATCCGCTTTCCGACTCGTGGTCCCGATAAAGTTGTGGAAACGATTCCTCCGGTACTTTCATGACTCAGTACTGGCAGGCCCGGCAGCGGCAGTAAGACTTACAAGTTAGGCCGCGTCGCAACCTGGCTAGGTGTGAGAAATGATGTGCTGGGGTGCGCCCGTACATGCCCTGTTTGCCAGGTAGCCACGCACGGACATGGAAGCTCTATGGCATGATGAAGCCGGTTATTAGCACCTACCCGTGGCAAGTGGTCGCGTGCGATATCATGGGACCCCTCCCTCGCTGCGCGCGCGGTAACCAATATATCCGGGTAATAATGAACCACTATTCGAAGTAGGTTGATGTATTCCCTCTTAGGAAGCTGGCGTCGGAAAAAATTTGGAGAAACTGTTGGAGACATTCACTCGTTTCGGTTTCCCTTCCGACACAATTACAGACTTACAGAAAATTCTTCGTATTTCACAAGCAAAGTCTTTGTGCATTCTTGTCGGACGCTACAAATCCGCCACAGGAAAACGAGTCCCTACCACGCTCAGAGCAACGTAACCGAGAGAGTGAATTGGAATGTTAAGAGTATGCTGGTCGCGACGACCGAGCAGCACAGAGATTAGGGACGCATGGTTGTCCAAACTGGCATTCGCCACTAGAGCAACCATGAACAGGTCGGTGGATATGACACCAGCTTACTTGAATCTTTCGGAAAGAGATCGCTTTTCCGCTAGAGAATACCCTGCTTGACGCGGCGGGGCCCGCGCCCCCTCCGCCGCGTCCCCTCCGCATACGCTGTACGCGGCAAAGCTCCGCGAAAGCCATGAGGCAGCGCAGCGCGCGCCTCGTGAAAACCAGGATGTCACGAGCATAGAGAAGGCGGATCAGTACAACAAAGGTCGTCGTCACGTCGTTTTCAACACTGGAGACCTGGTACTGAAAAGAATGCACCAGCTTAGTAACGCAGCGCGTGGTTTCGCCGCGTCGCTAGCGCACAAGTGGGTTGGGCCGTTCAAAGTTACTGCACGGACTACGCCGCTCACCAACCAGCTGTGGTTTTGACGACCGGTGAAACCTTCGGTCCTTTGCATGTCGCCGACTTGAAGGCTTACCACCTTCTCAAGGACGATAACTGCGAAGCGGTGGAATCTCAAGGCGATGCAGCAATCTCCCCCAAGTAAGGCGTACAGGTAGCAACCTGGTTCGCAACCGATGCTATAACCTTAGACAAAGATAGTGCACTACTTCGTCTAACGTATTTGCATCTTTCAGAATGCATTCTGGTAAGAATTTGCAGCAGCCAGAGGAACACCGTCGCTGGGGCCGGAAACTGCACCCGACGCATGGTTCAGGAAGGGGCCACTTAAACGGGGGGCACCCCCCTGGTTTTTCGTGGTTTGTGGCCCATCATTTTGACCAGCGCGGCCATGCTGGCCGTCTTCAAAGAGGCTGGCTTTGGAGCCCGCTTCTGAGGCCTGGAGTACGGGCCCCAGAGAGCAGATGTGCCCGGGGCGGAAACGCCTGCTGAAACCGAGGAAGTGGCCGCTGCCGAAGAGGGACTAGCCGGAACAATCCCGTCAAGCCTGCCGCTTCCCTGCCGCCATACTGACTCGCTGCGATGGCATCCCGCCAGAGCCAGGCGACAAGCTTACATATTGGACGCAGATCCGAGCTCTGACATGGCCCGGCTGTTGCCGGGCCCCGGGTCGGACGATGAGGGGGGGGAGATGTGGGGCCCTTCTTCACGGACCTTTAAAGGCAGTGTCGCGTCGCATCGTGTTTGAAGGGCGCATCGCTTCACGGCATCCCCTTCCCTCAACTGCCGAGAGGAAAGCGGTCCTTGATCGCTGACCGCTCGGACCCCATAGAACGAGGCACGCGGGCGTCTCGCTCGCTCTCTTCGCTCTCCTGCTGCCCGCTTCCTGGCTGCTCTCTTTACCTGACAAGGCACGACCCCATGACCCCCCGATCTGCCTGACGGCCCTGCCTACCCCTGAGTGAGATAAAGATGTTTGCTATACGGCCCGCTGCGTGTGTGTCTTGCGTCTCCCTCGTGTAGAGGAATCGCCCACAACATAAATTCGCGCTCCTCTTTAACAAAACATTCCTGCTGATCACAGCCGAAAAACGAACATGCGGTCTTCGCTAAAAGTGCTTTTCCCACGATGATGGCAGAAAAGCGGCAATTGTCCACGAAACTGCTCCTACAGCCGCGCCCAGGCATAGCCCCTTCGCCGTGCAAAAAAAAAACCTCGGAAACAGGGCGCAGAAAAACAAGGTTTGAATTCGGGAAAAAAAAAAAGATGTCAGAAAGGAATTGCAGCTAAACCAATGTCATCTTTGTCAGGAAAAACGACACGCAGAAGGCAGATCAGAGCAGCAGAGACGCAGCCTGGAGTCCTCCGGCCAGCAGGTAACGATCATTCACCCATCCCGACATGCTGGCGCTGTTCACAGGGCACGGATGGAGTGCGGAAGGGGCTAGGAGGCCGAGTGCGTGTGTCTGAAAAATAGAGTCGCCTAAAGATGCGCGTAGTCCTGTTCTTTGAATACAGCCAATATTTTTGTCATTCTTGTTTAGAGATCTAGTCCCCGTGATATCAATCCGTGAATATTATTAAAAAAAAAACAATGCTTTCTAAAGACATACCGTGCGGTGGAGGATGCCAATGCAGACTGCGCGTGTTATTATTGTCGTCTCAGCCGATGTTCACGGACTTCCAGCAGATAAGGCAAGAGCGAAAGGGCTGCAGGCGAGAGGCGGCCATCGTGAACACCGACGGCAAAGGGCGTTCCATTCCCAGATGCAAGATACATCTCTACGGATGTTGCGCGACAAAGAAATGTTAACGCTGCATCTCGTGACAACGAGGATTAACAAAGCATACAGAATCTCTCCGTGCGCTAAAACTGCTGTGATACGCCCGCGTACCGGAGGCTGTTGAAAAAGAACAAATAATGGTTGGCGGCAAGGTTTTCTGTACTTTGTTGTGAAGCATGAGCCTAATGAGCACCAACAATACAAACAAGTGTCCAATAGGCTTTTATATAATACAATAGCACACATATTTGCATATTGCTTTCATATTCGTAGCAGAAGCTGTCCAATCGCTAATTAGAAGTCAGATCGGAAAATAATAATAAATCGCTATAGCATGCTTATTTCATTGCCACCTGAAACCACATAAAAACCATGAATCAGCATAAATACGATACCCTAATTTCTTCGTGAACGTTGTAAAATGACAAGAAAATAACCTGGAAAGAAAGCCAGAGAAATTTTATTGCCACTATGAGGTGAAAAGGTCGATGACACAAATAAATGGTCTGCGAGTGCACTGAATAATCTCTTTATTGGGCTGACTTGCGCCCGAAAAGGAGCTAAGCAACTCGGTGGTGGCGACAGGAATATACGTGCTTGTCAATCGTCGAACTAAGAATGCCTGTCGCACACGTCAACGCTCAATTTAAAGGCATCTCAGAATCATCTAGAGAAAGTCACAAACTGTTACTAGCGCAACCTGTAAACTGTAGAAACATACGCTAGTGGCCGGAATATTTGAGATACATATCGGTGCATATTGCGCGACAAAGAAACTGATAAAGGTGCGTCTGGCGACATCTTGCAATAAGAAAGAATACAGAATTGATATGCGTGTCAGAATCAGAATGATAAGGCAGTATGCTCGTGGATGCCAAAAAACAAGTACAGTATGAAGGTTTCCACGATATTACTTCCCCCTTAAAAAACATCGGCTCGATGTTCCAAAGTGAACAGCTTTTTTGTAGGGGTTATTTAGCGCATAGACAAGTAAAAGAAAGGCGAGACGTACACACACAAGCGTTTGTGTGTGTACGTCTCGGCTTTCTTGTACTTGTCTTTGTTTGCGCTAAAAAAAACCTATATCAAAAAGGACTACCAACTCCCCCAACTAGAAGTTTTAATTAACAAACTGAACAGAGCAACTTAAACATAAAGATTACAAAGTTTAAACACCATTCTTTAACGCGCCCAATATGGCTTCTGACGATGGTTGGTTGGTTGGTTGGTTGGTTCACAGGAAGGGAAAGGCGCAGTATCTGTCACACTTGCTCTGTGGACACCTGAACCGCGCCGTAGGGAAGGGATGAAGGTGGGAGTGAAAGTGGATAGAGAGAAAGGGGGGCCGTAGTGGAGGGCTACGGAGTAATTTCGACCACCTGGGGATCTTTAACGTGCGCTGACATCGCACAGCACACGGACGCCACTTCGTTTCGCCTCCATCGAAACGCAGCCGCCGAGGCCGGGATTCGATCCCGGGAACTCCGGCACAGTAGTCGGGCGTCTTACCACTGCACCACCCCGGCGGGGCATGCACAATTTCTGGGCGTGCGCATCGCCGTTGCGATCCTGTCATACCGTCCGGAATGACTTCATAGTCGACTTGTCTGGCGCGGTGAAGGATTTTGTATGGCCTAAAGTACCGACGCAGAAACCATTCACTCAGTCCACGGCGGCGAATTGGAGTCCAAACACACACATGGTCTTCTGGATTGTATTATGCGTGGCGTCATCGTAAGTTGTATCGCCGGGTGTCGTACGCTGCTGGTTTTTAATACGAAGCCGTGCGAGTCATCGGGCTTGCTCTTAGCTGCCGATAGGTGGCGACAACAAAGTTGTCCTCGTTGGTTACGTACGCAACATTGCGTCGAGCGTCGTTGTGAGCTCACAGCCATACAGAAGCTTGAACCGGATCGCTCTTGTCTCCTGGACTGCCATGCAATACATACACGAAGATCACGTATGGAAGGATGGCGTCCTAGGTCTTGTGTTCGGCATCCACGTACATGGCGATCATGTCTGCGATCGTTTTGTTGAAGCGCTCTGTATGTCCGTTGGTCTGCGGGTGGTAGGCTGTCGTGCTCCGGGGGCTTGTCTGGCTGTACTCCAAGACGGCTTGAGTTCGCTCCGCCGTAAAAGCTGTCCCTCTGTCCGCGATGAGCACTTCGGGCGCACCGTGTCGCAGGAGAATGCGTTCAACGAAAAATTTGGAGACTTCTGCCGCGGTATTATTTGGCAGGACTTTTGCTTCGACGTAGCAGGTAAGTAGTCAGTGCCCACAATGATCCATTTGTTACCCGCAGATGAAGTCGGAAAAAGGCTGAGCAGATCCATCCCAATTTGTTGAAAAGATTTGGCCGGGGCGGTATGGGGTTCAGTAGCCCAGGTGTTCTCATTGGGGGCTTCTTGCGTCACTGGCACTCACGACATGTTTTCACGTAATGGGCAATGTTGGCAGGTAACCGCGGCCAGTAATATCCCTCTTGGATGCGATCCAACGTTCACGCCATCTCGAGGTGCCCTGCGGTCGGCTCATCGTGGAACACCTGCAGAATTTCCTTTCGGAGTTTTAGGCACAACAAGCAGGTGTGTGATCTTGTTGGGTGCGAAATTCTTTTTCACAAGGACGTAGTTGTGCAACGCGAAGGACGACAGCTGAGGCCCGAAGATGGTAAGAGTAGAAGCCGTCTTTCGTTCTAGGTAATCCACCAGGTCTCTCAACAGAGGTTCTGAGCGCTGCTGCTGTGCAAAACTGGTGGTGCGTACTGGCCCCAATAAGGCGCCGACGTCGTATTCCTTCATAGGGGCGTCAAGAGGAGCCAGCGACAAGTAGTCTGCGTCTGAATGCTGGCGACCAGACTTGTACTCCACCACGACGTCGCATTATAGCAGGCGTAAGCTCCACCATGCAAGCCGGCCGGAAGGATATTTTAAGGGGATCAGCCTGCACAGAGCATGGTAATCGCTCACAACCCTGAATGGTCCGTACAAATAGGAGCAAAATTTTGATGTGGCCCAAATGATGGCTAGACATTCATTCTACAGTGTCAAATAATTAGCTTCAGTTTTTGACATTGAACGGCTAGCGCAGGCGATAACTTTATCCGGTCCTGCCCTCTTTTGAACGAGAACAGGGCCTAGACCCAAACTGCTTGCGTCGGTGTCAATTTCTGTCTCGGCGTTTTCATCAAAGTGGGCAAGGACAGGATGGGACCGCAGGCGGCGCTTAAGTGAGGCGAAGGCTTTTTCTTGCTGCGCTTCCCATCGAAAAGCTACCTGTCTCTTTGTAAGCTGCGTCAACGGTACGGCGATGCGCAAAAAGGCGCTCACAAATCGTCGATAGTAAGCGCACACCCCAAGGAACATGGGCACGTCTTTCTTATCGGCGGGCGGTGCAAACTGTGCTATCGCAACTGCTTTTCTTGGTCTGTCCGAACACCATCCTTGCTAACATGCGACCTAGGAACCACAGTTCCTCGTAGGCAAAATTTCATTTTTGCTTTCAATGTTAGCCCTGAGTACTTGACAGCTTCTAGCACTATTCGAATCCTTTTCAGGTCGTCTTCAAAGCTCGAGGAGAAGACGACATCATCCAAGTACACGAAACAATTTTGCCACTTCATGCACGCCAGCACATGTTTCATTACTCGTTGAAACGTCGCTGGTGCGGAGAAGTGACCAAATGGCATCACCTTGAACTCGAATAGGCCGTCCGGTGTAATGAATGCGGTATTCACTCTACCTCTCTCACCAACCTCAATTTGCCAATAGCCGCTCTTCAGGTCCATCGGTGAGAAGTACCTCACATTGCAGAGCCGATCGAGTGGGTTGTCGATGCGAGGTAGAGGGTAAACATCCTTCTTGGTTATGCTGTTTAGGCGGCGGTAGTCGACGCAGAAACAAAGTGTCCTGTCTTTCTTCTTCCCCAGAACCACTGGCGCCGCCCAGGGGCTCTGATGAATGAATAACGTCTTCACGAAGCATATTGCTGACTTGCTCGCGGATGGCTTGACGTTCTTCCTGGTTGATGTCGACGTAGGCGGACGAAATGTGTCGTGTGCGTCTTCCAAGGGTTGGTCACGGGGGGCGAATACAACTTGGATGTCCGCTAATTTTTCGAGTCAAGCAATCGTCATGCCCTTGTTAAGGCGCCGATATTCTCCAGTGAAGTTCGTGACCAGCACCTGAGCTTATCCATGACGGAAATAGACTATGCTTCTTGCAATGCCAAGTCCTCTATTCGGTAACAACTGTGTGTTTCCTTTGACAACCCCTTCCGTGATTTTGATTTCTTTTGTAACCTTCGGGATCTACCAGGTTTGATCCCTTGTGCCGCCGGGTATCCACCGGCGTTTCAATGGATACAAGCTTTCCCCGGCCTGGTGCCCGGCTGTTTGGGTAAAATGTTTGGGAAAGAAAGGGCCACATAATGGGCTTTTGCCACACAAGGAGGGCTTATTGTTGTCCGATGGCGGAACTGATCATTGCCACATCGGAGCAACTATCTGAGACCTATGACCCCTTTCCCAAACATTTCACCCCAAAGAGCCGAGCACCAGGCCGAGGGAAAGCTTATACCCATTGAAAAGCCGGTGGGTACCTGGCGGCACCAGGGATCGAACCTGGTACCTCCCGAACACGAGGCGGATGCTCTACTACAAGGCCATGCTTTGGTATAAGAAGAGTAAGGCTCATCAAACAGTATCCCCGGGCTCACATGGAATCACCCAGGCCGAGCCCTTTCCAAAGAGCTAAGTCCCACAAAATGGCGGACACGCACGCCAGAGATGGCTCTTGTTCCAGTTTACGTCTGGACATCGTCAATCTGCAAAGTGAATTCTGACGGCTCTCCCACCGCGCGTGGCGGACTTGTCAACTACTGCCACCGCGTTGGTCGTGTTGTGGGTCGCACCCACGTGCTCGGTCAGGCTGGATCGCAAACCCCTGGTGCACTTCAATGACGTGCACCCCTGCCAGACGCCTTCGCGCCCCCGACTTCGGTAACTCTCTTCGTGCTGCGCTCCACGCGAGAGCCCGATTCTACCAAATTTTGGTAAGCATCTTGGTTTGGACGCCGGCCGCATTGCAAAACTCTTTAGGACTACCGGCTACGTACCGGAAGCGCGAGTGGAGGCCTCATCCCCCACCCCTATGATCTCACAGCGGTACTACAGACTGACTCTCAAAGGGTACTTGCACCAGTTCTGCTTTCGCTTCGTCTTCACTCTCTTAGTCTACTGAGACGCCCGAAGGCCTTAGAGTTTTCCGGGACGTCCCTGGCGTTCGCCGGAGGAAGAGTGAAGACAGTCTCTAACAGCGCCCCCAAGCCTTCTCGCGGGCTGGGTTACACAGGGTTGCCCCCACCCCTGATGAAATTAGTCAGCGGGGATTTCCCTGCGGCGTCCTTACATAGAGACTTAGCCGGCACAGCCCATCCCTGGACTGCACCGGCGGGTGCACCGACTCTTATTTGCCGCTACGAGGAGTGGTCATCTCCAACTCCAGCGACTTCCATCCTTGGATCACAGGGAGTCGGGAGCTCCCCAGCCTTATTCCTAGTCCCGTTTCTTGATAGGGTACATCATCGGTAAAGGCTGCCATTTTCGATGTGCCCCACCGTAGCGGTTCATAAGCCCGAGAATCTATCCCACTTTGGCGGGATAGACTTCCTCAGAGGGCACAAAGCTCCGAGGTTCCAGTCGGCAGCCTGAGCATTCACCGGCGTGGCCTCTCTCGATTACAGGAGCGCGACATTGCTCCCAGCCTTATTCCTCCGGGCTTCATCGCCAATGGTTGCACCCCTCTCGGTTACAGGCGGACGCAGCCCCTCCCAGTGACCAACCAAAAGTCAATCCACCCATCATCGAAAAAACTGCCTTAGTTTGCTCGATGACAAATTAATGCCACCAGGCTGACCTGTCCCTCTTAATCAAGTCAAAGCTGAATCCTCTCCGCTTTTACAGAGGGCTTTCGGGTGTCTGCTCACCCGTGTTGTAGTCCCGTTCAAGCCACCTAGAGGCTTGGATTTACGGGTCCTCACCAGACATGGGCCTGGCTATGGGAGGAAACTTATGCAACACAATCATATCATTTTTTTATATTCTTATATTATCCAAGTACATCTTTGGCCTAACATGAAACTATCATATAAATGTTGGCACCTCTGCTCCTTCAAAACCGAACACCCCTTATCTGTTCCACCACACTTCATTCTGATCCAACCTGCTGATCTCCCCATCAAGGAGGAATCAGCACCCCCCCCTTCATTTAGAGTGTCAGCGCTGGCCACTGAGCTGGTTCTTTCAGAATGCGGACGCCTGGACAATTATATTTTCACAGGAAAGCCCCACCAGCGCAAGAAAGGACAACGCAAGACGTTCGCTAACATCGAGCAAAGAACTGCTTGTACTTTGAAGCCATCACTTTAGGCACAAGTGGATGAAGTCGGAGTTGCATAGAGCTAATTTTGTTCACAAAAACATGACTGACAGTGCGAAGCTTTCGCGATCGGAATGCTTATTTGCGCGCTGTCATGGTTTTGTAGATAAGGCAAGCTCAGGTAATGCGAAGGCCAACAAGATTTTTGCACTCTGAACAATACAAACAGAATGCTTCAAACGCAGGTCTACAAACTTTCACGGTAGTAGTGTTTATTTACAGGTGTTAATGGCAACTTTATAAACAGACAGAAGATTTTGCAACAGTCAAGTCCTTGGGCTGAATAGCCTTTTTCAAACAGCGCATCTATATGCGTTGTTCTGATTTACGATTTCGTGGTTTAGGAGAATGACCAGTACATCAGAGGGATCGGGGGCAAGCGGCACGCATGAAGTCTTTAGCTTCAAGTTGAGGTAGCGAATCAACACCTTCTTTGACACCACTCAAATGCCAGGTAGGCTGTTCTTTATACAGCGCAGAAAACATTCATGCAAGTGTCAGCGCAAAGCTTGAGCCAGTGGATCCGTACAGCGTTCAATTGTCCGTCTTCCACACGTCGCTGGCACCAAAGAAACAAATTGTGCACCATGTCTACGTTCCTCCGGTACCGCGTCAACAAATCTATCTGCGCTATCAAGCGGTATTCTTAGCTGTGCGCGCATCACTTCGCACCAATTCCAGATCGAAGACATGTCAATCCTGCTTTTCCGAGGGATGAGCTGCTTGTTCCATGCTCTTTTGAGCTGCCCTCGCCTCGCGTAGTGATACGATTAAGTACGCGATGGTGTGCGCCGAAGGCTTAATAGTACTCCGGAATGAGGTCGAGTCAGTTGCACTTGCTGCGGAAGCTGCAGAAGGTGTTTCGCATGACACCCCACACAGCCCGTCTTGGCCATGACCCAAAGATTCCGGCGAGTTGTGTTCCGATCCCGAGCATGGTTCTCCGCTTCCCTGGCAATAACGCATGTGTTTGCCACTTTCAGTCGTCGGGACTACAGTCAGCTGGGTTCCTTCTTCACAAGTTGTCTCGGGGCGATTTATACAGCCCGCAGGTTGTATGGGAGAAGGGCACTCTGAACGTGTCACAGCTTCGCCAAAAGGCCGGAAAGAACGTCCCCGAAAAGAGACATTCCCTTTTAATTTCTGAGGCTGCTGGTAAACAGCTCGGCTTCCTTGATGACTTTGTTCGAAGTGGCTGGCTTGTATTGTTTCTTTTCTTTCCGTAGGCGCGTCTTCAGGAATGAGCCGAGGGTAAAAACAGGGTAGTTTGAAGCCCATGTCCGTCTGCTGCGCGCATAAGCATGGAGCCTTAACCGCGGGAATTGATAAAGGTAGCTGCGAAGGTTCCGTGCCTACCTCCAGATGCATCGAGGCTTGTCGGCCCTCGCTTCGTGGTAGGAAGAGACGAGTGCTTTGGTCAGTGGTGTCTTCTGGAACATTAAACGTCAGTCCAGCAGTGGCTTGGTCGCCCGGGATGTCACTGTCAGCATGGTCTGTAACGTTGCTCTGGGAACGGTTGGCCATTTCGGTACAGGGTTCTAGAAGGCTCCAAAACGGTGTCTGCTTCGTCGTCTTCTGATTTTTCTTTAGCACGCGATAACCTCGATGACAGTGCGGCATCATCCACTGTTGAAGGCGCGCGCTATCTGCTGCACGGGGTATCATTCAGTGGGGGACCTACCGTCACGCTTTTAGTGCGCAGTGCCATTGTGCCTTGGAAAATAATTATTAAAACATTGCGAAGCCTATTTACTGTATGATTCACGGCTAGTCTTAGTTGTCCCAGGCTGAGCTTTGCAAGCAATGGGAGGGAGTGAATGCTGTATTGAATTAAGCAGTGAATTTATTGTTAGATTTTTCTTTTAGTTCTATACACTCACCATATGGTTATCGTGATGTCATCGGGTACGTTTTATTGAATGTACTAGCGGCAACAGCCCGGGGAGTGGTCGGCGAAGATGACCGACAAATACGAGCTTATGTCAACCATAAAGTCCATGTACCATGCCATCATTATAAATATTTGCCGTAGTCAGAGAAAGGAGCCAAAAATTAAACTCGGCGAATTGCTCGAATTCATGAAAATGTCAATATGTGGTTAAATGTATGCTGTGACGACCAAGCGAAACAGAAACGCAGCGGTGTATTTTCAAATCTAGTCGCTTTGTCCAGGGGCATGTTCACCATGGCAAGTGGCGGTGGCCCTGCGACCAATCGCGCGACTTGCTCTAATCGACTTGTGACCAGGTTTAACAGTACGCTGCCCCATACTATTCCCATGGCATGCCACGGGATTCAGGGGGACGTGTAGGCCCGCTTTGTTGATGGGCCACCAAAAGCATTCAAGTTATGAAGAAAAGGCGCCATTTTACATGTAACCGCAACTTCGACGCCGCAGTTCCAGCACCCTGCAATGGAGTTTGCAGCTGCCCTCAAGTCCCTTTTGTCTATTCGTATGAACTCGGAGGCGGTCAAGAAATGCTCGGTGCAAAAGGCACTGTCATGGATATTAAAATAATTTTCTTTCTTTCTTTCTTTCTTTATTTGTTCCTTTCTATTACAGAAAGCCGTTTCTATTACAGAAAGAGGTTTTAATATAACCTCTTATGCGGCTGCTTCTGCTTTGCTAAAAAGATGAGCATTTGCAACATATTGGGCTTAACACGCTCTTCTTAACTGGTCTCGCTTAGCTTCCGTGAGTATTCAACTAGCACGAATCCACAACTCTAGAATAATATTTGGTATTGTTGGTTAACAAATTGCCGTGCCTCTGCCGCGAATGGTAGTCAGGCGAGCAATCGTCTCTTATGTTGGAGGTGATAATGAATATGCCTTAAGCAGCAATACATTAGTTGGGTCAGTTATGGTTGAAGATCTACTGTACACCGCACAGAAGCGCTGTTGCGTGCATATACTAAACGTGGGAACACGAATTTTCGCAGATCGTCGAGGCGTGATAAGCCATAGTCATTGGAGGCCGTACGCCTCGACGTCGCCTTATTTTTTGCATACGTGGCACTCATCGTTCTATCCCGAGCGGGACCCGTTGGCACAGCCTGACAGTGTCGCTCTCGCAGTAAGCCGTTCATTTCCGCTTGTGCGCGTCTCGGTTCTCGTACATGAATTCTTTATTCCTCAGAATGGTATGTGGTATTTAGCATCTACGTCAGACTCTTATACTGAATGCTATTTGTAGATGGTTTCCCGAACACGAACGGGGAGGCAACAGAAGCCACGTGTGCAGCGAGTGATCAGAAAGTAGTAGCAGCATCTGTGTGGTAGAACAACATTTTGAGTGTTTAAACAGTGTGTGAACATTGTTATAATAGCTAAACCTTTTATGTGCAGCCCAATAACGTTCTCTTTTCATTGCCAACACAGCTTCACGGCGGGCTCTAAATAAGCTGGATGATCAGATGAGGTTGCGTATTTGTCTGTCTGTACTAGAGAGAGGAGGCCTAGGCAGCACTGCAACAATTTCTCATTAATGACTACGAGTGTAAGAGTGTGAGTGTGAGCACGTAGAAAATTCCGTCTTATGCACAAGACATAACGTAATAACATCACATCTGGCACCGACAATGACATAAAAGGCCAGGTTGACAAGTCCTCACGTGACGTCTGTGGCCATGATTCACAAGAAATCATCATCATCATCGGCCTGACTATACCGACTGTAGCGAAGGCCTCTCCCATATTTCTCCAATTAACCCGACTCTGTGCTAGCTGAATCCACTTTACCCCTGCGAACTTATCAACCTCACCCGCCCACCTAAGTTTCTGCCGCCCCCTACTACACTTTCCTTCCCTTGCAATCCAGTTTGTTACCCTAAGCGACCATCGGTTATCCTCTCTTCGCACTACATGTCCTGCCCATGCCCATTTCTCCTTCTTGATTTCCACTATAATGTCAGTAACTTGAGCTATTTCTCTGACCCACTGTGCACGCATCCTATTTCTTAATACTACCCCTACCATTTTGCGTTCCATAGCCCTCTGGGTTGTCCTCAACTTACGCACAACTATCCAAACCTATCCGGTACAACAATCTAAACCTATTCCTTATTCCCATTTCCCACTCTCCCATCCCATTCTGCTACTTCCCAGGGGAGATCAGGGGAGTCTCCCCTGGACCGTACTCCTGGCTGTGGATCGCTGTACCATCCCCCCTTTTAGTTAACTTCTAATCAAAACGTGTTGTCCGAATGAACCTGTTCATTTATATCACCAATTCCGAAACTTTCTCTACCCGCGATGCATTAGTGGTGCGGAAGGAGTCCGACTTTGGACTCCATCTTATACAATGCACTAACTTACTATTGCAGCGCCGCCTACGGCTTGTATAAAAAGGCCTGCAAAAAGCCATTCTGGTTCTTGTCCCTGTCACTATGTGGTCGCCTCGATCTTTGTAGCTTCCCGTCAGGATACAAGGCTATGAGTGGCACCGTAATGGAGGGCTGTGTAAATTTCGACCGCCTAGGGTACATTAACATGGAATGATATCGCACAATACACGGGTGCAGCAGTCGACTGTGCTACCCACTTCACAACCACGGCGGGGCAGAAGACCGCGCCGTCTGGATGCCGTCTTGCATTTTGCCTGTACCTCCGTAAATAAATGAGACGAACATTTTTTTCAATAAAACATTCGAAAAGGCTGTTTGTCAAAACAGTTATATACTAACGCCTAAATGAGTGAGTGAGTGAGTGAAAAACTTTATTAAGTATATTTAAGGGAGGGGGATGTGTAGGTGGGGTCCCTAGTCCGGGACTCCAGCGGCTGCCGCTGCTACCCGCACACGGGTCACGAGGGCCCGTTGGGCCTCTAGTCCAGAGCTGGATAGGGCAGCCTCCCACGCCTCAATTGTTGGCACTGCATTCGGATCATCTGGAGGATTGTGTGGGCAGGTCCACACCATGTGGTGCAGGCCTGCCTTTTCCCCGCAATATTTGCATTTGGAGTCGCAGAACCCGGGGTGTATTGTGTTTAAACGGGCTGGTGTGTTATATGTACCTGTCTGTAGGCGTCGCCATCTAACTTCCTCCGCTTTGGAGAGCCCCTTGGCTGGGGGTGGATATTTTCTGCGAGACAGTCTGCAGTGCTGTAACCTCTCCGCATACGTCGCCAGAGGGCCGGGATATAGCGGTGTGGAGGATGGAGGGGTCGAGTCCCGGGGGAGGAGAGCTCGGGCAGCGGCATGGGCGCACTCGTTCCCTTCCACGCCTTGATGTCCCGGTGTCCAGACGAGGCATTTGTCTTGTTTGGGGTGTCCATAATTTTTCAATATTCTGGCAGCCTGGGGACATATTCGCCCTTTGATGTATTTGCGGTAGGCAGCCATAGAGTCTGTTATTATATAGGCGCAGGTGGTATGCATCGCGGCTAAAGCAATGGCCACCTTCTCCGCCATTTCTATATTGTCATCGCAGATGGTGAGGGCATCAACCAGTTGTTGGTGAATCACAACCGCTACCGTGTACCCCGCTTCTGACTTTGCTGCGTCTACGTAGTAGGATTCAGTGTCCGTCCCGTACTTTTCCTGGATGTATTTGGCCAGCGCCTTCCGGCGCCCTTGGTGGAACAGAGGATGCATGTTGCGGGGTAGGGGATTGGCTATGAACGAGTCTGACCACCCGGGCGGTATAGCCTGTTTTTGTACGAGACCTTGCGGGCTAGTCAGGTTAAGGTCCATAAGAACGGTCTGGCCCGTGCGGGTTGCTGCTAGTCGATTTATCTGGGTGGCGCGTTGGGCGGCAAGGAGTTCTTCGGGTGTATTGTGCACCCCTAATTGCAAAAGATGTTCTATGGAAGTGCTTTGAGGCAGGCCCAGCGCCTTTTTAACTGCGTTTCGTATAATGAAGTCGATTTGCTTATAGTCTCCCGTTTTGAGGTGCAGATACGGTGTCGAATACACAATTCTATTAATGATGAATGCTTGAACCAGGCGCAGGGTGTCTTGTTCGAGTATACCCCTGTCGTTGGTAGTGACCCTGGCTATCATACGCGCAACCTGCAGACTGGTGTTTTTGAGCCGAGTGAGGGCGTACACATTTCTGCCCTTGTCGTTGATGTAAAGCCCTAGAACCCTGATGGTGTCCTTCTGTGGTATTGGGTTTCTATTGAGGTTGACTTCAACAGTGGGTCTGCGTTGGCGGGAGCTGTGTAGTACCAGCAACTCCGACTTTTCGGGGGAGCAAGTAAGGCCGCAGTTAGCGGCGTAGGCTTGCACGATGGTTACGGCCTCTTGAAGGCGGTCTTCGATTTCCGCGGTAGAATAGGCCGTGGTCCAAATAGTGATGTCATCCGCGTAGAAGGCGTACCGTAGATGCGATACCTGATTTAGCTGGGCTGGGAGTTTGATTAAAGCAATATTGAAAAGTAAGGGTGATAGAACAGCACCCTGTGGCGTGCCGCGTGTGCCTAGCTGTATTTGGCTGGGTTCTGCCAGACCGAGGTCGGCGTAGACGGTACGACCGTGTAGGAAATCTTTAACATATGCCTAGGTTCTTGCACCACAATTTATGTGGCTCATATTTTCCAAAATAGAGTGGTACTTTACGTTATCAAGCGCCCCCTTGACGCCTAATGTACTACTATTACTGTTGCTATCCTAGCGGCAAAAGCGCTAATTCATTTCCGCCATACCTTATTTGCTAATTGAATAGCTTGAGCGTGTCATTTATTGTCTTAATAAAATATTACCTACAAACATTGTATGCTTTATCTCCTAACCTTATAGAAAGGTTCTGCGTAAGTTATTAAAACACGTCGATAACGTTATTGTTGCGACGTTTAATGCTGTTCCTGCATACAAAGTAATTAATTTGAACAAATAATTTTACGAAACTACAGCTACCGAAGCTGCTTACCTGTATGTGCTAAAGTTTTACTCTCGCATATATCTGTAGGCTTGCAACTCCACTGGGCTTTTTTCGAATGCGGTTCTAATGCGCAAGTTCGGCGGCAGAGCCGCATCGCCATCTGTGCCGTTGCCGGTGTACCCTAGAGAAAGCGAGCCGCGACGGAGCCACGAGCCAAAGACAGACCCTTAGAAATTGAGAAATAACAGCCACGAACCCTACGCTGCGCTCTCGTCGCTCTTCGTTCTCTTCTTCTGAGAAATCCTCTTTTGTTCATGTGAAAAGTAAGTACTTTGTAGCGTTACACGCATACACAGAAGCATGTCATTTCTTTGCCTGAATAGATCGCGAAAACGGTTAAAAAGCTGCGCTCAAATTTCGCATTAGGGAGTGTCGTAATTGTGCGTAGAAGTGTCAACATAGCGGTATCTAGGAACACGAGAATTGTTCTGCGAAATTTAGGGTATATTTTTTCGGACGTTGGCAACACTACCGGTAGGGCGTTACGGACAGTTGTCTGAAGAAGGTTCCATTTGCCTCGTGTAAGTGTTTGAGATTTTCGCTAGCAGGCATGGAGAAATGTCCACCACCACAGCCCCGGCGACGTACCAGTCGCTACTTGCCACCGCCCCAAAGCGATCTAATGAAAGATGTGCCCAGCGGGATCCCGGGAGAGGAACGATTTCGCTGCCTTCTTCGGCTATGTTTCGAGCGTGCTCTCACCAAGACCTGCGAGGAAGTAGACGTTCCTGCAGAACTGCAACAGAGACTTCTCCTTCGGGGGATGTCAATCTTCGACAAGCAAGACGGCCGTGACGATTTGACTACGCTTCTTAAGTTAGCTGCAGGTGAGAGGCCCCGTGACGACATACGTCCTGTAGATATCGCTGCACGCTACCACAGTAGGCTGGACTCTTTGATGAAAGAGTGCAAGCGCTGGGAAGAGTTACTGCACATGGATTTTCTTCCCGCAACACCGCCAGTGAAGCTTACAACAGAGGGCAATGATGCGGATAAGCTTCCAGCTGCGACACAACGCCGCAATGACGCTCTTGTCGAAGAGGCCGAGCGCTCCAAACTTGTCGTCCAAGCCATCGCGCACTGTTCTCGCCATTGTGCGGAAGTTCCTGTACAAGATGAGCAAGATTCAATGAGCAGCGTGTTCGATGTGTAGGACACTTATGAATCGTGCTTGTCAAAAAGTGCAACACTGAAACTCGTAAATAAATGCTCATCATTTGGATTTCCTTCACTACAGTGATTGCAGTCTCAATACGGTGTTGATACCTTTGAAAGCATTGTGTTGCAATTAGGTTGTACGGCACAACTACTCATGGATAACTGTGCTGGCCTAAAGCCTTTCGTTGACTTAATTTTAAGTATTTGTAATAATCTACAAGCTCTTATAGCTTGCCTGTAACAATGACTAAACAACGTTTATTCAGAAGCCTTATATAGACATTACCCTATCAATTGCATTGTTTTGGTCTTCGTAGTCTGAGATGTCAAGACAGAGGTATCTGAATATGCTCAAGGTAACTTTCATGTCACTCTTCCTGGAGAATGTCTTCAAAATGCCTATTTGAGCTTACCCATAAAATGTGGTCGTAAGAGAGGGATTTGGTACTGTGCGGTGGTGCGGTAAGTTTGGAGGCTTGAGGGACACCGTAGTGGACGGCTTCAGACATTTTGACCACCACTGTTTTTTAACTCTTCATGACATGACACCGAACAGAGGCATCTTGTTTGTCGTCTCTATCAAAGAGCAACCGCCTTTGAAAGGCTTTTATCCCCTATCATTGGGTTCGGCAGTCGAACGCGGTACCACTGAGCCACCGCGGCGGGGTTTCGGAGACTTTCTAGCGTAGATGTACACTAGTTTGCCAAAGAAGTCTGTATAGAACTATACAACCTCCTAAAGGTAGCCCAATGTCCAGTCGCAGTGGGAGGGGCTGGGCAAGGTTTGGTCATTGTGCGTCCTTAGAATGGGTCAAGATTGAGAGACACAGAGTTAGCTGGTTTGGTTTTTGGGGAAAGGGCAGGCGCATTATCTATCACTTCTTGGTGGAGACCTACACTCACAGTTCGGCATACAATGAGAAGTGCACATGTCGTCGGCTCGAATATTCCTCGCAAGCTTATAAGAGTCGGCCCATTTCGCATTGTTTCATTGTGATCAAGGGACCAATAGGGATGCCGTAACGTCATGTTTTAAATCGTTTTTTAGTACTTGGCGAAAGGAGTCTGTCGAACCCTCGACTACATTATTTTACTCGCCTTGCTTTTCAGGCCAACGACACTGGGCCTTTCTTTTTCATGTCCCTAACAGATTGCTTCGCGAGCTATAACGGATTATATGTGACGGCCTTCGGTGTCGTTGACCACCTAGGGTTCTTTAACATGGAGTCAAATCCCACAGCAGAGGAGCACCTTGCCAAACGGTTGTGATGGAACCCCTCGTTCTCTAATACAGCACTCGAGCGCCCTACCATTGGGACTACGTGACGGAGGTTTAAAAGGAAAAAGAAAATAGATGTTTTTTTATATATCTCGTAAGAGGAGAATGCGGAAAGCGTACCCTTGCTCTCTTATTATTTGCTTCTTATCGTTTGCCTCTTATTGATGTTCATTGCAGAGTTAGATAAAATTATATTTGGTTTACAGGAAAGCAAAGGCGCAGTAGCTGTCACACTTTCTCCGGCAAGTGTGACTTTTGACGATACACCATCGCTGCTGTCGCGAGGCGTTCCTTGGCGTGCATTCAAGTGTGGCATTGCAGATGGCAGGAGCGCAAGACAAGAACTAATCTCGTGGAATGTTGCGGAATATGACGGCTCTCGCGCACGGGATTTCGTTTCACGAGTCTAGAAAGGCTTTCGCCTTAAAACGAAAGATACTCAAACAACTCCATCATGCATAGAGAAGGCTCAGAGTGGCCTGTTCGAACTGCATTCTGCTATGCAGCAATCTGCGGTAGCTTGCTTCAGTAAATGTGCCATTCTAAGCAGAAACGGGAATATACAATTTTTGGGCGTTTGCATTTATAGTTCTATTGACGGCAGCGAACTGTTTTGCTTTGAAATGCATCTAACGATAGCATCACTTCGCTCGAGATGGCGCACGTCAAATAATCTCAAGCTCCACACCGCGACTACGGATGTCCTTATCCAGTGTGACATGCTCACTATGGACAAATATTTTTTTCCGTCATGAAGCGTGTGAAGATAACCGGTTCACCTTCGTTTTGTAGAGGCAGATAAATAAGCAATACGACACAGGAATGGCGAAACAAACAAGAAAAACGCTTGGGCATGCCATGCCGTACGCGCACACACAAATCACTGTTGGGTCACACAACGTTAACGCGCATCCACTCTGAGTATAGCTCGCCGCTGGGCCACAAGGTGGCGACTCTGCCCGATCTAGAGGACCATGTTGCTTCTTGGATACAGGCGTATCCTGCTCCTCTTCCTAGTCAGCGGCGAGCGCTGCAGTCACAAGTAAAGATGCAAAAACCTGCAAAAGAAAGAAATTTTGAAAAACAAAAATTTATTTCAGCGCAGGAAAAAGTGAAAAAAAAAAACGAACATTTCCAAACGCGATTTGAAGGCTTTATGAATGCTTGCTTTCAGTTAAGGTTAGCTTTAATTTTTGCTTCTCAATCTTCGACCAGAGAGTGGAGGGAAATTGGCTATAAAAGGCTTCGAAGAGGAGGGCTCGTATAATTTCGACTACAGGATTCATTTAATGTCCACGACATTCGACGCGCGTCGCAAGCAGCCGTCGTCCGCCACCGAAGCCGCGACGGGTGCAATGACAGCATCACAGCAGATACACCGCGTTGGCAAGGAGCCTCCGCGCCAAAGGGCGTAGGCCCCCAGCACAGTGGCCATGCCGCTAGATTACCTTCACCGTAGGGCCGGGACCAGCCCCCCCCCCCCCTTCATTCCTCTGAGAGTGACGCCATAACAAGAGAACGCAAAAATGTTGCCTGGTGAGCAGCGCGTCGGAAGAAAAAAAATAGATGCTATAAGCTTTCTTTCCCTTCAATCCTTACACCTTCTTTTCTTTTGTACCGAAAGCATGAGTTTGCTGCACGGCATAATGTGCCGTGCTCAAGAGACATATAGGAAGCCCATGGAGCTCTGATATATGGACTAGCTACGAAAATGTGCTCAATCGTCAGAAAGAAATATGCCCTCTTCAAAGCTGAAAAGGCAGCTTCTCGAATCGAACACCGAAGAATGCGGCAACGAAAACTCGACACTAAACATGTTTCTAAAGCGGCGGGGGATATGAAATACGTGCTTCAGAAAACCATTCGGCCACCCTTCTAGCTTGATTTTTCCCGTGGGACGACGAGATTCTACGTGGTGGTTGTTGTAGTAGTTCAACTGGTGCCAACACTATAGTGTGCAAACCGGGAGGTGGTTGTCGAAGGAACTATGAGCAGGGTTTTTAACGTGGGAGGATCGAAATGAGCTCTAAGAAGGAAGGAGCAATGCAGTAATAGGGCAAACGTGTGTTAGCATCCTCGATCCCCTCTCACCGTGTGTGCCGAGAAGACGGCGCGGTCTAGGGTGCCTCAATATTGAGTTATAAAATAGGGGTGCCTAACCAGTTAGGGGTATATGGTAATAGCCGCCGACAATGCGCAAACGCAATGCTGTGATGAATAGGCGAAAAGTGCGGTAATCAATGTCGGAATACGCACGGGCGCCCGTTATTACCCGGTCCCGTAATCGATAGGGTCCCCCTGTTCTAGGTAGATTTAGAATAATGGGACTCTATCGGTGTGGATCAATGCCGGTCTGTACGGTCAAATCATGTTCACGTGGCCGCTCATTAAAGGTCCACTGAAAGGGGTCACTAAGAAAGGTAAACAACGCCATAACACTGATAGTTATTGAACCACCCATCATTCTCCCGCAAAAATTTGCGATCTAGCTTCTGCAACACCAGAGATATCGGCGATTAAAAATGACCCCATTTTCCCTCTCAACTCGTACACCGAAGAGAGCCATAAAAAAATGAATACAAGCAAGTTCAAAGCTCCGCCCAGACTTACGTAACTTTGACGAACTTCCGGTTGCCGCGCGCTCGCTCGCTGACGTACTCGCGTCAACCCGTCCTCGCTCGCACACGCCTGAGGAGTTCGCCAGTTCGCGCAGCAACGGTTAGTGTAACCGCGAACCCGTGGTTACCCTATGTTACACGGCGGACCAAACCATGGTTACACCACTAACCGCAGCAGTTGGTGGAGGCGACTGCTCCGAGACAGAGAGAAATCTGCATTGGGTAGTAGCGGTCAGTAAATAATAGCTTATTGAGGCCCAGAAAGCAAGTCTATGCCAGCGGGTGCTGACAGAGCTTGCGAGTAGTGCAGTTGGCATCGGGAACGCTAAGGCAAAGTACGACGCGTTTCTGCTGGGTGATGATGGTTTACAGCTCCCCTACATTCCCCAACATGCCGAGGAAGAGGCTACTACATCCGCTTTCCGACTCGTGGTCCCGATAAAGTTGTGGAAACGATTCCTCCGGTACTTTCATGACTCAGTACTGGCAGGCCCGGCAGCGGCAGTAAGACTTACAAGTTAGGCCGCGTCGCAACCTGGCTAGGTGTGAGAAATGATGTGCTGGGGTGCGCCCGTACATGCCCTGTTTGCCAGGTAGCCACGCACGGACATGGAAGCTCTATGGCATGATGAAGCCGGTTATTAGCACCTACCCGTGGCAAGTGGTCGCGTGCGATATCATGGGACCCCTCCCTCGCTGCGCGCGCGGTAACCAATATATCCGGGTAATAATGAACCACTATTCGAAGTAGGTTGATGTATTCCCTCTTAGGAAGCTGGCGTCGGAAAAAATTTGGAGAAACTGTTGGAGACATTCACTCGTTTCGGTTTCCCTTCCGACACAATTACAGACTTACAGAAAATTCTTCGTATTTCACAAGCAAAGTCTTTGTGCATTCTTGTCGGACGCTACAAATCCGCCACAGGAAAACGAGTCCCTACCACGCTCAGAGCAACGTAACCGAGAGAGTGAATTGGAATGTTAAGAGTATGCTGGTCGCGACGACCGAGCAGCACAGAGATTAGGGACGCATGGTTGTCCAAACTGGCATTCGCCACTAGAGCAACCATGAACAGGTCGGTGGATATGACACCAGCTTACTTGAATCTTTCGGAAAGAGATCGCTTTTCCGCTAGAGAATACCCTGCTTGACGCGGCGGGGCCCGCGCCCCCTCCGCCGCGTCCCCTCCGCATACGCTGTACGCGGCAAAGCTCCGCGAAAGCCATGAGGCAGCGCAGCGCGCGCCTCGTGAAAACCAGGATGTCACGAGCATAGAGAAGGCGGATCAGTACAACAAAGGTCGTCGTCACGTCGTTTTCAACACTGGAGACCTGGTACTGAAAAGAATGCACCAGCTTAGTAACGCAGCGCGTGGTTTCGCCGCGTCGCTAGCGCACAAGTGGGTTGGGCCGTTCAAAGTTACTGCACGGACTACGCCGCTCACCAACCAGCTGTGGTTTTGACGACCGGTGAAACCTTCGGTCCTTTGCATGTCGCCGACTTGAAGGCTTACCACCTTCTCAAGGACGATAACTGCGAAGCGGTGGAATCTCAAGGCGATGCAGCAATCTCCCCCAAGTAAGGCGTACAGGTAGCAACCTGGTTCGCAACCGATGCTATAACCTTAGACAAAGATAGTGCACTACTTCGTCTAACGTATTTGCATCTTTCAGAATGCATTCTGGTAAGAATTTGCAGCAGCCAGAGGAACACCGTCGCTGGGGCCGGAAACTGCACCCGACGCATGGTTCAGGAAGGGGCCACTTAAACGGGGGGCACCCCCCTGGTTTTTCGTGGTTTGTGGCCCATCATTTTGACCAGCGCGGCCATGCTGGCCGTCTTCAAAGAGGCTGGCTTTGGAGCCCGCTTCTGAGGCCTGGAGTACGGGCCCCAGAGAGCAGATGTGCCCGGGGCGGAAACGCCTGCTGAAACCGAGGAAGTGGCCGCTGCCGAAGAGGGACTAGCCGGAACAATCCCGTCAAGCCTGCTGCTTCCCTGCCGCCATACTGACTCGCTGCGATGGCATCCCGCCAGAGCCAGGCGACAAGCTTACATATTGGACGCAGATCCGAGCTCTGACATGGCCCGGCTGTTGCCGGGCCCCGGGTCGGACGATGAGGGGGGGGGGGAGATGTGGGGCCCTTCTTCACGGACCTTTAAAGGCAGTGTCGCGTCGCATCGTGTTTGAAGGGCGCATCGCTTCACGGCATCCCCTTCCCTCAACTGCCGAGAGGAAAGCGGTCCTTGATCGCTGACCGCTCGGACCCCATAGAACGAGGCACGCGGGCGTCTCGCTCGCTCTCTTCGCTCTCCTGCTGCCCGCTTCCTGGCTGCTCTCTTTACCTGACAAGGCACGACCCCATGACCCCCCGATCTGCCTGACGGCCCTGCCTACCCCTGAGTGAGATAAAGATGTTTGCTATACGGCCCGCTGCGTGTGTGTCTTGCGTCTCCCTCGTGTAGAGGAATCGCCCACAACATAAATTCGCGCTCCTCTTTAACAAAACATTCCTGCTGATCACAGCCGAAAAACGAACATGCGGTCTTCGCTAAAAGTGCTTTTCCCACGATGATGGCAGAAAAGCGGCAATTGTCCACGAAACTGCTCCTACAGCCGCGCCCAGGCATAGCCCCTTCGCCGTGCAAAAAAAAAACCTCAGAAACAGGGCGCAGAAAAACAAGGTTTGAATTCGGGAAAAAAAAAAGATGTCAGAAAGGCATTGCAGCTAAAGCAATGTCATCTTTGTCAGGAAAAACGACACGCAGAAGGCAGATCAGAGCAGCAGAGACGCAGCCTGGAGTCCTCCGGCCAGCAGGTAACGATCATTCACCCATCCCGACATGCTGGCGCTGTTCACATGGCACGGATGGAGTGCGGAAGGGGCTAGGAGGCCGAGTGCGTGTGTCTGAAAAATAGAGTCGCCTAAAGATGCGCGTAGTCCTGTTCTTTGAATACAGCCAATATTTTTGTCATTCTTGTTTAGAGATCTAGTCCCCGTGATATCAATCCGTGAATATTATTAAAAAAAAACAATGCTTTCTAAAGACATACCGTGCGGTGGAGGATGCCAATGCAGACTGCGCGTGTTATTATTGTCGTCTCAGCCGAGGTTCACGGACTTCCAGCAGATAAGGCAAGAGCGAAAGGGCTGCAGGCGAGAGGCGGCCATCGCGAACACCGACGGCAAAGGGCGTTCCATTCCCAGATGCAAGATACATCTCTACGGATGTTGCGCGACAAAGAAATGTTAACGCTGCATCGCGTGACAACGAGCATTAACAAAGCATACAGAATCTCTCCGTGCGCTAAAACTGCTGTGATACGCCCGCGTACCGGAGGCTGTTGAAAAAGAACAAATAATGGTTGGCGGCAAGGTTTCCTGTACTTTGTTGTGAAGCATGAGCCTAATGAGCACCAACAATACAAACAAGTGTCCAATAGGCTTTTATATAATACAATAGCACACATATTTGCATATTGCTTTCATATTCGTAGCAGAAGCTGTCCAATCGCTAATTAGAAGTCAGATCGGAAAAGAATAATAAATCGCTATAGCATGCTTATTTCATTGCCACCTGAAACCACATAAAAACCATGAATCAGCATAAATACGATACCCTAATTTCTTCGTGAACGTTGTAAAATGACAACAAAATAACCTGGAAAGAAAGCCAGAGAAATTTTATTGCCACTATGAGGTGAAAAGGTCGATGACACAAATAAATGGTCTGCGAGTGCACTGAATAATCTCTTTATTGGGCTGACTTGCGCCCGAAAAGGAGCTAAGCAACTCGGTGGTGGCGACAGGAATATACGTGCTTGTCAATCGTCGAACTAAGAATGCCTGTCGCACACGTCAACGCTCAATTTAAAGGCATCTCAGAATCATCTAGATAAAGTCACAAACTGTTACTAGCGCAACCTGTAAACTGTAGAAACATACGCTAGTGGCCGGAATATTTGAGATACATATCGGTGCATATTGCGCGACAAAGAAACTGATAAAGGTGCGTCTGGCGACATCTTGCAATAAGAAAGAATACAGAATTGATATGCGTGTCAGAATCAGAATGATAAGGCAGTATGCTCGTGGATGCCAAAAAACAAGTACAGTATGAAGGTTTTCACGATATTACTTCCCCCTTAAAAAACATCGGCTCGATGTTCCAAAGTGAACAGCTTTTTTGTAGGGGTTATTTAGCGCATAGACAAGTAAAAGAAAGGCGAGACGTACACACACAAGCGTTTGTGTGTGTACGTCTCGGCTTTCTTGTACTTGTCTTTGTTTGCGCTAAAAAAAAACCTATATCAAAAAGGACTACCAACTCCCCCAACTAGAAGTTTTAATTAACAAACTGAACAGAGCAACTTAAACATAAAGATTACAAAGTTTAAACACCATTCTTTAACGCGCCCAATATGGCTTCTGACGAACATGTACAATTTCTGGGCGTGCGCATCGCCATTGCGATCCTGTCATACCGTCCGGAATGACTTCATAGTCGACTTGTCTGGCGCGGTGAAGGATTTTGTATGGCCTAAAGTACCGACGCAGAAACCATTCACTCAGTCCACGGCGGCGAATTGGAGTCCAAACACACACATGGTCTTCTGGATTGTATTATGCGTGGCGTCATCGTAAGTTGTATCGCCGGGTGTCGTACGCTGCTGGTTTTTAATACGAAGCCGTGCGAGTCATCGGGCTTGCTCTTAGCTGCCGATAGGTGGCGACAACAAAGTTGTCCTCGTTGGTTACGTACGCAACATTGCGTCGAGCGTCGTTGTGAGCTCACAGCCATACAGAAGCTTGAACCGGATCGCTCTTGTCTCCTGGACTGCCATGCAATACATACACGAAGATCACGTATGGAAGGATGGCGTCCTAGGTCTTGTGTTCGGCATCCACGTACATGGCGATCATGTCTGCGATCGTTTTGTTGAAGCGCTCTGTATGTCCGTTGGTCTGCGGGTGGTAGGCTGTCGTGCTCCGGGGGCTTGTCTGGCTGTACTCCAAGACGGCTTGAGTTCGCTCCGCCGTAAAAGCTGTCCCTCTGTCCGCGATGAGCACTTCGGGCGCACCGTGTCGCAGGAGAATGCGTTCAACGAAAAATTTGGAGACTTCTGCCGCGGTATTATTTGGCAGGACTTTTGCTTCGACGTAGCAGGTAAGTAGTCAGTGCCCACAATGATCCATTTGTTACCCGCAGATGAAGTCGGAAAAAGGCTGAGCAGATCCATCCCAATTTGTTGAAAAGATTTGGCCGGGGCGGTATGGGGTTCAGTAGCCCAGGTGTTCTCATTGGGGGCTTCTTGCGTCACTGGCACTCACGACATGTTTTCACGTAATGGGCAATGTTGGCAGGTAACCGCGGCCAGTAATATCCCTCTTGGATGCGATCCAACGTTCACGCCATCTCGAGGTGCCCTGCGGTCGGCTCATCGTGGAACACCTGCAGAATTTCCTTTCGGAGTTTTAGGCACAACAAGCAGGTGTGTGATCTTGTTGGGTTCGAAATTCTTTTTCACAAGGACGTAGTTGTGCAACGCGAAGGACGACAGCTGAGGCCCGAAGATGGTAAGAGTAGAAGCCGTCTTTCGTTCTAGGTAATCCACCAGGTCTCTCAACAGAGGTTCTGAGCGCTGCTGCTGTGCAAAACTGGTGGTGCGTACTAGCCCCAATAAGGCGCCGACGTCGTATTCCTTCATAGGGGCGTCAAGAGGAGCCAGCGACAAGTAGTCTGCGTCTGAATGCTGGCGACCAGACTTGTACTCCACCACGACGTCGCATTATAGCAGGCGTAAGCTCCACCATGCAAGCCGGCCGGAAGGATATTTTAAGGGGATCAGCCTGCACAGAGCATGGTAATCGCTCACAACCCTGAATGGTCCGTACAAATAGGAGCAAAATTTTGATGTGGCCCAAATGATGGCTAGACATTCATTCTACAGTGTCAAATAATTAGCTTCAGTTTTTGACATTGAACGGCTAGCGCAGGCGATAACTTTATCCGGTCCTGCCCTCTTTTGAACGAGAACAGGGCCTAGACCCAAACTGCTTGCGTCGGTGTCAATTTCTGTCTCGGCGTTTTCATCAAAGTGGGCAAGGACAGGATGGGACCGCAGGCGGCGCTTAAGTGAGGCGAAGGCTTTTTCTTGCTGCGCTTCCCATCGAAAAGCTACCTGTCTCTTTGTAAGCTGCGTCAACGGTACGGCGATGCGCAAAAAGGCGCTCACAAATCGTCGATAGTAAGCGCACACCCCAAGGAACATGGGCACGTCTTTCTTATCGGCGGGCGGTGCAAACTGTGCTATCGCAACTGCTTTTCTTGGTCTGTCCGAACACCATCCTTGCTAACATGCGACCTAGGAACCACAGTTCCTCGTAGGCAAAATTTCATTTTTGCTTTCAATGTTAGCCCTGAGTACTTGATAGCTTCTAGCACTATTCGAATCCTTTTCAGGTCGTCTTCAAAGCTCGAGGAGAAGACGACATCATCCAAGTACACGAAACAATTTTGCCACTTCATGCACGCCAGCACATGTTTCATTACTCGTTGAAACGTCGCTGGTGCGGAGAAGTGACCAAATGGCATCACCTTGAACTCGAATAGGCCGTCCGGTGTAATGAATGCGGTATTCACTCTACCTCTCTCACCAGCCTCAATTTGCCAATAGCCGCTCTTCAGGTCCATCGGTGAGAAGTACCTCACATTGCAGAGCCGATCGAGTGGGTTGTCGATGCGAGGTAGAGGGTAAACATCCTTCTTGGTTATGCTGTTTAGGCGGCGGTAGTCGACGCAGAAACAAAGTGTCCTGTCTTTCTTCTTCCCCAGAACCACTGGCGCCGCCCAGGGGCTCTGATGAATGAATAACGTCTTCACGAAGCATATTGCTGACTTGCTCGCGGATGGCTTGACGTTCTTCCTGGTTGATGTCGACGTAGGCGGACGAAATGTGTCGTGTGCGTCTTCCAAGGGTTGGTCACGGGGGGCGAATGCAACTTGGATGTCCGCTAATTTTTCGAGTCAAGCAATCGTCATGCCCTTGTTAAGGCGCCGATATTCTCCAGTGAAGTTCGTGACCAGCACCTGAGCTTATCCATGACGGAAATAGACTATGCTTCTTGCAATGCCAAGTCCTCTATTCGATAACAACTGTGTGTTTCCTTTGACAACCCCTTCCGTGATTTTGATTTCTTTTGTAACCTTCGGGATCTACCAGGTTTGATCCCTTGTGCCGCCGGGTATCCACCGGCGTTTCAATGGATACAAGCTTTCCCCGGCCTGGTGCCCGGCTGTTTGGGTAAAATGTTTGGGAAAGAAAGGGCCACATAATGGGGTTTTGCCACACAAGGAGGGCTTATTGTTGTCCGATGGCGGAACTGATCATTGCCACATCGGAGCAACTATCTGAGACCTATGACTCCTTTCCCAAACATTTCACCCCAAAGAGCCGAGCACCAGGCCGAGGGAAAGCTTATACCCATTGAAAAGCCGGTGGGTACCTGGCGGCACCAGGGATCGAACCTGGTACCTCCCGAACACGAGGCGGATGCTCTACTACAAGGCCATGCTTTGGTATAAGAAGAGTAAGGCTCATCAAACAGTATCCCCGGGCTCACATGGAATCACCCAGGCCGAGCCCTTTCCAAAGAGCTAAGTCCCACAAAATGGCAGACACGCACGCCAGGGATGGCTCTTGTTCCAGTTTACGTCTGGACATCGTCAATCTGCAAAGTGAATTCTGACGGCTCTCCCACCGCGCGTGGCGGACTTGTCAACTACTGCCACCGCGTTGGTCGTGTTGTGGGTCGCACCCACTTGCTCGGTCAGGCTGGATCGCAAACCCCTGGTGCACTTCAATGACGTGCACCCCTGCCAGACGCCTTCGCGCCCCCGACTTCGGTAACTCTCTTCGTGCTGCGCTCCACGCGAGAGCCCGATTCTACCAAATTTTGGTAAGCATCTTGGTTTGGACGCCGGCCGCATTGCAAAACTCTTTAGGACTACCGGCTACGTACCGGAAGCGCGAGTGGAGGCCTCATCCCCCACCCCTATGATCTCACAGCGGTACTACTGACAGACTCTCAAAGGGTACTTGCACCAGTTCTGCTTTCGCTTCGTCTTCACTCTCTTAGTCTACTGAGACGCCCGAAGGCCTTAGAGTTTTCCGGGACGTCCCTGGCGTTCGCCGGAGGAAGAGTGAAGACAGTCTCTAACAGCGCCCCCAAGCCTTCTCGCGGGCTGGGTTACACAGGGTTGCCCCCACCCCTGATGAAATTAGTCAGCGGGGATTTCCCTGCGGCGTCCTTACATAGAGACTTAGCCGGCACAGCCCATCCCTGGACTGCACCGGCGGGTGCACCGACTCTTATTTGCCGCTACGAGGAGTGGTCATCTCCAACTCCAGCGACTTCCATCCTTGGATCACAGGGAGTCGGGAGCTCCCCAGCCTTATTCCTAGTCCCGTTTCTTGATAGGGTACATCATC
The DNA here is from genome assembly GCF_055883805.1 of Amblyomma maculatum. Classification (NCBI taxonomy): domain Eukaryota; kingdom Metazoa; phylum Arthropoda; class Arachnida; order Ixodida; family Ixodidae; genus Amblyomma; species Amblyomma maculatum. The sequence continues at coordinate 37,492,455 of NW_028146738.1, forward strand.
GGTAAAGGCTGCCATTTTCGATGTGCCCCACCGTAGCGGTTCATAAGCCCGAGAATCTATCCCACTTTGGCGGGATAGACTTCCTCAGAGGGCACAAAGCTCCGAGGTTCCAGTCGGCAGCCTGAGCATTCACCGGCGTGGCCTCTCTCGATTACAGGAGCGCGACATTGCTCCCAGCCTTATTCCTCCGGGCTTCATCGCCAATGGTTGCACCCCTCTCGGTTACAGGCGGACGCAGCCCCTCCCAGTGACCAACCAAAAGTCAATCCACCCATCATCGAAAAAACTGCCTTAGTTTGCTCGATGACAAATTAATGCCACCAGGCTGACCTGTCCCTCTTAATCAAGTCAAAGCTGAATCCTCTCCGCTTTTACAGAGGGCTTTCGGGTGTCTGCTCACCCGTGTTGTAGTCCCGTTCAAGCCACCCAGAGGCTTGGATTTACGGGTCCTCACCAGACATGGGCCTGGCTATGGGAGGAAACTTATGCAACACAATCATATCATTTTTTTTATATTCTTATATTATTCAAGTACATCTTTGGCCTAACATGAAACTATCATATAAATGTTGGCACCTCTGCTCCTTCAAAACCGAACACCCCTTATCTGTTCCACCACACTTCATTCTGATCCAACCTGCTGATCTCCCCATCAAGGAGGAATCAGCACCCCCCCCCCCTTCATTTAGAGTGTCAGCGCTGGCCACTGAGCTGGTTCTTTCAGAATGCGGACGCCTGGACAGTTATATTTTCACAGGAAAGCCCCACCAGCGCAAGAAAGGACAACGCAAGACGTTCGCTAACATCGAGCAAAGAACTGCTTGTACTTTGAAGCCATCACTTTAGGCACAAGTGGATGAAGTCGGAGTTGCATAGAGCTAATTTTGTTCACAAAAACATGACTGACAGTGCGAAGCTTTCGCGATCGGAATGCTTATTTGCGCGCTGTCATGGTTTTGTAGATAAGGCAAGCTCAGGTAATGCGAAGGCCAACAAGATTTTTGCACTCTGAACAATACAAACAGAATGCTTCAAACGCAGGTCTACAAACTTTCACGGTAGTAGTGTTTATTTACAGGTGTTAATGGCAACTTTATAAACAGACAGAAGATTTTGCAACAGTCAAGTCCTTGGGCTGAATAGCCTTTTTCACACAGCGCATCTATATGCGTTGTTCTGATTTACGATTTCGTGGTTTAGGAAAATGACCAGTACATCAGAGGGATCGGGGGCAAGCGGCACGCATGAAGTCTTTAGCTTCAAGTTGAGGTAGCGAATCAACACCTTCTTTGACACCACTCAAATGCCAGGTAGGCTGTTCTTTATACAGCGCAGAAAACATTCATGCAAGTGTCAGCGCAAAGCTTGAGCCAGTGGATCCGTACAGCGTTCAATTGTCCGTCTTCCACACGTCGCTGGCACCAAAGAAACAAATTGTACACCATGTCTACGTTCCTCCGGTACCGCGTCAACAAATCTATCTGCGCTATCAAGCGGTATTCTTAGCTGTGCGCGCATCACTTCGCACCAATTCCAGATCGAAGACATGTCAATCCTGCTTTTCCGAGGGATGAGCTGCTTGTTCCATGCTCTTTTGAGCTGCCCTCGCCTCGCGTAGTGATACAATTAAGTACGCGATGGTGTGCGCCGAAGGCTTAATAGTACTCCGGAATGAGGTCGAGTCAGTTGCACTTGCTGCGGAAGCTGCAGAAGGTGTTTCGCATGACACCCCACACAGCCCGTCTTGGCCATGACCCAAAGATTCCGGCGAGTTGTGTTCCGATCCCGAGCATGGTTCTCCGCTTCCCTGGCAATAACGCATGTGTTTGCCACTTTCAGTCGTCGGGACTACAGTAAGCTGGGTTCCTTCTTCACAAGTTGTCTCGGGGCGATTTATACAGCCCGCAGGTTGTATGGGAGAAGGGCACTCTGAACGTGTCACAGCTTCGCCAAAAGGCCGGAAAGAATGTCCCCGAAAAGAGACATTCCCTTTTAATTTCTGAGGCTGCTGGTAAACAGCTCGGCTTCCTTGATGACTTTGTTCGAAGTGGCTGGCTTGTATTGTTTCTTTTCTTTCCGTAGGCGCGTCTTCAGGAATGAGCCGAGGGTAAAAACAGGGTAGTTTGAAGCCCATGTCCGTCTGCTGCGCGCATAAGCATGGAGCCTTAACCGCGGGAATTGATAAAGGTAGCTGCGAAGGTTCCGTGCCTACCTCCAGATGCATCGAGGCTTGTCGGCCCTCGCTTCGTGGTAGGAAGAGACGAGTGCTTTGGTCAGTGGTGTCTTCTGGAACATTAAACGTCAGTCCAGCAGTGGCTTGGTCGCCCGGGATGTCACTGTCAGCATGGTCTGTAACGTTGCTCTGGGAACGGTTGGCCATTTCGGTACAGGGTTCTAGAAGGCTCCAAAACGGTGTCTGCTTCGTCGTCTTCTGATTTTTCTTTAGCACGCGATAACCTCGATGACAGTGCGGCATCATCCACTGTTGAAGGCGCGCGCTATCTGCTGCACGGGGTATCATTCAGTGGGGGACCTACCGTCACGCTTTTAGTGCGCAGTGCCATTGTGCCTTGGAAAATAATTATTAAAACATTGCGAAGCCTATTTACTGTATGATTCACGGCTAGTCTTAGTTGTCCCAGGCTGAGCTTTGCAAGCAATGGGAGGGAGTGAATGCTGTATTGAATTAAGCAGTGAATTTATTGTTAGATTTTTCTTTTAGTTCTATACACTCACCATATGGTTATCGTGATGTCATCGGGTACGTTTTATTGAATGTACTAGCGGCAACAGCCCGGGGAGTGGTCGGCGAAGATGACCGACAAATACGAGCTTATGTCAACCATAAAGTCCATGTACCATGCCATCATTATAAATATTTGCCGTAGTCAGAGAAAGGAGCCAAAAATTAAACTCGGCGAATTGCTCGAATTCATGAAAATGTCAATATGTGGTTAAATGTATGCTGTGACGACCAAGCGAAACAGAAACGCAGCGGTGTATTTTCAAATCTAGTCGCTTTGTCCAGGGGCATGTTCACCATGGCAAGTGGCGGTGGCCCTGCGACCAATCGCGCCACTTGCTCTAATCGACTTGTGACCAGGTTTAACAGTACGCTGCCGCATACTATTCCCATGGCATGCCACGGGATTCAGGGGGACGTGTAGGCCCGCTTTGTTGATGGGCCACCAAAAGCATTCAAGTTATGAAGAAAAGGCGCCATTTTACATGTAACCGCAACTTCGACGCCGCAGTTCCAGCACCCTGCAATGGAGTTTGCAGCTGCCCTCAAGTCCCTTTTGTCTATTCGTATGAACTCGGAGGCGGTCAAGAAATGCTCGGTGCAAAAGGCACTGTCATGGATATTAAAATAATTTTCTTTCTTTCTTCCTTTCTTTCTTTCTTTCTTTCTTTCTTTCTTTCTTTCTTTCTTTCTTTCTTTCTTTCTTTCTTTCTTTCTTTCTTTCTTTCTTTCTTTCTTTCTTTATTTGTTCCTTTCTATTACAGAAAGCCGTTTCTATTACAGAAAGAGGTTTTAATATAACCTCTTATGCGGCTGCTTCTGCTTTGCTAAAAAGATGAGCATTTGCAACATATTGGGCTTAACACGCTCTTCTTAACTAGTCTCGCTTAGCTTCCGTGAGTATTCAACTAGCACGAATCCACAACTCTAGAATAATATTTGGTATTGTTGGTTAACAAATTGCCGTGCCTCTGCCGCGAATGGTAGTCAGGCGAGCAATCGTCTCTTATGTTGGAGGTGATAATGAATATGCCTTAAGCAGCAATACATTAGTTGGGTCAGTTATGGTTGAAGATCTACTGTACACCGCACAGAAGCGCTGTTGCGTGCATATACTAAACGTGGGAACACGAATTTTCGCAGATTGTCGAGGCGTGATAAGCCATAGTCATTGGAGGCCGTACGCCTCGACGTCGCCTTATTTTTTGCATACGTGGCACTCATCGTTCTATCCCGAGCGGGACCCGTTGGCACAGCCTGACAGTGTCGCTCTCGCAGTAAGCCGTTCATTTCCGCTTGTGCGCGTCTCGGTTCTCGTACATGAATTCTTTATTCCTCAGAATGGTATGTGGTATTTAGCATCTACGTCAGACTCTTATACTGAATGCTATTTGTAGATGGTTTCCCGAACACGAACGGGGAGGCAACAGAAGCCACGTGTGCAGCGAGTGATCAGAAAGTAGTAGCAGAATATGTGTGGTAGAATGACATTTTGGGTGTTTAAACTTGGCTTGAACATAAATATAGGAGCTAGAGCTTTTATGTGCAGCCCAATTACGTTCTCTTTTCCTTGCCAACACAGCTTCACGACGGGCTGTACATAAGCTGGATGATCAGATGAGGTTGCGTATTTGTCTGTCTGTACTAGAGAGAGGAGGCCTAGGCAGCACTGCAACAATTTCTCATTAATGACTACGAGTGTAAGAGTGTGAGTGTGAGCACGTAGAAAATTCCGTCTTATGCACAAGACATAACGTAATAACATCACATCTGGCACCGACAATGACATAAAAGGCCAGGTTGACAAGTCCTCACGTGACGTCTGTGGCCATGATTCACAAGAAATCATCATCATCATCGGCCTGACTATACCGACTGTAGCGAAGGCCTCTCCCATATTTCTCCAATTAACCCGACTCTGTGCTAGCTGAATCCACTTTACCTCTGCGAACTTATTAACCTCACCCGCCCACCTAAGTTTCTGCCGCCCCCTACTACACTTTCCTTCCCTTGCAATCCAGTTTGTTACCCTAAGCGACCATCGGTTATCCTCTCTTCGCACTACATGTCCTGCCCATGCCCATTTCTCCTTCTTGATTTCCACTATAATGTCAGTAACTTGAGCTATTTCTCTGACCCACTGTGCACGCATCCTATTTCTTAATACTACCCCTTAATTCTTAATTTCTTTCTTATTTCTTAATTTCGACCGCCTAGGGTACATTAACATGGAATGATATCGCACAATACACGGGTGCAGCAGTCGACGTTGCTACCCACTTCACAACCACGGCGGGCCAGAAGACCGCGCCGTCTGGATGCCGTCTTGCATTTTGCCTGTACCTCCGTAAATAAATGAGAGGAACATTTTTTTCAATAAAACATTCGAAAAGGCTGTTTGTCAAAACAGTTATATACTAACGCCTAAATGAGTGAGTGAGTGAGTGAAAAACTTTATTAAGTATATTTAAGGGAGGGGGATGTGTAGGTGGGGTCCCTAGTCCGGGACTCCAGCGGCTGCCGCTGCTACCCGCACACGGGTCACGAGGGCCCGTTGGGCCTCTAGTCCAGAGCTGGATAGGGCAGCCTCCCACGCCTCAATTGTTGGCACTGCATTCGGATCATCTGGAGGATTGTGTGGGCAGGTCCACACCATGTGGTGCAGGCCTGCCTTTTCCCCGCAATATTTGCATTTGGAATCGCAGAACCCGGGGTGTATTGTGTTTAAACGGGCTGGTGTGTTATATGTACCTGTCTGTAGGCGTCGCCATCTAACTTCCTCCGCTTTGGAGAGCCCCTTGGCTGGGGGTGGATATTTTCTGCGAGACAGTCTGCAGTGCTGTAACCTCTCCGCATACGTCGCCAGAGGGCCGGGATATAGCGGTGTGGAGGATGGAGGGGTCGAGTCCCGGGGGAGGAGAGCTCGGGCAGCGGCATGGGCGCACTCGTTCCCTTCCACGCCTTGATGTCCCGGTGTCCAGACGAGGCATTTGTCTTGTTCGGGGTGTCCATAATTTTTCAATATTCTGGCAGCCTGGGGACATATTCGCCCTTTGATGTATTTGCGGTAGGCAGCCATAGAGTCTGTTATTATATAGGCGCAGGTGGTATGCATCGCGGCTAAAGCAATGGCCACCTTCTCCGCCATTTCTATATTGTCATCGCAGATGGTGAGGGCATCAACCAGTTGTTGGTGAATCACAACCGCTACCGTGTACCCCGCTTCTGACTTTGCTGCGTCTACGTAGTAGGATTCAGTGTCCGTCCCGTACTTTTCCTGGATGTATTTGGCCAGCGCCTTCCGGCGCCCTTGGTGGAACAGAGGATGCATGTTGCGGGGTAGGGGATTGGCTATGAACGAGTCTGACCACCCGGGCGGTATAGCCTGTTTTTGTACGAGACCTTGCGGGCTAGTCAGGTTAAGGTCCATAAGAACGGTCTGGCCCGTGCGGGTTGCTGCTAGTCGATTTATCTGGGTGGCGCGCTGGGCGGCAAGGAGTTCTTCGGGTGTATTGTGCACCCCTAATTGCAAAAGATGTTCTATGGAAGTGCTTTGAGGCAGGCCCAGCGCCTTTTTAACTGCGTTTCGTATAATGAAGTCGATTTGCTTATAGTCTCCCGTTTTGAGGTGCAGATACGGTGTCGAATACACAATTCTATTAATGATGAATGCTTGAACCAGGCGCAGGGTGTCTTGTTCGAGTATACCCCTGTCGTTGGTAGTGACCCTGGCTATCATACGCGCAACCTGCAGACTGGTGTTTTTGAGCCGAGTGAGGGCGTACACATTTCTGCCCTTGTCGTTGATGTAAAGCCCTAGAACCCTGATGGTGTCCTTCTGTGGTATTGGGTTTCTATTGAGGTTGACTTCAACAGTGGGTCTGCGTTGGCAGGAGCTGTGTAGTACCAGCAACTCCGACTTTTCGGGGGAGCAAGTAAGGCCGCAGTTAGCGGCATAGGCTTGCACGATGGTTACGGCCTCTTGAAGGCGGTCTTCGATTTCCGCGGTAGAATAGGCCGTGGTCCAAATAGTGATGTCATCCGCGTAGAAGGCGTACCGTAGATGCGATACCTGATTTAGCTGGGCTGGGAGTTTGATTAAAGCAATATTGAAAAGTAAGGGTGATAGAACAGCACCCTGTGGCGTGCCGCGTGTGCCTAGCTGTATTTGGCTGGGTTCTGCCAGACCGAGGTCGGCGTAGACGGTACGACCGTGTAGGAAATCTTTAACATATGCCTAGGTTCTTGCACCACAATTTATGTGGCTCATATTTTCCAAAATAGAGTGGTGCTTTACGTTATCAAGCGCCCCCTTGACGCCTAATGTACTACTATTACTGTTGCTATCCTAGCGGCAAAAGCGCTAATTCATTTCCGCCATACCTTATTTGCTAATTGAATAGCTTGAGCGTGTCATTTATTGTCTTAATAAAATATTACCTACAAACATTGTATGCTTTATCTCCTAACCTTATAGAAAGGTTCTGCGTAAGTTATTAAAACACGTCGATAACGTTATTGTTGCGACGTTTAATGCTGTTCCTGCATACAAAGTAATTAATTTGAACAAATAATTTTACGAAACTACAGCTACCGAAGCTGCTTACCTGTATGTGCTAAAGTTTTACTCTCGCATATATCTTTAGGCTTGCAACTCCACTGGGCTTTTTTCGAATGCGGTTCTAATGCGCAAGTTCGGCGGTAGAGCCGCATCGCCATCTGTGCCGTTGCCGGTGTACCCTAGAGAAAGCGAGCCGCGACGGAGCCACGAGCCAAAGACAGACCCTTAGAAATTGAGAAATAACAGCCACGAACCCTACGCTGCGCTCTCGTCGCTCTTCGTTCTCTTCTTCTGAGAAATCCTCTTTTGTTCATGTGAAAAGTAAGTACTTTGTAGCGTTACACGCATACACAGAAGCATGTCATTTCTTTGCCTGAATAGATCGCGAAAACGGTTAAAAAGCTGCGCTCAAATTTCGCATTAGGGAGTGTCGTAATTGTGCGTAGAAGTGTCAACATAGCGGTATCTAGGAACACGAGAATTGTTCTGCGAAATTTAGGGTATATTTTTTCGGACGTTGGCAACACTACCGGTAGGGCGTTACGGACAGTTGTCTGAAGAAGGTTCCATTTGCCTCGTGTAAGTGTTTGAGATTTTCGCTAGCAGGCATGGAGAAATGTCCACCACCACAGCCCCGGCGACGTACCAGTCGCTACTTGCCACCGCCCCAAAGCGATCTAATGAAAGATGTGCCCAGCGGGATCCCGGGAGAGGAACGATTTCGCTGCCTTCTTCGGCTATGTTTCGAGCGTGCTCTCACCAAGACCTGCGAGGAAGTAGACGTTCCTGCAGAACTGCAACAGAGACTTCTCCTTCGGGGGATGTCAATCTTCGACAAGCAAGACGGCCGTGACGATTTGACAACGCTTCTTAAGTTAGCTGCAGGTGAGAGGCCCCGTGACGACATACGTCCTGTAGATATCGCTGCACGCTACCACAGTAGGCTGGACTCTTTGATGAAAGAGTGCAAGCGCTGGGAAGAGTTACTGCACATGGATTTTCTTCCCGCAACACCGCCAGTGAAGCTTACAACAGAGGGCAATGATGCGGATAAGCTTCCAGCTGCGACACAACGCCGCAATGACGCTCTTGTCGAAGAGGCCGAGCGCTCCAAACTTGTCGTCCAAGCCATCGCGCACTGTTCTCGCCATTGTACGGAAGTTCCTGTACAAGATGAGCAAGATTCAATGAGCAGCGTGTTCGATGTGTAGGACACTTATGAATCGTGCTTGTCAAAAAGTGCAACACTGAAACTCGTAAATAAATGCTCATCATTTGGATTTCCTTCACTACAGTGATTGCAGTCTCAATACGGTGTTGATACCTTTGAAAGCATTGTGTTGCAATTAGGTTGTACGGCACAACTACTCATGGATAACTGTGCTGGCCTAAAGCCTTTCGTTGACTTAATTTTAAGTATTTGTAATAATCTACAAGCTCTTATAGCTTGCCTGTAACAATGACTAAACAACGTTTATTCAGAAGCCTTATATAGACATTACCCTATCAATTGCATTGTTTTGGTCTTCGTAGTCTGAGATGTCAAGACAGAGGTATCTGAATATGCTCAAGGTAACTTTCATGTCACTCTTCCTGGAGAATGTCTTCAAAATGCCTATTTGAGCTTACCCATAAAATGTGGTCGTAAGAGAGGGATTTGGTACTGTGCGGTGGTGCGGTAAGTTTGGAGGCTTGAGGGACACCGTAGTGGACGGCTTCAGACATTTTGACCACCACTGTTTTTTAACTCTTCATGACATGACACCGAACAGAGGCATCTTGTTTGTCGTCTCTATCAAAGAGCAACCGCCTTTGAAAGGCTTTTATCCCCTATCATTGGGTTCGGCAGTCGAACGCGGTACCACTGAGCCACCGCGGCGGGGTTTCGGAGACTTTCTAGCGTAGATGTACACTAGTTTGCCAAAGAAGTCTGTATAGAACTATACAACCTCATAAAGGTAGCCCAATGTCCAGTCGCAGTGGGAGGGGCTGGACAGGTTTGGTCATTGTGCGTCCTTAGAATGGGTCAAGATTGAGAGACACAGAGTTAGCTGGTTTGGTTTTTGGGGAAAGGGCAGGCGCATTATCTATCACTTCTTGGTGGAGACCTACACTCACAGTTCGGCATACAATGAGAAGTGCACATGTCGTCGGCTCGAATATTCCTCGCAAGCTTATAAGAGTCGGCCCATTTCGCATTGTTTCATTGTGATCAAGGGACCAATAGGGATGCCGTAACGTCATGTTTTAAATCGTTTTTTAGTACTTGGCGAAAGGAGTCTGTCGAACCCTCGACTACATTATTTTACTCGCCTTGCTTTTCAGGCCAACGACACTGGGCCTTTCTTTTTCATGTCCCTAACAGATTGCTTCGCGAGCTATAACGGATTATATGTGACGGCCTTCGGTGTCGTTGACCACCTAGGGTTCTTTAACATGGAGTCAAATCCCACAGCAGAGGAGCACCTTGCCAAACGGTTGTGATGGAACCCCTCGTTCTCTAATACAGCACTCGAGCGCCCTACCATTGGGACTACGTGACGGAGGTTTAAAAGGAAAAAGAAAATAGATGTTTTTTTATATATCTCGTAAGAGGAGAATGCGGAAAGCGTACCCTTGCTCTCTTATTATTTGCTTCTTATCGTTTGCCTCTTATTGATGTTCATTGCAGAGTTAGATAAAATTATATTTGGTTTACAGGAAAGCAAAGGCGCAGTAGCTGTCACACTTTCTCCGGCAAGTGTGACTTTTGACGATACACCATCGCTGCTGTCGCGAGGCGTTCCTTGGCGTGCATTCAAGTGTGGCATTGCAGATGGCAGGAGCGCTAGACAAGAACTAATCTCGTGGAATGTTGCGGAATATGACGGCTCTCGCGCACGGGATTTCGTTTCACGAGTCTAGAAAGGCTTTCGCCTTAAAACGAAAGATACTCAAACAACTCCATCATGCATAGAGAAGGCTCAGAGTGGCCTGTTCGAACTGCATTCTGCTATGCAGCAATCTGCGGTAGCTTGCTTCAGTAAATGTGCCATTCTAAGCAGAAACGGGAATATACAATTTTTGGGCGTTTGCATTTATAGTTCTATTGACGGCAGCGAACTGTTTTGCTTTGAAATGCATCTAACGATAGCATCACTTCGCTCGAGATGGCGCACGTCAAATAATCTCAAGCTCCACACCGCGACTACGGATGTCCTTATCCAGTGTGACATGCTCACTATGGACAAATATTTTTTTCCGTCATGAAGCGTGTGAAGATAACCGGTTCACCTTCGTTTTGTAGAGGCAGATAAATAAGCAATACGACACAGGAATGGCGAAACAAACAAGAAAAACGCTTGTGCATGCCATGCCGTACGCGCACACACAAATCACTGTTGGGTCACACAACGCTAACGCGCATCCACTCTGAGTATAGCTCGCCGCTGGGCCACAAGGTGGCGACTCTGCCCGATCTAGAGGACCATGTTGCTTCTTGGATACAGGCGTATCCTGCTCCTCTTCCTAGTCAGCGGCGAGCGCTGCAGTCACAAGTAAAGATGCAAAAACCTGCAAAAGAAAGAAATTTTGAAAAACAAAAATTTATTTCAGCGCAGGAAAAAGTGAAAAAAAAAACGAACATTTCCAAACGCGATTTGAAGGCTTTATGAATGCTTGCTTTCAGTTAAGGTTAGCTTTAATTTTTGCTTCTCAATCTTCGACCAGAGAGTGGAGGGAAATTGGCTATAAAAGGCTTCGAAGAGGAGGGCTCGTATAATTTCGACTACAGGATTCATTTAATGTCCACGACATTCGACGCGCGTCGCAAGCAGCCGTCGTCCGCCACCGAAGCCGCGACGGGTGCAATGACAGCATCACAGCAGATACACCGCGTTGGCAAGGAGCCTCCGCGCCAAAGGGCGTAGGCCCCCAGCACAGTGGCCATGCCGCTAGATTCCCTTCACCGTAGGGCCGGGACCAGCCCCCCCCCCCCCCCCCCCCCTTCATTCCTCTGAGAGTGACGCCATAACAAGAGAACGCAAAAATGTTGCCTGGTGAGCAGCGCGTCGGAAGAAAAAAATAGATGCTATAAGCTTTCTTTCCCTTCAATCCTTACACCTTCTTTTCTTTTGTACCGAAAGCATGAGTTTGCTGCACGGCATAATGTGCCGTGCTCAAGAGACATATAGGAAGCCCATGGAGCTCTGATATATGGACTAGCTACGAAAATGTGCTCAATCGTCAGAAAGAAATATGCCCTCTTCAAAGCTGAAAAGGCAGCTTCTCGAATCGAACACCGAAGAATGCGGCAACGAAAACTCGACACTAAACATGTTTCTAAAGCGGCGGGCGATATGAAATACGTGCTTCAGAAAACCATTCGGCCACCCTTCTAGCTTGATTTTTCCCGTGGGACGACGAGATTCTACGTGGTGGTTGTTGTAGTAGTTCAACTGGTGCCAACACTATAGTGTGCAAACCGGGAGGTGGTTGTCGAAGGAACTATGAGCAGGGTTTTTAACGTGGGAGGATCGAAATGAGCTCTAAGAAGGAAGGAGCAATGCAGTAATAGGGCAAACGTGTGTTAGCATCCTCGATCCCCTCTCACCGTGTGTGCCGAGAAGACGGCGCGGTCTAGGGTGCCTCAATATTGAGTTATAAAATAGGGGTGCCTAACCAGTTAGGGGTATATGGTAATAGCCGCCGACAATGCGCAAACGCAATGCTGTGATGAATAGGCGAAAAGTGCGGTAATCAATGTCGGAATACGCACGGGCGCCCGTTATTACCCGGTCCCGTAATCGATAGGGTCCCCCTGTTCTAGGTAGATTTAGAATAATGGGACTCTATCGGTGTGGATCAATGCCGGTCTATACGGTCAAATCATGTTCACGTGGCCGCTCATTAAAGGTCCACTGAAAGGGGTCACTAAGAAAGGTAAACAACGCCATAACACTGATAGTTATTGAACCACCCATCATTCTCCCGCAAAAATTTGCGATCTAGCTTCTGCAACACCAGAGATATCGGCGAATAAAAATGACCCCATTTTCCCTCTCAACTCGTACACCGAAGAGAGCCATAAAAAAATGAATACAAGCAAGTTCAAAGCTCCGCCCAGACTTACGTCACTTTGACGAACTTCCGGTTGCCGCGCGCTCGCTCGCTGACGTACTCGCGTCAACCCGTCCTCGCTCGCACACGCCTGAGGAGTTCGCCAGTTCGCGCAGCAACGGTTAGTGTAACCGCGAACCCGTGGTTACCCTATGTTACACGGCGGACCAAACCATGGTTACACCACTAACCGCGGTTATCGTAAACCGAACTTAACGACCTCGGTTTGCGTCGTTAACCGAGGTTATGACGGCGTCTGTTGACGGCGTCTGTTGACGGAAGCTACAAGTCGGCGCCCGAATACGCGAAACGTACGAGCGGGTCTGCTTCACAAAGTTATTCATTCGGCCACTGTATCACGTTTATAGATCGATGTATAGAATATGGTGCCGCCCGACGTCTTCGATTACGGCCGACCGCGCAGCGACTGCGTACTGAAGCCTTGTCTTGCCTGCAGTATCGTTTGAACGGCCTGTTGCTGAGCAGGACGTCAAAAAATGCGCGTCCTTAGCTATGAAAGTACACGAGTTTGCAACGCTTGGAGCACGGGATGCCGCGAGCAGGCTGAGGTACGTTGCACAATTACCGCGCGGGTGGGGCGCGCGAGCGCGGCGAACGACGGCGCCGTGCGTGACCGGCCCTAGTCGTCGCTAGGCCTAAATTGTTTCGCTTCGAAGCCGCGGCGGTCGGCGCTTCGGAACATGATCAACGCTGTCGTAAATCGTGTACTTATGAAACTGCCTTATAGTGAATCCTATCCTGCCATAGTAAAATAATTATAGGATTAACTCTGCCGGCGCATTAATCGCAGAGCTAGTACGAGCAGATCGGATCAGCCCAAATACACCAGCGGCAGATGACTTGAACAGAAACTAGCTTGTATTACGGCTATCGCTCTTACCAGCAATTTGCTGCTGGTCAGCGATCCTCACTAGGACTTCATACTTGATATTCGGCACAGTATTCCAGACGCCAACAAATTTTAGCACGCTTTATTTCGGACATCGATGCTAACGATCAGCCGTGTCATTCGCGAACGGTATGCGGGAGGAGGGGCCATAGCGGCGGTGTTTACGGCGGTCGAGGAGGTGCTGCCATCGTGCGGTGCTTGACCGTGCTGTTGACGCCTCGTCGGACGACACTCCGGTACTCCTGAAACCACGTTATATAAATAAGATATTTGTAAATGCAGCTTCGTTCTGCCGATTCCTGCGTCATTTCGGTTGTTGTACTTAATGGGCAATGGCCACTAACCGATAAGGGCGGCGAGCTGTGTAACAGCCCGCACAGAGTTCGAGCAGCGCACGAGCAGACGACTTTCGCAGCTACCGGAAGTGTGTCCGTGACGTAATGGCTGCAGTGGCCGCAGCGAATGGCAGCTTCTAAAAAGCCTTGCCAGTCAAATCACCTGTGACGTCACGGGTTAAGGAAATAGTTCCATGCGACACCGCCAAGCGACATTCTCTCTGCCCGCGAATTTCAAAAAAACGCTGTTTTTAAAAATTAGTAATAAATCACAGGCTTTGTTCCAAGGAGTTATACCTTGCGTCATTGCTCAAAAGGATGTGGTCTACCCAATGAACACTTCTATCAGTGGATTCTTGGGGACCGTTTCCGTGGACCTTTAATGCAATTAATGCACCGACCGCATTGCCGATTGCATACCTCCCCATATTTCAATAAGATTCTGTGTATTACGCCTTTTGTCACTTCACAAAACACTTCCGATGTTTGATAGTGTCGCCAAAGTTCTAGTTATTGTAGCTAATATAGGGAAATCGGGCATGTTTATTAATGAGCGACAGCGGGAAAATTTGTCCCCACGCACCAGCATTGGTTGACGCCTTCCGGCGCATAATATTTAGGGTTTAAAAGTAAATAATGTAAAAAAGGCAAAAAAGCCAACGTCTGTGATGCAAAGCTATAAGACACCAGCAACTTCTGGAGTAGCTCTTACAAATTTCAACGGGTGCTGGTTGAGTCTTATCACACATCATAAAATGCAGGAGTCATTGTGCTAGTACGCCGTCAGTGAAAATTTATATTAGCGAGATTGCTTTTCTTGATATGTAAGAAGACACACTCAGTCACGAGTGCATTTCTCCTTGTATTTCTTGCCTGAGCATGTGTCATGTCATAATGATGTTTTTCTTCCTTTTATATAATTCGCCCGCTTTGTCGCAAATAAATCAGTTGCAATTTAGCGCCCTACTCTATGCTTCTTGTCTGTATTGTCGTCCTTTCTCCTCTCAAGGTGATGCTTTGCAAGCACGCTGCACGTGAAGAGGCTTGCATCCACCCCAACTTATTCCTCACAGCATAGAGCACTTGCTGGAGCTCTACTCCAGCGGCAACATACTAATTGTCACTCACGCTAATTCGTGGCAGCAGCACTCAAAGCAACCAGAACAATCGTAAAAGCACAATGCAAAGCATGCACTTCGCACCCACCGTCAGAATTAATTTTTTATTTAAGGGTCAGCTGTTTCTTCTCCTGTGACTATATGTAAGTATTCGTCACAAACACTCAAAACGCAAACCGAATGTAATAAGTGCTCACAATCCTACCCCATGTCTTTCCAAATTAGCCGATAATAAAAAGACTTTCCGCTTAAGGACATGCACGTTCTTTCCTCTCTCGCCCTTGTGCTCGCTCCGCGGCAGTTGCGTGGTTGGGGCTACTATATAGCGGTGCGCTACGTGTAGTCTGATCTGTCACACCACGATGGAGAGCCTATGCCAAGTGACTTTGAAGCCAGTTCCTAGAGTTCTAGGTGTCCCCGGCACCTAGGCAACGAGAACGGTGGAACGTAACAAGACGGCACCGACCATCCACTGGGGAGACGTTTGGAATTGGTTCTACAGAGACTTACACCAGAGTGAAAATGAAGCATTGACAAAGTGGAAACAAGGAACACTTCTTTAGGGACTATTAAAGTGTGTTCATTGGAAATAACAATAAAGTGACTTAAAAGTTAAACTACGTCTCTGTCTTCATTGATAAACCAAGCATATCCGAGCTAAACCAAGGAAGAGCCACCCATATTGTTACTTTCGCAAGCCTTTAGCTCAACCAAACCACAGGCATATTATTCCTTTATTGCCTTCTCAGACAACAATTCAAATAATACAGACACTGCTAAAACACCCCAGTACAGGCAGATCTGGCGCGGTTAAATATTTTTTTTCAATCTAACCAAATCTCCAAGAACAGCCAACCATTGCGGCTGCTCCCTCTGGGCGCGATACACCTCTGCTACGTGTGTTACTCTCTCAATAAGCTTTTCACGGGTAGAACAAACAACGATATTGGCGTGTCTCACTGCCAACCTTCTTCAAGAACTGTGTAGGCCTAGGAGCATGAAATTATTTTGCCACTACGATGGCCAGTTTGTCGTCCTTGCCCAACTTAGCCAGCTCAACCAACACCACCTGTGACGTCATCATAGTGAGATCATACTGAAAGTCGGCTTCACTCTACGCGGTTGCGTTTTTTTTATTCAACGCTGCTCTGGAGCTACATCTTGAAATTATTAGTGCTAGCGATGAAGAGGGTTATACTTGTGTTACCTGTGTTATCTTATATTGCCAGTCTTTTGAAGTATATGAGAAGTTTGACAAAATCCATCTGGAATTTATTCAAATGGCAGAAATGAATTTGTGAGAAAATTTTCACCTTCATTCAGAGTTGCCTCAATAAACATTAAGGCAGGCACAAAATTCATCTGAGAGCACATTTATTATTAGATGGATAGATAAAGCTAAGAATGGTAGGCAGAGATATTACTCAGAACGATGACCTTCACGACACTCGGTGTAGCTTGTCGTGAGTACGAGGTCGCTTTCACGGACGTGCTGGTCACAAAGCTGTAACGTAAATATAAAAAAGCTGCTAAAGCTGGGAGCAGCGATTGTCGTGAGCATATTAACACATCGAGCAGCTAACTCGATTTTAAACCAGTCATTTACTACGGCAACTATGATCACGTGGCACTAGCGAAATAAAATTGTTTCCATGAGAGAATAATTTAGGCTGGAAAAAGAATTTTGTTCCACACTCAAAACAGGGCGAATGCTACTCGATTATTAGTAGCTGTGCTGTCTAAATAGTGTGCTCGGTATGTATTTTACAATACTGTGAGCCTTTCTCAGGCTCTGACAGAAGCACGCCTTTGCTTTAATACACTGTGCTCAATTAAATAGTGGTGAATAGCAGTACGAGTATTACGAAGCAAACAAGAACGTTTTCTTACCTCAGTGCACTTCATCGGTAATAAGTTTTTCTACGGCACAGCCTTTGTACACGGAAACTTGTACACTCGCGCTTTGGATCCATTGGCATACTTAGAGCGGCAGTGTTGCGCAAAACACACAGACGTTGTAGATACCTTGCTCGCAAGCACCTATGCAGCAGGGATTAAGAACACAGCTAACACAGGCTGAAAACATGCAGACTCAGGCCGACTCAGGCCGACTCTTTCCAGATCGCCTTGCTTGCGTACACGTGCGCTCCGCGCCGCCGTTATATCATCAGATCGCAATGCCGTGACGTAGGACTAGTGGAAAGGGGACTTGCACTAGCTTTCTCTTAGTCTAGAGGGTGTTGGCTCAACTAATCGCATCCCTCGCCTCACCGAAAGAGGCCATCGCTAAGCGAAAACTGAAGTCACGCACGTCGTCCGTTTAAAGACTAAAGACCCATTCACACTTGCGACTAGCAGCGGTCGCACGACCGTTTTCTTCGAAAAGCGACAGTCGCAAATGGTCGCATCGGTCGAAAAGCGACTGCCGCGGGCCGATCGGGCACTGCTCGAATTTTCAGTCGCGCGACTATTAGTCGCACAGCATTTGAAAAATCAGCGAGGTCCCGAAGTACTCGATCGAGCAACTTCTCAATGCAATTAAAGAATACACCTACCTTTTTCTCCAAACGGCACCCGGAATTCAAAGGCAGGGAGAAGGATATGGCCTGGGAGGACATTGGAAAGATATTCTGACTATCTATACGGTAAGCATCATGAACTTTTGAGAAATGGGTTTTTCACGCAGACGCAACATTTTATATTGACACCACGGTGATCGACACAGTCTATTCGTCGTCGACGTTCTCCTGGAAACACGAGAGCGCGGTATGCGCACAGGCTCGCCTGAAAAAGGTGAAGTGTCTGGCAAGCGGCCGCTACCGGCGTTCGCTGTCATCGCTCCCAACTGTGCCTGACGAACGAGAAGGCGACAGTCGCAAGTGTGAACATCGGTAGTGTGCGAGCTCCTCTCCTCTGGTCGCGCGACTGGTAGTCTCGCGACTTCATCTAGTCGCAAGTGTGAATAGACCTTTACGGATCGCCTGACGCTGTTTAAGTCGCCTGGCTGGCTTCAGCTTCGTCGGGGGAAGTGTGACGCCTAGAAATGGAGATAAAAGAAGATGAGGTCGATGAAGAAGCGACTCGCACTGGGACTCGCAAGTGGACATAGCTGGGTCTTCGACGTTCGTCCTACGTACTACTACTAGTTTCTGTGGGATGTTCTTTGGGGGGGAGGGGGATACCGGACACGAGTTATGCCGGCCTAATGTCGCGGCGTAGTGGCCGAATTACAGACGGCTCACAATCATACTCACAATCTTCCTATTGGCCAGCGGCAACACGCCGGGAGTGGCCTTTCTTTATGTCATCGACGTCTGCTGTTTACGTCACGAACACACTAGAAGTGGTGACGTTGGCTACGTGCGAATCGTGAACGGGGGTTGTGAGCGACGCGAGCCGCTTACAACTCGTTTGTAAGCGCTCACAAAGGGAAAATGGCGGTGATCTATGCTGCGGCCGGCGTTCTCGTAAAGCGGTAGCGGCGGCAGCCCGACGCGATCATCGGCGAAGGACGGTGTACGAAGACTGCTTGACGTGCCGGGCGAGATGTTTCGATGAATGTTGCTACTCGAGAAGGATATAGTACAGTGACTGTGCGACGCGATGAACTGAGATAGGTGTGTGCGGCCGATTGCGCTGTCTGTGCGGCGGCATTTAATGTGAGCACTGTTCTTTTTCCGAACTGCTAGTGGCTCCCAAGCCGCTACTGGCAACGAGGCGAACATCGGCCTCGCGCAGCCCACAGTTCGAAAGCGTTTGCGGTGTGCAGCTAGGGCGGCGGCGATGAAAGGCTTCCTTCGTCACGGCAACATACCTGGCGTCGTCGGGTTTGTCGACGGCACATCGGGAGTCTAAGAGTAGCCTTGTGATGTCCCTGTTTTCAGATATGAGATGCCAACATGATTTGGGTCATGAACCTCCGTACCTGGGATCTTGGCATGATGCTTTCTTCTGGCTGCATTCTCGGCTGCACACAGACATGACACAGGTCGAGGCAGGCCTGCTACGAGACATCGAATTCACGGGAGTGAGCCGCGCTGCTCTTTGCAAGATAAGTTGCGGTAGGCTCCACATGCCTCACATGTATTATCGTTCTTTGGCATTTATAAAAGCTGAAACATAAGACACGTAGTACATTATTGAAATGCCTACGTAAGAAACGAAGATGGGAATTCGTGTGTTTGATGCCTGTATTGATTAGGAATGGGGCATCATTTATGCCGATATGAAGTGCAAGGCTGTCCTTACAGCAGTGTTGCTGAAACGTTCAATCATTCATTGTCTGCACGCCCATGAATTTCATCACCAGCAAAACCTGGCAATGGCAATGAGAATGTGCTTTAACGGCATGCCATTTTCGGTTGTGCTGGTGAGAGGGGCACCTGTTGGAGACATGGCTGTCAGTGCCATGGAATCCCGGTCCGGACTCTCCATAACGGTTATAGAACAAGGCATACATATCCCCAAGATTAATGGGGGATAACTGTATCGGCGTGCTGAAGAGAAGCTTCCGGTGCTTGCAAAAATACTAGACGCTCCTCCGCCACCCAAGGCGTGTAGCATGTGCCGTGTTGCATACCCTCTTTGGATGTCTTCCTGCCTGCAGACGAGAAGGGTGCTGCTGGTTTGGACAAGAAAGGGTCACATCTGTGTACCGGCTACTTGGAAGTGGGATCACTATTGTCATGCATACCTCTAGGGAAAAGCCATACAGAATCATGTTGTGAGCCTGTTCCACAGAACCTGCCACCAGAGGCTGGCACAGCTGCCCATGGTGCGGCAACAGCTGCGGCATCAATCCCAGCACAGCAATCGGCCGTGATGTATCATACGTAACTGACCAACTCATCACAGGCAGCCAAGTGCAGCGTCTTCTCGTTTCATGTCTGTGCCAAAAACCTCTTTAGATAAAGATGCATTTTCTCGAACCATGCGTTAAAACACCTCATCTGTCAAGTCAAATTTGCCTTCCTACACCCCACTTCTCTGTTGCTTGCAACCTTGCATGTTGGTCAATTGTGGTGCCTGTCGGAATGGGAAAGTCTCAGGGAGGTTTTTTACAAGCACGTGTATCCACTGTGAACCTTTATTTTCCTGCAGCATTTCATACGCTTGATTATGCGGCAGCGAAACCAACTGCCTGCAATAGGATCGACAGTTATTTTCACGTGCTGCACAATTGTGCTACACAGAGGGGACATACAAGAATAATTTTTTGAGCGTGTAAGCTGGCACAGTACTCATAGCAGGTCTGACACACTTCAGAAGCAAGAAATGGAGGTATTGTGCTTAAAACTGCGACACAGAGGCAAGACACAAAAAAATAGTTGCCTAATGATTACAGGCTTGCATAGTAGTTGTCATAGGTTTTGCACATTTCAGAAGCAGGAAAGAAACTATGGCACTTAACAGTGCAGTAACATGACACAAGTTGTGCTACTTACAATGTTTGCATAGGCCAGTCTCCATTCGTGAGCCTTTCAGGACTACAGGCCTGTATATACAGTTAGGATCCATAGAACGCATGCTTAATGCTAAACTGTGTAAAGCTACAAATTGAATGCATAATACTGCGAGTTTTAGCGCTCACAGTGATTGTAGCATAAGTAGAAAATCCCATAGGTATACAAACTGGTGCAAACACATCACATATGCATCAACCAAATGATGTGTGGGCCGAAGGTATTGCTCAAAAGCAAAGTAACCCAGTCATGGAGAACGCTGAAAAAAAAAAAATGCAGAGCACACTACAAAGGACGCTACATCAAGACCTGTCACGGTGCCACTGCAGTGAATGAAGGCTTTGGGTTCAGTCCCGGCAAGGGTGGAAGCATTTCCATGGTCATGTTCTTTCCTAACTATGCAGCTACATATAAACAGATGATCGTGCAACCACAGAGCTTAATTTTGGCCTACACTACATGCTTCACAGTCGTCTTGTATTTCCTAAAGAGAAACAAATAGAACCACAGAGCCTGCATGTTGCACTTTCAGCACTTTTCTCATCGATACTAGTAGACGCCGACCGAAAACACCTCCGCAAATTATTTTTGTCAATTTCCGTTTCAAGCGCTCCGTGAAGTTTTATCGCTGCAGGCCCTGAACTTCGACTGCATTCTATTAGATTCTCAGCATGCTCACGGCACCCGCACAGTTCTTCGATTTCAGATGACGCTAAAAAAAGCAGCACCTTCTCGGGGAATCAGCTGTTTGCTTGCAGGCCGCCATGGGCACTGTTTTCATTGTGGCCGTTCTTTTTTTTTTCTACAATACCAGTTATTGGGCGAGTTGGTGTTCACGGCGATCCATAATAACAGCGCGACAGACAGGACGTGAAAGAAGGGACGACAACAGCCCGCACGATACACATGCTTAGAGAGTGAAGGGCTAAAATACACTAGATCATTAGATTAGACGAGAGCAAGAGTTAATGCTTATTATTGCGTCATCTAAAGAACATCGAAACGAACAATACATTGTACAAGAAGCGAAGCGTATTCGAGGTCGGGCGGCTGTTGTGAAGCAATAGCCGCGCCGTGCTCAAGCCTTCGGGCCTGCTTCATGAGTTATTTGTCTTAATGGCGAGGAAGAGGGCGTTCTGATCCCTTCTCCGCTCTTGCGTGTTCAAGCGCATGAGCAGCGCCGATGTACAAAAAGAGAAGGTAGCGTCTGCACGTCGTAAGAACCGCGGTAGCTGCCACTCTCGTTCCTGAAAACAAAGTTTCTCTTCATCAACTTAGCAGATATTTGATGCCTAGAACGAACAGTGAACCTTCTTATTTAGCCTTCACGTATTTTTCCTCTAACAAAGAGGCTAAAGAAAAGAATTCAAGATAAATTGAGGACCGCGCAGATAGCTATGGAAAGAGGAATGAATGTGTAACATTAGGAGACAGGAACCGTGCCGAATGTCTCAGGGAGCATACCAGAGACAGTGAAATTGTACAGAAATCAATAGAAATAATAGTGGGCATGGGCTGGTCAGGTAATGCGAAACCAAGATAAGCGATGGTCCATAAAGGTGCTGGATGGATTCCAAAGTAATGCAAAGGTGAAATGGGGCGTCAATATTTTATGTGGGAGGATGAGATTAGAGCGATTGCAGCGATCAATAGGATAACGCTGGCACTCTACTGGGGTAATTGGAGGTGCATAGAAGTTGTTATAATAAGGCTGTTGATAATGGTAATGACTAATGGAGAAATGGCGATAAACATATGCAAAGAAAAACGCGAGAGTCTGCCAGTTTCGCAGGTTGTAGGCGAGGGCGCGACGGTAGCCGAAGTACTTTAAAACCGATAGCTGTGTGCTCTTTCCTGTCAATTCTGTGCAAGTATGGGCTACCTTTATTATGCGATTGCACTGCAGCCCCACTGAGAGAGGAGGCGGCAACATCCCCCTTGTCATTTGGTGGATGACATTGTGGATCGTTTACCAAAGGCTGCAAATTGTCTTATTGAGGTGCACAGATAAACGCATAAGCGGGTCGTGTTAGATCAGATCCAAACGCAAGTGTTTCAGGCAAGCATGCAGCTCCCGTGTGGTTGGGGGGTTTAAGGGCCCTAAAGCGACTTAGGCTGTGTAGGACAACGTAGTGGAGGGCTCCGCAAATTTCAATAAACTGCAGTTATTTAACGTACACTGACATCGCACCGCACACGGGCGCCTTGCTCTTAGCCTCCATCGAAAAGCGGCCGCCGCGACCAGGATTCGACACAACTCCCATTCCTCGGTTGTTTCAGGGGCATTGCTCATAAGGCAGCCATGCTCGATAATCCTGGCGCGGATTGGTTTCCGGATAGCCAGCACTTACGATAGGGTCTCTTCTGCGGCAACTAGCTCTTTCACGCTGACCTGCGCCATAGACAGCATTGGCAATAACAACAAATTTCCTGTATATACCTGCCACTTGAGTGGTCTGAGGTTTCGTAAACTTTGGCTCCAACCATCTCTTTTTATTTATCTCCTACGGTAAGCAAGCCACATTTCTCCCACTGGGCTAAACTCCACCAATCTGTTTTACGTCAGCCATCTCCATCTTATTTCGAGCGTATCTTAGGAATCAATCTCGCTCTGGCGTCCTGCCTGTTGCTCCATCGTGGGATACGGAGTCTCGGCGCAGACTATAGACTCCGAAAAACGCCTCTTGCCTTAAAACTGAAAATATCAGTAATCCCAGAGGAAAAAATACCTTCTTTGCAAGTCCTTCTCCGGCTTCTAAAGTGTACTTAGCTGTTTCATTAAAGCCGCCTAGATAAACTTGGGCAAGTAATATTCCGCTGCTTTCATAAATAAGCCAAAAACAGTAGATAAGTGTTTTCTGTCTCTTGGAAGAAGGCAGCAGATCCGTTAACACCAACACAAAGCACAAGAGGCACACACACGCACACAAGGACTACGCTGCACTGACAACTCTATTAATTGGAAACCGCACATCTTCTTCCTTCACTTCTTGCTTCACTTTACGTCAGCCAACTTCCTTCTTGTCGTTAAAATCTTGCCGGTTTGCGCAAAAAGTCTACTTCCTTCTTCAACAAAACCACCGATGGCGTGCTGACACATTGGTCTCCCAAGTCACAGATTGCATATGCTTCATAAATCTCTCTGGCTAACTCGTCCTTCCTTCTCATAACCGTAACAATGTGAAGGTCAGCCGGACATTTTTGGTCTCTACAATCAACGCAGTCTTTGAAGTGCACAGCCAGATTTGTGCCAGACGTGCCCGATATTGCCTTAGCGTGCTCTCTAATCCTTTCATTGAGGCATCTTCCTGTTTGTCCAAAATATTTCTTTCCACAATGCAAGGGAATCTCATAAACAACCCCCTGAATACACTTAGAGAACTTAGTCCGGTTCGAAGTTTTGCATCCAGAGTTGGAGTCCTGGTTATTAACCTGCACACACATCCCTTTAGCCCTGTTTGGTGCCGTCGGAATAATCCGGATGCCATGTCTTTGACCAATCTTCATTAGATTATGGGTGAAGCCATGCATATATGATGCCACTGACTACTTGTGTCATTGAGTAAGGTTTTCTTTTCGAATCCTCCGCTTGATCGGCAGGACAATGCTTTCTAATATGCTACACAGCAAATACTCAGGATACCCTGCCTCCAGAAGCCTCTCAGTCTGGCTTAGAAAGCTTTTTTTAATATGGTGATGGCATGATTTGTTGAGAGCCGACGTCAATGCAGCCTTCGCAACACCTCTTTTTACAGTCTTTGAATGTTGGGACATGTACGGAAGAAACTGCTTGTTCGCTCTTGGCTGGTAAGTCCAACATAAGTGTTCTGGTAAGAATTCAAGACTAAAATACAGGGAGCGCAAAACACCTTCCTTTGGAAGTTCCCAGGTGAATCTTAGATCAGGGCAACTTTCTTCAAACACAGCAAGGGCTGTGTCTTTTAGTGGATCAGTCGCCTTTCCTTTCTCTAATTCACACAATCATCATCATCATCATCATCATCAGCCTGATTTTACCCACTGCAGGGCGAAGGCCTCTCCCATATTTCTCAACTTAACCCGGTTCTGTGCTAGCTGCATCCACTTGACTCCTGCGAACTTCTTAATCTCATCGGCCCACCTAACTTTCTGCCGCCCCCTGCTACGCTTTCCTTCCCTTGGAATCCAGTTTGTTACCCTGAGCGACCATCGGTTATCCTCTCTTCGCACTACATGTCCTGCCCATGCCCAATTCTTGTTCTTAATTTCTACTAGAATGTCGGTAACTTGAGTTATTTCTCTGACCCACTCTGCACGCTTTCTATCTCTTAATGTTACCCCTACCATTTTTCGTTCCATAGCCCTCTGGGTTGCCTTCAACTTAAGTAGAACACTCTTGGTTAGCCTCAACGTTTCAGCCCCATAGGTGAGTACAGGCAAGATGCAACTGTTGTAAACTTTCCTCTTGAGCGATACCGGTAAGCTAGTAGTCATAATCTGCGAGTGCTTGCCAAATGCGCTCCATCCCAATCTTATTCTTCTTATTTCCTTTTCATGGTCCGTATCTGCGGTTACTACCTGTCCTAAGTAGACATATTCGCTACTTCCAGTACTTCGCTACCTAATGTAAACTGCTGTTCCTTCCCGAGGCTGTTGAACATTACCTTAGTC
This sequence comes from Amblyomma maculatum, assembly GCF_055883805.1. Classification (NCBI taxonomy): domain Eukaryota; kingdom Metazoa; phylum Arthropoda; class Arachnida; order Ixodida; family Ixodidae; genus Amblyomma; species Amblyomma maculatum. The sequence continues at coordinate 37,517,331 of NW_028146738.1, forward strand.
TTCTGCATATTGATTTTCAAGCCTACCTTTCTACTTTTCCTGTCTAGGTCATCAATCATTATTTGCAGTTCATCTCCCGAGTTGCTTAGCAAGGCAATGTCATCAGCAAATCGCAGATTACTGAGGTATTCTCCATCTACCCTTATCCCTAACTGCTCCCATTCTAAGTCTCTGAATACTTCCTCTAAACAAGCTGTGAATAGTACTGGGGAGATTGTGTCTCCTTGCTTAAAACCTTTCTTTATGGGAATTTTGTTACTTTCTTTATGCAGAACTGTGGTTGCTGTGCAGCCATTATATATCTTCCAGCACTTCCACGTACGGCTCGTCTACCCCCTGATTTCGCAATGCCTGCATCACCGCCGAGGTTTCAACTGAGTCAAAGGCTTTTTCGTAATCAATGAATGCTATGTATAAGGGCTGGTTATATTCCGAGCATTTTCCTATCACCTGATTGATGGTATGGATATGATCGATAGTAGAGTACCGTTTCCGAAACCCTGCTTGATCCTTTGCTTGATTGCAGTCTAAGGTTGTCCTGATTCTATTAGCGATTACCTTAGTAAGTACCTTATACGTAACAGACAGTAAGCTGATTGGTCTGTAATTTTTAAGGTCCTTAGAGTTCCCTTCACACAATAATTCACGGAGAAAAGGCCTTGGCGGCCATGAATAAGAACTTTGGAAAGTACAACCTAACGACTTAAAAGCTGCTAAGAGGAAGGTTGTACGGATTCTCGAGGAAACTGAACTGAGGCAGCTTTGCGGCAAGGTTAAGGACACTAGACATGATACCTTGTCGGTATTCTTCAGTGCAAAAACACACAAACCTGATATACCTTTTCATGCAGTATTGTCAGAGGCACACACGTGGCAGATGCTAGTCTCGAAATACTTAGTCAAGCATCTCAGCCAAGCACATGTGGATGATCCCTTTAGAATAAAGAACTCTGAGGAGATAATATCTGACATCAAGAAATATGATAAGAAGAGACTTTCTGGATTTTCATTCCGTATTGAAGACATGTACTATTCTATCCCACAAGAAGGCTTGTTAAAAGAACTACGAGAAACGATTGAGAAGCAGGCTATTGTTTTCCAGAATTCAGCGGGGGCTTTTGTGGATACGTTCTCGGAGGTGCTTGCAGCCTATCTCAAGTCAACTGTCGCATCCCATGATGGAATACTGTATGTACAAAGGAGTGGTGTATGCATAGGTTCGAGAGTTGCTCCTGTTCTGAGCGATGTGTACCTAGCCGCATGTGACAGAATTCTGACGGCTATTAATGATAAAGGAATTGTGACGATAGTTCGTTACGTTGACGATTTTTTGGTATTGTGTGAATTAGAGAAAGGAAAGGCGACTGATCAACTAAAAGAGACAGCCCTTGCTGTGTTTGAAGAAAGTTGCCCTGATTTAAGATTCACCTGGGAACTTCCAAAGGAAGGTGTTTTGCGCTCCCTGGATTTTAGTCTCGAATTCTTACCAGAACACTTATGTTGGACTTATCAGCCAAGAGCGAACAAGCAGTTTCTTCCGTACATGTCCCAACATTCAAAGACTGTAAAAAGAGGTGTTGCGAAGGCCGCATTGACGTCGGCTCTCAACAAATCATGCCATCACCATGTTAAAAAAAGTTTTCTAAGCCAGACTGAGAGGCTTCTGGAGGCAGGGTATCCTGAGTATTTGCTGTGTAGCATAATAGAAAGCATTGTCCTGCCGATCAAGCGGAGGATTCGAAACGAAAACCTTACTCAAGGACACAAGTGGTCAGTGGCACCATATATGCATCGCTTCACCCATAATCTAATGAAGATTGGTCAAAGACATGGCATCCGGATTATTCCGACGGCACCAAACAGGTCTAAAGGAATGTGTGTGCAGGTTAATAACCAGGACTTCAACTCTGGATGCAAAACTTCGCACCGGACTAGGTACTCTAAGTGTATTCAGGGGGTTGTTTATGAGATTCCCTTGCATTGTGGAAAGAAAGATATTGGACAAACAGGAAGATGCCTCAATGAAAGGATTAGAGAGCACGCTAAGGCAATATCAGACACGTCTGGCACAAATCTGGCTGTGCACTGCAAAGACTGCGTTGATTGTAGAGACCAAAAATGTCCGGCTGACCTTCACAATGTTAAGGTTATGAGAAGGACGAAGGATAAGTTAGCCAGAGAGATTTATGAAGCATATGCAATCTGTGACTTGGGAGACTAATGTGTCAGTATGCCATCGGTGGTTTTGTTGAAGAAGGAAGTAGAATTTTAGCGCAAACCAGCAGGATGTTAACGACAAGAAAGAAGTTGGCTGACATAAAGTGAAGGAAGATGTGCGGTTTCCAGTTAATAGAGTTGTCACTACAGCGTAGTCCTTGTGTGCGTGTGTGTGCCTCTTGTGCTTTGTGTTGGTGTTAACTGCTCTGCTGCCTTTTTCAAAGAGATGTATGACCAACTAGCTCATCGTTTGACTTAAGTGTTCTCTCGTTTCTGCTGCTATACAAAACGAATGAATAGATTGTGAATGCATTCCTATGTTTAGTACTTTATGCCACTATTCACAAAGCCATCCTTTCTGCAAAGTTACAAAATCTACCGAAGTATATAAATAAAACCTGTTTTGGCTGAAGAAAGTATGCATCAAGCACCGATGTTGAAACTTTTCACATACGTTCCGTTAAACATATGCAGTTTGCTGCCGTCGATACGCAACTGTGGCAGTCCTGGCATCTGCTGATATTGTATTTAATTCATTGCAATCTTTTGTTGGGTAAGTGTGAGGGCTATTTCATCGCCTAAACGTGCTTCTTATTCTATACGTTGCTAGAGAAAGAACCCACACTATTTCGTTCTCACTTTTATCGAGCACGCCTTCCCTGTCAGACAATAAAGCAGAATATTCTGTGTGCCAGGAAAATGCCTTATCCACTGCTACTAGCCTGAATATTCATAATTGCTTCTTTCAATCAGACAATGCATGTAAGAAGAGAATAGCCAGCTCCGTTTCCTTTCGTTCGCACATGCGTGTCAGGGAATTTGTTAGTCACAACAAATTTAGGAAACTCTTCGAAAATTATTTTAAACTTGCGAGGACCATAAATTCCGACAAATTAAGGTGACTTTCAGGTAGGCTGTTCATCATTACTGGAATAAACAAAAGCATAGTAAAGAAAACCTAAAACGAGCCGCACACCACCCTGCTGCAATGGTTTTATTTTTTACTCATACTCGCAGTATGGCAAATTTTAGTTTGGTTTAGTTTATGAGGTTTCGCTTCCCAAATCGCCAGCGCTACGAGAAACACCATACGGGAGGGGTCCGAGAAATTATGTAAAGAATCAATTGTCAATTGAAATAAATAAAAAAGCTAAAAATGTGTTAAAAGGTGTCGAACTGCTCTGAATAAAAAACTACTGCATGCTGATGTGAAGTATTGGTTTATAACATATTTCTAAATAATTAAAATAAAACGAAATAAAAAATAAAGGAACATATAGTCCGTGTGCGTAAACCCCTACCCCGTCGCGCCCTAATTGCGGAGTGCCCTCCCAATTTTATATTGGTTCTACCTGTACCCCATCACAACCTTGTTATATAAGAGTGTGTGTGTGTGTTAAGGAGAAAAATAAGTGAACACAACTCAGGGAAAACAACGCACAGCTGTTGGGAGCCAAGCCTATCTTAAAGTTCGACAGCTGTCCCTGTAGCTCACTTCATAATAGCACCACCAATAGGTCCAGGGTTTCGTTCCCACTAGAGGTACGTTGTCTTTACTTTCAAAATGTATTCAATATTTTTCCAAATTTGTATTTAACTCCTATTATACATCCGCATATTTTTTTTTATATTACATATGTCTGGTATCTTGAATTATTGCCATTGCAGGCATCGACGTGGGAGACGGGCTTTTCGCCAGAGGCGGGCTGCGGGTATTTCGACACAAAGGCGACGCCGCCTTTTCGCTCTGTTTGGAACGCTTTCTTAGAAGCCAGGAGGCAATAACCGGAGGTTCATGCCCTATTCCATGTCGCGTGTGCGGAGCACAAGATCGGCACCTGCTAGTGTACGGTTATGCAGAGTTGGTTCTCCGCCTTCGTCGCCATTCTCCTGCTAATCGTGGCCCAGGCACTATTTGTAGCCGAAGCGTCCTCTACAAGCAGCAGCACTTATTTAGAATACGTTCATTTCTTTACACGGGGTGCAATCGCAATCATCTTTGTGGTTCTTCGTGTTCATGTACCGTGTTCTGTGTGCACGCGCTTTCTTTTCCTATCGAACAGAAAAAAACGCCGAATGATGTACGCAGTACACAGAAATACACAATTGCAACTGGCAGGTTGAGCTGTATACACTCCTAAAAATGTTTGAGAACATTTTCACCAAAATATTATATTTGTTATTTTACACGAAACATCCATCTGGAGGTATTCATCGCAAGGTTTTTAAATTTTCGATTGGCGCCAACATTTCTGTCGAAATCCCCTGTGGAAATTTCCTTGTGCATGCCTCTACAGCTTGGCAATTCCCCACGCGGGTACGTGCCATGTTTCAACAGCGAAAGAGGAAGAAGAAACCGCTCGCATTCTTTTTCACTATTCCGTGTCTCCTGTATCTCGTCCTGAAACCAGTCAAGCAGTAAGCCCTTTCATAGTTTCATATCATAGTCTATCATACAGCTCCCGCCTCTGCCTCGCCCTCATGACACACCTTTTTGGCCTGCTCCCAGGGCACCGCCAGCACCGCAGCGTTCTGGGTTCGAGCATACCGCACTGGCCACAGCATGCGTTGCTCGCTGCCGGTGGTCAAGGGTTTCTCTTCTGCAGCGGAAGCTGTGACCACGCTTCGACCCATGCGACCTCGTCATCTGCGTGGCCACCGGTTGCTGAGCTCTCTCGCTGTCGCTGTCAAAAAGAACGGAAAGACAAAGCACGGGCAAGTCGCCGTAGGGGCGATTAGCCACCCCTCTTGGAACCATCCAGGTGATTCTTTTGTGAACGGTCTCTAGTTTAGCTCTGCGCAATACAGCATGACCGAAATGTCTCGACTGCTGACAGAGATCTATCGCCTCATCTAGGGGAGTTTGACTCTGCGCAATAGCATGAGTGTTCTAACTTCGATTAAAAGGTTCGCTTGAAAATAAAGGTGCAGAAAAACTGTAAAATTGATTCCTCAGTTTTCTTGCACCCTGTGTCTTGACGAAATACCCTTTTGCTGTCTGGTGTTTGGTGACCTTTCTCGCATATTTCTTAGTAAATTAACCGCGATTGTTCTCGTGGCCGCTAGTTTGATGTGAAAGCTAAGAGCAATCGAACTAGCCCAGTTCACACCACCACCGAACAGTAATATCAGTTCTCTCCGCGGAGACAGACTGGCTTAACTGTTTTGTTTCAAAGAAATATTCACAGATGGCAGGGGCGCCTGCTGCAGCAAATATAGTTACAGTAACGTGAAAGAGGAACGACGCCTTTGCTGTTTGTAGGGCATAGTGCAAGCGTGCACAGGTTCAGTAGTATGAAAATAGTACAGTCACTTGTCAGTCGGATATTAAGAGGTCAAGAGGTCATAATGCGGACACATTGAATTTGAGAGCCGTTTTTTACGAAATGAACTCGTGTACGCCGTGAAGCGTACAGAATTAAATCGCATAATAATTTTCATGTCCAAAAATCGCTGATGAAAGCAGCTTGAGCACAATTCAACATGACATGGAGTGATATAACATGAAAGCTAGTTGAACGTTGTTTGCTGCTTGCCTCTGAAGTGTTACACCGTTGCAGGAAGGGAACGGTGAACATGACTGGCGGCTGTAAACGTTCTCTGATCTCCGATCCTAAACGTTATAAGCTGTTGCTATATGTGCTTGATAGTGAGTGAGGAGTGAGTGAATGAGCGAGTAAGGGAGTGAGTGATTACTTTACCGTCAACCTTGGGGGTAGGGTTATTGGGCTATTCTAGCTGCCTCAGCAACTGCCCAGGTAGCTCTGGAGACAACTTATTGCGGCCTTGTCACCGATCCGAGGTCTACATGGCAGGTCCCCACATGGCCAGAACAGCTTCTTATTCTTTCAGGGATGGGAATGTTGCTGTTACTACCCTGCGTTGTATCGCCCGGGCAGCCCCACATTGTGATCTAGTTTGACTGGGTTTCCGCATATTTTACAAAGTGGAAAAGTTTACCCTGTAAAAACAATTTGGCGCATATCCACGAGTTGCCTTGCGACTTAGTTCGTAGCTTCTCCAAGTTGTAGCTTGGTGCCTACTTTACGAGTCATGCGGATGAGGCCCACACCTTCTTGCGCTATTTTATTATTCCGTATCCGCCTAGTAAAAATCTAGAGCCGGCATTCTAAAGATCCCTGGTTCGTAAGTGGATTCACCAGCTCGGTGACAAATCATCGAGCGTATTGATGAGCGACACCGTTGTCCTGGTTATTTAAAGTAAGCTGGAACCCGCACATCGGCTACTTTTTTTGTCTGTGTTTTGTGCGTTTGTTTAGTATTTTAAGAGGCCACGACAAAAATAATGCGTTTTGCGTAGTTGCGTAGTTGCGTAGAGCCGATTAAGAGCCGCTATAAATTGTCTTAGTTCCTTCTTTCATGATCCCCAGGTAAATGGCGCTTCTGTAGCCTTTGCTGCGTTGTCCATTATTATTGCAGCTGCCAGTCACTGTAGAGTGTCTCCCCTCGCAAATGGCCGATACTTTCTTTGTACCTCCTTGATATTCCACCATGCCTGGCAAATGGCGTTTTATTCCTCCACGTATTGTTTTCTCAAAGCTTTCGACCTGGCCAACCTACTGCCATTATGTTTCCTAGCGAGTATGTTGTTTAGGGAGCTTTGTTACGTAAATGAGCTTTCGCGTTGCTACCAGCGCTTATTCGGGCGCATCCTGCTGCATAAAGTTGTTAACGCGCCAGGATTTAGAATATTGAATGTTGTCTCCGTTTGCCTGAGGTGTTGTTATTGTGGCATGATCAGCAGTTCTGTCAGCTCTTCTATATTGCTATGTACACCTCCATAGAGAATCGTATCGGCGAATGCCTTCTTGAAAACATTTTATTTACCTTTTTCTCTCCCAAGGTATAAATGGGTTTATTGTGTTAAAAATACTGCTAAATGCATGAAAAATTATTGGCTGATCTAATGAAGTTCAAGAGAAAGCGGTGATGCTGTCCCGGCGTCCGAGCAGTAAAAGCTGCTAACATCTCGTGTAGACAGTTTTCGCGGCGAGAAGGAAAATGCCTCGAACCCGAAACGCGCAGCGCCAGTTCGCCTCTCTGCTATATGGGGACACGTTGGTAGAAGCGGAGCTGCTAGGGTATTATACTACGCGAAAACGCGCATGCGCTACGCATTCTTTTGCGCAAACACCTTGAATATCTGAAAGAGATCTAAGCTACTCAGCAGATAGGACATTAGCGTTGGCGTTGCCCTATGTTTGAAGGCTTTTTGTATTTTGTACGCTTTTTACATATTCACCCCTGTCCTTTCTTCCTTTCGCACCTATCTTTCGTTGCCCGGTCTAACACCTACCTTTTTTTTTTCATTTCCGCCGGCTGTAGCTCAGGTGCTAGCATGTGCTGCGGCTAGCAAAATCTTTTTTCTTTTCCCTCTTGTTCGAATTAACAAAGATTTATCAGAACTCATGACAGCTGATTAACAGATCAAAAGTACGCGGCAGTGTCAATATAAGCTTCTTCAGTTGCAACTATTTCAATCGGGCGAGGACTAGCGGCCTCTGAATTTCAAGCACTAACCAAAAGTGTTCAGCCTTCCCAACTTGTCTTTCGAGATTCGGTGGAGAAAGAATATGAAAAACTGATACCCGTGAAACAAGCAGCCCTTAGGCAACAACATTGTGGTATTATTTGCATCATAAACTTTCAAGGTGCCGCCTGGTTCCCCAAAGGCAATTTCGAAGCAGTCGTTGAAAATGTATGAAGGTAAAAAAAACAAGCATATTTCGGGGCCATATTTTCGACATACATGGCCACTGTTAGGCGCCATGTTGTTTCTCTGATTGATTTTCAAAAAAGTCAATTCTTTCAAATCTGTTGCGCGAAATTGCGGTTTGTCAAAATGGCTCTCGGCGGTGACGTAAAACTGATGTGAGCGTGAAAACGGATTCTTAGCCATGTTATTCATGATGCCTTAATGGTATCTATAAGTACCTGTGGAGGGAAACGGAAGCTATTGATGATAGAGAGGAATGCACTTAAGCTTGTATTACGACTAGAGTGAATGGAACTGCCCACTGTCATTAGCCGCCTTCTGAAATCTGATTCGCTCATGCTGTGCGGCGGGAAATACGTCATGCATAAACATTATATGATCACGTCGAAATGACGTTTCATTATCTCAGAAAATAGCAAGGAGAGATAAGAATGCCTTCTTGAACATACAGTGTCAAGCAGTTGAGGACAACAGCCAATTAAGGAACACAAGAGCTCTGTACAAGACAATCAAAGATATCAAAGGAAGCTTCTGTGCTAAGCTGGGCGTGATAAAGGACAAACGAGGCAAGGACCTCACTGAAGCCTCAGAGATAAAGAAGAGGTGGCAGGAATACACAGAAGAACTGTACAAGAAGGACCCGGATGTGCAAACCCAACATAGGACGGTTGTGATTACTGATCTCGAGCCGGGCATCCTGAAGAGTGAAGTTGAATGGGCCTTAGCCAGCCTTGCTAAGAACAAAGCTAGCGGAATTGATGGTATTCCAGCTGAGTTGCTTCAAAACCTCAACCACGACGCTGTTAACACACTGCATACATTATGTCAAAAGATTTGGACAACCCTGCAGTGGCCACAAGATTGGAGGAGGTCAGTTTACATCCCCATTCCAAAGAAAGGCAGTGCCAAAGATTGTTCCAACTACCGCACGATCGCGCTTATTTCGCATGCTAGCAAGGTGATGTTAAAAATCCTGCAAGGTAGGCTGCAGCAGTATGTGGATCGGGAGCTTCCGGACGTGCAAGCTGGGTTTCGCAAGGGCAGAGGAACTAGAGACCAAATTGCCAACCTTCGCTGGATCATGGAAAAAGCAAGAGAGTTCCAGAAACCAATTTACTTCTGCTTTATTGATTATGCGAAAGCGTTTGACTGCGTAGATCACAGCAGATTGTGGCAAGCTCTCCAAGAGATGGGAGTTCCAATTCACCTCATCTGTCTCCTCAGGAACCTTTATGAAGGGCAAGAGGCCACAGTCAGAACTGGGCATGGTCTTACTGATTGGTTTCCGATTGAGAAAGGGGTGAGGCAAGGCTGCATACTGTCGCCCTGCCTATTTAACCTATATGCAGAGTGCATCATGAGGAAGGCCGGTCTGGACGAGTCTTCAGCTGGAGTGAAGATCGCTGGAAAACGCATCAACAACCTTAGATAGGCGGATGATACCACTTTAATGGCAGAAAGTGAATTGGATCTCAAGAGACTTCTGATGCGCGTACAAGAAGAGAGTGAGAAGTTTGGGCTTAAACTGAACATTAAAAAGACGAAGATCATGGCGTCTTGCCCTGTCAAGTCCTGGAGCATCAATGGACAAGAAGTGGAAGCTGTGACAGATTTTCTGTTCTTGGGCGCCAAGATTACCTCGGAAGGAGACTGCAGCCATGAAATTAGGAGACGCCTGCTTCTGGGAAAGAGAGCAATGGTTAGCCTTGACCGCCTAGTAAAGAGCAGAGACATTAGTCTGCCAACCAAGATCCGTATAACCCGTGCTATGGTCTTTCCAGTTGTGATGTATGGATGCGAGAGTTGGACTGTGAAAAAGGCTGACCGCCGAAGAATTGACGCGTTTGAATTGTGGTGCTGGCGAAGACTCTTAAGAGTTCCTTGGACTGCCAGAAGATCAAATCAGTCGATATTGTCGACCATAAACCCTGACTGCTCATTGGAGGGTCAAATTCTAAAGTTAAAGCTCAGCTACTTTGGTCATCTGATGAGAAGAGAGGAGTCGCTGGAGAAAGATTTGATGTTGGGAAAGGTTGAGGGTCGCCGGAGAAGGGGTAGGCAGCGAACGCGATGGTTAGATGGCATTCTCGAGGCATTGCAGATGAAGCTATGTGATGTTAAGAAGATAGTGAGAGACCGGAAAGCGTGGCGTGACATGGTCCATAGGGTCACGAAGAGTCGGACACGACTGAACGCCTGAACTGAACTGAACTATCTAAAAGATGTGCTGCCAGTACTATAAATGACCAAATTTAGGCGCTTGTTTCGAAACACTTTAGGCAGTCGTGTAAAAAAAAAAATACGTGGCAAATTCGACATGGAGTATAGGCGGCCGTTAGCTCACCGCAGTTTGGTAGACATTTTGCTGGGTGGAGAGTAAGCTGAGACATCTGTAATTGCGGAAGGCACCAAAACGACGTCATAAAGGTGCTTTTGAGCTGCGCATCATTTTAGAGGTAAAATAATGATGACAAATTTACAGTTGCACGAGGGTGCGATTTGCGCTGCCTTTGCAAACCTTGAACTCGTAGAGAAACCATCGATCCGCGCCGTTGTTGCCAAGCGCACCAATGGCGACCTGCCAACTCGGGTGGTTTATATGCGTAAGGCAAGGCATTTCAGAGCACCGCGATGGTTTCTATTTACCTGTCTGCACGGTTTGTGAGTACAACCTGAGGGATCATAAGGTGCGGTGGCTGTGCAGGAACTTCGCGTGACAGGCAGCAAGGGGTCTCCAGACTGCCTTAAACTTTGGCCCTGAACTCTGCCTTTTTGTCTACCACTATGGTATTCACTCACTGCAATGTTAATGAGTTGAAGAGCCTTCCCACAATGGGGGAGGGGGCGGGAGCAAAATATTGACAGCTTCTATCATATCACATGTTTCATGTAAAGTTTTGTTTTGATATGCATGCGGGCTCACCATTTGCTAAATTTTTAGCAAAAACAAATAGTCCAGAGAACGTTATGACAGTTCGCACTAATCATACGATGTTGCTGAGTGACATTTTGTGTTAGTACATGCTTTTTTTATTAAACCGGAAAATAAATTCCCTTTTTGATTTGCATTTTATCGTTTCGACAGTAATGAATATGAAAGCGCGGAGCCGCCCTAGCTTCATACCATGATTTCCTCAGTCATGTTCCGCTTTCTTTCCTTATTCTCCGTTTATCCCCCTCTGCATGCATGCCGTAGCCTCGGCATCGCCTAGTTAACCTTCCTGCTATTCCTTTGTTTTCTTTTGTGCCTCTCTTTCTCAGACATCTTTTTCATTCCGCCGGAGGCTTTGCACACTGTGATGCATAATTAACCGACCAGCGTACGTGTGCTTTCTGCTTTGTCGGTTGTTTGTGTTTGTTTGTGTGTGTGTGTGTGTGTGTGTGTGTGTGGGGGTGTGCGTGTGTGCGTGTGCGTGTGCGTGTGTGTGTGTGTGACACACACTCTCTTCCTCCCTTTTCCTCGCTCTGCTTTGCTTTCTGCGCTCTAAACTCAAGCCGACCCAAGATGTTATAATCATGAGCATACTTGCTGGCCACTTGGTAGCTGGTGATAATGCGGTTGTTCCGAAAAGGTGGGCAGCACAGCCAGTACCATACACTAATTGATACTTTTAGACTACGAGCGTTGTTCTCGGACATGAACCACACCGGCTGCGCTAGGGCCTCTTCGTCAGTGCTGGAGCTGCTTCGGAAATCTGTAGATTCCTCCCGTTTACGACGAGGTCCTTAAATGTTTTAGTTCCTGCATTTAAAAGCCGCTGATAAGTGAACGTGAGAGGTCATCGGTGCTTATGAGGAGCAATACTACTTTCCGCGCACCATTCTACGCCAGCCCAGTGCGAATATTCCATTGCCGTTCTAGCTCTTCAGCTAAACCTCGCGCAGCCTCTCCGTGCGTAGCTGTTGTCGAATGTCCGATCGCAAGTATGTCATGACGCACTGAGTCCGCAACGCCACAACATATTTCATTCGCCGTCACTGCAACCCGAGGCTCCTATATCATGGAATGCACCGCAGAGGCTCGGTTCGTCGTTTTTCATACGTCTCGGCAATATATACTAGCAGACAACAGAGCTTTCTTCTATTACTTTATTTCTCCTTTTCCTTTTCTTAAGAATCGCAACCCGATTGTGTGCTTACGTAACCTGGTACCGTCCTACTGCACACTTCACGCGAACGTCACAATTTGAGCAAAATGGTGAATTGTCGGGAAGAGGATCACGGTTAATGCGAGATAAATTGGATGTCAACTTGAAATTTAGTTAACAGCGCTACAATATCTTTATCTTTTTTTTTAAAATACGCAACTGGCAATTTCTACTGGCCATCTGGCGAAAGCAGCTAGCGGCCAGACGCAGAAATTAAGGAATAGCATTTCCCGCCGTTGACGACAGTCGTCGCCACTCGGCGCACGCACTGCCAGCCCGGCGGAATCACGCAGTCAGTGTATAAATCCGATCACCCAAATAGACTGCTGCGGGTACTTGAACGCCGCCGCGGCTTCGCGTCACCAGACAACAGTGACCTAGGGTCGTCTGAATGAGCCCGAAAAGGATAATGGATCATCAATGGAGTAGAACCCCGGAAACGTTTTAAAACCTGCACGCAGTAGCCGCAGAGGCAATACATAGATATGGATGATCGGTTTTCTACGAAATGTAGCTCGCTTATCATTTGCCCCCAAGAATGACATTGAGCGGCAACATTCGCCTTCTATTATTGCTCAAAATGTTACGATAACATGCATATAGAAATCATTCCACAATAAAAAGTAGATCAATAGCTGCCCTCCGTTGTAAGCTTCACCACCCTCGCGGCCAATAGTCCGCCACCGCCTCTCTGTACTATATCTAAATTAAAATACTAGTCGTAATCAAGCTAGTAGTCCTCAGTCAACTAGACGCATACGTTCAGGTCATTTCTAACCTAATGGCTGAACTGCTACTCCCATATTTTTTCTTTCAGTCAGGTACTTTCATAACGCAAAAATTTTAATATTGTTACGAAGCGGCAAGCCGATGAAGACAGGAGACAGAACATGACCGATGACGATGGTAGATGACGTTTTATGAATGTTCGCGGGCCTAGCGCGAGCGCTCCTGCCCGCGCCGCTGCCCGCTTCTTCTTCCTTGTCGTCCGTAACATGACCCGGGGCCACCGAGCGATCGTCCCGATCGTGGACGAGGAAGTTTAGCGATGTTAATGATTTTATGGCATGATGATGGGCGTGTCTGAATGCTTGAAGAAGAAGAGGAAGAAGGAAGAATAGAACGGCTTGCCGGTACGATGTCTGATGCGTGGGTGATCCGCTTCCCTTGGAGCTGTCAACCATCCGTCACCAGAGTCCATGGGACCGATGGCTCGAGGTCACGTCGGGCAGCTTGGGCGGGGGTTGCGTGTTCGTGTCCATCGGTTCCTTCGGGTCATTCGGGTCTTTTGGGTCTTTCGGGTCCTTCGTCTTGGTTCTGATTGGTATGTCTGTTCTCCTTGTCTTCAGGTCCGGGCTGGGGGCTGGGCGGTGGTAGTTGTTCAGGTCTGGGCTTGAAGGGCTGGGGCGAAGCTGCTCGACGATGTCCCTGGGCCCTCGGTGATGGTCCCGGCTTGAAGATGGCGTCGATGCTCCAAGGCGAGGATTGGGATGCCGTACGCCACACCTCCAACCAAATGTTACGAAGCGGCAAGCCGATGAAGACAGGAGACAGAACATGACGCGATGACGATGGTAGATGACGTTTAATGAATGTTCGGGGGCCTAGCGCGAGCGCTCCTGCCCGCGCCGCTGCCCGCTTTTTCTTCCTTGTCGTTCGTAACAATATAAAATCACCGAAATGCTGATGCGCACTACTTGTCGCCTGATCCGCTGATACGACCGCACATACCAGCATGGAGGCTGCTCACCGCTCAGAGCTATATAACGGCATCTCTGTAAAACGACAGCGCCCGTGATAAAACGGTCACCAGCCTAGCGGTTGGTTTTGAAAGTGCGACAGGCAGATGAGTTGCGACTTTTCATCCCGGAAAGGACAGCCGACATTCGCTCCTACCATTTTTTTTTTTGTTTTTGCCGGTCCCTGCCGATTTTTTTCTCCGGTGACCTGAATCTGATACGGTGCCGCTTTATGTAGGAGAAAAAAAAACAAAAAACATTCATCACGCGGCAGCCATCATAGGGGAACTACTGGGTATACGTGCCAGGTGGGCCCTACCAATAAGAGCTATATAGCCGGATGAAATACTAATCCTAGCGTCACAGTGGGAACGCTTCACCAGCTGATCAGTTACCTGAAAAGATAAATTCAGCTTTATTTCGTTTTTGCAGTTTGTTTTACTTAACCACGTCTCAGCTTTGCAAGTGCTTTTCATGGGAACTTAGTGAGGTGCATCAACACAATAAAACTTTTTGCCCCTCCCTAAAGTATGTCATGGTTGCACCGTCATCTTAAAACCACTTCATCGGTGGAATTCACAAGATTTTATTGTGACATCGTTAACGGTCCAGTGCCGCAAAAAATTCGTCACTTGGACCCGTTAGCAAAAAATCTCAATGAAGCAATAGTATTCACGAAGAGGTCAGAATTTTCGCATTGATGCCAAATTCCTCAGTGAGCAAAGGAACGTAACTGAGTGCATAATAAAATTGAGTTAATTTGTGTGGAGTGGAAATCGCACTCACACATTTGGGGTCGTGAGTCAAGAGCGCTTCACAAAGGTCACAATTGGTGGTTCAAGCTGAATGAAGCTGTACGTAGCAAATGCGCGATGGCAAAAGTACTGACACCGAAACCCTGGTTTACCCTTAAACGTTATGCTCAATTGAGTGTCCGCCAAGCATTAGCCGTTACGGAATACATGTCAGTTCTTATGAAACGTTTCATTGCATGTAGAGTTCAAAATGAATAAAAAGCAATAAAGTGCTATTACAATCTTCACTAAGTTGAACTATTCGTAAATTTGAGCGCTTCAGCACAGGCCCAACACATGCGCACAAACTAGTCCCGACTATCACCGCACAACCCAATAAATCCATTTACAGCACAGTTGGAGCTGCGCGTTTCGATCACTGAGACCATTATCTGTGTCTTCACTCTTCACTCAGCGTCTGTGAAATGACTTGGAAAATCAGGCATCCGAAATAAAAATGAAGGAGCACTGCAGAGTATGCATTCGAGTAATGCGAAAGCACAAATGATGCTGTTGGTCGCTTCTGATTGCTTCGAGTTGCTTAATTCACTTCTTGTTTACCCATTTTAGTCTTTGGTACTTTTAAATTTTGTGCCAATCCCTTCCTATGCCCTTTTTCGGCTCTACTTCCGGTTGTGTGACGTTACATCCTTGGCATCACCTTATTTGGCTGATTAATTTAACTATTTAGTACTTGATACAATTTGTCATGCTAATTGACTGACATAATTATTTAGTATTTATACATTCAAATGTGGCGCCATGCCATTGGCTAATGAAACCACTTTCGTCTTTACTTTTACATTTTTTGCTTCTACATAATTACCTAATTAGCTTATTGGCCTAAATATTTTTCAGACACACCATTACGTCACCCTCTATCAATTGGCGCCACTCATTGCCTCTACCACCTGTCAATTACGCACAACTGCTGCGGACACGATTTCATTGACACGGTCTGCGCACAAAAATCTTTTAACATAGCGAAGTAATGCTTTCGCATTAATAAGAAGCACTAAACAGCACAAGTGAACTATTAGAGGATTTCGCAGCATGTAACATATTTCGCCATGTACGCCTAAATGAAAATGCTAGCGAACCTCAGAAAAACTATGACGATGCGGCGGTATAGTTGGCGCGAATTTTTTCAGGTTTTATATACAAGGCAGGAATAGAGAACTCAAGCAGTGCGCTCTCATACGCGTTGTCTACCGAGCTATGATGAGCAAATACGACCTTCGCTGTGTTTCATTTTCGTTTGTTACAGCTTAAACAGCTATCCAACGAAAACCAGTGCTCGAGATGCCCTGAAGTTGCATAACAGAAGATTGGGAGCGGTGGTTGTTATTAATTGTACAAACGCCGTTGAAAAACGAACGCATGGGAAACACAAATGGCGCTGAAGTAATGATGTTCCGATCCCCACATGTTTCTAAAAGCCGCTACCAAAGGCTCGACCGTCATTTTTCACACCATCTGTTCGGCCGGAGACCCACTGCAGCAAGGCGCCGAATTCCCTTTCTTTTCAACGCCAGTCAGACCGCCATTAGAAAGTCAATAGCTGGTCGGGTATTTTGGGAGTTACAAGCAGGATGCCTATGCGGTGATTTAATTGTCTAATTGAGGACAATTCCAACTTACACCTCTTAGACAGAGCCCATTACCAAAGCTACATTCCAGTGCAACATTTTCTCACCTCACCTTACAAACCGTCGCAGCCCTACAGGCAGTGGCATTGCTCGGACCGTCCACTCCAAACGTACGATTGTTATCGGTCGGGGCTCGCTCACCTTTATCCTCAGATCGTTGACCCTTGGGCGGAGTTCCAGGTCTAGCTGCTTCTGCAGCTCACTCTACGTTTCTGCGTGAGTGTCTTTTCACAAGCACTTGAATTCTTTTTACTGATACCATAAACATATACGTTTGGGCATAGCATAGCAATTATTGGCAGAGCGGCCAAACCTATAATGACAGCTAACTTCCCTCGTTGGAATGCATCCAATTTGGAAACACTCGTTCCTTGTCTTTAACTCAAGTTTGTTTTTCGTTCTGTGGTCCGTCAGGCTACTTGGGTGCGATGGACGGACGTGCGCTCCGTCGGAGCCTTTGGCGCCTTTTTAAACTGCGAATGAGACATTAGGCTACAACCTAAGCTCTTTTTTCAGTGCACCAAGTCAAAGTTTGTCGCTTGCGGAAAGGACGCCTTGGTTAATGGCCTGGCGATGATAGGTCGGTGGTTTCTGGGATGTCACACGTCCTGAGTGAATTAGCAAGAGCTGTTTCAGACGGCAATCGTGGAGCTAAAAATACACACGCACACGAAAGAAAAGGAAGGACAGGGGACAGGCGCTACTACATCTGGTTTATTGCACTGAAAAGACCTGCAATATATATCAATGACACATATGCGCAGACCAACCAAACACGCCCCTTTTCACCGAAACCGCTCAAGAACTCTAATTTCTGCCCGCAACAGAGCGACAGACGTATCACTAATACACCCCTTCCCCCTCTTTCTTATATAGAATGCTTCAAGCAGTTCGCGCGCCTTTTTATTAACGTTTCTGTCCAGAATCCGTATCTCGTCCAGCCGCGGCTCACACTCACTGCAGTGAGTACAGTGCTCAGGGAGCCTAGCTCCCTTGTCGGAGCTCAAGGAGCGGGAATATTGAGATGTAGTAGCACCTGTCCCGTGTCCTTCCTTTTATTTCGTGCGCGTGTGTATTTTTAGCGCTAAGAATGCCGTCTGAAGCTGGAAACCATCTAGCCCGTCCACAAGTTATTTTAAAGCAGGAGCTGTGAACACTTAAAAGATCACGACCGAGCCCATTGGGAACCTTTGGTCCTCAGCCGGACACGCTGAAGACACTCTCAGACACTCCTCGGTCACGCAGGCTAATTCATACTGCTTAATAAAAGTTGGCTGTGTATCTCTGTCATGTGGACTTCCACAGTTCGCCTGTGCAGTTAGCCTTCGGAGGATAATGCCATAGCGCAGCAATGCGAAACGGCATGGCAATGGTTGTGGGGAGAACACGGAAGATGGCTACTGCGAAAGAAGCACATTACAAGACTGGTAATATGTTGTTCTAAAGATAAGTGAGAAGTGCTCAGATAAACACTGTCGTCGTGACTAACTCAAGATGTAAAAGTGATGAGGCTCATGATCTGACACCAGAGATGAAGAAGGTGACCGGCTTGCCTTTCGCTGCCATATTGCGAAACTAAGCCCCACCTCTCGTATGATTTGGTTCCACTATCCGACTTCATTTTTTCTACATGCTCACTTCCATAATTTTTAACCAGTGCATAACATTTTCGAAGAAGGGGAGACTTCATCTCCGCGTTTAGAAGCATGGCTCGAATGCTTTTCTGGCCTCCCTGTTGCATTGCGTATCTCCATTCGCTTATACGCACATTTGTTACTCGTTTGAAAACCTAAATTCTAATTCTTGCCTTTGTTATGTATACCCTTAGCATACAGGAATAAGTAACCCCATTTGCTGTTTATGCGAGAGGCCTCCAAGTTAAATATTAAGCCCCGGCTTAACCAAGCCACATGACTTGCCTCCGAGTCGTCTATGGGTAGCCGGTCTGTTGGAATCGAATGGCCCCGGAGGGGCGAATTTCCAACTTCCCCTTGTGGAGAACGGAGCCTGTAAAGCTCTTGTGTTCGAAGAACTCAGTCACCATAAAACCGTCAAGCCGGAGCAACTAATGTTGCTCAGCGGGAATCAAATAACGGAAGAGTTAATTGCTACTTTCTTCGGTCTACTTGTGGCTTATTAGAGAGAGATGTCTCCTCTTTCGTGTTATAAGGGAGATTTGGAAGAAGCAGAATATTCAGGTAAAAACAAATCTCGGGTATAACGAATCACTTCGACTTGACGAAAGCCTTTAATGCAGTCGTCATTACTATACAGACTAAGTAAACATTTTTATGCTTTTTCCCTTGCTCTACATTATTACAACTGAAGCGTGCTCTTTATCCCCGTTTTACTGCGCTATCATAGTCTCAAAATTAACGTATATTTAACAATCTGCAAATCAAAACTGTGCTAGCTCACAGACATCGAATTATTTACATAAAGTAAAAGGGATATTTTTGGGGGCCTTAATGACCTGCGTTGCTAACATACACCGCTAAAGTATACACTGCATATGCGATGTATTCCTCGGTGGAGATGAAAACCTTTGATGTAATTTCAAACACTTCTCGTAACGAAACGAAACTCGTACAAGGGCTGTACACGTAGGCGTTGCAGCGAATGTTTCTGGCATACACAAAGTAAAATTAATCCTGACACCTGCACACCACGGGCAAAAGTGAAAATTTCACAACGTGCATTTACTTAGGAGGCTCATTTCTAGCGGACACAGTACAGGCTCCTCTGTCAAGCGTAACCAATTACTGGCAACCCTATTTGGCAGACATTAGTCTTGAAGAATATGCACACCACTTACCGAGCGATATTTGGCGTTGTGGTGTTGGTATGCCTTGCACGGTACCAGGTTTAGAGAGTGAGAAGCGGTCGCAATGAATACTCATGAATTATTTCGAACGTGTTTACTTTGAAAGTAGAAACGTCATAGAGGGTTCTTGAAAAAGGTTGTGTTTTTTTTTTTGACGATATAGGCACTATGATATGGGGATTTTTGAATTACTACTTATTTTTTCCGATGGAGCGTTCAAGGTAGAGGTCATGCGGAGATATTTTTGTTCCGAGAGCGGGGCATGCTTTCTAAGGCCCATAGCATTGCGCTGAGGACCCACGATTGCTAGCAGAATCCTACGTACATTTACTACACGTTTTTTATTCGTCGCGAGTTCATTTAACAATGACAACTGCCAGCGTTTAAACTATTATGGGCTCCGTAGTTCCCTGGAGAAGGAAACTTAATTTCCACTCAAGCTAGCACTAGACTCCTTTCCCTCGCAACGCAAAGCTCCAGGTTATTCTTGCTTTTAGCACACGCCAGCTGCCACCTTTGTGCAAATATGCATACATCTCTCGTAGGTGCTCCATGTTCGGTGAACACCACACGCGCCAGTACCTTTACGGTTGCAGCGTAGTTTTCAGACCGCTTTAGCTTAGCGTGGACCTATATGTTACCGTTACTGGGGTACCTGGTCCGTACACCGGGCAGGTTCGTAGGCGCCGATCACCTTTAAGGTGACCGATGGCGCCAGATGCTACATAATATGCACCGGCCTGATGAGCCTGGAAAAATTTGCGCATTCGCTCTGGAAGCTCACGCGAAAGCCCTCACGCTGGCACCAGCTCCCAGACCTCCGGTATAAGTATCAGTTACAGGGTATGCGGTACGGTAATGTCTCTGCTAGCCCGTGTTTGATCCCGCATGACTCTTGTTTCCGAATGGGAAGGTAGCTATCGAAAGAAAATTATTAATCTGTTAGTGGCCAATCTGTCCTTCATATTAGGGTGCCGAAAGGCGCTGCAGAACTTGTCTAGGTCATTGTTAGGCCGCTATCGAAGGCAGCATTTTTATTGCGCTTCCACACCTAGTCCAATCTGCGCCGACAGTGCGGCTGGACCCGGCTCGTCAGAGCCAGGATTGCAGCGTTTTATTTCCTTTTTTGTCGCTCCTTTCCTCCGGCGCTGGTCACGCCCCGAGTCCGTTTGGAATGCGGGATTCCACTACCTTTTTCTCTTCACCGGAGTTCTGAAGACGTGACAATAGCTGCTCTTCCCTCGGCACTGGAAATCCCGCTTCCTGGAAACCCTTTGCGGTATGGCTTTCTCGGCGATTCCTCCGCGGCGCCGCTAACGAAGGAACGCTACTGTTAATGGAGCTGTTTGACTCACGGCGTCACGAAGGCGCTCCAGCTGCACTGCTTTCAGCCCGAAAACTGGAAGCGCATCCCAGAACACTTTTCAGTAAATCTTGCTTTATGGTGTCCTACGGCATTCCTAAAGCAGGGACGAAGGTGTTAATGCAGCCATATTAAGCCTTCCGCCAAACGCGGATATGGTCCTTTGCCCAGTGGCCAGATGTGCGGCACTCATATAACTGAATCTGCCCTTTCCTATCATAGCTTTTGCGGCTTGTAGGGGTCCCTTCGGTTTTTCCGCGTATAGAACAGTTTGGTTTGCTGCGCGCCCCTTATCCTTAGCCTGTTCGAACGTCTGGAGAATGTCTCATATTTCATCCGGTGTTAGCGACCTCTCCTCCTCCCGAAGACGTACATACTCTAAGCCCTCAGCGCTCAAGCTAGCCTTTATCCGGTCTGCAATGATCAAGGATACTATGCCGTCCTTGGTTGCCACGTCCCGTGACCGTAGGATATAGTACTGAAAGGGCTACCAACATAAAGATTTTGTAGAGATTTCCAGGACAAAAAATGATGTACAAGACGTGCCCTTTTCATAACATACACCTCAGTTTACCCATTAGGGCAATAGGACTTGACTATACACAACTGCATGGCCATCGCAAAATACTCCGTCCCTGTGTGAATAGTCCTCACATGGTGCGAAATGATAAAAAAAAGAGACAGCAGTGAGGCACCAAACAACTTTCACATACCGAGCAGCAAAATCCAGTCAGAGCCTTCAAACGATTCATCTTCGGACGCGTTATTGAAAGGTTCGCCAACTTCTGGCTGTAGCTCTCCTGAGACGTTTACTTCGCAATCAGAATCGTAGCTCTCTGTCTTCATGCTCAGGCTCCGAAGAAGCTAGGAGGTCAACCCAAAGAAAGGGGAGCTTCTTTGCGTAGCTTTTGCGCTGCAACAGTGGCATACTATAGCATGACACGAACTGTATATGCAAGTGGTGATACACATGCGGTAGACAGAAAAGAAGGGTGCATATGGCTCCTGGAAACGTGGAACGGCTTGCTCTGGTTCGCCTTGGTAGCGTGGGCGATGGAAGAAGATGTATACCGCAATGTTTAGGCTTTTTGTAAAAGTAATCGTTTGGTTTTCTGAAATGACTATAGATTTCGTATTCCCGGAACACGTTACCGCCGCCTTTTCGCGAAGAAAATGCTCTTAGGAACACTGAGGAAAATGTAAAAGCGCATATAGGGCGCACTAGCAATTTATTGATAAAACAAATGCGTTTGACCACAGGAAAAAATTGGTTCTGCATACGGCCTTACGGTAGTCTGAAAAATTGGTGATTATTAAATTACAGCATCACCTCAAATAGAGGGGCGGGAAGCATTATGTCTAGCAGTGATTGTTCTGCAAGAACGTTGTAGGCAAATGAATAGTGATTACTTTAGGACCCGAACAGGGAGAAAAACATTTCGAGGTGTTATTTGTATTTCGTGTGCTATTAACAGGTGCCTGCCTTGGTCGCGAGCAGCAAAAAAATTCCTAACCTCGATTCCGTTGTAGTCTTTTTATTCTTTAGCCAATACTACATGCTCTTATGCATGTAACTGTTTTGGCCTGCTCTGGAGAACATTGCTTCCTGAAAAGCGGGAGTAGAACGTGAAACTCGTCCTTGGTATTTTATGGTTTCCTTCGTTGCGAAGGGCACGCAAGAGATAAACAACGCTTTGGATCGTGAATACTGAGTGCATATGTCGTGCTGAAGGGCTCTGCCCTTACCGAGGACATAATGTTTCGCCGTTCAAGCACTACTGCTTGCTATCAATGCAGCGTTTAAGCCGCGCGCAGGGATGTACGGTGCGTACACCGGACAATAGCTGACAGTATTGGGTGCCCCACATCACAGGTTCATATGCGTTATTTACACAAGCGTCAATACGAGCGTAACCCAATGTGTCAGTTCATGATTTTCATGATTTTGCTTGAAATGCTGAAATCATGAATGATGAAATCATGAAATGCTTCATGATTTTCTTAGGCCAGACACTCGGAAGTAAGCAGAAATACTTTCCATTACCAAAACGTAAAGCACCCAAGATCTTCCGTTACTACATGGGCACGCATTATAGCCAGACAACCCTGGCACTTGGAAGTGCAAAGAGCAAGGCACCTCTTCAAATACCAGAGAAGATATATGTCGTTGTAGCAGATTTCCGGCCGTGAAACATAATGTGGAGTTTCTGGCGTACTCTGGAATTTTTCATACCAAGTTGGCTGCAACATGTGCGCTTAAGGAGCACTCTATGCGAAGCTATACACTCACAGAGGCTGTGCTTAGGACAATGTCTAGCATGCAAACACACTCATAAAAGATGAAGATATCACAATTCTATGGACCACGCAAAGTTCTAAGTTTCGTGCTTATGATGATATTCTCGTGAAGCATATTGGTAATTTGTATACGTGACACAGCAACTCTTAGGTTTACGCACTTCCCTAGCGCAGATCGTGCAGTGATCACGAAAATTTTTTAGCTAGTGCAATTTTTTTTGGTCTATACTAGCTAAACTAGGGGAAAAAACTGCAGGTTTTTCCAGTGGAATGCTTCTACACGAATGGAGCTAAAATTTCGCCCTATTAAAACGCAAAATTGAAGCTCAGGTAACGTGCCGCTGCGAGGCGTTTTTTATCAAGAATTGCATTTTGCTAAAGAGCAGAGATAATCTCCGCTCCTGTCGGCTTTTCAGATGCTGGGAGACGTGCCTCCTTATATGTGCGGTACCGGCCTCTCATTCAAGACTTCCAATTTGTCTCCAGCTTCGGTCGATACAGCCTCAACCCCAGAATGTAAGTCAGCGCGGCCACGGTACCATTCAAACACTTCTCAAAGCAAGTTTGTTCGATGCCCCCCCCCCCCCCCCCCCTTCCGAAATATCGCGTCATCGAAGATGTCGGTAGCAGTAAACAGACATGTCGCATAGAATAGTGACATTTTTGAAGTTGGCGGAGGATAACCATCAGCTGCTACACTAACCATCTCCAGTTCCTAACAAATGCAACTAGTGCTAGCTTTTGTCGCTCGAGTCTGTTTCGTGCATAGATGTCTTATGCCTAGTTCGTATACACGCTTGAAAACCACCGGCGTTCTTTGCACAAAAGGGGCCTTGCCAATTGTTTTTTTTTTTTTTTTTTGTAATTGCATTGAGCATAACGTAGTGCGTTGTTCTCACTCTAGAATGCCATGCAAACTGACCACGCTAAAGTCCCTTCCTGGAACCTGATGAACAGTACGTGCCTGAAGCTCCGATATGCTCGCCCCAAGTATGTACAATGCTCCTTAAATTTCAGCCACACGTTCGACATCTTAAACCCGGGGCGGTTGATCTGGTTCTACCTGGATCTTCCTATGATCATAACACGTACCTGGCCAGCGAGATTATTCCTTCGTCGCGGTCGCACTCTGACCAGTATCGTTGATAAGGTTAGTACCAGGATGACCTTCCCATTTCATCTTAGCGAGTTTTATTTCTGGGATCAGAGGCACAGCTGCCTCTTCGGTTGGCATATTCAATGAACCAGTTGCATTTTGCAGGCTTTGTGGGGACTTGTTTTCTTCCGTCTTTAGCTCGCATTGTCAGCACAGATCCAAAGCTCATCCGCTGGCCCTATTAATTTGGGCACTTAACATTCCGTTTAAAACTGACTGCATTTGTGTGACCCTGAAGTGGAACGTAGTTTGGCAGTAATTGATATTTGCCACTCGAGAAGTTACGTATGGCAGTTTTTGAATAGCCGACAATTATGTCCGCAACCATTGTATTTAAGTCTAAAGCGGTTGGGGCTTCTTCCGCTTGGCTCGAGTAGCGGACGTTAGCCAAAGCAGCTGATGCGCATTTACTGAGGTTACTGGACTGTATAATTACACAGACAGTGAAGGCATCTTCAGCCACATTTTATTACGAGCCGTCGGTCTGCACCACACATTTGTGACAGATATTTTCTGTTTTTGCTCGTAGCCCTGAAATTTCTCCTGCCTTTATGGAAGCAGGAATGCGTTTTGGGCAAAGGTTTGGAGATAGTTTTGTCACATTCCTCTTGGCAGTGGGCCTGGGTGGTTGGCTTGTGATTGGGCATTGATTTTCATGCGGTTGAGAATTTGCCTTCTTTAAAGTTGGTTAGTCTTTGTAGCTGTGCTGTCTTATATGCTGTCAGATCCTCGACAGACTTGTGCGTCCCACGTGAGAGAAGTTTTTAGATTGAAGTGTTTCTGTGTAGACCTAGCCCAGCCTTGCAGGTGCTTTTAATGAGTCTGTCTAATTTCTTCTTGTCAGATTGAAGGAGGCAGAGATAAGGGACTGAGTATGGGCATTTTCTTACTACAAAGGCATGGTTAGGACAAGGAATGTCAGCCTGTTTCATTTCTCTTTCTAACCGTTAATCTATGTATCAGCCTAGGGATTTGTTGCAGTCATTTCCAGTCTGTCGGTAGTGGCATTGCTCTTCCTATTGCTCTTGAAGTAGAACCTGAGTACTCTAATAGTATCGAGTGTAACTATGGGTGGTTCATGCAGAACAACTGTTATGCCTCTTTAGTGTCTGTTTTTTCTGTTAGCAGTTCAGACTCTAGTCATAGTATGACTGGACTACGTTCACTACTTCTTGAAGTGTTTCCTTTATGTGAGCGTCCGGTTCTCTTGTTACCCATAAGGTGACATTGTTTGCATATAGGAAGTGCTGTAGATCTGATTTTTTCAAATTTGAAAGGTAAACTTATGAATGCTAGAATGAATAAGAAGAAAAAGGGGACTTCTCCCTTCTGGGTTCATCTCTCGTATATTGCAATATTGTGTGATCTAAGTCCTGCGATACTTAGCTACGCTATTCTTTTCAAGAGAAAGGAGCGAACGTAATTAAATTTTTTGTGGCCCGCATCGATGCCGGAGAGGTTTTAAATAATGGCTTAGCGAGAGAAATTGTCGAAAGCTTTTTCCAGATCCAAGGCAAGAATGGCTTTGGTTCCGGCTTTGTTAGGCGGATCTATTACTCCTGCATACAACTGACGCATTACGTCACATGTAGAGTTGATTTTTGAAGCCAATCATTCAGCTTGTTGGTCTTTCTCGTCTGCGTACTTCTGATGCCTATTTAGAAAGTACTTTCTTAATTTTGTACGCGCTGAGACCTCAGGCGATATCTCCCGTAAAAAATAAAAACCAAGGGAAAGTGTTCAATCTAGAACAGATGGAAATGGAGTGAGCAGAATTGCGTTTGCGTAATGTCAGATATTTCGTAGCAGCAGCGAATATGAAAGCAAAAACTATACATGTGTTACTTTCTGATAATAAGAAAGAATACGCTTTAAATGTATTAGTCGCTAATAACGACGCAACGATGCGAAGAACGCAAAGAAAAGCGACGTGCGACAATGCTGTTTCGTGGAACGGCGACCAGTTGAGGTAACGCGTGTATAAATTCATAGATGATGTCACTTATTCTGGTCATGATTACATAAGGGTCATCATAGTGGGCGTGTAGCTTTTGATGTAAGCCGCGGCGCCGGAGTGGGTACCATATTGGCCGGAGCTTAGGTAATATGCCGGCGGTCATCGTAGCGGTCCTTGAAACGCTCTTGTGATGCAATCGATTTCAAGCTGGCAATCCGGCGAGCGTATTCAGCCAAGAGCAGTATCTCGCGGCATCCAGATTTTCACTGGTAGAAAACGGCAAGATTGTTTAGAGGGTGTAGTGCGGCGGGCGAGCGTACAAGGGGTAGAACGGGTTATATCTGGTAGTTTTACGACTAGCGGCATTGCAGGCGTATGTGACGCAGGACAGTATTGTGTCCCAGTTCTTATGATCTCAGTCCACATCCATGGGAAGCATGTAGGCCAGTGTCTTGTTGATGTGTTCCGTCAAACCGTTTGTCTGGGTTTGATATGGTGTTGAGCGCCTGTAAGTGACTGTGCGTAGACGTAGAAGCTCCTCAACGATATTGGCAGTGAATTGGCGTTCTCGGTCACTGATTACTACTCATGGTGGTTGATGCCGCAAGAGAACAAAGTTCAGAAGGAACAGTGGCATTTGATGCTCTGTAGCCGATGGTAGAACATCATCAGCAGCCTGATTATACCCACTGCAGGGCGAAGGCCTCTCCCATATTTCTCCACTTAACCCGGTGATGGCAGAGCAGCTGTTTCATAATGTTTCATAGTCTGCACATATTACGATCCACATATTGCGGTTTGGAGTCTTAGGAAAATTCCCATGCAGATCAATTACGACCTGTTCAAACGGACTGCTGGGAGGCGCTACAGGGCGAAATAGGACAGGAGGAGCGGAGGTAGGGTGTTTATGATGCTGACACTGCGTGCCGCTGGCCACGTATTGTTCTAGCGTGGAAGGCGTACTTGTCCAGTAAAACTGCCCTTCAGCTCGACGGGCTGTGAGACAGTCCCAGATATTCGGTAGCGGGGTCGTCATGCATCACATGGAAAATAGACGAACACAGAGCCTTTGAAACAACAAGCAGTCCAAGTGATAAATTTCCTACTGGTTTCCTGCTGGGATCATACTAGTTCCAGTACTACTGGTTCGTTGTCAAATTTCCCGTAGCCACCGAAACAATTAGCCACTCGAACCAGCAACTACTGGAACCATTAACGAGTGGAACCATTAGCCACTGGTACCAGTAGCCAATGGAACCAGGCTACTGGAACCAGCAGCGGCTGGGTTTCACTGAAGGCTGCGGAAACTCGGGCTTGGGTGCTTTCGTTCTGGTGGGCCTGTTGACCTATGGGAATCTTGCTGCAGCAGCTGCCTTTGGCCACACAACCAAAATAAAGATGAGAGCAAAGGTTTGAAACCATGAATCATACTTTATTATTTTCAATGTCTAAATAATTTTTCCAATCGCGTGGTTACACTTTTGTCTTTGAGACTGCTACTGCTGCAGGTCTGCTCCAACTCCAAGTCGGAGGTAGCGGTGAGGTTAGATACGTAGAAATATTTGCTCACGAAAACATGCTAGCAACACCAAACTACTGTATTTCAATAATGAATAATTTGACAACCAGCCACTCAAGAGCCATGCATTTGGTGCGAATCCACATCGGAACATGTCAAGCATCATACGATCACGTGACATTTATAAACGTTTAGGGAATGGTGCTTCTACTGGAACATTTGAAAAGGTTGTAGGTGGTTCAAATGTTACATGCTCGTGTGCACATTGCACCACTGCCCATACACTCCCGCTAGGCTTCATTCGTTCAGCCATGAGACCGCCATTCCTAGGAACAATGTAAGTGCATGGCCTTAAAGTGAGATCTCTTCACTGCTGTTATTACCAACTAATTAACATGTATACATGATGCTGGCCAGACCTGGCTGCTCAATGGCACAAGCTTTTGTCTTTTATAGGATGCCAGTACCATGGTAGCAAGACCTGCAAACATAAAATGGGACTGAAAGCCAGTGTACTAAGGACTGGGTTAGGAGTACTAAATGCAGCGCAATCTGCACCCATGTGTGTAAATAGGCAACCTGACACTGCAGTATAGTCGCAAAGATTACATTTATTACATTTATAGACTTTGAGAACTAGCCCACAAAGTATACAAGTGCTACTAATGCATTCAAATATATCAAAATACTAATGCTGCACAATGCATGATGCCACAAAAATTATGCTGCCGTTTACCTGACTAGCATGAATGCATGATGACCAGATATCCATGATGAGCTTTGTACACTGGTTTCACGTGACATCACAGGCACTATGACCAAGTCTAACAGACAGCTTCTATAGTGCATGTCCAAGCAAGCAGTGATGAGCAGATCAGAAAACCGGTAGGTTTTTGCCATGCATGCTTCTGGTTTCAAACATGGTGCCTAATCAGGCACTGATACACCAATCTAAAGCACTTAGTTTGACAATACTACGCATTTTGAAGCTTCCATTTCTCCTTAAAATCTTCCGTAACAACCTATTCGGAAAACAATATGTTAGATGATAGCTTTCACAAATTGAAATAGTGAGAGTGCCAGTTTAGGATGCCAGCAACAAAAAACAGCAACGCCCTCATGATCACAGGTTGCCCGGAGGCTGCACAGCAACTATAAAAAATGTGCAACTATTTCTTTTCAAACATGCTATAAAGAAATGTGAACAGAGTATAAAAAATCGCTTTTGTCATACAACATCAGGCCAAAACATAAACTAAGGAAAAAATAAAGCAATTAGAATAAATATATTACATTTAGCATTGATGGTCAGATATGAGTAATTTGTACTCTGCCTCCCGCGAAACTGTTGCCAAAGGTAACCTTTCTCTGAATATGACAAGCTTTTACTTCTAAAGGCTTCATTGCTATGTAGCCCCTATAACTATAACCTCCCTTCATAAAGGCAAGCAACTTCAATTTTGAAAGCGAACATTTGTATTCGACTGCGGCAAAGCGCAGTAGCAGCTCGGACGGATGGCATTTTTATAAGCAACTGAATTTTTGCCTGTTAACACATTTTCGGGCTAGCTTGTGAGCTTCAAGCGCTAACCACATGAGGCGACGATTCAGGGCGATAGACTGCGCAACGCCGCTGAGAGCCGCAAAAGCAGTGCCGCTCGTCGCTGTCGCTATGGTACTGGGTCTTTAAAATTTTCGCGTGTCGCCCGGAAGCAGCTTGCGAGGCAGCCAATGACAGAAGGCTTTGGGGTACTCAACTTTCATTCTGGCTTTTATTTTCCGATCGAAATTGGCCTTCGTAGCCCGGTTTGAGCGAGGAACCTGCAGACGCTCACTTCGGCTGATCCTTGCATATAAGTGCATCGAGACAATTAAGTAAGAGCTTGGTAGGATAGTGAAGAATAAAAGGCTAGTGTTGCTTGCTATTCCTAATTTTTGAAAGGAACAGGAGAAAGTCACTGCTTGTTGTGTGACTGTATAGTTGCGTCCTGGCTTGCAATAACGGGCTTCAGATCATCTCTGCACTAAGCCATAACAGTGCCGATGCCAACACCACTACCATCGGTATGAAATTCTATTGGTGCGGATGGGTCGAAATACCGGAGAACAGGATGTGAGTCGATAGAAACATCAGCTAGTGGAATGAGGCATCGCACTCTCTAGTCCATTCAAACGAAGCTCCTTCGTGAAGGCACGCTAGCGGGTAGGCGATGCTTGCGAAGCGCTCAGAATAAAATGTCGGAAATAAGAACATAACCCCAAAACACTGTGGGCTTGCTTGACTGTCCATGATGGTCGAAATAACTCCCCAGCTGCTGTGTTCTGATAGGCTGGTCTCACGCCCAGCTCATCAACCAGGTGGCCGAGCAGCAAAGCTTAACGCTCACCAGAGCGGCCTTTCTTAGAACTGAAGACTAGTCAGCATTAGGGAAAGATTCTAATACGTGCGCTAGCCGGTCGTTATGTTTGACAAACGTTTTACCAAACATGGCGACGTCATCAAGATAGCATAGACATATGTCCCACTTCATGGCGCGCAATATCGTGTCCATAAACCTCTCAAACGTCAAAGGCGCAATGAAAGCCCCGAACGGCATCACATAAATTTAAAACCTCCATCCGGCGTTACAAATGTTGTTTTTATCTTTGTCTTCCAGATTCGTCGGTATTTTCCAGCAACTTGATCGCAGATATACTAAGGAAAGGTAAGAAGCACGAGAGAAGCAGTCTATAGCGCTGTCAAAGCGAAGCATTGATTGCAGTTTTGGTGATTGCACTTAAACGGCAGTAGTCCACGCAAAATCGCCACGTGCCGTCTTTCTTACGGACAAGAATCACGAAAGCAGCCCAAGAGCTGGACGAATCTTGAATGACCTTCTTCTCAGGTATCTCTGAGACTTTCTTGTGTATTGCTTTGTGCTCCGGCGACGACACACGATACGAGTTTTGACAAATCGGGCGAGGCGAACCGGTATCGATGTGGCGGGTACGAGACTTGGGAATACAGGGTGGTTCACGGGGCTGCTAGAAGTCGAAGACAGCCGAGTACAGCAGAACAATACCTGTAAGTGAGGGGTGTTGAGTGGCGCTCAGCGTTTTGTTGATAATGCCAAGAACTGTGCGGTCAGCGCTGGATGCTGTAACGGGTTCAGCCATGGCTGCTGTGACCGACGCCGCAGTTGAAGGCGCATCGGGTTCACATAAAACAAGTTTTAGGCCTCTTGGCAAGAAGACGGTTTGAGATGATGAATTAACTGTCCACAACCACACGCTGCTGTTAACCACAGATACCAGACAGTGCGGCACTATAACATTGCAGTTTAAGCAGGCCGAATGCACTGGTTTCACTAGTGATTCAAACATTTTACCTTTGTCAAGCGCAGTGAACACACACTGCAGCCCGCGATTTCACGATAACATCTTGAGATACACGAAGCCCCATTCTGTCGTCACTTCCCCTTTACAAGCGGCTGGGCACATTCATAGTCTCAAAATAAACCTCGTCACATGTGCAGTCAACCATCGATCTGCAGAGCTTCAAAACGTCAAGGGTAGAACTAAGGATAACGACGAATTCCGCGTGATAAATTCCGCGGAATTTACACACTCCCAGAAGATGCAACGGCTCGCCCCTCACACCACAAAACATTGATATTTAATTACACTTGTACATCACTTTGCATTAAAGCAGGTTTTTAAATCCCTTACTAATCACAGACACAGTTGCATTGGTATCAACGAGGGCTAATGTAGGCACGCAAATAACGACCACACAAACTTCGTTCTTAAGCACTGAAACAGGAAGAGGATTCATCTCCATCGATCGCGCTAGATAGCCTTCAGAACGAGGGGATGAGTACCAGCCGGTGACGAGGTGACGGAGACCTCCGCGTGTGAAGCACAGGAGGAGGAATGACACTCCAATCTTATGCCGGGGACGAATTACGAAGTGTAGTGTGCAGACGTTTTGTTCAAGGAGATGAGTACGTAGTAAAGGTAGATGCACCCTGGTAAGGCGGTAGCACTGGGAACATTGGTGGCCCGTATCATAAGGTCCACAGCGATGGCAGAATCTGGCGATATGGCCTAGATTCCCGCAGCGGAAGCAAATCATAGGTGGGAGATCAACAGTGCTTACCTGCCGTTCTTCATTGGAATGATCAAAGGACCGTGTCTGGTCGCGTTGATCGGTGCTGGGATCCATTGAAAATGCGTCATGCCGTGCGTTCTGGTCGTGAATGGGCGGTGGACGATGATAGTAGTGTTGGTCCTTATGCGACCTCGGGGCATTGTGTGGCCGAGAATACTGAGACGTGCGATGAGCACCAAAGTTCGCTGCGTAGAGAAAAAAAAGGCTCTCCCGCTCGCTGCATAAATGTTGACATGTGATCACAAAGGAGTGGCTGGGAACGGGACAATTCTCAAACTATCTGGCGGATAGGAGAGGCGAGATCAATGGTTTCGGACGTTGTGTCAATGGCAGCAATTGTTGTCGCTGTCCAAACAACCGAACTTTGGTGTTATTCGGCGCAGCTTCAAGTTCTCAAATGTTGGGCAATGCCGTATAACATTGGCGACTGTGTTCAGGCGTTTCTTCCTAAGGAGCGTGTAGGCGTCCTCAGCGTAGCCCTTGAGCAAATGTCTCACTTTATCCTCGTCGGATATACGAGCCGAGGCGACCTCGCAAAGCTTCAGTTTGCCTCAATATAATGTGTACACGTCTCACCGGAAATTAGAGCCCGATGAGCCAATGTCTGCTCAGCCCTCTTTTTGGCGAGGAATCACCAAACCCTTCGTCAGTTCTTCCACAAAACGAGGCTATGATGTCAAGGTATCCTCGTGATTCTCATACCAGGCTAGGGCTGTATCCGCGAGCGAGAAAATGACATTCGCAAGTTGATCATTACTGTCCCACCTCTTGTAGCGGCTCAGTCGTTGGTAGTAGGTGAGCCATTCGTCCGCGTCATCACCTGCTGCTCCCAGGAATGAGCGCGGATCTCGGTAATACGGCCAGGAACCGCTGGGTGCGGGCCTAAGTGGCGCTTCTCCGTTCAGGGATATCTCGGGCACTTGAGGTGGTAAGCCGGCAAGAAGTCGACTCCCACGAGACTCGGGTTGATCCGTTGTTACTTAGAATGTATCCAGCAAATCTCCACCAAGATGTTACCAGGTGAATTAAGCCTTCACACAAGACAGGGTCGCATCAGACGTGGTAAGTCGGATCTTCGTCACGTTCAGTACAGCATTTCCACATCTTTCACCACGCACCCTTCTGTCTTTCTACTGTCTCGTCTTGGTTCCTCCATAATAATATTTGTCCTCTTTTATTTTGTATTGAAAAAACATATTCGTTGACTCCTCCCAACAATGTGTAATACAAGCACCGGTGAATGCAGGTGCCCATTACGCGTCAATTGGCGGGGTTGAAACAATAAACAGTTAGATTTGGCAGCATATAGAAACAGTAACCTGGACGACCAAGAACCTGTCACTCGTGAAATCCTTCTTACGACATCTGATTTGTCCTTTTTATTGGGTCGTTTTAAATGTGCATTTTTTCTGCAGCCCAAATCTCTCCACAGATTGCTGTGACATAATACAACAGCCGCTGCTAAGAACACAATGTGGGACTAAAACAAAGGCAGAAATATGAATGCCTGAAAAATAATTTAAATTGAAAAACCAGGCCATACCTTTTTAACACACATCAAATAACGGCCGCTTTAACATCTGAACCGGCATTGATTGGGACAGCGACTCAGCTCATTAATCATTTTGAATAGAACCTCCTTGGTGTTCTGATGCAGCCTTCTGGACACTTACGAAAATTCTCCAAAAGAAGTGCGACACCTTCCATACCGACTTGGAACTACTGCTCCTCAAGGTCGAGTTTCAGTGGTTCGCTTTCATTGTGCTTGAAACAGTGCGCTCAGACCAACCAAACTAGAGAATTGCAATGAACTGAGATAAGGAATATTAAACCAAACTCCTTTTATCCAAAAGGCAAAGAGGTTCGCCTCCCACCACTTGGTCTTATTTTGTACATGGGTAGAAGCCCGCTCTTGATTTAGCGGCCATTCGTGTTTCCTGTATTCGTTCAAGCCCAAAGAATGACATCTCCTTACAGTATCAGTTCACGGTGGGTAATGTCGATTTTGACTCTTTATCACAAGAAAAATATTGATTGTCTCAAGGCCTGAAATCCTGGGTATCACAAACGTTATCATTCTGGGGATGTTTTTTTTTTTCACTCACACAGTACACAGGGAAAGGTTGGACAGTAACACGAGGTGATTTTGGGGGTTGTGGGCTTGTTTAGCCATGGGAGTCTACTCATCATTGAAGAGAGTTTGCTTCGTGACTTCAGCACTGCTCAGCTGCTTCATAATTTTGGCACTTTTCTGGGATAAAATCCTCATCTGCTCCATAGGAAGCTCTTTTATTATTAGTGCATCTGTAATCTGACATTCTCTTTGACGAATCTCCGCGTTACCCATTCACTATGTACGGGCAGTTGGGCGAGTTCTCTGCTGTCTTTTCGGTGATTTTTGCTGACCTTTGGCATGTAAAAAATTTCATCTCCGAGTCGTTGCCTTGAAGAGTGTTCCATTCTGCTGGCTTGAATCGATGCATTTTGCCTCCTGGAATCAGCCTGACATGATGCATTTTAATTCTCACCATTTCAGCACCTATGCGATCTCCAGAATGGGCCTTATCTGCTTGATGTGGGTAAAATTTCTGTAGAGTTAGCGCTTAAGACGTCATCTTCACAAAAATAATACAAAAAGAAGCAAATGCAACATATATATATATATATATATATATATATATATATATATATATGTGTGTGTGTGTGTGTATTAAAAGGGTAATAAGAGAATAACAACATCCCTGCTCAACAGAACTTTAAATTTCAAAGCGCATTGAAGTAGTTTTTGTTTTTCAAGTAAATATAAATTTTCGGTGATATGTAGTGATTGAAATCAGTGATGTCTTAGGTGTGCATATCTTTCCATAACGGGAATGCAAATATTTCCTGTTCATGCAGGCGCCCCGGGTCGCACTCTGGAATCTAGACACGCCTTGAAGGATGGGCAAGTGGAACAGGGGAAGGCCTCATAACCCCGCATCACAAACTGTTTCGCAAAGGTTTAATTTATTAGATGGGTCATTTTGTAATTTTGAATTTGCTATTTTTGAATTAAAGATGAATTAGAAGTGCTTCGGTGTATTTCTAATCTGTAAAGATTCTACAAGCATTAATTCATAAAAGGCGAGTCGCACCAGCGTTCTGTACTCTTCGTCAAGATTGTGCTGAGGGATCCACATGTCCCTGCCCCGAAGTAAAAGCACCGAATAGCACTCATTTCTTGTCTACCTCATGTCCCTTATGGCGCTGCAAAGCCGTTGCTTTTAATCATACCCCTAAAAAACACACCGCACCTGCACTCGTGAAGTAACAGCCGTATGTGCGTATTGCGTGCACGATATTGTTCCTGTAAAGAAGATGTTCCGATTAAGTGGGCAGATCAGCGAGAAGGAGGAAGAGAAAGTGATTTTGCGGACCAGCTGACTGCAAGTTAGGCCACCCTTGCTCCGGTCCTGCTCGATACCAGTGCCCGCTACCAGTGCCTGGATCCCCGCTTAACACTTGGTGGAGGTCGCGGGATTTCTCTTCCATTTCTTCGCCCTGGAGCTCCGCGTCCGCCGAATTCCTGCCTCGATGACAGACTCCAGCACTAATACCACCGGCCCCGCTACCTGGGCCCCTTCTATTCTGTGCTCCGGGGTGCTTCGCCAGTGGGACCCGCCGGTCTTCAGCGGTACCGACGATCAGGACGTCGAGGACTGGCTTTCTTCGTTTGAACGCGTAAGCACCCACAATAAGTGAAATGACATCCTAAAACTTAACAACGTGATCTTCTACCTGACCCAAGTAGCAAAGTTGTGGTTCACAAATCACGAGGCTGACATTCCAACTTGGTCCTCGTTCAAATCCCGATTTGTGGATGTCTTCGGTCGACCTGCGGTACGCAAGCTTCGCGCCGAACACCGTTTGCGCGAGCGGATGCAGCAGACAGGAGAAACCTTTACCAGCTACATCGAAGACGTTTTAGATTTGTGTCATCATTTAAACGCATCAACGACTGAAGCCGAGAAGATTCGCCACATCATAATGGGCATCCACGAAGGCGTATTCAACATTACTGTAAGTGATGTTATCACGATGTGTCAAAGCTACGACGACTTTCGTCGGCAATGCATCGTCCCTCGACAACCTGAAGCCACGATCGCGGCTTGTCTGACGCCCCTGTCAGCTCCACACTAATTCAAGAAATTAGACTTTGTACGGGAAGAAGTTGCACGGCAATTATCGCTAATTTCAAACGTTCCGCATTCCAGCTCACATCTGGCTCCGACCATAAGCCAGGTTGTTCAGGAACAAGTTGCCGACGCACTTCCGTCCCCTCGACAACCTACTCTTGATTCCGCACCACTGACAGCTCCGCTAATTCATGCCGACGCTGTTCCGACGTCCGTCCCCACCCCGTGCGCCACCTCAGCCCTCGTCTCACTTTGACCACTTCTCGCACGACCACCGCTTAACCTCTCCGCGTCGTCGCTCGCCGTCACCGATGCGTCGTCGCTCTACCTCGCCAATGCCGGAAAACCACTAGACGCAGTTCCGCAGGCAAGAACTGCGCTTTCGTCGACAAGTGAAAGTCCTGCTTCGCCACCTAATAATTTAATCGAACTTACCATTGAAATTCTTTGTACTCTTCCGCTTGTAGATAGTGGTGCTGCTGTGCCGGTTATTAACGTTAGACAGTGCCGCTTGTTACGAAAAGTTGTTTTGCCGTATTTTGGGATTTCTTTGCGCACCGCCACTGCTCAGCACATCGCACCGCTCGGTACCTGCACGGCTCGAGTCACCATTCAGGACGTTCTCTAAGTCATCAGTTTTATCGTTCTCCGTGACTGCTCCCATGACACTATTTTAGTTTGGGACTTCTTAGGGTCGCAATCGCGCCGTAATTAATTGCGCTCATGCCGAAGTAGAGCTTTCTCCGCTGAGCACCGCACCGGCCGCCGTTAATGCTCTTGGGGAAGCCAAATACCACGTTGCGGAGGCTACTGATATAACGCCTTTATCTGCCGCCATTGTGCCTATAAACTGTGGCTCTCTTCAAGACTGTACAGTGCTTTTCACCCCATCTTCCCTTTTCGTCTCGCGACGCTGTCTTCCCCTACCCTGCGCCGTCCTTAGTGTACGAAGCGGCCGAACCGAACTAGCCATTACTAACAATACGTTCTATCCACTCACGTTGCAATGTGGCGAGTGCGTTGGGCATGCCTACCCTGTTCGATCAGAAAATTTTGTTACCGTCCCGCCACTTCTCTTCGCCTGTGCCGACAAAATCTCCGACAGCATAAGTGCCCTTAGCCCACCTCGTTCCTCGTCTCCTTCATCGCCTCTTGCTGCCTTTGACTAAGCCATCAACAGTGCTCTCGCTCCAAATCAACGCGCCAAGCTCTTCGACTTGCTGAACCGATTCCGAACTTCCTTTGACATCCAGCAGTCATCCTCGGGTCGGACATCAACTGTTGCCCGCCACATCTATACTGGTACGCATGCTCCGTTACGCCAACATCCTTATCGTGTATCAGCCTCAGAGCGCCGCATTATTGATGAGCAAGTCAATGCGATGCTCAGTAGAGGTGTTACTCAGCTCTCCAGTAGCCCGTGGGCGTCCCCGGTCGTTTTAGTCAAGAAGAAAGACGGGTCTATTCGATTCTGTGTGGACAACCGCCGCCTTAATGCGATCACACGAAAAGGACGTCTATCCGCTACCGCGCATAGACGACGCGCTGGATACTTTTCTCTTCAATCGATTTACAATCTAACTACTGGTAAGTTCCAATGGCTGAAGACGATCGCCCCAAGACAGCTTTTGTCACCCCCGACGGGCTCTATGAGTTCAACGTCATGCTGTTTGTCCTGTGTAACGCGCCCGCCACCTTTAAACGCATGATGGACAATAATCTCCGCGGTTTGAATTGGCACACATGTCTCTGCTACTTGGATGACATCGTCGTATTTTCATCCGACTTCGCGACCCACCTAACTCGCCTTGAAACTGTCTTGCAATGTCTTAGCGACGCTGGTCTGCAGCTCAATCTGAAAAAGTGCCATTTCGCCACTCGCCAACCTACTGTTTTAGGCCATTCAGTGTCCAAGGATGGCATCCTTCCTGATCCATCTAAACTCCGCGCTGTTGTTGAGTTCCCGAAGCCAACATCTATCTAGCAACTACGCAGCTTCATAGGCTTATGCTCCTATTTTAGGCGTTTCGTTCGGAACTTTGCGACCATCATTGTTCCTTTAACGCGACTTCTCAGCGCCCACAAAGATCTTTCTGCCTGGTCGCCGCCTTGCGATACTGCTTTTACGAAATTTCGCACGATGCTTAGCTCACCCCCCGTATTGCGCTATTTCGGTCCGGCTGCTCCTACCGAAGTGCACACCGATGTCAGCGACGCCAGCCTCGGCGCTGTTCTTGCCCAACGAAAACCCGGTGTTGACGAATACGTTGTGGCGTACGCAAGTTGAACGCTGACCAAGACTGAGACCAACTACTCGGTGACAGAAAAGGAATGCTTGGCAATTGTTTGGGCGCTTCAGAAATTTTGGCCATACTTGTATGGGCGCCCATTTGATGTTGTTACGGACCACAACGCTTTATGTTGGTTATCTTCACTAAAAGACCCCACCGGCCGTCTCGCCCGCTGGTCGCTTAGACTACAAGAGTATGATATCCGAGTCTTCTATCGTACAGGGCGTAAGCACTCCGACGCAGACGCTTTATCTCGCTCGCCAGTGTCGCCTGACGCTCTGTTGTCCCCTGCCTTCAGCTCCGCCTTGTCTTCCTTGTCCATCGACGACATGCCATCAGAACAGCGCAAGGATCCGTGGCTTACAACACTAATCGATCTTCTTACGAACTCGTCACTTTCACCGGCTCCTCGCGCCCTTCATCGTCAAGCGCAGCATTTCGCCCTTCGTGACCGTCTTCTCTATCGACGTAACATAATGCCAGATGGCCGTAAGTGGCTGCTCGTCGTACCTCGCCACCTCCGAAGTGATATCTGCGCATCTTACCACAACTATCCGCAGTGTGGTCATGTGGGTGTATTTAAGACTTATGAACGGTTGCGACAGCGCTTTTACTGGAGCGGTATGTATACCTTCGTCAGTAAGTATGTGCGTTCGGGCATCGATTGCCAACGTCGTAAGCCGCCTCCTCTCCATCAGCCGGCTCCACTACAGCACCTTCCGTGCCCATACCGACCATTCGATCGTGTTGGCATCGATTTGCATGGACCTCTGCCGTACACACCTGCAGGAAATCGTTGGATAATCGTGGCCGTCGATCACCTTACTCGCTATGCGGAGACAGCAGCACTTCAGGATGCCACCGGACCCACTATCGCGTCCTTTCTTCTTCATCATTTCATTCTGCCGCACGGTGCCCCCCGTAAACTTCTAAGTGATCGAGGGAAATCTGCTCCGGTCCTGCTCCCCTGCTCCGGTCCTGCTCGCTACCAGTGCCCGCTACCAGTGCCTGGATCCCCGCTTAACATTCCTATAAAGTGTTTGTTCTGATGACTGAGAGCTTGTCCTCGGGCAAAGCTGTGGCTACCGTCTCTAACAATTTTCGCCATTCAACAGAGGATGCTGCAAAGATTAAGAGACGAGCCGTCCCCCTTTTGAATAAGGTATGTCTTGACAAGTCGTGCGCTTCAGTTAAGAAAGCAGAGCACAAACCGCGACGCGTTTTTTTATGGTCAGGTCTCACAGACTACCACTTCGGTGCATAATTTCAAAGCGGGGGATTTGGCAGCTTATCTCCAGCTACTTACAGAAGTTGGTTGCATCGCTCACCTTC
This sequence comes from Amblyomma maculatum, assembly GCF_055883805.1. Lineage (NCBI taxonomy): Eukaryota > Metazoa > Arthropoda > Arachnida > Ixodida > Ixodidae > Amblyomma > Amblyomma maculatum. The sequence continues at coordinate 37,556,680 of NW_028146738.1, forward strand.
GAAAATTCCTTCTGCACACAAAACTGAGACGTTATATTGGAATACCTACAGTATATCAACCCCAGTGAATGTCATGTGTTCAATGTGAACGTCGTGGATTTGTAATATTTGGTTCCTCATTACTTGTTGTTGCACTTTGCGAGGGGCTGCATTACGGAATGAATGACGAGGTGAACCCCTATAAAGTGTTCGGTGTAGTGCGCTTTTCTTGAAGTACGGTGCATGTACCTTAGATCAACAAATTGTTGCTTGACATGAAGGTATTTTTGTGCAGTGTTCCGGGATATGTATTGTTTTCCGTATGGCACCGCTACTAAGCGATTTGTTCCTTGACAGAATTGACAAAACCATTGCAGAAGAGCTTCCGGACGGCGTAATAAAGGTTTTTAAACACGTGGATGATTACCTCATTTTAGTTAGAAACAACACCTGTAGAGAGCCTGTACTGGTTACTTTTGTCAGTAATGGTCAAGGGCTAACATTCATCATGAAGTCCATGGACCGCGGAAAGATAGTGTTCCTTGGCGTAGTACAGAGGGTCAAACCGGGCCATGCTTGCTGGTTATATTCGTCACGTTCCTTTAAGCCTCTACTGAGCTTCCAGTCAGGACACTCCAAGTTGATAAAGGATGGCATCGCTAAATCCTCTATTCGCTTCGCTCTAAGCAAGTCATGCTTTCATTTGATCGAGGAATGTGTAAAATGCTCAATTTTCAGGCTTAGGCAGGTTTTCTGTTGTGACGATAGGAAAGTTATGCGAAAGGATAGTTTCTAAAATGAAGTCTAAAGATAAATGTGAAGCAGCAAAGCACCAGAAAACCACAGTTATTAAATATATGCACTCAGCATCTCATCGTGTGAAGTGGGCCGCAAATTTGAAGTTGACGTGTTTTCTTCCCGCAAGCTATTAATTAACATTTGTTCCTCTGTACAACGAAGGCATAAGTCCCTATTACGAAGGAAGGCTGAAGTTGTGTATTCTCTTACCAAGCTAAAAGGACGGTGGACTCCATCAAAGGCATTGTATAGCGAATTCCCTTGTCTAGCGGTGTGTAGGTTTGTGTTATGTTGGTCAGACATGACGTTCTATAAATGATCGCCTGGGGAGCGCTTTAATTCCTTGGTCAAAGCAAACAGCTCGTACCCAGCTGTACACTGTAGACAACGAGAACACAGGTGCAGTCCTTTGCTCCATCAAACTTCTGTTATTTTCAAAGATAAGACAGTAAGAAATTAATAGAAGCGTGTCAAACTGATAAATGAAATTCCGAGTGCTTTAGCAAACCATCATTTCCACTGATTAGACGTGAAAATGACCTTCTGGATAGCTTGTTTTCTGAACTGCAAGATTGAACCTGTGATGATACAGCATTGCTGTGCATGGCTTTTTCCGTGCCTTTCTCCTCGCGGGAGAAGGTATAAATTCCTGTTTGCGTAATAAATCGCGAGTTGAAAGTCAGTTTTCATGTTGCTGTGCTTGATCCATCATGGCCTTTTTGCGCTGTTTTATTATGAATAACAAAAACCAACTAGCCCATTTTTCTGTTCTTCTAAATATCATAAGTTTTAAAAATATCGCAGGAAATCCTAACTCATGTGGCTTCCAAAGCGTCGAAGTTTCTCTCGACAGTCATAAGTGCAGCACAACCAGTGCGTACTTTTTTAAAGTGAGCATATCAGAAAGTTTATTTTAGAAAAGCACTAATAGGAGAATCAAAAATATACTTGTTTCGCTCGCTTTTTATATTGGAATTCGGTTTTTCTTCATTTTTTGTGCTTGGCCTGTGTATTCCCATTTTGTGTATAAGTGTTTCGCCTGAGAAAAAAAGAGATGCCTTTCGGGTATATAGGGAGCTCGCATGAAGCGATGCATGCTGGGTAGCCTACCAGGATGTTGTCGCTGGCAGCAGACGACGCAGCACATCACTCACACTAGCCCCGTCGGCATGGTCGCGTAGTGCGCGCAGACGATGCTCGCGCGATCAGACAGCCGACTGCGGGTTCTTCACAATTCCAAAAATACGTATGCGCGAGTGCGGGAAGGCAAAGGATCCTAGCTTCGCCGACGTGAATGGCTCGCACGGGCCAACACTCGGAGATCGACGCCAATCCGGGAAAGTATCAAACTACTCGCTAGAACTAGAAGTCATGAATGTCGGCGATGTCGACGAGCGGCCACAGGTCCAGACGCATAGTACAGCCAGTCGTCTGCACCTAGCGTGAACAGGTCCGCGCCGCACTGCTTTGCCTTTCTTCATAGCGTGCCCGAATGTTCGGGCACAGCGTCGACGCGTACGTTCTACACTGATATCTTGCAAGATCTTGATCGTACGGAAGGACACGCACGAAAAGCAGCTTATTTGCTCGGTGGATCATCGAAAATGACAAGGCACTCGCTCCATTCAGCCTGGCTGCGCTTCCCGCCGTCTGCTGCCGGCGACATCACAGCGGATTACCCAACATGCATCGCTTCATGCAAGCTCACTATATTGCTCTCTCAACGAAGTTGTACTCCTTTCTTGTTTTGTTGTAAAATAAACACATTTACTAAAAAAACAAAAATGTGATCAAACTTATACAGTTACAACAGTTATAATACATTTTGATGACTAAAACCCCGGACATTATTCAATACCCTGGACCAGACCCACTGACTACAGCGACCAACGATCGCAGTGGAATGGCTGTTTTTATGAAGATAAAGGCCTTCAGAAGCCAAGCGATGCGGCTGACGAAAGAAACGGACGGCATCATGGCGCCGACGCACCACCCACCAAAGAGAAGGTGAGCGTTCCCAACGAATTCTTCCAAGTGGAGAAGCAAGAACTTAACCATATGGACGCGGCAATATAGCCCAACGTTAAAGATGAAGTAGCGGCTGAATTTGAACAGGTCGTCAAATACTGTTACAGAGCCACTGCCTGCATCTGCCGTCTAAAACGGAGGAAAAATAAAGCCATACATCAAAGGACTCAGGAGGTCCGTAATTAAGCTTCCATTCGTACCAGTTCAGCGGCTCAAAAAGTAAACTCCCGAAGCTAGTTCAGGCCAAATTCGGTGGCAAACTGAAAATCTGTCAGCTATTCTGTGAAGAATTCTAGGTGGCAGCCCACAAGAATCTAGAGTCTTCAAACATAGATCGTCTTAATTACCAAACGATGCTGCTGACAAGGGAACCCCGGACAGCTAGCTATCACCGGACAACAAGCATCAGATTATTGCTAAGGCGACGCAGTTGGCATCTTGTAGCAGGGCTTTGGGGATAAGAAAGCATTGATTCAGGATCACATGCAACGCCTAATCGATGTGAAACCTGTGTTCTCTGCAAAGAACGTGGCAGCCTTGTGGCAGCTAACGACCTACAAGTTCACATGCGAGGACTCAAGGCGCTTGACATCGAGGAAGATTTCTACCAGGCGACACTGTGTCCCGTCTTCCATACCCTGCCGAAGGAGTTGATCCTGGACTTTCACCGCACCTATGCTGAGGCCCACAATTCAACCGCGTCAAAGATTCTGGATCACGGAGCTCACTATCAAACAAAGCACAGGTGATGCCTCTGCAATCTCTGCTCAGGTTCTTCCGCTTCGAGCTGCAGATCTGCGAATGGACTGTGGAAGATAGGTCTGACAACAGGCATAGTAAGCCTCCTTTTCATTCTGAGGGTCACAAGACGCGAAATCGAGGGAGCTTTCATCCTTTGTCCGTCTCAGCCCTGCATGATGCAGCATCCTGCATGGAATGCGTATTTTGTGAATCAAAAGGGCATGACAGCCAAAAGTGCCAATCGAAGATATCAGTAAAAGAACAAAAACATTGGCGACGATTACGGTACTTCCTAATGCGAAATTTGAGCGCATCTCATCAGCTGTCTCAGCTTTTCGATAGATTGAGGCAAAGAATTCGAGCAAGACATGTGCGTACAATAACAGATAACTGATTACGACAGACAACGGCAAAGACGACGCAAAACCCAGGAAAGGGCGCCAAAGAGCTGAATGCTGAAACGATACCATTCGAGACATTTTTTTAGAAAAGCGAAGTTCTTTTTTTACCGTGGTGAACTAGGTGTATATACGCAAGCTACATCAAAATATAATGCTTTTCTTTGTGAGTGTGTGAATTCTCGGTTACTGCTCATGTTGCCCTGCAGTTCGGTGTGGGCGCTCGTCTATTCATCAATTATCTTTGCAGTGTGTATCTTGTGTGGTCACGTCTTCCACTTGAGCTCTGAAGCGTGCCTTTTATAAATGGTTCATAGAAATGGAAAGGCGCACAATCTGTCACACTTGCTTCTGTGAACACCTGATTCGCGCCATAATAGAAAGAAGGAAGGTGACAGTGAAAGGGGAGCTGATTACGAGGGACAACGCTGACGCCGCGATACCCAGGAACGGGCGCCAAAGAGCTGCGCTCTAAAAGCAATCCTTACAGCGAAAGGTGAATACTTTTGGTGCATGAAGCATGGACATCATTCGAGACAAGAATCCCTACCAGCTGCCTAAAAATCGACAGCATCGGTATAGAGAGATGCTGCTGATTGGAATTTTCGAAGGACAGCAAAACCAGCGCACATACTGCCTCGAAAATGTATGTGTAGTGTCAAAAGACGATTCTCAAAACTAATTACAAATTGGAGGCCTTGGAAACACCAATAATCTGCTTACAGTTATTCCTTGTCTAGGTGAATGGGTTATGAAAACACTGCACGAGCTTTCTGTCACCGGGTGAGGAATTTTAGGGATCCTAGCACGGCGGGGATATACGTGCTAGTGGGGCTCTGATCACGTTTGGTAGTTTTCACCTGGCAAAGTTACGAAACTGGACGACAAGCTAATGGCACTGCAAACAGTGTTTGGCTGGGCAGTGCAAGGGCAAACTTTGTTCCTCGGCAAAATAAGAAGTGATCTGTGCCCATGCAGTCGTACCAAGAAGAATGCTGCTGGTGCTTTGCGGTCACTATGTTTGCGGTGCTGGAAGTTGTATACATAAGAGCGGCACTGAAAGAGCTACTGGCTACCACCTGCATGTATCTAGTCCACCTTGCTCTAGCCCAAGCATCGCGTCATATTTGCGTCTTATGAGAGTGCTGTGATGAGTGTGCTGAACGTGATCATCTATGATCACCAATGTTCCACATGCATGTCAGTGTTTTCTCAATGGTAAGTCCAAAACTGTCACGTAAGGAGAGTGTCGTGGTAACTTATTCACGCGCGCTGTGCAACAGTCAGACCAAAATATGTGATCAACAATTTTTACCACTGCACTACGGAGCTCAAAACTAGGAAAATGCGCTATTTCAACAAAAAACACGCCTATTGTTATGAAGCTTCGAAAACACATTGAATGGTAATACTTTAATGTGGCGTTGCACAAAGTTGGGAATGCACATGATGTAGTTTTCGCACATTGGAGTGGACAGAAAAATTAGTGCCAAGCCCACACCGCCAAGATCCGCATTACTACAGGTGAAAATATTAGCTGTCAGGCACATCATCTTCCTTTACACATTGTGCTGTTATTGAAGGCCACTTTATCATTAATAAAGAAACAAGTATGCTGTATGCGTTAATGACTAGTAATTTTTGAGTACATTATGTTTTTTTTTCCTTAGTTTCTTTAGCTTTTTCATGCTAGGCAAACACAAATGGCACATATTTAAGCTTATCAGTCCTAAGCTGAACATGAATATTTGCCAGCACGACGCCTGTAATGCTGGAGATGTTGATGTGTGTAGCATGTATGTACATGCTACGACATATCAGCATCGCGTTCGGCTACTTGCACCAATGTCCTGATATTTATTCCCAGTGATGGTAGCCGCACTTTGGTGGAGGTGAAATGCAAACGCATCTGTTTGCTGCCAGATGTCAACGCAAAGTACAAAGCCTAGGAAGTCAAATTAATATAGACCCCTCCACTGCAGCATCCTTCATATATGTCACTTTAGGATGTGATACCTTACATTCCACTTGCAGGATGTGCGTTTCTTTAGGTTTTATAACCTGTCATTCATGTTGTGCAACATTTGGCTGATTATAGTTCTCAAACAGTTGTTGAAGATGAAACCGAAGTAGTTCTTGGCATAGTTTCCTGCTTGATTTAATTTACTAATTGCTCTTCTTTGAAGCTTGCATCAAGCTGGACAGTTCAAATAGCAAGCAGTTGAATTACAGGAACGATGTAAAGCACGCACTTCAGTTTTGACCAATGGAAGGTAATGATCCCCTCCATGCAATCACAGGTGCCCTTATACTAATACATAATTGTTCGTGTGATTGTGGCACATAACAAGGGTTGACAGAAGGCCGTCTGGAGCCACTGTGCCATTCTTCAGGAAGGCTAAAATAAAATTGTAGAACACCTGCTGTCCCATACAGAAAAAGAACTTCTTCTTTTGCGTGTGATGAACTCACTATGAATAATACCGTACTCAGACTATGATGTGATATATAATATATGGTTTAGCATAAAAACCTATGGCTATAATGGACGCAATATTTGAGGGCTCCGGTATCATTTTAACCACCTTGGGCTCTTTTACAAGCACTAGCACCGCACGGTGCAAGACAGGTTATTGTTTTGCCTCTATCGAAATGCCTCTGCGGCGGCCGAAATCAAATCTGCATCCATAGGTACAACAGCCGAGCGCTCTTAACTACTGAGGCAATAATAAAAAGTCAAGTAACAAAAACATGCCATTACATTTTCTTAATGCCTGTGTAGCCCTTCAATGAACTAATGTATTACATAAAAAAGTAAATATCAAAAATACTAGTTTTATTGCACATTATATACATATTTCGACAAACATTTACTAGAAATTTCTCACAATGTTTGAATGGAAGCCATGAATATCTTAGAAAAGCAAAACGGCACACTTACTTCACTGAAATTATTAATGGGCAAGGTTGCATCTATGCTACTACACTGCACTTCTCACAAAACCGCAAGCCCTATCTACTTTGGCTAATCACTTGATCAAACTAACAGAAACAGATGTCGCACACGACAGTTGATCGTCTTAAAACACATCTCTATTTTCGTTGAATTTCAGTTTCATGCCTTTCTGCTTAGCTTCAACTGTTGCTAGCACTGCTAGTGGCCCATATTTTATGAAATATTTCTTATGCTGGTAGAGATCAGCATACTCGTTAATGATGGTCTTGGGCATTCTCGAGGCTATGATTTTCACATCCTCCTCACCTTGAAGAAGAAAATGACTTAAGCCTTGAGTAGACAAAAAGTTAGGGAGAAACCTAACCACTACCTGGAAGGGTATGATGCTCCAGTGTTAATAGCTCTTGTCTGCGGATACCACTGTGCAATCTCTTTAATCTACACCCGTGAGCAAAAGTGGTATACTCGACCCGAACTGCAATGAATGCTTTCTTTTTGAGCATAATAAATGTGGCATACAGAATTGCTTGGACAAGATGGCAAGTATATTAAGGAGGGTACGTAATGCATATCTCAGAAATAACTGCTGCTCTGTCGGAAAAGTCTAGCTGGCACAGCGTGTGGAGTATATCACTTTTGGTGACGACTTTACATGCCCTTTAATACACACTTAATAACTAATTCCTTAATTCTTGTCTCTGTTATCCAACACATACTCATTAGCATGCAGTCATGGGCTGCTTTGTTATGTGAAAGACAAATTGACATAGACCTCTGTAAGCCTTGTGTTAACCACTCTGTGCAAATGTGCCTACATGGCCTAAGAGTAACCTTTCTTAGACGGAGCTGAAATGTCCCACAACGTATTTAAAAATGTAACTTTGCAAGCTCGAGTTTGCAGCTCCTGCTATCGTGTGGCCTCGTGACATTTGGCTCATGGCGCTTCTGGCTTGTGCACATTGTCCGTCGGTTAATCATACTAGTTAACTGTCATGAAAAAGACATTTTCGCACAAACATTGTTGACAAATGGCCAAGTGGTCCACTGGATACTCTGAAATGTATACCTACAGTTATGCAAGGGCAGCATTATCACATTATATCATCAAGAGTTCTGTCAGTGCCTGCAGCTACATGGCACCCAATTAAAAGACCTCAGGCAGCGGTTGTGGTTACAAGACCTGTTCTAGCAGTGTGCTGACACCATTCCACTGAGTGATGGACATATATATATGTATACCTTAGATAGCTCATGATTGTGGGCCTCGTTATTTCTATGACTTGCAATCAGTTCCTGTTGTCAGAAGCCCTACACTTTATGAATGCGGGACCGCTGTCGTGAAAGGTGCTGAAGAGAAATAACCTGATTACCTAGCCGCAATGCTAAATACAGAGGGTGAATATCCTGCATAAAGATACCGAGAAGCTTGTACACAGAAACTTGAGAGTGAAATTTCAGATTGTTTGGAATATTGAAATAAACAACAAACTACACTTTGTCAAACCTGTCACCAAGGAATGGAAGTTATGCAGTGATCAAAAACACATCATGGAGGACATTTTAGGTCATTTTTGCAAAAGACACACCCACACCTGACACAGAGCATAGTTATGAAAGAGGGCAAACCAATGTGCAAAGAGGGGAGGTGAACTAGCAATAAACCATATCTTATTTTTATATGCACCAGACGTAAGAACTTAGGAGGAAAATATTTCGTACAATTTTGCAACAGATCCCTTTCCATCCCAGCATAATCCTAGGAGAGCCTGCGCTAGTTCAAATTTCCTGCATTTTTGGTTTCCTAAAGGAAGCAATGTTCCTAAAAAGCTGCATCCTAAAGAACATTTTAGCCAATATGCAAAAAAAGTACATTAAACCTTGTTCTTGGCGCATGGCAGCATTAGTCGCTCATGCACCATAATCAATGCAGTGCTGTTAGATATACCTTGGCTAGCTACACTATATGAGAAGCCTTAGGTCTGGTGGGGCCTTCCCAAGCGGCAAGCCTATGGTCGGCTCGCGCTCGGCCCTTGCCACTATGTACGACTAAAACTCATCGCGCCGACCTAGGCCACCCACCTCGGTCCGATGTCGGGGAATGACAATTGCCTGAGAGCGGCCAATCGTCGGCAATCGACCTCGGACCGACGAGTATGGTCGACTTGGCCAGCCTACTGTCGCACTAGGGTCATGCATGGGCCACGGCTTACCCACACACGGCCCAACCACTTCGGCAGTACTCGCTGCCCGGTGGTTTATCCATCGTCGGAAATCGACCTCGGGCCAAAGAGTATGGCCGACTTGGCCAGCCTACTGCCGCGCTGCGGTCATGCATGGGCCTTGGCTTACTCACACATGGTCCAACAACATCATCGGTACTCTCTGCCCAGTAGTTTATCCATGCATAATTAGTGGTCTACTCATCCATGGCCTATAGTTTACTTATTAAAACGTCCGAAGTTTGATTGTGCATGGAAATTAGTGCTGCAGCAGTATTTTTAGATGCGCATCTCTTCCTCCAAGGGGGCTCTAAATTGGTGGCATCAGCAATGATGATGTTCTCCGGGCAGGTGAAGAGCAACCTATACGTATGTAACTTTAAAAGCCTGCGCATTGACAAAGGTAAGTTTAAATGGCAATTTTATTGTTTTTTTTTATAATTGATACAGGTTCAAAACCCTCCGGACAAAAAATGGCACTTTTCTTACAGCTTAAGTCTGTGAGGAACCACAGCACTTTATTCCGGCTTTCAACTTCTATACTGAGCTGAAGATGACATGCTTCCCTGGTTGTTGTGCCCGCCGTCCAATTACTTCACTGTTACGAGCCATCCGTTGACTACTGCCGCGGCCTTCCCGGACAGGACGTGACTCAGGTACACGCTGTCTCTCCTCAAGCATCCTGGAAAATATACGAAAGAAAATATCAGCCTTCATTCCGTATTCATATGAATAATGTTCTAGTCTGTTAAAGTTATAAAAGGCCATTACGCAGGCAATTATAAGAACCTTCAGTGGTGAGTTTAGGTGATATAGTCATGGGATGATATCTGAAGTCAATTTAGATACGAGGTGCACCATTTTTACACCTATACTAATTTGATCGAATGGCTAAAAAAGACAGTTCAGAAGCGAGCGTAGTATACCAGTTACATATTTCTAGAAGCTAACTTGAGCGCCACAAACACGCTTTTGTTTGCAACCTTTATTTGACATTGTTTACCTAAATTACTGATTATTTACCTACACAATAAATCGTATTTACTACCTGGAAGATTACCAGCACAAACCAGCTTTATTATTTGCGATAAAAAACCCTCATGTTTGCGATTTTTTGAAGAAAGCCCTTAATGGCTCAACATTTTCGTTAGCCATTGTGTCGCGCTTTTCCTGCGGCTCTAATATTAAAACGTCATCATCATCAGCAGCAGCAGCAGCACCAGCCTAACTATACCCACTACAGGGCGAAGGCCTCTCCCATATTTCTCCCCTTAACCCGGTTCTGTGCTAGCTGCATCCACTTGACCCCTGCGAACTCCTTAACCTCATCCGCCCACCTAAATTTCTGCCGCCCCCTGCTACGCTTTCGATCCCTTGGAATCCAGTCTGTTACATTAAGCGACCATCGGTTATCCTCTCTTCGCACAACATGTCCTGCCCATGCCCATTTCTTCTTTTTAATTTCCCCTAGAATGTCGGCAACTTCAGTTATTTCTCTGACCCACTCTGCACGCTTCCTACCTCTTAATGTTACCCCTACCATTTTTCGTTCCATAGCCCTCTGGGTTGTCTTCAACTTAAGTAGAACTCTCTTGGTTAGCCTCCACGTTTCAGCCCCCTAGGTGAGTACAGGTAAGATGCAACTGTTGTATACTTTCCTCTTGAGCGATACCGGTAAGCTGCTAGTCATAATCTGCGAGTGCTTGCCAAATGCGCTACATCCCAATCTTATTTTTCTTGTTATTTCCTTTTCATGGTCCCGATCTGCGGTTACTATCTGTCCTAAGTAGACATATTCGCCTACTACTTCCAGTACTTCGCTACCTAATGTAAACTGCTGCTCCTTCCCGAGGCTGTTGAACATTACCTTAGTCTTCTTCATACTGATTTTCAAGCCTACCTTTCTACTTTTCTTGTCTAGGTCATCAATCATTACTTGCAGTTCATCACCCGAGTTGCTTAGCAAGGCAATGTCATCAGCAAATCGCAAATTACTGAGGTATTCTCCATCTACCCTTATCCCTAACTGCTCCCATTCCAAGTCTCTGAATACTTCCTCTAAGCAAGCTGTGAGTAGTACTGGGGAGATTGTGTCTCTTTGCCTAATATCTTTCTTAATGGGAATTTTGTTACTTTCTTTATGCAGAACTATGGTTGCTGTACAGCCACTATATATATCTTCCAGCACTTTCACGTACGGCTCGTCTACCCCCTGATTTCGCAATCCCTGCATCACCGCTGAGGTTTCAACTGAGCCAAATGCTTTTTCGTAATCAATGAATGCTATGTATAAGAGCTGGTTATATTCCGAGCATTTTTCTATCACCTGATTGATGGTATGGATATGATCGATAGTAGAGTATCGTTTCCGAAAACCTGCTTGGTCCTTTGCTTGATTGCAGTCTAAGGTTGTCCTGATTCCATTAGCGATTACCTTAGTAAATACCTTATACGTAACAGACAGTAAGCTGATTGGTCTGTAACTTTAAAAATTAATTTTTATTGAAAAGTAAATTGATAAAACTTGTCTCCCGCCGGGGAATCGAACATCCATCCCTTGGATACCTAGCCCAGCGCTTTACACTGCGCCACGCCCCTGATTTTGTTTCTTTGTTGCCTGGCTTTGGCACACGACATAACGCACAAGGAAACTACGATCAAAACATTAAAAAAGACACACAAGCCAAAATACATGAATGAATGCCATGACCAGCCAGTGTTAGACTGGCGTCATTGCTTTAAAACTCTTGCAGCGACAACAAAAGCTCCACTCTTAAGAGCCATTCGGGAGGTTCTGTAGCCACATTTTGAATGGGAATAAACCGCCCCATACTCTCTCAAAAATAAATTCGAGCAGGTCTGGCATTCTTGTCACCGTGATAGCCTGTCATTCTGGACCGCCATATACAGTGGAGGCCCATAGGCAAACTACGTCAAATTGATCCCCGTCCTCATTCTCTATGCTTAAATATCGAATGCCGTGCGAGTGTAGTGGAAAATTCTTCTTTATGGTCCGTTGTAATACACCCCAAAAATTTACGCCTTCCCAAAAATGTAAAGAAAGTATGGTCAATTGTTTCCGACTGCTTACAGAAAAAACGATCACGAAACACTCTTCATAATTCCTCTCGTCTACAGTGAGAATGATAGCGAGATTACGTGAGTGGCAGATACTGCGCCTTTCCTTTACTCTAGCCGAATTATAGAACGCCAGTGAACTTTAATGCGTTCAGTGAAATGCTGGATGTGTTCGACAAGGGGCGCGCGATGTACCGTCGCGACAGGTGATGACGTACAAGGCGATTATTGCATATACGAAGCTGACCCCACCGGGCGTCAGATCCAGGCGTCCGTTCGCCCTTTCATTTGCCGCTTCCTCGAACGCCGCACCACACAGCAAACAGGAGCAGGTCCAGATGCCTAGATGGCGTTAAATAGTAGGCATGAACAGCATTTGAAATTCATTTACATGATAGAAAAGGCGCAGCATCTGTCACAATTCTCCCCGTGTACATGTACCATGCCATAAGGAAAGGGAGGAATGTGAAACAGTAGTCACCATCTATACTCGAAGCATCATTTACCGCCAAATTCGCAACCAATATTTAGTAGAATGCAGCACTCAGGCGTTCACCTTTCACCACTTTAGTCGCCAAAGTATCTGGTAAGTTTTTTTCCAGATAAAGTAGGAAACCCCGAATATTCAAACATCACATGGCTGGAGAATATAATTGTGGCCTTGGCTTGGCTAGGCAGCCCTGTGCAGCGGTAGACCTACAAGTTGCCGATGGGTTCTTCGTCCGCACCAACACAACTGTTCGACAAGACTGTATTTCTTTTTACAGCTGAAAAATAAAGTTACACTCATTTATATCCTTACCACTCTGTAGTCTTTATCCACATTGCAAAGTGCGGCGCGCTCACTGTAACTCGCGCCTTCATGTGCGCCAAAGGGCCTAGGCGAAGCAACCATCCCCAGCATATCACCCTTAATCTTCAAGGGGGCCACCCGTCATGGCGGCAGGTTATTCGTCCGCTCAATATCATGTTGAGGTGCGCGAATGGGCTGGAAACATGTTCGGCATCTACATTACGCAAAATATCTCTGCAGATGGGAAAAGAGGTACATGAGAGGTTTCTTACCACAGATATTTAAACAGGGGTTTCCGAAGGTGCTCACAGACTCTGTAAGTCCCATTTATTGTCTAAAGTGAATATTTATTCCTTGGAGCGAGTAACCTCATTTCCCTACTTAAAAAATAAAAATGTACTGCGCTGTCCTAAGTGGCTGCCAGCAATGTGCCACTGGTTGCCATCGCCTGTTTCTAACGGTTTATTTCTAACCCTTGGCTCAAACTATCGGGCACAGCAGGTGTAATGTAGCTTGAATAAAACCTGCATGATATATATGCATATATATATACATATATATATATATATATATATATATATATATATATATATATATATATATATATATATATATTGTTACGGACGACAAGGAAGAAGAAGCGGACAGTGGCATGGACAGGAGCGCTCGCGTTAGGCCCAAGAACATTCATTAAACGTCATCTACCATCGTCATCGGTCATGTTCTGTCTCCTGTCTTCATCGGCTTGCCGCTTCTTAACATTTGGTTGGAGGTGCGGCGTACGGCATCCCCATCCTCGCCTTGGAGCATCGACGCCATCTTCATGCCGGGACCATCACCGAGAGCCCAGGGACATCGCCGAGCAGCTTCGCCCCAGCCCTTCACGCCCAGACCTGAACAACTACCACCGCCCAGCCCCCAGCCCGGACCTGAAGACAAGGAGCACAGACATACCGATCAGAACCGAGATGAACGACCCGAAAGACCCGAATGACCCGAAGGAACCGATGGACACGAACACGCAACCCCCGCCCAAGCTGCCCGACGTGACCTCGAGCCATCGGTCCCATGAACTCTGGTGACAGATGGTTGACAGCTCCAAGGGAGGCGATCACCCACGCATCAGACATCGTACCGGCAAGCCGTTCTATTCTTCCTTCTTCCTCTTCTTCTTCAAGCATCCAGACACGCCCATCATCATGCCATAAAATCATTAACATCGCTAAACTTCCTCGTCCACGATCGGGACGATCGCTCGGTGGCCCAGGGTCATGTTACGGACGACAAGGAAGAAGAAGCGGGCAGTGGCGCGGGCAGGAGCGCTCGCGTTAAGCCCGCGAACATCCATTAAACGTCATCTACCATCGTCATCGGTCATGTTATGTCTCCTGTCTTCATCGGCTTGCCGCTTCGTAACAATATATATATATATATATATATATATATATATATATATATATATATATATGCGTACATTTATAACCTGTGCAGATTTCATTTACAAGTACTACGAGAAGCGCGTCGCTGCGGCGTTTCTGAAAAATTGACATTACGTACGTAATAGGTAAAATTCGTGGCTGATATAAAGTAAGTTTGGAGATGGCCACAGACACACTCGTTGTCGGGTGTCCACGAATATATTTGACAGGACCCGCTGTGCCAGACATGAACGAGAGAGCGAACCGCCGGCATTCAGTCCTGCTGCCACAAAGAACGAACTGCGCGTGCTTGGCAGGCATGCTGAGACTGTTGTCTTCTTTTACAGCGGCAACACGATGGATTGCCACATACTTACTTATTAATTCAGTTCGGCAATTGCAGCTATAAGAGAATACACTTGCCACAGAAGTGACATTGGCCAGTCAGCCAAATTTAGGGGCGATACGACGAAGCTTAAGGGTTTCAATAGTGCAGCAGTGCTTGATCACGTCAGCGGCACAGTTGAAATTATAAGCTAAGCAGGAGGGTCTATACGCCGTCCGACCGTTCCCTCGGAAACAAGGAGGCAATTGCGTGGAGAAGATTGCAAGGGGGAAATCATATAAGCCCTTCTGGGTATACGTGACAATTTCTAAAGAGGAGAAAGGCCAGTATTGCTTAACATGTGAGGAGAGGGGCACTCTAGACCACATAATTTAGGAATGTGCTGCCAACCCGGGCGCCGAGCAAAATATAGATAGAGAAGCCTGGGAGACCTTGCTGCGGAGCGAGAACCTCGCTCAACAACAAGTCATCCGCCTTGCGGCTGAGGCCGTGAAGCAACAATGTTTCTTCACCAGACCTTAGTTTGCGAGGCTCCAGAGTAAAGCTTCCTTAGGCCTGCGTACCGGGGGGTCCAAAAAGGAGTCTCATTTCTGTGCAAATAAAACGTTGTGATGATGATGATGATGATCTCTGCTGATCAGGAATGTATACACGTCTTCAGCGATTTCTTTCAACAAATGCCCAACTTTGTTTGCTTCCGACATTCGTGGACTCACCCCTTTACAAAGCTTCAAAATTTCCTCAATATATGTGGTACAAGTCTCTCTGGGTACTTGGGCTCGTTGCAGCAACGTTTGCTCTCCGCGTTTCTTCTTTGTAGCTCCATCTTCGAAGCACATCTTTATTTCTTCAGCGAAGCGGTCCCAGCTAGTAAGTGTTTCTTAATGGTTGTCGAACCAGATTAGTGCGGTGACTTCCAGAAAGGTTACAACATTAGCTTGTTTCACTAGGGGGTGCCATTCATTGTACCGGCTCACCCGCTCGTAATGTATGAGCCACTCATCTATATCCTCATCTGATTTCCCACTGAAGTTTGAGGCTCACATTGATGCTGCCAGTTGCTCACAGTTAGTGGCGTGCGCTAGGCTTGGCCTTCTTGAGCCATATTCAAGGGCAGCTGAGGTAAACCAGCAAGTCGACGGCTGCGTCGACGTTGAGAGGGATCCGTCTTGGTCAAACCAGCTTGCTTCACCAAACTGTTACGTACTGAGTACGTAACCAAGCTTTTATTCACAGCCGGGGACCGAGAGTCCAAGGCTCACCAGATTTCGCTTATTCCTCCTTTCTTCCACCTCTTTCTCCTCCTCTTCGCTTCCGAACCTTAGCACCTTACAATATACAGCAAGGAAATAAAATGTCCACTGTTCGGCACGAGCCCCGGCCTTGCTAGCCAAAGCTCTACAAGAGGAGCGCGATATACCATTTCCAGCAGATCGCTCAGGCTTTCGCGTTTTTCCTGTGCACTCTGTAGTGCTCGCGAAGTTTTTTTTTTTCATGATTGAGTCAGTATATGTTTGTTTTGAAGCGAAAACTTTCACTACGAGGGTCAGAGCTGAGCTTCACGTATGACATATGCTGTGACGTCACTGCCAAGGCCAGCTGCGCAGCCCCCTCGCCAAGTTCTGCCAGCGTTGCCTAGCAACGCTGAAGAGATGTGCCACTCCTACTCATTAAAAAAATATTGTTACGTGGTGACAAGCAAAGAGACGGCACAACATGACGACAAATTGCACAATGATTTAATGTCTGGCCTAGCGTGAGGGCTCCTCTCGTACCACTGCCGGTCTTCTTCGCAACACTTCCCGGGGCCACCGAGCGATCGTCCCGACCGGTTCGTTGAAGTTGATGGTGACGCGATGGTGCAGATGCTCAAGAAAAGAAAGAGAATGATGCGCTTGCCACCATGATGACAATAAACACGATGATGCTTGGGTGATCCGCCTCCCCTGGAGCTGTTCGACCATCCGTCACCAGAGTGCATGGGACCGATGGCTCGAGATCACGTCGGGCGGCTGGGCGAGGGTTGCGTGTACATGTCCGGTTCCTTTGGGTCTTTCGGGTACTTCGTCTCGGTTCTGTTTGGTCTGTCTGTCCTCCTTGTCTTCAGATTCGAGCTGGGGGCTGGGCTGCGGTAGTTGGTCGGGTCTAGGCAGGAAGGGCTGGGGCGAAGCTGCTCGGTGATGTCCCAGGGCTCACGGTCGATGGGACGGCCTTACAGATGGCGTCGACGCTCCAAAGCGAGGATGGGGATAACGTACCCCCCACCTCCAACCAAAATGTTATGTGGTGCAAGCAAAGGAGCGGCACATCATGGAGACAGGATGAACGATGATTTAATGCCTGGCCTAGCGCGAGGGCTCCTCTCGCGCCAATGCCAATCTTCTTCTTCGCAACAATATTCTCCATCCGAGAACCGAAGCTCCATCGCTTGGATCCCCAGCCGAGCGCTTTACCGCTGCGCCACGCCCGAGTTGTGAAACGCTCTTCATAATTTCGCTTGTCTAACGTGGGAATGATAGCGTGATTCCGCGAGTGACAGATACTGCGAATGGTGCGCAATTTGGAAGTACCAAAGACTCAAGTAAACTGATGTCACTCAAGAAAAGTTAAGTCACTCAAGTAAACTGATGTCAAGGATGTGACGTCATCCATCTGCCATCAGCTATGATGACAAGCGGGAACGAGTGCGCTCCAACGCCGCCGGGCGGCGCTTCTTGCCTTTCGTGAGTGACAGATGCTGCGCCTTTCCTTCCCTGTAAACGAATTATAGAACGCTGGTGAACTTAGACGCGCTCGACATGGAAGCCAAGGAGAGTTTAGCTGCTGGCGAATGGCGCAGAAGAGTGGAAAAATTAACTTCTGATCCCAAGGTAGTCACTGTTTTTCGCTATGTATAACCAGGCACAGCAGAGCTAAGCCATCTTTAACTTTTTTGCAGTCCAACTTTCCAAATAGTTTCTAGATATTGTTTTTTTGTTTTCAGATTCTGTATTTGGTATTGTATTGAGCTTTAACCCTTTAATAAGGCTGTAACTGTGCATTTTTTACGCCTTTTCTCGCGAACGGTATAGGGTGGCTGCTCCCTTTGACACAGAGACGACGGGTTCTACTGCATTATCTGGAAGACTCTGGCTTTCTCGCACAAACATCCTTCGGGTAATATAGCTTTCTGTGCATGGAAAACAGCCACAAATAAAGTGCAATCAATCACAAAGGACAAATTCTTATTTCTCGCGGCCATTCTCGAATTTTTTGTCTGCCGTAACTGCAAAAATGACTTCAATTATGTGTGACCTCTTTCACAGCAGATCTTTTTTACAACGTTGTTTAGTTCTCCTCCAAGAACTAATGGCCTGCTGCTTTACTGAGCTGATAAGGTGATGTGCTGCTGGTGATCAGCGTCCCCTGGGCAGGTATATCCTATATACATGTGGAGCAGGAAGCTATACTCTTCGCCCAGTTGATGTACCGACTCGACATGAAACAAATAATTGCGTCTGTAATATCCCTCAATGCACAAATCATGCAATGTCAGGTGAGATAAGCCTTATCATTCAACCCTACAGCAAAAGCAGTATGGACACTTTGAAGTCTACCGCTGCCAAATAAAAAGGTATCGAATACATAGTCGTATGCAATACGTACTTGAGATGATTTTTTTCTAGAGTAATCTTTTGCAAGGACCAAGAATATTGCACTATTTGTAGAACTTTTGGGACATGTTAAATATTAATTAAACGCGCCGCTCACGGCAATGAAAAGGAGGAGAATGGCGATCGCATGGGCGGCAGCACGTTCTGCCGCGTGCCATCGCGCTAGTCCCAAGGTGCAGGCTTAGACTTCAGGTCGACGGTCTTCCCGAGGGCCGACCACTGTTGAGAGTGCAGCCCCAGTTCCTGGACAGGGCTTCCACTGATGTCGGCGCGGCCCCATGGAGCCAGCCACGGCGCTCAACCCGATATCAAGCAGCAATGGCGCGCAGGAACAGGCAAGTGTCGAGCCTGAGTACTTTTGGGACGTGTGCTCGATACCCGTGGAGTATGAATGCGTGGTTCCAACGGCACCGTCACCTAACGAGTCGTCCGCGAGTAACGCTGATGTGGCGCTGCTGCTTCCTACCGCGGACATCGAGGCTGGACCTGCTCTCAACCCGCGTCCCATGACGGTATCTGCACAGGATCGCGTGCTCCCATACTGTTTTATCTGCGGCAAGGAGTTTCAAGAACTGAGGCATTTGCAGACCCACATAGAGCAGCATGCGCCATTCGCGGGGGACGATCCACCGACGCTTTCTCAAGACCAGGCAACCCCACTGCCCGAGGCTCAGGAACTGCCGCCATTGCCGCCACCTACTTCCCCTAGCCGCAGCTCTTCGGGCAAGGGTTCTGGCCGACCGGCGCTGTATCCATGCTCCATCTGCTCCAAAAGATTCAAGCAGACGAGCCACCTGCGCAGCCATCTGCTGCTGCATACGGGAGAGAAGCCGTTCAAGTGTGAGGTGTGCGATAAGAGGTTCACGCAGAGTAGCCACCTGACGATCCACTCGTGCATGCATACACACAACCGCCCTTACCAGTGCAAGCAGTGCTTCAAAGGCTTCGCACAGAGTAGCCACCTCAAAAATCACATGAGGGTCCACTCGGGAGAGCGCCCGTACGAGTGCATCGTGTGCCGCAAGCGCTTCACACAGAGTGGCCATCTGTCCAACCACTCGCGGTTGCACTCGGGCGAGCGACCCTTCCAGTGCCCAGTATGCGCGAAGAAGTTCAAGCAGAGTGGCCACTTGAAGTACCACATGCGTGTGCACGACAGCAGCCCGCCTCGGTCGTGCTCTGTGTGCAACAAAATCTTCAGCCATGCTGACCACCTGAGCAACCACATGCGCATGCATATTGGCGAGGACCCGATCGAATGCCTCGCCTGTGAGAAGGCCTTCACCCTGCGTGGACGCTTGGCCCACAATGTGGGAGCATCGAGCAGCGCAAGTAAAAAAGGCGGCGTACAACCGACGCGGAAGGCGCCAATCATCGTCAGATTGACCCAGGCCGAGGGGAACGAGAGCCAGCCAACTGGCTACACCGTTCATCATGGACATGCAGCCCAAGGAGCGGAGCTGCATCGCCCTTCAACGGCGGCTCCAGGAGGGCCCGTGGCAGCGAAGGCATCGGCGCCCAGGGTTCAAGAAGCTGCGAAACAGGAAACTTTCCTGGTCTGAGCAACAGAAGGGCTCATTAAATACAGCAGCTATGAACCACTATGACAGTGGCCTTAAACAGTTTCACAGCTGGACTTCATTTTAACGAAGTCGAGGGGCCGCATGGCTTCTTTGTCGTATTGTTTCGACATCACAGCTATAGGGAAGCTTGGGTGTGCCTTTCGCGTCTCAAATGGTTTTCTGAGACAGCATAGCTGGTCTATAAGTTGCATTCGTTCTACAGCTGGGGGAGCCTTCAAAACACGCTCCGTGGGCACCCTCGGCATTGCCGCATACGCGTACACCAACTGACGATAGTACACCAACCGATTCCGTCAACGCGCACGTTTCTTCCCGCAGCGCCTAGGAAACACGTCTTTGAGAAACAACGTCCTGAACAGCCGGGTGAGACTATTCAGTATAGTCCCTCAGTTCGCCAACGTAGAGCTGCTGAGGAACCATTTATCTTAAAGTGTCACGATTTGCTTCAAATCAGTTAGCTTGTTTCTTGCTTCTTTCAAACCGTGAGGATAGCCTTATTGGTAACCTTTGCTGTCGAAGATTATATACAACGTGTTTACAGCTACATCACAGTACACTGTCTGAAATTCCTTCATACCCAACGTAACATCCTATACGACACCCACTTTCTATTCACTGGAAGTCGACTGGCGCTTTAGTTTTCCGTTGCTCAGTAACCCTGAACTTTACAAACCAGCAACTCAAAATGCGACTAGTAGCTAGGATCTAAACTGCACATGTAACCGAGAAGATCATGCTCTCTGTGGGCATGTCCACAAACGGTTCGGACGATGACGTTCTCCAATAGTCTTGGCAACATTCTCGTAGAGTAGCGTATCATGTGCGTTGCGCTGCTTGAAATCGTTTAGCAGGCCATGGACCTTAATAGAGGCTTTACAAAAGTTAGCGCCATCTAGTGAAAGATACAGAAACTGTGCGTTGCGGCCATGTTTTGTTCAGTCCGCCCGCGCCTCCCATCGAGTGCGTTGTCAACGTGCGCCTTCGTGGAAGCCGTGCTTGCAACGCAAGGTGCATTGGAATGATCACAAGCGATTGTTTCATTTTTTAACATCACAGCAGTCGCTGCTACCACCAAGCTCTATTCGGAATGACGCCAGCATGTTGCTGCGTGCCCTTCTGCAGCAAGCGCACCGTCGTAGATGCGCACGGTTTTGCAAGTGTCCCTTGCATCATGTAAAGTATTACTGCACGTCCCTCTGACTGGGAGCTAGCTCACAGAACATGCTATCACCTAGAACAGCAAGGTTGTTTTGCGTGCTATGGAGCCTTGTTAACTTGAAGGATAAGCTTATGCTTCGATGGAGGACACGCAGAAGGAGCAAAACATGTATACCAAACGCTAGAGTTCAAATACGTTCATTGAAATCGTTTGTACGTAGGTTGCATTTACGATTGTGTATTTGATTTAAGACAAGGGTATGATTACCGAAACTACATTTCACATTCTTACGAAATTGTAGTTTATTGCAGAGAGCAATACGGCTGTCTAGTGCGCCCGAGGTGCGTGTTTCAGACTGCAAAAGGGCTGCCAAACCAGCGGCGTCCAGTAAAGCAGGAGAAGATGACATCCCACTAGTGTGTTGTAATATGCTCACGTCCAGCCCGTTCCGAAAGATGTTATCACGTGATAATGCATGCGTATTCCTGTCTGCGTCCAGAGCGCGCAGCTCAGATTTGCATTCTGTGCTTCATACCTACTAGTGCGGCCGATAAAATAACGAAGTTTGCTTTTCACTTTTGTGCGTTTTATCGAGTTGCCCGATGCTTCGCTAATTGACAGCCACCTGAAGTTCAGTCGATTTCGTAAATATGCTGATTTCTTGTTTATTCCCTCTGTCAGATAGCAGACATTTGAAGCCTTAACCCGATATATTTGTGCTGTCATGGGAAGCTTCGAGGAACTCGGAGAAAGGGGAACTAGGCTTAAACGAAAAGAAATTTAAAAAGTCCACTCACATAGCTCCGAAGTGTCAGTGCTTGGTGCAACTGGCTGTGTTCATAAAGTCAGATTTATATTATGTAATACTGTTATAAAACATTAGGGGGACACTTAAGCTCCGTCGTTAAGGGTATGACGCGATAGCGTCTCTCTCTCTCACGGACACACGTTTTCTTTCTTCCCTTTTTGAATTTTTAGCTTTTATTTATTTTATATTTCGAATATTTGTTTCTTTATTTTATTTATTGTTTTATATTTTTATATACCAATACTAAGGATCAGCATCAATCACCTTTCCATTCTGAGCAATTCGACACCTTTGAACACATTCAAATATTTCAATTTATGAATTACACATTCTAAATTTTCTTCATTAGCATCACCAAGTACTGGTTTTTCCTTCTGAGCACTTTGTCACCTTTAAACCCTCAATTTCTAATTTCTTTTTTTCTTGCTTTATTTCATCAATTGGTCAATTTATTACAAATATTTTATTATCTCATCGTCGCCTATTGCACACCAGTCAATCTTCACTCACTGGAAGCAGAAATTATCATGACACATTCTTCTTTTTTTTTTACGCAACCCCCAATTATTTCCAAGACCCGTGCCAATAACTGCGTCGAGTGCATAGGCAGGAAAGTGGTAAGCGTCATTCCGACTTGTGCCAAATTACGCACGGTTCTTTAATCTGAAAACAAATTGCATCCTCGCTCATTTCACCAACAAGTATCCCACTGGTAGCAGTGGGATGAGCGACGGTGATGCGCAAACCAAGAAAACTCGCGATCGTCTCTCATAGTCGTTAAAGTAAATAGCAAAGGCACACAGATAAAAAAAATCTGCACATTGCAAAACTTTAGATACTGTACCTGGATACGGATGACTCTGCGCGGATCGACGAGGGGCCCATGCACGACTCGTAGAGGAGTTTGTAACCGCTACACCTCTGCTGTCAAAATACACTTCTTGGCTTCGCTAACAGGCACCGCCAGGGACAGAAAAAAGGTCCAAGCACAGCACACTAGGTTACAACATGAAAAGCGCGGACGGAACGGCGGGCGCTGACGGACGGACACTAAGCGAACCAAGCGAACGGATGGAGCGAACAAAATATGGCTGCCAGCGCCGGTTCAGCGTGCCGCTCATGGTTGCCAGACTTACTTTTGTAAACCTTCTATTGCGGAAAAGGTAAGCGCGCCAATGTCAAACGCTTGCCTCACCGAACCTCACTATGAAAACCTCTTAAGTTCGTCCAGCAGCAGGTTGGAACAGTTTTGCGCATGTTCTGTAACGTGCTTGACTGAGACCGTTGCGGGCCTTAAGTATGCAGTGAGCCGTAAATGATTGACTGCTGAACTGTCGTACATCATTAGAAACTGCAAAACTCTGCGTGAACTGAGCAGTGAAGTTCACTTGGCCTTAGTCTCTCGGAGTATCCCATGTTAGAAAAAAACTTACTTTCAGAAAGCTGGATGTTATACATGGTCCTCTACTGGAAGTTCTAATTCGGAGGGCTGTTCGTTTGTTATATGTATAATTTGGTTATTCAGTGTTTGTTATGACTATGTTTGGGAAACCAGAGCAAGGGGATATGGCTGGTGCGTTTTCGGAAGGCTTCTTTTAGCTATTTTAATGCTACCTAATTTTAGCGCTTGAGCGTTAGTACCTCATTGTTAAACAAGAGTATCCGTAAGCGCTGCAGGCGTTCGCATCGATGGTTTCAAAATCGAGCTTGCCCCTGGTAGGCTTTCAATACGGAAGTAACTCTCATCGTCTGCATTGAAATGAACCGTCTGAAGCATCACAGCCTCGAAAAGCTACTAGCATGCGTCTGACAGGTGATAGTTGGCAGGACACATGGCCCAGCACCGATAAATTGGAGGTGAAATGGCGCGCCGTCAATTATTTCCCTTTCGCTCGTGCCAGTTGTCAGACGCGGCGAGCTGCGTCAGCAGGCTTGTGTGACGTCATAAGACAAAGTGAAAAATTATAAGCATGACTCTGGGAGGTGGAACTGCGGTGTCCACTGCTCTGACCGTAAGCCCATGATGGTCACAATGAGTCAGAAACTTCTACCTGAAAGAAATGGCGATGGCTATAAAGTATTCCATGCAGTCTAAGCCACGAGAACTGAACTTTTCACATAGCAATGCATGATTCAGAAACTAGTAATGTCTCTCCCACTTCACTGGACAGACGATAAAATGATCAGGTAGCCGTTGAAATATTGCGCTCGCGCGTATATGCCGCATAAACCAGATTAAACGCCTCCGAAATTTTCCATTCTGGAGAGTGGTTCCTCAAGGCCATTCGTGAGTAGGCACCACGGTTATTCTCTCGACAAGAAACTAACTCTATTCGCTGTACACTCTTGACTTTAATCATTGCTTTTACCACTGAAGGAAACGTTTGGGGGCAAGGAATGTAGCCATTGCATGATTTCCTCTTCAGTGGCATCTTTGTTTCTACATTATTTGACTGTGTTTACCTTGGGCAGGCCATGCTTTCCTATTGACCCTCTAAGATATTGTGATCATGGAAAAAGCAAGAGAGTTCCAGAAACCCATCTACTTCTGCTTTATTGATTATGCGAAAGCGTTTGACTGCGTAGATCACTGCAGATTGTGGCAAGCTCTCCAAGAGATGGGAGTTCCAATTCACATCATCTGTCTCCTCAGAAACCTGTATGAAGGGCAAGACGCCACAGTCAGAACTGAGCATGGTCTTACTGATTGGTTTCCGATCGAGAAAGGAGTGAGGCAAGGCTGCATACTGTCGCCCTGCCTATTTAACCTATATGCAGAGTGCATCATGAGGAAGGCCGGTCTGGACGAGTCTTCAGCTGGAGTGAAGATTGCTGGAAAACGTATCAACAACCTTAGATATGTGGATGATACCACTTTAATGGCAGAAAGTGAAGTGGAACTCGAGACTTCTGATGCGCGTACAAGAAGAGAGTGAGGAGTTTGGGCTTAAACTGAACATTAAAAAGACAAAGATCATGGCGTCTTGCCCTATCAAATCCTGGAGCATCAATGGACAAGAAGTGGAAGCTGTGACAGATTTTCTGTTCTTGGGCTCCAAGATTACCTCGGAAGGAGACTGCAGCCATGAAATTTGGAGACGCCTGCTTCTGGTAAAGACAGCAATAATTAACCTTGACCGCCTAGTAAAGAGCAGAGACATTAGTCTGCCAACCAAGATCCGTATAACTCGTGCTATAGTCTTTCCAGTTGTGATGTATGGATGCGAGAGTTGGACTGTGAATAAGGCTGACCGCCGAAGAATTGACGCGTTTGAATTGTGGTGCTGCCGAAGACTCTTGAGAGTTCCTTGAACTGCCAGAAGATCAAATCAGTCGATATTGTCGGCCATAAACCCTGACTGCTCATTGGAGGGTCAAATTTCAAAGTTAAAGCTCAGCTACTTTGGTCATCTGATGAGAAGAGAGGAGTCGCTGGAGAAAGATTTGATCTTGGGAAAGGTTGAGGGTCGCCGGAGAAGGGGTAGGCAGCGAACGCGATGGTTAGATGGCATGCTCGAGGCACTGCATATGGAGTTATGTGATGTTAGGAAGATAGTGAGAGACCGGAAAGCGTGGCGCGACATGGTCCATAGGGTCAAGAAGAGTCGGACACGACTGAGCGACTGAACTAAACTCAAGATATTGTGATAGCTTTATGTATTGCTAAAGTATAGGAGGTACCCATTTTTAGCTAACGATTTTCTTTCTTTATGCGCTGCATATAGCTTTGAGAAGATAGCCTTTTTAACGCAACAGCGCAAAATACCTCCCTCTTTAGAAAATCTGGCATCGTCAGCGTTGTGAACGGATAATCCCGGCCATGGCTCTGGCAAGTGGAAGCTAGCATGTGACATAACATGGTCGGTGTGTTGTAGGACGTCGTGACATGACATTACATGGCCGAGTCGGCAGGAGCGGCCAACTCATATCTCTGCCTTGAGTATGAGTGCAGAAATGGACCCACTGCGAATCTTAAATCTGGAGCCGTGGGACTTATTGGTATGGCTGGGTACAGCCGGGCTGCCAGCGGGTCCTTCGAATAATAGACGTTTAGTATAGCGTACACAAACAAAAGCAGTAAAATAGCGCACACAAAAAAATATCGTGATGCGCACTGCTCATGCGCTATAAGATAGCTGTGATTGAGCTCTGGCGTACGATCGGCCAGCGCATGCCCAAATTTGAGTTTATCGTGCTCAGTGCTCCCGTACGATGGGGGAATAGCGTTGACAATATGATGGAGTCCAGGGCGGCCGCTTCAGTGTGAATTTGTTATTGGTGTTTTCGGGCGCGATCATACCTATTAATGAGCTTGCAGCGGTGGCGTAACGGTAGAACATCCGCCTCGCATGCAAGGGGACCGGGGTTCAAATCCCGGTGCCGCGCAATTCTCCACCGGATTAAAAAAAAATAAAAAAATTCCGCGTGTCGATGGAATTGCATAAACAGGTTTGGGGTGCGACCTGATGCCGGTGAACACCTCCGGCAACGCACTCCCTCGCCAGAACAGGAGTTGGCCACAAGGTGCAGTAATTGGCCGCAACCTCTCATGATAAGCTCCACAAAACCCCGGCCCTCAGTCACCAGCGGCTGCGGAACAACGGACCACGGCGGCGGTCAGACCTGTGACGCAGCAGGGGGTGCTCAAAATGCCTGCCTCCGCTGGACAGGCCGCCATTGGAAACTCGCCCTGGAAACGTTTAATGCTAGAGCCCTAGCTAGTGAAGCTAGTTTAGCAGGGCTCTTACAGGAACTAGAGGGCATGGAATGGGATGTCATAGGGCTTAGTTAGGTTAGGAGGCCGAATGAGGCATATACTGTACTGAAGGATGGGCATGTACTGTGTTATCGAAGTTTACCAGAGAAGCGACAACTAGGAGTACGTTTCCTTGTCAATAAGTATATAGCGGGTTATATAGATGAATCCTATAGTATTAAAGGGCCCCTGAAACGCCATTTACGGCCGTATTTTGATGCTACATGTGTTTAGAGGTGGTCTTAGTGAGCATCGAGATCACATTCAAAAAGCTCTGCGTGTTAGCTGTAATTTACAAATAATTTTAGAAAATTGCCGCTCGCAGCCGATTTGGGCGACTCACCACCGTGCGTTTTCAGCCGCCCAGCCCATGCGACGTCATTGGGGTTAGCGTTACCATTGGCCATGGCCATATGACGTCACGTGTAATTTTTGCAATTATAGATTTTAAAATTAGCACTATTCTTCCTGAAAGTAGTACTTTATTCGTTAGTTATTATTGTACATCAAAGAAAGGTCAGAATTCTGCGCGCATCTTGATAGAAGCGGAACACTTCCGGCCGAGAGAGATCCGTCTGCTCGCAAAAGCATGTGTTGCCCGGTTGTCAGTCTTGAAATCTCGCGATCCCAACTGCTGCTGCTTTTTTTCTGGTCTGCAATGGACCACCATTGCTGTGTAGTTGGCTGTAAAGCCGAGGACAGGAAAGATGTTATAATGCGACATCGTGTCCCTACAAAGCAAGGTGTCACGCGGGAAAGCTGGCTCCAACGCGTCGGGCTGTCATCGTCGGACAAGCGCCAGGAGCTCAGAGTTCGTGGCCACCACTTTTCCCGTGACGCATACCAGTATAATCCCAGTTTGGCGCAGCAAACTGGCCTCAACGTGAGACGTCAACGCCTCAAGTCCGACGCTTTGCCGACGCAGTTTCTCCCTGGAATGGTAAGTTTTCTGGGTTGCGAGTTATTGTGGAAACACGCGTAGCATGGCTCGGAGTCTCGCATGGAAGTGCATGAAGCCTAGCGCAAGTTTTGCAGGCGCAGATTCCTTGCGCGCAAACCGCTCTTGCGAGAGGACCACAACAAGTTAAGGCGCTGAAAATGTATGAAAGGGAGCTCTCGCCCTGCGGCGCGCGGATAAGAAAAAAAAAAAAGATAAGGCGACCTGCGCACATGAAACCATGAATTAACATACACTAACGTGTACGCGATCACAACAATCGCAGTATAATTTGCCTGGGTGGTGCAGTGGGTTAGGGTGGTCGACTGCTGTGCCCAAGGGCCGCTTTTCAACGGAAGCGCAAGCAAGGTGCCCGCGTACCGGTGCGGACAAAAGTAAACGGAGCACACTTTTTCTTCATTTTTCACTGGTGCATATTTGAAACTGGTAGTCGTGGTATGCGTGGACCGGTAGTAGACGCAAGTGCCCTTTCACGGACAAATATTTCCTGATCTCCAGTGAGGAAGGCGTTATTTTATTTTTACTGAAAAAGCTTAGCTGCTCCGTTTACTTACGTCCGCACCTGTACATGTGCTGTGCGGCGCCTCGTTTGAGTCGAATTTGGGGCGTTGAACCCCATAGACCAAGCCTGACTTGTAATAAAAAAATACCAGCACACTAATAACAATACAGACCAACTGCATCCCCCCCCCCACCCCCATCCACCTAAAGATATGCTTATTTTACAGTGCGTTTAGTCTACTCTTGATCTTTGCCTTTTAACACCTGTATATGCATGTCTTTCTCATTCATGAAGCGGAAAATTGAAGGGGAAATTGGCTCGTTATGATACAATTAATGAAAGGAGCCAACAGTCGAGTCCAAGTTTTTTTTTAAATACTTTTGTGGCTGATATTGATCAGAATTAGTCATGTAACGATTTTAGGCAGAAAGATAATTAAATACCAAGTGGAAGGAAAAATAACATGTGGTATATAGATAAAAAAAAAGAAGGTATCCCCTATGACCTTGCACTTGCAAACTGTTGTCTCCTTTCATTATCATTCATGTGCAGAATAATAAAACTGCCATTAACACAATGTTGATTACGCACAAATTTTCTTTCTTTTCCTAGCATGGCAAACCATCATCGCCAGGAAGCCCGAAAGACCTCAGCACTACACAGGTTTCCTCTGGACAGGTTAGTACTGTTATCATGGTATTAATAACAATGTATATATACTTTTATATTTATATTTATGTATATTTAGGCCACATATATAACTTTGAAATATGTTGCACACATATATGATGGCTCTATTGCTAGAAGCTATATAAACTAGCACAACTGTTGCTATGTCATTATGCTTTCATGCAGTTAGTTACGTGTTCAACCATTGCTTCAGGCACCTACCGCAGGTGATCCAAATACCACAGCTCTTCCTGTAGAGGTGAGAATATTTTGGATAGTTCATTTTGTCCAGTGGATGATGAAAGTCTTTTGACATACGTACATGCTTAATTTTCAACTGTACTGAACAGCTTTGTATTATATTGCATATGATGGCTCTATTGCCCGAGTAAG
Source organism: Amblyomma maculatum (assembly GCF_055883805.1). NCBI lineage: Eukaryota > Metazoa > Arthropoda > Arachnida > Ixodida > Ixodidae > Amblyomma > Amblyomma maculatum. The sequence continues at coordinate 37,585,915 of NW_028146738.1, forward strand.
TAAGCGATGCAAATTAGTGCAAATGTTATGTCTGCTTCCATGCACAAGCTCGATCATCGCTTGAGGCACCTTCTGGAAGCAATTAAAATGTAGCTCTTCCTGTATAGACGAGATTATTTTGGAGTTCAAATAGTTAATTTTGTTTAGTGGATGATGCAAGGCTTTGGTGTGCACTGGCGCACCAAAAAAAGAAACTCTGAGCACATATATTAACTGGATTAACATGGGAGACCCGACGTTCAAAAATAATGAGCTGCTGGATTGGTTCATGGAACAGTGTATTAGTCGACTGTCCTGCACTGTGTCTTTTGTTTGTGCTGCTCACATGCCTCCAAATTTTTCAGGGCTCTTGAAACTCCACAAACTACAGCTTGTCTGTGCAAATTTTTTAGTCATATCAGTTCTCCACTTTCAGAATATTTGTGTATGTGTAGCAAGTTGACAATCTTTGCATATTGTTACGGGCAGTTCACTCTATACAGCACCTGAAAATGAAAGCATGAAAAATTTCAAATCTGCAACCATCATTATAATTATGAATATCTGTCTGCAGGAAGCATCACCAGCGGGGCATTCAACTACTCGCACGCATACTGTGGCAACACAATGTGGAAGTGCCATTCTGTTGGTAAGTCATTATTGATAAAGATTTTGTAGTGTTGTGAAAATGTATTAAAGAGCTATATGATTGATTACATTAAACGTAGATGGGGTGCTTGCGAATAATTTTAAATATATGAAATTTTTCCAGGCACACAGGTGTCTATTGGACTTAAATTTCTAGTCAGCACCAAGGTTCAAACAGAGAAGCCTGCCACCAGAGAAGTCGGTGGCAGGCTGCTATCACTGGGCAGTTACTGCTATCACTGGCCGCTCGTTAGAACAGAACTTCTTTCATCCACTTTTGTGCATTTGCTGGCTATAGCAGGCAAGAAAATTTGTCATTTAAGCACTGTTCATTAGGCAAAAAAAAAGAAAACTTGACGAAATACGTCACCTATGTGTCACATATTCACTCATTCAAACCTGCAAATATACCCTCCCTGTGACACAGTCCATTCGAATGATAGCGTTCATAACTCTCATGCATGGCTTGACATGATTAAGGATGTGGTAATACTCACAATGGGTCAACAAATATTGCCTTGATGAGTCTATAGAGACCATGCCTCATACATACCTTGCACACCACTAATCTCGGACGTGGTGTTAGGATATTCACAGTTGCGTCAGGTAGCAAAAGGGCCATTTTTCCTTACATAATATGGTCATGCTGTGTCTGCCTAGTGTACATTAGTGCTGTCTTTAGAGCTACTACGGAGCCATCACATGCACTTTGAAGTTTAATTTTGCACAAATATTTGAACAAGTCACTAAGATGCACAAGGATATTTGATTCTGTTGTGAAAAATATATAATTTGCGTAGCCCTAAAGTGTACCTAATTTGCCATGGCATTTTTCTGTTCCCTGTTGATAGAATGAAAACAAAAAAAATGCATACCTGCTATAAACTTTGACAGCAGCTTTATTTAGCACATTTTGCAGCCAAGACATTCCGAGATGAACATCCACGGCTGCTACGTATTAGTTCACAATATTAACAATCACATGGCACCAATCGCTGACATCACTGCACTTCTTTTTCAGCGACCATCAGGATGAAACGGCCCAGTCAGCGATTGAGGAACCCCTCTACAAAGAGCGAAAATTCCTTGTGTTCGAGGGTTGCCTGCGGCAGCTTCTTGAGACCTGAACAATGTGCGGGCAAACAAGAACCCTTTACTTTAGCATAGCGGGAAGCCTTGTGACTGTGAAGGGGACATGCTCACTGCAGCATTCTTCCCTCTGGAAAAGCCAACCACTGGTTGAAGGAAAGGCAGCAAGAAATGTCCTCCTGGCTGCAGGCATCTTGTTCTCTGGCTGCGGTATAGCTTCAGTTCTTCGGTTCCTGCAATCCATTGGGGTGCAAGGCATCACAGAGAGGACCAACTGCAACTACCAACGGGCATACTTGCTACCTGCCAGAAATGAGGTTTGGCAATAAGGATATCTCTCATACAACATTCAAGTCAAAGTATATGTCATTAACTCAATAACTAGATGTCGCATCCTTTCATGACAACAACTTGAAGCTACAATGCAAGATATAAATCATAAAATGCAGCATATATGCAACAGCGGAGGCATTGCAGTGCAATGCACCTGCTACTGCACATCTCTGTTGCCTTTGGCTACATGTTTAATAGACCAGCTGCATGCTCTAGCACTGAAGGCATAATTTTTGCAATATCTTTTTTTTTTAGTAAATGTGCTGTGAGAAAAGTGAAAAGCAATGCAGCATTTGAAACCTGCCCCCCTCATCCTAATATGCATTAAGGCAACCACATGACTGCAAGTTTGTAGCCTCTAAATTGAACATCTCCTTCTTTGCACCTTTTTCAGCACAGGCAAGCAGAACTTGCTAGTGAGCTTGTAGGGACAACAACAGACCTGGCAGGGGATGATCGCTGTGACTCGCCAGGCTACAGCGCAAAGTACATGACTTGCAGTGTACTAGCTGTGCAGAATGGAGCCATTTTGCACACTGCACAAGTTCAAGTCGGTGAGGTAATGCGACTCATCCTTTCCGACAACTGAGGTTCCTCCTAACATCACATCCTATCTTACGGCATTTCAACCCTTCTGCTCCAACTGCAGTGCACACGGACGCAAGTGGCATAGGCCTCAGTGCTGTCCTCGTTTAGAGCTATGACGTCTGTGAACATGTGATTGCTTCCGCCAGTCGGACTTTAAGCAAGACTGAGCACAACTACACCATCACTGAGCAGGAATGTCTCGCGGTTGTTTTCGCCGTGCAGCGGTTTCGCTGCTACCTGTACGGAGAGCCTTTCGTAGTAGTAACCGATCACCATTCCCTATGCTGGCTACTCAATCTCTGTGATCCGTCTAGTCGCCTAGCCCGCTGGGCACTTCGCTTGCAAGAATACGACTACAGCATTTCATACAAAAGTGGCCGACGGCACGCAGATGGAGACTGCCTCTCCTGGTTGCCACCTGCCACGACGGAATGCGACACGGACAACTTTGATCATTACGTCACTGCTTTATCTCAGAGATTTCCAAATACTCATACCTTTTGAACCGAGGAACACACCGATCAGCATCTGGAGTCGTTATTAGCTGCTGCTCAAGACCCAACCTCGAACAGCCAGTTTTGCCTATGCCTATGTGATGGCCTGCTATACAAAAAAGTTTACTCTCGTGGCTGCTTGCTCCAGGAAAGGGTCTTGTTTTTTTCACCGAGCCCACGACCAACTTGTCGTCCCCACTCCCTGTGCGGTCGCCGCTACCGACCAACTCTGCGATTACGATACCTCATTAGATAAAAAGGCTGTGAGAATCTGTTTTGCTACAGACTGTCGGTTAATTCAATATTCTTTTTGCCTTTGTTTAAACCTTGACCTGGCTTAGTATTTTGTTAATTGAATATTCTTTTTGCCTTTGTTTAAACCTTGACCTGGCTTGGTATTTTACGCTGTGTTTTTGTGTAACTCTCGCCCTTACTTACTATCTCTGGAATACTTGCTTTGTTATTTTATAGTCTTCTTTATCGCAGCGTTTGTTCATTGTCGGTTTTTTCTCTTGTCATTTATTGAGTCGTTTTTTATTACTATCATGTTCTGGTGTTTTATTAATTTTTTTATGCAGTGTAATTTGGACTACTACCTATATATGTTCCCATTGTGTGTTAAAAAAGTGACGCATAAAATTATTCCTTGATCACACACCAACACACGCACTTCACTGGTTGACCGGCCTAACTTTTAACTGTGTTCTCAAACCTCATAGAGGGACGACGGGTAACCGTAAAGGGGATCCCGCGCCTCTGTTAATCGTTAAGGCGGGGTTTGTGACAATACAGAACGGACCAAAACTGCAGGAAAGGTATTACATATGCTAAAAAATTACAAAAATTACAAAAAGGTCAATGAGCTGCAAGGATTCATGGGATTTGCCAACTTTGAGAAAAATTTGTGGCACAACCTGCATACTCTAGTGCAGTGAAAAGAACTGCTCCCTCCCCCCCCCCTCCAAAAGAAATTGCACGAGTGCACTCAATTCTGCTTAGGTGCAGTAATGTGAAAGCACTGCGAATTATGTCACACTGCTTAAATTGGTCCGACATTACGCTAGCAAACCTCGGCCGCACTCGTCCAGATGGCGTACGTGTATGCCATATTTACCCAGGTTAAATGAAGGAGTGGTGCAGATGGTACTTCATGAAGATCACAATGTTTGCCGCACAGCTGAACAGTATGTTGTAGTTTGAACTTGATGAAGAGAATGATGCTTACTGCACAGCATTAGAGTGTGTTGCAAAGTGCATTGCTCGTACCGTAGACGGGGAATGCCTCAGCCCACATAACCAAAGCAGAAGCCAGTGGAGGCCGCTTGGAACCGTCAAAGCCGACAGCCCACCATCACACACCCACGTAACTGGTCGGAATGCTCTGCCCCAAGGCAGGTGACCTCTTGCCCTTGGATAAGTGCTCCCTTCTTCTCTCCTTGCAAATTTCATCGTGGTCTTTTTCTGCAAAGCTGTAAATTCTTCAGTTCTGTTCCTTCTATCTGGTGCTCTGTTCTATACTGCCTTTCGTTTTCCTTTAACTATCCTGCACAGATGAATAAAATGTAAACACTAACACTGGAAAAAGCGACCATGAAAAGAACCCACAGAAGAGGAGATATGCGGATAGAAAAGAGACAGTAAAAACTAGAAACATATTCACAGATCTCAAGGAAGCAAGATAACAAGCCAAGCTGTCGACAAAGTTCAGGCCCCAAAAATTGCAAGAGAACAAGTTAAAAACATCCTTATCAACAATGCCAAATGAATGAATTATGAAAGAAGCTCCTCGCTCTATAAAATGCCAGAGGGATAAATATTAGAACAGGCAATGACAAGGTCTCCCAGCCCAACTAAGTGATTCCTGCGGTACAGGCCACAAAATGAGAAGCAGTGGCTACCTTAGCTGGCAGAATTTGTGTACATATATTCACTGTGAAAGGAGAGCGATGTAATGCACAGTTAGATACAGCTGATAATCAAGAAATAGGGGATTATGTCCAGGCATGACAGCTGGTGATAGCCGAGACAGCTAAAATAAGGCTTTTAGAGCATTCGCTCTACTTCTCCCGTGCACAAACCTCAAAGTGAATGCAATGTTGACTTTGAACTCTCACGCTGTGCAGCAAACAATGTCATCTTTATAGCTTAGACATGACAGCACTATGCTATTGCCACAACCTATCACACCTCATAGTAAAACTACAACACACTCTCGCACTGTACAGTAAACATCGCCTCCATCAATTTCTAATTGCAAGACATTTTCGTGCGCTACAATGATCATCGTCTTAATGTTTCATCTACTCCTTCTCCTTCATTAAACTTACGGAAATACACCATGCACATACGCCACCTCACTATAGACGGAGGTTGCAACCGTGCCAGACAGCCTGCCGAGACCATTGAACAAAGAGAAGCCAGACTAGCCCATTGCCAAAAAGCTGAGCAAGAGTGCAAGCGAGCCAAGATCGAAGTGGCAGCAGCAACTGTGACTGCGGCCAATGGCTAACGCTCATGAAATTTGGTTCAAGGACGGTTGAACCTGCACAACGTTTTGAAAATATGCAGTGCTGCCGCTACACTTTGGCAAACACACCTGAAAGGGACCAGCTATTGCTGCAGCTTGGAGATAAGAAATGTAACACTCTGCAAGCACGTTAGACTGTAAATAAATTCAAATTAATAATTCAGATCAGCAAATGCAGGAACAAGAGTTGTGGTTTGATCTGTGCTTCACCTGTATTACTCCACTGCTGGAATGGATGTATTCTGTGATCTGTTGTCATGTATTCACGGCTAGGAGTATCAATAAACAAACCTTCAAGCACTCATTTCACTGTGTCAGTATTGAGCACTCACACACTCGGTATCAATCAAAACACAGAATGCTTGTGCTGCCTCGGCACAAGCATTCTGTGTTTCGATTTTAATTTTTTTTTCTATAAAATTCCATTCCAAATAAATGAATGTTTATGGTAGATGCTTGGAAGCATGTGCTCAAGCAGACTTGGCGATGCTCAGCATTGTCCTCCATTCTGGATTGTTTTTGGATGTGTATCTTTTTTTTTACTAGGATTTGAATTTTCTTCCCAGGCTTTACTTTTCACTAACAGCTCTACACCTTTCTTGCTTAGATATCTACATGTTCTGGCACTTTAGAGGAATGAGATGTCTGTTCTTAAACAGTGCCACAAAACAGACACTTGACGCAGTGCATAACTTGGCGTTCATAAAATAGCATTCTCTATTTTTCCACCTTAAAAATAAACGCACTTCCATGCACCACTCGAAGCAATGCGCCTGGCACACGTGATAAAGTTTAAAATACAGCATGCAGTGAAGCGACAATCACCTGAGATTAAAGGGGAGGGTGCCTGAATCCCACGTAGCTCGCCGACGGAAATTCACGCCGAACCCGGCAAACGACGCAGGCTGGCAGGACCACCCTGTTGCCTTCGCCCAGCCTGCCCCAAATCCACATGGTAAACAAGCGGTAGGCTATGAAGCGGTACTGCCTGAAAATACCACGCTTTACAGTAAACGGATCATACACACACAAAAAAGAAATAATAATGCGAATCTGTCACCTGACACTTCCGCACTACCTACTTGTTTACATCTCCGTCTCCATCGATGTTCGCTCCCTCCTCCTCTAGTGCAATGTGCACAGCCCGAAGGCCTATAAATAAATCAGACTTCGGGCGTTAGGCACACGCTTTGGAACGCTGGGTGGATTGTAATGCAGCCGCCGTCCTGCTGGCACACCACCAGCACCTCCGGCATGCTGCGGCATGCTGCGGCAGCACACATCTTCTTCAGGTGTGGACATGCTTTCGCAGCGGCCGCAGCGGCACCTGCGCATAAGTAAAATGTGAAAAGGCCGCGAAGCAAACACGAAACGGCATTTCGTGAAATAAGAAAGTTGTAATAACTTATGTGCAGTGGCGCGTGCGCCACGGAACGCACCATGGTAGGCCGTCGTCTCCGTTGCCAGCGGGTGGTTCAGAAGGGCCAGTCGATGGCGTGCTGCTGTCGTCGCTGTCTAGCGGATCACGAAACGGAGTATAATCATATGGATCAAAGTCCAGCTCGGCAGCGGCTTCACGCAGCCTCGCTTCGAGCTCGGGATCCATGCGATCCATGGCGACCGACACGTGAACCGCCGCAAACACGAAGGGGAAGAAATCGGAGCACTACCGGAAGTAAACAAATCGAGAGTCGGTGGCGTCACTTCGTGACGCATTATGGGCGGGGCGTCGGCCCGGACATTTTCTTTTTTTTTTGGCCGGCGCATCAGCGTGTATGAGTTGAGGGCTACAGTGACGGGAGAGGAGGAGCGTCATTTTTAATATGGAATATCTGCGCTATTAAAGATGTTAGCCTAAAATTTTTTTGCGCTTTGCTGACTAGTGAAGACACGCCGACCGCTCGTGCGCCTTTCTTAAGCACGGCTTCAAGCTTTCATGGGCCCTTTAATGAGAGGGTGGCAGGCATCGTAATTAGTCCTAATAAGCGGTATAAACTGAAGGTTGTACAGGCCTATGCACCTGCATGTAGTTATGATGACCAGGCAGTTGAATGCTTCTACGAGGATGTAGAATCGGCAATGCGAAAAGTAAAGATGCAGTATACTGTACTAATGGGCGACTTCAATGCCACGGTAGGGAAAAAGCAGGCAGGAGACAAGGCAGTAGGCGACTATGGCATTGGTTCTAGGAATAGCAGGGGGCAGTTATTAGTTGAGTTTGTAGAGCGCAATAACTTACGAATCATGAATACCTTCTTCAGCAAACGGAAGAACCGGATATGGACATGGAAAGGTCCGAACCGGAAGACTAAAATTGAAATCGACTTCATAATGGGCTCAACTCCCGCCATTATGCAAGATGCAGAGGTAATCGGGAAAGTGCGATGCAGTGACCACAGGATGGTGAGGTCCCGAATTAGCCTAAATCTGAAGAAGGAACGGAACAGATTAATAAGAAAGAAACCCATCAAAGAATTAGCGGTGAGGGGGAGGGCAGAAGAGTTCGGGATCTCGCTACAGAATAGGTATTCAGCTCTAACCGAGGATGGCGACATTGCCCTAGAAGCAAGGAACAATAATTTCAGAGATATCATTATTGAGTGCGCGGTAGAAGCAGGCGGTAGGATAGTTAGAGAGGATACCGGTAAGGTCTCTAAGGAGACGAAAGATTTGATTAAAAAACGCCAGAGTATGAAAGCTTCTAATCCAACAGACCGGATCGAACTTGCCGAGATATCAAAGTTAATGAATAAGCGCAAGGTGGCCGATATAAGGAAGTATAGCATGGAGAAAATTGAGCATGCTGTAAAAAACGAGGGAAGCCTTAAAGCGGTAAAGAAATTGGGCATAGGCAAAAACAAATGTATGTGATAAGGGACACGGCGGGCAACGTCATCACGAATATGGATAAGATAAACAAAGTAGCCGAAGAGTTCTATACAGATCTCTACAGTAGCCAATGTAGTCAGGGCCGTAATGAGATTAGCGGTAGGGATAAACAGTCAGACGTTCCACCAGTTACGAAGGACGTGGTCAAGAAAGAATTAGAAACTATGAAAAGGGAGAAATCAGCTTGAGAAGATCAGATAAATACAGATTTGCTGAAGGACGGGGGGTTATCGTGCTAGAAAAACTGGCCACCCTGTATACGCAGTGCCTGGTGTCATCGACGGTACTGGAACCATGGAAGAATGCAAACATTATCCTCATTCTTAAGAAAGGGATTCTAAGGACCTTAAAAATTACAGACCAATCAGCTTACTGTCTGCTACGTATAAGGTATTTACTAAGGTAATCGCTAATAGAATCAGGACAACCTTAGACTTCAGTCAAGCAAAGGATCAAGCAGGGTTTCGGAAAGGGTACTCTACTCTCGATCATATCCATACCATCAATCAGGTCATAGATAAATGCTCGGGATATAACCTGCCCTTATACATAGCATTCATTGATTACGAAAAAGCATTTGACTCAGTTGAAACCTCGGCGGTGATGCAGGCATTGCGAAATCAGGGGGTAGACGAGCCGTACGTGAAAGTGCTGAAAGATATATATAGTGGCTGTATTGCAACCATAGTTCTGCATAAAGAAAGTAGCAAAATTCCCATAGACAAAGGTATTAGACAAGGAGACACAATCTCCCCAGTACTATTCACAGCTTGCTTAGAGGAAGTATTCAGAGACTTGGAATGGGAGCAGTTAGAAAGAAGGGTAGATGGAGAATACCTCAGTAATCTGCGATTTGCTGATGACATTGCCTTGCTAAGCAACTCGGGGAATGAACTGCAAATAATGATTGATGACCTAGGCAGGAAAAGTAGAAAGGTAGGCTTGAAAATCAATATGCAGAATACTAAGGTAGTGTTAAACAGCCTCGGGAAGGAACAGCAGTTTACATTAGGTAGCGAAGTACTGGAAGTATTTGGCGAATATGTCTACTTAGGACAGGTAGTAACCGCAGATCCGCACCATGAAAAGGAAATAAGAAGAAGAATAAGATTGGGATGGAGCGCATTTCGCAAGCACTCGCAGATTATGACTAGCAGCTTACCGGTATCGCTAAAGAAGAAAGTATATAACAGTTGCATCTTACCTGTACTCACCTAAGGCGCTGAAACGTGGAGGCTAACCGAGAGAGTTCTACTTAAGTTGAGGACAACCCAGAGGGCTATGGAACGAAAAATGGTTGGGGTAACATTAGGAGATAGGAAGCGTGCAGAATGGGTCCGAGAAACAACTCAAGTTACCGACATTCTAATGGAAATTAAGAAGAAATGGACATGGGCAGGACATTTAGTGCAAAGAGAGGATAACCGATGGTCGCTTAGGGTAACAAAATGGATTCCAAGGGAAGGAAAGCGTAGCAGAGAGCGGCAGAAAGTTAGGTGGGCGGATGAGATTAGAAGTTCGCAGGGGTCAAGTGAATGCAGCTAGCACAGAACCGGGTTAAGTGGAGAAATTTAGGAGAGGCCTTCGCCCTGCAGTGGGTATATTTCCCGTTATGTGGTGGTCGTCAAGACATGGTGCACATATTTTTACAATGTCTTCTCCCAGCAGCCCTCCTTCGACGAGTGGCTGACTTGTTCAATATTCCAGGAGTGTCGTATCGAACTGTCAGGTACCTCAACCCGTTACACAGGCATGCTGTGAAGCAGTTTGTGCTCTTGCTCATTGAGTGCATGTACCAAGTCTGGTCTGCCAGGTGCGCCACTGCGTATAGACGCAGTGTTCGGGGCCTTCATGAGGTACTCGCACGAGTCCGCAGGGAGGTCTGGGTTCAACTAAGACGTGAGCAGCCTCATCTGAGCGAGCAAGGGATCATAGACATATGGATCAGGCCACTGATTATTTGCACGGTCTCTGGGCGAGCCATAACACTGTTGATATGAAGCACTTTAGGGTTACAGTTGTCCTTCGGGACATCCGAAGTCCAAAGAAGGTCCGGTCTCCCTGTGTTCGGCCTGCTGTCACAGCGGGACCTTAAACGCAGTTGGTATAGTGTTCGGTGTAACTGTTGTATGCGTGTCACCACACGACTGCCCCCTTGCCAGGGTACGGCCGTCATCCCGAAACAAAAACCTCCGCCCCCCGGACGTCCGGGAGGAGGGGGACGTGCCGGAGATGATGTATGAATGATGACGGGCAGATAGATGATGTGAGATCTTGAGGTGCGGCTCCTTCTGGAGCCAAATCTCCTCCCATCTGACAACGGTACTCATGTCTGATGCCCCGCTGAGAAGCGACAACTGATGCCTTATTTTTTTTTTCATTTTTCAATGCACCGGGTGTCGTAGCTAAACACGACCTCCTCCAAAACTTTACGATGTTTCAGTTGATGTGTTACATGTATGTTTGAATGGATGTATCAAAACAAATCTTGCCAGTTCTGGCGACCCATTCCTTTATTGATGACAAAGTTAATTATATATGTTCCTATGATTTCCTCAATTTCACTGACTGCCAGGAATAATATTAAAAAAATGCGCATTAGTCCGAGCTTGAACACTGGGTGGTATATATTCGTACCCATCGGTGGCTCCGTAGTACGCGTGGTGTTTGTACTGGGGCTGAGATAAGAAGGCGTTCCAACTCCAAACTGCTGCAAGAGGTCGCGACACTAAATGCGGAATATAAAAGACGGGGATTTTTTTTTGTCTGGGGCGCTGAAGTAACACTATTCTCAAGTAGCAGATTTGAAATTTCACTCCTTTTCATTTCGGAGCTACGTAAACGGTACCTCTAATCAAAGCTGCGAAGCAGCCGCGTTTCCAGGGTTGCTACGGCTTTCAAAGCCGCATTGTTCTCCATAGCCGAAATCAGTGTGACATTATTTAAAATCATACTATTCGATTCATAAATGGTGATTTAAGAGCAGTCTCAAAATTTCTGGTGAGAGCTCATGTTTCTGTGTTTTTTTCGATTTAGCTACTTACCAAGATTAATATAACTAGAGTGTGCAGTTACACTACGCTTTAATACTCGCTTCTTATATTCGTACCCATTTGCTTTCGCACTGTACCAACTGAAAAGGTGTTGGCTGTACGTGCGGTGCTTTGCAGTAAACTGTGGAGTTGCGTACAGCTACTGAAGCTAAGATGGCAACGCGTTCCAGCCCCAAAGCACAAGCGACTGACAACGAATGCCGATTTTATTTCATTTTTCAAGATGCAGGGCGTCACAGCTAGCCTCGACTTCCGACAGATTTGCGTGGAATATTGTTTCAATTGGTGCCTTTTTAACTTGATTTTTTAATGCTTGTATCAAAACATCTTGCCATTTTGTCGCGAATTCTTTTATTGATAGAATAGTAATTATGTTTACGCTGATTGCGCTGATTGCGATAATAATTTCGCTGATTGTGAATTTTGTTGATTGCGAAGAATAATGTTACTGGAGTGAGCGTAATTTCTGGTGCGGTTTAATACATGGTTGCTATAATTATACTCATTTGTTTTGACGCAGTAGGCGCGGTGTTTGTACCGTTACCGAAGCTGAAATGAAAAAGCATTCTAGCTCCAAACTGCTGCTAGAGCACGTAAGACAGCAGGCTTTTTTTTTCATACAGACGCGAAGCACACGACTCTCACTGCTGCAGGGATGACAGACGTCACCTCCGAATCCCGGCTTCCCCGTCCGCTTTTCGATGGAGGCGAAAAGTAAGGCGCCCGTTTGCTATGCGATGTCAGTGCACTTTAAAGAACCCTACGTGGTCGAAATTTCCGGAGTCCTCCACTACGGCGTCTCTCATAGCCTAAGTTGCTTTGGGACGTTAAACCCCACCAATGCAGACGCCATCTCCATATTTATTTTTCTTGCAGGAGAAAAACAAAAAGAGCTCTGACGTAGAGGACCGCAAGAACCGAACCGCAAGAAAACGACAGAAGGTGGGGGTGAAAGAAAAAAGAGATAGAGAGGAGCCCTAGTGGAAGGCTACGGACCACGGTGCTATAAAGCTTTCGCCTCATGGAACTTTGGTGTCCAAAGTGCCCCCGAACGAGTTTTGGCTACCTTCTTTCTGTGTTACAGTATGTTTTGAGAATGCACTTTTATCCAGTTAAAAGAAGAACAAGGTCCACTTAAAATAGCATGTTATGACCACTTTTTTGGCTTTCACGTCCCCTTCCTGTATTTTAGGTGGTTTGTCGCGACGACCGCACAGTTGATATGTTAGTTTGCAGAGCCAATCGTGGCTACTCGTTACGAATACTTAACACGCCGACGCCTAGACATAAACACCTTTCACAAAGAAAAATTAAGTCCTGAGCTTAGTGCAGCAAGAGAAATGTGGAAATGACCATTGAATTTGTCCTGATAACTTACTTCATTTACCATTTCATGCAATGCTTCGGCATCGGTATAACCATTGATTTTTACAACTTAAGTAGTTTTGTACAATGCTGCTTGTTTCTTATTTAGTCTGGTATAAATCAACTGAGTGCCCAGTGAGAGCCGTTTGACTCTGAGACTGTCGCCTGTTAACTCATCATCCCTCTCTTAGCATGCGTTAGCCCTTAGGTAATGGCATATACCCACGAGGAGATTGGCCACACATGCAGCAGAAATGAATATCATGCTGTTATATACATATAGCTACGAGGGGGGTTTGACATCGGAGCGCTAATCAGGTCGAGCAGGCAGGGAATTCAGCTGGTCAGCGGCTGCGAGTCCGGCACTGAGTCCCAAAGTCTTTCTCAACATTTTTACCCTGTCTTCTTCTATGTTTTGCCTATTCAGGATTGCGACGTTTCTCCCCGGGACAGACGAAGCCCCCCTGGGCGAGAGCGTTAGTCGTTCCCACGGAAGTGGCACGGTTTCATTCTAGCAACATGAGCGACTTCCGTTGTGGCTGAGCGACGACCACTTGCGGTCATGCACGCGATTTTGTAGTTCGGGTCACTGACGCGGTGTTGAGGACAATGTAAGGGCCAGCGTAATGCGCCAACATTTTCTGGGCTAAACCACTCATCCGCAGAGGTCGTCAAAGCCACACTAAGTCTCCAGGTGCGTAAGACACATGGCGATACTGTCTGTCGTATCGAGCTTCGGAATGCTCTTGCGAAGCCACAATCCGCAAACGGGCGAGACGGCGAGATTCGTTGGCCCGACAAAGAGCTTTGTCGATGCAAGGTTTTTCATGCACGGAATAGGGAAGAATAGTGTCGCGAGAATACTGAGAATCACGAGCATAGAGAAAAAAAAACGGACTACGTCGCCGATCGTCTCAAATGTTGCAGTGTTAAAGCCAAACATTATAAATGGCAGTATAGTATCCAACTACCATACTGTGAGAGGTACTGGAATCGATACCCAGCTCCTCCACTAGGTTGCTTTGACGGGAGAATGACGTCTGAGCGCTCCACAGAACGAGGAGGCAGGGAACTCAGCTGGTCAACGGCTGCGAGTCCGGAACGAGCACGAGAGTCCCAACGTCTTTCTCAACGTCTTTTTGCCTGTCTTCTATGTTTTCCCTCTTTTTCAGGACAGCTACAATATATATATATATATATATATATTTGCAGTACGATAGAAAAAGACTACTAATCAGAAAAAATGAATACTTTCGACTCAAAAAGAAACTGATAGGGGTATACAGCGAAATCGGTACCCATAGCAGGGAATCCTACCAGAGGCGTTAACAAATTTCTGCATCGCCGAGCGAACCGTCCCGCTGCTGAAGCCCAGCTGAGTAGCGGCAAACGAAATTAAATTTAGAGCAGTCAAGGATATATATACATTTTTCTGAGGAATTTCAAGGAAGAGCATATTATGAATAAATTCTTGAGTTTTGCACCTGCGGTTTTCAGGGGGCAGATATCAGCTGACAGCTTTGACAACAGTAGCACGGGGTTCCGCAACGCAGATCGAAATGACCCTTTTCATTCCCTCGAAAATATAATGGTGAAGCTCTCACGAGACAGCACGTAATGACGTTTAATTTTCGCTTTGCTTTAGTTTCTATTTTGTCACGTGCATAAAACATAGCACACGCGTGGATGTGAACGGGAAAGGAAACGAGGAGGAAGGCGGGGACAATTGGAGATTGGCTAAACATCACGTGTCTTGTTCTTTTGCTCACAGCAACATAATAATATTAGCACTTCACAATAATTTTACTTTTTTCCTTGGGCGCTGAGTACTCCTATGTCTTCCTGAGCACCAGGCACTGTCCCTTCTTCGTCTTCGTCTTCCGCGTGGAAGAGAAAGAAGCGGCTGCATCCGCAGCTTGCTAATGGCTCGGCCGTCGTGTTGAAAGCGCTGGGCGCGGCTTGCTGATCCACCACGGCAGCGACTTGTAGCAGGGAGCCAGCGCCGGTAAACCGGCGCTGGGCCGCCATGGCGCACGTGCCAGTGAAGGGCGTCATGCTGTCGCGTCAGAAGGAACTGCCCAAGCTTCCCGTGCCGGCCCTCAAGGAGACCATGGAGCGGCTCTGGCGCACGCTGCTGCCCCTGCTCAGCGATCAGGAACTGCAGGCGAGCCGAAAGGTGCGTCTCTTGTGCGGTCCTTCCTTCGAATGGCGCACTTTGG
Source organism: Amblyomma maculatum (assembly GCF_055883805.1). NCBI lineage: Eukaryota > Metazoa > Arthropoda > Arachnida > Ixodida > Ixodidae > Amblyomma > Amblyomma maculatum. The sequence continues at coordinate 37,601,099 of NW_028146738.1, forward strand.
CGGGCACTTGGCGCCGCGGGGACGCTTGAACACCGGAACGAAGTGCAGCGCAGTTGGTAGGCAGTCGTGCGCACCGGGACAAAAGGCTTGCGGTACCGTGCCCAGAAATTCTGGACACGAGCATTTTTCAATGGGAAGTTGTTTATGAAAGCAGTTCTCTGCGCATTGTAAGCATCTACGATAACAATCAAAACGTCCTTTTTCGGAATTCTTCCTGCTATTCGTTGTCAAAACTTCAGCCCGTTGGTTTCCTATGGCAGTATTAACTACTGGGAATATTATTACTTAAACCGTTAACTAGCTACTTTAAAATAACGATTTTGTAACGCACAGGAAGACTATATAGACCCTTTCCATCAATGCGTTCATAACAATATACGTTACAATATCCCACAGTTGTCTCACTTTTAAAAATGGCGTATAAGAAAGGTGGACTTAGGTATGCGTGTATTTTTGCGTGTTTCAAATAATATCGACCATTTTGCTTAGAGAAGCATTGGAAATGTTGCTGACGGCATTACAAAGGAGAAACCGCCTGCAGACATGATGACTGTTGACGATTTTTACGGATTAGGCGAGTCAAGATGAAGATCCGTAGGAAGGACACCGTCTGTTACCAGACTGAGCGCAATCAGTCTTGACTGAATTGCGGTGTTTGCATTCAAAGTGAGCGGCTATTTTTATGTTAGACTTTGCATTAGTCGACGTGAAATAAAGAACCGACGGCAAACTGGTATTGTCGTTCTGTGCGTGAAAACGTCCGCCGAGCGAGCGAAATCGCACACGGTAGTATCCCGCCTCTAGGGCGCTTCTAACAATGTCAAGATCGCCAGCGCTGAGTGCTACAGAACGTCGGGGAAGAGAATAGAAAATTCTGGGAAACCTCAAGATTCGCATTTATGGCAACACCGGCTTTTCTGAAGAACGGCGCCTTTACCTCGGCTGCGTTAAAATGCGAGCAGGTGTCGTCTTAATGCTGCATTGTTGCAGTTTCGCTGGTTGAAGGCTTTGAGAAATAACTCCATGATTGTGAAAGCAAAATGGTTCGCGCTCATTTCGCTTTCGGCTCCAGTGTTCTTGGACTTCCAGCCAGAAAGGCAAACTTCAGTATCATTTTCGCGTGGTCATCACTTGAGTCAAACAAGCAATGTCCTTGTATGTAAAGCTTTTGTCATAAGTTTGAGGCCCAAAATGTTTGCTTCCTAGCACCACGCCGCCCATAGTGCATTCCGAGTGTTGCTCATCTGCTTCAAGTAAGTGTATGTTTGATCCTCCCCCTGCAAATATATACACACGATTTGTACATGCACTACAAGAGCAACGCTATACGATTTAGGAGAAAACCCGCTGGGTCTTAACTTCTGACAATCATTAGCGAGCGGAATTCTATAGGGCGCTGGAGCCGGTGTGGTGCTAAAAAAAAAACCCAGCGCGCAACTACTGATACTTTTAGGGCAATGCCTGGGTTTTTATTCCTGAAACAGCACCCCAAATTCAGCATCTGTTGCAAAATTTTCCTTCGTTGACTCTGCAGAAGACCCTTGAGCGCTTCCACATAAGCTTACCCATGTTGCAACGTGAACTCGGGGCGAGCGGCCCCGAAGGCGCGACGGCGCGAGTAGGTGACGCGTGCTTTTTTCCCTGCTTTTAATTGCTAATTCGACCTGCTTCGCAGCTTTATTTTGCTCTCTGCATCCTGGTTCCAACTTCCTCAAAAGCACTCGTATGTCGTTGCTCCGTTCTATTCGCCCGAATTTTTATTAAGAACAAGTATTTAAAATAAATAAGTACCAGTACGCAAGTATAAAACACGGGGAGAAAAACAAAATCTCGACATTTAATCGCGACTTCGGATACGACAAAATTTATTTTTGCAAGAGTCGCGATCGCATCGAGACCGCAAAAATCTACCCTGCAACCGCGGTTATTTAAAAAAAAAAAAAAAAAAGCTACAATGGCGCCGAATCTTTCTCTGGGAGGTCATCTTCCTGAAAATTCCTCGAACTTAGGCCATTACCGCTGTGATCAGCTTGTCACTTCACAGTTTTTGCACCCGCAACGCTCTCCTCTTCGGCTTGCCGGCGGTGTAAAGTTAATAGGATGATATCTCCTGCGTTTTCCATCCCCTTGATTTACAAAAAGGACTCTGCCGAGCTTTCTTTTTGCACTATGCTCCCGGTAGAACATCCGAAAGTTCTTGCTGCTCAACACCACCAGCGCGCAGCCAAGAATTATTTGCATGGTATCGTACCGTGGCCGCAGTGTGGTGGCGTGGGCTTGGAAATAGTCATTTTTTAGATAGGCAGATTGTAATAACAACGCCGGAATACGACGACAAAATCCTCGAAAAGAAGCCGGCCAACAAATCTGCCCGCTGTTAATCCTTCTTAGACTAGTTCGCGGCGCCACCATAGCGTGGCGTCGATTTGGCAAAAATTTCTAATTACCAGTTGCACGGAGAAAAAATAAAAACCGAAAAAGAACTCTTTTAATTTTTCTTCAGCATTTCCTGAACGAATTTTACAAGCTAACGCGACTGCCTTCCTTCGACAGGTTATCGACAAATTTGGAGAAGCAGGGGGCGAGGGCGAGTACCTGCACAGGATGCTGACATACCGGTACAAGCGTATGGACAACTGGGTACGTGGGCACTTGAATCTTTGAAACCCACCTCGTGCTAAAACTGGCTTGGTTTGGTTTGTGGGGTTTAACGTCCCAAAGCGACTCAGGCTATGAGAGACGCCGTAGTGGAGGGCTCAGGAAATTTCGAACACCTGTCTTTCTTTAATCTGCACTGAAATCGCACAGCACACGTGTGCCTTGCTTTGGTCTCCATCGAAAAGCGGCCACCGCGGCCGTTATTCGATCCCGCATCCTTGGGCACAGTAGCCGAGCGCCCTAACCACTGCGCCACTACGGCGACGCCGTGCTAAAACTGGAATTTTGTACATCTCCGCACGTCAAGCACTGGCAACGGGCAGAGTATGAGGTAACAACGAAAGCCCTTTTGTGCCACTTTAATTCCGTAGGCAAAGGGAGATGCTCGTAAACGAGAAGTGCTTGCGACCAGCTGTTGCTCGAAGAGCTATGCCTCAATAGTGTTTGCTTTCACACCGGTCAACAGAGGGCACATGCAGTCTTCAGGGTCATATTTAGGAAATCCTGAAACGCTGGCAAAAAAGGCGATGCCCTTGTTGATGCTTTAAATCGTTCAATTCTTACCCATGTTCGAATTATTCTTTTTCGTGCGCCCTTTGACCTAGTGCGCAGTTTGTACGTCCCGTGTGCGTGTGTGATTCAACGTATGTGCAAGCGTCAAAATTAGTTTATGTGACCCACATTTTGGTAATGCTTCATGAGTAATAGCTTTCTATACCATCAAGAGGAAGAAATGCAGAAGGAAACTTCTTTTCACTGAGCCCTCTTAAATGTTACCTCTTCTCAATGATGCAGCTATATCCTGGCACGCACATTAGCATCATCACCAACACAGTCAGCACTTATTTCTTTGAGAGGACGTTCGCACTTGTGACGCTCACACCCATACCTAGAAGATTCATGCACCGCAGCAAAACACAGCGACATCATGCGGTTTGAAGGCTGAGGACGTGACACGTCATTTGTGAAAAGCGACCACATGAGACAACTCAAAAAAGCGCATGAAACGAAACACAACGTCTGACGTGCGTGTTTTTACATATGGCGCTGCTCCTACTGCCAGTGGAAGTTGATTTATGGCGCACTAAGTAACGACCACCTAAACGTTCAACAGTTTATATATTTACGGGTTTGCCGTTTCTTAACATGCTATGGGGATTTAACGCTGTCCGTATTGCCGAACCCTGCGCTGACACAAAACTGGATGCAAAGATGCCAGTCGTTCAGGCAGACGAGGCTGCCATACACCTGCAAGGAGGATTAGAGCCCGCGGGAATCGCGCATATGCCTCTTAGTGTGGTGGCTATCCTGCTGTGGCCTGCGCAGTTGGACGAGTGGTGGCTGCAGACGGCGTACCTGGAAGTGCGGACTCCGTTGCCTGTTTACTCCAGCCCGGCGGCTCTGTTTCCCCGGCAGACGTTCAATTCGGAAGAGGACTGCCTCCTGTCAGTGAGCCGATTCCTGATGCGCAATGTGCTGCATGTTGTGTGGGCGGGCTAGCTCAAGGGCAGGCTATTGGTCAGGCCAAAGCCAAAGCAGCGTTAGCTACCGCAACGGGTCAACCTTCAGTGTGGCCCCACATTCTCTCTTGTCTGCAGTAGCCATTTTCGGGGTATACTAATACATTCCCTAAACTGGACGACGAGCAGGACGCAGGCAGCTTGAGTAAAGGAGCACTTTGTTAGCTGATCGTCAGCACCATAGCTCATACTTACCTCTCTCCCGTCTTATGTAGTGGCGTATAATGCTAGTTTATTATATGCCGTCAACAGAAAAAGGTGCTTTATTCATGAGCGCGCTTACTCTAAAGTAAGACGTTGTGATCGGCTAATTGGTACATATGAAGCGAAATAGCAAAACGGTGCGAAAAAGACGTGACAAGAAGACACACACACACAAAGCAAAAGAGGGGACTGAAAGACACACACAAGCAAAACACTACACCTTGTTTTTGCTTGCGCGTGTATTTCAGTCCCGTCTTTTGCTTTGTGAGAGTGTGTTTTGCAGTCCTGTCTTTCTCGCGCAGTTTTACTCTTTCTTGCTTACACTGACTTCGTGTTGCGGCGCTCTAATGGAGATCAACACTCTTATGGAGCTCAAGATTAACAACTATAGCTATATATTCATAATAAATAACAAAAAAAAGAAAACCAGGAGAGAGCGCGACGTCGCACACGCACACCCTACGTCGCTGGTACTCACCCTCTAAAGTCGTCACTTTCTCATGCCGATTGGCTCTCCGCGCATTGAAACTCGGGGAACTGGCCTACAAAGTTTCAAGACGGCAAAGAGCTTTCGTTTTATTAAATGAATATCACGGAGCAGCTCCGATGTAATGTGAATCCAGGTGCTAGACACACAGGTATGAACATGAGGCGCGTTTCAAAATTCGAGTGCAGGCGTGGCGATTCGTAGCGAGCAAGAGTGGAGCCTAGATAAGGGTTATACCGCTGGTGCGCCTCATGACGGCCTCCGATATTTTTTTTATAATTTGTTTATGACGAAGCTTGAAAAATGTCATGTAACGTTCCCTCCAAACTGTTTTTTTTTTTTCATGCATGCATGCAAAAGGTAATCGAGCCCTATCGCCCAGCTGCCGCAAGCGCTTCGCTGCTTCGCACGATTACTGGCTTAATACTTGCACGAATGGCGAATATTTGTAAAATTGTTTTGCTCGTATTTGATTCTACTCTTAGTATTCGTTTAGAATGCAGTTCGATTTTAAAATATCTCTATACTAGCAGAGCTACACTACACGTATTCGATTAGATTAGGAAATTGTACTTTCGCACCCATCTCGTTCTGTGGGCTTCCCAGCACGGCATCATTGTTAAATTCACTCACTTCGTCTAGTATTGCCACCAAAACCATGTAAACTTGTTTTACTTCATCAAGTACAAAAGCAACATTCTGTAATAGATGCACACAAATGCGAATGGCGCAATTTTATGAATATTCAATGTTGAGAGGCCAGCTCAAGGATCTTTCAAATTATTCGCTTTTTTACGTTACATTTTCGAACCATCTTGCCAATTAGGAAACTTGAAAAAGCGCACACACCTTCAGCATTTATGGCTCATGATTTCGGTCTATTTGTTCTCCCTAAAAGAAAAATGAAATGATTTTATTACCTAATTTTTATAAATAATCGTCTAATCGCTAAACTTGTTAAGCATGGTGACAACGAGTCGGGTACTGGAGCTGGCGCTTTGGCACCATTATTTTTCGCTCACCCTTAAAAATGTAAATAAACAATAAACAAAGTCTTCTCTGTCCTTCAACTCTGTACTCCTTCGCTCAGCGGCACTTTTTCCTGGGTGGAACAGGCGTCGATGCGGACGAGGATCTGTCGAGCCCCACCCGAGTTCCACCTATGACAAGCTATACATTGTACAAATTAACCATCTTCCTATACCAGCCACTTTAACAGACCGCACAAGCCTATTTAAGATTTGTCTTTAACAACACGAATCTGCGAATTTCACAAACATCCCGCCGCATTACAGTCACCTGGTCGAATTTTCGCATCGTGTTCGCAACGCAAGAAAACACGCGACGACGCCCGTCTACGCATTTTCTCTGCACAAAAAACGCCCTCCTGCGGCGCTCGGAGTTAAATGCTCCTCAAAATGTCGATCTCTTATTAACTTAATTTTTCGTGTACACTCCATAGAATGTTTCTATTTTTGTAAACGAGGCAGACTTCCGGTCAGGAGCGAATTCTATGGTGGCACGTGTCTGTGAACAACTACGCAGGTATATCTGAATTTAATCCCTAACTGAGCTGAATCTTGTAATACAGTATACATATCCGAGTTTAATCACTAATTGAGCTGAATCTTGCAATAAAGTATACCATAGCGACGAAACTCTCTCGTGTTGTAATTTGCAGTGGAATTGATTGCCAGACACACGAAACACGAAACAGAGTTTATTTTCCTGTTGCCCGTTTGTCTTTCAGCTAAATCTGAACTTTTTGTGCCGGCACTGCATGAAAGCTTTGACGCAAGGCTTAATTAAAAGCCACCATTACTTATTTTCCTTTATCAAATGATTACCTCGCTTAGCCCAAAGATTCTATAGCGCCGCTATTGAGATGCCGCAAAGCAAAAACGCTCGCTATTGACGCACCTGCTCTTCTGAAAGCAATTAATTACAAGAAATTTGGACAGCTACTACAACTGCCAATAAATATGATTTGCGCGCTATGGCACTTCAAAGGTCTTACTCGTATTTTTCGGTGCAACTAACTGTACGGGAGTGAATGGGGTTTTGCCGCCGTGTATACGTTCTGAGCCATTTCTCGCACATGTCTAAAGACAGCCGCGTCCCGATGCTTCATCTCACATTTCTGTTAGTATTACCTAAGGTTTACAAACTGGCTGCAAATAAAATCTAGCCCTTCTATAGGTGAGAATAATATTAAAAACAACGGTTATAATGACGTTTCTCCAGTCAATGGAAATCTGCATTTCTAGAGCACAGCATACCCCATTATGCCTGTTGTACTAGAAGTCGATTCGTTCAACGCACGTATGCGTCACAGCATGTCCGTGTGGTCCTAAGCTGCACCAAGTGCACAAAAGGTCTTCGTTCAAACCTCTGCTGTAATACCTCTTAGCATCGTTATATGGGGCGCATGGTGGCATAAGAGAACACTGTCCCGAATTCTTGGTGACGTCCACTGCTGAGCGGTGTGAAGAACCAAATAACTAGCCTGCACTTCAGTTCTCATCCGGCATTACAAGGCCTTAAAATGATTATTAGTGCAAGTGAAAGCGTAGTTACTTATGTTCAATTGCGTTTCATTGGTTATTACATAAATGTGGCGCATCGTGCGCGCAAATAATTGTTTCTGCCAGATGGGAAGCTCAAAAGGAATAAGCTCTTTTCCACCTCTGCTTTGTCCATGACCTTACCAGATTCGCTGCCAAGTTAACAGCTGCCGTGCTGGAGTTCAAGGACCTGATAGACAGGTACGCAAAAGAGGTCGCTTCACTACCTGCTTGCAGGTCGTTGTTGGGATTATTAGCAAAGTAGGCTTGACCTACATCTCCTTAAAGGGATTATTATGGCCAACTTAAATTTACCTGCGCGGATAGGCTGCAGGAGGTGTTCAAGGGACGTCGCAGGGGCCATTTGGTGGTGTAGAGCAGCTTCAGCGGCATAAGTCGGAGCAGGCGATGATGAGCGATTAGATATGCTTACAGCCTTTCAGCGTGCTACATGCATCACAAAGTGACCGCCACTATGACGTACGTGCTCGCTCTCTGTACGGCATTCAAGTGACACAGAGACCAGTTTGTACAGATAATGATGCCTTTAATTAGCTTTAAAAGACAGAAAAGCGCATTCAGATGTCACTGCCACCGGGCAACGGCGCAAGTAAGCTACGTAGATCGAAACCATCAGGTTTTTTCCTCTCGGATCTCGGAGGCCACGTTACACCACTATTCTTGCCAAAATGGCTGTTCCGCATATATGTCACGAGTTTGAATTCAAGATTTGAGATATTATTGTGAGAAAAGCATCACTGAACATGGAAATCAATCGACTTGAAATTACGCACACGTAGTATGTCATGTGCGTGTGCTATAACAAAGGCGGATACTCTCGCAACAGTTCTGCTTTATTGTTGATCGTAATGCGCGTCTTTCGCTGCTGTAAACGCCAACTTCACGACGGTTTTCTTTGTCCAGCATACGATACTTTTTCAGAGCGTGTTGAAGACGCCGGGCTTCTCGGAGACGTTTTTCCTGGCCAGAGGCTCGCCACAGCTGTACCTGTGTTCTCTAACGCAGGCAGGCCCTGCCTCCCGACATGGCGCGGCACATACCATTGGACATGACAATGTACTTCAAAATCTTCTCGCTGCACCGCGTGCCGATGCCCGAGCGTGACGAGATCGTGTCGTACGCTGACGACGCCGACCCACCGCGCCACATCATCGTCATGCACAACCATCACGTAAGGAGTGCACTCGCTGTACGAGAAGGGGGATCAGTGAAACCACTCGCTTACATGGTGCCTGTGTGAGGAACGTTTCAACAGGGTATGTGGATGCAGGGCTCGCGAGAGGAAAGTGACTTCCACAAAGAGTACACCGTCAACTGCATCGTTTTTCCGTCTGCAGCGGGCGAGTTCTATTTCGCGTGATTCTATTTAATAAATGTCAGTGATTCACTAGATTTTTGGGATGCGTGCAAAGTAGCACGCGACGTGTTTAAACACCAAGGCTAACGAAACAAAAGCCACCATGTAACTGGGTTTGGTGATGTAACTGAGACAAATAGAGGCCACAGGCAGGTAATGCGCAGGGCTCTGCATGCCCTGCGTCAAAAAAAAAATGGAAATAGAGCGCCACTCTGCGATAACAGAACGCTTCCACAGCAACACTCAGAAATTGGCCTTTGGAAGTAATACAAAGCCGTTGTGAAGTATTCAACTAGGTGTCTGTGAAACTCGGGACATTTTCGGCGTAGATGCCGCAGAGAAAGGATGCATTGATAAATCAAATAGAATCGGTCCAAACCACTTAGCTTCTGCACTGCTGAGCTGTGCATACCTTAGCTGCAGCTGTTAAAATTAGAAACAGACGATAAGGAAGTTGTCGTGAAGATTGATTCATTTATTTTCTGCTTTCTTCTTTTAAGAGCAGAACCACTTCAGTGCAAGCACAGTTGAAAAATATTCAAACGTGTGTCATATCAGGCACGAATTTAAAAAGGTTTGCAGTTCTACTGACCGGTATATGACTTTATCCGTTTAGTGTTAAAGCACTCATACGTACACCACCACCGACTAAGCATCTCACCCGGCCTTCTTTCTACGGTCAATCTGATTGCCTAAACTGTTTTGTGAAGTCACAACCACGTTGCCTCGCGCGGGTAATTTAAGCAGAGTCCGTTGTAACGGCTCCCCTTGAGTCTCCCACACAAGTATTTCAAGTTCGCCAGTCCACGTCAGCAGGGAGAGGGATAGCGCCTTTTACTTACTAATGACCGACCACGACCGTTTCACTCTGGAGAAGCGAAACTACTGCAGCAGACTGCAACAGAAAGGGTTCGAACCATGGTACTCGGAACTCGGAATGAGAAGCCGAGCGTCTTAACCACTGAGCCATCCAGGTGGATGCTTTCCCTCGATATATCCAGATTTAAGTAGGAGTGAACGTCCTTCATATGACGGGCCGTTTCCCAAATCGAAGTAGGACTAACCCCATGACCTCCTGGATTAAGCGCGCCTTTACAACGGAGCTACCCGTGGAGGCTACTGTCAAACCTTCGCTTTTTGACTCGATGGCTCCCAGACGGCGTTACATGTACAGATGAAAATGCAGCGCTTAAGCACCATAGCCGCAGAAAGTTTGTATCAGGCAAGTATTATGTAAAAAACAGCCATTACACTGATTTAACACAAGGCGAATATATTCCAAGCCCGCTGCCGAACATGCAGTGGAAAAATGCGAAAGCCTGACCATTGCTGCTGCACACGATACATCGCGCCCCTTATCAAACACAACTAGCGTTCCGTTGAATACATCAAAGTTCGCCGGCTTTCTATAATTGATTTACAGTAAGCAAAGCCACAGTATCTCTCATTCGCGGCAGTGCTCTCGGAATTTTTTTTTCCAACAGGTCACCCACTCTTAACGCACCGCCCCACTTTCCAGCCGTGCCGCCGCCCTTTCCCATAATGTCACGATTGGATAGTCCTCGTAGGTCATGTGGCTGAAGGAGATGTAGTGCATGACCGGAAGTGGCGTACCCCGTGGCAACTTTGGGCGTCGCCAATACTCCGGCTGGCTATTTCGACGTCGAGTTCAATGAATTGGCTGTAAAAAAATTACTTATTCATCCCACATGCACCCAATTTGAAATCCAGGAAGCTTTTTTTCTTTTCTAGTGCATACACCTATTCGTTTTCTCGAACTCGTTCCACTGCGACATAAACGTCACGTCAAATTTCGGGTGACATGCCCCTGAAATATCGCCACTTCGCCTTAAAAAGTCCCGTCTTTCGCCCCATATTCGGCTTAACATAGATAATGGTGCAAATTTTTATTAGGAAGCATACTATCGTCTAACATAACCATCGAAGCGGTGACCTTCTGGTAGAGGTACGAGGTTCGACGCCTGGTGCCGCCTGTTGCCACTGGGTTTCTTTGGGTACGAGATTTCCCCCGGCCTGGTGCTCTGCTCTTTTGGATTTACTGCCATGGATAGACTCTTTAATTACTGTTAGGTACCCAAACGCATATTTAGAATCTTTAACTTCATGCACCGCTACCATGCATTACCTTCTCGCCGATGTGTTTAAACGTAGGAAATCCAAGTCCAAGCAGTCTGAATCCAATACATGAAACAATCCTTAGTGATTTTTTTACGACCATTAATTCTTTTCGAGCCTTTTATTTTCTGTCAATCGCTGTCCTTCACACTTTTTATGCCTTGATTTGACTGCACCCGTTTACACTGAGTGTCTAGAACTACTTGAGCGGTCTCAAATGCTAGCTCAGAATTTAGCCGACCGATAAGCGACCTGCTGACCGTCTGTGCGGTGTCTCTACTGCAGCTGTTCCAGATGAACGTGTACAGTCCGCACAGCCGCAAGCCCTACAAGGAGCGTGACTTATATCCCCAGCTTGTGGCGCTGATGAACCAGTCGCGGTCCATGGGACCGCCCATCGGCATTCTAACAAGCGAAGACCGCGACTCATGGAGTGCCGCCAACCGGAGGCTGGCCTCCACTGGTGAGGATCGAGCCAATTTTGCTTACTCTGGTTATCAGCTACACTCAAGTCTCACAGTTCCACGTGCTCTCAGACCTCTGAGCGGTTTAAAATAAGCGCAGCATCGCGATTGTGGTGCTAGGGTTAGATAGACCACCTATCGCATGTCTAAAATATTTCGCGAAGAGTTGACCAATATTCGAACCAAATGCCTTTTGGAGACTCCTGCAGGCGAGCTCGATTCGCGGTAAGGCATAAATTAAACGCTGTCGCGACGCGTAACTTACCTCCTGCTGCGTGACGCTGGCCGGGCAATAACCTCGAGAGTAAGCGCGAATTGTGGAACAGCGTGCTGCATGGCCCGCTGCGCTCTGGGTGTGTAGCGTTCAGTATGCTTATTGTTGGTGCATACCGCGCACTCTACCTCCTTTGCAGGCAAGAACGCGCGGAGCCTGGAGGCCGTGCAGCGAAGCATCCTGGTGTTGTGCTTGGACGAGTCGGCAGGCGAAACGGAGCCATGGGAGGTGCGCAGTCCTCTGCACATGCTCGTTGGCGGAAGCAGCGCTCAGTCCGCGGGAAACCGCTGGTACGACAAGATAGTACAGGTGCGCTTGCCATCAATGGCACCTTTCTTCTCCAGACATTCCCTGTTATCCATTGCTTCGTAGCGGCTCATTATGTTTTCTTGTAAGAAAATGAGAGATGCGAACTCCCATTGAAGCCGGGTTAAAAACCAAAATGGGCCCAGGAAGAGCGAGGGCTGTCGAGCAATAACGGGTGGGTTCGTCGGAGCGTCGATTCAGATTTCAGCTTCGAGGCTGGTAGCGACAGCGCCAGTTCGTGCGCGTCCGATAAGCAGAGCGGAATCAATACGCAGGTCGAGGGTCCATGATGTGAAACTTCAAAGGCATTTACGTGAGAAAAAACACAGGAACGATGATAGCAGGGAGGGAAAGGAGAGATAGTGGCGAAGGGTGACACTGGTGCTGAGGCGGAAAATGATTTGTGGGTGATTTCTAGTTGCTGTCTAGTCTTTATTACAACTGAGTTAACCCTAAGACTGCCAAGTAGCCAAACATTCGAAGTTCTGAACTTCCAGTTGCTTGTTGTGCAGGCATGAAAAAAAGTTTGAAAAAACAAGATTTTTAAGGTAAACATGATTTCCGCTAGAAAACATTTAGCAAATTAGGCTCTATTGTTAATGCTTAAGTTTTCTAAAACGGACTATGCATACTCGGCACATAAAATAAATAACACTCAAAACGGGGCAATACAAGTACGAGGCAGTCGACAAAATACAAGTTCGAAAGCAACAATGCGATTCATATTGATCGCAAGAAAGCGCCGCAGTATACGCAATAGGTCCATCCCATGATATTGTAAATTGTGCGTAGTTTCTAAATTTCTGAATGTTTCTCAAGTTACCATGTCGAAACGATATAAAGCTTTTAATGCGTTTTATTTTCTTGTTTTCTGTTTTCATGGCATGTTCATATAAAATCTTGAACTTCTCAGCCTTCAATATGAACAAAATGTTTGGCGCCATGCTGTTAACTAATATTCAGTAGAAAATGTGTCAACATTTATTGCGCACATCTCGAAAAAGAGGTAGTTAGGTAGTTCCTCTTTTCAAAACAGGAGGTGTGAAGGCTCTTCTTTTACAATGCCAACAAAGAAGGCAAATATAAAGGTTACTTTTCAAATCGCGCACTTTGGTTCACATTTCCTAGCACAGATAATGTTGCGATGTTTTATTTATTATTATTCAAGGAAAAGACATCAGGGTGTACTGGGTGTTTCATCGAATCTCTGCAAAAGTTCTTAAAACTAGAGAGCTTGAAGTAAAAAAATATTTTCAGGCGTAAACACTCAACCGCCGTGGACATGAATGTCTACAAAATTTTTTTTATTTCTGTGTCCACTTAACTAAACCTCGTTACATAACTTTTTAATTAACGCATTGTGTATGGGTAATGCTGTAGGTATAGTTCGAAGCTGTCGGCAAGACAATGCCACTTAGGTTAGTTGAATCGAGAAAAAAAATATATTTTTAGAGGCTTTCCCGCGCGAATGAAGATTTTTTTTTTCCACACCAAGCTAAACCTGGGCGCATTAGATGCGCACGAAGCTCTGTGGAAAAGCAATGTCTGCTAATCACGCATAAGTCGATCCCGGATGTAACGAACTCGAAGGAGATCGCGAGACAGTTTGTCATATCGATAACTAAAACATACATTTGTAAACAGGAGTTGTGAATACAGTGCGCCCCAACTAGCGGCAAGCTGCATGCTGCGAATGCTGTCTCCCGGCATACTACTGTAGCCCACACCTCGCCCCCTCACGCGCAGCCTTGGAGCCTATATGTGGCGCTTCTGTCGCCGCCATGGGTCGGCGGTGCGACATGTAGACTCCCTACCGCGCCAGTGCGCCGAGCGTCACCTCCCGTCCTCTCGTCAGGCGTCAGAAAGGAGAGCCCACTAGGCGTACCTTCAGTGTTCATGTGCCGTTCCGTGGCCGCATCAAATCTGTGGCAGAGACAGAAGCAAGCTTCCGAATTCACGCTGTTCGTGTCTCGCAGCGCGCGGCACGAATGACGTTATATTCGGGGCTCATCTCACAGCTGCAGTTGGCTGTGCTTTGGAAAAAGGCGTCGCTAATCTTAAAAGGTCTAATTTTGGCACTGGTAAGCACAATAATAACTTAGTTCATAATGAGTACAGCTCATATTCGCTTCTCTTTCAGCAGCGGAGTGGACGAGCGAGAGCCGCCTAATGATTGTCTGAGTGCTGTTAGGAGAAGCGCCCCTTGCACGAACACGGCGGGAAGTTCGATATATGAAATGTTAACTGAAAGGCAGTTCGATAAATGCGAACAATGCTGCTTTACGTTTTGGAGTAATTTTTAAGCAAATATTGTCGTAATTCGACATCAACAAAAATTCGACGCACATTCTTTTACTACGTGGCTCTACGGCGAAGCAAAGTTATGTGTGTTATGACCAAAGTTATGACCTGACACAATAACACATGCAGTTTGCAACAGGGCGCTACCAGCACTGCAACAGATCATCAGCAGACGATGCGTTTCCATCGAGCTTGCTGCGTGCTTAATGCGCTGAGTTTCGGATTTGTGCAGGAAAAAAATGTCGAATTACAAGGCTTCAAAAAAATTAGAATTCATTTCGACTCCGCCCCGCCGGGGTGGCGCAGTGGTAAGACGCCCGACTACTGTGCCGGAGTACCTGGGTTAGATCCCAACCGCGGCGGCTGCGTTCTGATGGAGGCGAAACGAAGAGGCGTCCGTGTGCTGTGCGATGTCAGCGCACGTTAAAGATCCCCAGATGGTCGAAATTACTCTGTAGTCCTCCACTAATCATCATCAGCCTGATTATACCCACTGCAGGGCGAAGGCCTCTCCCATATTTCTCCACTTAACCCGGTTCTGTGCTAGCTGCATCCATTTGTCCCCTGCGAACTTCTTAACCTCATCCGCCCACCTAACTTTCTGCCGCCCCCTGCTACGCTTTTCTTCCCTTGGAATCCAGTTTGTTACCCTAAGCGACTATCGGTTATCCTCTCTTCGCACTACATGTCCTGCCCATGTCAATTTCTTCTTCTTACTTTCCACTAGAATGTCGGTAACTTGAATTATTTCTCTGACCCACTGTTCACGCTTCCTATCTCTTAATGTTACCCCTACCATTTTTTGTTCCATAGCCCTCTGTGTTGTCCTCAACTTAATAGAACTCTCTTGGTTAGCGTTTACGCTTCAGCCCCATAGGTGAGTACAGGCAAGATGCAACTGTTGTATACTTTCCTATTGAGCGATACCGGTAAGCTACCAGTCAAAATCTGCGAGTGCTTGCCAAATGCACTCCATCCCAATCTTAGTCCTCCACTGCGGCTCATATCTTTCTCTCTATCCACTTTCACTCCCATCTCCCTCTCTTCCCTTACGGCGCGGTTCAGGTGTCCACAGAAACAAGTGTGACAGATACTGCGCCTTTCCCCTCCTGTGAACCAATTACTATTATAATTTTGACTTCAGCAAAACGGGGCCGCCACGACCGAAATTAGAGCTAAAGATTTTGAGATGACTAAGAAGTCGAATGCCACCCAAGCCACCGCTGCGGCTAAGCGAGGATGTGAGCGCCAACCTAAAGGACTATAGACATCTAATTTTTGGGTTTGTTTTTTATCATTTTTAATGATACCTGGGACATTACTTTACACAGATCGCCATGTCGCCTTCGCCTACGACTGCTGAATAATATATGATCAAATTTCTTTTCCCTCTCCTGTTTCGGTTTCGGTTTCAACAGCTCAGCGATAGCTGTGAAGTCATAGTCGTGTCTAGGTTACGCAAGGGATGACAATACAGCGAATAATCATTGCTCTATCATTTGAATTCACTATAATGGTAAAGCAAGCCTCCCTCAAGAACAGGAATCATTAAAGGAGAACAGTGAGCTATTATATTGCTTTTTTTTCATACCGCACATCACGACATGATTGTGACGTCACAGATTTCTCTCAGATATCGAAACCGAAACTGGTGAGGAAATAAAATTCAGTTAATAATCATTTGGCGGTCGGAGGCGAAAATTGTGTGGATTATGACTCATGCATCATTAACAAGAAAAAAATGCCACCAGAATTTGCTGTATATATAGTGATTAAAAGTTTGTTCTGTCGTGATTTCTATAATCATCATCGTCGTCGTCATCATCATCAGCCTGACTATACCCACTGCAGGGCGAAAGCCTCTCCAATATTTCTCCAATTAACCCGGTTCTGTGCCAGCTGCACCCACTTGGCCAAATTAGCCTAAATCTGAAGAAGGAGCGCAACAGATTAGTAAGAAAGAAACCCATCAACGAATTATAGGTGAGGGGGAGGGCAGAAGAGTTCAGGATCTCGCTAAAGAATAGATATTCAGTTTTAACCGAGGATGGCGACAATACCCTAGAAGCAATGAACAATAATCTCAGAGATATCATTACTGAGTGCGCTGTAGAAGTAGGCGGTAGGAAAGTTAGAGAGGATACCGGTAAGCTGTCTAAGGAGACGAAAGATTTGATTAAGAAACGCCCGAGTATGAAAACTTCCAATCCAACAGACCAGATCGAATTGGCCGAGATATCAGAGCTAATCAATAAGCGCAAGGTGGCCGATATAAGGAAGTATAACATGCAGAAAATTGAGCATGCTGTAAAGAACGGGGGAAGCCTTAAAGCGGTAAAGAAGAAATTGGGCATAGGCAAAAACCAGATGTATGCGATAAGGGACAAGGCGGGCAACGTCATCACTAATATGGACAAGATAGTCAAAGTAGCCGAGGAGTTCTATACAGAGCTCTACAGTAGCCAAAGTAGTCAGGACCGTAATGAGATTGGCGGTAGAGAAAAACAGTAAGACGTTCCACCAGTGACGAAGGACGAGGTCAAGAAAGCACTAGAAACTATGAAAAGGGGGAAATCAGCTGGAGAGGATCAGATAACTACAGATTTGCTGAAGGACGGGGGGGATATCGTGCTAGAAAAACTGGCCACCCTGTATACACAGTGCCTGGTGTCATCGACGGTACCGAAACCATGGAAGAATGCAAACATTATCCTCATTCATAAGAAAGGGGACTCTAAGGACCTTAAAGATTACAGACCAATCAGCTTACTGTTTGTTACGTATAAGGTATTTAGTAAAGTAATCGCTAATAGAATCAGGACAACTTTAGACTTCAATCAAGCAAAGGATCAAGCAGGGTTTCGGAAACGGTACTCTACTATCGATCATATACATACCATAAATCAGGTGATGAAAAATGCTCCGAATATAACCAGCCCTTATACATAGCATTCATTCATTACGAAAAAGCATTTGACTGAGTTGAAACCTCGGCGGTGATGCAGGCATTGCGAAATCAGGGGGTAGACGAGCCGTATGTGAAAGTGCTGGAAGATATATATAGTGGCTGCACAGCAACCATAGTTCTGCATAAAGGAAGTAACAAAATTCCCATAAATAAAGGTGTTAGGCAAGGAGACACATTCTCTCCAGTACTATTCATAGCTTTTTTAGAGGAAGTATTCAGAGACTTGGAATGGGAGCAGTTAGGGATAAGGCTAGATGGAGAATACCTCAGTAATCTGCGATTTGCTGATGACATTGCCTTGCTAAGCAACTCGGGGGATGAACTGCAAATAATGATTGATGACCTAGACAGTAAAAGTAGAGAGGTGGGCTTAAAAGTTAATATGCAGAAGACTAAAGTAATGTTCAACAGCCTCGGGCAGGAGCAGCAGTTTACGTTAGGTAGCGAAGCACTGGAAGTAGTAGGCCAATATGTCTACTTAGGACAGGTAGTAACCGCAGATCCGGACCATGAAAAGGGAATAACAAGAAGAATAAGATTTCTATAATAGCCGCAACATATCACTGGAGAAGAATCGTACACTCGCAGGTTTTTTTTTTCAGGCGGCGCAATTAGTTTTTTGGGCGTTTGCGTTTTAGCGAATTGCTTTGTGGATAATCTCAGTGCAAAAGAACACTGCAACTGCGTCATCAAAAAACGCAAACTATGGTAGCGTTTGTGTTAAACGAATTTTACAGTGTTAGCTGGCCATGACAGCTAAGAATTTTTAGCACGCATGCTCTGTTTTTGCTTCTAAATGCAGACAACCGGAAATGATTCTTGACTTGAACAGGACAGCAGTGATTACTGGGTTGATGATGTTTCGAAAAATCACTTAAATGTATGAAAGTTAGCCTTTACATACCTCTGCTAGGACACGCTGAATAGAGCGTCCAAACATAAATCCCGTTCGCATTCCTGATCACGAACTACATTTTCAGGCTGAGTGGTCTTGAACTCTGCTTGCCCCCGATAGGGGCAGCAGGTTTTGCCTCTTGCAGGCACGTACCTCCTAAGCAAGAAATGATCCTAAAAGCGGAAACAAAATCATTGAATAAAACAGCGCTGGCAGAAGATGAATGAGATGGAGGACGACACACAACTGTGCTAACAACTTTTTATTCCTCCTCCTCTTTCTCCTCGTCCTTCTTCTGCCAGCGCTGTTTTTTTTTTTTTTCATGACGCTCAACCATTTTACCCTGCAACAAACATTGCGGAAAGAGGGACTCACCTTTCTCAACTGCGAGGCCTGCCTGCTGTTACTGAAGTCACAAACGTGAGGAAGGAGCGAAGATTAGATAGCCGCCTAAGCCCGCTTCTCGCCCACGGGGTTATTTGAGTAATTAATCGCGCTCTATTTTTTTTCACCGCAAGCACGATCACTTTAATCCGCCGAGCAGTATTTTCTACATGATTTCTACAGTTTTATTGGCCCAGCTTATCAGCATTCTTCTTTGTTTGCCTTAATTTCGCGTTAATTCCATTATTCACTCTGTCACTCATAATCAGAACTGGTTATCAGCTCAGCATTTTTTTTTGGTCTCGTTGAAATGTCCGCAAGCACTGTTGTTCTTCAGGTCAAGGTGCAAGGGCCACTTAAAGCGACCTCGTTATCTTCAGGTGACCCTCTGGCGGCGCTCACCTCACACGTGTTAACGTTTCCTTCGATGTTGTATTGCGCTCCCTTTTGAGCGCTTTTTATAGTCCCTGACAGCAACAGTGCGAACAAATGCAATGTGCGCGCATGTTTCCATGCCGTGGGCCTTGTCGATGTGTCGCAGATAATTGTGGGCGCCGAGGGCGAGGTCGGCCTCATCATGGAGCACGCGCCTGTCGACGGCTCGGTCATGGTTCCCATCATAGACTACTGCTACACCTACATGTAAGCATCAAGCTTCGTACCTGTAATGTGAAGAAAATTGCTAATGCACACGTGAAATTTATAGATGCAACTACAAGAAATGCAGTCGTTCAGCGCGGGCTCTCGAAAGGCTCTATAATCTATCGTCGCTATGTCAGCCAAATTTATATATTTCTACTGGCTCATCTTCCAAGCTCACCGCGGTAACATCCGTAACCTATCCATTTGCCTGCGCATGCCATGTACGCTGGCGCACTCAACGCGTGGACATAGCAGAGTAAGGGCATATTTAAGGACATGAGGACATAGCTGCTCTATGTCGCTACACTAGTAAGCTGGGGCACGTATTCTTCCACATTCGTTAGAGCAGTGCAAAGCCTACTAAAAAATGTCTGCATTGAAAAACAATGAACCACAGTTTCTTGCCAAGCTCCACGACAATAGTAGTTATTAACATCCGTCCGCATCAGTAGAAGAGAACGAGAACGGATTAAATTTCATTAGCGCCCTGGACGAAGAACGTACTGTGAGACTTTTAAAATCATAGCTGAATGATAATGATCGCTTTCAAAGTGCACATGGAGATCAAACAGGGCCAACTATGTGAATAATAATAGAACTTTGATGAGTTCTCTGCTCGCTCTAATCACGGGGTAAGGGGCGGTCCTTTTGTTTCTGGTACCGGACGATGATTTTGAATGCATGAATCTGTGAGACGCGTACAATAGCCGCGTGAATGCGACGATGATGTGCCGCCGTCCGGCAGCGTCTCTTGATGACCAGTGCAGAACACTGAGGCCCTCTTTTGATCTTCCTCAAATACATTTAGTACGCATTTGTTGAACAGTGGCCTGCGGGCAATGAAGATTTTTCAAATTTTGTGCACCTACATAATTCACAGAGAATTACCTCGCATTGCACACGATTTTTATTTTTAAAATTGATCAGCCTGGGTCGACCTACTCCATACTCTCAGGTACAATGGCTATCCTGCAGCCTCGATGTACCTGCACATGTTAAGCCGATTCCCGACAGAAATAATAAAAATCAATTGCGTTTGGAATCAAACTTCGGCTAGGAGCGAACACTTCAGGGCCCAAGCTAGCTTTGTTGAAACCCCTTCAGCTTGAAGGCAAATGTTAACCCCTAAATGCAGGAAGAAGACGGCCTGGCACAAGCTCGATCCACCCACTTGCCCCGACGACCAGCCCAAGAAGCTGGAATTCGAACTTACCAAAGAGAACATGGACGACATCACTTCTGCCAAGGCCAAAATGGAAGCGTTAGTCATGTTTGAACAGCCAGTATACTACGACATCGTCTAAAGCCAGTCTGCTTGCGTGTTGCGATCGATTCTTTAATGCCATGCCTGCTCTGTAGTCGATACCATTCTAGGAGAGCGGCTATAAGGCATTATTGTGCTCGACAAAATATTTTGTGTGTGATTCTTCTCTTTCGTAATTTAGTGGATTCAATAAGATGCTTGCACGCCAAATAAGAAGAATCCTGTGGTGTAATCACTGAATGAAGTAGTTTAATGAGTACACGGTAACTACACTCTTAACAAAAGCGATAACTACATTTCTTACCAAAGTCAATAGTATCACACGAGTACCAGCATCGATAGGAGATGCGTAAAGCATTCCGTTGGACTCTGCTTAAAGCTTTAAACAAGCCAAGCGTGTCGGTGGGATAACGAGGTGAAAGCTCGGCGTCTGGAACCATGAGCATTCAAGATATATTGAATGTCTGGCTCTATTTTCTCCGCTACGGCCAATTCCTGATAAGTCAGGTTTAAGGCATCGGTTTGCTGTGAAACACCGGGACGTGCCTTTCGACAAATTCAAGACCTTGGGTAGCATTCTGCCGATGCCGCCTTTTAAGAACAAGTCAGTTTGCGCAGTTCGTGGTGGGATGGTTCCTGCTATCGCAGCTTTTTCAGGCTAGAGGAAATGCGTTTTTGAGGCATGATGGGCAAGCCTCTAAAAGCTGGAGTAGTGAAAGCTTGGTTACCATCCAATGTGGCCATAGAAATATTTCAAAAGGCGACATGGGGAAAATACCACCCCTGAAATGCGTTTAGTTCTAGTGCTTCCACGCTTTCTTTCTTCTCGAAGCCGCGGCTGCCTAAACCTGGTTATAAGCGTTAACAGTTCATTTGCAAAACCACTCTGAACTTTCTATTCACATAGAAGACGTGATATTCCGCGTAGTTGTAGACCTGTGTTATACTATTATACGACATACAGAAGATGAATGTGACATAAAATTGCGGTAATTACAAAATATTGTTACACTCGTTTTTCTGTACCATGCTCATACACTTATTGATCCATGTGCTAGATATTGCGGCTTTTCTTGTTTTGGAATCACGGTGGTTAACCAGTTCACTTAAGAAAATGAGACTTGGTGCAGCTCAATGAAGTACCGAAAGGACACCCTTTTTTTATTTTATTAACTCAGCAGAGGACTCCAGGTTAATTCAAACTGCCTGAGGTTCGCTCACATTGCACAACCGACGGGTGCCTTGCGATGTCACCCGTACGCTGCTCAATGTAAGCGCTCGCCCAAACTAGGAGCGGGTTAGTAGATGTATCTAAAATAAATGTACATTAATGTAATGCATTCGTTCCTGAGTAACGGCAATGCCTGAGTAACATGCTACAGCTTCTAATGCAATTACTACGGAAGAACAGAGTCCAGAGAACTTGGCCAACGGGCTTTGTGCAAATTAAATTTATGCTGTCATCCAGCATAGGCAGAATTTTCTCTTTTCGATGACTGCATGAGAGTATGACCGAAGCGGCATTTTCCTTCGAGCATTTTAGCCAAACATGATGCGCACATTTGGAAAATTACTGTTTCAACTGCACATCTTAACGATATTGGGTCACCTGTTATTACCGCGCATATCTCGAAGAGGGGGTTGATAGACCCACTGTGAGCACGTCACGAACATAACACATGCTTCAACTGGGACGAACTGCCAAGCACCTGTACCCGACGGAATGCGAAAAATAGAAAACGAAGTAATGGTGGGCTCCTATGCGAAGCTGACGGAAACAACTAGTTCAATCATCTGCGAGGCTTTTCTCACATAACTCATCCTTTTCTCTTTTACTTTTTACCCAAGGCTGGCACGAGACGTGGACGTCATCGACCACCGGTTCGAGGGGTTCGGCAAGGACTTCATAAAGTCGTGCCAGATGAGCCCGGACAGCTTCATCCAGATGGCTTTACAGCTTTCTTTCTATCGGTCAGTCTCCTTGATGCGCTCGCTGTGCTAGAGAAGACAGCGGCGCTCAGCCAGGGCAGGCAGCCGCGTCAGTTTTAAACCCAGTGAGGTGCTGCTCCCACGGCTCGAGGCGCCATCCGAGGTTGAAGTGATTAGATGAACGCTTTAAAGCATGGATACAGTCAGAAACTAATTCACTCTCTCGTGCCTATTATGCAAAAGAAAATGAAACGATTTTGGCAGATCTCTGGCCGAATAAACATGGTCACAACAAATGTAACGTGAGGGAAGTAGGCGTACATGAATATTACAATTTTTGAACAAATGGGTACGAATGCTGACTAAATATTCAGTATAAAACGTAGGGTGCATTGGTAAGCAGCATCAAATTTATTTACACACCGGAGCGTCATGCCTGAAGTGACCGGAATAACAAAGGTACTGCACACTAGGAAAACATTGAGAGAAAGCTTCAATGGCAATAAATTATGAAAACCGAGGGTATGCAAATCTAATAGCTCTGTGTAATCATTAAGAAGCGGCTGCTAACGGGCAAGAAAACCTCTCATCATTTTCACAGAATTGCACATATCGCTAAGTATTCGAACCAAACCTAGATCAAACCGGAATATCTAAATAATCCTTCTTTTGCCACTGCACGCATAGATCACACTCACTCGTCACTGATCCCTCATCTGCACACGCTCCGCCTCTTAGACAGTGAAACGAAAAAGCATTTCGTAACTACTACACCTTTTCATAACATTATATAATCCACAAACGTTTCAGAATCCTTTGGACATAAGTCTTGGCTACTTGCTGCCGCTACCACTACAAATCTGTCTTCTTTCTTCTTTTTTCTTTGTCACAATAGCACGCTTAAAGCGTTAATATGAAGAATAAAATTGTAGATCATAACAAAAACTGCTTCCCTGCCATCGGCGTAAAGGAAACCTTTACCGGTTAGCAAACATTCTGATGTAGCAACACAGTTACTGGACAATTAAAGAAACAAATAAAACCCGGTATTTCGCATAAAGAAAAGACTTACCTTACTTAGTGCATGCATAAACGGCATTATCATTTCGCTATGAGCTTTAAACCTGTACAAATGCAAAAAGCAATAGTTTACAATCAGCTGGGTGCCAGTGTTGGTTTATTTAACGGTAGAAAAGACGCTGCTGTCTACTGCAACTGCCGCTGCCTACGAAAAGGGCTGAGCAAGTATTAGAAAATTTCGAATAAAATTGTGAATATACATTTTATATTTGGAGTTAGCTTCAACTGTTCGGCCTTCTACATGCTCTCTTGGGGAAATAAACAGGAATATTAGTGACCAATCGAATCAACTCGTTGGTACGTTCACGAGGTTTAGTATATATTGTTCGCGGGCGAGGCTTCCGGAGGGCTTAATCTACAGCGACACAACATGGAGGCCCAACGAAGTGCCATCACTGGATCCCATTCAGCAACAACCATTTTGAAAGTGCATTGACAGTCTCCCCTGTTGCAGTACTACTACTCGACCAGAGGAGAGTAGTAACGATGGCGGTTAATCGTTAGCACAGTAGATAAATAAGGCAGGGACATGCAATTCGAAAACGAAATGAAACGGTTCGGAAGGCTTTTCAGAGGCTCATACACTGACAGCGTACGGCACGTGTTACTTTCAGGAAAAGAGCGTCACTAGTTGGTAGTAGTATGGACGCTATGTTCGCTTTCAGTTTCTAGCTTTAAAACTATGACAAATGCAGTGATTTTACAAAACCTATGGCTAAAAACGGTTGTAACACCTCATTAAAATTCCACACTTGAAGTGGGGCTTGCACCGATAATTCGTGACATCAGGTGAAAGTAAATCAAAGGGGAGACAGGGAGATAAGCAAGATTTACGAGACCGACAACACAAACTCGCCCTACTTAACAGCATGTATATCGCAATATAATATGTCACCTTCATTTACCGCCTTCTCACTGCAAGCTTAGCGATCTGGGGGTACGGAACTATTTCAACATTCCTTCAACCTACGATCTCAATGATCGGAACCATGCTTTAAATGTCCATTCCTAACCCAAATTTATTCTTCCTGTATGTAAAAGTAAAAGTTCAGTTTTAAGTGCATATGTGCTTCATGACATTCACAGAGACTATCCGTATCCGTCACCTACTCAAAAATCTTGTCCTTACGCCCCGAGTGTTTAGTGGAAAACTAAGCTACTAATTTAAAAGTTCAAGCGTCTCCTTCGCTCTTATTTCCCGTCTCCTTAGTGCCCTTATATACTTACAGTTATTATACCCAATTATTTTTATAGCTAATTGTTTATTTGCTCAGTGGAAATTAAGTCATAACCAGCTTCCATTTTCTGTGGCGATGTTGCAGAAAGCCCCATGAGGGATACAAGATCGATTTAGCGTGCTCGGCAATGCTTGCCAGGAGCAAAGAATTACGCCATTCGTTGAAGGGTTCTGTCATGAGCTTCATGCGATTTAACAAGGCAGCGTCTGAATACTGTCCGGATAAAAGGTTTGACAAAAAAAAGGTAGAATATCTTCGAGGATTGACCTTTTCTCGCTATCACTTCTTCCAATTTCTGAGCACTGTCACATAATGATTCTGTCAACATGTGCCAACCAGACCGTATTCGGCTTCTTCTGGAACTGTATATAAGCCTTTCTGAGACTACTACAAGCTGCTATAAAATGTATTAGCCGAAAAATTGGTGCAAAAATAAGCCTTTCTGAGACTGCTCCAAGCTGCTATAAAATGTATTAGCCGAAAAATCGGTGCAAAAATACAGGCGGCTGCAAAGTACTAATTCACATCTCAGCAGGCATCACTTCACAAACTTTTCGTGATTAGCATTAACAACAGACGTTATTATCAAGCCTGCTGTAAAAACAGCTTCTATAAAAACTTATCTCAACCACTTCATTAGGACATTTGAAAGGAGTCCTAAATGAGTAGCATTTATAGGAGCTGGAAGTCGCACATACAACGAGAGACTGCACTAATTTTGTCGCTGCTGCCCTCTCCTTGTCTCTTGTCTGCTCCTGTATGCTACTGGCTTTACTTTCGTTCGCTGAACAGATCACTGCCTGTCCTACTTACGCAGGAAAATGGACGTCCAGTAGGGCATTAATAAATTGCGAATGCTGATTGTTTATCAGGATATGGTATGAATATCCGTCAGGTAGTTGGCAATATGGCGTTGCAACATGCGGAACATTTTCTCGCCCACAGCCTGCACGGTTACAGCCCGGCGACGTACGAAAGCGCTTCGACGCGCATGTTCCTGCTGGGCCGCACCGAAGCAATCCGGTCGCAGTCGAAGGAGAGCGACACCTTCTGCCGCGAGTACTTGGCCGGCAACCGTAATGTGACTGAGCTGGACGCCCTGCTCAGAAACGCCATCTCCGTTCACAAGGAGTACTCCTCTCTGGTGAGCGCATCATTGAATCCTCAGCGACTACCTCGTTTACAGCACAACATAGTTTAGCTAATTTAGGATTTACTGCGCCCCTTGAACGAACACTTAAAGATTCGGTGACGTTAATATTAGGTACCATGAAACACAACACTATACACTTTGGCCTCACAGCCTACAGTGGCACTAAGCACAGCTAGGTCGCACTAGAACACGTCTCGGGCAACTCGCATTCAATACCCTTTGGCACGCGTTAAATGAATGTCTGACTTTAGGAAAACAACCAATTCGGCAATAAAGTTTCGCGCAAAAGCCAGCCTATATTAACTTGTTGTTCATCTGTAGATGCAGGGCACTTTTATTTTAAAGGAAGAAAACCGTACATAAGTATGTTTTGCATGTGGTCACCGAGTTATTATTGATGATTTTATTCAAACAATAGAAGCAATTTCCGAGCGGAAGACGGGAAAAAAGGGCTTCTGATTACTTTTGTTGGACCAAATACGATTTATGTATACTAACACGTTTGCACATTGTTAGCTTTCTTAACAATTTCATTCTTCATTCTTGTTTATCTGTTTTTATCTTTATTCAGCTTGGTAATCTTTGTATAGCTTGTATACCTGGTTTATCTTTGGCTATGATTTCTTGTTTGGCATGGTTAACTATGCTTAGTTCTCGCTTTATTGATCACATTAAACATGGTATATATTTCATTCCTGGTGGTTATTTCTACTTGTTGCCTATGCTAAATGCACTCACGCACAGTGAGCGCTGGTTAAAGGCAATGTTTATAATATGGCATATTCACGATGTCTTAACTGAAAACACCATCGAGCCGTTGCCGTTTTCTTAGTTGCCTGCCATATTCATTTCGTTCTTTGAACGTCGTCAACGCTGTCTTGTGGCTGGCGAAGTAATTTGAGACGCACAACACACTTCGTAATCACTGATATCGTTTTAAAGACGAACTCAAGCATATTTTGCCTTGGCTGGCTAGTATGCCGGCGGGATTAAGTTGGTATAACAAGTAATTTGCCTCCAGCTCTCCTATAAGAACGGCAATAGCCCTCGCTGGGTTTGATGCATTACGCAGTGTCTTTAAACTGAAATTTTATTTTTGACGTCGACCCGGCCGTACCCCTATTGTGGCAGCAAGGCTCACTTGGAGACTGTAACCCCACCAGCGGCAGGGAATGATACGAAGTTAGCCGTCCAGGACACCAGCACCTGCTGGCGACAGTAGTGAGCCATTTTATATAGTCAAAATAGAAAGAGAACGTTGGTCAGCTAACGGACATTGCGGAGCTTCCTGGTTTTTTCTTTAGCGACCAATCTAGTGCTCGCTGACTAGAACGCGACCAATGTACATCGAACGAAATCCCTCAAGACGGCTTCCACGCACCTCTGTAGGCCCCACAATCAACATGGCCGATATTGCGACGCAGGAGAGGGGCGAATGTGATTAGGATGTTCGCTGTGCAAGGCGGATGCAACCGGCCCTATGCAGGCCGAGGATAATTGGATTGAATATAGGTGAAGGCTTTTGTCTTTACTAAATTCAGTTAGATACTTGCGCCGTCATTGGTGATATTGTTTCTTCCTGCTGCCAGCGCTTTGCATCTGCCGCGGCGACAACCGTGAAAAATATTTTAAAGAGAAAGCTTTGCTGGCTTCGTCTAGCTAAGGTCATCGGCGCGGAAATTTGACCTCAGCTGCGGTGCAAGGAGCCGAGGCGATAACCTTGTGGCAGAGCATCTGCCTCGCATTCGGGAGGTACCAGGTTGGATCCGTGGTGCCGCCGGGTACCGACCGGTTTTATTGGGTACAAGCTTTCCCCCGGCCAGGTGCCCGGCTCTTCTGGGCTCAAATGCTTAGGAAAGGGATCATAAGTCCCAAATAGTTGATGCTTTTTCGCACGTGCGGCGCTCGGAGCCAGCGGCGCTCGTTTCTGATGCTGCTTCGCTCTTATTCTACTTCGCACACCTACAGCCTCTTCTATTTTTCGCAGGCTTGGCGAACTTCATTCGTACCGGTATATATATCTACCAATATACCGAATTGCCGCATAGAATGTCACAAAACAGTCCTGGTCCCTGCCTACACCACCACCGCTGCCCATCTGGCTTGCCTCTGTTACCTCTCTCTTCAAATTACCCTCGACGCCTTCTTGTCCTCTAGATCTGGCTGTCACGTCCTTGAGGTTCACAGACAGCCGTAGAGAAGTCGCACGCTGGAACAAGTACTGCGGCGTCGTTTCCTTGACGCTCGCAGACATCCATGGAGGAGTAAAACTACAGCAAACAGTGTTTGACCATGCTAAATCCAGCTTCCGCTCTGTAAACTAGGTTCAGGCCTTTATGAGTCCAACCTTGCTTAGGAGCGCAACACAATTAAGCATAACAAAGCTTTCGCTTGCATAACGGGGCTCAGCCGACCTAAGCCGCAGCCATTATCTCATATATAGACAAAAATGAGCCCTGAATGTTTGTTCAGCATTTGCTGACTCAAAGGTCGTTCTATAAAAAATCAGTTCTCCTTTATTTGACTGCCCAATACTCAAACTGAATTTCAAACCGTGTTCCAAAACAAATAATGGTAGTGATCTTTTTTCTATATATTTAGTGAGAAAGCTATGGAGTTTTTATTTTTAGTAACATAAAACCTTTATTTACATATATATGTACAAGGCTGAAGCTCAACCAATATTCGAGTGCACTGATTGCTTCTCCTTTTAACGTCGGCCATAGGAAACGTGAGGGGAGATTAATACACAATAGAGAATTATATCGAGGGGTCTGGTAAGAAAGGGTAAGAAAAAGTTGAACATATAAGCCTGAAATGCGCCACTAAAAGACAAAGGGGAAAAAAAACCAGAGGAGAGAAAAAAAAAAACATTACGGCAACGCTGCGGGAAGCATCAGCGGCACCCAAACCGTTCGTACTGGCGTGTCTTGAAGACCATCACAGCGCGGCAGCCTCGCTGTAGTTCCTCCTGCAGGCTTTTGTCAGAGCCAGAGGACTCTAGTGCGCTCGCTGTCCGCTCTGTTTTGTCCACTAGGTGCCGCCACGCTGGTTTCGACCAACGCACACACTCCACCAAATCTACGCGCGCACGCCAGAGGGCATGCAATGCAAGCACTATCACAATGTCTCGAAGCTCTGGACAATCACAAGGCGCGTCGAGGCACAAGAGCCCTGGCCATGTGACTTCCAAATCCGTGGCGAAAAATCCCCGTACTTCGTCCCAAAAGATGTATGCCGTGTTGCATTCCAAAAAGACATGTTGAGCGGTCTCCCGCCGGCCACACAGGAGACAGTTTGCGCCCCATGGTAGGAAGAAACCCCTTTCTTCCTGACGAGCTTTCACGGGTAAAACTCCTATGTGGAAGCGGAAGACGAAATCCTTGGAGCCTGTTGAACGGGCAGCTTCCTGACTCGCTTGAGGACATCAGTCTTGCCCGCTCCTATGGGTGGTTGCCGATATACTGGAGGTTGCAGAAATTGTGCCAGCAAGTGCCAGTAAAGCTTTCTCGGTTTTACAGCGAGCAGGTACTCCCACGAAAAAAGCCCTTGCAGCAGCGCTAGGGACTGCGCTACCCCTTGTAAAAAAAAGGCTGTGGCTCTGATGCCATGACCTATTGGCTTAGTTGTGGCCAACCAAGGGGCTAAGTGCGCCGAGCCTAGATACTGAGTGGCCGCGCGAAGAAAATTATCCTTTTGGCCTCGAAAGAAATTGAGCCTTTGGACTACAAGTTTAAGTTCTATGTTCACTAAGCCCAGTCCGCCTCGCTCCATGCTCCAGAAGAGATTGCTTCGGCGCATGGGCTCTGCTGTAGAGCGCCAAACGAAGACTGCCCATGATCTGTGTAGCCTGCCCACGGAGCCCCTGTCGATTGTGGTTACTCTGGCTGAGTATAGTACCACCGGGTAAACCGCCGCGTTGCATACATAAGCTCTCGTGAAGATGGCTATGTGTCTCGGCCGCCATGGGTTTAGCTTCCTTTCAGCGGCAGCTAGTTTGGGTTGCCACCTGTTCATGATCGCTTTGCTAATATCTCGATTAACGCCTAGGTATTTTGTCAATTTGTTTGGTCCATTCAACTCTAAACAGTTGGCGGAGCTTCCCTCTCCAGTCTCCCAACCAGGTGCCTTGCTATTTTTCTAAATTTAGTTCGGCTCCAGAAAATTGACAAAAGGAGTTTGCCAATCGAATCACCTCCCCCACCTGTTGCTGGGATTTGCAAATGAAGGCTGCATCGTCGGCGTATGCAAGGACGCGCAGTTCTTGGCCTCCGAGATCTAGACCCTTGATGATTTTAGATGCAAGTACCATGCGACATAGAGGTTCTAGATACAAGGTGAAGAGAACAGGCGATATCTGACACCCTTGTACTGATCTATTCACCTGTATTGGCGCGCCTGGTATACCGTTAAGGACGATTGCAGTACTAATTTCAGTGTAACAAATTTTGAGCCAATCTATTATGTCGTCACCTAATTCGCACTGCTGGAGGAGAGAAAAGAGGAAAGCCCGGTCAACCTGATCAAACGCCTTCCTCAAATCGATCTGGAGAATGGCCAAAGGAAGGAGCCCTACATCCGCTGCCTCGCGGACCGTCCTCATGCGGTGCAAGTTGGTATTTATGGAGCGCCCTTTGAAGCCGCATGTTTGATGCTCTCCCACCACGGTGCTGAGGGCGGTCTCGAGTCGACGAGCGAGAGCTCTAGCCAGAATCTTATAGTCCATGGAAAGAGGACTGATTGGCCTGAAATCAGCTACGTCGGGATTCGATTCGGGCGAAGGTTTCTTAGAATTAGGACTAAATTGCTGCGCCGCATAGAAGGAGGGAAAAGTTTTCGTTTCCTTATATCCTCGAACACCTCAGCTAGTATTGGGCTGAGTTCATTTCTAAAGCATTGATAAAATTCGGCTATTATACCGTCCGGTCCGGGTGATTTATTCTTAGGGAGTTTTGCAATTACGCGCTCTATCTGGTCAGCAGTCAATGAGGAGTTTGTTGCCTTCCTAATCTCCTGAGGAACTTTGGGTAGTTCGCTCAGGACTTCGGATGGCACGGGATCCAGCGGTTTTCCGGCCTGGAAAAGCTTGCGATAGTATTCATCGAGGGCCTGCGCCACTTCGTCATGCCCTGGCGCAGCGGTGCCGCTGTTAATAACCTCCCGTATACTAACCCGTGCAGCCTGCGCCCGTTCGAAGGCACAAAAGAAGTTTGATGGCTGCGCCTCGTACTGCACTCTTTGCTCCCGACTGCGGACGAGTGCGCCCCAATAACGCTGTTCCAGTCCCGATCGAAGTTCCTCTAACTTTTCGAATGTCATCACAAAATTCTCCTGGCATTTCTTCGTTGCCCTGCACAAGGCCCTGAAGGGTGCCTGTGAGGTGCCGGATTTTAGCTTTAGCGGACGCGCCAATTTTTGTTCCGATCTCTGTGGCAATGGTTTTGACTTTTGTTTTAAATAACTCCCATTCTACTGCATTAACCGACCAGACTTAAGCATAGCAATATCCTTATTTACTTTATCTAAGAACTCGTCGTTGCAAAGGATAGTCGAGTTCATTATCCAACGTCTTTCCACTGTTTTTCCTGTTCGACATGTTCCGGCACCCAGCACGCACGAGACCAGGCCATGATCAGAGAAACACACAGGAGTGACGGTGTAGCTGCGGACGCGATAGAGCGCCTCACCGCAGACATAGATGCGATCGAGGCGAGCCTGCGCTGTGCCGCGCCAGGGGGTGTAGCGCGCAGTCGACACTCTTCGTCCGAGCGCCGCGTCCACCAGGTCAGACCCGCGCAGGACCTCTCTTAACACCCGCGCCGACGCATCCACAACGCCTACCCCGCCCGCTCTATCACTTGTGCTGAGTACGCAGTTAAAATCACCTCCGAAGTATATGATTCCGGAGACAAGAAGAAAAGGACGGAGAGATCGAAAGAGCTCGGACCGTGCCGTTGTCTCATTCGGAGCGTAGACACACACAAAGCGAGTCAGCTCCCTCCCCACAAGGGCATCAACGAGACAAAAGCGCCCGTCCGCTCCCAGCTCGCAGTCAACAATGATGACGTTATCTTTTTTCCTAATGAGAATGGCCGTGCCTCCTGCTCTTGAAGTATTGATTGTATGGAAACACCAGAATTGAGCTCCAAAGTAACGAACGAAGAATTTAGCATCATCCGCACTTGAAATTTCGGTCTCTTGTAAAAGAGCAACGTCGGCGCTGTTTTGACTAATTAAATCGAGGAGCCATTTTTTTCTTTTGGTTTTTATAAGGCTCACCACATCACGTTAATGGCGGCCACTTTAAGCGACAGCTGGGAGGGATCCATTGGGGGGGGGGGGGGGAGAAAGCTGGTTCCAGTGGTTATTATTTAGTACATGTAGCTACTTTTGCTCTTTCGTACTTGGTATATTTTCCTTGGCTGTAGACTTTGTTGCCGTAATTCTCTGATCGCCCTTTAAACACGCTGAATATTTTTCCAGGCTATCACGAGGGTTCACAAATGTGCCGTATCTTTATTATGCGTCGCTTTATTGAAGGCAAACCTCAAGATATCATAATTTACTAGTGCTGATGTGTTTTTCATCGTCTACGAACGCCTGTACGTTTTCCTACATACAGAGATATCCGGTGCACTAATACTTCTAATATTGGGCGTTTTAGCTTCACGTGCTAGCAGCGGAGCATCGATGTCAATGAATACACTTCCGACTGAGCGGTTTCAATACATAAACATTCGAGAACGCGTCGCCCGGTGGGCGCCTATCTGCGCATGTTTCGATGGTCAGCAATGTTTGTTTATTTTTTCTCGAACAGTTTTTTGTCATCGCTAACTAAACGATACGTTCGTGCGTCAACATTTGCGTTGAAGGCGGCAGATCTTCAGTCGCAGATATGAAGACGCACCGCAAGATCGTACGAGCTGCAGCGACTGTTGTGCGCACAAAAGCGACGCGACGCGCGTATATGCTTGCTAGCGCACACTTCGACGGCTTCGTATTTTCGAGGTATTTGGGAAACGAAGCGTGCTCTTTATATGCACAATAGTTGTATACGTTTGGTATCATGCTTATTTAGTGCGCTGGCGTGTCCGGCATGGTCAATTATGTTGAGCTTCGTAGATCGGCCCTGCAAGCTTCTGTTCAGAAGCGGAAATACTCTGCCCGATATCAGTTCCAGAAGTGACGCGTTCGTCCGGTTTGGTTAATTGATACAGGCTGAACCGAAATGAAACCGCCCGGAGCTCTCATTCCGGAAATTCTGTATGGCCCGTGGCCCTAGTTTCGAAAAAAAAACTTGACGCCAGGCTGGAAGAAGCATGCAGAGCTATAAAATAACACCACTACATTTGAAAAAGAAAAAGAAAGAAAAATAAAAGAAAAAAGAAAAGAAAAACATGTTTACATGTTATTCGAACATCGGTCTTTTCAGCCAGCAAGCACGCACTTTAACCACTACACTTCAGCAGGATATGGTGGTAGTGGTTATATTTCTGCTTATGTAGTCGACATTGCTCTTTTGCAGTTTGTGTGTTTTTGTAGGGTGTTAGAATTTGTGGTCGTAATTGAACGATCGCCCTTTAAACACGCTGAATCTTTTTCCTGGCTATCACGAAGGGTTATCCGTGTCCCGCATCTTTACAATGCATCGCTTTCTTGCAGACAAACCTCAGAATGTCACAATTTACTAGTGCTGATGTGTTTTGTTATCGTCTTAGAACGCATGCAATTTCTGTTACATATAGATGTATGCGGTGCATTAACCCTTGTATTACTGCTTGTTTTAGCTTCACCTGCTGCTAGGGGAGCCGCGACGTCAATGAATTTGCTTCTGACCAAGTGTTTTGCGTGCGTAAACACTCGAGGAAGCGACTCCCGATGTCCGGCTGACCTGTGCATATTTCGATGGTCAGCGATGTGTTTCATTTATTCTCGAGCGTATTTTATCCTCGCTAACGAAACGCTACGTTATTGCTTGCACTTTCGCGTTGAAGGTGGCAGATCTTTAGTCGCAGGTATGAAGATGCACCGCATGATGGTACAAGCTGCTGCGACTGTTGCAAACGCAAAATCAAAACCCGATGCGTGTATGTACTTGCCAGCGCACACATCCACGGCTTCATATATTCTAAGTATTTGCGAAACAACGCGTACTCCACATGTACAGAAAAGTTGTAACGTGTGGTTTCATGCTTATTTAGCGCGAAGGCATGTTTCGACGCGATCATCCCGGTTGAGCTTCAAAATCCGCGCGAATTGTGTTGAGAAGCGGAAATACTCTGTCCCGTATCAGTTTCATTCATACCGGGTTTGTCCGGTTTCTGTTCAACTGGACATGACCTGTCCTGTATATGAGCTCAATACAGGACTGGTCCGCCCTTTTTATATCCATACCGGACTGGGATTTCATGTATAAGTTGCATACTGGAAATGGTCTGCCCTGTATTAACTCTATACAGGTCTGGACTGTCCGGATTAAGATTCATATCGGACATGACCTGTCTGATATAAACCCGTTTAAGCTTCATACCGGACTGGTCACACCGGTATGAAATTTATACGGGATAATTTAGGACCGGTTCAAACCCGTTTGTCGCGATACTGGATTTTTCAGTAGGGTAATGACCAATAAACAATTAAAGTAATCGAAAAAACGGAAATGCATCCAAAGAGGACAAACTGCTCAGAATGGGAAACCAATTTTCGCTGATGCTAAGTATTTTTGCATAAAAATATAAAAATTAGAAATAACAAAAGTAAAAATAGAACTGTGACACGTATATTGCGTCTTTTTGAAACGCTATTGTGTCATACCTTTAACGACGGAGCTTAAATGTCCTCCTTATTTTAAACAGAGAGCCGCAATAATTTTAGCTACCTTTACCTAGTAGCATTTCATCTCCTGCAATTAATAAGACACCCTTTTGGGATGTATAAAGGAAAGCTGGCGTAAAGAAGCATCAATGGATTTTTAGTCATGTGTTCTGCCGTGTCTTCTGGAAACTCTTCCCTGCTCTGTTATGTCTTTATGTGTGTGTAGGTGTTTGTGCCTGGCGGTTAATCCCCGTTGGAATACCAGTGTTGGCTGACACCATAAAAATAGCTCAATCATCTTATCTAGCTGCTTAAGCTGGTTAACTAATTCCAGATAGCTAAATTTTGTAACTGTTAATCTTAGATTCCCGAACGTAATCAGATATTTGTAGCCAGCGCTAAGTAATAGCCATATAACTTTTTATCTTCGAAAACTCGAGTTCCGTCTGCGCTAGGGCTCAACGAATTTTGTCCACCGCGTGCACTTTATCGGAGCCTACCTGGCCCGTGGTATATCGTGCCCCTCCCGGGCTTGAATGCTCGCCGCTACTCGCTGCAACAGTTAACGCAGGAGAGAGCCAACGTTGCAGACGCGCCTCGCAGTAATGTTTATTGAGTGGCGTTTCTTCGTGGTCCCGCTGAAGGGGCGCACTTCTCGATAAGGGTACCTAAGGTTTCCTTGCCTGGCATAATCCATTTTGCTTTCCTTAGCCTCGCTGACTGTTCGATTTATTGATCCATGTATGCTAACGAGCGCCTCATTCTCCCTGCATTTTTCTGCTTCACAGCTTGCGAGAGTCTCGGTTCTCTCTCCTCGAGTCTCCAGAGTGGTAGCATTCTCACGCAACTCCCAACTCAGCCCTGCTGACCACGTTATAGGTGCGACGTTTATAGGCAGCGTTTTCACATTGTGCTGGGCGAGATACTCCCCTGCACGGAACGCTGTGAGGCTCGAGGGAGGCGTTGTCATGTTGTAACCGTCAATTGTTGGCGATGGTTGGCCGGACCCGAACAATGCGTTTTCGCAGTCGTTTGAAGACTACCATGAAAAAAACTGATTAACTCTTTGTCCGGGTAGTACGAACTCCTTCGTAATGGCTCCCTGTCGATCAAGAAAGCAAATGAGCATAGATATTTTCTTGGATTTACTCACTCGCACTTTCATGGGGCATGCCATTCCGAGCTCTGCCGCTTGCTCTGCGGGTCGTATTGAAACACCCAAATCTCATCACAGATCACTACATTGTCCAAACAATCGGGCTGCTCGTTCGCACGATGAAGATCCTGATCGACTTCCGGTTGTCTATTTGCTCCTCTGACAACACTCGCGGCACCAACTTCGCGCACACTTTCCTTCTGGCTACGTTTTCTGTCATGATCTCAAAAACTTGGGTTTTAAGAACGCTCAAGTTATCAGCAATCGTTCTGATACTCATCCTACGATCACTATTCAGTACCTTTTGCACTCACGACAGATTTTTGTTGGTGTTGCTGGTCGAAGGACGCCCAGAGCAGTCATCATCCAGTCGTCTTCTATTCTTCTACCTTCTCGGAGCAGGTTGTGCCACTAAAATACATTTGATCACCCATGGCAGCATCACCGTAGACCTGCTTAATTATGTCGTGAGTCTCTTCGTCGTTTTACCAAGCTTTATACCAAATTTGATCGCGTATCGCTGATCAATTAAACGCTCCATGATTGTCCATTAGTAGGGGTTAACAGTACATGCGACCTGCTCTCTTCAACGGCCGAGGGCCGACTGCCGATTGTTCCCAGCATTCCCATTATTCCCCTTCACCGATCCTGCGCCCGCAGACCGCCTCTTGTCCTCCCGTTCACCCAGCAAACAACCCGTCCTACTACGTTTAGAACAGACCCTGTACATCTATATACACACACACACACACACACACACACACACACACACACACACACACACACACACACACACACACACACACACACACACACACACACACACACACACACACACACACACACACACACACACACACACACACACACACACACACACACACACACACACACACACACACACACACACACACACACACACACACACACACACACACACACACACACACACACACACACACACACACACACACACACACACACACACACACACACACACACACACACACACACACACACACACACACACACACACACACACACACACACACACACACACACACACACACACACACACACACACACACACACACACACACACACACACACACACACACACACACACACACACACACACACACACACACACACACACACACACACACACACACACACACACACACACACACACACACACACACACACACACACACACACACACACACACACACACACACACACACACACACACACACACACACAGACACACACACACATATATATGTGTGTGTGTGTGTGTGTGTGTGTGTGTGTGTGTGTGTGTGTGTGTGTGTGTGTGTGTGTGTGTGTGTGTGTGTGTGTGTGTGTGTGTGTGTGTGTGTGTGTGTGTGTGTGTGTGTGTGTGTGTGTGTGTGTGTGTGTGTGTGTGTGTGTGTGTGTGTGTGTGTGTGTGTGTGTGTGTGTGTGTGTGTGTGTGTGTGTGTGTGTGTGTGTGTGTGTGTGTGTGTGTGTGTGTGTGTGTGTGTGTGTGTGTGTGTGTGTGTGTGTGTGTGTGTGTGTGTGTGTGTGTGTGTGTGTGTGTGTGTGTGTGTGTGTGTGTGTGTGTGTGTGTGTGTGTGTGTGTGGTGGCGCAAATATGTATCTAAGGTCTCTAACAGATTGCACAACGACGCTTTTGAAGATGAACGTCCTAGCAAGCATTACCGGCTCAAAATCTAATGTTCCAACTATTTGGAGAAAATACCTATAGCCCGGTCGCAAGAGGGATACCCGACTGGGAGTTTTGAGTACCATGTCTACACAAGGTTATAGCAGTAGAGTTCGACCTCTTGCTGTATGTGGGGCTTCCGTCATACAAGGAACTAATTCCTATAATTTTTTCCTTGCTTTTATCCGCAGTGGCAGTTCTCGATAATGCGAAAACATTTTAGTGATAAAACAACAATAGCGGTGATTCAGTAATATTGCGTTGACTACTTTTTTGACAACTTTAAGGCGACCTCAGTAGTTTACCAATGGCATTACAACGATGTCGCGAAGCAATTCCTCAACACTGAGCAAAACTGCTTCACTAAATTTCCAAAAAAACTTCACTTAGGAGATGGTTACTGTCAAATCTGTCCAGCGGAGGCAGGTATTCTTAGCACCCCCTGCTGCATCACAGGAATGACCGCCGCCGTGGTCAGTTGTTCCGCAGCCGCTGGTGACTGAGGGCCGGGGTTTTATTGAGCTTATCATAGAAGCTGGACAGGCCGCCATTGGAAACTGACCCTGGCAACGTTTAACGCTAGAAACCTAGCTAGTGCAGCTAGTTTAGCAGTGCTGTTAGAGGAACTAGAGGGTATGAAATGGGATATCATAGGGCTTAGTGAGGTTAGGAGGCCGAATGAGGCATATACTGTACTGAAGGATGGGCATGTCCTGTGTTATCGAGGTTTACCAGAGAGGCGGGTAATATAGATGAATTCCATTAATACTATAGAATTCATCTATATTACCCGACGGTGGCAGGCATCGTTATTAGGCTTAATAAGCGATATAAACTGAAGGTTGTACAGGCCTATGCACCTACATGTAGTTATGATGACCAGGCAGTTGAAAGCTTCTACGAAGATGTAGAATCGGCAATGCGGAAAATGAAGACGCAGTACACTGTGCTAATGGGCGACTTCAATGCCAAGGTAGGGCAAAAAGCCGGCTGGAGACCGGGCAGTAGGTGACTATGGCATTGGTTGTAGGAATAGCAGGGGGGAGTTACTAGTTGAGTTTGCAGAGCGCAATAACTTAAGAGTCATGAATACCTTCTTCAGCATACGGAAGAACCGGAAATGGACATGGAAAAGTCCTAACGGGGAGACTAAAAATGAAATTGACTTCATAATGTGTTCAACCCCCAGCATTATGCAAGATGTAGAGGTAGTCGGGAAAGTGCGATGCAGTGACCACAGGATGATGAGGTCCTGAATTAGCCTAAATCTGAAGAAGGAACGCAACAAATTAGTAAGAAAGAAACCCATCAACGAATTAGCGGTTACGGGGAGGGCAGAAGAGTTCAGGATCTCGCTACAGAATAGATATTCAGCTCTAAACGAGGATGGCGACATTACCCTCAAAGCAATGAACAATAATTTCAGAGATATCATTACTGAATTTGTGGTAGAAGTACGCGGTAGGATAGCTAGAGAGGATGCCGGTAAGCTGTCTAAGGAGACGAAAGGCTTTATTAAGAAACGCCAGAGTATGAAAGCTTCCAATTCAACAGACCAGATTGTATTGGCCGAGATGTCAAAGTTAATCAATAAGCGCAAGGTGGCCGATATAAGGAAGTATAACATGGAGAAAATTGAGCATGCTGTAAAGAACTGGGGAAGCCTTAAAGCGGTAAAGAAGAAATTGGGCATAGGCAAAAACCAGATGTATGCGATAAGGGACAAGGGCAACTTAATCACGATTATGGACAAGATAGTCAAAGTAGCCGAGGAGTTCTATACAGATATCTACAGTAACCAAAGTAGTCAGGACCGTAAGGAGATTGGCGGTAGGGAAAAAGAATCGGACGTTCCACCAGTTACGAAGGGCGAGGTCAAGAAAGCATTATAAACTATGAAAAGGGGGAAATCAGCTGAAGAGGATCAGATAACTACAGATATGCTGAAGGACGGGGGGGATATAGTGTAAGAAAAGCTGGCCACCCTGTATACGCAGTGCCTGGTGTCATCGACGGTACCGGAACCATGGAAGAATGCAAACATTATCCTCATTCATAAGAAAGGGGACTCTAAGGACCTTAAAAATTACAGACCTATCAGCTTACTGTCTGTTACATATAAGGTAATCGCTAATAGAATCAGGACAACCTTAGACTGCAATCAAACAAAGGATCAAGCAGGTTTTCGGAAACGGTACTCTACTATCGATCATATCCATACCATCAATCAGGTGATAGAAAAATGCTCGGAATATACCCAGCCCTTATACATAGCATTCATTGATTACGAAAAAGCATTTGACTCAGTTGAAACCTCGGCGGTGATGCAGGCATTGCGAAATCAGGGGGTAGACGAGCCGTACGTGAAAGTGCCGAAAGATATATATAGTGGCTGCATTGCAACCATAGTTCGGCATAAAGAAAGTAACAAAATTTCCATAAAGAAAGGCGTTAGGCAGGGAGATGCAATCTCCCCAGTACTATTCACAGCTTGCTTAGAGGAAGCATTCAGAGACTTGGAATGGGAGCAGTTAGGGATAAGGGTAGATGGCGAATACATCAGTAATCTGCAATTTGCTGATGACATTGCCTTGCTAAGCAACACGGGGGATGAACTGCAAGTACTGATTGGTGACCTAGACAGGAAAAGTAGAAAGGTAGGCTTGAAAATCAATATTCAGAAGACTAAGATAATCTTCAACAGCCTCGGAAAGGA
This sequence comes from Amblyomma maculatum, assembly GCF_055883805.1. Classification (NCBI taxonomy): domain Eukaryota; kingdom Metazoa; phylum Arthropoda; class Arachnida; order Ixodida; family Ixodidae; genus Amblyomma; species Amblyomma maculatum. Next base: position 37,641,338 of record NW_028146738.1, read on the forward strand.
ACAGCAGTTTACATTAGGTAGCGAAGTGCTGGAAGTAGTAGGCGAATATGTCTACTTAGGACAGGTAGTAACCGCAGATCCGGACCATGAAAAGGAAATAACAAGAAGAATAAGATTGGGATGGAGCGCATTTGGCAAGCATTCACAGATTATGACTATTAGCTTACCGGTATCGCTAAAGAGGAAAATACACAACAGTTGCATCTTACCTGTACTCACCTATGGGGCTGAAACGTGGAGGCTAACCAAGAGAGTTCTACTTAAGTTGAGGACAACCCAGAGGGCAATGGAACGAAAAATGGTAGGGGTAACATTAAGAGATAGGAAGCGTGCAGAGTGGGTCAGAGAAATAACTCAGGTTACCGACATTCTAGTGGAAATTAAGAAGAAGAAATGGGCATGGGCAGGACATGTAGTGCGAAGAGAGGATAACCGATGGTCGCCTAGGGTAACAAACTGGATTCCAAGGGAAGGAAAGCATAGCAGGGGGTGACAGAAAGTTAGGTGGGCGGATGAGATTAAGAAGTTCGCAGGGGTCAAGTGGGTGCAGCTAGCACAGAACCGGGTTAAGAGGAGAAATATGGGAGAGGCCTTCGCCCTGCAGTGGGTATAGTCAGGCTGATGATGATGATGATGATGATGGTGATGACTGTCAAATCAGCTCTCTTGTTGATTTTGATTGTGCTCCCAGCATCAGCTTCTTTGATGCATATAAACTTATTACTTGAAATATGTTTTGATTGGCAGACGTAATTTTGTCGGAACGCAAGGAAAGCGATCGCGGGTTGTGCTGTATTTTCAGGGTTATCCGGTCGAGCACATGGCGAAACTCTGCAATGCAATCTTCAGAAATGTTGTACCATCTTTTGGCTTCCTTACCTCTACTCGGTGTTGTGCGACGTCGAGACCCAGGCAGTTGTAAGGCGCGAGCTTAGCCTCCTCTTTAATGGCCTCATGATAGAGATGTATAACGTTATTTTCGTGTAACGAGAACAGAAATACATGTATAACATGTTATGTATAACGTACCCCCCTCCCCTCACAGGCAATGTACGGACAAGGCGTGGATCGGGTCCTACTGGGGCTGAGGAAAGTCTCGGAAGAGACGAAGCGGCCTCTGCCGAATCTCTACAAGGACCCCGGATACATCAAAAGCATCAACTTCGAACTGTCCACCAGTCAGGTGATTCGGTGGCTCGCGCCACTTGCCAATAGGAAAGGAAAAAGCGCAGATTTCTGACTTCTTTAGTGAGGCAGGGCACGTGCCTCCTGGGTCGCCATACTGCGCGTCAGCAGCTTTCCTCACTACGCTTTTTTTATGTATAAAACGAAAGTATTGTGAAAGAGAGAAAAACTGTTATAATCTCGATATTTGTTGCACTAGAAATCGAAACACCTCGCCGTCTGCTCATTTCAGTACAACGTAACCGATTAGAATATCACTCAGTCATCATATGAAGAGCATACATTGGTTTCTTGTCATGCCCTCTCTCCTCAATGTTTTCATGCGCGTAGTACAGTTGGCCTCATTGGCAAACAAATGCACGTAGAGAGGCTTGCTTAGGTTCTGTACCAGTCGTCGTCTCCGTCTGTATAAGAGCTTCGCTTCTTGAATCGACGCATAGTCATCTCTACGTTCGCCCTATCCATGTCACAAAGGGGTCAGGCTAGTATGGCCTGCGAGTGGCATTTTAGGGTGCCGTTGTACAGTGCGCACCAAATTGCAGTCATACTCCTCCTCAGTATCACAGCACTGCACTCGAATCGAGATAATATAATACTTTCATTCCGATTCCTTTTGAATTTCATTATTTTTTTCGTTTGTCGTGGTCTCGACCGATGTCACTGTCGCAGTTGGTACAGCCGAAATGTACAGTAATTCAGAATCGGAGACATAGAATTTTTATTGTATGGTGGCCTAGTTCTTTTTTTTTGACCTAAAAATATTCTTAATACTGCAGGGCATCCCACTTAAAATTCACCAAACTTTTTCACCGTGCCAATGCCTGGGGATACCATGGAATCAACGGAAGTAGTTGTAGACGTCTATAGACCTTTGAGTGCCATCTTTTAGAATTTACAGGTTAAAAAATAAACATTTATTATTCGAATGTTCTCGAAGCATTTATTTGTAACTTGCACAGTGTCATAGGAAACCCGTGGTGGCAGTGTTTGTTATGATAAATCTCCTTCGTATTTTTTTATTCGCTTTGGGCAAAGCGCGTTTGACTGTGCTAGTTTTCCCAGCCGCCAGTGCACACCAAACTTTTTGCTGGTCAATTTGTGATCGACGCGGGATGCTCAATTTTTTTTAAATTGTGCGGGCCTTGTTTAGTGCGTCCCAAGAACGAAGATTTATCTTCTCTCATACTGCACCCTTTTGTGACCTTTTCCTGGTAGCCTATAAAGAGACAGTTTATTTCTAAAAGAATGAGAATATGCTACAGACAAAAAGTCATGATTTAGCTTGAGAGAGTCTGTGGCCTTATACAAATAAAGAAAAAAACTGCATAAAAATGGCGGTAGCTGGAACAAAAACGTTATTTCACACTGTTTCTCCTTTTCACTTTAAGTACAACTTTACCGTGCTGGTTCAACGGACAATGAACTGCACATTCCTTACTGTAGTTATTACGAATTAAACATGATGTTAACGAGCGTAGTCAAAGCCACCAAAGCTACTTCAATTCTTAGTAGTATGCACACTATCCATTTAAGAAGCTTTTTCTCTTTGCTTATAATGGGCGGCTCGCCATTCCTGGGACATCTCTCACGCTTTATTGCCGTAGATGCAGTACCATCAAAGTAGGGATGCACAACAAGTTTAAGCGCTCGCGTTATCCACTCATTTAACTGTTTCGTGAACTGTGTGTGTATGCGGCGCCGGTGGTTACGCATTGAAGACGTAAGCAGGTGCAAGCACTTGCGTACAAACGCAATTGACAAGTTGGTCATCCAGGTGTCCGCAAACAACGACATCCTCATGACGTTCGGCTACTCGGTGTCTGGGGGCTACGGCATCTGCTATAGCAACCAGTGCAACCAGTTCCGCTTCAGCATCTGCACCCGCCACTGCGGCAAAAAAAAGACCTCAGCAGTGAAGTTTCGGGACGCTCTGGACACCACACTGCGGGAGCTCGGCAACAACCTCCTCCTGCTGCAGAAGACTAAGCTATAAACAAATAAAAATTGGCGATTCCCTGCCGCTTACCTTCATGTACCATTGAAGTTTACTTGTGAAAACGGTCGATTGCGGTTAAAATGTATCATTTTGGGCAAATTTGATACTGCAATTTGAGGTCTGCAGGTACACAGTTGAATCCCAAACCGAAGTCCGTTGAATCCCAAACCGAAGACTTCAACGTCTTCACTGCAGTATGTCACCGTACGACACCGAGTGGCAATTGCATATAAAACGTCCATCTTCAGCTGAATTAACTCCTTCATAAAACCATCGTAATCTATCGATACAGGCCAAAGTAGTCAGGACAATAATGAGACTGGCGGTAAGAAAAAGCAGTCAGACGTTCCGCTAGTGACGAAAGATGAGGTTAAGAAAGTATTAGGAACTATAGAAAGGGGAAAAGGAGCTGGAGACGATCAAATAACTATAGATTTGTTGAAGGGCGGAGGTGATATCGTGCTAGATAAACTAGCCACACTGTATACGCAGTACCTGGTGTCATCGATGGTACCGGAAGCATGGAACAACGCAATCATTATCTTAATTCTTAAGAAAGAGGATGCTAAGGAACTGAAAAATTACAGACCAATCTTACTGTCTGTTAAGTATAAGGTATTTACTAAGGTAATCGCTAATAGAACCAGCACAACGTTACATTGCAATCAAGCAAAAGATCAACCAGGTTTTCGGAAATGGTACTCTGCTATCGATCATATCCATACCGTCAACCAGATAATAGAAAAATGCTCGAAATATAACCAGCCCTTATGTATAGCATTCATTGATTACGAAAAAACATTTGACTCAGTAGAAGGCTCGGCGGCTAGGCAGGCATTGTGAAATCAAGGTGTAGATGAGCCGTACTTCAAGTTATTGGAAGATATATATAATGGCTGCACAGCAACCAGAGTTCGCATAAAGCAATTGGTAACAAAATTCCTATAAAAAAAAGGTGTTAGGCAAGGAGGCACGATCTCCCCAGTGCTATTCACACCTTGCTTAGAGAAAGTATTCAGAGACTTGGAATGGGAGCAGTTAGGGATAAGGGTAGATGGAGAATACATCAGTAATCTGCGATTTGCTGATGACATTGCCTTGCTAAGTAACTCAGGAGATGACCTGCAAAGAATGATGGGGGACCTAGAGAGGAAACATAGAAAGGTATGCTTGAAAATGAACATGCAGAAGACTAAGGCAATGTTCAACCGCCTCGGGTAGGAACCGCAGTTTACGTTAAGTGGCGAAGCACTGAAAGTGGTACGCAAATATGTCTACTTAGGACAGGTAGTAACCACAAATATGGGTCATGAAAAGGAAGCAACAAGGAGAATATGATTGGGTGGAGCGCACTAGGGAAGCACTCGCATATAATGACTAGCAGCTTACTGGTATCGCTCAAAAGGAAAGCATAATAATATTCCATCTTACCTGTATCCAACCATTAGGCTGAAACGTGGAGGCTAACGAAGAGGGTTCACTTAAGTTGAGGTCACCGCAGAGGGCTATGGAACAAAAAATGGTAAGGGTAATAATAAAGGGGCGATGACATGGTCGGTCAATGTATTGCTGTTTTATACTTCTGTGAATAATATTCAGGTCTGTGATTGTACACGCAAAGATTTAGTGCCTAGCGAGCGACGCATGTTACAAAAAAACGCGATATAAATCAGAATCGAGAAGCTCCTCCCCTCGAGAGCAACCGCCATTTTGAAATGATCGTGTGACGTCATAGAGTATACACAGCGGAGCGTCATCTGCAATGCCGGCTGCAATATCTAATGACATGTCTCTCTCTTTTGTGGACGATTGCCACTGGGGTGGTCCTTCATGCAGAAGAGAAGTGCTTGATGAAGATGTTACCCACGAAATCGATATAGAATAAGGCATGCTTTCTTCCGCATAAGGCACGGTCACGGTCAGTGGGCTGCACGGTTATAGATTCCGCAGCTTATCGACGCACTGATCTTTCACATTACACCGGCGACGACGCCGCCACTGCCAACGGTCGCCTATCGTCTTAGTCTGAGGTTTTCGGTCCCGCGACGCCGACGGAACTGATCAGCGGATGGTCGTCGTGTCTGTTTTGGTCGGACCGGAGGCCGAGCGAAAGCTTTACACCCGATAAGTGAACGACCTGAACAGCGCCGCATTTCTGTCGCTTAACCGTGTTAGAAAGAGGAAAACAAGGAGCTACACTTTATATGTTCGCCCTTGCCATCAGCAACGACCTTGGCCAGAAATGTTAGTCGGCGCCTAACTGCCGGCTCTTTCCGCGACCAGTAGGCCTAGGGCGAGTACGCGGGGTTCAGGTCTAGAGTTTCAGTGATTACGGAGCGCGCATTCACAAGCCTTAGCGGTTGCATTTGGTCGTGGAGTGTAGTTCTTGCAGTAGTGACCTCAAATTGACTACTGCTTACATCACAAAGCGCGTGTACATTGAGCGGCAAGCGTCAATGTAACTGTCGGCGAGCGCTAGCCAGCAGCTGTCGGCGCCGCTGGTGCGTAAACAAACACGATGGAGGCGCGTGCGTAATCCGCGAATCGGCGCATTCCTACCGGAGTTATGGCTCACAAACTAAGTACTAAATGGTGTATGTTTACTTGCTTACGTTGAAGCACGCACGAGACGTCATGGCGCGGGAGTTGGTCGCTGTCGTGCGCGCAGCGGCGTGGTAGGCGAGACGCGAAATCGGCTGATCGGAGGCTCTTGTTCGGTGCGGGCTACTTTATTGTTGTTTTTTTCGCGCATTCGAATCGCTTTGAGTATTAGAATGACGGGACTGAAACGGTAGTGACGGCGCATGCTTTCGCGCGCTGGCCGTGGCCAGACTGAACATAGTTTTGCAAAAAATCTTTACTAGCCGAAAATAATAGTTTGACTAACACGCGTACTGCTTCGTTCAAAAGTTTTGTCTGTTCCTCCAATGTCGTAAGGTATGCTCTCGCGTCAACGTATGCTTGTTTGGGATTTCCTCTTAGTTTTTGACCCAAAAAGCGACGGGCAATAGCTCAGCAGTCAGCAACACGACGCTAGCCCATCCCCCCCTCTCGCTGCGCACACGGCGGAAGGAAACGTTGAATATGCGCCTTTTTATAGGCGGGAATGTTTTGTTGATAAACAAGCTAACTCTCATAACGTAATAATGATATCCTCCTGAACGTATACTTAAATATTACAGCATGAGGCCACCGATTTCGGCCTCCTAGACAATCCTTAGAGGAAGCTCAGAACAAGTCCGAGGGTCACTAAGGTTTCAGATTATAGTGAAGGCTTGTAAAATAAACAAATATGCGAATAACATATTGATACGTGGCAAGGTTAGTGCACAAAGGTTAGTCCAGGTTGACGCAGCACACAAAGCACACTATCACAACAGCGTTAACCTTCTCCTAGCCCTAAACGTTGCTACCACTTTGTCGTCTTCTGTGTCACTGTTTCTGATTGTTGTCTTCTTTAACGTCCAGCGATGCAGGGCATATATGCCACATTACCCCCCCCCCCCCCCACGAAAAGCACAGTCCCGGTGCGCACTAGGACGAACTACTGCAGGGGTAGTACGGCTTCATTCTGGCGACATGAACAATCTCGGTGCGTGGCATAGAGGACTGTCGGGGCGGATGTACAAGGGCGACCTCGTATGTCACAGGGGTGACTGGCCGTAAAACACGGTAGGGTCCTGCGTAGCGTGGCAAGAGCTTCTCACACAGCTTAACTTTACGAGCGGGAGTCCAGAGCAAGACGAGAGAGCCCGGAGAGTAGTGGACATCCCGGTGGCGAGAATCATGGCGCCGTTTTTGAGAATTTTGGGAGATGGCCAGTCGTCGGCGAGCAATAACACGGGCGTCGTTAGCTCGGGAGATGGCGTCACGAACGTAGCAACTGGAGCTAGCGGTGGGAGGCAATACGCTGTCAAAAGGAAGGGGAGGGTCGCGGCCGTATAGAAGATTAAACGGTGAGTAGCCCATTGTGTCGTGACGAGAGGAATTGTACGCGAACGTTACAAACGGCAAATTAATATCCCAGTCATGGTGATCATCCGAGACATACATAGACAGCATGTCCGTGAGCGTGCGGTTGAGGCGTTCGGTGAGGCCGTTCGTTTGTGGATGGTAAGCGGTGGTAAAATAGTGCTTAATGGAGCAGTACCGAAAAATTTCGTCGACTACTCGAGCAAGAAAGCAACGGCCACGGTCAGTAAGCAGCTGGCGTGGAGCACCATGGAGCAGGATGACCTCGTGGAGAAGAAACGCAGCCACATCAGTTTCACAAGCTGGTGGGTATCGCTCGGGTGACAGCGTAGTGCGTAGTATAATCTATGGTCACTGCAATCCATTTATTCCCCGACGCAGAAAGTGGGAAAGGCCCGAGGAGGTCAAGGCCAACTCGGGAAAACGAGTCTACTGAGATGCCGATCGGCTGCAGGGATCCAGCAGGCATAGCCGAGGGCTTCTTCCGTCGCTGACACCGGTCACAAGAAGCAACGTAACGAGGAACAGAGCGATAGAGGCCAGGCCAAAAGAAGCTGCGGCGGACGCTATCGTACGTACGAGATACGCCAAGATGGCCCGCTGTGGGTGCATCGTGCAGCTGTTGAAGAACGGTGGTACGCAGGTGTTCTGGGCCTACGAGCAGAAGCTCGGCGCCATCTGGTCGCATATTCCGTCGGTATAAGGTGCCGTTGTTGAGCACAAACAGACCAAGGGTAGCATCAAGGTGATCAGTGCTGAGGCGATTGATTATGCTGCAAAGCTTGGGATCTAAGCGCTGTTCATGGCGAATATTTGAAAGGTCAGAGATGGCCAACACATATTTGTCATCGTCGCACTCGCTCGCAGGTCGGGATCTACCGGGTTGATGGACAGGCAATCGGCGTCAGCGTGCAGCCGGCCAGACTTGTGGACGGCAGAAAAAGTGTATTCCTGAAGGCGGAGGGCCCAACGATCCAGGCGACCAGTAGGGTCCTTCAGCGTAGAAAGCCAGCATAAGGCATGGTGGTCGGTGATGACGGAGAACGGGCGGCCAGACAAGTAAGGGCGAAACTTTGTAATGGCCCACACGAGGGCTAAGCACTCACGTTCTGTGATCGAGTAATTCCGTTCAGCCGCAGAAAGGAGGCGACTGGCATAAGCAATGACGCGAGTGCGACCCATGTGCTGCTGGGCGAGTATGGTACCAATACCGCGACCACTGGCGTCGGTGCGTACCTCCGTTGGTGCCGAAGCATGGAAGTGTGCCAGGACGGGCGGGTTGGTGAGGGCTGCAATGAGCGCAAAAAAGGCTTGGGATTGTTCTTGGTCCCAGCAAAATGGAGCGTCGTTCTTCAAAAGATTGGTGAGTGGACGAGCCGTCTCCACAAAGTTAGGTACAAACCGCCGAAAATACGAGCAAAGCCCAAGAAAGCTACGCACGCCACTGGTACAACGGGGTGTAGGAAATGCACTTACAGCACGTATTTTGTCTGGATCGGGCTGAACGCCACGGGCGTCGACCACGTGACCGAGCACCTTGAGTTCACGTCGGCCGAAGCTACATTTCTTCGAGTTCAGCTGAAGGCCAGCTCTTCGGAAGACGCCAAGAATGTCATCAAGGCGATTGAGATGGCTCTCGAATGTAGAAGAAAATACAATGACGTCATCGAGATAGCACAAGCACGTCGTCCATTTCAAGCCGCGCAGGAGAGAGTCCATCATGCGCTCGAATGTTGCGGGCGCATTACATAAGTCCGAAGGCATCACCTTGAATTGATACTGGCCATCGGGAGTGGCGAAGGCGGTCTTCTCCCGGTCCCGTTCGTCCACTGCGATCTGCCGATAACCGGAACGGAGATCAATGGAAGAGAAATAGCTGGCACCATGCAAGCAGTCGAGGGCATCATCTATCCTGGGGAGCGGGTAAACGTCTTTCTTTGTAATTTTATTAAGGTGTCGGTAATCAACACAGAATCTCCAGGTATTGTCCTTCTTTTTAACAAGCACGACAGGCGACGCCCAGGGACTGCTCAAAGGCTCTATAATGTTTTTGCTAACATCTTGTCCACTTCATCGTGTATGACGCGTCGTTCAGAAATGACGACTCGATAAGGTCTTCTGTGAATTGGGCGGGCGTCTCCGGTGTCGATTCGATGTGTAACGAGGGACGTTTGTCCTAAGGGGCGGTCACCAAAGTAAAAAATATCGCTGTACGAATTCAGAAGACTCGTAAGTGCTGTAGCACGGTCAGGGCGCAAATTAGGTGCAACCATTCCTGATATGCGAGCCGCCGGAGATGGGGACGGTGCAGGTCGTGTCGACACTTTAGCAGTAGGGTCAGCAAAAGAGCGGCAACTGTGACGTCAGACAGTGGGGTCAGTACGGCGAGAGTAATGCCCTCAGGAAGAACGTGCACAAAAAGGCCGAAGTTCAAGACTGGAATATAAGCGTTGTTATTTTCTACGTGGACAATGTTATCAGGGACAGCGATTCTACGCTGCAGTGTCAGGTCGGTTACGGGGCAAACAACGTAGTCGCCATCAGGAACGGAGGGGAAAGGTGACATGAGCACATACACTGCAGCTTCTGGTGGCAGACGAGTAAATGTAGAGGAGCGGAGACGGAGCGTTGAAGTATCAGAGGCCTGTTTGTCAGGACAGAGTGGCAGGTCCAGATGAAGCAGTCCAGAAGAACAGTTAATGAGCGCGGAATGTGCAGTTAAAAAGTCTAGTCCTAATATAACGTCGTGAGGGCAACTGGTGAGGACTATAAACAGGACCGGGATATGGCGGTCGGCAATGGTAATTCTTGCAGTACACATCCAATCACAGTAGCTGTGTTGCGATCAGCAACACGAACGGTAGATGAGGAAGCGGGTGTGAGGACTTTGTTGAGGCGTTGACGGAGCGAGGAACTGAGGACGGAAATGTGGGCGCCAGTGTCAATAAGGGCAGAAACTGAGACTCCGTCCACAAAAATGTCAATGAGGTTACGTCTGGGTGCGAGGGTCAGTTCCGAGTTGACAGTCCGGGTCGGTAATGCAGCGTCACTCCCGGGCGCTGCACTCGCTAGTTTCCCGAGTGGGCGCCGGCGTATGATGGGGAGGAGTTGCGACGAGGCAGCGGTTGAACGAGATCGACGAGACTGTGGAGATGGAGATCGGCTGGAGTGACGGACACTTGAGACGGCTTCGGTGTGAGGTTCCTCTGGGTGAACAGGGAAGTGTCCAGGTCCATCATATGCGGGGCGGAGGTGTTCTGGTTGGGCAGGAAAGCGTCGAGGTCCGTAGTAGTACCGTTGGTCAGTGTTGTAATAGGAACGAGGTGTGGGGAAGGTGCGACTGCGGCGATAACGGGAAGTGTGGCCGGCTCGACAGCAAATAAAATAAATTGGCCTGTCATCTGAGGTGCGCCACTCTGCAGGATTGCGATTAACGTAGCGACGTGGGGGAGCTTGGCTATCGGTTGCTGCAGCCACTACAGGAACAGGATGCGATGGCGACGAGGGCGGTACTGGGTTGGAGGAAAGACCGACGTTGGCAAGTTCCTGTCGGACAACAGCCTGTATCATGGCCACGGTGTCAGGCACTGGAGATGAGAATGGTGCAGGAGCTAATGCCTCGACTTCTCGCCTGACGATCCGAGTCATTGTTGCGGACTGAGAAGGCTGTTGCAGAGGATCCAGATCGTCACAGGATGATGTGGCTGCCGTGTTCGGAAGGCGCTCAAAGCGATGTACCAGGCGTTGTTGTTTAGCCTGCTCGAATCTTCGGCAAACTTGAAGCACCGACTCGACGGTAGAGCAATCCATGCAGAAGAGGATGTTGAACGCGTCATTTGCGATGCCCTTGAGGATGTGCCCTTCCTTTTCACTTTTCAGCATGGAGCTGTTCGCCTTGCGACACAACGCGAGCACGTCTTGGATGTAGGCCATGTAGGACTCCGTGGTGGATTGGGCGCGAGACGAAAGTTCGGTTTTGGCTGCGAGAGCCCGTCCAATGGGCTTCCCGAACAAGTCGTGAAGCTTTTGCTTGCAAATTTCCCAGGTCACCAGCTCATGCTCGTGATTTTGAAACCATGTGCGAGCGGTTCCCGCCAAATAGAATATCAGATTGGCCAGCGTATGGTCGCATCCCAATGATTGTTCCGGCTGCATCGCTCGTATTCATCCAGCCAGTCGTCCACATCTGTCTTGTCGTCGCCATTGAAGATGGGAGGGTGGCGGATTTTTGTGAGGACGAGTGGTTGCGCCGATGTAGTTGCGGTGGTAGGAGCTGCCTCCGAGGTCATAGTAGCCGATGTTGACGTTGTGATCCCAGGTAGGTGGCGGCCACTGCGCAAATCCATCTTTCGGCTGCTTAAATGGATTTATGTGTGCACACGGGGATTTTTGGTCACCTCCACCAAGATGATCCGTGGCAAGGTTAGTGCACGAAGGTCAGTCCAGGTTGACGCAGCACACAAAGCACAGAATCACAACAGCCTTAACCTTGTTGTTGTTGTTGTTCTCCTCTAATGTGATGGCACATACCCACAATGGGGGATCGGCCAAGAATTGGGGTGCAGAGATATTAGATTTTGAGATGTATAACTACATCGGAAAAATAAAAACAAAAAAATAAATGCTAGGGAATAGAAAAGGAAATGTAAATATGATAAACCAAAATATACAAGAGTAAATACTAACGCACGCAGTAGGAGAATAGTAAGATTTATATGTACAGATTAAAACTTCAAAGCATATTATCCAGGTAGACGTTTTGTTTCTATTAGGAAGTTTCGAATGGCGTTAAAAACATACCTGTGGCTGTACCCAAGCATGGTGGCACCGAACGATAACAAAATTTGGCTGCTCAAATTAAGACCCAGCTGTTGTAACGGCTTCTCTAAGTACCGTTTTCTCATCATGGTAAAACGGCGGCAAAATATCAAGAAATGGTCTATTGTTTCCGGTTCCCCGCAGAACCTTCTTCTAGCACTAAACGTTGCTACCACTTTGTCGTCTTCTGTGTCACTGTTTCTGATCATTGTCTTCTTTAACGTCCAGCGATGCAGGGCATATATGTCACAATATTTTTGTTGAAGAAAAAAGCTCTTGGTGACCACCGTCCACTGCGCGCATGCAAGAGCGCAGCCGTCACCGCGAATAGCAGACGACATGGGGATGAAATATACAGTAGGTCGTGAGATGAGATCTCGTTGTGATGTCAGTGGCTAATGGTTGCCAGACCAGAAAGCCGATTTCGATATTATAATAAAAATTCATTTTAAAACTATGTCCTGCACCAAATGAGTTTGCATTTCTCAGATATATAATTTAACGTGTGTGGAGTTGAACGCAATAATTAGTGTATGCTCAAATGTAAGCTGTCATGACCTCTTTAAGAGATAGGAAGTGTGCATTGGAGGACAGAGAAATAACTCAAATTACTGACAATCTAGTGGAAATCAGGAAGTCAGAGAAATAATTCACGTTACTGACTTTCTAGTGGAAATCAAGAAGAAGAAATGGGCATGGGCAGGACATGTAGTGCGAAGAGAGGACAACCGATGATTGCTTAGGGCAACAAACTGGATTTCAAATGAAGGAAAGCAGAGCAGGGGGCTACAGAAAGTTAAGACAGTGAATGAGATTAACAAGTTCGCAGGGGTCAAGTGGATACAGCTGGCACAGGACCGGGTTAATTGAAGAAATATGGGAGAGGCCGTCGCCTTGCATTGGGTATAGTCAGGTGATGATGATAATGATAATGATTAGTGGCTTGGTCAGGGTCATGCGAAAGCCAGGTCTGAAAGTATTCTGAATGAAGGCGCTGACACGGGAGTTTCACTGGCTTCGCAATGCATGATCGAGTTGTCTAAGCCAATGTTTCCAGTACTGTAGTAATTTTAAATGACAGAGTATGTCACTAAATGAGAGAAAAAGCATTAAATGCACTTTGTAATGTTCTGAAGTATGCGTGAACAAAACTATTATGCTCTACGAAAACAAATATCCGCCCGAACTAAGAGTGCCAATGACGGTAGTCAGTGCGCAATAATTCGCTGCGTGTAGCCCTTCTTCACAGCTGCTATCACAGCCAGGATTAGAGATGGGCAAGACGGATCACTTTAGTGAGCGGATCGGAGCGGCTCCGCTCACTAAAGTGAGCCGGCTCACTCGAACGGCTCCCTGGCTCACGTACATCTGTAGAGGTGAGTGGGTCGCTCAGGAGGGGCCAGGTCTTTTATATATTTTGTGAAAGAAGGCCAGGTCGATACAGCAAGGTCGTGACGGCAAGAAAAGGTATGCCGTGTCAGCGTTTAATCCGATAAAGAAAACCCAAGCGCCTGCCGGAGTTGGCGCCGCGGGACGATGATGATGGTATGTACAAGAGGAAGAAGAATATCATGGTATGTACATTTCAAATGAAAGAAGATCCGTGGATGGCTCACACAATCTGCCCGGGGGTCCGAAGCGGCCAGCCTGGCCGCTCCTAAGCACCCGATGCACCGCGACGCAAGAACGGCTTCAAGCGAGATACATAAACAATTTCAGTTCTACGGCGGCGTCGGTCGGCTGGCGGATCAACAGGGGTGACGTTGTAGTTTACTGGCGAAGTTTGGTTGGTGACCTTGTAGGGAACAAGATAGCGGCGCTGAAATTTATCACTAAGGCCAGGGGTGCTCAAGGTTGTATAGAGCAGTACTTCGTCAACAGGACGAAAAGAGACCACACGATGCGTCGAATCGTAGCCACTCTTGCGGTCTTGCTGGCACGCTTCTATGTTGAGGCGGGCAAGATGACGGCATCTGGCCACACGAGATAAGAATTGGGCTGGTAATGATGAGGAGTAATCGGGCATCGAGAAGAAGGAAATGTCGAGGATTGTAGTGGGAGGACGGCCGAAAACAAGGAAAAATGGAGAGTAACCGGTAGTCCGCTGTACTGCAGTATTATAAGCGAATGTGACGAATGGTAGAATATTATCCCAATTTCGTTGATCCGGTGTGATGTACATGGATATCATATCCGATACGGTGCGATGAAATCGCTGAGTCAGACCGTTAGTCTGGCGATGGTAGCTTGAGGTTGTCTTATGGAGGGTGTATGACGCATGATGAACTTCGTATACGACTGTCGATAAGAAGGCCGTCCCGCGGTCACTTTGGAGCACCCGAGGAGCGCCTTGACGCAATACATTTTATCGCAAAAAGAAATTAGCTACCTCTTCAGCGGAACCAGTCGGTACAGGGGCTGTCTCAGCATAGCGTGTAAGGTGGTCGACAGCTGTTATAATTCAATGGTTACCCCCATCGGAGAGAGGTAGGGGAACATATAAGTCAATACCGAATACGTCGAATGACGTGGCGAGAGAGGGAAGGGGCTGTAGGAGGCCAGCGGGGGAAGAAGTCGGCCGCTTGCAACGTTGGCAGATGGCAGGAAGTAACGTATTTAGCTGCGGTGGTAGACAGTCCAGGCCAAAACAGTCGTCTTTTCACGCGGTCGTATGTTCTGTCAAAACCAATGTGACCTGCGGTAGCGTCATCGTGAAAAGCCGCTAGGATGCGTGAGCGAAGCACACGTGGAACGACTAGGAGCCAGCAAGTTCCATCAGGATAATACACGTAGCGGCGTACTATGCCTTCTTCAAGCTTGAAAGTGCGAAGCTGTCGGCGAAGCCTAGTGTTGAGTGGTGGGCTCGAAGCACCGATAAGGCGGTCGATGATGGGCCGGCAGTTGGTCTCAGCTAATTGCTGCGAGCGGAGAGCGTGTTTGTTCTCATAGCCGTCAAAAGAAACTGTTGTGATATGCGCCGGTGGAAGCGATGGTCGGCTGTGGTCAGAGGTGGAAATGCATTGTGAAGAAAAACAGCAGGCTGATTCCGAAACTGGGCAGCGAGAAAGTGCGTCGGCGTCTTGATATTGGCGACCCAATCTATAAACGAGGCGTACAATCTAACGGCCAAGTCGGCCTGTCAAATGTTTCAGTGAAGATAACCAGAAAAGAGCGTGGTGATCGGTCACAACTGTGAAATGCCGACCAAATAGGTAAGGGAGAAACTTTTGAACAGCCCAGACGACGGCAAGACATTCCTGCTCGGTAATGGTGTAGTTTTTATCAGCTGGAGGCATGGTCCGACTGGCGAAGGCAATCACTTTCTCACGCGAAGTTGCATCGCGCTGCAAAATGACAGCGCCAAGACCGTTACCACTGACATCAGTTTGCAGGATGGTAGGAGCGCTGTCGCTGAAGTGGCCAAGAACGGGATCAGATGTGAGGGAGTGCTTTAGGTCGTTAAAAGGAGTGTTGCACTGTTCAGTCCACACGAAAGGGCTGCGCGCATTAAGTTGTTCATGAAGTGGTGCTGCAATAGTTGCAAAATGCCTTATAAATTGCCGGAAATAAGACGCCAGGCCGAGGAAACTGCGCCAATCTGTAGTCCGCTGCGGAAGAGGAAAGTTAAAGACCGCGATTATTTTTTCAGGGTCTGGACGAATGCCGTCATGGCTAGCCAGATGTCCCAATATTTTAATTTCCCTCTCTGCAAAGTGGC
Organism: Amblyomma maculatum; assembly: GCF_055883805.1. Classification (NCBI taxonomy): domain Eukaryota; kingdom Metazoa; phylum Arthropoda; class Arachnida; order Ixodida; family Ixodidae; genus Amblyomma; species Amblyomma maculatum. The sequence goes on from NW_028146738.1 coordinate 37,657,027, forward strand.
ACTTCTTGGTGTTGAGCTGAAGGCCCGCTGAAGCACGACACATGAGAACTTCATTCAGGTGCGTGATATGGTCGATAAAAGTTGACGAAAAGATAACTATGCCGTCCAAGTAACATAAAAAGGTTCTCCATTTGAGGCCACGAAGTACAGTATCAATCATTCTTTCAAATGTTGCCGGTGCGTTACAAAAGCCGAAGGGCATAACATCAAACTCGTAAAGTCCATCGGGAGTTGCGAAAGCGGTTTTTTCTTTGTCGTCCTCATGCATAGGTATTCTCCAATAACCTGGGCGGACGGCCAAGGTCGAGAAATATTCGGCGCCTTGGAGAGAGTCAAGGGCGTCATCAATACGCGGCATCGGGTAGACATCTTTGCGGGTAATTTTGTTGAGGGTGCGCGATAATCAACACAAAATCGTACCGATCCGTCCTTTTTTTAACTAATACTACTGGGGAGGACCATGGGATTGTTGATGGACGAATAATATCGCGACGGAGCATGTCATGGACATTTTCTTCAATTACTTTTCGTTCCGAGGGAGAAACCCGATAAGGTCGTCAGCGCACAATTGAGTTACCTTCAGTAAGGATGCAGTGATGTGCAACACTAGTCCGTCCCAATGTTGGGGAAGTGGCATCAAAAATAGCTTGGTGGGCTTGAAGCAATTGCAGCAATTCTTGGCGTTTGTGCAGCGTGAGCATGGAAAGAGACTTGCGATGAACCACGTCGCTGAGGTAGCGGGGCAGTGGGCACCATCATGGACATAAGGTGAGCATCCACTATGCATGGCAGGGAGGTTCCTTTAGTCAGCACGAGGGATTCACGGGAAGTGTTCGTGGCAGCTACTATCGCTGAGCAGCTGCGGAAGCGTACAAGGCTTGATGGGAAGGCGATTCCACGTGCAAGATGACGATGAGATGGTGCGATGAGTACATCCCCGTCAGTGATGTGTTCAGAAACAACGGTAAGAAGTATTTCGCACTGTGGAGGCAATAGAGTATCAGCTGTGGCAATGAGGGAATGATGCCGTTCAGAAATGTCAAATGAAAAATCACTGTCGGTCGCCACAAGAAATTAACGCTTACGCGGTCGACAAAAAATTCCAACCAAAAATCATCTGATGCGCACACGGTGAAAGCACAGCAAACTGCACATGGTGGCGGACGTCGTCTATAACAATTCGAACTGTACACTTTGCTGAAGGATGTAGAGGGACGTCATTTGCTCCATGAAGTTCAGGTCCATCATTGGTGTCGTTACTTTCCGCAAACGGTGGCATAAATCAGCGTGAATAACAGAATGTGCAGCCCCTGTATCAATCAAAGCTTCCACCGGTAATCCTTCGGCTAAAACGGAAATCATATTATACGGGCGATGAGGAGTACTTTTTGTAAGTTCAAAAAGTGCAGTTTCACCTCCGGAAACTGCATCGCTTAGTTTTCCGAATGATGGACAGGGAGAGTTGTTGCTGGTCGGAGTGGCGGAACAGAGCGGCGGTATGGAGAAGGGAACCGGCGTCGGGATACATGAGCCCCATTTGGTTCAGGCGAGGATGCCGGCGGTGGAGAGAAGCGACGAGGTTAACTGGGAATTGGTCGTCGCTGATAATACGCAGGTACGTCACTTTCGAAGGTGTCGTAACCACGTCGCTCGTTCTGAATGCGTCGGCGACAAAAGCGGCATATATCTCCTCGAATTTAACAATAATAGCACACGGGGCGAGAGGGACACCAAGGCGCGTAATAGGGTGGCGTAGGTTGAGCCGTCGTCATGGCGCGTATGTGGTTGTTGGTCGGTGCTTGGGGTGGGAGAAAACAAGGAGGAGGGGATGCAGCGACGTGAGTGTAAGTCGGCGCTGGGCGAGGTGCAGGAGGATAAGGTGTGACAGGGTGGTTGATAGAGGACAACTATTCTTTAATAATGTGGCGGAGGCCGGCGTCGTTAGAAGGAGGAGAAGAATGATCGCACCCGTGCCTGCAGAAAAGGCTGAGGGTTTGGAGCTCCTCGCGGATTATCGCTCGAATCAGGGCTCGTAGATCGAGGTCAGTAGAGGTCGGGCAGTAGCGAAGCCAGGCTGCAATCGGGAGGACTATAGCTGGTCGAGGCGTTGGCAGGTCGTAATAATGGAATCAACACTTGATGGATTCTGGGCAACTAGGGTGTTAAAAGCCATAGAATTGTTTCCTTTCAAGACCTGGTGTACACGTTGATTCCGGCATGGTGTGACTGATACGCCGACAGACTGCAAGCACGGCCTCTATGTATGATGCATAGGACTCACCGGGAGCTTTAAGGCTGGAAGCGAGCTTGTTCCTTGCGATCTTCGTCCGAACAGCCAGGTCGGCGAAGTACTGTCGGAACTGCTGCTTGAAGGTGGGCCATTTTGTGGTGTGGGGCTCGCGGTTGATAAACCAATTCCTGGCGACCTCAATAAGGTAGAAAGAAACGTTCGGGAATTTCAAAGCATCATCCCACCGGTTGTAGGCACTGCAGCGTTCATAAGTTGGTTTGTTGGTTTGTGGGGTTTAACTTCCCAAAGCGACTCAGACGCCGTAGTGGAGGACTCCGGAAATTTCGACCACCTGGGGTTCTTTAACGTGCACTGACATCATACAGCACACGGGCGCCTTGTCGAGCCAGTTATCGACGTCTTCGTCGCGACGACCAGCGAACAGTGGCGGGTGGCGTTGTCGTGTGGGCACCATCGGAGGCGGCGGTGTAGCCGAGGTAGAGGGTCAGGCCGGGCCGGGACTGCTCTCGGTTGACATGACGATGGTAGTTGTTAAACGGCGACCGGAATGTTGCTCCAGCGAGAGGCAGGGCACAAGGCTGCAAAGGGATCGAATTTCACCTCCACCACTTGTGAAAGAAGGCCAGGTCGAGACGGCAAAATCGTGACGGCAAGGCAAGGTATGCGTGTCAGCGTTTAATCCGATGGAGAAACCCGAAGCGCGTGCCAGAGCCGGCGCCGCGGGACGCTGATGATGGTATGTACAAGAGGAAGAAGATCATTGTATGTACAAGTGAAAGACGATCCGTGGAGGGCTGATCATATATATATATATATACATATGTGCCTGTATGTGCCCATATTCTGTTTGTATCCTCTCTTGCCAACGCTATAAGAAGACGAACAAGAATCATGTACCCTCAGTCTTGAGAAAGGCAGGGCTCCTGCCGGATTGTTGACTACAAATAAACTTGGAAACAGTATGAAGCAATTTTTCACTTGTATGTAACCTCTAGCAACCAAGTACGTCTATTTACTTATGCTATATATATGTATATATATATATATATATAAACTATAGAGCGGAGTGTACGCTACATTTAAAGAAACATTTATTGGACTCGACGTTTCGACCAGAAGCTGGCCTTCATCAGGAGGACCGAGGCCTGATGAAGGTCAGCTTCTGGTCGAAACGTCGAGTGCAATAAATGTTTCTTTAAATGAAGCGTACACTTCGCTCTATATTTTTTAAAGTGACCTAGTATGTTAAATGTTCTCGCATTATACATATATATACAGATATATAACATTAATATTAATAAAAAGTAAAATCAATTTTGGCCCTCACGTGACACAGCAAGTGGTGGCATTTAGCCTCAGTTTTTGCATGCGTTTGTGATTACAGTTGTGATTCCTGCCTCTTGAGACGACTGAGGCAGGCGATACGAAAGAATGCGGAACATTCGGATCACTTCGCTCTGCTTTTCGCCTCTCCGGAGCATGGCTCCGCTCTGGACATTAAAATACACCGCGGATCAAGCACGCTTGAAGATCGACAGCATTGGCCTCGGTCCCCTGGCGCCCGGCCTCGAGGGCGAGGGGAAGATAGCTCTAGCTTACCCTGACGTCAGTTTCGTGCTTTCCAATTTGCCAAAAATGGCATCGGGTGCTTTCCCTGCAGCAACCAGGGAATTGCACACCATAGGTTACATTCGTCCCCATCAAAATGCTTAGAGGACAAACGCAGGCTCGCATTTTCTGTCTATGTTTTTTTTACTGTCGTTCGGCACGCTGGCTTCTCAGCGCCTCGCCTTGTTCGCGCGCCGTCAGTAAGGAGGCATTGGATGGCAGAACGGCAACTGGCGTGTTTCTGCCGGTGCGATGCTCCTTTGTGTTTGGCGCGAACGGCAGTTGTGCGACGAGCGTGACGGGCATATGGTCATTATTTCCGTCTTCTTACTTTCCACTGACTTCTTTCACTTCTCTTCCGATCAGATTTATAATAGTTGTAGTCAGTGCTCTCTGTGTCCCCTTCTGTCCTCGTCCTACGTACTATTTCATCAGAAAAGTAAACTTCACGTTCGATTGTTTTTTGAGATACGAAAGACTTCGTCTTGAAATGGTGTTGATGCACCAGCGAACAATGCACGACCGATGAGTGTCGTGAGACATCGTTCGAACAGTAGAATGACAATGAACGGCGCCATTCTTTCCAATTAAGGCTTCTTTACTCCCCCCTTCAGTGGCATCAGGTGTCACACTATATTACACATACAGAGCCAAAGGGATTACCGCGGACCACTTTCCACAGCGGACGAGTAAGAGTACCGGTTCCCACTCTTCGGCATGGAACGAAACCACAAAACTGCCAGACAAAAAAAATGCGCACTAGCAGCAGTGCGCCCGTGGTACCCGCAGTAAGATCCGAAGGCAATGGGTTGGTTGTGACACTGACAAGGAAGGGCGGTATAGTTGTTTTTTTGCTTTGCGTTTTGAAAAATCTCACCTGGCTCAGACAGACAAGGCTCACTGAACGCGAGAGAACAGGCTTTTTAAAAGAACCGCCGTTCCAGCCATCTAGCAGATCTCTAGCCATAGAATAAAAGCAAAAAACACCTAGCTCGCTCTGCAAAGAACGGCGCACTCCGCTTAAAAAACAGCCGATGGCGTGGACATTATTGCAAATATGGCAAGAAAGGGCAGCAGGTTGCTTTTTCGCATTGTTAATAGATTGCACGGAAGCCGCACCCGCCAGTGACGGAAAGGTTCACTGAACAAAAGAACAAGCAACTCCGAAAGATCCGACGGCTCCGACCGCTCCGGCTGATCCGGCTCCGACTTTGCGGAGCCAAATGGCTCACCCGCTCTTTAAAAGGAACGGCTCCGAAGATCCTGCTCGCTCCGGAGTGCCCCATCCCTAGCCAGAATTCTGGCCCCAGCGCCAGTAGTTCAAAAAACCACCACCACGTGTACCATGAAGTTGAGCTCCTCAGGTTGGGGAGAGTGACGCCTAAAATCTTCGTGCGTGTGCGTTTTCGCAGCAAGCCCAGCCTTTTGAGGCGTGTTTTCAATGTTTTAAAGCTTTTTTTTTCTTTTTAACCTATAGTGATTCGAAGCGCGCATATTGTGGTGACGCCCTACTCAAGCTCTTTTTGCTGGGGTACAATAAAAGGAAAGAAGCTGTACCCACAGCGTACGCGCGTTGTCTTAGCCACCTGATCAACGTTTTTTCGAGTCTGCATGCTGCTCATGGAAAGGCTAAACATTCCAAAATCTGTACAGCACACAAGCTTGTTGCTATGATAACCAGAGTGGTGCAGTTGTTCTCAATAAGAAAATAATGGATTCTTTTTCTTAAAATGTGAAGAATGTCGTAAATGTCCAATCGCAAGACTAGAGAAGCTCCGTCACGAACAATCAGGAGCCTGAAAAGCTTTTAGGCGGAAAGCGAATCGAAAGAAAAACGGAGCTTACACGTGTCCTACAATATAATTTGAATGCATTATTTTGGGTGTTTGTGGAAATTGTTGAATTATGTCGACGCTATTGCTACCTGTCATAACACCCATATTCGGTATTTAATTCTTTTAATTTGCTTGAGAACCAAAAACACGGTACTATTGGTGCTGCACACAGTGGCGGTTCTTTGCAGATCTTGAGACGCCAAATGGTGCGCGCTGGACGATTGAATAAATAGCAAATGCACTTAAAATTGTGTCCATTAGGAAAATATACTGTGTCGCTTTATTTTATTTTTTGTTAAGTTGTTGTATTTGTATTATCCAACTTTTGCTTTACACAAAGCCACTGCAGAGCAAATGGCACAAGAAGCACGAACAGAGGCGCTGGTTACTATACTACAGGCAAGCTGTTTGACCGCTGTGAAAGGCAGGGGGACCTTGGTACATTCAGGATAAAATGAGCCCTACAACAGGCAATTGTGTTCCTAAGTGAATCTGGTGCCTGTGCAGTCTGATATATAATTAGGCTACTACTCTCACCCCCTCCAATTCGAGGGACGAGAGGTACGTAGGAGCACAATTACCTATTGCAATGCTCATAGTCCTGATTGGACGAAGTCGCCCCTGCGCCTTTCTCAGTGCTGCAAACAGCTTGTGAGACGAAGTATACTTTGCATGAAAGATTTTCCAGAAACTATACACCTATGTCTATGCAGCCAAATTTAGGCAGGAGAACTGAAGACCTCGCCAGTCGCGCCTCACTATTGTAGGATGCCTGTGGATTAAGCAGAAAGGGCTGGTCAAGGAGACAAGTCACGAGAAAGGCACAATAGTTTGAGCTGCATGGTGACGAAGAAATGTTTCTTCCCTTGTAGGCTGCCGGTGCCTTTGTTCCTAATTCTGTTTCTGAGAGGCACCTACGTGGTCTTAGCCATCGAAGAGAGGTCGTGAACTTTCGCAAAAGCGTTTCACAGCGACCACTCCGAGAAGCCACCATCCGCGACGTTGTAGTGACGTGCTCATCCAGGCTATTTCGATTGTTCCTGCTGCGTGTCGTCATTGGGCGAGTGAAATGATAAAGCGGAAGACGAGAAAACTTATGTTAATGGCATTTGGTGGTTTGCTTGTATTTAGGACATTAATTCCTTAAGTTCCGTTATAGTGCACCAATTTTGTAATTCTTTTTATTCGGTATCTGCGTGACATAAAGAATCTATCTAAAAGTAGCGGACAAGCATTGCATGGCCCCTTTAAGAAATTCGACATACACTCCAGACATTACTTTGAGCCTTAGGAAACCACTATAGCCTAAACGCCCATTTAAGGGCATCTGTTTGAGTTTAGTACACGTTCTGCCTAGTAGGAATAATTTTGTACGCCCACAAATTCATCAGCAACTCATTAACTCATTTCTGCAGTTCAGAGACGGTTTTACAAGGGGTGTTCAATAAAGATTTCACTTCCCTTGGGTGAAGAGAAACGAAACTTTGCAGATTTATTAGTCTTTCTCTACATAGGTGCAACCCAGGGACACGCTTCTCCCATTTTTTTCTGCAACTGTAAACACCTCACTTGCAAAAGTAGACAGGTTGATCCCAAACCCATGTTGTGACTTCAGAAATCAGTCTCATCATCTGGACAATGCTTGCATTTCTGATATGACTTCATTGCTGGAAAGAGGAGGAAGTCCGATGATGCGAAGTTGGGTGAATAAAGGGTATGCGGTAGAACTCAAAGCCGCAGCAGCTTGCATCCATCTGGGAAACGTGTGAATTGTGAACAGGAGCATTGGCTTGCAGAAGGCCGACACCTTTGGCGAGCATGCCTCGTCTCTTGCTTTCAATGGCCTCCAACAATTTTCGACGCAGTGAAGCATAGTATGTCTTAGTAATCGCGGCACCCTTTGCTAGGAAGTCCACCAAGACTACTCTGGCTGGTCACAAAAGACTGAGCATGACCTTGCCCTCCGAGGGCTGGGTGCGTGCCTTCTTTGTAGGCAGTGAGTCCAAGTGCTTTCATTGCATCGACTGGACTTTAGTCTCCGTATTATAGTGATTGATTTAGCTTTCAACCGCTGTAATCAGTCTGTTGAAAACGTCCTCCTGGTTTCCATGGCATATGGTCAAAAGAGTCTGGGAGCATCGACTCGTTCCTGCTTTTGGAAAGGTGTGAGCAGCCGGGGAACCCAGTCAGTGGATACCTTATGCATATGAAGATGGTCGTTCATAATTTTTTCCACGGATCCCACACTAATCTTGGCATTTTGGGATAGGTCTCGAATGGTTATGAGGCGATTTTCTAAAATGGCGGCCTCTACTTGCTGGAGGATGTGTTCATCGATAGCGGAGCAGTTCGCCCTGCAATCGGAGCTGTTTCCACTGAAATCTAACCCCATTTGAATTGACGATGCCAGTTGTTCACCACATCATATGATGAGAAATCCCCCCCCCCCCCCCCATAAACCTCTCTTACCTCATGGAAGGCCTCCCTGGGAGTGCGGCCTTTCAAGTACAGGAATTTGATGACTACTTGGCATTCCATTTCATTCGTTATCACACCTCACATCACTTCAACACCTGTAAAAGAAAGACCGTTATTAGCTCAGAGTTGCGCATTGGCGTGTGACCTATAGTGACATATGACATTACACATACGCAGTTTCAGCATCCTATAACAAATAGACATGAGTCAGGGGAAATCTTTATTGAACACCCCTTGTAGAAGCAGCCTGGCCATTGCCGCTGATCAAAAACAGGTGTCATACGTGCAAAGCCTAGTGACGGCATGAACACCATATGATATTGAAAAAGAACATGCTGTCCTGTCTATCAAAATAGATACACCAACCTGTTATACCCATAATGCAATGGATGGCATAACTACCAGCTGTATAAGCATTCGTGCGAAACTAACATTGCGGATTTGTTAATCACTTTCCTTATTTCTCTCCTTGCTCAAAAAGGTTGCAGTGATGTGTCCATTCCATGTAGCACTTGCTGATTCCGTATTGTGACCGTATGCATGCTGCTGTACATGCGGATAATTTACAGCATTTCGTACCTTCTTATAGTCTGTGTAATTTTCTTTTTTTTTTTTTTCAGTGGACGAAATGGGTTATCATGCGCCACGTATGAGTGATATTTGTTGTTTGGCTACTTGGCTTGATTTCATACTTGCGGGACTCGGCGCACAAAGACGAAGCACAAGAATAGTAAGGACGAAAGCACGAAGCACCTAAACATCTATGACAAGAAGGCGCACCAAAACACAGAAAACAAACAAAGCCACTAGGAAGGAGGCAATATATGATCGCAAATTCACGGCCCAGTATGCATTACTACAAAGAAAAAAAGAGACCTGATGAACAATGGAGCGGCCAAGAACTAATACGGCAAACCATGCAAAGCTAGAAAGGGAGGTAAAATTAATGAAAAAACAATACAAATGCAACTGTTAGGGTGAAAACATTGAATACGTGGTGACACACTGACCTTTCGAATAGAGTATGCTGGCAGCTTCAGATATCTCGCATGTCAGCTTATTGTCTGTTTCCCATTCACTGCGGTTGTTTCGAAGTCAGGCAAGCAACCTTATTCCAGAATTTTGCAGTCGCGGCAGTGAATTCTAAGATGGCGGGTATTTTGGTTCACATTGTTTTAGCGTTCTTTAAGTCTGTCATCTAAACACTGAACCCTCTGGCCACGATACTTTTTGCCGCTTCAAAAGGAATCGAGTATATGACTACGAACACAAAACAACCCGCTGCTATTGACGAGTGGTACAGGCACTCTTCTGTTGTTTCCTTTCGTTCACCTGGTTGCACAGACCAGATGGCCGCTCAGGAGCACTGAAAAGAACCTCGACGCCTACCTTTTTATCAACCGTTATTAGGTAATGGGCAATCATATGCTTGTAAGGAATAGCAACCAATTACTTTCTACGCTTTTGACTCTTTTGCCGGTCCACTTTAAAAAATTTTACAGCGCTATACTTTGTGCACGAGCTTGGTAGGAAGGCCAAATCAAGTTCCTACACCCCAGAGTTTTAAGCTTATTCTGTCATCATATTTTGCGCATATGTTTCTGCAGATAATTTGTCCAATAATTGCTTTATACACTACCTGATGGTATCGGCGATATTATGTCTCGTTATTAAACAGTAGGGCAGTAATTTAAAAAGTTACGCTTTACACTCCTAGACCACGTTCTCAACGGGTCGCTATCAAACCCTTTTCGCTCATCGCTGCTTGACGATGAGTAGACAGTCGTTGAAGCTGTCAGTGAGTATCTCCTTTGTTTGCCCATAGTTTAGCAGCTCGTCCTGATTACATCCAGCGCTTCTGGTTTATCCTGTCTCTCGGACGACGCGCGCAGCCTAAGTCAATGTTTTCAATTCAAATAATCTAAGCAGGTCTGTTTGAGCACCTCATGAAGTCTACTCTCTCCTTCTCCTACCAATTTCTCAGAAGGGTGGCATACTGCTTCGTGTCGTCGTTCTGTTTAAACTCATATCCAGTCAGATAGATTACTACGTGCCTCTGGAACCAAAATGTTTTCAAAAGCCACTCTGAAAACCCTTTTTGTTCAATATACCTTGAATTGGCGAAGGGGCCAACTCCATAAAAACGGAGATCAGGACCGTAGAGCAACGCTCTCGCCTCCATGCATGGATTAGGCTCAAAATTTTATGTTCATATGATGTACTTATGCAGCACTATAACGAAACCGTATATAAACGAACCTATGTTCGTTTCCTTGATGTATTATTGATATGCCCACTCCTGCCTAAGGCCTCAAACTGAGGCCAGCAGTATCCTGTAAATAAATAAATAAAAGTACAAAACGATTATTATTGTTTTCACAAAACCATAGCCTCTTTAATTTCAATAAAATTGCTAGTTTTCATTTGCAACGTTTCCACACCAGGCGTTTATTTCCCTATATCATTCTGGAAGCGCGATGCTTTCTTTACGCGTGCGGACATTGAGCGGCGTACCAGTCGTTTTGCTCAGCATATGACAAACAACGTTTCACGGTCCACTGGACGACTGTAGATCTTGATATTGAAGAAGTACCTTCGTAAATACCTGCGACATAGAGCCTAAATTTTCTGAGCTTGAGGGAACCCTGCTCCAATTCTTTATCTCTTCAAACTTGCAAAGCCATCAACGGCGTAGCTCTGATGCAGCCTCTGAGGGTTATCATTTGGAAAGTCGTTGTTACTCTACGGTCAGATCATTGCTTATAAAAATGTGCAATAATCTATGTACTCGCAAACCATGTCCTTTGAAAGGGAAAACAAGTTAATAGTTTAGCATAGTGGGTGGAACAGTGCGGAAAGACGAAACACACAAGAGACACACAACACACGAGCGCTCGCCTGTCGTGCATGTCTTCTTGTGTGTTTCGTCTTTTCGCGCTGTTCCACCCACTATGCAATTGTACCACCTCGCCCAACTGTCCATCCTACTTTAATAGTTTAGAAGAGAAAGATAATGAGCCCCATGGTAGCAGCCCATCCAAAGACCAAAAAAAAAAAAAGACCTGAAACGCGGCAACTACATCCACACCAACTCCTCGCTGATGAAAGGGGCTATTCTGCCCCTATACACATTCAGAAGTAGCAAACTGCTAATTTATTCTGAAACTATTTTAAATTTACACAAACATAATAATATACTTTTTTGCTCAATACTATAATTGATTTTACGTTACCACGCTAAATCGTCGTAATTGTTTCTGCCACTCTTTTGCCTGTGTCCTGCCCTGCGTATGTTTTTCATGAAGCTGGTGGACGTTTTGTGGAACGAGAGCGTCAGAATGCAACTGATCATATTCAAAAGTTGTGAAGGGATTTTTTAGAGATGGCATGACGCTTGCCTGCGACAAGCGCGTAGCGTGGTGACGGACAAGCGCACTCATCATGCTTCTCAGGCACCCGCTCAAAAATTCTCTCTCCTTTTGTCACTGTTCCGAATGACAGAAGAGTGGTGAACCGAATGACAGAAGAGTGGTGAAGTTGGCCACTCTGCAGATTGGTCAGGAGAGCTGTCTTGAGGAAACGTTCTCGTCGCCAGTATCTCGTAAAATGTTAACCTACCCTTTCTTTTTTCCCTTTATCCCACCTCCTTGATTACCTTTGAGACTTCCTTACTATCCCTTTATTTCTGCCGCCTCATTTTAGGAGCTTCAGATATTAGAAAGCAGATACCGGGGCTGGCAAACATCTTTTCCTTCGTTTTTGTAACAATAACAATAAATACACTAAATAACAATGACAATAAATAATAATATTAACAATATTATTAATAATCAATCTTCATTTAATGTGCGTAGGAACAACCATGTGGTCTTCGTGCTGCAGCACAAATAAAAAAATGAAAAGAAATGAAAATGACAACACAACTTTTACACACACAGAACACAAAATAAGAAATAAATAACACGTAAAATGAAACTGAGACGAAAAGTGTCACGGAAAGAAAGAAATCAATAAGTAGCATGTCTTATATACACAGTAAGAGAATTGTTGAGCACATCACGAAAGAAAAAAAAAGTACGGAAGATAGAGAGAAAAATACAACAAATAACTGACATTGATTGTAGTAATACAGAAATATACATAAAATAAACAACCATTCCAGGCGCAACATGTGCATGGTAAGTGAAGCATAGGCTATAAATACAGGAAAATACAATACAGAAATAGAATTCAACGTGGGACACTAAGATTCAAATATAAAGTTTAAATTTAAAATATAAATAAGAAACGGATAAAAAGCAGTTCAAGATAGAGACAGCATTGAACAGGAGAAAAAGCAAAAAGTGAAGTAAATACAATATTTCAGGCTAGAAAGTGGGGTTTATACGTGATAAAGTACTATTTAGATGGCGCGGTTTGTGGGGTTTAACGTCCCAAAGCAACTCAGGCTATGAGAGACGCCGTAGTGGAGGGCAGTGAAAATTTCGACCACCTGGTGTTCTTTATCGTGCACTGACATCACACAGCACACGGGCGCCTTGCTTTTCGCCTTCATCGAAAAGCGGACGCCGAGGCCGGGATTTGATCCCGCGTCCTTGGGAGCATTAGTCGAGCGCCGTAACCACTGCGCCACCTCGGCGGGGGTGAAGTATTATTTAGAATACAAAGCTACGAATATACAATATAAATGAACACAGCAAGTTTTGAAAGATGTCAAGGTAAAGACAAAATAGGTTAAGTAACCACTGCATTCTGTCCAGAGGGGAATGGGAATGAAGAGACGGAGAAACTTTAAATGGTCTGAATTCCCTCATGCTCTTTCGCGGACCGCGCAGCAGGATGTACTTTAAGAGCTGAGGGCACTTAATGTGGCCATGAAGGAGTTTGTACGGAAAATTATATCAACTCTGACACGACGGCAGTGAAGAGAAGGAAGATTCAGTTGGGTGCTCCTGGTGGAGCAAGAGGAAGAAGTTGCGCAAGGAAAGCAATATCAAAATATCCGTAAAAACATTTTTTGTACTCTGCCAACCTTGTCCAAGTTCGGTTTACAAGTGAAATTCCAAACAACCGACGCGTACTCCAAGAGCGGCAAGCATATGGACAGGTACAGTTTTAAAAACGGAAGTGGAGTACGGAACTCTCTCGAAAGTTTGCAAACGAATCCGAGTGTGCGCATAGCCCGCTGAGCAATCGTTTAGTATGGGAGGAGAAGCTGAGGGTGCGGTCAAAAAGTACACCAAGGTCAATAATTTCATCAACCCTGTCTAACAGCACAGAATTCACAGAATAATGGTAGGGAAAGCTGTGTGTTTTACGAGAAAAAGAGGCAACCCTAGTTCTGGAAGAATTGAGGGTAAGTCGATTCTTCGCACACAAATCCGAAAAAGCGGATAGGTCCGATTGCTACAACAAGCAAATCTTGAAAATAATGTATGACCTTGAATATTTTTATATCATCAGCATAAAGAAGGAACGAGGAGTTCTTGATCGCTGAGGAAACATCATTAATAAAAAAGGACAAGAGCAGCGGGCCGAATAAAGAACCTTGAAGAACTTCACTGGTTGCAGGGTAAACCAAGGAGGTCTGTCCATTGACACTGACAAAGCAGGAGCTGTCAAAGAGATAGTTGCGTAGGAGGGCTACGAGTGAGACTTAGATGCCAGAGAGCAGAAGCTTTTCAAGAAGTAGTTAGTGAATAACAACGTCGAATGCTTTGCTCATATCACAGTACACAGTATCAACCTGACCTCTCTGAAGGACTACTGCAGAGGCATACGTAATAAACATGACTAGGTTAGTAGAAGCAGAGCGCCACGATTGGAAGCCATGTTGATTCGGTACTATGATATGTTTGAGATGGAAAAAAAGTACGTTGTGAAAAGCTAATTCGAAAAGCTTAGAGGTTGAGCATAGAAGAGAAATCGGACGATAATTGTAAACATCAGATTTGTTTCCAGACTTGAAGACAGGAAACACGCGCGCCATTATCCACAAGCGAAGAAGGCAGCATTTTTTAAACAGTTGTTAAATATGGCGGTCAATACTGGTGCAAAAGTACAACTGAAGGCTTTTATTATGGCGACTGGAATGCCATCAGGTCCAGGAGACAAAGATGGTCTCAGACGCTTAAGACTCTCAGTTATCAACTCCCCGTCAAAGAGAATGGACTTAGATGGTGCACCACATGAGAGGGGAATGGAATCACGATGTGCATGTTTGTAAACGGAGGTAAAAATACTGGGTAAAATTGTCGGCAACATCCCGAATTTCCGACCCCTGAGAGACAACTAAGCTGATACTCAAATCTGATTTAATGGAACGCTTGCGAACGGATCGCCAGAAATGTCTAGGACGATTTGAGGCATTCCTCTCTAATGACTACAGATAAGAGTCGTATTCGCGCTTCAATGAGCATTTCAAAGGACACAAACGGCGAAACTCATCTGCCCAACTGTCAAACCCAGGGTATTTCGCTTTATGATGGGCCCGTTCCTTAAGTTTTAACGCCATTATCAGTTCCCTTGAAAATCGGGACGGAAACTTTCTACGCGTAGGAGTATGCAGAGGTATGTATACCGACGCATACCATCAAGAACTATTTCAGTGAAGCGACTGACTTGTCCGTCGGAATCACTGATATCATTTCAAAGGAACCAGTCGACGGAAGGGAAGAAATTAATAAGACCGACATAACCACCACATGCATATGCGAAACGGGGCGAATTCCTCACTCGATCTGAAGTAGTAGAAAGTGAGGCAGAGACAGCAGTAGTAACTAGAAGCGGAGGGTGAAATTTGTCACAGCGAGTCAGCGGTATGTCTGAACTCGAGACTCGAACACTTTCAAAATTCGATAGACAGATGTCAAGAATATTACCACAGCAGTTTTCAATGAAATTGTGTTGCTGCAAAGAGTTAAAGGCTATAAAATCAAGTAGAGTGTTACACTTACTTAATATGTAATGATTGTTGTGAGAAGATGTAAATGAGTTCCAGTTGATACCAGGAGTATTAAATTTGCCTAAAATAAGAAGTTTGTGTTTGCTATGACGAGTTATAATATGTTCGATTGAGAGCAGAACATCATGATAGGCTGGAGGAGGAAGATTTGGAGGAATGTAGAAAGTTGCAAGTAAAAGTTTTTCATGTCGATTTAAAGTGAGCTCGAGCCACACACATTCTTCAACAGTTTCCAGATCGGAACGTCGAACACACTGCACAGAACTGTCAATAGCAATAAGCATTCTACCCCCTCTTTATATGGTCCTGTTTCAGGGTGGTCGCTACGGTAAACAAAGTAATTATTAGAAAAGAAATCATTGGAAGGAATATCGCTTGACTGCCAGGTCTTGGTAGCTACAAAAGAGGTATAACAACAGGACAAGACGCTAGAAAAAAATTCAGATCCCTTAGTCCCAAGACCTCGGGCTTTCTGATAATAGATGTCCAAATTAGGGGCCACTGCACTGCAATTTAGCGTCAGTTCTGAGGGATGCAGCATATCGTCATGAAGCTTCCACGAAAGTACTTGTAAATGCAGCCCATCGGCCACATCGAAGGCTCAACAAGCTTATTGTACGATTCTTCGTCAACTGTAATATGGAAGGACAAATAGGAGTCGTACCTTGTTTTCAGCTGCCGGCAGGACATGGGGGTAACGTTGATTGATTTTAGATGATTCGTAAGGTCTACCGGTGTTGCTCTGGGACTGAGTTTAGAGACTAAAATAGTCTTCGGACGCTTCTTTTGGTAAATGGCAACGTTCACGACAGATGAGCTCGAAGCGCCAGTAATGGCTCGACTTCGGTGCTTCTTCATCGCACTGGGTGAGTTAACCGCACGGGGAGGAGCAGAGGCAGAAGATGAACAGGTAATTTTACCAGGAGTCATCCCTCGATGAAGAGCGGCGGTGTAGTCCACAGATGGCTGTCCTCACGGGTAGGTTGCCCACGGAGACAACGAGAGGATGCTCGACGAGAGGACGCTCGCACTGCGAATCAGCGCGCCGCACAAGTTCCTGGCGTAGGCCGCGAACGTCGGCACGTAGAGAGGCAATGACCTCGGCTTGTGCGAAGGCCCGCGAGTTCTCCCCACGAAGGCGCTCATTCTCCTCCCGCAGCTGGGCAACCTCATCGCTCAGAAAAAAGATCCCCTCAAGCGCATCTAGGAGGAGAGTCCGTCCATGTTCGCTGGTCGGGGTTGATGGGGGAAAACCGGTCGGGGGGTTGGACAGGATCGGGGCGACGGAAGAAGGGAGCATAGCTGCCGGCGCACCACCATCGCCAAGCCTAGCACTGTCACACGACGACGCACACAAATTGCCCATGAATGGCCGTGAGCAAGGCTTCAAGAGTTGTATCTCATCATCCGTCCAAGTGACGCTCTTCGTGTGAACACGTTTCGCACAGTCGGCACAGCGTAAAAACTGCTGCTTGTCAAAGAACGGGCGAGAGCACTGCGCACATGCGTCCTTACTGGGCACCATCTTGGAGAAAAAAAAGCTCCGATACGCCAAAGCCACGCCCTCACGGACAAAAGAACCGACATTCACATGGTCTAAAATAATTCGCTTGTGTATTTTGTTATATGAGTGCACTATATGCTTATACCTCTGCCTGGACTGACATATTAGCGCTTGTAGTAGCAAGTGGTTATTTATTGGATATAAAAACGGAAGGCAAAGATGTTTGTCAGCCCCGGTATCTACTTTCTAATATCTGGAGCTCTTGAACTGAGGCGGCGGAAATAAAGGGATAGTAATGAAGCGGCAGAGGTAATGAAGGAGGTGAAACAGAGGAAAAAAGAAATGTTTGCTTAAAATTTTTCGAGATACTGGTGACGAGATTGTTCTCAGAAGATAGCTTTCCTGGCCAATCTGGCAGAGGGGCCAATTTCATTACTCTTCTATCATTCGGAACAGTGACAAAAGGGGATAGAATTTTTGAGCGGGTGCGTGAGATGCACAATGAGTGCGCTTGTCCGTCACCACGCTACGTACTTGTCGCTGATAGACGTCATGCCATCGATGCCGCACACATAGGTACCCAAGCTCAATTTCGCCGCGCGACGACAGCGTCGCATTCATGGCGTGGTGGCGAAATGCGTAACTAAGGGACGCCGCTAGAGCAGACGTTCCGCTAGCTAGCTTCCTGTGCACGTGCGGTGATCGAGTTGCGCCTGGCGGTTTTTTGGCGATACAAAAACGCTTCCGCTGATGCGAAACGGAGGACTAAATTTTCTTGTGGATAGCCACAATAGTAGGCGAAGCGCCAAAAGACGAGGTACACGTGAGAAACTTTGCAGATTCCTTTTGCAGCGTCTCCAAAAGACCTATTTTCCAAGCACACGACAGCGTACTGAGATGTCTCGCGTTTTTTGTGGAAACGAAAAGAGCCAATTTCACCCTTCTTCTAAACTCCGAAATGTTGACAGTTGACAAACATGGCCTGGAGAGCATCAAAAGACTACATTAGTTTAACACCATGCATACAAAGTGAAGGGGATGGAGGATTATCCTGCTCTTTGCACCACGCGTGTCTTGTTTTGCCGGTTTTCTGCGCTCTCTCCCTGCTTTGCGAGCGCTCTGAAAACAACCAAATCAATAGATATCCAGCGTGTAACGTTCGCGATCGACATTCACGTTTGAATGTCCACTAAATGTCCCCACCTGCCTTTTCATTTCTAAAATGTCGTTACAAATTTCCACAAGTTCGACAAGAAGTGAAAAAATTATTATTATTATTAATTATTATTAATTATTATTAATTATTATTAATTATTATTATTATTATTATTATTATTATTATTATTATTATTATTATTATTATTATTATTATTATTATTATTATTATTATTATTATTATTATTATTATTATTATTATTATTATTATTATTATTATTATTATTATTATTATTATGCGGATGATGAGCTGCAACTCTTGAAGTCCGGCTCTCGGCCATTCAGCCCTCCTACGCCATTGTAGCCCTCCTACGCAACTATCTCCTTGATCGCTCCTGCTTTGTCAGTGCCAATGGACCGACCTCCTTCGTTTACCCTGCAACCAGTGAAGTTCTTCAAGGTTCTTTATTCGGCCCGCTCCTCTTCTCCATTTTATTAATGATGTTTCCTCGGTGATCAAGAACTCCTCGTTTCTTCTTTATGCTGATGATATAAAAATATTCAAGGTCATACATTCTTTTCAAGATTTTCTTGTTGTTGCAATCGGACCTATCTGCTTTTTCTGATTGGTGTGCGAAGAATCGACTTACCCTCAATTCTTCCAAAACTAGGGTTGTCTCATTTAGTCGTAAAACGCACAGCTTTCTCTACCGTTATTCTGTGAATTCTGTGCTGTTGGACAGGGTTGATGAAATTATTTACCATGGTGTACGTTTTCACCACACCCTCAGCTTCTCCTCTCATACTAAACGCATTTCTCAACGGGCTATGCGCACACTCGGATTCGTTTGTAGATTTTAGAGAGAGTTCCGTACTCCATTTCCGTTCTTAAAACTGTACCTGTCCATCTGCTTGCCGCTCTAGGAGTACGCGTCGGTTGTTTGGAATGGCACTTACAAATTTAACTTGGACAAGGTTGACAGAGTACAAAAGAAAATATTACGGATATATAGTTATCGCTTTCCTTGCGCAACTTCCTCCTCTCGCTGTACCAGGAGCACCCAACTGAATCTTCCTTCTCTTCACTGCCGTCGTATCAGAGTTGATATCATTTTTCTGTACAAACTGCTTCATGGCCACATTATGTGCCCTCAGCTCTTAAAGTACATCCTACTGAGCGTTCCGCGAAAGAGTAGAGGGAATTTGGACCATTTCAAGTTTCCCTGTCTCTTCATTCCCATTCCCGTCTTGACAGAATGCAGTGGTTATTTAAATCTTTTTGTCCTCACCTTGACATCTCCAAAACTCGCTCTTTTCATTTATATTGGTTGTTCGTAGCGTTGTATTCTAAATAGTACTTTATCACATATAACTCCCACGTTCTAGCCTAAAATATTGTATTTACTTTACTTTTTGCTTTTTCTCTTGTTCAATGCTGTCTGTATCTTGAACTGCTTTTTATCCGTTTCGTTTACTTATATTTTAACTTTAAACTTTATATTCGAATCTTACTGTCCCGCATTCAATTCTATTTCTTTATTGTATTTTTTCTGTATTTCTAACATGTGTTTTAACTACCACGCACTTTTTGTCTGGATTGGTTGTTTATTTTATGTATATTTTTATATTACTATAATCAATGTCAGTTATTTGTTGTTGTTTTGTTCTCTCTATCTACCGTTATTTTTTTTTCTTTTGTGATGTGCTCAACAATTACCTCACTGTGTATATAAGAGATGGTACTCATTGATTGCTTTCTTTCCGTGACATTTTGCGTCTCAGTTTCATTTCATGTGTTATTTATTTATTATTTTGTGTTCTCTCTATGTGTGTAAACTTGTTTGTGTATTTTCATTTTTTTCTTTTTTGTGTGCTGCAGCACGAAGACCACATGGTTGTTCCTTCGCACATTAAATAAAGATTGATTGATTGTTTGAACAATATATTGTTATTGTTACTATTATTATAATTATTGTTAATATTATTGGTATTTTGATTATTGTTATTATTATTATTAATATTATTATTATTATTATTAATATTATTATTATTATTATTATTATTATTATTATTATTATTATTATTATTATTATTATTATTATTATTATTATTATTATTATTATTATTATTATTATTAACATTATTATTATTATCATTAATGTTTTTTTTTTTCCAAGATGGCGCCCAGTAAGGAAGGCATGTGCTCTGTGCTCCCGCCCGTTTTTTGGCAAGCAGCAGTTTTTACGATGTGCCGACTGTGCGAAACGTGTTCACACGAAGTGCGTCACTTGGGCGGATGACGAGCTGCCACTCCTGAAGTCCGGCTCTCGGTCATTCTTGTATAATTTGTGTGCGTCGTCGTCGTCTGACGGTGTTAGGCTTAGCGACGGTGGTGCGCCGGCGGCTACGCTCCTTTCTCCCGTCGCCCCGCTCCTGGCCAGCCACCCCACCGGTTTTCCCCCTTATACCGCGACCGGCGAACATGGCGGTGAGTTAGCCTCGCTACGGGCTCTTCTCCTCGACGCGCTTGAGGGAATCTTTTCTGAGCGATGAGGTTGCCCAGCTACAGGAAGAGAACGAGCGCCTTCATGGAGAGACCTCACGGGCTTTCGTACAACAAGCCGAGGTCATTGCCTCTCTACGTGCCGATGTTCGCGGCCTACGCCAGGAGCTTGTGCGGTGCGCTCTTTCGCAGTGTGAGCGTCATCTCGTCGAGCGTCCTCTCGTTGTCACCGTGGGCAATCCTACCCGTGAGGAGCAGCCATCTGTGGACTACTCCGCCGCTCTTCATTGAGGGATGACTCCTGGCAATATTACCTGCTCATCTTCTGCCTCTGCTCCTCCCCGTGCGGTTAACTCACCCAGTGCGATGAAGAAGCACCGAAGTCGAGCCATTACTGGCGCTTCGAGCTCATCTGTCCTGAACGTTGCCATTTACCAAAAGAAGCGTCCGAAGACTATTTTCGTCTCTAAACTCAGTCCCGATACTACATCGGTAGACCTTACCAACCATCTAAAATCAGTGAATATTACTCCCATTTCCTGCCGGCAGCTAGAAAACAAGGTACGACTCCTACTCGTCCTTCCATATTGAAGTTGATGAAGAATCCTACAGTAAGCTTGTTGAGCCTTCGATGTGGTCGATGGGTTGCATATACAAGGACTTTCGTGGGAAGCTTTACGATGACATGCTTCATCCCTCTGAACTGACGCAAAATTGCAGTGGCCCCTAATTTGGATATCTATTATCAAAACGCCCGAGGTCTGCGGACTAAGGGATCCGAATTTTTTTCTAGCGTCTTGTCCTCTTGTTATACCGCTGTTGTGGTTACCGAAACCTGGCTGTCAAGCGATATTCCTTCCAATGATTTCTTTCCAAATAATTACTCTGTTTTTCGTAGCGACTGCCCTGAAACAGGTCCCAAATCAAGAGGAGGTGGAGTGCTCATTGCTATTGACAGTTTTGTGAAGTGTGTTCGACGTTCCGATCTGGAAACTGTTGAAGAATGTGTGTGGCTCGAGCTCACTTCAAATCGACATGAAAAACTTTTACTTGCAGCTTTCTAGATTCCTCCGAATCTTCCTCCTTCAGCCTATGATGATGTTCTGCTCTCAATCGAACATGTTATAACCCGTCATAGCAAACGCAAACTTCTTATTTTAGGCGATTTTAATACTCCTGGTATCAACTGGAACTCATTTATTTCTTCTCACAACAATCATTACATATTAAGTGTAACGCTCTACCTGATTTTATAGCCTTTAACTCTTTGCAGCAACACAATTTCATTGAAAACTGTTGCGGTAATATTCTTGACATCTGTCTATCGAATTTTGAAAGTGTTCGAGTCTCGGGTTCAGACATATCGCTGACTAGCTGTGACAAATTTCACCCTCCGCTTCTAGTTACTACTGCTGTCTCTGCCTCATCTTTTACTAATTCAGATCGGATGAGGAATGCGCCCTGTTTCGCGTATGCACGTGGTGATTATGTCGGTCCTTTCAATTTCTTCTCTTCCGTCGACTGGTCCCTCTTAAATGACATTAACGATTCACATGGACAAGTCAGTCGCTTTACAGAAATAGTTCTTGATGGTTTGCGTCGGTACATACCTTTGCATACTCCTACGCGTAGGAAGTTCCCTTCCTGGTTTTCAAGGGAACTAATAACGGCGTTAGAACTCAAGGAACGGGCCCATCGTAAAGCGAAACGCCCTGGGTTTCACAATTGGGCAGATGAGTTTAGCCGTGTGTGTTCTCTTTGCAAACGCTTATACAAGCGGGACTACGACTCCTATCTTGAGTCTTTAGAGAGGAGTGCCTCAAATCGTCCTAGTCAGTTCTGGCGTTACGTTCGCAAGCGTTCCATTAAATCAGATTTAAGTATCAGCTTAGTTGACTCTCAGGGTTCGGAAATTTCGGGATGTAGCCGACAGTTTTGCCCAACATTTTTCCTCCGTTTACAAACATCCACATTGTGATTCCGTTTGCCTCCCATCTTCTGCACTCCAGCTGCCATAATGAAAGTCTTCAGTTATATCTTTGTACCAGTACTGACTGCCATATTTAATAACTGTTTAAAAAATGCTGCCTTTCCTCGCATGTGGAAAATGGCACGCGTGCTTCCTGTCTTCAAGTCTAGAAACAAATCTGATGTTTCCAATTATCGTTCGATTTCTCTTTTATGTGCAACCTCTAAGCTTTTCGAATTAGCTTTCCACAGCGTGCTCTCCTTCCATCTCAAACATATCATAGTAAAGAATCAACATGGCTTCATGTCGGGTCGCTCTACTTCTACCAACCTAGTCACGTTTATGACGTATGCCTCTGCAGCAGTCCTTCAGAGGGTCAGGTTGACGCTATGTACTGTGATATGAGCAAAGCTTTCGACGTTGTTACTCACTCACTACTTCTTGAAAAACTTCTGCTCTCTGGTGTTGAAGTCTAACTCGTAGCCCTCCTACGCAACTATCTCCTTGATCGCTTCTGCTTTGTCAGTGTCAATGGACAGACTTCTTTCGTTTACCCTGCAACGAGTGGAGTTCCTCAAGGTTCAGTACTAGGCCCACTCCTCTTCTCTGTTTTTATTAATGATGTTTCCTCGGCGATAATGAACTCCTCGTTTCTTCTTTATGCTGACGATATAAAAATATTCAAGTTAATACATTCTTTTCAAGATTGCTTGTTGTTGCAATCGGACATATCTGCTTTTTCTGATTGGTGTGCGAAGAATCGACTTACCCTCAATTCTTCCAAAACTAGGGTTTTGTCCCTTACTCGTAAAACACATAGTCATCTCTACCATTATTCTGTGAATTCTGTGCTGTTGGACAGGGTTGATGAAATTAATGACCTTGGTGTACTTTTTGAACGCACCCTCAGCTTCTCCTCTCACACTAAACGCATTGCTCAGCGGGCTATGCGCACACTCGGATTCGTTTGTAGATTTTAGAGAGAGTTCCATACTCCACTTTCGTTCCTAAAACTGTACCAGTCCATATGCTTGCCGGTCTTGGAGTATGCGTCGGTTGTTTGGAATGGCACTTGCAAATCGAACTTGGACAAGGTTGACAAAGTACCAAAAAAAATTTTACTGATATTTCATTATAGCTTTCCTTGCGCAACTTCCCCCTCTCGCTGCACCAGGAGCGCCCAACTGAATCTTCCTTTTCTTCACTGCCGTCGTATCAGACTTGATATCATATTTCTGTACAAACTCCTTCATGGCCACATTATGTGCCCTCAGCTCTTAGAGTACATCCTACAGCGCGTTCTGCGAAAGAGAATGAGGGAATTCAGACCATTTCAGGTTTCTCCTCTTCATTCCCATTCCCCTCTGGACAAGATGCAGTGGTTATTTAACTCTTTGTGTCCTCACCTTGACATCTTCCAAAACTCGCTCTGTTCATTTACATTGGATGTTCGTAGCGTTGTATTCTAAATAGCACTTTATCACATATAACTCCCACTTTCTAGCCTTAATATTGTATTTACTTCACTTTTTGCTTTTTCTCCTGTTCAATGCTGTTTGTATCTTGAGCTGCTTTTTATCCGTGCCTTGTTTATATTTTAAGTTTAAACTTATATTTGTATCTTGCTGTCCCGCGTTGAATTCTAGTTCTTTATTATATTTCCCTGTATTTCTAGCGTGTGTTGTAGGTACGATACACTTTTTGCGCCTAAAATGGTTGTTTATTCTATGTATATTTCTATATTATTATAGTCAATGAGAGTTATTTGATGTTTTTTTCTGTTCTCAATTGTTTTCTTTTTTCCTGATTTCATGATGTGCACTACAATTCTCACACCGTGTATACAAGACATGCCTGATTTCTTTCTCTCCCTGTCTCTTTTCGTCTGAAATTCAATTAATGTGTTATTTGTTTCTTATTTTGTGTTCTATCTGTGTGTCTAAAACTTGCGTGTGCATTATTTTTTTATTTCTGCTGCAGCACGAAGAATATATGGTTGTTTCTGCGCACATTACATAAATATTGATTGATTATTATCATTATTAATGAAAATATGTCGGAAGTGCCATACAAAAGCTATTTATGACTCGATTGACACTGTACTCGCACGGAGCACCCCATTCGCGTCACGGGTTTCGTGAGTGCAAACTAAATATTATCTTAAATGAAGCACAGCCATTTAATAGAAACCGAAATAAAACACGAATGTAGTGCAAGCTTGGATTTAACCCTGCCTTCCGAGCCCGCGAGCCATTTATGTAGCGTGCAGTGCACGGAGCACGCATGGGCTTTTGTGACTGCTAGCGTTCGTGCCTTTGAAGAAACACCTCGCTCGGACTATATATACATACCTATTCTTCTATTGCAAGATTTGCTTTAGTAACGTCGTAATAATAGGACCAAAACCGTATGTAGATGCCATGCTACAGGCCAAAACGATGGTCAATGAGCGAGCCGCTTTATTTCATAGTACTGATAATACTTTCGGTGTTTTTAAACGTATTATCTACGACAATATAATTACAAAGCGGACTTCGAAATGCATTTCCTACGTTTTCGCTGACGTGGGAAACGCATTCACAATCAATGTTTACTCATCGCCGTCTGTTGTTTGCTCTACAGTACAGACTTGAATAAAACTTTTCTCGCCTATAATTACGTTTCCTCCATGGAAACACGCGGCAGGTTGCCCAATCATCAAGACGGAATGCAGGTGGCATGTCGTGATGCCCTTGAGGGGGCGCGTCAGGGCGCTTGCTCGCACGATACAAAGCTCCCGGCGCACGCCGCGAAGGCAGCGAGCTGAGCCGGCGGCGTCCCAGTGTGTGCTTTTCTGTCACAGATTGCGCTGCCCATCAGGAACCGCAGCGCCGCCCAGCGATGCTTTGGGAGCCTATGTGGCCAGGTCAGCTCATGCCCGAGTCTGGCAGGTTACTAAAACGTGCCTACTATCTGTGTTTAACGCCTGTAGGAGAAGAAAAAAAGGGCAAGAAGAAAGGCAGCAGGCAAATTTACAGAGGACGACTCCACCGCCCTGCCTTACTGCCCTTTTCTCTCCACTTTACCTTACGCCCAGCAACCGGTCGTCCCCTTGCTCATGACAATACGACCTGTACGCAAAAGACTCCAGCGAAACAAAACTATGACCAGTATTCTCTGAAAGGGAGGAATGCTAGCTAAACAGAAGTCAGTCGCCGTTTTCGGACTCTTTCCCCAACCCAAACACCCGTCATAGTAATGAAAAGTCTTACGGAGAGATGAGAAAAGGAAGCGCGGTGGTCATGCTGTCCTAGGTGTGTGACAACAGGATGGACTTCAGCAGAACCATTATGCTGAAGATAGGCCAAAGCCTAGGTAGGAAGCTCCTGTTTGAGTCATGGCGCATATAATTATCAGAGGCGGGAGGATGTTAATCTTCCCTTAGGAGCCTCTCTCGCACCCCCAGCTTGTGTTTCGCGGTCTGGCAGTTAACAATATCTGGTTTTAAAAAAGCCTGTCCAAAGATAGCCCCATTCTATGCAACATGGCAGTCTTCGATAAAAAAAAAAAATAGCTCCCCCACAGACACACCTTAAAGAAATGTTTGCAGTGGTTTAATGACAAAAACACAAAATGAAATGTCAAAATGGGTAAGCAACGTAATGAAAAGGAGGACCCCTGATGATAGCTAGAAGTCGGAGGGAACTATGAACAGAATTTACAAAATGCAAAATGTAATAACTTTTTACCATTCGCGCTCGAGTGCCTGGAAACCCGTTTCGCATGTAACACAAGTAAGTTGACTGTATATTCTAGGTCATGCGAACTCGGCGTTCTGTTGAAAATGAGTCGCAAGTGCGGCACACGTACAAGTAGCCAAGCTGGAGCGCCCAGCCTCAAACGCGATTTTTTAGAGCGGTGTTATCCAAAAAACTTATCTTTGGGGTTCATTTCTTGTTTAAACTGAAATCATAATCGACACCATTTAGCTCTAGTTTACCTCAGTATTGCCATTATAACTTTGGGTAACGGCGTAGGAGAAAGAGGAAGATGAGGAGGAAAGGCAGGGAGGTTAACCAGTAAAAGAAACCGGTTTACTACCCTGCACTGGGGGAAAGGGCTGAGTGGATTTAAAAGTTGTGGGTAAGAGAGGGATGGGTGAAGTCAGTACAGTCACATCACAGATATGTCACATCACATCACGTCACACTCATATCACGTAACATAACAGCAAAATCATAGCCTTTCGATCAGTCTTGTGCTTGTCATAAAGCGGAGCAGTGCCTGGGAGGCCTTCACCGTAGACGATTGCCGTAGCCAGGGACCTAGGATCTCAGTTTCAGTCAGTGAGCGTCCATTTAGACGCTCCAGTGCACGGCATAGACACTGTCTTTCCTCACTGTGTATGGAACACGCACAAAGAATGTGGCCTGTAGTCTCGTTGTACCCGCAGTTCGTACATGCAAGGCTATTTGCCATACCTATACACAAGCGTCAGCCCGTGACGTCAGTGGAGATGCGGCGGCGCTGGCGATAGCAGTGACTTTCGTGGTGTAGGCAAAAGCAGAGGCCGTCTGCATTGGGTGCGCGGCGCTTGCGGCGTTTTCGAGAATAATTCCTGATGTTCCTGCAATGTGTGGTGCGGTTCGTTGCGCCACAGGGCACAAAAAAAGAAAATGGTACCTGTTTACACCTATTTCTTGCGGTCGGATAAATATGAGCGCGAATAACAGAGGCGTTGAGCGTGACAATTGTAGACCCTGCGGCGACTGATTGCCTTGGCAGTTAACGTGCGTTGCACTTCTGCACTGAAACTTGATAAGTTCGTTTGCAACTCTTAATTGTCGTGATTGCTTTTCGGCCACATGGCGAATTGCGCAATAACAAATGCCTGCAGCTCGTTCACGTTTTGGTGTATTAACTACCAGGCCATAAGAAGTTTAGGCGTGGTATTCCGTGCGCGTATGATCTTAATCGAACGCAGCCAGGAAACCGCGCTGTGAGTTCAATTCATCTGCGGTACTACTCGTACATATTTTCGTACAGAAAACACAAAAGCTGCTGCAAAGGCAACTGCAGTTACCTTGAGCGGTCACTCCCGCCCGATATTGCCGAAACAGGCCAATAGTTGCGAAGTAGCTTTTCTCTGTTTTCACTTTCTCGAATTTCAACGAGTGACGCGCACTTCATCAACGGTCCTAGAAATCCAGTGAGCATCGTTAGGATTTGGACAAAGTGAAGCAGCGCTATTTCTCAGAGCATTAAATTTTATTTTTGAAGGTCATTAAGTACATAATGAACGAATTAACCACGTACAACCAGCTCTAGCTGATCGAGCAAGATATTTAATTGTGGTATATACGCTACATAAGTTTAATGTCCTAAAGTGTAATTGACTATGAGGGATGAAAAATAAGCAGAATAAGATGACGCGCATTTGAATAAAAATTTTCCCAATATATTAAAAAATGCTCAGCAGATCCCGCAAATTGCGTTGCAAGTGATCGTGTACTTCGTGGAGAACATTGCATTTGCGCTCATAGCAAAAAAAAAAAAAGTACAGCATTCTTACGACCCTTCATGTATATATTAACCTGTGTATGACCGTGGCTACGTCTGTGCGATATTAAGCGATATGAAACAGACGTCAAACGTGTTTTTATCGAGCAGGATCAAACAAGTTGGTAGAGCGCCCACTAGGCGAATGTTACAAAGAACTAGAAGATTAACTTTTTTTATTCAGCGAAATTCTATGACTAAATTTGCTTGTATATATTTAGCTAAAAATATGATTTCTAGTTCAGTATAGTTGCCGGTAATATTGTTCTTTAGAGTGAACGTGCTTGGAGCAGCAGAAAACTACCCATAAACTACTCCTCATATGAAAAACGCACTTCCAATCATTTATATCATCGTCCTTGCATGCGCTAACAATAGGCCCGGAAGTCGGACAGTGTTCACAATATATTAGTTTTCCTTATACAGTGTGATTTCTCGTTTTCATTTAATTTAATCAGTCACTACAGTCGCCCACCGTAGCCGCTCGCTGTTGAGGCCATGGAGAAGGAATTCAATGCAGCGCTGTTCGCAAGGTAATTCTAGCAGTAATCGGTTAGTAAAGTGCTGAACTACTCTCCAGAGATAGACCAAACTGTTTCTAGGCACAAGCAAAGCTTACGCTTCAGAATATTTGCACGCGCGAACTGTATTTGAAGGCGACGTCGCTTGGCGCAGTGTAGGCACGCTGCGGTTTTGCCTACACCCCTTGTCGCTGCCGATCGCAGCGCCACCTTTGTTTACAAACATGACGCTTGCCTATAGCAAAAGAATAAGAGTTTGTGAATGCTACACCAACCCACAGGCGACACAGCAAAGTTTCTTCACGTCGGGGTAGGCCAGGTGAAACCCGAAGCTTCAGGTCAGGGTCCAGGGATTTTAAGCGGCAGTTTGTAAACTGGCCAAAATTCTACAAGGAGAGCGTGTGTTCTCGTGCAGGTGCGCGAAGCCTGCCCGCTGCGTCTGCCGTGAAAAAGGGGATTAACACGCAATCGCTGTCTTGGTGGGCTCTTTGTGCGACCTCATCCATCCGGAGATTGCCTGTTATGCCGCTGTGTTCTGGAAGCCATTGGAAGATGATGTCATGTCCTCCATTAATTACAAAGTGATGAATTTGTTGTATTTTCGCAACGAGTTGTTCTTGAGCTCCACGGCGAAGAGCCGCTTTTAAGGCTTTCAGGGCTGCTTTTGAATCTGTGAAAATAGACCACCGCTGAGGGCTTTGCTGACTGATATGCCTAATTGCGACACGAAAAGCGGTTAGCTATGCGGCTGTAGAAGTCGAGTGAATTGTCCTAACTTTTATTTCTGTAGTAATTGCGGGTATGACCATAGAGCCTGAAGAACTCACGACATTCACTGAACCGTCGATGTGGACGTGCAAACGATTTGCATGGTGCTCATGGATGTATTCAAAAGCGACTTGTTTTAGTTCTGTTGGCGATAGCTCGACCTTCTTCCTGATGCCGGGTATTGAAAGAAGCACGTTTGGTTTATGCAGGCTCCATAGGGTACAGGATGGTCTAGATGCGGGTGTAAACTGGGACGGCAGAATAGTGTGATGCTCATCAACGGTCTCTGTAAATAATGTACGTGGCCTGCTAATAGGAAGACTGGTCAAATGATGACAGGGAATCCGGGAGATGTGTCGGAAATGTACCCTCAGGGCATCAACTGTTAGGTAGGCAGATATGGGAAGCTCCTGTGCAATTAAAATGGCAGCAGCCGTAGAGGCACATTTCGGCAATCCCAGGCAGGTTCGCAGAGCTTCAGTTTGAACGCTCTGTAAAATTCCTAAGTTGATTTTCCTGACATTTCCAAGTGCAGGTATGCATACCGAAGAGATCCCATAAATAATGCATGGTACAACTGGAGCATCGACCGCACGGATGCTCCCCATGACTTTCCCCTAGCAGAGGCAAGTACGTGAGCAATTGCTGTCAGCCTCTTTTTCGTGAATGAAATATGGGGAGTCCACGAACGATTTTGGTCGGTGATCACTCACAGAAAGCGATGGCTGCTTTCGTAGGGTATGCCTTTACCATCAATGCGTAGGGTTTGAAGTGACATGTTCTTGCGTGTAAATACAACTTGTTAACACTTTTCAGTTGATATCTGTAGACCTTGCAGGTGGAGGTATAGCCGCAGCTATACTTGCCGCATTTTGAAGCCTCGCTCTAACCTGTGGGCGCGTAACTCCTGATGCCCAGATACAGATGGCATCTGCATATATTTAAGGTTCCGCCGACTGTGGTATTAAGTCGACAAGCTCGACAAAAGTCAGATTGAAAAGCTCTGGGCTTAGTACTCCACCCTGTGGGACTCCACGGGAAGTGAAATGAGATGTTGGGCCATCCTCAGTCTGCATAAAGTGAGATCTGTTGAATAAATAACGGCGTATCCAGCAAAAAAACACGGCCGTCAAGAACGGCAGCTTCCAGAGCGTCCAAAATAGCCTGGTGAGTGACGCTGACATATGCCCTCTTTATATCGAAGAACAACACCGCGGTTAAGCGGTTCAAATTTTTTTGGCATTGTACAGGTGATACCAGGTCCAGCACGTTGCCAATTGAAGAGCGTCCTCGCCTAAATGTAACGGCGTAGCTTCCTGCAGACCACAAACATGCCGTACAATGAAGTCTTCTTTATCAATTCATATTCTATACATCTTAGGCGTGTTACTCGAAATTACCGGTGATTACGGCACAGGCAAAAAGCCCTTAACATCGGCGAACGATTTATTCATCGGAGGTAAATTAACAACCTAGAAAAAATATTATGAAGTAAGAATTTTTTAAATTGAGAAATTACCCATCGCATACAATCAACTAGTGCGCCGAGCATAAAATGCCGCACCAAATTCGACGCCTGCAGTATTGCGACACTTACAGCATTCACGTCAACATATCCATGCTGCATTTTCACGACATCACCGAAACTTTTGCAGAGCAAACTGATATTGAGGCTAACCACATACCCTTTATATACGACATTAATTTCTGCAATGCATTGTGCAAGAACCATAAGCATCGCTGTGGGAGCTGTTAGTATGAGCATCCGGGAGGTGAGCATTTTCCTACCTCCGACCTGGAAGCTTGATCGCTTTTCATGGTTAATGTGCATTGCACGCTATCCCAATATCAATCTTGCCCGTGTGCTTATTACGTGTAAGCGCGGGCAGTACTAGAAGTCCCTTTCAATAAAAAAATAGTCTCCTTACAATCTTATTGCATACCTCATAGGGAGATAGGGAGTGCGAGCTTTCTTGTAGCAGCCCGTTGCTGTAGCCACGCTCTAGTTTGGGCACTTTTGATAAAAGTGCGCATTCATGCCGACGACCCAACCTCTCTAAATGCACCAACCAAAGCGCTGACGTGCGCCTGGTGAAACACGTCGAGATAAGGCGTCACGTTTCTTGCCGATGCGTCGAATGCATGTTGAATAAAAAAAGAAACGCGCAGAAAACTTTTTGCTGCACTCAAATGTAAAATAATTTACGTTTTTTAAAGCTAGAACATTACACGGCCGAAAACTGAAAGCTTCCGGATATACCGTAAATTAGAGGAGCAATGAGTGATAAAGAAAGGTTAAGCAGTGTGTTTTTCGACTTAGTCATAGGCTCGACCCCATCATATTTCGTTGCTTGCCAACAGGAAACAGAATATTTAAGCCACACTTATCAAACTTTACTAACGTTTTGGAAGTTTTTAACCCGTCTACCCTTAAGCTTTTTGGTTAGTGTGACGAGATAATAATATTTGATTTTTACCGCCATTCAGTTACGTGTCCTCGCGTCGCGGGCCGTCGCAGACGGCGCAATCGATTTTTCGAGGCGCATGGACGAGAATCCTGGGGATAAAATATAATCAACGTATTCCATACTGTCCTACTTGTCTGCTTTGCTACGTTAAAGGGAGGAGATGAACGGTGCCGCTTCGGCTGGCGCTCTTCGAAGGCGCTCAGCATCTGTCAGTCACCTAACAGCTCCGCAGCTCAATCTTAGGGGGACGGAAGTGTGTGTTGAAAAGGTCTTCCTTCCATAGCCAGGGTCTTGTCTTGCGCGGGCCCGTGGGTCCAGTCCGCAGGGTGGCTGGAGCGGGATCTCAGAACGGGTGAGCCCACACACGAGAGCCCTCTGCGAAAACAGAGAGGACTTAGAGGTGGCTGGTTTAAGAGGGACTGGTCCACCTGGAGACAAATTATAACAGTTTTTTTCTATGTTGGATGAATAGACTTTGGTTTGTCACTGGGAAGGCCCGCGCCTTCCTGTAACCGAGCGGAGTGCAACCTTTTGCAATGAAGTTTTGAGGAATAAGGCTGGGAGCATTTGCGTGCTCCTGTGATCCAGCCAATAGGAGGCC
This sequence comes from Amblyomma maculatum, assembly GCF_055883805.1. Classification (NCBI taxonomy): domain Eukaryota; kingdom Metazoa; phylum Arthropoda; class Arachnida; order Ixodida; family Ixodidae; genus Amblyomma; species Amblyomma maculatum. The sequence continues at coordinate 37,689,190 of NW_028146738.1, forward strand.
AGGTTGGTGGATGCTTTGATTGTAGACTGGAACAACGGAGATGGGTTTCTTCTGAGGAAGTCTAAGTCACGACAGTGAGATAGATTCTCAGGCTTGTGGACCGCTAAGGCGGGAAGCGCTGAAGGCTACAGCCTTTACCGATAATGTGCTATTAAAAACGAGATTATGGATAGGGGAGGGGAGCTCCCGGTTCACTGTCATACAAGGAAGGTAGCCGCTTCAGTTGAGGTGATTGCTCCAACTTTGCAAAAACCAAGATTAGATTCATTCGCCGCGGCAGCCCGGGGATGGACTGAGCCGGCTAAGTCTCTGCATGGACACCGTAGAGGAACCCCCGCTGACTGATGTCGTCACAGTTATAGGGGCAACCCGGTGTAACCCAGCCCACGAGGATGCAAGGTGGCACTATTAGAGACTGGCTGCACTCCTTCTCCGAGAAACCAGGGACGTCCTGAGAAACGCTGAGGCCTTCGGGCGTCCCAGTAGGCTCAGAGAGTGAAGACGAAGTGAAAACAGAACTGGCACAAGCACTTTTTGTGAGTCTGTTAGTAGTATTGCTTTGAGACCAATTGGGTGGTGGATGAAGCTTCCACTTGCGCTTCCGGTGCGTAGGCGGTACGTCCTGATTCCAGCTACGGGACCGGCGTCAAAAACAAGACGCTTAAGAAAACTTGGTAGAATCGCGCTCTCGCTTGAAGCGCGGCACGGAGAGTTACCGAAGTCGGAGGTGCTAAGGCATCTGGCAGGGGTGCACGTCATGGAAGTGCACCACGGGTGTTGCAACCCCGTCTGCCTTAGCACGTGGGTGCGATCCACAACAAGACCAACTCGGAGGTAGTAGTAGACAGTTCCACCATGCTCGTTGGATAGCTGCCAGAAATGTTCTGACGGCTCGCCGATGACCCAGCAAATGAGTACAGGAGCTGTCCCCGGTGTCATTGTCTGTCATTTGTGGGGCACAGCTCTTGGGATGGGTCTAGGCCTCGGCAATTCTATGTAAGTCCGGGGGTACTGTTTAGCGGACTGTAACTCTTATTTCCCCTCTCGATGTTTGCGCCAGCTACGGTGTGTAATGTATTCCTTATCCCAAAGATTTGGTATGTATAGCAGATACTTTTTCTCACGAGCGATTGTAAAAAAAAAACTAGAGGGTCTCTTAGATGTCTCTTAAGAGGAGAATGGTGAAAGCCTACCCTTCTTATTCTATAATTTGCCTCCCATCGTTAGCCTCTTGTCGGAATTCGTTGCAGTGCTACATATAATTATAATTGGTTTACAGGAAAGGAAATGCACAGTATCTATCACACTTCCTCCGACAAGTGTGCGTTTGGACGGTACACCATCACTCCTGTCGCGTGGCATTCCTTAGCGCGCGTTCAAGTGTGGCAGCAGGTAACGTTCGAAAAACAGTCACAAGAATGCCTGTAAAAGCTATCATAATATCCTTTTTCTTCAAGCTGCACGCTAACACTCTTTTAGTCAAAATATGGCTCGACGAAAAAGAATTTATCGTACCCTAGACGGTGAATTGCCTTTTAAAAAAAACTAGAAACTATTGAGCATGTTTTTATTGAATTCTAGGACCCGATATTTTTCTTGGACATTTTGCAGCGAATACAAGGAACTGCAATTAACCCTTCTGGAATCAGGTTTTTAACTGCAGAGAGTGATGATGACACACCGTATGATATGTTCATGCTCCTGGATCTCCACAATTATTGGAGGACAAGGATGGCAGTGAGACATGCCGACATGGTTTGTTCTGCCCGTGAACATTATATTGAGAGTGTAACATACGTTGCAGAGGTCATCATCATCGTCATCAGCCTGACTATACCCACTGCAGAGCGAAGGCCTCTCCCATATTTCTCCACTTAACCCGGTTCTGTGCTAGCTGCATCCACTTGACCCCCGCGAACTTCTTAACCTCATCCACCCACCTAAGTTTCTGCCGGCCCCTGCTATGCTTTCCTTCTCTTGGAATCCAGTTTGTTACCCTAAGCGACCGTCGGTTATCCTCTCTGCGCACTACATGTCCTGCCCATGCCCATTTCTTCTTCTCAATTTCCACTAGAATTTCGGTAACTTGAGTTATTTTTCTGACCTACTCTGCGCGCTTCCTATCTCTCAATGTTACCCCTACCATTTTTCGTTCCATAGCCCTCTGGGTTGTCCTAAACTTAAGTAGAACTCTCTTGGTTAGCCTCCATGTTTCAGCCCCATAGGTGAGTACAGGTAAGATGCAACTGTTGTATATTTTCCTCTTGAGCGATACCGGTAAGCTGCTAGTCATAATCTGCGAGTGCTTGCCAAATGCGCTCCATCCCAATCTCATTCTTCTTGTTAGTTCCTTTTCATGGTCCGGATCTGCGGTTACTATCTGTCCTAAGTAGACATATTCGCCTACTACTTCCAATACTTCGCTACCTAATGTAAACTGGTTCTTCCTCCCGAGGCTGTTGAACATTACCTTAGTTTTCTGCATATTGATTTTTAAGCCTACCTTTCTACTTTTTCTGTCTTGGTCATCAATCATTATTTGCAGTTCATCCCCGAGTTGCTTAGCAAGGCAATGTCATCAGCAAATCGCAGATTACTGAGGTACTCTCCATCTACCCTTATCCCTTACTGCTCCCATTCCAAGTCTCGGAATACCTCCTCTAAGTAAGCTGTGAATAGTACTGGGGAGATTGTGTCTCCTTGCCTAATACCTTCCTTTGGGGGAATTTTGTTACTTTCTTTATGCAGAACTATGGTTGCTGTACAGCCACTATATATATCTTCCAGCACTTTCACGTATGGCTCGTCTACCCACTGATTTCGCAATGCCTGCATCACCGCCGATGTTTCAACTGAGTCAAATGCTTTTTCGTAATCAATGAATGCTATGTATAAAGGCTGATTATATTCCGAGCAATTTTCGATCACCTGATTGATGGTATGGATATGATCGATAGTAGAGTACCGTTTCCGAAAACCTGCTTGATTCTTTGCTTGATTGCAGTCTAAGGTTGTCCTGATTCTATTAGCGATTACCTTAGTAAATACCTTATACGTAACAGGCAGTAGGCTAATTGGTCTGTAATTTTTGAGGTATCGCACAAAAACGGAGCAGCCGCTACGGATGGCTATTCTTGAAGATTTGGTTAGATTGAAAACATATTAACCACACCAGGCCTGCTGTACCGGCGTGTTTTTGCCGTGTCTGTATTGTCTGAGTTGTTGCGTGACAAGGCAATATTTAAAAAAAAAGGAGTGGTGCCCTTGTTGTAGAGCATCCGGCTCGTATTCGGGAGGTACCAGGTTCGATTCCTGGTACCGCCGGTCACCCATAGGTTTTCAATCGGTGCATGTTTTCTCTCGGCCTGATGCTCGGCTCTTCTGGGGTGAAATGCTTGGAAAAGGAGTCATATCTAACTAGTTACACCGATAGGATAGTGATCCGTTCCGCCATCGGAAGGAGAAATGTTCTGCGGAGCCACATTGCACCTATGGCCTATCAGTGGCCGGCCAAGTCAACTACCAATTACGACCATCCAAAGCATACCTTGATTTTTCAAGGCTGTAGCGGTCCTTCAAACGTGACATCAGTGTTCGCGACATGCCAACTACCACATATCAGAGGCGCTTCGAACCGTTGGCGCCGATGCCGGTAAAGAATTTGACAACATGGGGTTTAAAAATCTCATTTCGGCAAGTTGTCTATTGAAAGCACATACGAAAGCGTTAAAACGCTTTCTCACAGAAAGCTTGCCAGCATATATGCTTATAATTGTTTAAGGCTGTATTCAAAGTGGTCGACGCCGCCAGGAGCGAATTAACAGAGATAAGGGCCCGGTTCAGTAAATAATTACCCACGATTACATTACTTCCTAATGCAACATTTGAGCGCAACTCATCACCTGTTTAACCTTTTCGATAGATTGAGGCAAAGATTTCGAGCAATACACGTTTGTACAATTACAGATAACGTTTTTTTTTAATTTTTCACACGTATTCTTTCAAGAAACACTCCACTAATAGTTCTTGGCTGTCATGAAAGAAGATTTGTATTCGGAGAAATGAAGAGAGTATTGAGTTATCGAGAGGTTGTGGGGAGCAGCGCGTGGGTCCATAGGAACGTTGCGCTGACACTGCTAGCGAGTGAAGCGAATGAGAACGGGATGCACGCACCGTGATCCGCTGATAGCGAGCCGGCGTTTCGGCAACCGGAGAGCACCTTCGCCACGCGCAGGTAGAGGGGGACCCACCTCCTCCTCTTTCTGCATGGCGGTGATGGTGTTCTACGCAGTCACGTTATCTTGACTCGCTAGCGGCGGCAGTGACATCAGTCTGTCGCTGCTAGCGCTGCCTCCGGCGAACCCCCCCCCCTCTTCATCTTTTCCTCGTGTTCTCCGGTTACTGCGCGCTCGTGCCCCCATCGTTCGCCGCTGAGTGTCGCCCCCCCCCTCTTCCTGCGAGGCTCCAGTTGCCGAAGCGCCGGATCGAACTGGGGTGATCAAATGGGGGCGGAGCTGGTTACGAGGCCGACGTGGCCGACGACGACGCCGACGACGACGCGAAACCCCGGAACGGGCACCAAAGAGCTGCGCTTTAAAATTAGGAGGGCCCCTACAGCTCAGACGAAGTTGAGATAGATCTTGTTCATACGCTGATCATGTCGAGCCCGTGAGTAGTAGACTGTTTATTCATGTCTAGCGTAATGTTGATAGTAACGATGAAAACGATGCTGCAAGTTAGTGATAGTGGGAACATCGAGAAGCGGCCGCCGCAGCCGCCTCTCGATGTTGGCGAAAATCAAGGCACCAATGTGAAGTGCGATCTACCCCAGGTGGTAGACATTTCCGAATCCCTCCACTACGGCGTCGCTCATAGCCCTAGTCGCTTTGGGACGTTAAAGCCAATGAACAGAACAATGACGATACATTTAAAGAAAGCAGTCTTTAGAGTGGCTTTCGCCACAACCGCTCTTAAGCAGACGTAAGCTCAGTCATGCGTATCAATATAACATGTCAGTGTTTTTGTTCCACATTTAAGCAGGTGAATGAAATCTTTTACTTTTCTATAAGCGTTTTCGAGCCTTCACATTCGAAAATTTCTTGGAAATCTTCAACGTTCACCCGCCTGAGACTCTCGCGTCCCTGCTCACAGCAGTGAAAAATTACTGAGGCGGCTGCCTGATATGATCACTCATAACCTCTAATTAATAATTTATTGCTTTTGTGACAGCTTTCACTGCCTACGCTCGAATTTTTAACACCCAGCTGACCTCAACAGAAGTAATGACCGAGGGCAGTTGGTTTCCAGCTGGTACGAGCTGGTTCCTGACTATAAGACAGCTAGAGCCCGTTTGCTTCAATTTGGCCATCCCATGGAACTCGTTGGCTTCTAGCTATTAGGCATATCTGGAAGCACTTAATGGCAGTTGAGTGCTAGCTTGAATCCAGTTGGGACCAGCTAAAGCCATTTTAGATTTTTTTCATCTATTTCGGCGAGTACAAAGATTTGTATTTCGACTAATGAAACAGGAGGCTGGCTTTGGGATTAGGTAAGCCTATGATGCGACGAACAGATTTTGAAGCGTTCGACATTGCAAAGCATAACCATTAATTTTATTCACGAAAAAACAGGAAGACGATTTTGTTATTTTTCGGACCAAATATCGAAATCCTTCATTTTATTCTGCTTTCGAGACCCGCTGAGGACGGATGGCCCGCTTCATTTGAACCCTTTGAACCATGGATAATCCGGCCCTGGACGTCGCAGACGGTGACTTTTTTTCGAGATGCGGGTGCTAATTGTCGCTCTCGCGCTAAAAGGACAAGAGCTATCAATGGGATTCACGCGACAGTAATGCACTAGCGTTTGATTTGCAGAACACCGATACAACCAGTGCTCAAATAAGGGGTCAACAGGGAAATTGCTTTGGAAGGCATCGTGGCATATTTTTCTATTTCCCTCTCCGAAAGCTGCAGAATGTGAGCATTGAAACTTTTTGAAAAGTGCACAACGTGCGCTGGGGTGGTGGCAGGAAAGCGTTATATTTTTGTTTCACATACAGTCGCCTTTATAAGAGCATTTTCTAGAGTAAATCAGTGTTGTATTTGTTGTTTTCGCTTACTGATGCGACCGCATAAAATGCCTTTTTATTTTTTTTGTCTTTGAATCTTTAGATGTTTTGCATTGCCCCTCCTGCATGGACCGAGATATTGGCCTGGAGTATTTTCAAATAAATCAATAAATTATACGTTGCGCCTACCCCCTCTCTCTCTCCCGACAGCAATAAACAGGGCTTGACAGCAAAACATGAAAAGCATTTGCTCCTCCCATAAGCAACCTCAGACCGCCCCATCAAAAGGGGGCTCCATGGGCGGCGATGAATTCCAGGACACTGCACAACTGATCAGGCTCAAAAAGTTACATTAGGCGCGGTCCCATCTCGCCGTTCTAATTTGCTCTCTTCATACGTACCGGTCAAATCTCTATTATGTGTTGTTGTAGGTCCTGGGCTGCAGACTTTTCATCCCCATTCTTACTGCAGCCCTGTAGGTAATCACTCCCTGTTGTCACCCTTTTTGGTCCAATATGTTTCATTCAAAGCCTTGTCGTTTTGATGAAGTGCTCTATCGGGTCGCATGCATCCTTTGGCACAGCGAAGGGCGGCGGCTGCTCGCTTTTCTTCCACTGTTATCCCGTTTTGCAACCAGGAGCTAGGGAATGGCGTAGGCGTCGACATTTCAACTCGCCTCAGTGATACAACGCCCCGAAGTTAGAAAGAACCACAAAGCACCGCAAACACAGCAACAGAAAGCTGCAGGCAACTTGGCGGAAAACGGGCGCGCGGGCAGCGCGGGCGTGCCGAGCCTTAAGGCCCCAATATAGTCCGACGTTTTCGACCCGACTGGCTCAGTCGGCGACGTCGGCCACGGCACGTCGGCTACGATGGGCGCGTCAAAAAACTGCCGCTTCTACAGTCTGGCGCGGCTGGCGTGCCCGGTGCCGCGGCGCGCATGTGCACAAGACGCCCTCGAGAGCTGGTACGTTTACGGGGTGCATTTTCGAGTAGACGACAGGGCACCTACAGGGGCGAACTGGCTGCAGCCTATCGAGGCATTAATTACTGTTGTGATCAAGGCAATGATGCGATGTGTTTAATGCGAATGTTCAAATGGCACAAAGCATTTACAGCCAGCCGTGAAGACGTCCAGCCCAGCAACGGCCTGAGCCCGCGTCGACGACGGCTACATACGGAACGATGATTGTGTACGTGCGTGTTTTACTGAAAACTAATCAAAATTTAAGTATCTGTACGATTACAGAGGAGTTAGAGATTACACAGTAATCAGGATCACTTTCTTGGCCGGCCGCAGTTCCTGTAGAATTCCATAAATTTCGCGAATTCCCTGGTTGTTGAGCCGCTGACGTTCCGTGTGGCCAAATCGAGTACGGCCTTCGATTCCGGCGTGTACCGGTGACAACTGTATGCGAAACCGCTTCCGCAGTTTTTGGTATTCTTCCACTGAATGCACTACAGATAAGTGAAACAACACCATCGTTACACCTCCTCGAGCAATGCATTAAAACGAGTATGGCACACGCACCGCAGCGAAGAACTCACAGCTGTGCCCAGCCGCACTACTGACAGTTTGCATCCCAGGCATTTTTCTTTCCTCTGAACGTCTCTGTATAGTCAACCCGCTTGGTATCGTAGACGCAGGGCCTCCCTCGAATTCCTTCTAGTCGCTTTTCCGCAACAGTGTCTGAAATGCGCGCGCGGTCGCTGTCTACATGCAAGCCGCCATCTTCACTGCGCGTGAGGAATGCTGGGATGCGTGGCCGACGCGGCTGACGCGGTCGGCGAGAAATAGGCGAGATTTTATTTGCGCGTCAACGACGTTGGGCCGCGTCGGCTCGCGCTCGCTACGTCCATCACGCCGTGACATTGGACTATAGACCTCGGTTTTTCGCCGACGTAACGTCGCGGAGGCCGACGTGCGCGCGCGCGCGCGTTACGTCGGACTGGATTGGGGCCTTTACAGCCCACGCAACTGCAACGCCACCGCATGCATCTAAGGAGAGGTCCATACCAATCCCAATGCATTGAAGAAAATATGGCGAAAGCTTCCACCGTGGGCGAAAGAGACGCCAAAATTCAGGGTTGGCAAAGTCGAGCCATTAGCAACGGCATCGCTGTTGCTATGAAAACTCGGGCCACTAGCAACAGCGTTGCTAAGGGCCCGAGGTACGTGAGCGTCGCGAAAAAAAAAATGCGAAAGGTAAAGGAGCAGCAGAGCCGTCGCAGCGTCCGGTCGCGGCGCGGCTACGCTGGCTTCAAAACAGTGACGTCAGGGCCTCTCCTAAGTTCTTTCCTTCCTCCATGATCTGGGACCTCCGACACTCGCCGCCTCATTACATCGTATGGAGTGTGCCGCCTCCTAAACACACTACCCCTATTCTAAAGCATTGTATCCTAGTCTTCAAAGTAGTGAGGTGGACAAGTGGTGCCACCTAGAGCAGTACGGCAATTATTTGCACTAGGGATCGACGGTGGGGATCTCGGAGGCCACCCTTAAGCTAGAAACTCTCCCAGACTAACAATATTCTGCCTTCTCAGTGTCGTTATCGAAGGTAGTCAGGTAAAAAACTGTTCACAGTAGGTGGGGCTTTAAATAGGCGGTTTTTTCAAATAACGATACAACACACGAGAAGTTTTGACACTCATCTGACAGCCCTTAGCACACCTGGCAAACGCCCTATCATAGCCCTCTATCTGTGGTACAGATATCTGCAAAACAGACGAGAAATAGAGAATGGTAGCAAGTATATACTTTATTAGATTAGCAGCGTGCTTATACTGTTTTCTTTTGTTTTGAGCCTCCTTTTACTTCTTCAGAGGTTTGCATACAACGTGCTACTGATCGAAAATTTGCAGTTCACTGCGCAATACTTCTCCATTTTTTACACGCGGTGACATTTTTATGGAGCTCGAAACCGTAGTCTATGTTTGTGTGATTTCCTACAAGTTTACTGTTCATGCATGCCGACTTCGAACAGTGATGCCGATCTTAGGTCCATATACAAATGTTGCAAACATTCCAACGCACAGCATATGTGGTGAATTGATTTAAATAATCCCAATCGAATTTGCGCAACCGAATCAACTCGGTTATGCATAGCATGTTACAAGGCAGATTGCTCTACGAGGGGTCACGGCGGGCTCTTGGATAGCTAGAGGCCTCAACTGAGGCCAGGATTCCCGATCATGGTTCTTTAGTTCTCGAAACAAACTCCCCACGCCTGACCTTCTTTAAGCCCTCCTCTCTCTCTTACTTCTCTTCTCTAGGAGTGGAGCTTCCTCCTCCCACATCGTCGAGACTACAGCCCGGTGGGGACGCGGGTTAGAACGGGGGAGTTATTTTGCGGCCCAGCTTGGCGTTTGCGTTGCCTACCCTTCAGCAGTGTGAGCGCTGGCCCGTGGAGCATTCGGGGCACGGCATGTTCGGGTGTCAAATCCCCTTCTCATCTGAGAATGGTAGCTTGTTCGGGGGAGGGAGGGGGTAAGGAGTCTCTGCTCCGACGCTGCATACCCAACCTTCTCTGTGGCTTATCAACAAGCGGGATTTTTTTTTTTTTTGCATTAAGTCTTGTATACAGCAGCCGTAACAACAGCGCTGTGTAGTCTGACTGAAAGATGCAGCGGTTACAAATATTGGTCCCATGTTTAAACTAATGTTATTCTATCTATTGCATCATGTTATTACAAATATTAGTAACGCATATAATCTGTAACGTCAGCATTTCGGTTGACGCACAATCTTCGCATGCCTGAATATGGTTCTGATGCTGGTTCAGTTACAGAAATATTTTTCGAAAACATCATTGATTTCCTACATTTCAGTTTGCACACAAATGAAGTGTAATTTACTTTTCATTAGTATTAAATAGGCATTTATTAAAGTGCATAACACTATCGATGTGGCAAATTATCTGGTCATTGCTTTCGTGGTCCTTTTCTTGTGTATTCTAATTGAGCGATCTCAATACGGGGGAATTCGATTTCTGCAAAGCAGATTTAGACAGTTTCATTGTGTTGTTCCCGAATGATGCATCTTATCGCTTATCTCATTTAATATTTATGTTTATTACATTCAAAGAGATAAGATCTTAAGAAATTTATCAATATGTAGGTTGCATTCTGCTCATCCCACCTAATACATATTTTTTGCGGGCCTAGGGAGCTACAAAAGGTTGGTACTAAGTATTAGTTTAAATCTATCTTTGTCGTGATTACCTCAATGGAAGCGCAGCTTGTATACTTTAGAAGTTCACACAAAGTGGTCGCGAATAGTGCACCCATTTCTTGTTTGTTTTTTTGCATATCGCCAAAAGCACATCACCATGTTACCCAATTATCTGTGTTCTTTTTATAAATTATCTCGGAATATATGCGGACGGTGAACTATCGTTACACACATATTTATTTGAACAATAAATTTAAATGCGTCGAATGCTTTTTGTATGCTCTGAAAGCGTATACCTGCCGTTTACCACTCAACGTTTAATTGCCCAATCTTTAGAATATGCTCCGCTTACGCATGTCACACATCGTTTATTGACTGCTGTGTAGAAAATCAGGGTAATCCATACTATTATAAAATGGCTAAATGTTTTATTATTTCAACGCCCAACAACCCTCAAAGTGTATTGGGCGTATTCCTTGCATTCCCCGACGAAGACCGACCGCTCACAGTTGGCAATTCCAGCTTAGAAGAATTTATTTCCGTGATTGCGAGCACCTATTTTCACTCAGAGTGCGGCTTCTCGTTTCTGTATCGAAATTCAGTCTCTTGCGTCGATGAGCTCAGTTCGAAGACGTCCTCTCTTCCAAGGTCCTCCTCCCAAGGCATTTGGCTGATCCCTCTTGCTCAGTCGTTTTCTTTTTCCAAATTTCCGAAAGCAGGAGTCGCAGCGGGTTCTCAGAACCCGGCGGCCGTTACCGCAGTTGCCACGAAGTGGGGCAGCAATCAGTGGCGCCCCCCCCCCCCTTCTTACCCCCACGGGGCCATGTGCTCTCTTCGAGTTAGCGTCTCTCCCTGCCCCGCCCTCCAAGCGTCGCTCTTCTGGCTCCCTCCGCCACTCCGCTTCCGTTGCTCTGAGGATGTATTTCGTCCGTTGTCACTCACTGGGACGCACGGCACACGCACAAACAACCAACCGTTTGTTTTGCCAGTACTCCGGAAAAAAACAGTGAGCCCGACAGTTTTCCTCTCGTCATTTGCCTTCTTTAACTAACACCATGTTCAAACAATTACTGTGCCACGTTACATCCGAAAATGTGATTTTAACTGTGAAAATGTTAAATTACGTAATTACAAAAATTTCTCTATACGCTGAAGCAGGAATGCGAACCGGTTTTAGTCAATTCAAAACGTCCTACTATACATGTAACATAGATTTAATGAGCCACCCGGCGATAAATTTAACAGTCATTTATGTGGTGCCACTGGTAAGCTTGAACAATTATGGATTCGTTGGTATGGTTTGGTTTGTGGGGTTTAACGTCCCAAAGCGACTCAGGCTATGAGAGACGCCGTGCCCTGACATCGCACAGCACAGGGGCGCCTTGCTTTTCGCCGCCAGCGAAAAGCGGCCGACGAGGCCGGGATTCGATCCCGTATCCGTGGGAACAGTAGTCGAGCGCCGTAACCACTGCACCACCCCGGCGGGGTAATAGTGGATTCATGCTGTACACGATCGACACGAACAAAAAGCCAAGTTTAGCAATAATAGGCTATTGTTGCACCGCCTACAATACCATTTGAGGCTTTGGCATATAAAAAAAAATTAATATCGTTATAAATGATAATCGTAAAATAAAATTACTTCGTCCTTTTTTTTATAAACGGCGTGGAAATGTAACATAGCGGGCGAAATAATGAGAAAGGAAAGATTCGGGTTTTAGTGCGAGGAAAGAAGAATCAGCTAAACAAGAAGCCCGATTTTGACCGCTTTTTAGCATAGCGCGGCGTTCGAGGTGTGTAATGGTGTGGAAAGCACCACCTTACACGTTTTGAGGACGATCGCAGGTCCTTTGAAAGGGAAATCAATATTTTCATCTACGTCTTATTTTCTACGTTTTAGAATGTATAACTGCAATCTTCCTACATTCCGCCTTCACGTTGTGGGATTCGGGCTTTCCACGGCTGTCTTTTGCGCGGCCGTCGCCTGCTCCCCTGTTGTTACCCTCTTTCCCTTTCTACCGCCTTAGGTGGCGGAGAGATGTCCTCACGATTTGTCACTGTCGTTCGGCCACAGCTCCGCGCCTGCGTCCCGATGACTTCTCATTGGCGCCCTATTTATTTATTTATTTATTTATTTATTTATTTATTTATTTATTTATTTATTTATTTATTTATTTATTTATTTATTTATTTATTTATTTATTTATTTATTTATTTATTTATTTATTTATTTATTTATTTATTTATTTATATACCCTCAGGGCCCGAAGGCATTAAAAAGGGGAGTGGGAAAGATACATTGGTACAGGGTACAGTGCAGCATAAAACAACATAGGAGAAACAATAACACGGCGAAAAAGTGATCAAAACAAAACAAAAAAAAAAGATTGGCGCAAAAAAAAGCGGGAAAACAGGTGAGACAAAAAGAAAAAAAAACATTTCCGACAGTCAACAATGTCACCGAAAACGAACAAAAACAATTGACTACCATCTATAAATATAGATTACATACGGCAGTCTTGAAAGAATTTGGGTCCATAATATCAGCAATGTACTTAGGAAGGTGGTTCCAACTGACAGAAGTGTTTGGAACAAAAGAATAAGAGGCGTGTTTAGTACGACATGACGGAACACCTACTTTGTCAAGATGATCAATGCGACCTGAAACATATGTGGGGGTAGTTAGTAGCCGGCTCTTAAGGACAGGATTGTGGTAATAGATTTTTTGAAAAGGCATAAGCGAGAAATTTTTCTGCGTAGTGAAAGCGGTGGCAATGATAATGTTGTTTTCATAACGGTAACACTGGAGTTACGGTGTTAGTTGGAAAGTATAAAACGTGACGCGCGGTTTTGAACAGATTCAATTTCAGATTCTAGAGATGCAAGGCTAGGGTCAGAGAAGAGGGTGCATATTCCAGTTTAGGACGAACAAAGGTTTTATAAAGAAGCAATTTTATTGAACTAGAAGAAAGGTTAAAGTTTCGGCGCCGGTACCCCAACATGCGGTTAGCATTGTTAGTAATAGATTCCACATGCAGATTCCAAGAAAGATTAGAAGTTATTGCACACCAAGGTATTTATACGACGACACAGTTTCAAGAGGAGTATTATTGAGGTTGTAATTAGCTACCTCATTGTTACGACGAGAAATACGCATATGTTTGCACTTGTTAATGTTAAGCTCCATTTGCCATAATTTAAGCCACTCTGAAACTTGGTTAATATCAGACTGAAGAACAAAAATGTCAGAGTCACTGTTAATTTCACGATAAATAACACAATCGTCAGCAAAGAGACACACAGAAGAAGCAATGGTGTTAGGCAAATCATTAATATAAATTAGAAAAAGTAGCGGCCCTAGTACGGAGCCCTGGGGAACGCCTGAGCCCACTGCAGAGGAACGAGAGTTCGATTTATTTGCTGTCAAGTATTGAGAACGGTTAGTGATGAAAGACTGAAGCCACGAAACGATGTTAGGGTCGAGTTTGAGGTTACTTAATTTGAAAAGTAGTAATTGGTGAGAAACTTTATCGAAAGCTTTGGAGAAATCGAGGAATATACAGTCTGCTATGGAACCCCGGTCAAGAATGAAATGAAGGTCTTGTGAAAAGCATAGAAGCTGAGTCTTGCATGAGGATGTTTTACGAAACCCGTGTTGAGAATGACTGAAGAAAGAATTCGATTCAAGAAAATTGGCGAGATGAGAGCAGATGACATGTTCCATGATCTTACATAGGATGCTAGTAAGTGAAATGGGTCGGTAGTTATTAGGAGAATGTTTGTCCCCAGACTTGTGCAGGGGAACCGCCTTGCCCACCTTCCACTCGCTAGGAACACAGCTACACTCAAGAGATTGTTTAAACAGTTCAGCAAAAATAATGGCACTATACACTTTAGTATTTTTCAAAAATTTTGAGTTAATGTTGTCCACTCCGCATGATGATGACATCTTCAGTTGTTCAATTATTTTTTCTACGCCCGCAGGATCTATTATAACGGGGTCCATAAAAAAGAAGTCTCGGGGTGGGTAATGAGGAATTACGGTAATTAAATTGTTAGTAAAAGAAGCAGTAAACACATCATTAAGAACATCAGCACACATTTCACTAGGAATTAATTGTTCATCTGCAGTTTTCAGATTGATTGTAGATGGGTCAGTTTTCTTAACCACGTTCCAAAATTGTTTTGGGTTATTTATTAGCATCGATGGAAGAGTATGACTAAAAAATGACTCCTTAGCTTGTTTTAGTGCTGATTTATATGCAGACGCAGCAGAATAGTAAGCGTCCCACCGGGCATAGAATTAAACACTTTGGCGGAACGAAACAGACGTTTCTTTTTGTTTGATAGCCGTTTTAGTGAAGAATTATATCGGGGCGAACAGTTGTTAGTTAATATTTTTCGCAGCGGAACGTAAGAATTAGTCAGGGAGGATATTTTATCCTTATAAAGGGTCCAGTTAATTTCGATTGGGCGGCCAGGAAAAGAGGGCAAGTATTCATCCATAAAAGCAGCGAGTTCACGATTAATTGCATCAAAGTTTGCCTTTTGGTAGTCACGGATATATTTAGAAGTGTTATATTGGTGTGGTATCGCGACATTTACTGAAAAATGGAGCATGCAATGATCACTTAAACCTGGCAAACAAGATATTGGAGCAACGATATCAGGCGACGTGGTGAGAACAAGGTCTAACAAGTTTGACGAAGAAGATGTAACACGGGTAGGCTGGGTAACAAGTTGGGAGAAATTAAAGTCGGACACATGCGCAAAAAACCATCGCACTCTGTAGAAAAAGGGTCAACATAAGAACGTTCATTGGACCAAAATATAGTTGGAAAATTGAAGTCACCTACCAAAACAGTAGGAACGTTTGGAAAATGAACGGTAATGGTGCAAACAACATCATGAAGTTCTTCAACAAACATGGCACTGTACGAGGGAGGGCGATAGCAAACTCCCAAGATCAGTTTTTTTAAAACGCGTGCGCAGTTCAACCCAGATAAGTTCTAAACTGGTGACGACATGAGCAGGAGAAGAAAAAAGTGTGTCGGCAACAGCTATCAAAACGCCACCACCATTTCTGTCACCTATATCACACCGATAAGTGGTAAAATGCTTATTGCAATGAAAGATTTCAGAGCCATCAGCTTTTGCTGAAAGCCACGTTTCAGTAAGGCAAACAATATCAGCATCGCATGCATCGATAGTCGCTCATAGCTCATCACGTTTAGGCACGACGCTTCTAATGTTTGTGTAAAGAAACGATAATGAACGCTCAGACAGCGAGGAGTGCCCACTACCCCTCACGAATCGTTATCGTACAGTAGGTTGAGGTGAAAAGCTTGTAGTACTGCGAACTTCAGAAACGCTGTCATTAAGCTGGTCGTAACCGTAACACTTGCCGTTCATGTAAAGCTTATTATAGCGCAGTTTGAATTTAGACTTTTGAGCGATACCAAATTCTACGAGTTTTTTCCGTGCCTGCAGAGTCATGAAAGAATAATCTTCGCTTACCTTATTATCTTTATCTTTCAGTTTAAAACTTGAAGAGAGAATTTTTTGCCTAGTTTTAAAAGATGAGAACTTCACAATAACCGGCCTGCTTTTATCCTCAGAAAAAGTACCAAGTGTATGAGCCCGTTCAATTGATAGCTCCGATGGTGTCAAGTTCAAGGCGGATGAAAGTACATTCACAAGTTTTACTCCAGTGTCATCCCAGGACTCAGAATTGCTGTCAGAAAGGCCAAAAAACAGAAGATTATCACGGCGCTGCCTATCTTCGAGCTCTGCCTGACTAGCCCTCAGTTTCAAATTTTCACATGCTAGGTTATCAGCAAAACTTTGCAGTCGTTGACATTCCTTCTGAAAAGATTCACTAGCAGCAGCTTTGCCTTCGACTACAGTTAGCCTTCGGTCAATATCTGATAGATGATTGTGAATAACCTCTTCTTGATTTCATTTACAGTACTGATTAAGTCAACTTGGTCTTTCTACATTTTGGCGGTTCGAGTATTCATGTCTTGTAGCAATGAAAACTTAACTGTTTCTGCTGTGTATCGTCATTACCTTCTGGTTCTTGGGAACGCGTATTGCGTCCCGGTCCTGGCTTTTCTTCCATGTCACCAGATAGCAAAAGCAACTCTTTAACAACCATCACGCACTCGCGTAGCAAAGACAAAAGTATTCCCGGGCGTGGGAACAGCAACAAACAGGCATTGTCCGATTTACTAGCGTATAGGCAAGAGTCGTCACTGACCTGGGCAAAGTAACGGACGAGATTGAAGAGCCGCATCACGTAGCTGCTCCCACGCCCACTGAACAGTTCCAGAGCACACCAGCAGTTCTTATCGACGACGGGTGTTGATGGCATAGTCGATCCCGACGCCTTGATCCACGGAGAGGTTATCCAGCAGAGTTGCCGGTGTTGGTCAAAATTTTCATCGTGAAGGCTGACGAAACGCATAGGCGCGTCACTGCTATCCCACGCATCCGAAGTACACTGGTCAGTGGGCGTGGGAGCAGCTACGTGATGCGGCTCTTCAATTTCGTCCGTTTCTTTGCCCAGATTACCTCCTATCTACAGCTTGGCGCCCAGTGTACTTCGGATGCGTGGGATTGCAGTGACGCGCCTATGCGTTTCGCGAGCCTTCACGATGAAAATTTTGACTAACACCGGCAACTCTGCTGGATAACCTCTCCGTGGATCAAGGCGTCCGGATCGACTATGCCATTAACGCCCGTCGTCGATAAGAACTGCTGGCGTGCTCCGGAACTGTTCAGTGGGCGTGGGAGCAACTACGTGATGCGGCTCTTCAATTTCTTCCGTTTCTCTGCCCAGGTTACTTCCTATCTATAGCCATGGCGGGAACATGGCAGCGCTTCGACGGCTGCGCTCAAGCGACAGTCCAAGCGGGGCCCAGGGAGAGACCCCTCCGAGACAGCGCAAGGTGCGTGCGCTATTGGTCTTGTCTGCCGCCCTTTGTCCGCGCAGACCACTGTGTACTCGAGTTCGCCCGCTCCGGGTCGTACCTGAGAGCGCAGCTCGAGCCTGTCGATCATGATCCAACGATCCGCGGCAGGCGTACCTTGCGGCGGTTGCCCACTCTAATACCCTCTTTACACGGCCGGCTTAACCACGGTTACGCTTAACCGAGGTTACCGAACTTAACCACGGTTAACCGCCAATCGCGGTTAGCTGTGCTTACAAAGCTCGCCGCCGTTCTCGGTTACGGCCGCCATTGCCCATAAAGTACAACCGAAGCGACGCGGTGATCTGTGGAACGATTCAGCATTTACAAATATTTTATTTATAATGTAGTTTCCGGAGTGCCGTCTGGCAAGGCGTCAACAACGCGGTGAAGCTCCGCACGATGGCAGCACCTCATCGACCGTCGTAAACACCGCTGCGTTGGCCCCTCCTTCCGCAGACCGTACGCGAATGACACGGCGGCTCGCTAGCGCCGACGTCAGACACAAAGCGTGCTAAATTTATTGGCATCTGGAATACTGAGCCGAATATCAGAATTGAATCACTCCTGATCACTGACCAGCGGGAAATTGCAGGCAAGACCGATAACCGCGATACTATCAAGTTTCTGTACCAAGACAGATGCCGTCGGTACATTGCGGCTCACCGTTCTGCTTATACTAGCTCTGCGATTAATGTATCGCCAAAGTTTATCATATCGTTATTTTACGGCGGCAGAATAGGATTCACAATAAAGATATTTCATGAGTACAGTATTTCGACAGCGTTGATCAGTTCCAAAGCGCCGATCGCCGCGGCTTCGAAGAGAAATAATTTAGGCCTATCGACGACTAGGGGGTTACGCACCCCGCCGTGGTTCGCCGCGCTCGCTCGCTTCACCACTGCGGTAAGTGTAACGTACAGTCGAGCGCGATTTGAAGGTTATCGTGCCAGCGCCGACCAGCCTTGCACTCCAAGCACATGGCGGCCGGGTTTGGAACAGGCAAAATCATGATTTTGCACTCTTCTCTCCCTCGTTCGCTGTTCCATACAACAACCATCACCCCCGCGACATCTTCACTGCCCTTTCTCTCTATTCTAAGCTTTCCATTTGTTGCGATAAAGTGTCTAATTTCAGATAATACCGAAGAATACGTCGTGCGCACAACGATAACTGCCTGTTCGCAGAACCAAACGAAAAAAAAATGAAAGTGATGTCCTAGCAGGGAGTGACGGCTGCTAAAGGAACAGCGAAAAGAGTGAGGGGAGCTGGCTTCTTACCTCCCTCGCCTCGGCAGCGAATTCTGGGCCATGACGCTGTTCATGTTCCCGGTCGACGCTCGCGCGATAACCTTCAAATCGCGCTCGACTGTACCTGCTCGCAGCATCCCGCACTGCAAGCGTTGAGAATTTGTGCACCTTCATATAAAACTAAGACCGCTCATTTTTTGACGTTCCGCGCTCAGCACCAAGCCGCACAAACGATACTGCAAGCACAGGACGGGGTTTCAGTACGCAGACGCTTGGCTGTAGGCCGTAACCGAAGACGCCGGGCGGCACAGTAGACACCGGATATTCAATACGGGGAAACGAGTACACTGCTGAAGCAGACACGCTCGTACGCTTCGCGCACTCGAGTACCGACGAGCAGCCTCCGTCAACAGACCCCGCCATAACCTCGGTTAACGACGCAAACCGAGGTCGCCAAACTCGGGTTTGCGATAACCACGGTTAGCGGTGTAACTGTTACGCTAACCGTGGTTAACTCAGCCCGTGTAAAGAGAGTATAACTCGAAGGAACTCTTGGTAACCCTCAAAGGAACCGAGAGTGATCACAGCACGCCCTTCCGTGCTTGCGGCGCGCAGGGGAGCCTTGCTCCTCGCGCGCTCCCGAGACACGGTGACTGAGTATGTGTGTGTGTGTGTGTGTGCGCGTGTGCGCGTGTGTGTGTGTGTGTGTGTGTGTGTGTGTGTGTGTGTGTGTGTGTGTGTGTGTGTGTGTGTGTGTGTGTGTGTGTGTGTGTGTGTGTGTGTGTGTGTGTGTGTGTGTGTGTGTGTGTGTGTGTGTGTGTAACCCTGGAGAATGGCGTTTCAATAAATATCTACTTTGTAAACTTGGAGGCAGATGTGTTTGACGAAGCGCTCTCCTGCGCTGCGGTGTTTCAGTGTGCGCGTAGTGACGGCTGATCGGGGCTGTGGCTCGTGCGACGCTAGAACCCGCGGTGGTTGGTGACTGACGCCCACGTAGAAACCCCAACTGGCGCCCAACATGAAATGTCCCTGGCTTTTTGAGTCGTTGGACAGCACATCGGCCGAGCCGGTCGCCTTGACGATCAAGCTCATGCGCCATGCCTGCCGCCCCTTGCACGGCACTCGGCAAAGGCATTGAAACACGTTACATGGTTCTTCGGACCACCCTGCGGTGAGACCGTTGACCACATGCCTCCGCTGTTTCAGCTTTACGCCGTTGCGGAAGCAATGTGCGTGACGCGAAAACAATGTGCGCGACGCCGCCGCTCCCGACCGCTTCGCATAACAGCACCCGTACCCCGCTAGCAGCCATTTCTGTTCAGGGAACGGTGAGGCGTCGGCCGGGCTCCCTCTGGAAACCGCGCCGACAGCGCGCTCAGTTGGCTGACGCGGCTCCGTGAACCTGCGAGCCGGCTGGCGCGCCATTCTTCTGACACAGCATTTCAACGTTTCTTTGCAGTATCGAAAAGAAAGAACGAAAGTGGTAGCTGACGTGCTATTCCGTGCCCCACTCGCCCGCGGCGTCCTTACGCCGGCAAGTGAAGGGGGCGAAACAGCGGACGAGCCGCAGATCGGCACGGAGGGGACGCCCGCAAACGGGCTCCCCCATTCCGCTATCCAGGTAGGACAGCGCTTTGCAAAGCAGGCGAGAGTGAAAGTTCTTTGTGAGCACCTCTGAGACGCCGATGCCAGCGGAAGCTTTGCTGCGAACCTGCGGGGGGACGAAATCAGGCTCTCCTTTGGGATGACTGGGATCGTTTTCAGCCATGAAGAGCTAGGATAGGATCCAGCAAAATGACCCGTTCTGTCGCGATGTCAACGACGGTCTCTGGGAGACTAAGCGCCGTTACACTGCTTGTAATGCAGCGGGCGCAGCGCCGTTACGCTACTTGTATTGAGCTGGCGCAGGGGGGCCCGAGACAGCGTGTGTCGCAGCATGCCCCGGGAATTCATATTTGCTGGGCCATGACGGGCTTGCGCTGAAATACATAGCCACGGATAATGAGTACATGAATCGTTTGAAGTGGCTGCTCCCCAATGTCTGGGCGGCGCTCTGTTGCGTTTCTCTCACGACAAACCATTGGCTGGTCATCGTGGCTCCAAGGTTTTAAGAAACAATCAATCGGTGACTGCAGCCCGGCATGAAGTGCGACATTTTCTGCTGTTGCCATTCCTGCATTGTCTGTCAAATGGAGAAGTCGAGGGGTGGCAAGCCACCGGGCATGACGAAACTAACTGACAATGTGCGTCCGTGGCAGATGACCACCTGCGATTTCATGTGGCATTTCTCCAATAACAAGCAGGGGCACATTGCTGGAGAATCCCCCTACAGGGAATGCCAGCCGTGCCTACATCGCAGACTTGAAGGCCTATGCGCAACGGTCTGGCGAGCTTGCGCTGGTGCACATTAATTGTCACCACAGGCAAGCTCCAAGGCACACCCGATGCGGCGGGACGCAACCGTGCCCCGCACCGGTACAATCTGAGGCGACAGTCACCAGTGTGATTGATGCTGGACGGCGGACGTTTTCCGCAACCGAAGGCATATCACCTCACCGAGCGAGCTTTCTTGTCTGACCCTACCCGGAAGCAAGGTTGGTCTCCCCCTTTTCTGACTCGCTCAGTACGTTCTAGCCTGAGTGCGTTATTTTTTTAATTGCGTAAGCAATACTGCGCCAGGTTTCGAGCCGTCTCGTATCCCCGGCGGACGCCACGCTTGACGTTGAGCCGCTGCAGCGTCGACACCAGGACTGCGCCGTAAGGGCAGGGAGGAAGGGGGTAGTGCTAGCATTACAACGAAAAAAAAAAGAGATGTGAAAGAAACGTCCGCTCTCCGTGCTGATGCACCGCTCACTGCTGTCTTCACGCACTTCGCACTCTAGGCGTTCCCCGGATCGCACTCTCTCATCGCATGCAATGCGAGCAAGGTCCGATGTTGCATGTGCGCGTCGGCATCCAGACACGTGCGCCAAAGCTGTGGTCGGCACGAACCACTCAGGGTCCAAGGGGCAGACGGTCGCCGCTCAGGGTAAGGAATTGAGCAGTAATATTAAGACGATCTCTATCAGGAGTTAAAGTGGAAAGACAGCTAGAAATAGGAGTTTGCGTCGTGGTAAATTATAGTTGCTATGCGGTCTTACAAAGATGTGAAGCATCGGCGATGCGCCGAAGCCAGAAAACGGCAACGGGCTCAAGAGACTGCTGAAGAACGGAGCAACGGCAAGCAAAACGGTGAGCGCAAGACGCTGCTAGACGAGCGCGTCGTGCTCCTCTGGACACTTGTACATCTGGTGATGATCCTGCATGGAGTCTTCAGAATGCCTTGGACAGTGATGAATCGGAATCAACAACATGACTAGAAGAATCACAGAGTAGCCAAGAACGGTGGAATGCAACCAGGCGACAACGACGTACTCAGAAGACTGCAGAATAACGAGGAAAAAGGTTTGAGAAAAAACGAGTTCGCCATGCTGCCAGACAGGCAAAACGGTGTGAAGAGCGAAAAAGACAACGTGCAGAAGAGACCGAGGTGATGAGAACCGCACGTTTGAAGAAAAGATGTCAATCGTTGGCTCCTGCTGGCCTGATCTTCCAGACTCGGGACGTGGAAGAGCAAACACGTTTCCACCGCGCTCTACGGGGTGGTGAACGTGATTCCGCGACGTGGGAGTTTCACCGCCGTTTCACGAATAATCCATTCGGAAGCGTGTGTTCAGTGTGTGATCCCCGATGGCATAAGAATGACCTAAAACCTACACTAAATGTCGAACCTTAAGCGCAACCATTGCAGTATTGCTTGCGCAACTTACCAGGCTTAACCAGAGCTAAACTATTGCCAATTTTTTTTGTGTGTGTCTCTTCTAGCATCTTTCGTTTTCTGCTGTTTCCATTCTCGTTTCCAATCTTATAAATATTGTACAGGTGTCTTCTTTTGTACAGCGCGTCTTTTCTCTCCTCTCTCCTTTTGAACATGCGAGGGTTATTAGGCAGCCCCGGCGCGCGGCTGTTCCGGCGTGTGTGGAGTGGGAGTTGTGGTCGTTTGGGGACGGAGAGTGTGCTCGATGTCCCTTTTCACCCAAGGCCTCCGCGGCTGCCAAGGTGCTCGGGACAGGTTTGCCGCCGAAGGTCGGCGTCACCCTTTGTGTGGTGTGTGTGCGTGGCTGTGCGTGTGCGTGCCAAGGGCGGAGGCGGAAGCCCGATTTCGCAAGCTCGATTTTGACCGCTTTTTAGCATAGCGCGGCGTTCGAGGTATGTAATGCTGTGGAAGCACCACTTTAAGGCCGCCGTACAGTCAGTTTTAGAGGCGCTGCGACCATTCGCCTTCCGCCAGCTGGCGGATGCGTTCGTCAAGGTAGGCGAATATAGGGTGCTATATGGTCACTTTTGGGAGGCGGATTTTTCCCGCGCTCTGTATGGCGCACCCGGCGCGCCCTGCTTCGAAGGGTAGATTTGAAGGAGTTGATGGACATCTGCTGTACAGAGAGAGATAAGTTAGGTCTGCAGTTTGGCAAGGAAAAATCGGCAGTCAGGATTTTTAATTTGATGATGAGGATGGCGAACATAGGATACAGGAGGACATGCTGGTAGTAATGCATAAGTAAAAGTATCTTGGGGTGTGGATACATAATGGAGCTGAATATCTAACGGAGCATGAAAAATATTTGGCAGCTAAGGGAAGCAGAAATGCAGCCGTCATGAAAAACAGGAACTGTGGAATTACAATAGGTATTAAGTGGTGCGAGGGATTTGGAACTAACTTTTGCCAATGCAGTCCTGTGTATGAGATCAGAGGTCTGAGCACAGTTGGAAATTGAACAGCGAGTGGTGGGTAGGCTTGCTTTGGAAGCTCATGGGAATATGACAAACCAGAGTGTGCAGGGTGACCTGGGATGGTCTTCTTTTGAGAGCAGGGAAACTGGCAGAAATATAGCGTTTGAGCAACGATTGAGAAAATGGGAGAAAAGTGGTGGGCTAAGAATTAAAGTATTCAGCTACCTCTACATGAGCAATGTTGCACAAGATGGAGAAGACGGAAAGAAAATTGGCAAGCAAATGTTGCGACAGCAGTTGGGGGACCAGCCAGGAATTATCAATTAAGAAAAAGGTGAAACAGAGAGGGGTCTGTGGAAAACAGGGATGGAGACCAAATCAGCATTGGAAATGTACACAACTTTCAAGCAAGAAATAGCCAAAAAACATTTATGATAATTCTAGGGGCAGCTCATTGTTGTTCGAGGCTAGGACAGGAGTATTGCGGACTAAGACGTACAGAGTCACGTACCGATGTGAGATGGACACGCTGTGCAGGGTGTGTGGGGAGGATGAGGAAACGGTTGAACTTAATTTCCTTTAAAGGGCTCCGTCCTATAGTTCAAGACAATGGGGCAGATTTAGCCAAAGCATTGAGGTTTAAGGATAATGGAGGAAAAAAAGACTTTAAAAGGGTAGAGATAACCAAATGCAGGTTACAAGCAGATAAATGAAAGGGAGATGAGGGTACTCGTTATAATACATGAAGGAAAGAAGCCAACAGTCGGCGAGGCCAAGGAAAGCATTGGGAATTGTACTTTCTTTTGTTTTTAATTTTTACTTCGATAATCACATAAATTAGTAATGCAGTCTGTTTAGGGGAAAGATGATTAAACACAAAGTAGGAGAAAAACAACGTGCTGATGGTGGAAACCGAACCCACGACCTCCGAATATCGCGTCCGGTGCTCTTCCAGCTGAGCTACATCGGCCGCTGTCCCCCAGCTACTTTCTTGGGTATTAATGTTATCTGTATACGAACCTTGAGAGTGTTCACCAGCGCCACCCTCAATCATAGCGGCGGACGTGGAAGGTCCTGTGTTACCGACAGCGTCCCGTAGAACGGGAACTAGAGCGAGGGCGAAAACTGTGCTAGAACCCTCTTACACTACCTATGGCTTCAAGAATGCCAGAGCCGACACCCCCGTAAGCTACAAGCAGATAAATGAAGGGGAAATGGGGATACTCATTATAATACATGCAACTCATCTCTCTGTGCCATTTAGTAACTCAAATAACATTTAACTTGCAATGGAAACATGCCGCTAGGATGCTACACGTGCTGCCCATCTTATGCTAGTAGAAGTACCTGCTGTAGGGCTAGTTAGTTCACACTGACCATTGGAGCGGCACAAGGATATAATCACAGGAAAAGAAGATGGAAAGAAAGAGTTCCTTTCAATCCCTCTTCTTTTCCTGTGATCGTGCTCTTCTGCCATTTTATTCATCATGTTATGCTGGGTTACCATTTATTGAACGCGTAACAATGCCCTCGCTTCACTGCCACTGGAAAGTTAGTGTGTGCCTGGTTCGATAGCCCTGGGTTTAGATCACCCCACGAGATTCTGCTTGCCTGTAGAGCTCATGCTGCATGATATGTCGTCCTGTCACGAGTTAGATGCGTGTAGGTTTCTATGCGTTCCTGATTGTATTCCTTTTTTTCTGCTTCTTGTGCGCCTTGTTTTGTGCTTTTCGTTTCCATTTCGTTCCCCTTAAAACTGGATACAAACTAGTCCATTCAGTTTCACACTTGGGAGAACCTAATCAGTAAGATCAGTAATCACAACCGTCTTATGTTGGGTTTGCACATCCGGGTCCTTCTTGTACAGTTCTGTGTATTCCTGCCACCTCTTTATCTCTGAGGCTTCAGTGAGGTCCCTGCCTCGTTTGTCCTTTATCACGCCCAGCTTAGCACAGAAGCTTCCTTTGATATCTTTGTCTTATACAGAGCTCTTGTGTTCCTTATTGGCTGCTGTCCTCAACTGCTTGGAACTGTATGGTCAGGAAGGCATTCTTATCTCTCCTTGCTATTTTCCGAAAATCCGCATTGAGAACCTTGTATCTTTCTCTTTCCCCCATAACTTTTGCCATCCTCCTTTCCTCAGCTATTTGCAAAGCCTCTTCAGTTAACCAGTTGGCTTTCTTGCATTTCTTTTGCTTTGGAACTACCTTAGTAGCAACTTCTTGTATTATATCACGAACATCAGTCCACATCTCTTCAGGCTCTGTCTTCTAGATCTAATTCTTGAAATCGATACCTCACTTCCACAGCATATTCTGATGGAATTTGATCCAGATCATACCTGGAAGGCTTTCTAGTTTTCTGCGTTTTCCTCAATCGAAGTTTAAATTTGGCAACAAAAAGCTGATGATCGGTGTCACAATCGGCCCCAGGCCTTGTTTTTGCTGCTTGTATAGCGCTTCTCCATCTCTGCCGGCAAAGAATATAATCAGTCTGATTCCGGTACAGACCGTTCGGTGAAGTCCATGTATACATGCGCCTTTTGTGCTGTTGAAAATGAGCATTCGCTATGGTCAGGTTGTTTTCTTGACAAAACTCCACTAGCCTCTGCCCAGCTTCATTTGGCTCACCAAGACTGAACTTGCCTGTAATTCCGGATATTTCTTCACTCCCACCTTAGCATTCCAGTCTCTTGTGAGAAAAAGGACGTCTGATGATGGAGTGCGGTCTAAAAGGCATTGCAGGTCAGCACAAAATCTCTCAACGTCAGCTTCTTCAGCAGTAGTAGTTGGTGCATAGACTTCGATAACTGTTACGTTACAAGGGTGACCTTGGATCAGAAGTGAAATTATTCAGTCGTTTTTGGGGTTGTATCCTAGCACTGCTTTGACCATTCTTCTCTTTACTATGAGAGTGGCCCCATTCCTTCTCCTGGATTCGTGCCCACAATAAAAGACATAATAATCGCCCGAGTTAAATTCTCCCATTCCGGTCCATTTGAGCTCGCTGATACCCAAAATATCAATATTCAATCTGTCCATTTCTCACTTGACAACATCCAGTTTACCTTGACCCATAGATCATACATTCCATGTTCCTGATCCAGTTAGAACGAAAGGAAGAAGATAGTTTGCACAGTATGGGCCAGCATTTTGACAAGTCCACTTGTTGAAACGTTGGCCCATCTGCGAACTGAGGCGCACCTCATTTACCCTTGTTCAGTTCTTTTTCATTCCATGTTGCTATGTGATATATCTCCTTGCAACATCGGACTTTCCGGTTGCTTCCCGACACATCCACAACTGAGCATCCTTTTGGCTTTAGCCCAGCCGCTTCATTCGTCCTGGAGCTACTAGGAATCGCCCTTTGTTCATCCCCAGAAACATGTGGGACGCCTTCCAACTTGGAGGGCTCACCTTCCGGTAGCATATCAATTATGCTATTGCGACTGGTAATAGGCTTTTCTTGGCAGGAAATACTAGAGTGGGTTGCCATTACCTTCTCCAGTGAATCGCATTTTGTCAGAACTCTCTGCCGTTACCTGTCTATCTTGGGTGGCCCTACACAGCAGAGCTGACGGCTTCATCGAGTTACCTAAATTGAATAAGAACCAGTACATGAATAATGCTTATTTGTGGTCTTTGAGCATTCTGAAGAACCACAAGGGGCTGTTTCAGCCGGTGTTGGCGCAGCCACCGACGAAACATTTGTGCTGGTGGCGGCTCAACATGCTTGCCCCAATATGACCGAGCTAGCTTTCGCACTCCTCTCATTATAAAAATGGCCACATAAGATGGGAAAAGGGGCACCACTGAGAAAACTACTTGCAAGTAACTAACAATGCTACACCAGTCATCACTATATCTGCAAAAGTTTACACTCAAAGCCACCAGCCTGCATCGGCAAAACTTCAAGGCCATTCTCTCTACTGTGTTCGGTCCACAATTTCCAACGATGCGATGCGTAACCTTACCATCCTCTAATTGAATTATTCTGTTGCCGCCAGTCGTGTTCCACTCCCTTAAAAAAAGCAGCTCTGGAGAGCCAGCATAGATAGAAGCGTCGTCTTCACAATGCGCTTTCGCCACCCCACAGCACATGAAGGTAGTGAGTTCAACGACAACACTAACCACTGCAGCTGTCACTGACAGTAATAAGCCGGCACATCCTGCAGAAGAGACGGATACAACTGCAGCTGCAAGGCCAAATGTCATTCGCCTTACGTAGGGTGAAGAGCCAGCAGAAGAGATTTGCACAGCATATAGTATACAAAAGCCACGAAGAGCTACCGCGACTGTAGCCAATAAGGCAACACGCACTGAACTCACGGCACCAAGCTGGCCACGCTATCGACGCAGGCGAGCATCGACCAATCAGCGGGCGCTCTGCGTCTGTGTCTTCCGGAGCGGGTCTGGCGGGCCTTCCAAGCATGTTTTGAGCAAAATGGCGGATCTCCACCTCAGTGGAAGCGTGTCGTCTTGCATTGGCAGCCAAACAAATGAAGTCAACAACGAGCTGCTGATCGCTTCCATCAAACGATGGCAGCCGCTATGGCTTGTGAGCCATGCGCTTCATAAGAACAAGCTGGTAACGGCGGCTCTATGGACAGCGGTGGCCGCGGAACTTATGCTGGCTGTCAGGGTTCTCGCGCGACAGTAAGATGCTGAACCTGTTTGTTCGCTATTTATGCGTGTATGTTCGTTAATCATGTCGTGTATATTAAACATTTGATGTGTATGTTCTTGTGTTTTTATCGCAGAGGCCGTAAAAATGCTTGAGAAGCGATGGAAGAGTCTCTGCGACAAGTTCCGCCGATTATATGCAGCGCGAGACCGGACGCGTACCGCGTCATGCGCTTGGAGTTGTGTACCGCTTTTTTTGCGCGCCGGGGCGCGGCGCTCACTGCACAGGCGCGCACGGCGCCCGGCGCGTAGGACGCAGAGATGTTTATGGAGTCGGGAAGAAGGCAGGACAAATGAGACGGGATGGAAGTTCCGCTGACTTTCGGCGGCCTGGTGCCACGACACGCCAGTGCAGTTCAACGATTCATGTGACAAATGCGATAATCCGATACATGCCAGCGTTGATGCAGGCCACACGCAGCGGATGACAGACGTGGAGGCACCGAGCTTTTTCCGATGTAGCAAAATTGTGCTCTCCCTCACTGCGAGGGCAGACCACTCACGTCTTCTTCCGGTGGATGTGGCAGATGACATCGAAAAAGCAGTCTGAAGCAAAGAGGAAACTGAAGTTTGGGGAACAACATTCTTGACAAACAGGTGACCTTCAAACCCGGAAACTTGCTTTGGCTGTTCGCTCATAACCTACTTCGGGAACAATGCAGCACAACAGAGAAACAAACTCATCTACGCTTGATTCAAGTTATTCGGCATTAACGTTACCTCCGTATGAGGGCTGCCATCTTAGCTTTTCTCCAATGCTCGCGATGATGATAATAAAAAATACAGATATGTTGAAATATATTTACTGGTCGTGCTTTAGTACTGTATACTTTGTATATTTCATTTACTTTTATAAACGTATTTGGCGTAGAGTGTTGCGAGTGCGCGGGTTTGCTAATGGCTTTCATAAGTGTAGCAAGTGTGTATTTTCGTTTCGGTATGTGCTCATGGCTCATGCCATGCGCTTATGCTGCTCGTGCGGTTGCGCTCATGGGGCTGCTCGTGGCGTGTTTCTTTGACGTGGCGAACGTTCGCACGAATTACTAGCTTCAGTTATTCAGGCGCATTGCAGTAACGAACGATGAGTTTAATTACTTTACAAATTGGCCAGTGCGGAAACCAGCTGGGTTCCGAGCTCTTCAACACTGTGACCCAAGACATCGGCGCCGGTGCACCCGACACGAACCGCGATGAGTATTACAGCTTGTCTACCGAAAGGTGAGTAATGATGTGTGGCTGGCCTTTGCTCATGGTTTCACTCAAGGTTCTGCTTTTTGTTTGAAAACGTCGTTATCTTTATCTACGCAGGTTTTTCACTACCGACGCCCAAGGTACCTTGCTCTCAAGTGCTGTCTTGATTGACACTGAATCAAAGGTCAGAAATGTTTAAACTTTGTTGCTCGAAGACAAACACAAAAGCGCGTGAAGACGGGGACACGAAAGAACAAGGAGAAGCGGAATAATTGAGCAGTTATTTTTGTACGTCGGCGCTAAAGCATTGAAAATATCCCGCGCAGTCCAAAGAACATAATTTGTAAAACTATTTCTTGCACGAAGCAATGTATGCTGGGTAATCCGCCGCGTTGTCGTCCAGAACCCTGCCAGTGCCTCCTGGAAAACAGTGCCTACATCTCGTATCCCATATTATTAAATTTGCGGTTTTTTCACTGAGGGACTGTGTGGAAGCGCTAGCGTTACGCCCTATACCAATACATATGTTACGCGCGCGAAACATCTGCAGGCGCGCTTTTGCATGCGTTGCCATTTTTTTATTTTCTGCTGCTTTCAAACATCTTTAAGACCATTAAATGCGCGGAAGTTGCCTGCAAGCGGCTGCTCCGCTGGCGCGAGGAGCGTGCGGAGGTGATCACGGAGGCCATGCTGGTAGAGAATAACTGCGCGACGTGGCCGCGAGGCGGAGCCTCATTTACGCCCTATTGGGAAAGGGAGTGGGACAGGATATGTAAATACCTCCAATGCTGCAGACACGAATAACTCAAGGAGGCACTGACCCTGCTGTTTTCTGCATTCCATTAAAAAGCCACTGTAGTTCCACCAAGCAAACACGTGGCTACTCGGTTGTGCGCAGCATACACGTGTGAAAGGTGGCATCAGATTTCCGAGGAGTGTATGTGTCGACGCTGTGGCCGAAAGATCGGGCGCGCTATGGAGAACAGGGGCACAAATTTGTATGGTGTACCCACGCTCCGACTGCAAGTGTTGCCAGATTAACAGCACCTGTTGTCAGACCAAGCACAGTACAGTACGCTATTGATCAGTGTAGTCAGACAGCGTCTTTTTCTTTCCTCCCCTCTTACTTTTTTCATCTCACCTTCTTTATAGAGAGATTTACCTTGCCGGAGACGTATAGGATGCCTACTGCACATGCGTGCAAACTACCGATACATACAGGCACTGGAGACGTATGTCGCGTGACGTCCAGCTTGCCGTAATCTCGCAAGATCTCACGAGATTTCAGCAGCCATGAAGCCAAGCTACGCAAGCGCCGATGGATGGTGCTACGAGTGCTTGTAGAGTGCTGCTGAACTCAACAGGCCACATAGTTTTTCCATTTTCACAGTTTTCCCAAGCATCCCAAAAGAAAAAAAATAAATGGCATCATCAAATGCTGCAATACTCTTGCCCGCGCCAAGAAAACATCATGCACAAGCGTTTTAGTGCGGCGGACCAGCAAGTGGCTCGAGATCGCCACCATTCTCTATGCTGTACAGCACAGGGCAAAGGCGCCGTCTAAAGAAGTTGCAACGATTTCTAGGGATCCCCCAACAGCGAACGAGCGCTCGCTTTGCTGCACAATGAAGGCGTTCGCAAAGGCCTTTGCAAGCCATCCAGCATCAGAAAAAATAAATGATTCTGGTAAGTCACTACCCATCACTACCCACTACCTTCTCTGTTCAGACGAGCGGACCGGACCACGGGCTGTCAGAGCGGAACAATTAGTTACCAAATGTGACGAAAACGGCACTTCTGAGTAGTTCGGAATGGCAGTGACTCGGTGCCTACCGATCACGTGCATTTCGAGTAGGAGTGGTGGTGGATGATGCTGTCCCATGATACGTACGGCCCGCCCGTCTGAACACCGCCTAGTTGATTGCTGGGGAATAGCAGCGCAAAGTAAAAAGTCTTGTTGTGCGAATTAGATACATATTTCAGCATTATAGAAAACAGAGTGGACATCCCGGATGTGTGGAAAAATACTTTGATGGTTAAGCCACTCCCCAAAAACATGAATTGGGAATATAATCAGGGGAGGCGTGAAGCCAGGGCAAAATTTATACAAAATAACTATGGCAGTGAGATAGGCACATATTACGTGGATGCAGCGGGTCGATCCCACCGAGGATGGCACCTGCACCATTGCTGCTGTATACGAAGGAAGGCAGGTGAACGGCCTCTCAGTAAAAACTAACGACGTGCTAATGTTGGAGGAAGTGGTGATTGCACTGGCCGCCATCCACTGCAACGCAGCCTACACATTCACGGGTAGGTGCAAATTTTGTGGGCAGTATGCTGACCTATGCCACATGGTGTGGGCCTGCCAGCAAAATACAAAAATAAAAGCTATAAAACAGCCAACTAGGGAGGGCTGGGAGGCGGCCCTTTCCAGCTCGGACCTGGAGGCCCAGCGTGTCCTAGTCCAGAGCTCGGGTAGTGGCCGCGGCCAATGGCGTCCCGGAATAGGGTCTGCCCCTCAGCTCCCCAACAAAAAGCACCTCCCTTTCCAAACCATATCATCGTAATTAAATGTTTTCTCCTCCTCCTCCTCTAAGCATGGGTCGAGTTGCATAATATAATACATGTCATGTAGCTGCTTTGTTTACATGTGCATGTAAATGTGGACAGCCACCAGGAGCAATAAATGAAAATTGTTTGCCAGATGATTTGCTTAGTCTTCTCAGACAATTACCTGGCACCACTAGCTAACAGCAGATGCTGAATGTAGTGCCACAGCCAAATATTGCAAGAGGTCTTTTTTTGCTCCAAGCTTATGAATTTGTGTCCCTGTGTCAGCACGTGAAATGAAGTGTGCCAATATTTTATGCTGTTGAACAAAACATTCTGGCACTGGAAGTGCTAAGTGCATTTACAAGTGGCAGAGGCTGAACTGGTTTGCTTATTGTGTTATAAAAACACCTGAAAATTAAAAAGAATGCTTGTTAAGGACCATTGCATTGAATGAAGGCAACAGTGTCTGTGTTGTGTTACTCTTTTAGTGTCCTGGCACAACTTTCTGCTGCCCAATCAGATCCTATATTATGTTGACAAGTTAATTACCAATTTTCTGTGCCTCATATGGTTATTCCCTTTCAGATGGAAATGAGCCTGCAAGTGCCTGAATGACATGGTGTCCAGAGATACGCATGATGATGAAAGCGATCATGACAACTCCCGGGATAGTAAGTGACAATGCTTCTTATATTAGTTTCTTCAATGTTCTTGTTGAACATGCTACAGGTGTTTACAAAGCACTGCAATTTTCAGTCTTGATTATCTTACTGCAATGTACAAGGTGTAGCCAGAGTGCTAAAGTAGCTCGTGCATGTATCAATAAAGTGTTATGCACCAACTATACACACTGTTGTCGTGTATGTGCCGGAAAACAGTCCAACATTTCATGGCTGCAGAAATAATTATTTCTCTCATTTGTTTGCTTCCTTCCATGGCACAGCCACAAGTCTGCACAATGCAGAGCCGCTGTCGTCAACACCAAGCCTGCAGTCAGTTCCACTGAGGGGTGAGGACAAATTTACGTTATTTTTAGCAGCACCAATTTGTAAAAAGTTTTATCTCAATGCCTTAACAACTTACTAAATTTTAAAACTGAAGACTGCTCAGTACAACTGCACTAGAACCTAGTTGTTAGCTTTTGCATTCATGCCAAATTTATGCATGGACCAGCAGCAGCAACAGTGCATTATACAAAATGCAGTGGTCTATGAAAGCAGCGATAAATAAAATGAGCAAACAAATTATTAGCAAATTTTCATGTTCATGATGCACAGTCACGAGACCATCGCAGTTATTTGTGCACTGTTATGCTTGTCTCCGACTGTTTTGAATCTACACTCCATTTGGTGGCATGACTGAGTCATCGGTATGAGAGAAAGATGACGTTTTGAAGATGAGAGAATGAAAACAATAAAATTTGATTACACTTCTGCAGATTTATGCACATACTTCAAAGGTCTTAACAGCAAAAGGTCAAAAGCAAGGAGTTCATAGCAATGATAGACTTGGTGAGCATCTTTCCCAGGGCCAGTATTGTCTTTTTTACTCCACAAGAAACCTTTAAACACTCAATCCAGCCCTCTCACAGGGCCAATAAAACGCGGCACATTTCACCGGGTCAATCAGGCAGTCAATCAAACAGTATTGGTAAGCAATGTTCCTGCAGTCAGACTTTGGGAACAGGCGAGGAGACATAGAAACTCCCTTTTTCACTTCGATAGTGTAGCAATAATCAAAAAAGGAGTCTGTTTGCCAGAAAAACACAGGGCATGTCTGATGTCACACACAGCGGATCAAAACAGCATCTGTAGAACTCAACTCCTAATGGATCAGTGTAATGGTTTTATGGCCATGTCCTTTGTCCCAACTGGCATTGTATCTTGCTGGGTGGTGTGCCCTCAAGCACCCCTCTCCAGAATGTATTCATCATCGCGCAAAGTGTGGGAAGTTCCCACATGCTTTTCCTTTTCGCGACTTCACACTTTTGTGTGATGTTTGCCTGGACACATGACGCATTTCCAGCTCTAAGGTCATTGCAGCATGCTGCTGTGCATGTGCGTAATCAACGCAAAAGTTTAGAAGTAATATTTTATGGAGACATTTCCTCCACAATTGCCCATTTGGTGCAATTGCCCAGGTGGTATTTATCCTCAAGAAAAGGATGGCAAAATTATATTATTGTTTACTCTACCCTCCCCTGTGGTCTTAATGCATTGGTTGATGTGAAAAAATGATTCAATTTGTTTTCAATGTGCATCAGAAGGAGCGTTCACCAACATGAAATAACATCAAATACCATGAAAAATATTTGGCATATGCCAGCAACAGGCAAGTCGCAGTATAGATTGCTATTGAGCGTGAGACTCAGTATTCTCTGCGAGTCTACAATTGTAATGTTCTGGCTCTCCTTGCTGACAGCATGATTTTACAAAAATATTTTTCCTGGGAAAATAATTAGCATTGTCTTTGAACAATTTATATTAAGTTCATTCGATTGCAGCCACAACAATAATGTTAGCAGAAAGGCTTTGCTTTGCTCTGTCAACGTGTCTGCATTTGTGCCCATCTTAATAGAACTGTCATCTGCGTGTGGTTCTGGTAAAACTAATAAATATCCAACTGGTACAAGACAGGTGTCAACTTATCCGCAAAGATTACGGCCTGGAGTCCTTGGACATGGGCGAGGTCAGCTAGTCAGATTAGACCTACCAGAGTTTCAGGGCGTGAGCTCGACAGTAGTTTCCCAAAATTATTTTCTGTTTCTCAGTTTATATTTTAGATTTCTGGACACGCCCATATCATATGTACCAGATCCACCTTATATATGTACGACAAATTTGATGGATATGTCGATGTGGGCAATGTCTTTGATGAACACTTTGAAAAACAGTGGCCAAAGCAGGGTTCCTTGTGGAACACTGTTAGTGACTGCATGCTATTTGTGTTTATTCTCCTCTCCTTCGGGGCAAGTGCCATGGGATATACCCTACAACCTGTGTGCAATTCTGTTCACGACTATATAATCACACTAGGTTGATTGCTACAATGAGAATTCACTGCCTTTTCTTTTCCTTTCTTTTTATTGAAATTCTAGTTTAAGACTCATAATCATCAAAATACCCAATTGCTTGTCCGTGAGCTTTTTCTACCTGCTATATACCATGGCCTATTCCCCGCCATGGGTATGTGCCATTACCACTGAAGACCGTCATCAATGGGTCTGATACACAAGACGAGACTGCTGCACTTCTGTGCCATATAGGGGTATGCCATATGCCCAGACGTTTCATGAATAATGATGTGCGTAGTTATTCACTGTAATACGAGCTGGCGAGCAATTTTAAAAACCTCCAGCTTTCTCATACCAGCTTTAGTTTTACAGTAATTTTTGTGAACATTGCACCTTTTCATTCCAGGAAGGTAGAATACAACATGGATGTTCTATGCAGCACATGATGACGAACACTGCCACATCAAGCCGAACTTGGACATGTGCAGGTCAGCTGATGAAATCTTGGCAATCAGTTGACAAGATACTGATTGCACTGATGAAAGATTGAAAGTTATTTATGTTGGCACAATGTCACATTGCATACAGCACCAGTTCTTGACCATGTTCACTTTGCCAAATAAACCCCAAATACATTTTTGCACATAAATGCTGTCGGTGTGTTTCTGTTCTTGCATTTTATGGCGCATAAATAGCTGAGGCTATGGTTTGGCAACCACAGGTCCAAAATTATCTGCAAAAAGTTCTAATCTTAAATTGCATATTTTAAAAAAGAATTGCATTGTTAGAATTGTAAACATATGCAATGACCAAAAAAATTATGTACACAACCTCATCAAAATAGTGAGCCTCAGCTACAATGCTAAAAACACTGTTAGTGGCCTGTGGTTACCGCTTGACCAAACGGAATTCAAAATCTCGCGTCACATAGTGCTAATTGCTAAAAGCATATCATAGGTCAATGTTTTTCAAATAGCGGCTCATGAAGAGATCTTCAGGGTCCACGAAACGCACAGCCGCAAAAAAAAAAATGCGTGATAGCTTTGGCCTGGCAAGACACAGTTTTGCAGGGTTAAAATTTAGGAGATTCAAAGGTGACTTTAGTTTATGCAAAGAAAAAAAAAGAGGGCAAAAACAGAGGGAAAGGGCGTCTATGGCATTAGTTGATGGCAATGTTGGTAAAGCTCTGGCTGCGCTATTGGATGGGGCTATAATGCAAAGTGTCCCGGGCATGATGACATCATGACAGCTCAATGAGGGTACAATTAATTGTGTAGTGTACAGAAAATTTTGAATAATGAATCTAGCAGTACATGCAATCAAAGGATATATGAGCTGTGAATTAGCGGCATGAAGTGAAAAACCATAAAATGGCATCATCACTTTCCGCATCTGGTAGTACAGGTTCTCACTGAAGCCATCAGACAGCCTGACGAAGACAGGCTGTAGTGGTTCGCCACCTCGTTCGCCAAAGCAAATGGCACTTCACACATACAGACACTTTTATAACTCAGATGCTACCTCTCCTTAGTCTAGAAAATACACAAATGCACACACAACCGTTCGTGTGAAACACTAGAAACGGTCCATGCAGCCCAACTCAAGTACAGCGTTCCGACTGGTGGTCTAGTGCATATTTGCAGCCACAAGCATCTCGTGCCACTAAAAGTTTGAAATCAGTGTTGGGAACAAGTGAAGCCATTGGTCTAGAGCACAGCTGTCGGGTGTCCACCGGCAGACTGTCACGCAGTCAAAGGAGCATGGGAGACGACTCCGAACGAAAGTCATAGCGCACTTTCAGTTTGCCAAGTAGCGAGATGGTGAACTGAAGCTGTAATATCGCTGCACACAACACTCAGGCAAAAACCCCTGCATTTCAAGTGAACATGCCATCCTAAACGTCACCATGCACACACCATGTCGTGTTTGCCACTGCTACCACTGCACCAGTGCCACTGCCACCACACAGACCCACTAAAAAGAGTTGCAGATAACAATAGCAGCATAGCAAAACATAAAGGGATTGCACCATCATATGACACAGTTTGTATGGCGCATGTGGTAGAGGTATCGACCAGCATGTTGCCAAAGGAAAGGGCTCAGCTTGAGTAAGAGAGCAATCGATGAGGTCGTGACAGCTCAATAAAAGTATGATAAATTCAGTGGTGTACAGAAAGCCCCAAATAATGACTAGTAGTACATGAGGCCAAAGGCTTGAGCTGTCAATTAGCAGCACTAATTGAAAAACCACATAACGGCATCATCACTTTGAATCTGGCAGCACAGCTTCTCAATGTACATTGACATAGCAATACCAATATCTAAAAGGGCAAGAGCATCAGAGCCCTCCATAGGAACCATCACATTTGACGGTAAAGGCAAGTCTCAAATTAGCAACGAAAAGGCAATTGTTGCCTCCGGAACTGCGATCACTACATTTCCTGCGGCAGTATCGGATGACAGATCATGAAAGAAACCGAGCGGTGACGTGGAAATAATGATCAGTGGCAAACAGATGGCATCTGTTGTAGTCTAGGTGCTCGGGAGGTGAGGTTCAGGTAAAGTTAAGAGGGTAATAAGCGTAAGCTCAATGGTCGGCTTTGTCAGCAGCAGGCAAGACATGACAGTGGCAGTGATGCTGAAGGTGTATTAAATAGGCACATTGCCCAGAGTCCACCATGGTTTAAAACACTGGAGAGGTGGCAGAGCAGCAGGAACAGGGATTGCCCAAGGGGACGTCGAAAATTGACAAATGCTGCTAGTGCCTGTCAGGCAACTTCAGTGTAGGTAAGCACTGCAGCAATGGGAGGCAGGTTGAAAACTTACTGCATGATCTCATAGACTTGCTCCTGGACTATGTGCTGAAGGGTTTAATGGTCGGCTCGGGAAGGAGTAAGAGCTGCCAAGCGACTTTATGGACAAGCTGCTTTAAGTGTATTGTGAGTGAAAGGGTGGCCTCCATCATCAAGTCAAGGTTGATAAGAGCCTTGGTCTGCCCTGAGGGCAGCTACGAGAAGACAAGTTGTCGGTGCAACTCGTCATCACCTTGACAAAGACTGATTGACCAAAATGCAAGTTGTAGATTCAGGCTCACACAGCTGGTGGTGTCTTCATTTTCAGCGCCAGCACACTGGACCCAAGTCATCATTGCACACTACTCAATGCCACTGGTTCTATATTCTTGCACGTAGTCATCTTCAACTATAGTAATGTCGTTGTTGACACCACCATTGCTGATGCACCATCACCATTTGTCAGCACATCTTTAGTATTTCACTGTGAAGCAACCTCGTCTCCATAGCTTGCTCTCTATAGTTTCCCCTACAAGGAGTGGGAAACTTCCTCAGGCAGCCACAGTAGCTGTGGCCCGGTGACAGATTGTGTGCTGAACAGTGATGGAGAATGAAATATATGGCCTGATGACACATTTGATGATACATGCTCCCCTGTGCAGGTAGTCAATTTTCTGTAGTCGCTGGCTGGTGTGTGGTTTTAGGGCAGCAATGGCAAAACTGAGCATGCCTATTTGTTTGTACATAGATTCGTCTGCAATGCCACAAGGATGCCATCTAATCATCACATTCGCTCCCTACCTGTTCTCCTGTGTCCCTCCCTCTTTCCCAGAAAGATAGTGGGAGACTGGAAAGCTTGGCGTGATATGGTTTATAAGGTCACACAGAGTTGGACACGACTGAATTGAACTGATTTGTCTGTAGAGGAATGACAATGTGGCTAGCCTCATCTCAATGGAAGCACAAAAGGCAGTGGCTTGAAGTTCTCCATTCTCTGCTTTCCTGAGGCATGGGCATCGCTTGTATGATGAGAGGGTGGGCCTGGGAAGCGGCGTTTCTTCAACTACTGGTTCAAGTCAAAGAGGGTCTGGAGTGCAGATATGCAACCCAAACTTTGTACTATAGAGGTGTAAGTTATGGCTAGAGTTTCCACTACGGTCAACAATCGCCAGTAGGCAAATGCATGCTGGACTTCTTCATGGACGTCCATAAGCATTGCCACCTGAGGCTGTTGGAACGACAGTAGCAGCCAGCCAGCACAATTCTTCCCAAACTATCTCACAAATAAGATCCCGCAAGTTATCTCTACTTGTAGGTGTGCCATCATAGTGGCTTGCAGAGTATTTGAAGTGGTTGGTTGAATGATAGAGTGCTGAGAGTTACATTTTGGAACAACGAGGAAGTAGTCATGCACTTCTGCAATCAATCGAGATAAATACTGCTGCATTTCGCATAAAAAAAATTCATAAAGCTGCATCTTGGCATAACACTGTCGACAGATGAACAGCATAAATCTTTGGGCAGCATTGTTGCATGCAGTGAGGCTCATCTCGGAAATGGAGTAACTGTTCTACAAAGCACGGACAACAGAAGCAGAAGTGGACATGGATGTACACTGGCTCACAACTGTATTTTACTAACTGAAAGATGACATATATAGAGCAATCAAAAGTATAGCATTGAGCATATGGTTTTGTGCACTCTATTTGTGTCATCTTTACTTAGTAAAATCCAGCTGTGAGTCTGCAAGCCTCCTGCCTATTGCTTCTGATGTCCAAGTTTCCTAGTGCGCTTACCCTATTTACAAGATATGCACCACTGCATGCTGCAATTATTGCTGTAAGGAATACAGAGATGGATTCTGCGACTGTTGACAAATGTTTAAACTATGAAGGTCACTGCTTGCCATGCTTGTCCATATTTTACTGAGAAAGGCAGCCTCCCCAAAAAAATGTTCAAATTTTTTGACCCCAGGATGTAGGCTGACACTTATGTCTGAAGAGGCACAAGGTACCTGACCAATTCAGGCAGATGCACGACAGTAGATAGACACATGACTGCTATACAAAGATGTTTGGCAGTTTGTTAGCAAAGTGGCAACTTTATACATTCGCCCTACTTGTTACCATCTCAAAGATTGGTTCTTGAAATAGTCAATAAAAGCAAAATTTCATGCTATGCTGCCAAACTCCCTCTCTACAGCTTTCCTAACAGTGCTCATTGCCTTGTTGAAGGCAACATGATGAGCCTGCAGTACGGCACCTCCAAACAACTTGTAGAGTAGAGGCCACAGGGGGTAGGCTGGATCACTACAGATCACATATGTATGACCCATGGTGATCTGCAGATTCTCAAAGTGCACCACCTCCTTGAGCGTCCCTAAAAGATAGCAAGAATTAATAATATAACCAATGAGGGTCCACACAGGTGCCTCTGTTCTCTTTGTATTATGAGATGTAATCACAATGGCAAGTATTAGATAAAATTTTTTCCTAAAAATTTATAAAATGCCACATGCTAACACAATCTTGCATCACATACTTAGGTGCCGTGTTTCTTTACACATGAAATGCTGTTTTTTCACGAGGTTGGTCATTGAGTACCATTTTCCAAAAACCAACTCAAAAAATATAAAAGTACTTGTGGAATTTTCACTGCAGAGATGTTAGGCTTTAATTTGGAAATGCACTCCCCTGAATATGAAAAACATATTACAGCTAGTTACTGCAATGAAGACATGACTGAGCAGGCTTACCTGCATCGTGACGCCTGCCTTTAAATGGCCCATCCAGCTGGCAGACTAAGGCATGGCACACATTAGTGCCTGCTATTCCTGCACAGGTTCCACTTGTGCCCAGAGAAGTCCTCCTTCTGTGCCACAGACGGTTGACAAATTTGCCTTGCTGTGCCATGATGAAGCCCCAGCATTTGGACACTGGGGCCTTCCTTTGCATGCACCGCCTGAGGAGGAAAATTTCAAGTGGCTGCAAGCAACGATCGCTTATAGAGTCCCTATACAGTGGCCACAAGAAAATACCCCTTCAGTGTGCACCTTCTTTACTGTGCTATAGCATAATGCTTATTGCATTGCTCTCGGAAGAGTTCACTAGAGTTCACTCGAACAGGCCCATCAATTTTAAGGTGAAAGCTTTTAATGGCTCATACTGTCGGCATTCGTTTGTTTGGTCGCACTATAGCTGTCAATCAAATGACGTCATGATGATGCCATCAGAAAAAATTAAAATACGGTTTCCACTAGGAGCCAAACGTCCATCCCTCGCATCCCCATCCAAGCACTTTAACCAACTGCACAATGCCCGGGATCATGAAACACATCAAAATGTTCCTTTCTACTGTAAGGATGATAGCAGGGATGACGATGAGGCTGGAATTAGCATTGATGACATTAGCAATGATGATGACGGTGCATTTAGTTCATAATAATGATGAGAGCAAACCTGATACACTGTGTGCACCAGCAACACTTAGACTTCCACACTTCTGCAGTGCAGATTTCATGGTGCTCCCGGAATTGATTCAACACTATCAACACTTTTTTTTTTCAAAGCAAGCGAAATTCAGAAACCTACACTAGGTTATTTCCTTTTTTATAATTGAAAGATCATATATACATCTTACTTTTGCAAATGGTTTGAGATATTAAGGATGTAAATAAAGACCAGGAATTGCACAAAAATCATGTATCAAAAAAAATGAGCCAGATTCTGCTGATGTGCCGATGGAAATGAGCCAAATCTATTTTATTCTTGACAGCTTTAACATGATAGGGTGGACTACTGCGAGTGTAAACTCAATTATTCCTTCTGCATAGCTACTTCCTTATTGACTGCCTAGGATGCGAAGAGATCAGAGGAAAATCTGTAGCCATAAGATGAAACACTGTGATCATAACCCTGCAGCAGACGAAGCAATTTGTGCATAAAGGTAGCAAAAGAACTTATAAACGACTACATTTATTTAAGCCTGCTGGCAGTGGCTTTCTGCATTTAGCAACATAAGCAAATAGCTAAAACTGGCAAGAAACGACCATATTTGCCGCTGTCTTGTCGCTTTGCATCCTATGTGCATTTACCATTCCCCGGCAATACAATGGTGCACTGAATAAAAACAGCTCTTCATCAAACACATTCCAATTAATTCCTACCAATAGAAAATAGCCTCCCATGTTTGCTTGAAGCAGAAGCTCACTAAGCATTTATTTGCTCACTTTAGAGCAAATCAGTGCTGCTGATTGTGTGACAATAAATATTACAACTCTTCATGAGCTGTATTCACAGTATGATTATTTACAGGTATAACTTTCACAAAGAGAGACTAAGAACGACTCTGCAAAAAAAAAATTCATTCAGTCAAAGTAGGGTCAAATATAGATTTTCATATCGATAAGGGCCAAATCCAAAATTGCTTACATTGTTTAAATTATTGCATAAAATTTTATTAAATTTCTGCATTGAGCATTTCTAATACATGAAGCAAATGAAAAAAGTTTGTGCTGATAACCTTTTGCGTATTTCTCAGTCTGTTTCCGTGGACTTCTCTCATCTAAAACAAAAAATTGACTTGTATATGGGCTGGTGTTTATGTTGTTGACCTTATGCTGTGCTAGTAGGCAAGGTAGAAAAGCAGCATAGCGCTGGTTGTATTAGGAATGTTGGGCAGTTTCACTAAATTCGATGTTGACAAGAGAGTACCTTCACAAAGCTCTACAACTGAGTTGGAGAGCAGGGGTATATATGCTTTTGCACAAGTGCACCTATGTTGATTGCCGTAAAAGAACCCTGAATGACTACAGCAATGGTCGGTGGGTACGAGTCAACTGCAATCATTTATAACATTATGCTCTACAGTAGCTAAAACTGCTCACCTACTAGAAATGGCCGACACAAAGCCATTACACACCAGAGAGCACTGGCCCCATGCTGTCATCCCTAGGATCATGAGCGCTGGGGCTTTTCGACTACAAAATGGTAAAATTTTAACGTAGGTATATCGAGTAGAAGGCTCGGTAGCATTTACGCACACATGAAAGCTGATGGGGATGATGTGCAATGAATAGCGCGAGAGTGTGTAGCAGTGTGGATGCGGGGTGATACATCCCACACCACTTCTGACAAGAAATTTATCGCTTTGAATCTGCTCCGACCTTTTTTTTAATTTGAAAGCACTGCAAGTGGTCGCACAAGTGTTAGACTGCTTTGATTAGCTCTGAACTTCAGGATTAGCGCTAATTTGCATTCTAAGATGTCTAATGAGACGCCACAGCCAGTCAGCTTTGCTTTACATGTTTCAGCGGGCATATTTATTTGACACAGAAACCACCGACATCAATAATTTGGCCTGTAACCGTCAAGCCACCACAGCCAGCCACCACACCATGCACTACTTACCTCGGAGAATCGCTGAAGAGCTTGCATATCAAGTCACTTGTCACTTGTCATATGGTAGAGTAGATTACTGAAGTAAAAATTGAGTTGTGCCAAGGTGCCTCAGAGCCGGAGACCCTGACATGCTGCGTACTGATGACCTCATTTGGAATTAGGAGGGCTGACTGCAGCTCTTTGAAATTCTCCTTTTAGAATCTAAAAATCCTGTTAAACACTGCACTGGCACCGATGTTGTAGGGTACCAC
The DNA here is from genome assembly GCF_055883805.1 of Amblyomma maculatum. Taxonomy (NCBI): domain Eukaryota; kingdom Metazoa; phylum Arthropoda; class Arachnida; order Ixodida; family Ixodidae; genus Amblyomma; species Amblyomma maculatum. The sequence goes on from NW_028146738.1 coordinate 37,732,306, forward strand.
ACTCACGTAAGTTCCTCCGAGGCTTTGGAATGTCGCGCTCCTGTTGAAATCGACACATGTTCAATTTCATCCTATGATAGCACGCTTAAAAGCTGCCTGTCATGAAGGGTTTAGGACGCTGCCAGCATGATGTAACGTAGCGTGGGAAGGTTGCACCGATAGCAAGAACAAACTCTAGCACACGACCGAACCCCAGCAAACACGAGTGGTTGTTTCCTTCCTCCATGCGAGCACCAAAATAAACGGTTTTATTGCAACTAGGCTTTGATTGTTCAGGCTTGCTTCAAGTGGCAAAGTGGTTAAAAGTGAGCTCAAGTTAATAATTGTTCAAAACACAGCCAACACACCAACTTGATGACTTCGGGGGATCTGCATGTGACATTTTTGTGACATTATTTGAAGTATTTATTACAAATAGCTTCTATTTTTTTAGTTGGACAGCCATCATCATCATCTGCACGTACGTCTGCCAATACGTCTGACATATGGGTGATACGTACAGCAAAAACGTGTTTTGCCCAGTGTCAGCCAAATACGTCTACATCAATTTGCACGCATGCACAGTAGGCGTCGTATATGTCTGCGCCAGTACGTCTCCGGCAAGCTAAATCTCTTTTATAAGCCCCGTGCACAACCCACCGCGCCTCTCTCGCCCATGGAGGCATGCGTTGCTCGGAGCGGCGTCGCCTCTTTCTCCGTTTCTTGCTTTTTTCATCTGTGCTTCCTGTGCATGATGTGCTCTCGTCAGCAAAGATGCACACTGCTTGGAGCGACCGTCTCCTCTTAGGGGATGCATACCACCAGCATACGTGCGTGGTGTGTTCAAATGTTCTAGCAGTGAGCGCTTGCGGGCTTCGTCCCATCGTGTCCTACCACAAATAAATGAGCGATATTTTGACCCGAAACTTTCTTGCTCATTTATGTCGATTGCAGTGGTAGTGCGCTCAACTATGTCGTTTGCGTGAATAAAAATTGCGATAGCACGCTTGTTTCGAGCCAGTTCTGTCCACAGATTAAAAGGTGTAGCTATTTCGACCGCCAAATAAACGTGTTCCTTCGTCTTCCCATCATCTTTCACCTCTAAAAAAGTGAAACGAACAGCACTGTGTACCGTATGTTAAGCCCCACAACACGTGGGTACGCCTGCCATGATATGAAGCCAACAACGACTTCCGGCTGCATCTATTTTGAAACTGGAACAAATGGGGTGCCAACAGACATAGAAAGACATGTGCACATGCGCACTTGCTTCGATTTTAATACGCAGCAGCTGGCGAAACAACTATAGCGCTTTTATTGCTCCGGAATCTTTCCATCTCAAACGTCCCAGACGTGGCACATCAACCATCTCAGGTTTCTGTAAAAAACATTCATTGTAGGAATAGAGAATAGTCTTCACATTATCTCACTTCTCTATGGACACATGCACTAACAATTAATGGCACACAGTTACAGGTACATTGTGGTAAAACCTGGTCGACGAAGAAGTGCCCCTTATTCACTGTACAAATGGTGCAACTGTCTTTTTATTTAAATTGATGCATGGCTCCCATTCTTTCTTGCAGCTTTAAAATCTGAGTGGAACCAATCTTCGCATTAGAAAGACTCTGACTAAAGCTAGGAGTTTCCAGTGCGTATTTTTGCTATCAGACCTCTGACTGACATAAGTTGCGAACCATCTGTGATTGCAGATCTTCATGGCATGCGTGTTTTGAGAAATTAAGAACGTTTGTCTCCTATCCGATTAAATTATTGCATTGCTTGCAATCAGCAGCTGCCAGATGAATGCTAAATTGGGAGCTTGTATTGAACTTTATGAAGCTTACAGCCACAGTCCACGGAGCATTTGCAAAACTCAAGACGTCAGCTTCGCTTCATTGGAAAAACCCCTTCACCATTGCTGCCAAGCCTGTTTTGGTGCAGAAAGAGGATGCAGTGCAGGAGACGCCTATTGCGACAATTGTTATTTCAAGCAGGTCTCTTTCTTCCTTGTGTTGCTGTCGGCTCTGGGAAGCTAGTTCCTCACACGTGCCATTCTTACTCCCTTCTCCCGCCTCACTATTCCCGGCTTTGAAGGAATGCTGCTCGTCGGATTTACGCATGCTGGTAAGACGAAGGAACACGTTTATTTCGCGGTCAAAACAGCTGCAGCTGTTAATGTGGGGACAGAAGGTCATGCTGGCTCGAAACAAGCATGCTACGGAAGTTTTTTTTTCACGAAAACTGCATGGTTCAGCACCTAAGCACTGCATTCGACATAAGTGAGCAAAAAAAGTGTCCGGTTGTAATTCTGCACACTTGTGTTTGCTGTAGTGGGCCGCCAATGTTGCCGTTGGCTTCATATCTCGGCAGGCGTACCCACGTGTTGCAGGGCTTAATATACGCTCAACAGCACTGTTTGTTTCACTTTTTTAGAGGTGGAAGATGCTGGGAAGATGAAGGGACATGTTTATTTCGTTGTCAAAATAGGTGGAGCTTTTATTCTGGGGACACACGGCCTTGCGGGCTCGAACAAGCATGCCATGAATTTTTTTTTTCACGAAACCTGCATGGTCAAGCATCTAAGACTGCATTCTACATAAGTGAGCAAAACAGTGTCCGGTCGTAATTCTGCACACTTGTGTTTGCTGTAGTGGGCCGCCAATGTCGCGATTGGCTTCATATCACATCTCTGGCCCAGCCCAAATCACTTCATTATAGATGCAATACACATTCACATTATGTAACCTCCAATAACTGAGCAGAAGCGCGTGACCCTACACAAGATGCTGAGTGCATGAACACATTATAAAACATGTGCCGTTTCCAACAGTAACTTGCAAATCATGAATGTTTATAAGATAAATGTCACATGGCATAGCCAGTGCATGCACATGGGAAATAACATGATGAAATAACAAACGTCTTTATTTCTAAAGACTGCATGCAATATATATATGTCGTGTCTTGTACTCTTCCACATGGCCAGGCTAGAAAAGAGCAGAAAAAATGCTATTGCATCATTTCATAAATGCATTGTAAAAACAGTGCAGTGAAATCCAGTGCAATAAATATCACATATAATTCACTAGGCAGAGATCAAAAAGCCTTCACTATATGACCATTCATTTATCTGGTATGAAGCAGCACTGAACAAGGGTAAAGGGGGTATGCCTCAGTTCACAGGTCGAGTCAGTGTTTTGACAAGTGGACTTGTCTTCGTCTGGGCAATGCGATCATCACTGGCAGGGGCTTACAGATGCTTTTGTTTCTGAAGAGGAAAAGCTGGGGAGGGGGAAGATGCACGAGAAGAAAGTAGGTCATGGAGTAAAAAAAAAGAAAAAGTTTCTTCAGTATGCATTTCTCAGCCTGGAACCAGGGATCCTGTGCCCTGCAAATGAAATAAAAGTGGCAGTCCCAGGAAAAACTACAATGCTGGATAGATGATTAGTCACCACTTAAGCAGGTTTGGTGCAAATACACCTTACAAAGGGACAGGCTTTGCAAAGGGCCCTGCTATGGAATATATCTAAGGGGGACAATTCTTAAAGCTTTCTGCAAAAGGGGTGGGGGGAGAAGGACAAAGAAACAGAATAATAACCACACAGTGAACTACAACTGACATACAAAAAAATGTTCGAGGGCAAACTCAAGTAACAAGTGATAAGGAAGAAAAGAGTTTGGAGAAACATCTGCAGCTTATGCTACTGCAGAGGGGAATATAGTGCACATGTGCTGTGAATAAACTGTACAATTAATGCTATGTGGGAATGTTTTCCCAAATTGTTATTATGCAGAGAGAATATACTTAAGGGATTCTAACATTCCTTTCGAGATTTATTCCTGCTGGTTCCAAAGTTCTAAATTTATGAACTAGATATACCTCTATATTTTCTTTTCCTTGCAGATTTAAAGCCTGACTGGAGAATATATCATTTAAATTCTTTGAATTTATGGTCTTTCTGATTAAAATGCTGGAAAACTGCTTTCGAGAAGTTTTTGCCTGTCTACCCGACGGCCATTAAGCCTTATGTTCATTGGTTGCCCTGTTTCTCCGATGTACTGTTTATGGCGGAAGGAGAATTCTAGAAGGTAGACAATGTTTAAAGATGTGCACTTAAAGCCTGATTTTTTGAGAAAAGTGAAATCGCCTGCATTACTCTTAACCGTGGTGTCTTTTTGTATATGATTGCATGTCTTACATCTAGGTAGAGAGCAAGGATGTGGTTGTGTTGGATGATTGTCGAGTCTAGAATGTACTAGAATATCTCAGTTCGCATTACATTTATATGTTATGCTTGTAAGTGTAACATACAAACACAACGCAAACCTAAGAGGTATTCTAGTACATTCTAAACTCGACAACAAACATCCAACACATCCACATCTTTGCTCTCGACCTTAGATGTAAGAGGCGCAGTCATATACAAAGACACCACGGTTAAAAGTAATGCAAGCAATTTAACTTTTCGCATAAAATCAGGCTTTAAGTGCACATCTTAAAATGTTGTTTCCCTTCTAGAGTTCTCCTTCTTTCATAAACATTACATCGGAGAGACAGGGCAACCAATGAACACAAGGCTTAATGGCCATCGGGCAGACAGGCAAGAACCTCCCGACAGTAGTTTCCCAACATTTCAATCAAAAAGACCATAAGTTCGAAGAAATTAAATTGTATATTCTCCAGTCAGGCTTTAAATCTGCAAGGGACCGATAATATAGAGAGGCATATCTAATTCATAAATTTAGAACATTGGAAACAGCAGGAAAAAATATCTCGAAAGGAATGTTAGAATCCCTAAGAATATTCCCTCTGCATCATAACTATTCTGGAAAACAATCCCACATAGCGTTAATTGTACAGTTTATCCACAGCACATGTACACTATTCCCATCTGCAAAAGCATAAGGTGCAGATGTTTCTCCAAACACATTTCCTTATCACTTGTTACTTGAGTTTGGCCTCTTTTTTTTTTGCATGTGCTTCACCGTGCGCTTATTATTCTCTTTCTTTGTCCTTCTCTCCGCCCACCCCTTTTGAAGAAAGTTTTAAGAATTGTCTCCCTTATATATATTCCTTATCAGGGCCCTTTGCAAAGCCTGTCATTTGTAAGGTGTATCTGCACCAAACCTGCTTAAGTGGTGACAAATCATCTACACAGCATTGTAGTTTTTCCTGGTACTGCCGTTTTTATTTTTTCAGGCCACAGGATCCCTGGTTCTAGGCTGAGAAATGCATACTGAAGAAACATTTTTTTACTCCATGACCTAATTTCTTCTCAGGCATCTTCCCCCTCCGTACTCCTTGACTTACTTTCTTCTCATCCACTTTCCTCCTCCCCAACTTTTCTTCTTCGGAAGGAAAAGTGTATTTAAACCCCTGCCAGTGATAATTCCTTTGCCCAGACGAAGACAAGTCCACTTGTTGAAAGGGCTCGACCTGTGAACTGAGGCGTACCCCCTTTGCCCTTGTTCAGTGCTCCTTCATACCGTGTATTCTTCCTCTCGTTCTACCTGGATCATTCACTTATTTGTAACACTAGTTTATACTCTCTATTTCAACATGGCTTCAAGGCATGTATGAAAATTGCACCAATAACTATAGTAGGGAGTATGCCATTATCTACACCAGGAGTGTACTATTAGCAGACAATGAGAGAAATGAATCCATGATAATAATGCCTGACCAAAGCACATGCACCACAGCTTACCTAAAGTGAATCAAGAACATGGCTAACAGGTTTTGCAAAATCAATGTAAAGAATATCAATCTACAGTGAAAAACTGAGGTGAAAAACTTGTGAATTCACAGTCATATTTTTTTGCACAAGCTGGATGGAAACTGCTAGCAGAAAAAGAAAAGAAATAAATTAGAATTATGATGAGAAGAGGCATGTGGATAGATTATATCCTGAAATTGTCCATGCAAAATGCATGTTAAAAAATATAACAGGGATTCGAACAGCTCTAGGCAATAATGGCACCACTTTGCATAGCTTCAAGGAGTCAGGGGAGAAAACACTGGCTGAAAATTAAAATTTGGCTAACGTATTTTAGCCCTTTTAAGCAGCTCAAGTTTAAATAACAGCACATAGTGCATGAGCTCGCATTAAGTTCGTGAGTTTGCGGATACCATGAGAAGTAATAATTGCCAGCATCTGCGAAAATGAGACCTAGGTAGCAAATAATCATGCAAAGCTAGTTCAGTCCATGAGCACACAAAAATTAGGCATTCATTAAGAGCTTTTTGGTCAGATGGAAATTGGAAATTAAAATGATTAGTGAAAAAAATGCTAACGAGTGCATACCAGCGATAAGCAGATCCAGGAATTTTTAGAGTTATGTACTTCAAATGTTGGCTAGCATGTCCTGATGAAAGTATTTTCTTTCAGAGCATGACAGTCAAAAGTTCATTTTTTCGAGGCATATGACAATCTTGTCATTAAAAGCATGGTTTTTCCCTTCATGGAAAAGTTTTCTTATTCTGCAACAAATTTCTGGCAGATAATAAAGGCCTCATTGCACCATAGTAAATGCATTATAGGGGCACAGATATACTAAAAAGTGGCATTTTAGTCTTGAAGGACTATTAGTTAACACTAATTACTGCTGTCAAACGAGACCAACAGAAGTTGCAGTCGAAAAACCGGCTAGTCAGTGTTATTTCTCACATAATGTGCTTGCAGCTCCCAAATATTTCGTGGTCACAACATTGCCATGGAAGTGGAAAGATTGTATAGCTCTGTATAGTGGCCTCTGAAGCCTTAGCATTGAACCTTGTCTGGATTAAGTCTGGCTGGCAGGCAAGAGCAAGGTCAACAGAGTTCATGCCCCGAGTTGGTATGCGACCTTTTCTGCCGTATACAAAGCAAGGCCTAAGCCACCGTAAAAACATATAGTACAGCCATGACCGCAGTCACACATGCCCATCTGAGGAGGCTAATTTTTGTTCAGAGAAAACACATTTATCCCCAGAATTAATTATATCAAAAGCTTCAATCATTTGTTGCCAAGGTTTAGCTTTGGTACCAGCCAGAATTGTAGGCTTTGTACAGAGTTTTGCTTTTTTTGTAGGAATGCACATTCTCATATTTTTATTCACTAGTAATTTCATAGTCTGCTGTTAATGCACTTCCCCATTTGTACATTGCGTATACAACCGCAGCTCAGAAAAATGCTATGCACAACCTTAGTGGTGTATTTTAACCTACCATTTTTCTTTTCACATATATTTTGTTTCTTGTTCAAGATGGGACAGATTACCAGCAGTTTATTAGCTGAGAAAACCACTTTGACATCATATTTGTTGCGCATCTTCATATTGCGGGAAATTTCATGGAGATAATGATTTATTTCACGCACTGTCTTCAGACTGCAAGACTCAGATCTGGTTGGTTTCTTTTACTATTTGGAGAAGACATGCTGCAACACTGCAGATGACGTTTGAGCATAATCTGCTTTCTCGAGCTGTTCAAGCTGGCCTTCAAAGTTGTTATTCAAGGAATGTGAACAAAAAAGCCATCTGTATTACAGCTTCCATTAAAAGCTGATAAAAAGGTGGAACAGTTGCTAATTTTCTTTCCACAATGCTGACCAAAACCTTTCCACACTTTATGAATAACAATTTCAAAACCAGAATAATGTCTGCTGAAAGGAAGTTTATCCTGGTCTTTCCAGAAAACACATCTTCTGCAATGTCGGTGTGTATACATCAGAAGGTATAGGAAAACAACAAGGAGGGCCCAAATAATGCATCTGTAAGACATTGCATAAAGTTAGTTCCTTATCTCTATTACATTTCCCACAACATATATTGGCCACAGATGGTGTCTTTTTCCACATCTAATCAACTGTTCAGAATCCGTGCCCTCCTACACAAGAAGTGAGAGATATGTGAAAAGAAACTCAGGAACTCTACATTGAATGTACCACTAATGTTGTGTACAACCTTGCTGTTAACTGGGGTTGCATATACATTCGACAAATGAGAAAGTGAATTTGACAGCAGACACTGTAAACGTAAAAGAATAAAAATAATGAAAGACAGCACCTTCTATACAGAGGCTACAATTCTGGCACATGGAAAAAATACCAGAGACAAACTGAAATCGTATAACTAAATTTCATGAGAAATTCAGCACTGCTTCAGCTTTACTTCTAAGCAAAGACCTAACTGATGTCACTGCCCGTTCAATCAGTTCAGTGACTGAGGGCATGCAAAATAAATAACTAAATAAATATGATTTTGCATTGACATTTTTAATGTTTGCTTTGCTTGACGCAGCTTCAGCGTCAGTTACCTTTCAGTCTACCTTGCTGGGACACTTTTTACCCAGCTTACAAGCCAATTTTCTTGTTGACAATTTTGCATTATTCTTTTCTTTATTTTGCTATTCCTGATGATAATTCTTCTACGATAGACATTCCATACTTCACTGTCATCTGCTTTTTTTAGGTAGCTCATGAATTTTTAATAGATGCTGCAGCTGCTTAATTTGGGGTATCTTATCTTCATTACATTGCACCCAGGCTTCTTGCACTCAGCAACAGGCTGTCAATTTGAATCAAGCAGGCGTTCTTTTGTCATATTTGTTAAGTATGTGCTGCAGTAATATAGCTGCTTCTAAAGAAAATATAGATGAAAGTTGTGCTTTGCATATGCCACATGCGTATGTTCTGTTCTTGTCTTCTTTGCAGCAGTATCGACCTTTTAGAAAGAATGGATTGGTTGACAGCCAAACATATTTTGAAATTTGTGTAAGATATATTAGGAAAAGTTAAGCTAGGATGGAATTCTGTATGAATCATAGCTGCAATAAAGATTTTTAGATGGACTTAAGGGATACAGGTAAGCTGTCTTTAGAGTGCACGGCTTCAGTCGGTTGTCTCATGACTGGTCAACCATGAGACATACAGCATGTGCAATAGAGGCATGTGAGTCATGAAAATCTGGGGTAGCAATCAGAAAGTCCAAGGAAACAAGACATAAAACCACAAACTGGATTTCTGGACACAACTGAAGTAGGATAGGTAATAAACCCATGTTAAAGAAGTCTATTGCATGGCACATTCATCGTAGGTGCGTACCCCATTAGTCCCAGAAGAGCGCTGGTTTGTGTAGGTGGGGCAGGCTCCAAGTGGTGGATCAGGATACAGGGAACGCAATCCACTTTCAGATGCTTTGTAGATGGCCACTGGGAGCACCAAAGCAGCCACACCCAGATAAGTGGCAGGGAGGTTGATGGTGTAAGCAGCTGCAGCTAGGCAAGGCTTCAGAGCTGACCCTGCGTCAAAAAGGACTTCAATATCTTGACTCAAAGTAGAATACGTTTATAAACAGCTGGTATTTCTGACATTTTGAACAATTATACATTCATCCTTAGAGCACAGTACAAGATATTGATGCCAGTCTGATTAAGACAAGGAAGACAAGCAGAAGACGACAAAGATCCCTCTCGCGCTCGGACTGTACGTCCCTGGACTTCAACACCGGGCTCTTTGTGTTACTGGCTCTGCAGCCTTCACACGCCTTTTTGCCGTGACATCTGGTGGAGGTGCTGGGTGACTTTCATGAACCAGATGCCCCTTTCAAGCCATGACTACAGCCAAGGACGCACTCCCAGGGTAGAAACGCCTGTTCACCAGGGCAGCCGGCGACTATGTGGCCTATCTCCCAAATTCGGTCTGCTTCCTGATCTACGGTCTACAAGCACACAGATTATCACTATGAACACTCAAGAGATAGCTGCCAATGTCCTGCTTCATCAGCGAGACCCCCCTCGCTTTCACGGTCTTCCCCACGAAGACGCCGAGGACTGGCTGGACCAGTTCGACTGAGGGGCCACCTTTATTGCCTGGGCTGCGAAAGCAAAGATGTGCCATGTCTACTTTGCCCTGGAAAACTCGGCAAGGGCCTGGTATGTCAATCATGAATCTGAAAGCATGATGATGCATGTAGAGAAGATGAAGCTCTTGTTCTGTCATGTAGATCCAAACATGTCGGAAGGGCTGAAAGTGCGATTATTGATGAGAGGTGTGAATGAAGAGCTCTTCGCGAGCCTCGTTCGCATTTCACAGTCCGCCAGTAACCGTAGATGTTTTTGTCATGGAAGCTACTTCCATCGAGAGAGTGCTTGACGTGCAGGCATGGCAGTACAAGTGCACGACTGTGTCGATGCTGTCCACATGTACTGAGAGATCAACCGTGTCATCAGGAGACTCACTGAATGAGACCATTCGAGCCATTTGCGCGAAGAGCTGGTGAAAGTCTTGCCTACGCCGGCGCAGCTGCAAGTTGCACTGGTCACTGATGTTGTTCACAATGAAGTGCAACAAGCTTTGGATGCTGCACTGTTTCTTGCGAGCCCTCCACAACCACCTAAATGAGTTACGCCGTCGTCACAAGCCGTTTTCTGCCAGCTTCAACACCATGTTACAAAGCACCTGTGCTGGCCTCTCCCCAAATGCCATCTTTCCAGTCCCCTTTCCTTCAGCGACCCAGGCGCCACCGAACTAAAATCTGGAGAACCGCGGACTACCAGCCTTTGCGCTATCATTGTGGCGAAGCTGGGCATGTCTGGCGTCGCCGCCCATACAAAGAAATGGGTCTTCACGGGTTCCCCTTCGGTGCTCGCTGTCCAACAGCAAGGACAGAAACTCCTTGTCTGATGAATACAATGAAGACAAGCAGAAGACGACGAAGTTCCCTCTCGCGCTTGGACCGTACGTCCCTGGACTTCGCCAAGACCGGGCTCCTTGTGTTACCGGCTCTGCGTCCTTCACACGCTTTTTTGTCAACGTGACAATATTACAAACAGTAGATTACAGGTGGTCATGCCCATGCTAAAAATTAGCCATTCAGGGAATGATGTGATAGTATTTCACACAAAAATGTTTTTTCTTTTTAATTTTTTTGTTACATTTTTATTTTATAATTTTTACTTTTCTACGGCAATAATGAGCATAACGAAACGTTTCCTTTCTATTCTGAGAAGTTTGACTATTTTGAAAGCATTTTTTTATATTTTCAATTATTTCATTTGTCAATTACTAAATTTTATTCATTAGCACTATCAAGTAATGGCTTTTTATTCTATGAACTTTGACACCTCTGAACCCTCTTTCCTTATTTTTTCGCTTTATTCAACAATTAATTACAATGATTTCATTACTTGTCATCAACTACAAAACAAATAATATTCAATTTAATAGAACCACAAATTGCCATATGATTTGTTTACACAGCCCCAGATTTGACTGAAGATAAAGCGCACGGGAAGACACACACAAGAGAAGACACAGGACACGCGCTAACTCACATCTGGTTTATTGCAGCAATAACAGCAAATATATGCTGAAAAGGGGTCATGCGCAGTACATAACAATCACATAAAGACAGAGGAAAAAATATAAGGAATATTACAAAACATTATCAAGGAATATCACAGAACCCGATCAAGAAAACTGATCTCTGCCTTCCAGAGCCGCACCGACGTATCGCTGACACACCTATCTCCCCTTTTCCCGATATGGAATGCCTCCAAAAGCTCACGCGCTGTCTTATCACGGCCTCTGCCCAGAATCTTAATGTCAGCCAGTCGCGGCTCGCACGCAGTGCGGTTCGCGCAATGCGCTGCCAAATTTGTCCCTCCACTCCTTAACGCCCACAAATGATCCCCTGCTCGATCATTAATACAGCGCCCGGTCTGGCCAATGTAGGCCTTCCCACAGGTCAGCGGGATCTCATAAACGACCCCCATGCAGCAGTCGACATACCGCTTAGCATGTTTTTTCACACAACCGCTCGGTTTTCCAGCACGCGAAATGCGTGAGCAAAGCTCCGCCATCTTCTTCGGAGCGGAGAAGACAACCGGCACGCCATGTCTGTTCGCCACTTTCTTCACGTGGTGCGCAACCGTATGCATATACGGTACCACAACAGGTTTAGCCGTATTTCTCACCGGAGCAGTTTTCTTTCCAAACATGGCTCGCTTGGTTTTCCGGAGCAGGGCTTCCGTCACTGACATAATGACCGCGGAGGGGTACCCAGCAGACAGCAACCGCTGTATTTGCCTATTAAAACTCGACTGCACAGCATGCGGGCACGACTTCGTGAGGGCAGACCCTAAGCAATGACTAGCGATAGCTCTTTTAACAGTTTTAGAATGTGCCGAAGAGTAGGGCAAAAGTTGTTTCTGTGCCCGCGGAGCGTACAACCAACAAACATGATCATTCTCTAAAGTAACGTTAATATCTAAAAACTGCAATGAACCCTGTGAAGGAAGTTCATGTGTGAAAACCAGACCTCTCCCATTCTGCCGAAAGTTGTCCAAAATCCCACCCACCGCGTCAGTGTACGTCGAGTTTGGTAGCTTGTTAAGAACAATCAGAAAATCATCCACGTACCGAAATACCTTTAGAACACCTTTCCCATTAAAGCTCTGCTCAAGGGCGCGGTCAACAAAAGCTAAAAACACATTACAATGAACCGGGGCAACACAAGAACCAATACATATCCCTTGTTTCTGGCCATAAAATCTGTTCTCAAAAGAGATAAACGTAACACCAATATAAAACTCAAGCACACGTATAAAATTATCCACTGTTAGACCACTAGAGTTCTGAAATTGCACAACCCCACTTTCTTCAATAGCATCTCTCACAGCAACGAACAGGGCAGCATGAGGCACCGAATAATATAAATCTTCCACGTCTACAGAGAATACATAGCCAATCGACTTATTATCCTCGAGAAAGCTCACCACTTCATTCGAATTCTTCGTTAAAGAGGGGTCTTGAAACTGCAGTGAATTTAAATGCTTCTGAAGGTACTTGCTTAATACATGCTGCCAAGTACCATTTTCACTAACAACATACCTAAAAGGCACATTCAGCTTATGTGTTTTAGCCGTAAAAAAACACTGAGAGGGCATTGCACCTAGTACTAATAATATCATTTGCTAACCTGTCGAGAACCAAGTCTTTGCACAAGGCAGCCGCTTTACCCTTCACTGTGTGGCGCTGGACTTTACTTCCTCGAAATTCTTGGCGATCGCATCTTGCGCTCTCCTGTGGTATTCCTCTTCAGTCAACACCACGAAGCCTCCTTCCTTGTCAGACTGAAGCAGTCGTAACTCATTGTGCTGGAAGAAGGATACAACCTTCCCCCACCCATCCTTGGAACGGCCCGCGGAGGTCCTGGCAGTTTTCATCAGCGCGTCCACACCATCAAGAAGGCATCTTTCTTGGTCTTCTCCTGCAGCCTTCCTAGCTATTTGCCGATTGAGCGCGAGCAATTCATGGCCCGGTACACTTGGTTCCTGACAGAATTTGGGACCCTTGCTTAAAATATTGGAAATGTCCCCCGGCAACACCGCATCACCAACCACTGCCACATCAGTAGCCCGACGAACACAGCTCTGCCTGCCCTCAGTCGAATGCAAGGCTTGCTTCAAGGTCTGGGCCCAGAAGAATTCCGTCAGATTGGCCGCATGCCGTCTAATGGCGCGTAGCTTGATCTCGGCTAACCAACCAGGGTCTAACGCATAACACAGGGCCCGCAAATGGTCCTGACATCTTCGCACTTGTCGCCACAGCTCGGACCTCGACAATTTAAAAAAACTCTTCAAAAAGTATCCAGGCGGTCTCAGAAATCCCAGAAAGGCACTCACGTCCATCGGCAACAGACCCTTCCGAAGGCAGAAACCAATGAATCTTGCACGGCAGGTTAAGACGGCAATGAAGGAAACACACATGTTGACTTGTGACGGAGAATTAGAAGAACCACATATAAAAGAGCCCTCATTGCTTGAAAGGTGGTTTAACACAACTTGAAGTTGGGCTAGATGGTGCATTGTAATTTGACTGAAGATAAAGCGCACGGGAAGACACAGCGGGAATACAGCGGTTGCTGTCTGCTGGATACCCCTGCGCGGTCATTATGTCAGTGACGGAAGCCCTGCTCCGGAAAACCAAGCGAGCCATGTTTGGAAAGAAAACTGCTCCGGTGAGAAATGCGGCTAAACCTGTTGTGGTACCGTATATGCATAAAGTTGCGCACCACGTGAAGAAAGTGGCGAACAGACATGGCGTGCCGGTTGTGTTCTCCGCTCCGAAGAAGATGGCGGAGCTTTGCTCACGCATTTCGCGTGCTGGAAAACCGAGCGGTTGTGTGAAAAAACATGCTAAGCGGTATGTCGACTGCTGCATGGGGGTCGTTTATGAGATCCCGCTGACCTGTGGGAAGGCCTACATTGGCCAGACCGGGCGCTGTGTTAATGATCGAGCAGGGGATCATTTGCGGGCTTTAAGGAGTGGAGGGACAAATTTGTCAGCGCATTGCGCGAACTGCACTGCGTGCGAGCCGCGACTGGCTGACATTAAGATTCTGGGCAGAGGCCGTGATAAGACAGCGCGTGAGCTTTTGGAGGCATTCCATATCGGGAAAAGGGGAGATAGGTGTGTCAGCGATACGTCGGTGCGGCTCTGGAAGGCAGAGATCAGTTTTCTTGATCGGGTTCTGTGATATTCCTTGATAATGTTTTGTAATATTCCTTAAATTTTTTCCTCTGTCTTTATGTGATTGTTATGTACTGCGCATGACCCCTTTTCAGCATATATTTGCTGTTATTGCTGCAATAAACCAGATGTGAGTTAGCGCGTGTCCTGTGTCTTCTTCTCTTGTGTGTGTCTTCCCGTGCGCTTTATCTTCAGTCAAATTACAATGCGCCATCTAGCCCAACTTCAAGTTTTGTTAAGCCCCAGATTATTTCTGACATACTACACCAACCACTACTGCCATGCTGACGGCTTTTCGATGAAACAAGCAGTTTAAGCAGTCACTTAAAACAACATTTGCTGAATTCCTCTCAAAGGAAGCAGTTTGCACTAGAAGAAAAAAATTTTAAAATGGCTTCGACCCAACCTCTTTTCTCTAATCATTTAGCCGCAGACCCTTTGAAGCCACAATGAGCAACCCTAAAGGAAGGGGCACTTTCATGATTCTCGAAAATTGTAGGCCTTTCTGTATTGGCAGAAAAGATAATTGCTAAATTCCTGTCTACAAGAGAGTGGGTCTTATGAAACAAATCAAAGAAGGATGCATGGTGTGCACTTATGTATCTACTGACACAGAAAATAAAAAAGGTAGCAAGAAAATGCTAACTGAATATGTATGTCGTTTGAAGTCCCAGGAATATGTCTACCATCTCAAAAATCTGGCACTGGAGCTGTAATCAAGCCTGCTTCTGGTATGAAAGATAATGAGCATTAATTCGTTCATCCTTATATCTGCGAGTGGCAGTAAATGATTTTCTTTTCCAATATTTTGCATCATCAAAAACAAATCTCCTTTGCATACTATCCATGCATAAATTGATAAACCTCAGTTTGAACTCTGTGCTCTTCTTTGTTTTCCGGCTTTGCATAACCTCGTTTTAGAAGTCTTAAAAATCCTCAAGGGGGTCAAATTGCAAATGTATCAGACCTTACCGCCATACATTTAAAGTTCATAAATAGCATGCTTAAAGGCAATATTACCATTGGAGGTTACCTTAAGAAGAGGAAGAACAAGTTTTGGCAGAAAAACATGTACTATGTACACATTTTTCCAATAATAAAGCCAGCTAGCTTTTCTGCTTAGAAAAGCACAATGTGTGGTGAGCCACTGGTTAAGTTTCCAAAGGAAGAAATTTCAGGTACATCTGTGTTTGCAAACTGATTCATAATTACTGATAAATGGCTTCCTCTTACTGACCTGCTTACAGAAAATTACAGAGGAAGATTTCTTAATTCTTAGTTCCTTTCCCGCACTAAAGTTAGAGAACAGAAAAGAATGAAATGGAAAGTTCCCTTTATCTGCGATGATTTTTGCTCTGTATAATTGAAAGCCAACTTGTCTGGTATACTATTGATCACAGGCTGTTGGCACCCACAGATGCTACAAAATGGGTCACGAAGAATGCTTTTCTCAAAAAGAAAGC
Organism: Amblyomma maculatum; assembly: GCF_055883805.1. Classification (NCBI taxonomy): domain Eukaryota; kingdom Metazoa; phylum Arthropoda; class Arachnida; order Ixodida; family Ixodidae; genus Amblyomma; species Amblyomma maculatum. The sequence continues at coordinate 37,748,265 of NW_028146738.1, forward strand.
AACACTAAGCCTGATGAAATCTGTCAAAAACAGCTTGAAATTATTGTGAATGCCACAAGTCTTCTCACTTAAAACTAAAATTTGAATACAAATGAAAACCACCGTGTTTGGCTATAATCATGGCAAGTCTGATTTGGTATTACAATGGCATAGAGAAGAAAAACAATATTTCCTTGATAATTAAAACAGGTAACAATACATAACAGTTATCTCAGTTTCCACTCTCATGTATCTACCTGTATGCTGAATGACAGACCCCATATCACAGCTTTCAACAGTTTAAGGGGACAATGTGACACACAAAAACAATAGGTTCAAAGTGTTTTGTTGAAATAAGACCACACAATGCAACTGCACCCATGCACATATTTGACACTTCATTCGTGAAATGCATCATCTATATGATCAGGAAAAGCAGACATCCTGCTTTAATCGCCACATAATGTGGAAATTCCAACCACCATTTGTCCTGCAGATAGAGGTAAATATAAAGGGGTGAAGCTATTTGAAAAGCTTCAATCAATAGTATGTACTGCCTAGCATGTTGGTTCATGATACAGAAGAATACAGCACAGTAGTAGCAGGGACAAGAAAGACAGGTGCAAACACAGGTGCTCTCCAATACTGCTGTCTCACGGGCAGTTTCAATGCCCATCGAGTTGATGGAGATTGAGCTCAATGGGGATCAGCCACTTCCACACGGCAGTTTTTAATGAAGCTTGAAAGCGATCAGTATTGACTCAAGAGGGTCAAGAATGACCACTGGCAAGCCAAGGAACATTAAGAATAGCCCCCCATATATCGTAAGGTGAACAACAAGACAAAATTAAAAAAGCAAAATGTCTTCTGGAAGAAATTGTTGACACTAGATTAAACAGTTCGTAAACTAGATTTTTGGGAGTTAAAATGATCATTCTAGATAATGTGCTGTGTTCAGATGTAAACAAACTGGCAATTTTCTTATATGGCAGCATGGCATGCCACAGCGTTTTGATCATGTTCGCCTTTCAGCATGCTTTGCGACAGCCAAGACCAAGGAGAGCCCCATATGTGCTTTTAACGATAGCAGCTACGAACGCAGTAAAGACAACAACCGAGCTGTGTCAGCATCCTGGGACAAAACGAATGTGGCAAATGCAAATCATTTGTCGTTGTTCCAGCGTTGCTCGCCTGCAGTGCCTGTGGGTTATGCCGTGCTGTGAGGTATTTAATACCATTCTCCGAACAAACTTTAATTTAAAAAAGCTCTTAGTGTGATATCCACCTCGTTTTATACTCTTTCACTTCATATTTTTACTAGATGTTGTTACCCACGGCTCGATCTGTCGGATCACATGCTCACTACCCAATGACCATTGAAATTCGCCGTGTGAAAATGGTGCATCTCGATGACCATTGATAATGTCAATTGCCAGTCACTCAATGAACATTGAGATTGCCCGTGCGACAGAGGTATAACATGGGTGTCGGCAGAAATTTTTTTTTAAAAGGGGAAGGGGAGGTAGAGGGAGGCAAAACCAACTCAACTGCATCCTATAGGCACCGGGGGGTGGGGTGGAGGCCAAAGGGCCCTTTTGCACCCTTCTGCCAACACCCATGATGATTAACAGCCCCTTCCTGCCAGTATAACTTAACATGCTCACAGGTGCTCAAAAACAACTCTTCGCAGGTGCACGGTCGGGCACTTATCAAAGAAATTTGAAAAGGTCTGAGCTTTTGCTATTACTCATGTGGGGGTGTCATAGCACTTGTACAGAACAGCAGTTCTTTCATGGGAGGTGTGAAGTTCTTACAAATGCTGCAAATTTGGCTGAGCTCACCCAAGTCTACCTCTTTCTGATCCTACTAGTCTCCTACAGAATAGTGTTTAGACACCTTTCTCTGGCTGATATAGATATTTCCGCATGACGGGGAAATCAAGATTTTTTTTTTGCAGTTTAGCTGGCACGGGCAATGTTTGGTCACACAGATGGGTTCTACAATGCTCTCAGAATTACCTTTTTTGCACCACTGGTTCAAGTTCTTTGACACGGAGAAGACAACATCAGTTTATGCTTTCTTTCCAATCTTTTTTAGTTTGTGTGATACAGTATATAGACACATTATGAAAGCACCCTGAACAAGATTTGAGAGGGAGCCTCAGTTTGCAAGCTGAGCCAACATTTCAACAAGAAGACTTGTCTTCATCTGCACCTAGATGAAGACAAGTCCTCTTGTCAAAACGTTGGCTCGGCTTGCAAACTGAGGCTTCTCCTCAACCCCTGTTCAATGCTTTTTAAACTGTGTAGCCATCTCTTTTTCTGATTCTCCAAGTCTGTAAACAAAGTATCATAAACACCTTCCTTTGACAGTTGTTTGCTTTGGGTTGCTTCCTAATAGCAGAGAGCTTTCTGCTAAAGAAATTAAAAGACTTGCTGTATGCCTGGCTTCTTTAAAACGGTGATGTTGGCTCTGAAATACATCTTCCCGTTGGTGTGCGCATGATTTTTCAAGAGCAATTATGAAACAAGAATTTACTAGGTTACTAGTTGCTAGTTTCGAATCTGTTGAGGTGTGCACAAGAGCTGGCCTGTTGACCCTTAGCTCCCAGGTTTCCGCAATGCATCTAAAGCCTGACGTTCTTCACTGGGAATATTGCTGCGGACCGACCTTTGTTTTTCGTATGCTTTGATGATATCATTCTGCACAGCAGATATGTACATGTCAAGATGTTTGTCGTGCTGTTCATTTGGTGTCCACAACTTATCTGATACCGTTGGAATAGCCTGTTGTCTGTCCCTCGTGTGCCCGTAGAAATATTCCCTAAGGCGAAGGTTTCGTGAAAAATTGTCGAGGTCTTGAAAAAGCTGAAACTCATTGAATTTGTGAGATGCCGGTCAGAAGGATAAGCCTGTAGAAAGAATTCTCAGCTCAGAACCTGACAAGGGCATTTAGGTTTAAATTTACAAAAGTTGTGTACCCTCTGGCTGTGTCACGTTTTTCAGGCGCGCAACTCGTACCGGCAAGACGAGAACTCTGAACAGCAGTTCTGCCTGCCTGTGGACGTACAATTGTCAAACAGCAGGCAGTATCCGCTATAGCTTCAGCACCTAAAAAGTACGACGGAGTCTTTGTCGCTTCACTCACGACCAGGGAAACATTGGCTTGTTCCAGTTTTTTTGTTCTTACTTTGGACACCTCACCTCTCCTTTTTGCCTCATACTTATCCAGTTCTCTGGGTTCGGTAGGAGATAGATTAGACTGGTGTTGCTGCGTCCTCTCCACCTATCCCAATTAGGTCACCTTGCATTTACTGTGGTTGATGACAGTTTCTGTCAATTTCCGAGATGCGTCTAATAGAATTTTGTCCCACTCGTCTTTTTCTGGTTGATGAAACGACAACATTGACAGCGCACAACTGACACGAAGACTCTTTGGAGCAACACCTCGTGACAAGTAAGACGTTAGGTGGGACGATGAAGTTCACATCTGACACGTTTGTCCTATTGTTTTTCTCAATGACAGAAACGTCTGAGACTACGTCAGCTCTCTGCGGGCCATACCTTTCACATTGGGCAGTCAGTTACTCTTCCTCAGGTTCCACCTGCTGAGCGGCCAAGGCGTAGGTCCGGCGGGTATTGTAACGTTGCTCGGACACTGGCGGCGGTGGTGGAGGGATGCTGGGAGGCGACGTTGATGAGGCCGTATCGCCAAAGCTTTGCCGAAGGCTGCGTGGCACGAATGGAGTCAGCTGCCAACGATGGAGCGGGTAGTTCAGCTCTGCCTTGAAATGCTTGGCCAACAGTTCGATGCCTTTGAAGCCTGTATGTAGACCATCCGCGGCCAGGAAACGCCAAAGTGGCAGGGATGAAAAACCATGGTTGATATAACGAACACCGGGACCCAGTTCTTTGCGCCTACAGAGGTGCTGAACTCCGGTTCTGAACCTCCCCACTTGACTGTTAAACCACCTCACGAAACGCTGGTTCGATATTCTCTGCTGACAGTTTATTGCGTGGGGAAGAGGGAGGCTCACGCTGATCTTGATGCCTGGACGGCTATGTCGAATGCCCTCGATGAGTTGCTGCAGGTGTTCAAGAGTAGAGGACAACCCATTTCTTGCAATGTGCACAGTCCCAACATGTAGTATAAATGTATTTACACTCCAGGCACGTACTACAGCAGCTTGGGGACATCGGTAAATGCTGCACCGCCGTACGAAAGGAAGCATGGGGCCTCAGGATCTCTCAGAGTGAAATGATTGTGTACATACTTGGTGAGGGAATCAACGATGATGGCAGATTTCGTCGGATGCCTTGGGTAATGACGTATTAGACGGTCTGTCGGGATTGCTGGCAGCCATGGTGGGTAGAAATGTTCAGTGGGTTTCAATGGGCCAGTTTACTGAATAAAGTAGAACGTTACGACAGACGCGACTGTTCGTTTTCACAGTTTATTTTGTCGACAGTTTTGGGAATGGTATTCCCTTCGTCAGGACAAATTTACACTATCTAGTCTTGTGGTCATTGGCTTGGAGAAAAACAGGAAGAGGTGTGACCCTGCCACCGCAGCTCATTCGAGAGTGAGGGCGAAACCTCATAGTGTGCCGCATTCAAAAGGCACCGCTGCGCTAAAAAATAGAAATAAAACATCAACAGCGGACATTGCAGTGTTGCAAGAACGAGACGGAGAGTAGCTAACAAAAAAAGGACCCGGAGCGGGAGGATAGAACAAAAAAGGTGGCTGTGGGAGGGGGAGAGAAACGTTGGGCGCAGCTCTCGATACAGCGACTACCACGATGCCGGGCGTCAGTGGGCGGCCCGTATCAGGTGTCCAGACGTGCGCTCTCGGGGAGGTGCAGAAGCAACAACCGAATGCCACTTGTTAGACACCGCCATCTGTGAGCTTTCGCTACATTCCTTCTCTTTGTTTTACGTAAACTTTCCTCCAGACCGTGCAGCGCCCTTCCTCCCATAAATATCGCAGCAGCATTTCAAACTGTCGTGGCGCCACTTTTTCCACAGAAAACAACGACTAAAAAAAGGGGGGGGGGGGGGGCTGTCGAGTGAGCTGCGGGAGCGGGGTCACTCCTCTTCATATTTTTCTCCAAGCTGATGATCTCAAGACTGGATAGTGTAAACTTGTCCTGACGAAGGGAATACCATTCCCAAAACTGTCGACAAAATAAATGATGAAAACGAAGTCGCGTCTGTCGTAACATTCGACTTTATATATATATATATATATATATATATATATATATATATATATATATATATATATATATATATATCATTCAGGAAGTATTACGGGTGTATCATTCCGAAGCAGAAGTCGGTAGAACAAGTTTAACACAACAAAAAGAATGTGCAAATGAACAATTTCAAAATTTCAGTTACTCAATAGGACATTCTATTATAATGTGCTTGGAAAGAATGTTTAATTTTTGTGTGTTCCTGCAAATACAGATATGGTAGTTTTTATAATCCGGGGAATTATTGTCAAGCTCGAATACATATCATTGAAGAAAGGCTACATGACCAGCTTCCTCCTTTTGTCAAGCCTAGTTGGAAAGAGATGATGAGTTCAGATAAACTGTTGGTGAGGCACATGTTAAGGAAATCGCTTTTGATGTTCTGTTCACTGAGTGTCGCCACAAGGTTATTCCATGATAATGAAGGAAAGTTATCATCAAATAGGAGTAGGGTGTTACGCATGCAGACAGAAGTAAACAGAGCATGCTGTTTAATTCTAAAATTTTTCACGCGTTGCATAATTGAAACTTGCAGTCGTGGTATGCGCGAACTGGTAGTAGATGCCAGTGCTCCTCTACATAGACAAATATTGTTTTTTTATCTCCAGTGTAGAAGGCATGGTTTTAATCTGAATGGAAAAGCATGCTTCGTTTACTGATGTTGGCACCTGTACAGGTATGATATGTGGTTATAGAATGAAGCATATTGTGCAGGGCTGGGCAAGATACTTCAATAAAATATCTTTGATGCCAATACTTGATACAGAATCGAAATCCATTTTCAATACAGATACTCTTTACTGTATCGCCGATACTTTGATACATCACTAAAAATCCCAACACAATAAAGGTGATGATAAGATTAGGGACGTTAAGAAATTTTACCGTGCTTTCTGCAATCTTTAGAGCATTCCTATAATGTAGTTTTCCAGAAGGGGCTGAAACGAATCCAACTGCACGAAGTTATTGAAGCTCCTGTCTGGGCAGCTGGCCTTGTAAGAACTTCACATTGCATTGAAGCTTTGGTTGCAGTGAAGTGATCGTTTACACAGGCAGCCTAGCGAAGCATTTTTTTGAACTAATGCTCATTATACAAAACTGACCTGTCGGTGCCTGGCTGTATATACATATCTGAAAGTTTCTATGTTGCTTTAGATTTCATACTACACATTACTGGCCCAGTGGCCCCTGCATTTTCCCTGTGCTAAATTGTGCAACTTCGTGCGTTTGGAGAACTGAGCAGTTATTTTGCCACTGGTGTGATAACAGGCTTTTGAAGCTGTGGATATTGTTTAAAGCAAGAATGAAAACAACCAAAATAAAATGGTTGAACTTTTTTATTGCTCCGGAAAGAGCCCGATGTGGGCGTGCTAAATTGAGGCAAATGAGAAAGCCTCTCCATATACGCCGCAGTGTTCTAAATTAGAAAAAGATGCCTTTTATTAGTGGCTAAGAGTGAACCATAGTTTCGTCGACAGAAACATCCTGAAGTAGTTAGGTAACTGGAGTTTCACTAGCGTCATACGAGAACCACGATTGGTTGAAGATAAAAGAATTTTTTTTGTAAGGGTGGCTAATATGGTGTCGATCAATTTGCTTATTTACTTTTTACAAATATAACGAGTTTTCCCTTTAAAATACAAATACAGCTTTACCAGTTTCATTCAAAGTTTGCTAAAAGGCTTTTGGCAAAAAAAAATTGTTTGACAACGCATAATGTTTTATTCAAACTTATTCACCTAAAGATTATATTCACAACTTTCATGTGTATTGCGTAAAATTTTAGACGTAATAGTTTTTCCAGAAACAAAGACAAGTTCACAGTTACAAAGAATGAATTTGTCTTCAATCAAGCATTGTAAACTACGAGAACGGTGGTTAGGCGAAAGGATTTTGGCCGACTGATGTCCTAGAATCTCGTGTTCTTGCAAAGCAGAGCCGACACGAACAACCCGGGGGTTTGGAGAAGGGTCGGGCATAATTTACTGGTACATTAAGCATGCTGCTTGGCGAGAATCGGGCACCACTAAGACGGACGGCGTTGGAGGCGAGGGATGACCAAGGGTACAAGAGTGGCTAGGGCTACAGGCTACAGCAGTGCCCATATAGTCCCTAGTGTGTGTTCGCCTTCCTTGCATTTCCTCTTTGTTCTTTTTTTTCGGTGGGTCTGTTAACAGCTCAGCAGTTTTGTTGTACGCACTTGGTGCTCAAAACTAAAGAACCTCGTGAGACCTGCTTAACATTGACTCCTTTAGTCTTAAAGAAAGGGAACCTCGAGATGTGGTTGATGCTGAAGGGACGGGGCATTTGGAGAGAACTCGGGCAACACAGGAAGCCGAGCTGTCTCCGGGCTAGTATTACTGTCGGAGCTAGCGCCATCAATCCAGATTCTCATAGCAGCTTCAATATTTGCAGTTTTCTTTAGTATCGAGTGTTGTTAAAATACAGGATGTACTAAATATGTATTTTCAATACTGATACTCCGATACTTTCATTTGCAGCACATGATGCCTAATACAGATACACAGAATTATCTGAAGATTTTATCGAAGATATATGTATCTTCGGTACTGCTCATCACTGATATTCTGGAATGTGCCTTCAAACGAAGCTGAAGCATGTGGGGAAGCTAAAAGCAGCTGAAAATTACGGCTGTATTAATGCTTTAGAATTAGCATGAATCAGTTCCAAATTCAAGCAATATTTATGGGGCTGTAGAGCACACATTTCCAAGTGGTGATGTGGATGCCATCGTCATCTCGTATGCTGAAAATGGCATCCGAGTAGTCTTAAAGCACTCAAACACTTTCATCAGCATGCTACTTATTTTCTTAGACCAACCATCTAGAGAAAGGCCCCTGGAATTGTTTACAAAATTTCTTGTGCTGACTGCAAAGAATGATGTAAGGAATTTTGTAAAAGAACACAAAACCATAACCAAGCATTCCGAGACTCCAGCCACAAAATAAACTTACAAGAAACATCCCATCCTGGAGACAGAGACCAATTATTGAAAAAAAAAACCTTTTTGAGTCTAATGGCCCTAAACCATGTCAAGCAGACAAGCTGGCCACCTCACAAAGAAAAAGAAAAAAGCTGCCAGTGAACGCCACTGACCTGTACCTCTCAGCATCCTTACTCTAAATAAACTTTAGGCCCTCCACTCCCTCATTTCCACCCTTTCCAACACCCACTCCCTCTCTTCCCCTCTCCTGTTTACACCCCTCTTTGACTCTTCTCTTGTTTACTGAATACAAGCCCTGCGTCACCCCTGAAGGAGTCAAGCCAGCTCCCAAATGTTGGGCAGATTTCTTGAAGTTAAAAAGTGACGGTCGGAGAATTTTTAAGAGCGTCGCTTGAAGTATGCGCGGGAGACTGGTTGGGTGGGCTGTAACAATAAGCTGCTACCGCAAGGGCACCAAACATGAAGGAGAAAAAGTAGGCAAAATCAAGGAAGCACTGTCATATGCAATGAGAAAGCATGCCAGAGTAGCAAGTTGCATGGCAATACTAAAAAAAATGGAAGGGGCTGAAGCCAACTAAGTCTCTCACCCCTGACTATGACCCTGTCCAGATAAAAATACTCTATAGGTGTACCCATTTCAGCTGAAAGAGCATGTTAAAAGTTGAATTTTCCTCTGATGTCTAGTTTTGCAGCTGGAACAGAGTGAGACTCGTGCAGCACAGGGGGAAGCTGCATTGTCTGCTGCCAATGACAACATGGCAGATTACCCAGCATGTATCCCTTCATGCAAACACCCTATAAATAGAGGTCCAATGCATGTACTGTCATAACCAGAAAGAGAGAAATGAATCTGATCTTGCATTTCTTGATTGCTTCATAGTTTATGAGAGTCAAACACTGCTTTTTTTTGTAAATTGTTTTCCTCTTGGGGATATAATATCCAAAATTAATTCTCAAATTTAGTGACAAAATAGCAAAACATCTAAAAACTTTGTAGTACAGACAGCTTGTTCTCTCTCAAACTTATCACTAGTATAGTACCTAATTACACATTAGCTAGACTTGTGTAGCAGTGATATAGACACATAAAATAGATTTGAAGATAATTAAACTTCTTCTGATATAAAATGACTATATCACAGCATTAAAGTGTGGTGAACCATCAAATACACTTGCATTAAATATACTTTTGAGATGATAAGCAGATATGCACTATCAACTCATTGTCGACTCTATTAATAGTGTTCCTTTCTTCAGCCCTTTTGCTGAAATTGGGTCATGAAGCTTTGAACAGTTCCAGTTACCGTGATGGCAGATAATCCTAATTTCAATTATCCTTTCTACTTGCAAACATATTGCAACACTTGTGAACTCAATTTGTTGTCACTCCTCATACCTTTGTCTCACCTTGGTACTGCAGGTTGTAGGTGACATAATGAAGGAAGCTTGCAATAGCAACAAATGGCATTACGCTAAGGACGCTTCTTACACCAGTTTGCAAGGTGCTGGCAACAACTGGGCCATGGGATACATCGAACATTCCAAAGAAGCACTGGCCCAGATCTGTGACCTTGTAAGACGCCAAGTTGAGCAGCGGGACTGGTTGGATGGTTTCCTGCCAATTTTTTCTCTTGGCGGAGGAACAGGCAGTGGCTTGGGAACCCGGCTTACTGAGACTCTCAGGGACAGCTACCCAAGAATTCCTATCACAAATGTCGTAAGTGACTGCCTTCGGCACTTCCTGTTTTGTTAAAGCATGGGCTATAAGCTCTGTAGCTGAAGACAGTCTCTGTTTACACATTTGTGTAACTTGACCACTTTGTAGACTGACATGTTGCAAGCATATAGTACTGTAATATACACCTGAGTATTAATTACTGTTTCTGTAAAGACATGAATCAGATGTAGCATATGCATAACATATGGTATTTGCAATCTGTGTAAGGTATATTTAGGATTTATTAGAGGGTCTAACGGAAACATAGGTAAAATGGAAGAAAAAGTTATTTGGGGTAGTTAACACCAATTTTGGGGCAGTGCTTTTAATACTTGGAAGCGAGCATTGTCTTAAAGGCTGAACATTGTAGTAACTAGGGTGCTTCATTGCTGATTGTTTGCCACCACTTTTTCGAATTTCATTGAGGAGGTGCAGAAACTTGTGACATGTTGATTTTATTAGGTGGGGTGAGGCTGTCAGTGGCATTAGTCATGACAGTGCTGGATGTGATGTGCGTGCATAAGTATCTAGGGATGATAACAGTAATGTGATTAACCATTGCATTCAATTATTTTTTTTTGTAGTGCAGAATGCCTAAAAGAGAAAAGCATTATTGCTTGTCTGCTCATTTCACATCAACAATGTAACAATGAAGATACATTTGGATGTTTAGAGGATGTTGCCAAACATTCTCTGGACATTGCATGGGCATTGCATGGACATTGCCAAGATGTACCAGCATAGACTTTTAGTATAGCTGAGGATAGCTGTTGAGCAAAATACATATCGTGAATTAGTTTTATTCACAAAAAAGGGCTCCAAGCTTGAAACGCCTTCCCCTCTTCATGGGTTTAAGTTTGCGTTCACCTGCGCCCCCTGGAAAATATAAAATATAAAGTGAACAATAAGGTGAGGCATTAGGAAAGTGACAGGTGACTGGAAATAAATAGCCATAGTCACACAAAAAGTTAGTATGCACAAACGAAACTTGTCAGAAAGCTGGAAACAGAGCTTGTGGCTATACAACAGTGAAAAAATTGATGACGTAAAACCTTTATGTGCTAATAAAATATGCCTATTTACATGCCCATAGTTAAAGGAATATAAAACTTTCACAACCTGATGTGATTGTATCAAGGGGAGTTATACAGTTTGCGTTCACTTCTTTTTCAGTTAAGGTTGGAAGTCTATTTGAGTGTAAGCAGCACTATTCAGGTTGGAACTTCAGATTTAGCCTCGCTGAGACTCAATGACTTTGACCTAGTTACGCGTATGTGTCCATTGAAAAGCGAGACATGCTGCGCCTTCCTTTTCCCAAAAACCAACTGAAAAAATATATTTAAAAAAATAGCAGAAGGAAAAGGTGGTGTTAAGGCACTCTTGCGTCAACCTTTAATATGAAGCTCGAATGTCCCCCCCCCCCTAATTCCAACCGTGTAGAGCTTTGCTACCATGCAAAGTCATGCTTGAGCTTTCACTCGTTTAAATTGATTCAAGCCAGGCTTAAACCCCCACCATTAGTTTTCAGACATCTAGCTGGTATGTACACACACCATTTTGTACAAAAAATGGTTAAAATTTCATACCTTGCTTTGCAAGCCTTTCCTGTTGTTGTTTAGGCTAGCATAGAGCATGTTATAGCCATTTTTTAAAACTGTTTGCATATCATCCACTGTTGCAACATACCGCATGTTTGATCTTGCATCCACCGAAAGAAATACAGCAATAGTAGTAGCTGTGGTGCATTGTTACAATACCAAAAAGAAGAAAACATTGTTGCCAGCCGCGGAAATTGCTATCTAACTTAAGCACCTGAGTCCTGAGCTGTGGGCAGTGGAAATAAAAGAACAGGGAGAGATAAACCAGAACCAGAGGGTAATGATAGCAAGAAAGGTCAAGAGTTTCATACATTTTTCAAATTATTCACAAAAATATACAAAGTGAACTAACTAGCACCACACACACGGCAAGACAACAAGCTTATTTCCTGAAGAAGTGAGCCACGAAGAGCCAGCCTAGCCATTCTCAAAAAAGACCAACAAAAAAATGGCAAACAGCAACCCATTTTTTATGAAGGCATGCAAAAAATAATGTTGAAATGTTTTATGTAGCTCCAGATACCAATTCCCTCTTTGCAGTGGCATTGCAAGGGTCATCCCACCCAGTGTAGATCGAGACGCGGCGCTGAATCCCCTCCCCCCCCCATTCTCGCATTTTAAGCACCGGATCGCAACTTGCTTTTTACCTTCTCTGTCCTCATGGTTTGTTTTGAAGTTCGCTCTGCACTCAACTACGCAGTGCGAGTGAAGTGGCATTTTTTTTCTTTTTAACACTTAGACATAGCAATCATGCCCCACGACTGATAATTTAGCAAAACATCACATCAAAAGCACATATTTGCGAAAAAAGCACAAACACTAGCACGTAAAAGTTGCGAGGAAATTCACTGAACAAGCGGCTTAAGACACGTGATTGCCCAGTATGAGACCATGCGTTGTATGAAAGTCCCAAGCAGAGCCTTTCAGACGCCACATGCATAGATGAAAACCTTTTACTTTGCATTGTTTACATTTAAAATTTCTCCTCTCCTTTCTTCGAAAAGAACAAGTTGACCGCCGCATTCAGACTGCAAAGTTATCAACGTGCATTGATGTCAAAAAACGAACTAAAAATATTAAGTGCGACACGGCTTTTTGGAGCTAGGAGATGGTGGGCGTTTTTAGGCTTTTTCTTTTAATGCTTTCAGTTGCATTTCTCATCTTAACAAAGACTGCCTTTTTCAAAGAAAAAGGAAGGTAAGAACCACATAATGCACTACGTGAGCGCCCTTGGGTACATTCACTTTCAGTTCCATTTTTAAAGCACCTGGCCTTGCTAAAGGCGCCCTTCTCATTATTTTTTTCTAGTCAACACGTAGTGTTCAGACTTGCCATTCCACTTAGCAACAGTCATTCTGTGCCTTTTGACATTTTGAAGATGTGAGGTGGATGCGTGATGGGCTTGAGGAGCGAGAAAGGCACAGGAGATAAATGGACAAGACAAAAAAAAAAACTGCCAGAGAGATACTAATGAAATGCAATGTGTCTTAGGCACTAAAGGAAGGAAATGTAAAACTGAATCCTCTCAAACTCTTGACAACTAAATATAACAAAAAGGCAACCTGAAAAAAAGAAACAATAAAGAAAAACTTCAACTCACAAAATGATAACATTGCTGATCCTCACGTGGTTCTGATTGATCCTTGATTAACTTCTTCAGCCTTTCCGGCTTTGCCTTGATCCAATAGCACATATTTTTCATGACCCATGGCACAGGAACAGCTTCTATTTCTTGTTGAAGTGAGAACTCCCTAATAGCACAAGACATCTAAAACACAAATATACCACTAGCATTAGAGTTTGATAAATGTAGGCTTTCAAGCAGCTGTTAAACAGTGTGGATGATTAGAAATGTCACATATTTTTCGTGGTACAGGAGCCTTACAATGTTTTCTTGCATACTTCAGAGGCCAAGCTTCCTGCACTGATGAAAGTTCCAATACTATATATATTACCAACTGAGATGAAGCAATGGGATGCTTATAGAGATCTGCATTGACTCGACACTTCGGTCCAAATATACAAGGCTCTTCAGTCGATAAAAATCTAAACTGCGTGAAAAAAATGGGACAATAGATGAAGGAACACAAGCACAACAACACGGACCCGCAGACTTCCAATTGTTTATTGGTGAACGAAAGCACATGCTATATACATGAGGGAACTGAGGCGTGCAATCATTTCTATCTTTCACAGAAGACATGATAAATGGTAAGAAGGTAAAATTTATCATAATTTCTTGTCACACTATGAGTATATATAATGCAGACTGCCAAAAAAAAGGTCGAGCCCTCAAACGTCATGTCCCAAAAAGGCATCACATGAACAACTACAATCAGACTGAGTAAGAATTGCAGAAGCAAAAAAGGTTTCGGTAAGGCTATGAAACAATGTGTAGGTGTATGGAGAAACAACGGGAGCGTGAAAAAGTTGGCAGAGAGGAAAAAAAAGATGAACTATAAAGGAGAAAAAAAGCTTTTGTGATAAGAGGCAAAAACCAGATGTATGCGATAAGGGACAAGGCGGGCAACGTCATCACTAATATGGAAAAGATAGTCAAAGTAGCCGAGGAGTTCTGTACAGATCTCTACAGTAGCCAAAGTATTCAGGACCGTAATGAGATTGGCGGTAGGGAAAAACAGTCAGACGTTCCACCAGTGACGAAGGACGAGGTCAAGAAAGCACTAGAAACTATGAAAAGGGGGAAATCAGCTGGAGAGGATCAGATAACTACAGATTTGCTGAAGGACGGGGGGGATATCGTGCTAGAAATCCTGGCCACCCTGTATACGCAGTGCCTGGTGTCATCGACGGTACCGGAACCATGGATGAATGCAAACATTATCCTCATTCACAAGAAAGGGGACTCTAAGGACCTTAAAAATTACAGACCAATCAGCTTACTGTCTGTTACGTATAAGGTATTTACTAAGGTAATCGCTAATAGAATCAGGACAACCTTAGACTGCAATCAAGCAAAGGATCAAGCAGGGTTTCGGAAACGGTACTCTACTATCGATCATATCCATACCATCAATCAGGTGATAGAAAAATGCTCGGAATATAACCAGCCCTTATACATAGCATTCATTGATTACGAAAAAGCATTTGACTCAGTTGAAACCTCGGCGGTGATGCAGGCATTGCGAAATCAGGGGGTAGACGAGCCATACGTGAAAGTGCTGGAAGATATATATAGCGGCTGCACAGCAACCATAGTTCTGCATAAAGAAAGTAACAAAATTCCCATAAAGAGAGGTGTTAGGCAAGGAGACACAATCTCCCCAGTACTATTCACAGCTTGTTTAGAGGAAGTATTCAGAGACTTGGAATGGGAGCAGTTAGGGATAAGGGTAGATGGAGAATACCTCAGTAATCTGCGATTTGCTGATGACATTGCCTTGCTAAGCAACTCGGGGGATGAACTGCAAATAATGATTGATGACCTAGACAGGAAAAGTAGAAAGGTAGGTTTGAAAATCAATATGCAGAAGACTAAGGTAATGTTCAACAGCCTCGGGAAAGAACAGCAGTTTACATTAGGTAGCGAAATACTGGAAGTAGTAGGCGAATATGTCTACTTAGGACAGGTAGTAACCGCAGACCCTGACCACGAAAAGGAAATAACAAGAAGAATACGATTGGGATGGAGCGCATTCGGCAAGCACTCGCAGATTATGACTAGCAGCTTACCGGTATCGCTCAAGAGGAAAGTATACAACAGTTGCATATTACCTGTACTCACCTATGGGGCTGAAACGTGGAGGCTAACCAAGAGAGTTCTACTTAAGTTGAGGACAACCCAGAGGGCTATGGAACGAAAAATGGTAGGGGTAACATTAAGAGATAGAAAGCGTGCAGAGTGGGTCAGAGAAATAACTCAAGTTACCGACATTCTAGTAGAAATTAAGAAGAAATGGACATGGGCAGGACATGTAGTGTGAAGAGAGGATAACCGATGGTCGCTGAGGGTAACAAACTGGATTCCAAGGGAAGGAAAGCGTAGCAGGGGGCGGCAGAAAGTTAGGTGGGCGGATGAGATTAAGAAGTTCGCAGGGGTCAAGTGGATGCAGCTAGCACAGAACCGGGTTAAGTGGAGAAATATGAAAGAGGCCTTCGCCCTGCAGTGGGTATAATCAGGCTGATGATGATGATGATGATAAGAGAACAGGCGTAAACGAAAAAGAGGGAACAATTATAGAGGTGAACATTAAAATCAGGCAAAAGAATCATACGAAAAAATAACTGGATGGAAATAACAAGAAACAGTTGTACAAAAACGTGGTTCTGTGCCAAATTGGTGTGCTGGGTACTTTGTTATTTCCCCTTCCCTTTACCTTCACAGTTCCCACAATGATGGGCTAAACGCCCTCCAGCATTGTTCCCTATTGCCAATATGTTCTCATTCCCGTTCGTTAAAACATCTACCCGTATGCCCAATATAAAATCTGCTGCATGTGAGGAGAATTTTGTACACCAGTCCTGATGCACACTTGATTGAACTTTTTCGTGATTCTTTTTGCACGGATGTTTGGTTCTCTTTTCTGTAGACGCCAATGGGCAGACGCTAATCAGCTTGATCGGTGCCGAGAAAACCATCCTGACACCATACTGGTTCGCCACTTTTTTCATGTGGGAAACACGATGAATGTAGGGCATCCCTTGCAATGGTTTTTCCTTAACATTCTCTTCCTTCTTTTTCCACCCTTTCAGTTTCTGCAACAAGCTTTCACATGCTGCTTTGATCATATGGGCTGAGTAACCTGTGGAACGAAAATGTTGAACTTGCTGGATGAAGCTTAACTACATTTTATGGTTGCATGCTTTTTTGAGGGCAGATTGGCAGGTTAAGGTTACATTGGCACGTTTTACAAGCTTAGAGTGTGCACTTCCAGATGGCAATGGGTTCTTTTTTGTTCTGGGTTATACGGCCAGCAAATGGGCTGCGAAGTAATCTCAAGATTTAGATCAAGGTACTGTAAACTGTTATCAGCCACTAACTCGTGAGTGAAGGTTAAGCCCCAGGACGATGATGAAAATAATCCTAGAATGTTAGTGACAATATCATGCAGGCTATTTTCTGGGGAAAGTTTGAGAAGCGCCAGGTAATTGTCCACATATCGGAAAACATGCAAATCCTGTTGATTGGACAATCTTTAATCGACGCGCTTATAAAACGCAGCCAAATAAGTATCAGAGAGGACAGATGCCACTGACGATCCTATACAAATTCCAGCTTTTTGAAGAAAATGGTTGCCAGCAGTTTACATTTTTATCTGCAATGAACCAACTCGCCTGCAAAAATATTCTACTCTTCAGTCGACTAAGGTGGGCAGAATGCGAATGATGTCATCTCCAACAGCACAGCAGCTACCAGCTTCTCCTACAGCAAATGTGAATCAAGGTGCCTTTACCATTTGGTGTTCTGGCAGGCAGCAGTATGGAAGCATAAGTGGCCAGAACAATGCCTTTTCGCAAACTCATAGACAGAAAGTGCCTTATTGTGAGAATAGCTGTAAAGTTCGTTTCCTTGAATTCTATTCCACAGCTGTAGTAATGGGTCTTCGTGTTTGTGTAGTATTTCATTTATGTCCCTCATAAGGTTCTCAAAACAATATGCACAACGCATTCAAAGCCCCATAGCATAGAGCATCATCTGCAAGATGCAGAAGACAGTGGGCATTATGTTAAACTTGCTCCTCACCATAGTCTTGGCCTTCCCTTAACTACTTAATGAAGAAAAGATTTGGCATAAGCATTCTCCAAACTGTAGAGGCTCTTAGTCTTAGGCGATGCTCTGCATAATGTTCTCTTCTAATATCCACTCCCACAAATGCACTTATGTCGATATCAGCAGTGTCACTCGCAAATTTGCTAAGCATAGGACGAGCGCAAAGTGGCTCGACCCTTAAAGGAAAAGCCAATGGTTCCGATGAGACCGGTGATCCTTGCACGGCGGGAATAAACTCTAGGTCAAACCTGACAGAGGTGGGCACCGAGCTGTCAATCCGGACTAGCTCTCCAACTTCCATTTCTGGTTCATGCATTTCCGCACATTCGTTGAGTTCACCAAGAGCAGAAAACGTGCCACGAGTATTCCTCGCAGCTGCGCGTGCTGCCCATGTCTTCGCTCTCACTTTGGACATAGCAGAAAAAGTCTTGCTCTAATGCTGAAATGTACGTACCTTTGAAGGAACATACTGCACAAAGCAGGCAATGCACAGAACAAGTTGAAATTACTGCTGCTGTCAACTTCGTCAGTGAAGCTGTGGCCACGTGATGTGCATACGAGGATGTGCGACTGCCATGGGCTTTGCGACTGCCAGCAACTCGGTGAGTTATGCCAGGCACATTGACACTTCCAGCTTCTGGGGGGGGGGGTTAGAGTTAGCATTGGAAAGTCACAGGCATTGAAAGAATTATACCAAGCACCATTTCTTCCATGTTGCCAAGCACGAGCTGCAATACTCGGAAGGGCCAAGATCAATCAGCAGATGTTCCCAGAATACGACGACGTCGCTTGACCACAGGTCCGCATTGCACTTAAATTGACCGCGTCTTCTCGCTCACGGGGACCACACGAGCATTTTGTTTTGGTGGCTGCAGAGTGGAAGCAGGGAAGGGAAGGAGACGAACACCACGGATGCCATCCTCTATGGCGGATGCCATGAAAGGTATTCGCATAAAAGAGACATAGTACTCCGCACTTTGTGGCAGAGTTGCCTAAGATCTCATGAAAATAACAGCGCATCACCCAGTTAGAATGCATTATTCACATTCATAACAAATGTATCATACTACAAGCTTGCAGGCAAAGCATTTAATATTTTTCGCTCGCCACAAAGAATGCCCTACTTCATTGCAAATGTAGGCAGCGAGTCTCTCCAGCGTCCTCCTCCACCTCTCCGGTGCACGAGCAACGAGCTGTCTTCCCAAGCAAAAAGAAGTGTGTGGCAAAAGGTAGGGCCGACTTTTCTCGCCGACCAAAAAGTGGC
The DNA here is from genome assembly GCF_055883805.1 of Amblyomma maculatum. Classification (NCBI taxonomy): domain Eukaryota; kingdom Metazoa; phylum Arthropoda; class Arachnida; order Ixodida; family Ixodidae; genus Amblyomma; species Amblyomma maculatum. The sequence goes on from NW_028146738.1 coordinate 37,766,773, forward strand.
CGGCCGACCTTCGGCACCCGAATGAGGGCCGGCGTCGGGGATTGACACTGACCTAACGTCGGCCGATTTTCGGCAATCGACTACGGCCCGACCTTTTGGCCCGACGTGACCGACCACCTGCCTCACGTGGGCCTGCCGTCTGCCAGCGTTACTGAATGGTCGGCCGCTCGTCTGCCCAAGCATTTTGCTGACGAAAGACCGTACGTCGGCCGGTTGCTTCCCGACGCCGGTTAGTGGCCGGCATCGCCCCTCGTGCAGGTATCATGCCATGCATTTAATATATCGTGGCCCATGCATATATAACGGGGTAGCACATACAAATGCATCAAGAAAAGCAGTAGCTTTTCTGATGCCATGAAGAAACAAAAGCTGCAGTATTTGGTGAAAAATTTATTTGTCAACAGCGTTCAGAAAAAGCTCTCGATTTGCTTTTTAATAAGCGTGGATATATGACTGCGCGTGTGCCACATATGGAAGATGGGCTTGAAGCTTGGTCTCCTTTTGGCAGCCTGTCGATCACTTGATGTCTGCGACTGGTCGGATCTGCGGCAGGTTCCATCTTGGTCAGCTGTACGAAGACAAGTGTTTTAATTAAATATTTCCTTTTTCGCCTAGACTTTTACATTGCAGGCAAATATAGGGTGGAAAGGTAGAAAAAATAATGTCTGCTCACTGCCACCAACTGCACTATCACATCAATATATTTTATGCGCTTGACTTCATGCGCTGGACTCGACTTACTGAAAACGCATTAGCGCAAAGCCGCAATAGGTAATCAGGATCCGTGAATCCGCGAGAAAGGCGCGATCACTTCGTTTTGCTGGAGTCATGATGTTGCAATTTGCAACTGTAGCGCACTCAAACCTTATCCTCCCGAAGCACGTTCTTGCATGCTAATGCTGCAATTTAATAATTCTAGCAAAACCAAGTGTCCGCGCTTGTCATAGAGCGCGTATGAGGGATTCCAGCGCGGCTGAACAAACAGTTTCCGCGATATTTACATGAAACCTACAATAAGTTTATTCCGTAGAATACAGCTTAATTTTCTCAAACTAGATGGAACTTTTACAGCAAAAGCGACCGGATATTTAACGATAAGTCATCTGATGTATTTTCGTTATTTAACCGAGCATTATTTTAAAAATTGTCTCATCAGCCAAGACGGCTATTTAGACAGCCCAACTCTTAGAAGCTTATAGAACCCGTTGTAAAATTTTAAAGCTTGAAACAAGTTAGCTGAACACCTCATGAGCATGTAAACACCAGGAAATAATCCGCACGATGAAAATACAACTGATTGCCCAGAAAGCAAGCGCACAGAGCAAAATCAATGTGAAACGGCTCAGATCTGTGTGCATCACATATATAATTCCAAAATCTACAAAATGAACGCACTGACTCACTTACCTTGCCAGCATACCGCATCACTCAATCATCAATTTTCCCGTATAGACATCATTACAGCAGCAAATAATAATAATAATAAAAACCGGCATAAATCTTATACTCAGTCCTGGCACGAACTTGCTTGGCAGCAGCGATGATGCTTGTACAGCTTCTGATCGCTCCTATGGCGAGGGGTGCTGCAATATTTATATCAGTGATAGCATTTGACATTTAACTGGGTTGCATGCGTCCCATCGATGTGAGTCGGATAATCGAATTTTCCGAACAAAATTAGCGCTAATACCTGTCCGGCATATGCACCGCCATAAAGAAGTGAAAGGCCAGCGTTTTAGTGTAGAGGAGACCAAGGACTTCGGGCTTCGGCGAAACGAACTTCCACTGTCGAAGCCAGTTTCCAGATCAGCTGATATCGCCTCCCTGCACGATCAGCGCAAGGCGCGCACACCAATTACAAAATATGCATTTACAGTAACAAGATGCGCATAAGTCTCAAAACAATACATAATTAGTTGCAGTACATTATCGTATAAAAGAAAATCAGCGCTAATTTGACTTACCTGATGGGTATACATGTCAGTGCATGCACTTCGATATGAAGAAGTGAAAGACGGGCGTTTTGGGGCAGAGGAGACCGGACCTCGGACTGCAGCGAAAAGAGCTGATTCCACCGCCACAGCATCGTTTCCAAGTCGGCTCAGCACGTCTTCCTGCGCAATCAGAGCGAAATGCGCACACATCGATTATAAAAAAAAAATGTACGTAGTAACAAGATGCGCATATATATACGCGCTCCAGAAACAGTTGCAGTATATTGTCGTATCGAACAAAATATGTGCTAATTGGACTTACCTGATCGGTATAGTGAGTGTCCCTCCATATTAAAAGGCGAGCATTTTGGGGCAGGAGATACCCAAGGACCCAGACTGCAGCAAAATGAGCCAATTCTGCCACCGCAGCCAGCCGCAGCCTTGTTTCCAAACGGCTCAGCAAGTCTTCCTGCGCGATCAGCGCCCACACCGTGGGTTCGGCTCCCACCATCGGCACGTTGTTTTTTCTTCTACTTTGTGTTTAATTCTCTTTCCCCTAAACAGATTACACTACTAATTTCTGTTATTATCCAAGTAAACATTAAAAAAAAAAAAGACATAAAGTACCATCCCCAGCGCTTTCTTTGGCCTCGCCGACTGTCGGCTTCTTTCCTTCATGTATTATAACGAGCACCCTCATTTCCCCTTAATTGATCTGCCTATATATATATATATATATATATATATATATATATATATATATATATATATATATATATATATATATATATATATATATATATATATATATATATATATACATGAAGAAAGGTGCAAGGAGTATATAACAAGACGAACATATGCTCCAAAACAATACATTATTATGTTCAGTATAATATCGAATCTACCAAAAAGCTCCTCTGATCAAGACCGAAAGATTATGTACTTACGCATGTTTTGGTGAACTTCGGCACGAAGAATCTGTACAGAGCGGCTGCAATCATCAGCTGCATATATGGGCTGTTCTTTTCAAACGCAGACTGCTGCAGGAGGTTGAGACAGATTGAATTTGCGCGAAATAAAAGCGGACGATAAATTTAGGCAGTAGGCATCGCGCCCACACGGAGGCTGGCCGTCGACTGAGTGGCGCCGCGCATCTTAGCTCGCGCGGGATGTGTTTTCCCGCCATTTGGACACGTGACCTCAAGAAGGGAGGAGGAGGGGGGGGGGGGGGGAGAGAATCTGCAAAAGCAGCGAGAATCTCCCTGTGTGCGGTGCATGCAATTCTTTTTGTTGTTGTTGTTGTTGTTTTCGCCGCTATTTCTCTCTGCTTCGGCATTCCTGTTGCCCCCCGCGGTAGGGTGCCTCGATGCCTTTCGCCTCCCCGTGGTTCTTTCCGCTTTGCCGCAGGGAGAAGAGATGGACCGATGGGGGGCAGCGGGTCCCGCGCAGCGAGAAGCAGTTTTCTTTCTTCTTCACGCCCCCCCCCCCCCCCTCCCTCGTCGTTCAAGAAGCGTCGAGGTAGTTTCTTTTCTTTTCTTTTCTTTTTTCTACGGCTTCTGTAGAGCCCTCGTCTTGACACCAGCGGCTGTAGTTCTTTGCATGAAAAAAATATGGCTTGGAGTGAATGTATGTAATGTTCTTTTAACCGAATATCTTCCACATAAACCAAGTGTGGGGCAGTAGAACAACTGCAGCTTCATTTAGCCAAAATAGCAAGACCTAGCTACGTATATAGTGTTCAGCAACTTTATCGGAACCGTCTTGGAAAATTTTCCAAGACAGTTAATTTGCAGAACACTGTATATTACGAGTGCTTTTGCAGAGATTACATAGTCCATGCGGATTTATACTTCCCAAAGCAGTACGTGGGTTATTTAGAGCCCTTCGGGCTGTCATATTAATCGCAAACCACATTTCCGTTTTCGCGTTTGGTTTCCATCATAATGCGGCTTCTGCAGCTCGACTAAAGCCAGCTCAAGCTGGTAAATACCGATTGAACCACATAGTAACTGCTGCAAGTTTCTGACAAAAATATATTTTGTCCATTTGTTCTAGGGATGCATGAAAATCAGTAGAAGGTCGCAGGGCAAAGTGCACCGGATCCGGATAGCTCATAAAAGCTCACCGCCTCTTTTTTTGACCCCGTACGAAATGTAAACTCACGGAGCCTGCGAAACGAATTTAAGGGCGTTTAGTATTGATAGGTTTCGAGGGCACTGGCAAAAGTAATTGACGGTTAACATATAAACCTTAAAGGCACGTGATCTCTTCGGTTTACCGTGGGTTTGCTTAGGGTTATGTTATAGGTTAACTTTATGATGAGGTTGTTTAAATTCAGAGGTTAACATTTAACCATAAAAAAGGACAATTACATTCGTAGGTTCATAGCAGTTACCGCGCAAATCTTAGGCACTTAATACTAAGTATGCTAAAAACAGACAATCAGCGCCTACCAGTTCACAAATTCAAGCATAAGTTCATGACAACTCGCGATCAACTACAGTGTGTACCACACCCGCCGCGGCTCAATTAGCGCGCGGTTAAAGCTTTATTTCAAAATATGTGTAAATAACAGTTAATTTCACCTTCTGTTGCGCAATGTATAATTCTATCAGCAGGCTCAAATGATATAGTGTCAATATATATCATGCACGCGGTATAACTCAATGTTGCATAAAAATAGCTGTTTCAATGATACGAATTTTCTACTTTTCTCCTGCTAAGCCGACTGCCTCATGGAACGTAGAGGGAAAACCTGCTGTATTGCAGGAAACTTTACATTGATATGCACAATGTTATTTAATGATATATTATAGCAGCAGTGAGTACGCGGCTGGGGAAAAGGGGATTCGAGGAACTTTATATATATTCTGGCATTTCATACCATATTTCTGCGTGTGAGGCTGACGTTGAAGAATTTTACACAATGTAGACCGCCACTGGTGCAGGAGCCGATCGATCCTCGTCATGTTGCGCGGGATTCTCAAAACGCAATCCCTTTGAATTTTCTCAAAAGAACCAAAGGTTACTTCTTGCACAATGCTTGTGTTCGCAGGAAGTTACGTTCGACAGGCGAATCGAACGGGTGATTGGCTCTTTGCGTACCTTTCATTTTTATTTGAAAACTATCAGGACCACATTTGTGTTCTGGATAAAGACAGTCGGCCTCGGCATATTGATATATCAGGAATAAAGCTTTCCTAATCCCCGTGTTTTAACTGAGGCGGGCAAATATTTGTCCCAAGCTGTTCCATTTACCCTCATGTCGGCAATATACCCGAGTTTTGTCTATCGAAAGTGCAGCATATATGTATATAGCTCATTTGGTCCAAAAGCCACCTCGCTAACCCGGTTTTCGCTTGAGTATCGTCGAGTTTTGTCTGAAATATTCGGAATGTGGTAGTAAATATGGAGATGCGGTCCAGGTTCCCACCGGGATCTGTGACAGATGCTACGCCTTTACTTTCCTATAACCAATTTACTATTAACTGCGGTTGTCCACCGAAATAGAGAGATAGAGAGAAGAATGAGAAGGCGTTGTATCCCGTCGAATGTTAAGGGGAAGCTTGAGCGTCCCCCTAATTTTTATTTCTTTCTTTCAATTATTATTAACTATTCCATCGTACCACTGTGTAAGGTCGTGGAACAATTTACTCTGTGCGACTGCAGACGTGCGTAAGTGCGTGCGTGCGTACGTGCATGATGGCTTCGTGCCGATGTCGGGATAGACTATTAACTCAATAATCTCGGACATCTTGTTCATCATAAAGTTATAGCTAATTAACGTATGCGCGAAACTTCTGATAAAGCCTAGTGCACACAGGTGCCAACTTTGCCAGATCTGTGTTCCTTGATTGTTTATTGATCCAGCCTCCCAATGATACAACCCTGCATGGCTTAGCACGTGTTTTCTTGTGTATTCCTCTTGAAAAGTCAATGTACTTTGGTTATATTTTCACTATAGCTAGGTGGTGGCGCCTATTTGGGTTCCGCCTTGTCTTCATTACGCCCTTTGTTGTGCGCTATTGGGTATCCGAGTTAGTGGATCACATAGGTTACGTTGGGCGGCCTTAACTTTTATACTGGCTTGGAAGTAGAAGGCAGATGTTTGTTGTGCATCGTCAGGGGAAACAGGCGCACGTGTTCGCATAGTTAGAGGAGATGTTTGTAGACGGAGCATGGATAGCCATAGCAGTATCTAATCTCTGCGAAGCGCTCTGCTATTCTGCGCCCCTATACATATGTGCCAAAGGTATGCGAAGTGGGAGACGCCTGTTGCACCCAATCTCCCGCATGCTGTAAGAGACTTTCGGTGGCGCACTGAGTGTGGCGTATTCGATCCCCACCAAATTAAACAGGCTTTACAGCTGGCATATTGATCCGCACTGTATCAACTTTGGTCAGGTCGAGTCTCACACACGTGTCCTTAAGGACTGCGTCGCAGCTTGGACATTCCGCTGCCTAGCGCCGTGAGCTTTTTCGTCGCACAGTGGAAGGCCGCGCGAAGCGTTCGAACAACGTGTAGTGAAGTCCGTGGGAAACGCGGTCGATCGTATTCTTTCGGTGACCCCGTTGTCTACTGTTCCCCATGCAAGTGCGTCTCACCTAGATATAGCCAGCTGTTAGTTCTTGGAGAGCAAAGCTTTATCCGGAGGTTGTTGACGCGGCACATCCACCTCAGGAAGGTCACTTGTACATCGAAGTGATTTGAACTCGGTTCTTGTCTTGAAAGACGCAAGCCTGCGGCTCATGCGTATATGTATGAGCACAAAGGATCGAGCAATCGACTGTCTGGAAATTTGTTAGGTGGTCAGAGCTCCCGAGGGAGTCCTGTTGCAGCTGCGCATTATTGATATACAACGTGTGACCAGACACTCATTGCATTATATATTTCTTGGCGCTACCTTATATGTTCGGTACTGTTTGCTGTTTTACTGAAACATTATTTACTGTCCCAGTGTGCTTTGCTATTTCCATGTTTATCAATAAGATTTCTTTGGTTCCCTGCTATGTAAATGGTTGAAGTTCACGCCTATGACGTCATGATCGTTTCTACTCTCTTATCACGGTACTTTTCAAGCAGAAGTCTTAAGTTTCTGGACCTATGCAGCATTCCTTCCATATGCAGGGCTATTCTACAAGCGATCTCCCGGCTTAGTGCGTACGACAGATAATTCGCTTTAATCACTTCCGATACATGTTCACGCCTTAAAACTAAAAGTTCTCCATATTATTAGTCTGCAAGCCACAACAAAAACCCGAAATTGCGGAAGCTGCTGCAGGAAAGAATTCTTTTCAATTAGCTTCTTTTATTGCGCGTACCTCGTGTAGCTCTCAATAAATATTCTTAATTTTCGACCACTCTGTATAACATAGGGGTCTCAAACTCATATTGGTATGCAGGATGCGTTGAGAAAATATGTCTCTCGCGGACCAGGAGTGGACAGTAAAAAGCAAGAAAATATAGAATTCATAATTCAAAACAATCTGTAAAACAAAAGCGAAATACTAATAAAATAAATAAAAATCAACTCTTTTGTTCCTATGAAACCACACTCCCATTATTTGAGCAAAAAGAAAAAAGGAAAAAAAAAAGAGAAAAAGCGGAGCATCTTCGATTTTTTGTGTCCAAACGCGCCGGAGGAGCGCGTTACTTCAGGATGGCTTGGCGGAGTTACTGAAAGGATACAGCGGTTGAAAACCACTACAGTCACTTGTCCTGACAATATATAAATGCGAATGAAAAAGAGGTCTGGTTGTCCAGCGCCTAGTTATTGAAGGTAAGAAAGTTGACTGTCTTGTAATTTTAACTAACAACGCGCAACTTAGGAAATCGCGCTTACATTTCCAATATTTCGTTCGCACGTACAGCGTCCTCGCGCGCTCGAGATCGTCTCTTGGTCGCGCTCTACACTTCTGCAATGAACTTGAAAGCACGCACGCACCCACGAGCACAAGCTGCCGAGTGTTCCAAGAACAGTTGACAAGAAGCGGGGGAGGAGAGGGGGGTAGTTTCCGGTCCATTGTAGAATCGGACCGCTCGCTGCGAAAATGCGCCCCTCCGACTTCCGAAAAAAAAAAAAAAAAAAAAGAGCCGCCCGTCCCACCCCGGCAGGTCGTAAAAGAGGATGAATGGGCCACACGCAAAGAAACAAAACCAAATGACAAGGACGCTGGCCCGTTTTCTCGCGGCTCTTAGCTTTACGAGACTGTTTTGAGAAAAAAGTATGCGATTAATAACCTGGACAATAATCATTTTGCTTCGTTTTTTTTTCTTCATGTATTTGATCGTAAGACAACTTTGTTCGAAAAGAGCTCCTTCAAAAATAGTATACAAATACCACAAAACTGCATGCTCTCTTCAAAGTCGGCGTGTACACATCTCTTCTCTCGCCCAGTCAGGAACGCTCGCCACCAACTTTCGAGCTGCGGGGGTGACACAGTTGCCCCGCCCTTCCCACCATTTCCCCCCTCTTTTCCGCCCTTCCTTCAAAACGTCCGAGCGCGAGGTCGGTTTGTTTCGTCCGGGTCTCCCTCCGTGTACGCATTTCTCTTCTCCTGCTGCGAAGTAGTGTTTTTAGAATTTGTCTCTTTGCTTGCCTGCCGGAGCGTTCGCCGCGGCCAAGGCTTGCCAGTGCCCTACGCATAATTTCTGCCCCCGTGTGCTTTTTCTCTTCTGTCCGCTTCTTTTATTTTACACAATAGCCTTCTCTTCCCTTACAATGCGAAGTTGCGTCTACTCAAGTGCCCTGCCATATAGCGGACGAATTTCAGTGAGTGATACGGGCTAAATGGGGTGTACGGGAGCTTGTGCGCCAAAATATAACTAATGTTACATCACCTACAGCTGCGCTTCGTAATAAGCAAACAGTATAATGACATGATCTATTCATGAAATCGCGGTTACCTTGTGGCTTGCTGTTTGTCAGAACTCGGTAAATAATTTTACTAACAGCTATAAGGTTCACTAAAATGTGAGCGACAAGTTAAACAAACAATAGCAATTATTAATGTAACAAAACATTTACACTAAATAGCATGTATCATTTTGTTCCATACTAAGCGCAAATTACATAACATCGCGAAAAACCAAAGCCAAGTAACAGGCAAATTTAAAAAAAAGGTAGCAGTCGTGCTCTTCATAACTTTCTTTCAATGTACCGCCTCAACAGTCGGGCCGACGCATTGCCGCACTCTTGCCACTAACCTGGCGCCGTGCCCGGCATTTAGTCCGCCCAAAAAGTTGGGCCAAAGCCCGCTGCGAACTACTTGTCGAAATGGCTGGCGGCTACCTCCGGGCCGACCGCTTACCGTGGTTTACTAGCCGACTAAGTAGGCTGCCGACCATTTTCCGAACGTCGGCCACACGTAAATGGTCGGCCAAGGATGCTTGGGTTCTCACTCGCGGGGACTACACGTGTATTGGGTTTTGGGCTGTGCAGTGGAGGCAGGGAAGGGAAGGAGATGAGCCTCAACAGGGTCTTCAAGACACTCTCTGCCTTTCCACCTACCTCTCTTCGAAAAACGAGCTGCCACCACCACATTTTCATCCCACAGCCCAGGGACGACGAAGCTTTTCCACAGCCTTGGCAGCGAACCATGTTGCCCCACAGTTGATTGTGTTTTCGATCGAGGATACGTCATTCTTCGAATAATTCCAGCACCACGGCAAACCAGGAAGCTTGACTCGTGGCCAATACGCTACACATAACAATCCAACACCACAGCGAAAAAAATAAAATGCATTAAAATGCAAATAAATTACTGAATATTTCGCTTATTTAATTTCTTATGGCAACTTAAATTCTGCATCTTGTGGCATTTTTGCAATACCATATATTCATGTATCCAACAATACCTGTCACTAATACTTTCATGATCTTTACCAATGGAAAGCAGCTGAAGAAAAAAGTTTAGTAAACCGGCACGGTAACATTCAAGTTTAGCTGCTGCGCGCTGTCTGAATTTGTGGCAAACCGCAAGAAACACAATCTAGATGTGCCAGCAAAACAGGTGTTTAATTAATTTAAAATAAAAAAATGCAGTGGATTAGCTCTGGCTAAGCCTGGTAAATTGAGTTAGCAATGGCCACATGGTTACGTTTGTGTGTTCACTGGTGACGTAGCTTGTGTGGTTCGATAACTTGGCTCTAGAGTAACACATGACACAGTGGTTACGACTGTTCTTCCGGCGATTCTTCAGCGCGCTGTCATCGCTTGGTGACATTGCGGCGTTCCTGAGCAGTCATGTGTTCATCAGTAGCCGATGAGGTGGAAGCACTCGGAGAGCTAGAACGCTTGGACCCTGAGTGGTGCGTTCCGACCACCACTTTGGCGCACGTGCCTGGATTTCAACACGCACATACAACATCGGACCTTGCTCGCATCACATGCGGTGAGAGAGTGCGATCTAGAGAACGCCAGGAGTGCGAAGTGCGTGAGGACAGGAGTGAGCACTCGCCCCTTTCTCCCTTGCCTTACGGCGCGGTTTGTGTTGACGCAGCTGCGGCTCAAGGTCAAGCATGGCCTCTGAGATCACCCTCGCGCGCGTGTTAGAGAAACGTGCGCGCGGAGGTGATCTCGGAGGCCATGGGTCAAGCATGGCGTTGCGAGGCCGAAGCCGCGGCGCCGCTGCAGTGCGCGGCGTGCTGACGGTGCCGCCATCTGGCGGAGCTCGGCTGAAGCGGCTGCTGTTCAAGGTCAAACACGGCGTCGGCCGGGGATACGCGACGCTCGAAACCTGGCGAAACCCGGCGCAGTATCGCAATAAAATCTTGTGATTATGCATGCTCAGTGAAAGTCACATTCTAACATCGAAGTTGTGTACACTTTGTGATATCTTCCCAACCACACAAAGGTAGTTTCATGAGAATATCAACTGAAATATGATCATTTAATAATGGAGGCATGAACATCTCATGGGTGTACAAAAATGACACTAGATATTGAGACCTTTCATGAACATCCTATATTGATATTGCTGGTTGTGGGCCATGTACTCGCGCTAGGCCTACTCGTCATGAAACGGGCTGGTAGTTTGACACCAATTAACATATTTGGCCAAGCTCATTGCTGTTGCCAAGGGGGAACATAAAAAGTGTGGCTTCTTGTTTTCCTTTTTCTAACAAGGTTAAGCTACAGACAAGCACAGCTGTTCAGGCTGTTCACTCATGAAGATTCAAGCTTCTCGCTCGTCCTCTGATCTGACCAAAACAGATCGAAGGACCATCCGCTGATCAGTTCCGTCAGTGTCGCAGAGTCGAAAACCTCACACTACAGTGACAGGTAACTGTTGGTCGTGCTGGCATCGTCCATGTAATGTGATAGATGAGTGCGTCGATATGAACCTAACCATGCACAAGCCCACTGCGACTGCGCCTTATTCCAAAGAAATCATGCTTTACTCTATATCGCTTTCGTGCGGTAACATCTTCATCAAGCATTTCTGCATGGCGAATGACCACTGTGTCAATCGTCCACGAAAGAAAGAGAGATGTGTCGTTTGATACTGCAGCCTGCCTGCATTGCAGACGACGCTTTGCCGCGTATCCACTGTGACATCACATGAGCATTTAGAAATGGCAGTCGCTCTCGGTTGGAGGAGGTTTTCGATTCCGATTTCTTTCGCATTTTTTTAGTATGCGCTGTGCACTAGGCATTAAAGCTTTGCGAGTAGAATCACCGACCTGTATATTAATCACAGAAGCATAACACAACAATACATTTAATAACCCTGTCATTGCCCCTTTAAGATGCACTTCTTTGCACCAACTTAATGCACAACTTAAGGTTTAAGCAATTGTCAGAAATGAACTTTTATGTGTCGAAACTAGTCAGATGATGTTTATAACTCAAGCGCTTTGTGTGTGTGCGTGTGTGTGTGAGCAAGTAAAAAAAGTGAAATAGGCATACACGTGAATCTTCCTTTTGCAGGTGGTGTGGCCGTGCAAGTCAGGGGAAGCGGCTGTGCAAGCTTACAATGCACTGCTGTCCCTAGCACACTTGCAAAGCTCTACAGATGCCCTTCTGGTGCTGAGCAACGATGCCCTGCACAAAGTGGTCACCAAGCGGTGGGCCATACGCAATGCCTGTATGGCTGACATGAATGTGCTGGCCGCAAGGCAGTTAGCCTGCCTCCTGCAGCCAAGCCAAAATGTTCGCGGGGGGCTGAACACCCATTTTGGTTTGTATTTTTAGGCATGGAAGATTTGGAATAGTAATTGACCAACAACTCAATAGAAAAAATTTAAAACTGTCATGGTGGCCATGAAATGTGCCCTAAAAAGAATTCAGAATTTCAGTTTTATACTGTTGCTCAATACTATTGAGGGTCAGTATGTATAGCACGTGGCTGTATTACAAAAATTCACTGTTGGTAAAAAAGGCACAACCCAAGCCAAGCACACAGGAAACAAAAAGGACAGGTGCTCATTTTGAAACATTTATTCATATGAATGGCTTGGCAATATTGTATCACTTATTCTCTGGGCAATATTTTTCTAATATGGTAGGCTTCTAAAAGTTCACATGTTTTCTGGCTGGAAGTAAAGGATACATAGAAAAGATAGCTCTTAGCATCAGTCTATAAATTTTCATCTCATAGCTCTTGCAGCTAGTGCCCACCCTTACTGGTAAGTTTTGCAAAAGAAAGCTATTTTAAGTATTCATTTTTCTTACTTGAACCGGTATTGATGCTAGGAAGTCACAGTCAGGTTTGCTTCTTTGCATATGCATTGTGTCTTCTACCCATTGGCATAGTTTTATGTTAGCAAGCACTATGATCTTTGTTGGCAGCCAACCTCAGCAGCAGTGCAACTGTGAGCTACAGTATACAACCAGAATATGTTAGCCATAATAACTAAATGCCGACATGAATGTTCACTTATGGAAGCACCTACTAAGAGGCTTTGGACAAAACCAGAGTGCACGACCTTTGACCTTGAAGTAGTAGCAATAAGAGCAGGCCAATCATTTTGTTATTTGCTCAGTACAACAGGTTTCTGATAGCCCATGACAGTTCGGTTTTGACTCCAAGGCTTTTCAGATAGTGGAGTAGTGGAGAGTTTCGGGAACAACAAATTTACTTTATGCATCTACAGCTTGCTATGAAGCTTGGGTAACCTTTGACATTCGTGATTTTGATGACATGCAGGTGATTTGGCTTGTCAGCTGGGATGCCATGGTGCTCTCAAGCAGGTTAGCTTGCTCCAGGTGCCACAAGAAGCCCCCACATCAAATGCGTTCAGCTGCTCTACATGGCCAGGCCTGATACGAGGTCTGAGCAGGATGCACCGCTGCAATAGTGTCACTGATGAAGGTAAAGGAAGGGGCAAGCTGTCATCTTAGCTGGTTGTCAGTGAACTGTTGCATTGTCATTCCCTATGCACTGTGTAGGCATGGCATTGATGAGCTGTCGCACCTTATGAAAGATATGCAATAATGACGTAACGAGAGAATATTCTGATCGAAACCTGTAGAGGCCTGGAGATCTCTGAAGACTTGACAATTTTAAGTGCGAAAGCTCTTTTTGAGAGGCATCTTTGGAGGTTATGAATGTTGTGCTGTGACCTCTAAACTGATAGGTTGGCCTAAGATCACACCACGTGACACACCACATCTGTGCCAGCTGCCCCCCCCCCCCCCCATGCCAGCTCTTGCTGCTAACTTATCATGTGACTGTTCCTCTACTCACCATGTGACTTGCAGTAGCGGGGCAGCTGTGCTTACTTTCAGTGCTCACTCCGGCGTGCCCCATGTTGCCATGGAGGCTGGACAGAGTAATAGAAAGATTCAGTGCAGAAACGAGGCTGCATCCGATCACCTGCCAACATTGCTCAATGAGCCAAGGCACTAATAAAATGGCATGCTAAACTTAATAACCTTGGTAACCAAGAAAATTTGAGGTATACAAATGGCTGAACAATAAAGTTTATTTAAGCAAAAATATGTTAACCCTTACTTAACTAGAGCTTTTGCTCACCTCACTAGGTACAACACTTAAACCGTTGCCAATTTTTGTTAAGAACTGTGAGCACAAAAGACATGCAAACTGTTTATCTGAAGTTGTATATCATTCATCCCATCCTTTAAAGCAACTAGTAGTGATGCTGATTTTGCATCTTTCATTGGAATGCTTCACTCAACATACCATGAGTTGCAAAACATTTATAGCGCAACATGCAAGGCATTTCAAAAGCACAATGGATTGTAAACGTTTGCCACATATGGTATATGTTATTCCAATCAAGCATGGTGTGCACACATGTGGATAAAATCTCAACCTAATTATATTCTCATACATGAGGAAAACTTCTGCCTTTGAATAGTGTACACTAAGCTTTTAGACCCTGCTTATCAAGTCTGCAGTACCATGTCTTGCAGAGACTGCAAAATGTCTTTGAAAAACAAAATTAAAGATTTACTTCTGCACAGTCATTGGAGGGACACAAAAACCAACATTTTTTTCATGCACTAACCATCCAACCTACTGCTGATATGCAGTTTAGCATGTGAAATCAAGTCATTATTCAAATAACTTTTTGTTTGCTCTTTACAACTCTTGATTTCACTTCCTCTGAAATGTGAAGAGAAACTGCCAAAAAAGTAGATTACAATTGCTTGCCACATGAAGTAATATTGCTAATAGATTATTCACCTGCAAGAAAACAGGTTTGAAGCAGCACAGCAATCTCAGTTATGAGTAAACGTAGGTAGTCCCAAAGAAGCTTTAGTGCTGAGCTATGCCTGACAAAACAGTGTGCTATGCTGTGTGAAATTATTAGTCCAGCATGTTTGCCTAGAGAACCTGAAATGGTGCAGATGTGTAGGCTGCACATCAGGGAGCCGTATTTGATACGCATCTGAAAGCTTTTCTGCACACCCGCCGAATGCTACGCTGTCTGTGTTGATGTGGAGAAAATATTGGATAAGAACATCAAAAACAGCATCATCTACACAGATTCATTAAGCGTCATCAGTGCAATAAACTCCAAAAATGCTGTTCAACCACTGATAGGAAACATTATACACAACATAGTAAATATCACAAGAAGAAAACATACTATCAAATTCTTCTGGGTACCCAGTCATGTTGGGATAAAGGGTAATGAACGAGCAGATATATGCGCAGCAAGTGCGAAAAATTTACAAATAAAGCAAATCAACATGCCACACAGAGACGGAATGAAGTTAGTACGTACGAAATTACGAGCTAAATGGCAGGCTGATTAGGAAAGCGAAGCAAAGAACAAGCTTCACTCCATAAAGCCCATATTAGGAGAATGGCAATCATGTGAACATCAGAAACGTTTCATTCAGGTAATTTTATGTCGTCTGCGCATAGGCCATACGCACATAACACATAACTTCTTACTAACGAAAAAAGGCAAACCTGTATGTGAAATGTGTGGACATGAGCTAACAGTAAATCATATTTTAATCTCATGCTCACAACTCGAGGAGCACAGGAAAAAATATTTTACTGTATTTTACAAAGAACACATCCCATTTCATCCCGCATTGCTTTTAGGCCAAGAAGCACTTGTTGATTTTTCACTTGTTTACGGATTTTTAAAGGGAGCTAATGTTTTAAACCAAATCTGAGCATCATTACTGTAGCCACTTGATCGTCTAACCTTGCGGTTGGCGCATGATAGCCACAGTTGCTTATGCGCCATAAAACTCCATATAACTAACTTTTCTGCACACCCTCAAAAGCAATGGCTTTAATCGCTTACACAAGTAGCACATTTGAGAATAATCCTTGGAGGCACCTTTTATGATATACATTTATTCTGTGATCGATATACACTAGGTTAGCCAAAATAAAACATTTCTATGGTTCCATACATGCAAGAGCTTTGAGCTGCAACATCCAGCTATGGCACACACTACTAAAATGTTTGAGAATGAGAACATATTGCATAACTTTTTGTATATAGCTTCTAGTAGGTCACTGATCATGTTTTATGCACTAAACAATTTCTTTGACATGTATTTTAACTCAATCTTAGTGCAGCTGTTTTTTATTGTTTTCGTAATTCAGTACTCTCTTATTTTCAATGCAGCTTGAAGTGTGATTCAACTCGATACATTTCTCAAAAAAATCGAACAAGGAAATCGCTGAGGACAGCCTACTTGGTTAAATGTACCTTCTAGTTAAATGTAACCTTCTGGTTAATGTAACTTTTAGTAATCACTAACATCAATGATTGCATCCAGTAGATTCCAAATCAATCATTTAGTTCTGATCAGCTGCTCCTTGTAACTGTCTTGGAGACTGCTGTATGCATACTATTTTCAAGATAGCACTCAGCCCAGAACATGTTTCTGTTAGAAAGGGACATTCATTTTTCATGAAGCATGATTGCATGATCCTATTCATTGTGTGTTGTATATTTGTGTATTTAGTTCTGTTTCATGTATGTTCACACATTGGTTGCTTTTCTGCTGTGTGCTTATAGCACAACTTATCTTTTGAATAGTTTAAAATGCTTTTCTGGTCACTGCTTTTTGTGGCGGGCTCTTTCAAAGTATTAGCCAACTATGTTCCCCTTTTTCTCTTCTTTTTATCAATGCAGGCATCCGTGCTGAGGGAAAGCCACCTACCTGCATTGCTTCCCTGGCTGTGGCACGAGGCGAAGGGATGGTAGGCCTTGATTTCACTGACCTCTTTCCCCATCGTGCCCCTTTTGTGGAGCCAGGCCACGACATGAACGTGTGGTTTCATCGCCATAAATTTCTGGGTACCATTCGTGTCCTGCTGCTGGCAAGCAACAATGATGCCTGTGTGCCACAGCTGGACTCATTGGTCGAGACAGCGTGGACTCTGTTCACCCAGAAAGCCTACCTCCACCACTATGAGTCCCATGGGCTGCAGGCTGACGACATCAAAGATGCGTTTGTCCGTGTCGAACAGGCTATTGCAGCCTACAAAGCTCTGTCAAAGTAGCTTGGATAGATATCATTGGCTACATGCAAATAAAGGCACACTGTTTTGTGTACAGATTTGGTTAGCAGGTTGCACCAATGGTATATAATATTTGGGATGATGGGCCCCATGCTTCCTTCCTTTATTTCTTGCTTTGCTCACACTCAAACACTCTTGTGACTTTTAATATATTGATTTATGTTTATTTTAATTTTTTTGTTTATTTATTATGTTCAATTTAGAATAATGGTTTATGTGTGCACTTCAAGGTACACTTGTCTCAAAGATCACTGCATTCGGCTAAAGCATATTAGAACATATGCTCTTAAGTTTGTGAAACATATATTGTACATTCAGAGCATATGTTTAACCTTTTGAATGTTTTTGCCATATGAGTACTGCGCTGAGTGTTAGCGTGTCAAACATTTTACACCGGCAGTGAATTTTTTTTAGAATACTTCAACAGTAAAAGGGTTAAAAATGCATAGTCATTAACACTTATAGTTTTATTTACCTAAAATGACTTGTACCTTATTGTATCAGTGTAAAATTATTGTCTGTGGCTGCCCCTTTTTATATATTTATGGTTGAATTTGTCACTAACTCACGCCATCCTTTTGGAAGTGTGAAATTAGTTTTTTTTTTGCATTCAGCACTCATGCTGTGGCAGCAGTGCAGGATTTTGTTCTCTGATCTGTAGAGTCCTCTGATCAGTCTCACCTGGCAACAAATAGCAGAAATATTGTCTAAATGAATAAGAGGGCATTTAAAGCCTGCAATTTCTTTCACTTTTAATATACGTATCTCAGCATTCAAATTATCTACTCAAATCTTCTGTGTGCAGTTATCTGTTTTTTTTTTACAATTCACAACTTTAAATAAAATATGTCTTTTTGGGGTGTGTTCCATTTATAGGTTGCATTGTGCAATGCTTTTTATTCTTAAGCTGCAAAACCAACCTTGAAAAGAGCCAGGAGATGATGGTGTGGTAATGTTTACACTATTTAACTACCTTTATTGTGTTTTCCTGCTTAGGGCAAGTGTTTGTTACAGTAAGGTTCATTCAGAGAGACCTCTCAGCAACAATGACAGTTTGCTCTGCTGAGAAACAACCAGTAAGGGGAAAAGTGGGACCCTACTGTTTAAAATAGAATTATGCCCCAAAAACACTGAGCTCAATAATCAGTTTACATTTCTTTAATGTATGATACATATTACAAAGGAAGGTGAAGCTCTTATCCACTTGTAAAGCTATGACAAAGACCTACATTATCAACAATGTGCTTCATTAAGCCAAGATGCAAAGATTGGTTTAAGACAATACACAATATTGCCAAGGGGCAGATGTAAAAGATTATGCGAATGATTGCCTGACTGGGCCGATTTCCCTGCAAAAATCTGCAGCAAAACACATAGCAATGACTGCTTTTTCAAACACTTAGCACTGCACAACATAATGCATAGAATGTGGGACAGTACATAGTACAATAGCACAAAACAGCAATAAACTTGCTTTCTGTAAACATGCAGCTTGGCATGGCTAAAATATGGTAATGTGCTCACATTGTTGACTGCTAACAGAAACTAATAAAATAGATGTTTTGCTTATGTTGAACAGGTGCAATGTAATGTGTAGACCTACCCAAGTGTCTCATCTCTAGGACTGAGAAGTAGGAATATATGTGGTTTGGTTTTGTGGTGCTCTTAGCCCTTTGGAGCTTAGAGTCTCGGAGTCTGCCACCAAGGCTCAGTGGTGCTTTTGTTCATTCATAGGTGCATGTCAGCCATTGCAACCATGTTAAGTGGCATTCACTTTCTTATTACTAGGTGCATGTATACTCAAATCACATTCAAGCATGTCACACACAATGTTCCTGTACTTCTAAAAATTAAAACCCGGCAGGCTAATTTATTTTGTGCTCAAAACTGCAAGCATTTGCGTATCTAAAAAAATTGAAATAGTGATTTAACATGGCTAGCACAGTTATATATGAAGAAGCAGCATTTAGCACTTGTGCGGCAGAGATTTGCTTTGGTTAGATTTGTTTGCCATATTTAACAAAACATTTAGTGGGTGCCTTAGGCTTTTATTAGGATCATCATCATCAGTAGCTGGACTACATACTGCAGGGCAAAGGCCTCTCCTGTTTATCTTCAATTAACCCAGCACTGTGCTGGCTGCGTCCTTAACCCCTGCGAACTTTTTATTCTTATCCGCCCATCTACTTAATCTCTGACCGACTCTGCATGCTTCCTTTCTCAACATTACAGCTACCATTTTTCGTTCTATTCCTCTCTTTGTTGTCCTCAACTTAAATTAGAACCCTTTTTTTGCCTCCACATTTCAGACCCATAGGCGAGTACCAGTAGGATGAAACTGTTAGAAACTTTCCACGTGAGTGATACTGGTAAGCTGCTAGTCATAATGTGTGAGTGTCTTTCAAGTGTGCTCCATCCCAAATTTATTTTATTTCCCTTTCTTGATCTGGATCTGCAGTCACTACCTGCCCTAAGTAGACATATTCGCCTACCACTTCCAGTGCTTCGCTACCTATTTTAAGCTGCGGTTCCTTTACCAGGCTGCTTAACATTAGTTATCTTCTGCATGTTAATCTTTAGGCCTACCTTTCTCCTTCTGTGTAGGTCATTAATCTTTAGTGGCAACTGGCAACTGGCGCAGTGGTTACGGCGCTCTTCAACTGTTCCCAAGAATGCTGGATCGAATCCCGGCCTTGGTGGCCGCTTTTCGATGGAGGCGCAAAGCAAGGTACCTGTGTGCTGTGCGATGTCAGTGCACGTTAAAGAATCCCAGGTGGTCGAAATTTTCGGAGTCCTCCACTATGGCATCTGTAATAGCCTAAGTCACTTTGGGACATTAAACCCCACAAACCAAACCAATCATCAGCAAATTGCACACTACTGAGATATTCTCCATCAGCCTGATTCCTGCTGTTAACATTTCATATCTGTGAATACATCCTCTGAGCAAAGTGTAAATGGCATAGAAGGATTGCGTTTCTTTACCTAACATATTTCTTCGTTGTAATTTTATTACTTTCTTTATGCAGAACTATGGTTGCTATTAGCCACTAAAGATATCTTCCAGCACTTCCAGATATATCACCTAAACCCCAATTTTGCTCTGCCTGCACAACTGCTGAAGTCCCGACTGAGTCAAATGTTTTCTTGTGGTCAATGTAGCTATGTATAGGGGCTGATTATATTCCTAGCACCTTTCTATCCAATTGCTCATAATATATATATATATATATATATATATATATATATGATCGCTGGTAGATAATCCTTTCTGAAATTCTGTCTGACCCTCTGCTTGAAGTCTAAGGTTTCCCTGAACCTATTAGTGATCATCTTAGTAAATACCTTACATGTAGCAGATAGTAAGCTCATTCATCAGTAAATTGTCATGCCCCTAGTGTCCCCTTATGAATAAAGATATTAGCATTCTTATATCATTTCAGTACCTTTTATGGTATCAGGCATTGCATGTACAGGGTAACCAAGTTTTCTAGCATGATGTCCCCTGTCCTTCAACAAATCTGTAGTTACCAGACCCTCTCAAGCTGCTTTCTCCCTTTCCATAGTTTCCAAAGCTTCCTAATCTCGACCTTCATTACTGGCAGAATTTCTAATTGCTCTTCACTAATGCCAATCTCAGTACTAGTATTGTGACAGCTTTGGCTACTGTATACGTCAGTATAGGGCTTGGCTACCTTGATTATCTTGCCCATATTGATTACCTTGTCTATATTAGTAGTAAAATTGCCTGCCTTGTCGCTCTCTGCATACATCTGATTTTAGCGTATGCCCAATTTCCTCCTCACTGATTTCAGGCGACAACTGTTCTTTAGAGCATGCTCAATTTTCTTCATGTTATATTTCGTTGTGTCAAATGCATCTCACCTTTGATTACTTTCGATAACTCTGCCATTCTATCCTGGATGTTGGGTTGGATGCTTTTATATTTGGATATCTTTTAATCAACTCTATTGACTCAGATATTTTGCTTGTATCCTCTCTAACTATCCTATAGCCGACTTTTACCGCGCACTCAATATTATCTCTGAAATTATGGTTATTTGCATCTGGGCTAAGAAGGTCCACTTCTCCGGTTAGTGCTGAATATCTATTCTGCAGCGAGATTCTGAATTTTTCAGCTTTTGCCTTATTATTAATTTGTTGATGACTTATTCCTGACTAATCTGTGTTGTTCCATCTTCAAATCCAGATGAATTCAAGACCTTATTATTCTGTTGTCACTCTATCAAACCCTACTGTTTATTTCTACGTTCTGCACAAGTCTAGGATTACAACATATTCCTAGTCTTCCCTATAAGGCTTTCTCATGTCCACTTCGGGTTCTTCCGCTTACTGAAGAAGGTGTTCATGATTTGTAATTTATTCTGAATGTTCAGTGAAGTCCACTAATAACTCTCCCTTTATATTCTTGACCCAGTGCCATAGTTGTCTACTGCCTAGTCTGCAGCCTGCTTTTTGCCTACCTTAGCAGTATCGTACACTGTGTTTTACTTTCCCCATTGCTGATAGTTCATCTTTGTAGAAAGTTTTGACTGTTTGGTCAGCATGACTATATGCAGATGTGGTGGACATAGACGTAGACGGCGCCCGTTTTTGCTCTCCTTGGCGCGGCCTCCCATGCCGGGGTCTCCCGGCGGCCCGCCTGGTTAGCTTGCCGTTTGGGGTGCTGTCGTCAGTGGCGCCCACAAAACCCCCCTTTCTTGAAAGGTTTGATCTCACAGGTCCAGGCACTCTGGTCGCTTATAAACACGTCCCCTTTTGGTGCTCGTATCCCGCAACGGTTGCAGGTGTCTTGCTGTACGTCTTGCTTGTCCTCTGTCGGTTTGTACAATGTGGGACCTTGGTTCTGATGTTGGCTGTGTTACCATGCCGTGTGATGCAGCTCCAGTGAGGATGCGTACCGCTGTGCCAGGTGGTAAGCGCTCTTGGCTCCGTACCTTGTGCCAGGTGTCATATGATCGTTTTGCACGAGCTCTGTATGTTTCATTATTTTGTATGAATTCGCTGTCGTCCCACTTTGGGGCTAGCCGCTTCGAAGTGGTTGGTACTGTGGTGTTCAGACGACGACCCATTAAGAGTTCTGGTGAAAACCCTTCCACGCTGGGTGTGGTTCTGTAGGCAAGCAGCGCTTCGTGTATGCTGGAAGACTTCCTCAAAAGCTCCTTTGCTGTCTGCACAGCCCTCTCAGCCATACTGTTGCTCTGCGGGTAGTAAGGGCTTGAGGTTATGTGTGTGGCTCCCCAGTGATGCACTAGTTCTTTGAACTCTGTGGAAGTTTACTGCAGCCCATTGTCTGTGCGTATTGTCCATGGAACACCATACCGTGCAAACATTGGCTCCAAGACTAGGGCTATGTTTTTTGTAGCTGTCCTCGGCAGCTGTTCTAAATCGAAAAATTGGGAGTAGTAGCCTACTACTACAACATACTGCCGCAATGTTATCTTACTGGCGCCGCCAAGTGGCGAGCTCGGGAGACTGGCACGCGCTCGTCTTCTTCGCTCTCGGTGCTGGCCCGCCAGTCGGTTCCATGCCTGATCTTGCTGGTGCTTTTACTTAGTAAGTAAACCTGCTGAACCAGTTTCACTGGCTTTTGTGACATTTTGGTGGAGCTTCTGGGTAGATCCCGTGTACAAAGAGCCTCTGGCTGCCCCCTACGCCCATCTACACACCATGGACAGGACACCTGTGCACAAGGCGAGCCGTCGCTTGAGAGGCTTAGCACCCGAGTGTGGTCGTCTTGTTTCCCCACCGCGAACCACTATGACTACAGCGGCAATTCCGACCACTCAGCTTCCTGTGAGTGCCCAGCAGCTGATCTGCCATACTCCACGCATGCCCGCGCCGTTTCATGGCGACAAGTTCGAAGACGTTGAAGACTGGCTGACTAGCTACAACCGGGTCGCTGTTTAATGCCTGGGACGAGGAGCGAAAATTGCAGAATTTTTATTTCGCACTAGAAGATGCCGCCAAGATGTGGTTCGAAAACCATGAGGCTACCATTTCCACCTGGCAGGATTTCCGGCGGCAGCTGCTCGCAACATTCGGCAACGATGCAAGAAAAGAGATGGCCGAACTCGCTCTACAGTCCCGAGCACAGCGGCCTAATGAAAGCGTCGCTATGTTTGTGGAACAAATGACTCGCCTTTTCAACCGGGCGAATCCGTCCATGTCGGAGGTAAAGAAGGTGCACCACCTTATGCAAGGCGTCAAGAAGCTGTTGTTCGTTGGCCTTGTACGTGACCCTCCCACATACTGTTGCTGATTTTATGAAAGAAGCAACAAGCATCGAGCGTGCCTTGAATCAGCGATTTGTACATTTTGATCGCTCTGCGAACATCGCTGCCATAGACTTCCGCTTGCCAATGGCCGCAAACGACAGGGAAGCCCTTCGCGAACATATCCGAAGCATCGTGCGCGAAGAGCTGCAAAAGGTGCCCTCTCTCGAACAACATCCACGTGTTGGGGGCATTTCGGATATTGAGCGCGAAGAGCTCCGCCAAGTAGTGCCATCAGCACCGTCACCCCAGCCGCCTGCGCCACAGATCATGACGAACAGCGACGTGTTGCGTACCCCTGCGCCTGAACCATCGGCACCCTGCAACCCTGCTCCTCTCACTCGTCCTTCACCCCAATATCCAGTTTCGACTGGTATGCCTGAAGCTCGACCACCCGTTCGAAAAGCACACGCGTGGCGCAGGCCGAACAATCTGCCTTTGTGCTTTCACTGCGGCGAAGCCGGTCACGTTCTGCGCCACTGCCCGTACCGTCGGATGGGCTTGCGCGGATTTTCCCCGGATGCCCCTCGGCCGCGCTATGGCGAACGACCTCTTGACATCGACCAATACCTCAGCGACCACGTCCCACCTGCGTCCCTCCAGTGACGCCAGTCCAGGTCACCACCGCCTAGACAGTTCTCAACCAGCCGCCGTTCTTCCCTCAGGCAGTCCCCAAGTCCGCACCTTGAAAAGTGAAGACGGCGACCCTCGTGAGTAGGGCCGCCATCGATGGACACTACGACCAACATCCTCCGCTCACCGATTCGATCACACAGGCCGACCTCCGACCCTTCACTCCGACCAACAGTCCGACCACTTTTCGACGATCGCCGAAGCTTTCCTCCAACGCCCCCAATCGACGCACAGCACGACCAACGAGTCCGACGACCTCCCCACGATCACAGAAGCTTACCTTCGACGCCGTAATTCGACGCAACGAACGACCCGTCAGCCCGATGATCGCTGACACACCGCACTTTGTCGATGGTGAGCTACATTCCGCCGAAATGCCGATCGTCGTTGATAAACACAACACGACTGCCCTTGTAGATACCGGCGCTGGTTTTTGCGTTGAGTCCTGGCCTTGCTACCATTCTGCGAAAAGTCCAGACACCTTGGCACAGAGCCCCGATACGGACAGCCGGAGGGCATGTGGTAACGCCGCTCGGAGTGTGAACCGCTCGTGTCGAGATTCACCACGTAACTTTCTCGTGTTGCTTTGTTGTGCTAGCAGAGTGCTCCAAGGACCTGATTCTCGGCCTTGATTTTCTTAGAGAAAATGACGCAATCATCGACCTCCGTGACTTCATGGTGACTTTTTCCACTCACCGCGCAATTTCTGACGAGTACAGACAGCACAGCGACGACTACACAGGCAGGCCAGTTTTCTGAGTGTGCGACGACCATGTCACTCTACCTTCACGCACCAGCATGTTTGTTACAGTGCAGTGCGACCCCCCCCCCCCGCATTTCAAGGCCTCGCGGAAACGAACGTGAATATTTATTGTTGAGCCCACAAGTCTGCATCGCCTAGGGGGTCTTTGCCTTGAGAAATAAACGAACTGAACTGCTTTTAACTAACTTTAGTGCCGAATTCCGCCTTTTAACGCAAGGTACAGCTATCGCCTAATTTGATGAAGTCAGTGCGCCATCCGCCCATTGCGCCCTTTCGCTGGCCAACGAGAACCCTCCCGAGAGCACTGGACATACTGTTCAAACTGACGTGAATCCTGCTTTGTCTCTTACCCGGAAATGCCGCCTTCAAGCAATTCTGGACACTTACCGTGACTGCTTTGCCGTCACTTCCAAAGTGAAACAGACGTCAGTAACCAAACATCGAATTATCGTTGATCCCATCGAGCGCCCTACCCGCCAACACCCCTACCGTGTATCGCCGAAAGAACGAGAGGCTATTCGGGAGCAAGTTGATGAAATGATCCGCGATGATGTGATCCAGCCGTCCACAAGCCCATGGGCCTCACCAGTTGTGCTGGTCACTAAAAAGGACGGAGCACTCAGACTCTGCGTCGATTATAGGAGGTTTAACAAAATTACGAAAAAGGACGTCTACCCACTGCCTCGACTCGATGACTCGTTCGACCGACTTCGCCACGCCCGATACTTTTCATCGCTCGATCTACGCAGTGGGTACTGGCAGATCGAAGTCGATGAACGTGATCGAGAGAAAACTGCAGTCATTACTCCTGATGAACTGTATGAATTTAAGGTGCTTCCAATCGCTTTGTGTTCCGCTCCCGCAACCTTTCAAAGAATGATGGACACTGTCCAAGCTGCCCTGAAATGGCAGACGTGCCTCGTCTACCTTGACGACGTTCTCATTTTCTCTGCGACCTACGAGGAGCACCTCAAACGATTGACGGCCGTGCTAAATGCCATCCGCGGGGCCGGACTCTCACTAAAACCAGAAAAATGCCACTTTGCATTCCAACAGCTCAAGTTCCTGGGTGACGTGGTGAGTGCTGAGGGAAGTAGCCCTGATCCAGAGAAGACGGCTGCCATAGCTGCTTTTCCGACCCCCACTGATTAAACTTCCGTGCGTCGGTTTTGGGCCTCTGCATATTGCAGGAGATTTGTGCACGACTTCACCCGAATAGCGGAACCATTGACTCGTCTAACAAATGACGACCAGCCTTTCATCTGGGCCGACTAGCAGCAAAGGGCCGTCGAGGAGCTTCGCAAGCGCCTTCAAACAACGCCCGTACTTGGCCACTTCGACGAGGAGGCCGACACAGAATTACATACCGACGCCAGTAACGTTGGCCTCGGTGCAGTTCTCGTTCAGTGGCAAGAAGGCGTTGAGCGGGTGATTGCTTACACTAGCCGCACCCTGTCTCGTTCCGAAGCGAATTATTCTACTACCGAAAAGGAGTGCCTTGCAGTTGTGTAGGCGGTAACAAAATTTGGGCCGTATTTGTATAGTCGGCCGTTTAGAGTGGTCAGCGACCATCACTCACTCTGTTGGTTAGCGAACCTTAAAGATCCTTCAGGCAGGTTAGCCTGCTGGAGTCTCCGCTTACAGGAGTTCGACGTCACTATTGTGTACAAGCCCGGCAAGAAACACAGTGATGCTGAATGCCTATCCCGAGACCCTGTCCCGTGTTCTTCAAGCGAAACAGATGACTCCGTCTTTCTCGGCGCTCTCTCGACGCCAGATCTCGCTCAGCAGCAGCGAGACGACATCGAACTGTGGCCCCTCATCAATTATCTCGAAGAAACCGCCTCATCGCCGCCTCGCTTCTTCACGCGTGGCCTGTCGTCGTTCTGCTTGAGTGACGGCGTCCTGTATAAGAAAAAACTACTCTTCCACAGACATTCAGTATCTGCTGGTTGTCCCAACGCCGCTCCGTACCGACGTTTTGCAGGTATGCCACGATGAGCTTTCTGCCGGACATCTCGGTTTTTCGCGCACCTTGGCACGAGTACGACAAAAGTACTACTGGCCCAAGCTTGCCGCTATGGTTCAGTCGTTCAGTGCTATGTTAGGACGTGCCGTGATTGCCAACGTCGGAAGACACCACCTGTCAAGCCGGCCGGCCTGCTGCAGCCTATTGTTCCTCCGTGAGTACCTTTTCACCAAGTCGGTATGGACTTGTTCGGGCCATTTCCTACGTCATCATTGGGCAACAGGTACATTATAGTCGCCACAGATTATCTAACCCGCTATTGTGAGACGAAAGCTCTTCCCAGCGGCACGTCTACTGATATTGCGAACGTTTTCATCTTTAAGATAGTCCTTTGTGACGGTGCCCCTGCGATTGCTTTAACTGACAGAGGCACGGCATTTACTTCAGCTCTAACCCAGGAAGTGATGCGACTCAGTGGCACTTGTCATCGCAGAACAACAGCTTACCACCCTCAGACGAATGGCCTTACTGAGCGACTCAATAAGACCATCACCGATATGCTTTCTATGTACGTCGACGAAGATCATAAGAACTGGGACCAGATACTACCGTATGCAACATTTGCTTATAACACCGCAGTCCAGGAAACGACCCGCTTTACACGTTTCGTTTGGTGTACGGTCGCAAAGCTGTCACCATGCTGGACGCAATGCTACTGCCAGATGTTGCCCACCCATCGATTGCCGGTCCCGACCAATTCGTGCAGCATGGCGAGGCCGCTCGCCAGCTGACTAGACTGAGAGTCCGGACACAGCAAGTTATAGATTCTCGATGGTACAACCTTCGTCACAGGGAGGTAATTTAGAACCCTGGCGATCAGGTTTGGGTGTGGACACCTGTTCGCCAGCGAGGTCGCTCCGAGAAGCTTCTGCGGCGCTACTTCGGCCCGTACGAAGTACAACGCAAACTCAGCGACGTAACCTACGAAGTGACCCCGCAAGGAACTGTTCGCTCATCCCGACGGCAAACACAATCGGAAGTCGTACATGTCGCCAGGATGAAGCCCTTCTACTCCCGCTAGGTCAAGCTACGTGTGTTTTTTTTCTTTGCTTCCTTTACCTACTTGATGTGAACGCGCATCCTCGCCGACTACTGTTATCCTCGACCTCGCCGCTCGGCATCGGGACGATGCCTTTTCCACCGGGAGGGGCAATGCCGCAATGTTATGTTACTGGCGCCGCCATGTGGCGAGCTCGGTAGACTGGCACGTGCTCGTCTTCTTTGCTCCCGTTGCTCGCCCGCCAGTCGGTTCCGTGCCTGACCTTGCTGGTGCTTTTACTTAATTGTAAGTAAACCTGCTGAACCAGTTTCACTGGCTTCTGTGACAATACTCTTTCCCCTCCAGTGTGAAGAGATCCATGCCGACTGGTCCCAAGGGTGTGCTGGCAATGGGGTTAGAAGTAGGGGTTCTGTTTCTGGCTTCCTGTGCTCTCTGTAAGTTGGACACTTTTCCACGTAGTCTTCAATGTGCTTGCCTATGCCTGGCCACCATATGCATTCTCTTGCCCTCGCTCGGCACCCCGTTGTGCCCAAGTGGCCTGCATGGAGTTTTTCCAGAACCTCTACTCTGATGTCTGGCAGGATGATTATTCTGTCGCCTTTGAATAGCAGACCATCAACGAGCGAAATCTCACTAGCCACCTCGACGTAACTTTTCAGGTCAGGTGACAGCCCATGCACAGTTGGCCATGATGTAGTGCAGAAGGTAGCCACCCTGGAAAGTGTTTCGCCTGACTGGATGCTTGCCCTGATTCTGTCCAGCATTTGGTTTGAAGCAGGGAGCTGTTCAAGTGTTAATTCTTCAAACTCGCGCACTGCACTCTCGAGAGTTTTCTTTGCTGGTGTCCCAGGTGGCTTCCAGGACAGAAGGTCAGCTGTGTACAGCTTTTTGCCGGGAGTGTTGGACACGGTGTAGTCATACTCCAAAAGGCGCATCCTGAAACGTTGAAGGTGAGGACTCAGCTCATAAGTCGTTTAGTCGTCAGCAGCTATAATAACGGCTTGTGGTCCGTTTTCACGTGAAAGGATGATTCCAGCAGGTATTTGCGGAAATGTTCAGAAGCCCGTGTGATTGCCAGTGCCTCCTTTTCTATTTGGGCATATCTTTGTTCTGTATCCGTAAGGGAGCATGATGCATATGCCACAGGTAGGAGCTTTTCGTGCGACTGCTGTAGAAGTAGAGCCCCAAGATCATATGAGGAAGCATCCACAGACACTGTGTGAGGCGACTGAGCATCGTAGTGAGTGTGAATCGGCGTCCTGCTTAAAGCTTGCTTGAGTTTGTCAAAACTCTGCTGCTGTGCTGGGCCCCAGTGCCATTCGGCGTCTTGGTGGAGCAAGTCTCTGAGAGGCTTCGTAAAGTCTGGAAGAAATTTCGGTAGGTGGCTTGCAGAGCCCAACCAAGACCTGACTTCTGACACATTACATGACGGGTCGAGCTGAACTATGGCCCTGACCTATTCCGGGTTGGCGCTGATTCCTGTTGAGTTTACGACGTTTCCTAAGAATGTTACTTCTGTTGTCAAAAGGAGCACTTGTTGATGTTGAGGGTAACACCTGCACCTTCCAGCTTCCTCAGCACCAGCAGTACGTTCCTCAGTTGTCTTTCTTGAGACAATGATGTCATCTTGTAGACAACTCACACCATCTAGTCCTTCGAGCACACGGAGCATTTCTCGTTGGTAGAACTCTGGTGCTGTGCAGATTCCGAAGGGAAGCCTCAGGAACTGGAACCTGCCAACTGGTGTGATTAAGGTTGTGTATTCGCGAGAGTCCTTGGACAGTGGCACCTGCCAGTACCCTGCTTGTGCATCTAGGCAGCTGAAAACTGTTGCCCCTGCTAATTTTGCAAGATACTCGTCCACCGTAGGCATGAGCACACGTTCGCGTATTATTTGTTGGTTGAGTTGACCATAGTCCATGCAGATGCGCAGCTCATTTTTCTTTTTTCGTGTGACAACCATTGGAAAACACCACTCGGTAGCTCGCTCGATCATCTGGATGACTCCCAATTTTTCCTTCCTTTCTAGTTCTTTCTTCACAAGTGGAAGCAGTGGAAGAGGCACGCGTCTAGGATAACTGACTGCGTATAGCTCAGCGTCCTTTTTGACTTTGATGCGGTACTCAGTCTTCATGACTAAAAGCCCAGACGTTAGCTTTGGGTATGATGCCAAGAAGTCGGGGACATCAGTTGATTGCGCGAGGGTTTCGTCTAGCTGAAGAGGGCGCTGTAGAATCCCAAGTGATTCTATAGCTGGTCGACTGAGCAGCGGTTCTTTTAATCCTTTGATGATGAAGACTACCTCTTGGACTTCCGTGTTGCGCCAGGTGACTGCTGCACCGATGTAGACAACAGTGGCTATCGCTGTCTGGCCTGGGCCTATCAACAGCTGTTGCGTTGACTTGATGGGTCCCATGACGGTTCTGTCGTATGGTCGTGTGCGATTTCAGTCACATCCGCGCCGGTGTCGACCTTGAAGGTGAAAGGCAAGTTGTTCACGGTAGCAGTAATCCTCCACGGTGTGTTCACTCCCACTTTGATTTCGGCTAGATATAGCTCTCTGAGATCTTTTGGTCGTTGTCGGATACTCGAGGTCTCGTCCTTCGGCTTAGACATGCAGACGCGGGTGTAGTGGCCTTTTTTCCCACACTGGTTGCACGTCTTGTCTATCGCGGGACGCTGTGCGTGTGGTCATGCACACCACCACACCACTTGCAGCGTTCGTCTCCCGTCTTGTGTGTACGTTGAGGGCGCGACTAGAAATGCCCCTTCGCTTCGTTCTGGCGAGTTTTGACATTTGTCTGGCCGCGAACTTCTCCCATGTCGGGAGCTGGCTGTTCGATGGAGCGAATTTCCTTGTGTTGAAGTTTCACGCTCTCTGAATTGTGGGCAGCTGTGATTGCTTTTTCGAGAGTGAGTTCTGCATCAAGTTGAAGGCTCTCGCCGAGTTTTACGTCTCGCAAGCCGATCACGAGCCTGTCCCGAATCAGTTCGTCTTTGAGAGTTCCGTAATCGCATCTTTCGGCCATCTTGAACAGTTCAGTCGCAAATGCGTCGATGTTTTCATGCTGCTCGTGTTTTCAAGATTAAATCGCGCTCTCTCATAGATGACATTCTTTCGAGGTAGGAAATGCTTTTCAAAAGCACTCGCCACGGCGGAGTATGATGCCATCTGTTCGTCTGTCAGTTTCAAAGCAGCGAGCACGTCCTCTGCTTCTTCGCCCATGGCGTAGAGTAATGTGTTGATTTGCGTCGTCTCGTCCTGTCCTGTCAGACCAGAGATGAGTCGGTAGCTTTCCCACCAGCGGTGCCATCGTGTCCAATCTTCGGGCTTGCGGAAATCGAGCTTTGTCGGCAGTTCCACGGTTGGTTGGTTGTACAACTTTTAATTCCATCGGAAATGGGCTTCTTCTTCCCCCTCCCCGGGAACGCGTGCCGGGGAAGACGGGAGTCGTGCGCCCGCGGATTAGAGGCTGGCAGGTAGCCCTTGGCAACAAGCGAGCGGGTTGAACGTCATTCTCAGAGTGCCGCTCACGCGCTCTTCGTTCGCACCGCGAGTGTCTGGCATGACGCTGCGGCAGCTTAGATTGGGCTCGCTGTCCTGGGTGTCACGCTAGGGTCCCTAGAAATATTGCTAGGCTCTCGTCCGCCGGCTGCGGCGGAGGCGGCCGCTGAATGATCGCTGCGGTGAAGCGGAGTGCCACTGCCGACAGAGCAGACGACGCGTGCGCCCGTGCGCTTCGAAATGCATTCGCTGCATGCTCATTGTAAGGTACCTTGTACATGCGATGCCGCTCTTAAGTCTTTTATTTCAGTTTAGTCGTAATATTGAATTCGCAGCCGAGTTGTTGGCATAACCACAGATACGATTTTTTTTTCGTGAGCATGCCCCTGAGCCGATGTAGAAACGAAGCTGCTTTTTATACCCTATTATCCTGCTGAAGCTACCGCCGTGCCGTATTGTAATGAAGACTTCTGAGGATTTTGTGCAAACAATTGCGCTTGCATGGAGGACTATACTAGACGCACATTCTAGGCTCCAAGGACCATGTGTGCGAGCAACAGAGCGCTGTTGCCGGCGTTTGCATTCACGCTATAGTTTCATCTTAACTTCTTCGGATGTTTAGCTAAGTTATAACACGTATGTAGAACTAGAAACTTTCGGATGCATGCAAAATTAAAGCACGCAAGATGGGAACCCGAGCCTTCAAATTGCACCGCACTTCAGGCAAACTGCTGATAGGCATTCTTTGGTGCTTAGGAAGCTTAGTAGCCACTCATCAGAGTATGTCATCACTTTGTAGACTTGCGTTTTGCAGTCTCTAAAACATATTTTAACTGCCAGCTGTTGAGAGGAAGGGCACTAACACTTCTTTCAAACTCTGTCCTTGTTCATTTTCATTTTTCATTTCACCTAGAGCTTTTACCAGCTTTGCCACTTTGTCCTTCGTACGACAAACTGCTCGAGACTTAAAAGTCTGTTTCTTAATTTTTTCTTCTTCTTGACAGGGTGTTCTGAGTTAACTTTCGCAAGTATTTGCAGGCTATATGCATGCTGCATCAGAAATATTGGTACAGTTCGTCGCAAATTAAGTAACGCCCATTGTAGGAGGGAAAGGTCTTGGTAATAGGCTTCAATCCGCTGCAAGGACACAAGCTGAGTTTCGCAATGTCCTGAAGAAGATTAATTACCTCTTCTGTCGACTTTACAGCTATCTCCTTGACTTTGTTTCCTCGAATGCACACAGCAGCACTCATGCAGCTTCACCTGTATCACTGCGATGGAACAGAACTCGCCGATTTGCGTAGATTGCCTCCGTTGATTCGTCCTCGCTTGAGTGGCACTATGCGAATGTTAATTGCTCAACATCCGAAAGATTGACATTTGTCCGCAGTGGCGGTGGCATACAGCCTTCTGCATTCCTGGAGCAGGCTCGAGTCACACGATCCACCACCGCTGTATTCTTCAACTGGCTCCACTGATGCTTCAGGATCAGTGCGATTTTTTTCTCTGCAGGTCTCCCTGCTAACTGTTTTTGCTCGCACAAGTTGCGCTCCTTTCTCTTGAGAGGCAGGAGTTTCGACAAGTATTTTGGAGTGTCAGGAAACAGCATTGAGAGGGTATCCTTCGTGAGTTGCGTAACATCCCGGGGAATCTCAATTACCTTTACCTGTCTTAAAACAATAAAGCAGGGTTTGAAGTGTCGCTCACAAACGTCGACACTAACTTGTTCGTGTTACAGTAATGTGAGGGCAACCCTGATCCGGACCCTCCGATATTTACATATACCGATATTTATATCAACGTCCAGGATTTCCTGTCTGCAACTCACAAAATAATGAGGAAGATATTCGCCACTTGTGGGTTTTCCCGCCACTGAAGCCGACAATATCGGCACCTGACGGCAGTGGGCCTTTCACCGAGCAACTCTTCTTCGTACATTGCTTGCACGCAAGCGCCTTATCATCGTTCTCTCTTGAACTTTATAAGAACACAGCCAACCTATTTTCTTTCATTTATTACGCCTTTTTATTTTCGCTTTACATATTTCTTTATGCTCTAGCTGAGGCAATAAACAATGTTATTGCCTTTGCCGCCGCGCTTGATGTTGCGCTCCCACTCTTGCCTCTTTCTGCGTCTTTCGGTGTCCTGGAGAGAGAGCATTTCACCTTGCACGAGCACTACCCGCTCTTGCACCCGGGCAAGAAACACGTGCTATCACGCTTACCCCGTTTTCTGGACATGACGCGATCACACATCCATAAAAAAGGCACACTTGCACACATGCTAGCTAATTTGGGCGCATTCCAGCTCGCGAGCGAAAAGAAGTGCACGTGGTGCACTTGCTAAGATAGCTAAGAAAGCGGAAGGAAAAACAACGCGCGCATGTTGGGAGTCGAACCCATGACCTCCGAATATCGCGTTCAAGGGCTCTTCCAACTCTTCCAACTTCCGCTTTTTATACAATATTCTTTATCCCGAAAATCACCATAAGACTAATTCTCAAATACTAACAACCGAACATAAAAAAAGAAATCCCCAACGTTTGCCTTGGACTCGTAGACTGTCAGCCCCTTTAAAACTGTAATCACGAGCCCCTCATTTTCCTTTCAATTATCTGCATTACAGCTTGCGAAGTTCTCGGTTCTGGACGTCTGGAGGTCGGAAAAGTAGCGTAAGTGGGTTCTCGCACAGCTGCTGCCCTCCCCAATGATCACGCGCTACGTAACGCTCGCGGTGTAAGATGTACACATCCGCCGCTAGGGGCAAGGGTGGCGCTGGTGAACTCTCACAGGTTTCGTTTAGTCAACATAAATACCCAAGCAAGCGGAAGGTTGGACAGCCGTCGACGTAGCTCAGTTGAAAGAGCACTGGACGCGATATTCGGAGGCCGTGGGTACAACGCCCACCATCGGTGCGTTGTTTTTGCTTCCGCTTTTTGTATATCATTCTTTATCCCGATAATCACCAAAAGACTAATTCTCAAATACCAACGACCAAACATACATAAACAAAATCCACAATGTGCGCCTTATACTCGCAGACTGCCAACCCATTTAAAACTTTAATATTAAGCCCGTAATATATATATATATATATATATATATATATATATATATATATATATATATTAGAAGCGAACAGTCGGCGAGCCCAAGGAAAGCATTAAGGATTATACTTTGTTTTTAAATTTTTTGCTACGGTAATCACATAAATAAGCAATGTAATCTGTTTAGGGGAAAGGTAAATAAACACAATGTAGAAGGAAAGGCAACGTGCCGATGGCGGGAATCGAACCCACGACCTCCGAATATCGCGTCCGGTGCTCTTCCAATTGAGCTACATCGGCCGCTGTCCTACCTGCTACTTTCTTGGGCATTAATGTTGTCCGTATACGAACTTTTGTTTGTATATATACATATACCGGGTGTCCCAGCTAACTTGAACCAAGGGGTACAAAATAATATATTTGAGGTAGGTAAGTCAAACCAATTGCATTCAACTGCCAGCCTCCTTGGGCACTACAGGCAATTTTTGTTTTGCAATTACTTAATTAGCTAATTATGCTAATCTATCTAATTTATTAAACATCGACTTTAGACCAAACATGTAAATTGGAAAGTTGTAGAGCACCTTCAGAAACCCTCATTTCATTAATTGCGATAAAGTCTCACGTGTATCGTATTTTGCGGGCTGAGAAGAAAGCCCGCGAAATACAAATAATACCACGTGACTAGTGCATTTGTGCGCCGCGATTGTGGTGCTCTCAGTCGTGGTTTGAGCGAACGAAATCAGCTGCGGCCGTGTCTTCTTGGCCCCGTTAAAGCGGCAGGCCGATATGCCTGCGATGGCTTTTTCGCCCGCGTCAGACAGCCGGCCCACGTGACGGTGCAGTAGCAGCGAGAGCGGCGAGCCGTCACCACCGACATTCTAACAAGGCCTCGCTCCTTCTCTCCCATCAGCGAACGCCACGACAAACGAATGAGCGATAAGGTATCAGCCATTGAATCTGCGCATACAGGCTTGGGTAAAGGGGCGAGATGACATCATGTGACTCGACTAAAATTAGCGCTGCACCTTCATTTGCCGGTTTTTTATCGCCATCCGCCTGTCGTGATGTAGGCTGCTGCGGTGCGCAGGCCTGGCCAA
The DNA here is from genome assembly GCF_055883805.1 of Amblyomma maculatum. NCBI lineage: Eukaryota > Metazoa > Arthropoda > Arachnida > Ixodida > Ixodidae > Amblyomma > Amblyomma maculatum. The sequence goes on from NW_028146738.1 coordinate 37,802,049, forward strand.
AATCGCGGTGGCGACGGGCGAGCTCGAGCTCGCTCGAACCATCGCCAAGATTTCTGCCTGCCGCTGCAACGGGACCATTGGGTCACAGCCGCAGCTTATGTCGTTCGCTCAAACCACGACTGAGAACACCACAATCGCGGCGCACAAATGCGCTAGTCACGTGGTATTATTTGTATTTCGCGCGCTTTCTTCTGAGCCCGGAAAAAAAGATACACGTGAGACTTTCTTTATCGCAGTTAATGGAATGGGGGTTTCTGAAGGTGCTCTACAACTTTCCAATTCACATGTTTGGTCTAAAGTCGATATTTAAAAAATTAGAAAAATTAACATAATTAGCTAATTAAGTAAATCCAAAACAAAAAATTGCCTGTAGTGCGCAAACAGGCTGGCAGTTGTATGCATTTGGTTTCACTGACCTACCTCAAATACATTATTTTGTAACCCTTGGTTCAAGTTAGCTGGGACACCCGGTATATATATATATATATATATATATATATATATATATATATATATATATATATATATTATATATATATATATATATATATATATATATATATATATATATATATATATATATATATATATATATATATATATATATATATATATATTATATATATATATATATATATATATATATATATATATATATATATATATATATATATATATATATATATATATATCCAAGCCAGAGCCAGATTCTAATTAAGTTTTGCTAAGCATCTCAGTTTTGACGCCGGCCCCGGGAGCTTCCGGACGTGCAAGCTGGGTTTCGCAAGGACAGAGGAACTAGAGACCAAATTGCCAACCTTCGCTGGATCATGGAAAAAGCAAGAGAGTTCCAGAAACCCATATACTTCTGCTTTATTGATTATGCGAAAGAGTTTGACTGCGTAGATCGCAGCAGATTGTGGCAAGCTCTCCAAGGGATGGGAGTTCCAATTCACCTCATCTGTCTCCTCAGGAACCTGTATGAAGGACAAGAGGCCACAGTCAGAACTGGGCATGGTCTTACTGATTGGTTTCCGATTGAGAAAGGAGTGAGGCAAGGCTGCATACTGTCGCCCTGCCTATTTAACCTATATGCAGAGTGCATCATGAGGAAGGCCGGTCTGGACGAGGCTTCAGCTGGAGAGAAGATTGCTGGAAAACGTATCAACAACCTTAGATATGCGGATGATACCACTTTAATGGCAGAAAGTGAAGTGGAACTCAAGAGACTTCTGATGCGCGTACAAGAAGAGAGTGAGAAGTTTGGGCTTAAACTGAACATTAAAAAGACAAAGATCATGGCGTCTTGCCCTATCAAGTCCTGGAGCATCAATGGACAAGAAATGGAAGCTGTGACAGATTTTCTCTTCGTGGGCTCCAAGATTACCTCGGAAGGAGACTGCAACCATGAAATTAGGAGACGCCTGCTTCTGGGAAAGAGAGCAATGGTTAGCCTTGACCGCCTAGTAAAGAGCAGAGATATTAGTCTGCCAACCAAGATCCGTATAACTCGTGTTATGGTCTTTCCAGTTGTGATGTATGGATGCGAGAGTTGGACTGCGAAAAAGGCTGACCGCCGAAGAATTGACGCGGTTGAATTGTGGTGCTGGCGAAGACTCTTGAGAGTTCCTTGGACTGCCAGAAGATCAAATCAGTCGATATTGTCGACCATAAACCCTGACTGCTCATTGGAGGGTCAAATTCTAAAGTTAAAGCTCACCTACTTTGGTCATCGATGAGAAGAGAGGAGTCGCTGGAGAAAGATTTGATGTTGGGAAAGGTTGAGGGTCGCCGGAGAAGGGGTAGGCAGCGAATGCGATGGTTAGATGGCATCCTCGAGGCACTGCAGATGAAGTTATGTGATGTTAGGAAGATAGTGAGAGACCGGAAAGCATGGCGTGACATGGTCCATAGGGTCACGAGGAGTCGGACACGACTGAACGACTGAACTGACTGACTGCCGTACCTAATGCCCTGCCGGACCTACAACCCACATACTCGAAGCCCGAATGGAGACTACATCATCCACCCCTCTGGTCTCTAAGCACTATCACTCACTCTCTCAAAGAGTCTTGCACCAGTTCTGCTTTCGCTTCATCTTTATTCTACTGAGACAGCCGAAAGCCTCAGCGTTTCCCAGGACGTCCCAGGCTTCCCGGAGGTGAAGTGAAGACAATCTCTAACAGCAGCCCCATACATACTCACGGGCTGGTAACACAGGGTTGCCCCTAACCCTGATGACTCTAGTCAGCGGGGGTTCCCCTGCGGCATCCTTGCATAGAGACTTAGCCGGCAAAGCCCATCCCAGGACTGCACCGGCGAGTGAACCCACTCTTATTTTCCGCTACTTTGGAGTGGTCATCAACTGTAGAGGCTTCCTTCCTTGGATGACTAGGTGTCGGGAGCAATCCAGCCTTATGCCTAGTCTCATTTCTTGCTACAGACGTCATCGCTAATGGTTGCAGCTCTCATGGCTCCGGCCATAGCGTTCCATAAAGCACGAGAATCTATCCCACTTTAGTGAAGTAGATGCCCTCAGATTGCACTAATCTCCAAGGTTCTAGTCTACTGTCTTAGTATTAACCAACATGGACTTCTACTGACTGAATTATAAGAGCGCGCTACTACTCCCACCTTTATTTATCAAGACTTCATCGCCAAAGTTTGCACCCCACTCGGTTACAGGAGGACGCTGCCTCTCCCAGTGACCAACCACAAGTCAATCCATCCTCATCAAAAATACTTTTAGTTTGCTCGATGACAAATCAGTGCCACCAGGCGGCCTGTCCTTCCTCAACAGGCCACAGCGGAGTGTTCTCCGTCTCCACGAATGGCTCTCGGGGGAAAGTTCACTAGTGTTGTAGTGTTGTTGTTCTTGGTGATGATGAAGGAAGGGGGGACTCAGCGCGTTGAACTGCCTTCTCGTTGTTGAGGGACTCAATGTTCTTGTTGGGGGGGATAAGGAATGTGAAGTGGGGAGCATAGCCATATAACTGTCTCCTAGTAGAATTTGGGGACCACGCAACGGGGCAGTGCAGGGGAAGGGGAAGAAGAAATAAGTAGAGGGGGTGGAGGGAGGAATGGGGGGCAAAGGGCAGATAGGGGGAGGAGATGGCGCGGCGAAGCCGGAAGGACGTGCTTGCGGTGTTTAGAGGCAGGGGCAAAAGTGGGTTGCTTCCAGAAAGACTGGAAGCAGCCTGAGGGCGGCAGTTTATTTGGCTGACTATGAATCACCGCCGTTGCGCCGAGGGGGGGGAAGGGGGAATAAAGTAAAGGAATGTGATGAGAAATTTCCGGGTGGCGATGTGACAGACAGGGGCAGGAGCGAGACCGCACTAGCCGAAGGAGCAGGAGAGACTGCAGAGTCTGCGCCCGCGATGGGCGACGCCGGCTCCGTATTAGACGGTGGAGAGCGAATGAGCGATGAGCTAGGAGGGCGCAGCGCAGTGATAGGAGAGCGGACGGCCCATGGGAGTGGAGGTCGCAGTGTTTCTAGAATGATGGAAGCAGCGAAAAATACGAAACGTCGCATCTGTGTGCTACCTGAAGACAAGCGCTTGAAGGGGATAGCGCAAAAATGGTGTACAATTTAGAGTTGTACTCACTGGGAAAAGAAAAAAAGTATGGCATGTCTAAGCGAGATGCTTAGGGTTTACAAAAGCGCTCGTAGGTTTGTATCCTCTACGGAGCGGTGGGCGTAATTTAGGACCCTGTGTGTTTTGTCACGAGTGGCCCGAGGGAAAAGAAGCTGTGCTTTGCTTGATGTTGGAAGGCCGAGCCTTCTAAAGCTTTCCCGACGGGTACAGCGTTCTGCGCCGAAACAATGGCAATGACACAGGTGCTCTAATGTATCTTCTTCGCCGCAATAAGGGCAATTGGGAGAACCGCTGCCTCAAAGGCGGTGAACAAGAGGTGTAGGTAAAAACTTTCCCGGAAAAAAAGGTCTCAGGAAGATATGGCCCCGGAAAAAAAAACTTCCCCGGAAGAAACGGGTTCTGAAGAAGCGGCAACTAGGAAAAAACGTCCCCAAGGCAAAAGCCGACCCTAAAAATGATTTCTATCGGAACTTATATGAAAAATAAAAGATACATATTTATGCCATTCTTTCTTAGCCTTGAGTTAAATGTAATCACCATTTGGAACCTGCGTCGTCTAGGCACCCGAAATGTTTGCAAGAACTGCGTAAAATCATGGTAGAAAAGCCATCTGGCTCTTTATATCCTACTCGGTTCCCAACTCCGCAGCTCATTAAGCAATCATAATAATAAATTTATTTACCAACAACGTGTACATGATGGCGGGAGTCTGAAGTAAAAGCTGCCTTACGGCAGGTTGACAATGCCTCAAGCTCCCCACTTTGGCAATGGCACATCAGCGGTCACATCACAGTTGCTGAAAAACATTTGGGAAGCAATTATTCAATGTATTATAAATATTAGCGGGCAGAAATGAACAAAAAAACACAATACTGCCTGATGTACACAATGCATTATTTTGGATTACGGAATACGGGAAATTAATACATAACACAAGCAATACATTCACAGCAATACATAGCACAGAAATAGATAGCGGAAGCATATGAAAGAAGACAAAAACAATTGGCAGAAATGTTCACATTTGAAAGCAATTTTTTATTTCAAGCAAAAAAAAACATATCATGGGATGAACCTGTGTTTAATAAAGAAAGTGTGAATGTAATTCTTGGAATGATGCCTCTAAAAGGAGAATGTTTCCTTGCGATAACTGATTCAGTAAGCGGGGCAATCTATTTTCCAATGACAGGTGTAATAAGCTTGGTAATACTGCCCACTGAGATAGGTACAAGAGGATCGGCGTATGGTTTTCTCAGGGAGCCGCCCAAAGCTGAAGACGTCACTAGAAATTCTTTCCATACCTTCTGGTTACGAGGTTCAGCCGTTCCTCTGATGATGGTGTAGAATTGTGATGAGGATGATGACTGTATAAATAGGACGTGGCTTAAGCGGTCGTGCATCATGGCTATACTCCAAGCTTCTGCGGTAAATCCGGTGGTCAGCTCGCCTTTTCCCCGCAAACAAAGCGAATACTGTATTACCCCTGCGGTAATTTCGTTTTGTTATGCATGCCCGCTGCAGTTCGATGTTCGCGGTCAATTTCAAGTCGACAGCTGAAACCGCTGTAATAAAGTTACCAGGCATCATTCGCTAATGCAGCTCGCCACGGGCAAACCCAGTCTACTTACTTTAGTGCAAGACAGTCCCAGATCGGGACATTTTTTTCTACTTCGCAAATGATGACATTTTTTCTAGGGACGTTTCTTCAGGGGTCATTTTTTCCGGGGACAATTGCTCCGGGGACGTTTTTACCGGATCTCTGTGAACTCGTGCAGCCGACCAAACGCAGCCGATGCGCATGCGTAGGAGTATGGCTCAACTTGCATTACCGGGATCCAGGAGGCAAAGTGGGCGGGGTGGATTTCCAGATGCTACCCGGGCGCCAGGGTGTAGTGCCACCGCATGAGTGCGTATGGTGTGGCGAGCAACATTGTAAGCTGTTATGGATTTGCACGTTGGTATGTTGGCTGCAGGATGCGTTTTTTTTTTTGCACATTCGTCAGACAACTCATTGCCCTCGATGCCTATGTGAGCAAAGAGTCATTGTAATATGATGCCATAGCCTCGTACTCGCGCTGTGCATAGCTTTTACTACAGTGTTTTTACAATTGCGAGGTAATGGTCCATATTAAGCCGTTGCTTTAGTGCTCTTTGCACTAGAGCAACTGCAGGATGATGTCTGCTGCAAGATGAGAATGACGCAGGAAAGGGTATGCGTGCCTGGTGAATAATACAAAAGTCCGGGGACAATACAGGTGGATGCTGTGGCAGCACCTCCTTGAAAAACAGACCCATCTGTAAAAATGAGCGTCCCATGCTTTAAGTCTTCCTAAATTAGTGCAGACGACTCTTATTGTAGAGCACACAGGGGTGTGGGTGTTTTTTGATTGCACGTCCGGTGCAGTGAGTCAGATATTGAAAGGCGCATAGAGATTCGGGGGAAGGGACCCGGGCAAGTTAGGGGGCCTCTGCGATGTGGGCGCAGAAAAGCTTAATAGCGCGTCCCTTACGAGAATGCGGGGAGGCGTGGAAATGTACAATATGTTTATCGGCTCCGGGTGCTCTCATTATGCAATCGATAACATGTAATGCGGCGCGCTCGCTGTATAACAAGACAGGCCAGGTCGCCGCCTCCGCGTAGGTTGCGCCCACATGAGATTACTGCGGGAGACGGAAGAGGCAGCGGATGGCCTTTCGCTGATAAGTATTGAGTCTGCGCCAAAGATAAGGCCGCAGATCCACAAAGGGCAGCGCATAGAGAATTTTGGCTAGAGCTATTCCGGTGTAGAAACGCAGCGCAAGGAATGGCGAGCAACCTTTCTATCGGCGACAAGTCGGTTTTCCACGGCCGCAGTTCGGTTTGCTTCTCTGCGGAGCTTTTCTACTGCAGGTCGCCAAGAGAGCTTGTAGTCGATAGTTAGCCCGAGGTAGCATAGTGCCTCGCCACGGGAGGGGATAGCCATCCAAGTGCACGGTCGGTATGAGGTAGCGTGCGGCAGAGCGGGGGCGTTACACTAATGCCTTTGTTTTAGTGGAAGAGAGAGATAGAGAGACCAAGACTCAGGTGATAACTGCTGACTGCCTTTAGGGCGGCTTGAAGGTGCCTGCGGATTTCCCATCCTTGAAGAGTCGTGCCGCTACAGTAGAGCGCAATATCTTCCGCGTAAATGCAGAATCGCACTTGAAAAAAAAATGTCGATTTTGGGATGACACGAAAAAGCCCGCTCGTACGGAACTGACTGAGAATGGGATAAGTACACTGCCCTGAGGGATGCCAGCAGTTAGGTGACGGGGGTACTTTTAGTGTTGTTTATCTTGGCCCAGAAAGTTCTGTTCATGAGAAACGCCAGTACATAGAGCAGGAGGTAGCCAGTGACATGAATCGATTTGAGAGATCGTAGAATAGCGGTGTGGGATAGAAGGTCAAATGCTCTCTTGATGTCAAAGTATCAGATAAGCCGCTTGGCTCCTGTACTTCGCCTATTCTAGGAAAGCGGCAATGTCGGAAACGCAGTCGGCAGTAGAGCTTGAATAACGCAAGTCGCTTTGTTCCGGTGCCAATGCACGCATTACGTCAGCAATCTACTGCAATCTTCTTAAAGCCATGCCCTCCATGATTTTACCAGGAGCAGAAGTCAAAGAGGCACGACGATAGGAGTTAACGTTTTTTGCTGGCTTTCCCTTTTTAAGTATAGAGATAGCAGTGGCCTCACGCCAAGCAGGGGTCAATTCGCTGCTTTTAAACATGTCATTTGTGGAAAACCAGTTGCCTCCCCCTTCGCAGTGACCGATAACCACCACCCCAGCAAGCATCGTGGCAGCGCCGGCTAGGAGAGGAGGTAGATGACTTCTTCTTCCAGTCCTCCCCTTGGGGGACGGAGTATCAGCGATGGGTGCGCCACCAAGACGTCTACGCGGGTTCCCGCGAGAAGATGGGAGAGAGCTTCTGGATCCAGCCGGCAACGAGAGCGGTCGTCTCCCGCTGCCTCTCCCGGCAAATGCCGGTGATAGTGGCCACGGAGTACACAGCGCACACGGGAGGATCCGTCGTGCACGACCACCCGTCTTCTGGTTCCCAACAGCGAAGCGACCGGTAAATACTGCACGCTCTCGCCGCCTCCCGCGGCAAACGCCGCCGTGGTGTGGCTTTGTCCGAAGAATGACGCGCGTACGGGAGATCCCAGCCGCTATATTCACGGTGCGTGCAAATGTCCGCCGCCGAAGTCGCACCCCCATTCACCAGCCGGCGAGTCAAAAGTCCTTCTTACGTAGCCTTGCTCTTCCAAAGATAGCCTTGTTTATGTATAGCTAGTTTGCATGGTCTGTATTATTGGCAAGTGCAATAAATAGCATTCGAGTAGTAACACTGTGTCGTCCCCGTCCTTGCCCCTTTACTCCCCTCCGTGGGTCGCTAGCGAGAACGCTGTATCTGCGGCGTAGGACCGGGGCGGAAGACCCTTCCCCCTCTAAACCCCACAACTGGCGCCTCAACGTAGTTCCCTCGTGCAGAAGCACTTGAGCTACTCGCTCCCACCGCCACAACGGTAACCCGACGTGCGACAAACCCTTGGGACAAGGGATGATAGTCCGTTCGTGGCGTGGAGTGCCTGCCCGGACTTTTAACATTAGGCCTGACCCGACATCGCTATGCATACTAGCGAGGCTAACATGCTTTCTTGACGGCAAGGTGAGAAGAATTACAGCTAGAACAAATGGCTGTGCATGTATTTGTGTGTGTGTGTGTGGAGCATTTTTATTTTTCTGTGTGTGTGCGGATACCTTTGAGAAGTGCAGCCATGAGGTCCGTACATGGAGCGCGAGACTGAGCCATCTATGGAGAACAGCAAGCCGGAAGCGAGTGAGTGCCTCAGCCGGGATGGTGGCCCTACGTTTCTTGTATAGAGTTGTAAATATTTCCTCTTCTGGTCTGTTTGGCTCTGGGAGCTAGGTGCTGTAATCGGCTGACTGGTATTGCAGCCATGATTGCCGGAAAGCACCGGGGCGCTCCGACACCGCTGGACGCGGTAAGCGCCGTTCGTTCAGAAGTTGCCTTTGGATGGCAGCGAACGAGTAGGGCCATCCTGGGTTCCTTGAAAGAGACGCACATCCTCGCGGCGTTGTGTTCTAGACATTGTTCTTAGTCCTAAAGCAACGAGGCTGAAGGCTCTTTTTGGGAGCTGCCTGTCGCACATAGGAGGACAGTCTAACCATGGTATACATATGCGCAAATGCGTTTTGCTTGTTTTATATTGACAACGTTGTAGCCTATAAATGTTGCTAACTAGAGAAAGCTAACTTCATTCGAATGAACTTAGCATTTTTGGTCTGAGAAGGCGAATCGGAAATTTCGCGGAACCAGATTATTATGCCGGCAAACGAACCGCGGATGACCGTGCTTCGTTTGGATTAGCGGAACGCAATGCTTGGCCGGATAAAATTGTTTGGGTCTCGCATTGAACCGCATTCTACCAAATGGTCATTTTGCGCAATTTATTCAACCTTTTTGGAGATCCGGAGGGTTACACAGAGATAAAGTGAAGCCGCCTGGACCTGCTGTCATTGTCCACGTTCCTGCCCGCTCGCCAGTCCGGCTTAACGGGAGAAGAGGCCAACCCCTGCCTGCAAACAAAGGCGCGTCAGCGGGAACAGCACTCTCCCGCACGCTGGCTTCTTGGACCTCCCGATGGACAGCGGGGGCGCGTTCACCCTGCTGCTTGTCGGATGGCACCAACGTTTGGATCCTAATGGCGTCTTGCCTGTGCGAGCTGCCCTGCGGTCGTCATTGCAAGCCTAATGTGTACCTCGTGGACGGCGTCCAATGAGCAGCTCTCGACAACCACAGGTGAATATTTAAGGAGGGAGAGACGTGGAAAACCAGTCGCCTGCCCCTTCGCTGCAATTGATTACCACCACCTCAGCGATCATCGTGGCAGCGCTGGCTGGGAGAGGAGGTAAATACCTCCCCTTGGGGGAAGAGAATCAGCGATGGGTGCGCCACCAAGACGTCTACGCGTGTTCACGCGTGAAGACGGGAGAGAGCTGCTGCATCCAGCCGGCAGCGAGAGCGGTCGTCTCCCGCCGCCTCTCCCGGCAAATGCCTGGGGATAGTGGCCACGGAGTACGCAGCGCACACGGGAGACCCATCGTCGCCGACCGCCCGTCTTCTGGTTCTCAACGGCGAAGCGACCGGTAAATACCGCACGCTCTCGCCACCTCCCGCTGCACACGCCGGGGTATGGGCGTCTGCAGAATGCGGCGCGCACGGGTGTTCCCGGCCGCCATATTCACGGCGCGTGTAAATGTCCGCCGCCGAAGTCGCATCCCCCTTCCCCAGCCGGTGAGTCAAAAGTACATCTTACGTAGCCTTGCCCTTCCAAGGAACATCTTGTTTATATATAGCTAGCCGGCATGCTCTGTATTATTTTCAAGTTCAATAAATAGCAGTCGAGTAGCAATGCTGTGTCTTCCTCGTCCTTTGTCCCATTTGTTCACCAGGCGGGTCGCTAGCGGGAACGCTGCATCCGCGGAGTGGCGGCGGAGCGGAATACCGTCCCCACTCAAACCCCGACACATGGTACACAATGAGCAGGCGTTGGCGCTTACTGACATTTAGGTTATTTAGCATTTTGAAAATGACCCCTTCACTGCCGGAGCGCTTTTCGATTTTCTTTTGGAAATTGAGTGTTCCATTTCATGTATGGTGAATTCCGCAGTGCAATGAAGAACGATTTCTCCGGCGCGGTGTGCACAAATCAGAAGAGGGCGATGATATTATGAGGAATGTGAGCCACTCACAAGTCACTACAGGTGCAGAAAAATGGTCTGCAAAGAGGTCTGCCAAGTCAGCCACTGTTATACCTCGTGCGACTGCGATTGCAAGGTCTGGATGAGAGGGTGACCTGGGTTGAAGCATGGCTGTGACAATGTGCCAGCCTCGATGCTGAGCGCGAGGAATGTCTAGCGCGCCACAAACAGTAATCCAGCTTCGGTGTCGGAGGCGCTTAGCATGGTGGCGACTGGCTTCATCGAGAAGGTTGTAAGTTGTCCAGAGTGGTTTTTTGTCAGTCTGTCTGGCGTGGCGTTGAGCTTTGCGCCGAGTGACTCATAGGTTCAGGAATTTAATATCCGTCACGGGGGAGCCGAGCGTCACAGCAAAGCGGGTGGTCGCAGAGTGGGCTGCTGAAACAACGAGTTGTAGAAAGTCGCCGCTCTCGCCCTCATTGTCGCACAGCTCACGAAAGCGCAACCAACGCACAACAGAGTAAATGTTTCTCTAAGGAGGAGGGGGAGGACTAGGGAGCACTTCAATGAGAAGGTGGTCGGTGCCCTCGGTGTCGGGCTTAATGCTCCAGATGTATTTAGACTATTCGGCAGCAAGTGTGAGGTCAATGGCAATGGCAGATGTATCAGGGCTGATGCGAGTGGGGCTACCAGTAATCAGAAGAAAAAGTCCAGACGCGTGAATGGCGTCTAGTAGAGCACTGCCCTGACGAGTGTTAGATCGAGAACCCCACACTGTATGGAAAGAGTTTAGATCTCCGCATAGAACGTTATTGCGCGGAAGGCATGCGGAAAGGCGAACAATGGCCGCACATAATTTGAAGCAACAGCAGTGTCTGTATAACGTAGACGAAAATACTGCTTCTTTGTTTCATGCATTTAATGTTTGGAAGTGACACAGGTTATGAAAGATGCCATAGTGAAGGGATCCGGAAATTTCGACCACCTGGGGCTTTTTAGCGTGCACTGATAATCACAGAGTACAGTACAGCAGCCTTGATTTTGGCCACCATCGACCGCAACACACTTAACAGGGTCTCCCACAAGGTCACTAACATCAAGGAGGCAGTGAGGTATTGCAGTGTGAGCAAACATCCCTTACACAATGAGTGTGTAAAGTATGTGTTCCAGTTGTTTACTTACGAAAAGTCAATCAATAAGTGCCTCACGAAAAGGACACACAAATGTTATTGATATCCAGTCCACACCTATCAAATAGTGGCACTCCGATTGTTGACTGTGTGTACTGATGTCGTTGCCTGAAGACTTGTATTGAAGTGGTTGACTTAGCACAGGTTGTCCACATAGCACTAATACTGCGATTAACATTCAAGTTGTTGACTGAGTGAGCTGCTGTTGTGGAGTTTACAAGTTGTATCATTGTTGTTAACTGCACATAAAATGTCAAACTTGCTGTCCTACGTCAGCTATTGTACAGTAATAACCAAGGGACATATATGCAAATGATTTAATTTATATGAGGCAGCCTTCTAAGAACATTTATTCGAATAATATGACATTATTTGAACATAAACACTAAAATCTCATGGCAGCGTCAGAAACCCACACAATGCACCGCCATACCAATATACAAGCGACTACGGCATTACTTCATGACGCGGTAGGCCACAGGTATCAAGCGTTAGGGAATGCGTTCACTGGATCATGAGCTACGGTTGTAGTTTTGTGGTGCAACCTGACTCCCACCACACGAACAACATTATCCGTAACAGTTCTATGCCGAATTTAGTTCGGAAGTATAGCCCTATGGTTTGTGGTCTATAAATAAAATTACATTTAAATAAAAGCTACCTTTGGATACTTCGAAATAATAGTTAAAACGTACACACATCAAATTAGCGACCGAATCCTGGGCCGCCGAAACCCCTCAAACGAATTCGACTTTGATTTGGCACGTTTACTAAGGGGGACATAACTGTAACGGGCAGCCGTAAACAAACGGGAGAGGTACGTGCCAAGCGGTTTGTAGTGATTGACTCTATATCTATATATATATATATATATATATATATATATATATATCTAAAATGATACTCCGTATATATTAATCACATGATCGTAATTTCTCCGCTAGCCAGTGCTAAACGGAGTATGCGTGAGTATACAGAGCCGTCTTCTCGGGAGCTCAATTTTTTTCTCACCATAATAAACGATAATTTACTTGTTAATAGGCTGTTGCATTGAAACTGAATGTATTTTTTCTTGCGAAGAAAAATGCCAGAAAACCAAAACATGTTATCATTTGCAACGAGTTCTTTTTTTTGTGCCAGAAGGGTAAAATGAAATAAGCAAGGAAGCAGACTCGCAGCTGACAAAAAATACGAAAGGACAAGCAAGAGCAAAATCACTAGCAAGGAAAAAAGCTAACTGAGTTAAACTATGAACTAAGGTGTCCTTGAGAATTTTTGAAGATCATCCATATATGTTTCAGCCAGTCAATGCATAGTTAACAAAATTTACACATATGTTAGTCAACAGCTATATGTATTTAGTTAGGTCAAAACATGATTAACAATCTTTACACAGATGTTAGCCAATAACTACTCTGTTGACTAAATGTAAATATCCCTTTTGTTTACACTTGTTGACCACAGTCAACAACCTGTGTGAAAGCTGTTGAGTCCAGAAGTTCTCCACAGTCTGTCAACTCTTTGTCAATGCTCATTTTTGTAAGGGATTGCTGCACGGGGAATGCCCGGTGGATGAGTGCCGTCCAGACACGGTGCGTGATCGCATGTTAGCAGGAAGCAACTGGTTGCACTGTAACATCCGATATATCCTGCCAATGAAATAGAATTTGCACGCACATTGGGGTTTTGTAGTACGATGATGCCGAACGGGTTGCGCGGCAGGATAACGGCTAGTTTTTCTTCTCGGCGGCGGAGAGAACGACAGTTTCATTTTAGAATCCGCGGCCGAGGGAGAGCGGAATTAGCTATTGTTGTGGCTGAGGGCTTGATGTGCGGCCAGGGCCGCTTCGCAAAGTTGTTGTGCAGCAGCATTTGCAGGAATATGATTAATAAGGGAAACAACAGCAGCAGTGAGTGCCACTATGACGAGATCCCTTTGATCTTGCTTGTGGGCAGGTGTAATAGCAGTGTTTTACTTTAAAGGATGCCCTTGTAAGCTTCAGCTCGAACAATGTTCAGCCGTTTCTCATTTGGAGCTTGAGTCGGAGTTTTACTTCCCTCCAACACCTGACCCTCTCCCCCATCAGGCATTTCGACGAGTCGCTCGCTGAAACTCCTGTATCTCAGAGGGAGAAGATATATGATCCTGCTCAGCCCTGCGACGACCATGTTCTGTCTCAGGAAACCCAGACAGAGAGCAGCCATGCTGTCTCTCACAAATCACTTCTCCCTTATGAGGGGAAAACTATTTGCTCCAGCGCCAACAACTCTGCTGTCACAATGGCTGCTTCGTCGACAGGCGACCACACTCATCAGCACCAACGGGCGAAGCCACGCCAAGCTATTCAACACCCTAAAGACGAACGCAGAACAGAAACATCCAATCTCAGGCTGCCACCCTCTGAAAACGAGCGTCAATACTGCAGTGAAGACAGGACTTACATCTCACATATTAGCCAACAGACAACCGGGAACCCGTCGCAAACAGTCAATGAATATGCCGCGGTCTGCGCTTCCGACCTTTCGAGCCGCCGCAAGACTCGCTCGCTGGGGAGATGCCTCCGAGACGCCCACCGGAGGAACTGCAACCATGCTCTTTCGACCTGCACCAAAAAATGACCATTTCCTGCACGTCTCATGGCAGAAAATTGCAGCGACACTCAGCAAACTACCCTGCGTCAAGCACGTGCGAGTGACCTTTAAGCGCAAAATTTTTGCACTTGACATACAGCCTGGAACAGACTCTCGTGCTCTCACTGACGCCACTTCCATTTGTGTCGTACCTGTACGCTCAAACGAGCGCACACCAACTTATCTTCTAGTCTTCTTTTCCAAGTCGATACGGAACTTCCACAGGAAGAAATTGCCGCCGGCCTCGAAAGGACGGCACCTGTTGCTAACTTTAAATGGAGCGGTGACGCCATCCTCCAGTACTTCGACAGCACAGAGCCACCTAGTCATGTTGGTCTTTTGAAGCTACCCAAGTAGCACAAAGTGGGCTATGACGTGGGGGCCCGCGTTGGGCCCGTGAGGGCAGCCCATTCGGGCCCCATGCAGGATTTGCAACACGTACCCAGAGGGGCCCCGCATGGGCTGCCCAATTCTGCCGCTATCGGCCCCAATCTGTATCTGTGTGGGCAGCCCAAATAGGGCTGCCCGCCTTCAGCCCAGGTAGACGAATGTGAGCAGCACACCAGAATCATTAATGGGTCCCACATTTGTGCAGGCAATGCCATCTCATTGATCAAGGTTTTAATTTTTAAGTCGATTAATCCCTCCAATACCTGAATTATACAGGCGCGGGATTTGCGAAAGCCAGTCCGTTTCGGGCTGACCCACGTGCTGCCCTGATGGGTTGAATCTGGCATTTTCGGGGCTGCCCAAATTCCAATAATCATCAATTGCGAAACATTAAGCGCTATTTTTTGCTTTTATGCGACACTCAGTAACATGAGAGAAATTTATTCCCAACACTACAATAATTTGGGCTGGCCCACATCACCCCCAACATGTTGGTCTGAATATTCATTTCGGTGGTGCGTGTAGAATAGTAATGCCGCAGGAAACATTTGGAGGTCGTTCAGTACATACTCGTAAAGCGGAACAGTTACTGTTGCATATTTTCTGTCGACACTGCATAATTAACGTAGTTGTTAGAGTAGAAATAAATAGTCTTTATTCATAGCAGAAATATGCTAAGGACAGTTATGTGAAACCTCCAGAAGAGGCAATTAGTAGCCGGTATAACATGATTTACATAAATAAAATGGTGCCTTAAAGATAGGGTGGAGACGTTTCAGAGCGGTAAGCCCGCCTACGGCCAATTTTGGTCCCACTGCGGCATTTCATGGGCCGCCCCAATTGGGCTGGTCTTGATTTTACCGCATGGACTACGAATATATGTTGCATTTTCCCGCAAGTACCCCAAGAAATACCCGTGTGGGCAGCGTGGCGGTGTGGTCGCTTTTTAGCCCGGCCGCAAATCATGCGGGACCTATTCGGCTTTTGGTGGGCAGCCCCAATCGGACTAGCCTGTCTTCTATTTGCTTTAGGCCCACATTTGCATCGCATCTGCCCTAAATTGCCCCGCAAAAGACCGATGCGGGCAGAAGTGGGAAGGAGTACTTGCCTGCCCCGCTACCGCCCACGCGGAAATTATCTAGGTTTTTGGTAGGCAACCCTATTTGGGGCAGCCCAGGAATTTTCTGCATGAATTCCAGATTTTCGTCTGACCTTCCCTCAAGAACCCCTCAAGGGTCCCTGGTAGGCAATGTGCGGGCATACCCGTATTTAGCCCTGCCGCGGCCCATGCGGGACCTATTCGGCTTTTGAGTGGGCAGCCCAAATTAGATCAGCCCATGCGTTTCCTACACAAAGCCCAAATTTCATTTGCATAAGCCCTAAAATTTCCCAAGCGGGACCCTTGAGGGCCAGATGTGGGAATATGTACTTAGCCCTTTCCACGCCTATACAATGCCCAGATGAAAAAAGCAGGGGCAAGCCCAATTTGGGCTTGCCCGCTTGATCCCTAAAGCGGGCCCTCGTGGGTGTTATTGTGGTTGCCCAACCCCAACTTGCCCATACGGGCCCGCGGTGGGCCATGTAATGTGTGCTACTTGGGTACGCAGTGAAGTGCATATTCGATGGCAAAGACATTTGCAGTGCCTTCGCTGCGACATACTCGGCCACGCGACTGCAGCCTGCTAGCAGACACCACACTGTTGTCGATGCGGCGAAGAGAAACACATGGCAGCTAACTGCAACACGCAATGCCCCCGCTGTGTGAATTGTGGTGGCCCTCATATTGCAACTGAGCCCCACTGCCCCAAGTCGCAACAGGAACGGAAAATAGCTACTCTGCTCACTACGAGTGAACCGCTCACACGCCTTCAAGCCTGTCAGCTCGTTCAGGGTGAAACCGCCTCGAAGCAGATTCAGAACACTGAGCAGAGCGCCTCAATGTCACGCAACTCCGACGCAACCTCTGCCTTTTCCGGAACTGCTGTTTTCACTACCTCAGACCCCCTTTCTTGTACCATTAGACAACCAGTCTACAGTTGTTCGAGCTATTGTTGTTGTCGCACTCCAGCTGCCCTGTTGCCTTACTTAGGGGTCCGCGCCAGACATGGGCCTGGCTATGGGAGGAAGACATTATGCAACACAACCTCCATTCCAAGAAGCGGTGGCCTTGTGGTGAAGCATCCGCCCCGCACTTGGGAGGTACCAGGTTCGATACCTGGTTTTGCCGGGCACCCACGAGTTTTCAATGGGTGCAAGCTTTCCCCCGACCTGGTGCTCGGCTCTTTGAGGTGAAATGCTCGGGAAAGTGGTCATTGGTTCCAAATATTTTCGCCGATGGGACAGTAATCCACGCCACCACCGGTCAACAATACGTCCTCTGCGTGCGGAAAAAGCCCGTGATATGGCCCTTTTTTGCAGTCACCTGACAGCCCGGTATCGAATCTGCCCTGGACTGCGGTGATTGTTTTTTTAGTTCATTTTTTCTAGTCCGCGCGACCTTGGCAGGCCGAAGAGTGTTCGAAACGTTTTGCCTCCGAAAGAGCGAAGCAGGGTTAGCGGAGCCTCTTCCAAGCGCACACCACTGCGAGATCCGGATACCGGGTCGGGGGACGCTTGTATTAATTTTAGCAGAGTGTCTCCGGTGGCAGGTTTCGAACTGACCACCTCTCGCAGCCGAGAGTGTCGCCCAAACCACTCGGCCATGACTGCAGTTGCCTTGGGGTAGAGCACCCGCCCGCCTCGTATTCGGGAGATACAACATATGATCCTCGATGCCGCCGGGTACCCACCGGTTTCCATTGGGTACAAGGTTTCCCACGCCCTGGTGCCCGGCTTTTCAGAGGTGAAATGCTAGTGAAAAAGGGCCATGGACTAAAATTGTTGATTCAAAAAAAGGCCACATAATGGGCTTTTGCCGCGCACGGCGTACTTATTGTTTTGCGATGGTGGAACACATTACTGTCCATGTGTTAGTAATCAGGGTGAAGCACACTTAGCGGGAACACGTCTTTGCCTGGTCTTGCATCTAACCCTATCCTGAATCAATGTAGATAGACGCACGTGAAGGAGAATTTAGAAGCGTTTCTTTGTGCCGCCTGCCGCTTACTAAGTTTGATAACGCAGGCGCGATGGTTTCCCGCATCTTCGTAGCCACGGGGAGCCGTGTTCACGATATAAGTGTTATCAGCCCTGTCCACAAACTCCGACTGAATGTAACGTTGAAGGCATGAACAGTTTGGTGGCAGTCTAGAACGCACAGATGGGTTTTCACAGAAAGAGCTGCACATGGCACACATCCAGCAGCTTCTAACGCCTAAAGCCCCTCGCTAACGCCTAGCTACGTCCCTTGTATGAGACCTGGTCGCGTCGTGTACGCCTGAAAGACGCCTGACGGCCATTTTCGAAAGTGCACACGGCAGATCAGGTGCAGCGGTTCATGAGTCGCTGCGAGAAAAGCCAACGTTTTCAGCAGCGGCGTTAATGCGAATTCATCCCAGTCACTAATCTTGTATGGAGCCTCTGCGGAACTCAGGGGAATAGAAAACCCGTCTAAGCGGAGCGGATACAAACCCAGGAATTACTTGCGGGAAGAGATTACGGAACCTCGTATACAGCTCTCAACGCAGCATACCGAATCACGTGTTAAACACGTTCTCGTGGTGGGCATTGAGCGCTTCAGTCTTCATCGACTTGCACTTGTGGGTAAATGCTTTGGCATGTCCTGCTGTTTAAATCCATCTCATATCGTTCTTGTTTCTTCAGGTGCCTACCGTCAATTTTCACTGTGGCATTGCAGCAGAATACAATCCTCCAAGTGTGGAAAACAAAACATCCATGACACAATAACCATCTCAGAGAGCCATGGGGAGGCACACGCCTGATGCCTCCTGTAAACGAGCTGTAGACAGGGAGCTCCAGTTTGGAGCCCAGGTTCAGGGGGGGGGGGGGGGTGCTTTAACTAATGTTCAGTTATGTTTACAAAGCAAACTCGCTATTTTATCGTGATTCTCGGTTTACGCGATAGCGTTAGTGTCTCCGTTCTCCCGAAAAATTGAATGTAGTCTTTATCGTTGCAGGCGTCGATCATGAGCATAAAATGACAAGCATGCCCCTGTCAGGCATTACCTGGGAGGTGGCATCGGCGCGCACTGATTGATCGGCGGAAAGTGCGATTTGGATAGGAAATAAACCCGTAACTCTTGCATACCGAGTCAGACACGCTACTCCTCTAGGCTACACAAGCATATAGGTGGTCTCTCTATGCTGACCAGTATGCGTAATATAGTAGTCATCAATTACTGGTTAAACGAGTAGCACAGCGCATGTACACAGACGACTGTTTAAAGCTGTCGAGTTGTATCTTTAAAGGTCGAGCTTAATTGTCCCGCAGTTTTTTAGGTGTAAACACACCTCTGCAATGCAGTACCTTTCGTGTGCACATGCTGCTGCTCCTTGACCAGTGGCTATACGCCTGCGATCACATCATTTGAAGAAAACCGTTTATATATCGCTTCATCGACCGAATTCCTAACATTGTTTTCCAAATACACCACTGTTTTAGGTTTGTCAGTATAAGAGGTGCACTCGTGACAGTGACACACAGCATGCATTTAGAGGCGAAAGTTATTAGCATGCAAATGCGCCGAAAAGAAACCATTTTTGCCTTGACCCGGCACCCGCCGAGTTAGTATTTGATCCATATATTATAGCACTCATCTTACCGGTTGTTTCTAGGTTTCATTGAGTTACCTTGCTTGGCCACGAAGAAATTTTTTTTCGCCGAACAGTAAGACAAACGCTTCGACTTCGCTTTATCCCAGGCTTCATAAAGCGTAAACGATTTTAAAGGACCGTGCTAGTAATTAGCGAAACTACATTACCCTCGACCATCCAGATGCATTCCCTTGAATATAGGCACCGTGTTGCATTCGTTGATTTCTGCACTCCCGGTCAATACACGTCATGCTTTTTTGCCGTCAAGGCCTATAAAATAGCTTAAAATTAGGCTCCACAAAAAATAGCTCTACTACAAGTGAGCTCCAGAAATCATTAGCAGTAATTTGCTTATTTTCTTCGTACACCTAAGCGCGGATGGCAGCGAATGACCGAAAATTTGTAACAACGCAGCTATTGCTTCCAATATTTTAAAATAAATATTTTAAAATAAAAATATAAGATGAATGAATAGTGACTTTGTAACACGAAATGCGATAAAACATTTCGCTTTGGCCATGATTCCCGCCGTACTTGGGGAGAAGTTCGGTCTACAGCAGTAGACCGAATTCGGTTTCTGCGCCATAGCGTAAGGGCCGTGCGTCGCAGAAGAGCGGTGGGAGACCACCGTATCGAGTTCCGAGATGGCACCTCAGTGCAGCTTGGCATCACAAGCGAGAGCGGCAGCAAGAGCCACAGGTGTCCTTAAATAAGGACGCCTTCTACTGTACTGTCTCTTTACTTCCTGTTAAACAATATAATGTTAAGGCAACCGCCCCACCGACGCTGGCAATAAAAGCGTGAAGAATGAGGAGCTGCTCACATGGTTGTACTCCCTCTGAACAGCCCGCTTCAGGGAGCCAGGAGATGGAGGATATACTAGGCCACTCAAGAATGTCTAGTACGTTCGCTGTGTCTGGTGGGCGAGAGAAATAGCGAATCCCCACAGAACTTAATGGACAAACCAATTTGATCTGTTTTCTGGTTGTTGGACTTAAACTTAGCCTCTATTTATAGTTCCCAAAGTGACTGATTTTCCTGACAATATCATTTTTTTCTTTCTCTCTGTTTTCACTTCTCTACATCGCAGGCTTAAGCTGGGACTAGAACTTGACGGCTGGATGATCCTTCCCACATCAGCGGCACACGTTATATAATTTACATATCCATGAATGTCATCTTTGTGATCGTCGCCATTCATATAATCATCATTACTACACTTTTTGAAAGATAAACATCCATTTATCTTCATATGCAGCACTGGAGTTGTGTCAGTCCTTGGAAGTCCGCCTCAAGGTGACGTTGTTGGCAATGGAGATAAGCGTTCAATGGGATTTAGAATTTCGTACAAACTGATGCGCTTTGCCACTTGCAGAAAAATTGCTTTCCACGAATTCTAAAGCACCTCGTTGCGTATTGGCCAAATTAAATGTCATCGGCTATGGGAGACGTCTCAGTGGAGGGCTGTATGCCTCATCCTCCCTGGTGATGTGTCCCGCGCGCTTTAATCATTTCGTTGGCTGCATGGTCTGCAAGAGACCTTAGCTCGGCCGACAACGCGTGAGTCGCTTTCTCCTTGTGCGCGAGGCGTCTCGGCCCCGCTTTCGGTTGGAGTGGCTGGGTTATGGTTTGTGTAACGAGGTCGTGGGGTCATTGCAGTGTTTTTAATGCAGCGTTTTGTATAATGAACTGTTGTGGTCATAAATTGTGAGCTTGTTTCCTTCGGAGCGCAAGCGCAGGCGCGCAGTGCATGCCCTCTGCTTTATCTGGTACAAATTTGCGGTATGTTGGCAGGTAGATGGGTGGATGGCCACACTTGTAGCAGCCCATCTTTTAAACGTAATCTCACAAGGTACGGCAAAGCACGAAAGTCTAACACAATTGACATAAGTAACTAAATTTGCAGAATCTAACATTGTGTGAAGAACGAACGTTGCCTAAGAGTGGTCATATTGTAACTGGACTAAGTATAGGCAAAATTGAAATGTAGGCACAAAATAATGAGGTCAGTGCACATGCATTGTTTTCGAAATATTCCCTACTACAATAAGGAAAGCATGAACTGTCGAGGAAGTGGAGATTCCACGGGAAACAAAGTACCAGAAGCATCACAACAAATGGAAAGGGGCACCGCAGCTGGTCAGGACAATGTGACTGCGATTCTGGTAATTGACAGGGGGCAGACTGCGCTAAAAGGAGTGGCTAACATGCTTTGGCGAAACCTCATGACTTCAACCTTACCGGAATCCTGGGATAACTTCAACACCACCTTCATTCACATGAAAGAGGTTGTTAAGAACTTTAAAAAATTTCAAGTCAACTCACAAACCGATGCATAAAAGGTAGTCACTAATGTAATTGCTTATGGAAAGTGTGGGTTTTGTAAAGACTACAGGACAATACCATCGAATTTTAATGCCATATGATTTTAACTTAGTCAAATGCACAGACGATAACTAATTGGTAACCACCACTTGTAAGCTAGAGGTAACCCAACGTTTTGTTTTGAGGACTAACTGTTAGAGCCCTTTAAAATTATTAGTCTTGGGAGTCCCACGACCTTCTCTAAAGTATTATGTTCTGTATTCAAAGTTACTTAGTGAAGGGTATGGTAGAAGAGAAAGAAGGTGGTTACACAGTATGATGCCGCACAGAACAAGGGCTGAGAATGAGTCCCAGTTCGGAAGCAGAGCCAACGTTTCGACAAGTGGACTTGTCTTTAAACAAAGACAAGCCTTGTCGAAATGTTGGCTCAGCTTGCTAACTGAGCCTCCCCCTCAACTCGTGTTGAGTGATCTTTCATACTAGTGAAGATTAATTAGGTAAGGTTTTTCTTTCATCGGTTTGGCAGACAGAACGTCAATTAAAACTTGTGAGCGGCGTTTTTTACGAGCCTTGCGGTAAAGAAAGCAATGAAGCCCGTTCGCTTGATTAGACGATCCCGCAGGAGAGCAGGCCATGGTTTCTCACGGAATGCCTCACTCAGGGTGAAGGAGCAGCACAACGCACAAATGCTTAATTTCGGGCCTTTAAACTGGTTACTGCCGTATGTTACCTGCTTCCCAATGGTAGCCCTCACGCAAAGAGAGCTTGTGTTCCCACCAGACCTGGCACGCGCATCTGCCATCAACTTGCGTGTGGATTATATGTGGCCGCTAACGCCGGGTGTGCCACGGACTGTAATCTAGTGACGCCTGCCCAGTTGCGGCACAGTTGAGATTGGAAGACTTCTACGCTGCGGGGCTTTTACAAAGACGCGTTACGATGCGCAAAACGTGTACAGCAAGATGATCATCATACCCCTGTTAATCTCAGTATCTATATATATATATTAATATATATATATATATATATATATATATATATATATATATATATATATATATATATATATATATATATATATATAGAGAGAGAGAGAGAGAGAGAGAGAGATAGTTGCACCCCTCGGATGACCTATAGGTGCCTTGATACCCCGTCCTGGTCTCTAGCGGCGCTGGCCATCGAGCCGCCCTAGGATGATCAGTGACTAGGCGCCTTACCTCAGCTGCTTTTAAGGCGAAAGCCTTTCTTGGCTCATGGGCTCGCAAATGTCGCCAGGAAATGTTGGAAATGCTCCCACTAACTGTTAAACAAAAAAATTGTCTCCACTTAGAATTGAACCACTATCCCTCCGATCTCCAGCCGAGCGCGCGAAAACTGCAAGTCGGGCTTGTGAGAAGATGGTCGCAATTCTCCTTGTCAAGCATGAGATTATAGTACCGATGACAATGACAATGCAATTAGTGATAATGATGAGAGTAGGATGATAATTACACTGCAGTTAGTGATGACGATGATTTAGTTCATAATGATTCTAGTAGCGATAGTTATGATGATGATGATGATGATAATAGGGATGACAATGAAGATGCAGTTCAGTTAGTGAAAACAACCTTGTTGTGACCATCACCATTTCCGCTCTTCAGTAGACTTAAGCGCACTCCTGTATTATTCTTTTTTTTTAGTTGATCTACATTCGGGAGAGAATGATAGGATGTTTCATGCGCGTACGCAGCAAGTGTTCTGTACATGTAGTCTAGCATGATTGCAAGGCTATCGCGTGGACGTCAACCAAGAACAGAAACAGCGCCATTTCCCAGAATCCTCGGACCTGGTATAACTGTCGTAGCATGTCCCGTTGTTCCAAGCAAGCTGAGATCGTTCAGCATGCTCGCTCTAAACGCAGATATTTTGGTTTTGCAAGAGAACTACATCCATCGTCTTGACCAGATCAGGAGCTTCGACAGAACATTTGGCACCAGGTCTTACTGGAGCTATGGCGCGTCGGGTTCCCGTGGGGTTGGTATTATCCTTATGCCATGCTTCAGCGGCAAGGTTCGGCGACACTTCAGGGATGCTGAGGGCAGCGTCCGGTCCGTGGATCACGATACTGGCATTCGCATAGTTAACATCTACGCTCCGAATAATGGTCGCGCTCAGGGTGCCTTCTACAGGCACCTTGACTCCCAACTAATAGGTCCATCCAAGATAGTTCTGGTCGGTGATTTCAACTGTGTCCTTGACAGGGCGGATCGCCTCTCTTCTCGTGGCACTCCGCTCAAGGAGCGGGATAGGCAGGGAGCGCGGGCACTTAGGGAGCTGGTCGAGGAGCTAGATCTGGTTGATGCCTGGAGGGCGCTCCGCTCAGGACAGTCAGGGATGACTTGTACTGGGAGGTGCCTTCAGAGTAGGCTAGACCGTTTGTATGATTCTTCAACACTGGCTCCTGGCATCCAACAGCTGCTACAAAGATCCACACTTGACTGTTTTGTTGCCTTGCAACTGGTGAAATTTGTGTGCACACTTTTTGTTTCATTTGGATCGTGTCGCTAAGATATGTTTTTAATGCGCCAGTTTAGCATTACTACAATCTATGAGCTGATTGAAAACACATCAGTAATATGTGAACAACTATCCCACCATATACGACAACGGCAGTGAATTATTTATTGCCACTTTCTGTAAGTGCAGAGTAAAGCTAGGGAGCCATGCATTCTTAAATAAAGCGTATAATACCTGATCACATTCACCTTAAGCGTTGAAAAGCAACTTGGTAAATGGGTATGTTTTCAATTTCCAAGAGCTTTATAATTCAAATAAATTATTTTATTATTTGACTCCGTGTCAACGCAAGGTTAGAAATACAGTTAATGTACATGGGTTTCCTTCGTGTGCATCCTTCCTAGCACATGTATAGTAACCTGCATAGTTTAGTACTTTGTGCCCAAGACATGTGCGGCATGTGGCATTTCATGAGTGTCGTTAGGTGTGTGCATGGTCTCCTAAATAACACGGACCACAAGTGAAACCTCACTATACTATGACATCATCATTCTTCATTTACACCCTACTTCTCTTTAAAATCTTCTTCCCCCTTCCCCAGTGTGTAGTAACAAGCCAGGGTCTTCTTACCGCCGACCGACCGCTATGCCTTTCTTTTCATAACATACTTTCTCTCTCTCTCTTTTGTTATCACGTCAGTCTTTGGAATCAAGACATCATTTAATGTAATGTGTGTGCCGTGGACGCAACGTACAAATCCCGTGATACGGCAGGGGAGAAGGAAATTATACTTTACAATGACACATGGCATAGAAGAAGGCAAACAAGGACACGTGTGATAGAGGAAAACGGCAAAGAAGTGAAGCAGTGCCTCCGCTCGTACTTGTTTGAGGTCATCGGTTCCCGAATACCTTCGAAAGAAGGTTTCGTTATAAATCTGGTGTCCAGTTTGAACTAAGTTTGACGGTTTCATGATCGCACCCCCAGATCTGTAACCAAAATTTACTCAGAAGGCAATATGGAACCGTTGAACTAAAGCGAGAATTTAAAGCGGGCACTAACGTAGCCACCGCTTCACTTCGCCATCTTCTGTCTCCCGTGTCCTTCTTTGCCGTTTTTTATTATATGTGTCATTATAAACAATCTCGACCCTTAGTCAGTAAAATACATGCGAGCCATCACTTCTGCACAACGTCTTCAATAAGGGCGTCACCGACATCACTTGTATTAGGCAGTATGGTGGCCGGGTTGCGCGAAATGTACAGCCGGGGAATTCTTGAAAAGTATATTAAGAGCGTCGACGGTCCGGCGCTGGTGCATCGAAAGACCTAGGAGATGGCAAAGCGCGCGAAAGCAAGGTATGCCCGAAATTCCTCCTATTGCAGTGAGCGTCGACTGCACTGCCGAGGCTGATTAGTCTGAAGCAAAGCCTAACCTTAATCGACTGTTACGCATCGGCACACCAAGAAGCTGCATCAGCTTGTTTTAGAGCGCAACTCTTTGGCGCCCGTTCCTCGGTTTCACGGCGTCGGCGTTGTCTCTCGTAACCAGGTGCACATTTACTCCCACCTTCCTTCCTTCCCTACGGCGCGATTCAGGTGTCTACAGAAACAAGTGTGACAGATACTGTGCCTTTCCATTGACCAGCTCCACTTTCACTCCCACCTGCCTTCCCTTACTGCATGATTCAGGTGTCCACAGAAGCAAGTGTTACAGATTCTGCACCTTTCCATTCCTGTGAACCACGTATGAAAGGCACGCTTCAGACCTCAAGGGGAAGAGGTGACTACATATGATACACACTGCTAAGATAATAATTCATAAATAATGTTGCGCCCACACCGAACTGCAGGGTAACATGTACAGTAACGAAGAATTCATAACCCACAGAGAAAAACATCATATTTTTATGTAGTTTGCGTCTATACAGCTAGTTTGATAGTCCGGATCTCTAACTGATCGTCCCTTGGCTTTCGAGGAAGGCCCGGTCCAGACTAGCCCGCCCTCATTTTCCTTTAAAGCATATATTACTAGAAATTCGATGAGACGCTTGTTAACTTTGGCTACAGCGTTTTTAGGTCAGTTAATATATGTGCTAAGGTTCTTTCGTTTCGTCTGCAGCTTGTGGCTTTAGTCTCTTTGCCACGCAACTTTTCTATGGGCCCATGCGCTGCCTCCCGCAACCTCCCGCTAACCTAATTCCTCTCTTCATTTCACCGAGCACTAAGCTTCCTTCATGACAGTCAAGAACTGTTAGTGGAGTGTTTCTTGAAGGAATATGTGTGAAAAATAAAATAGTTGTCTTTAATAGTACACACATGCCTTGCTCGAAACCTTTGCCTCAATCTATCGAAAAAGGTGAGGCAGCTGATGAGCTGCGCTGAAATTTCGCATTAGAAAGTAATGTTTTCGTCGCAAATTTTTTTTTGTCCGTTGCATATATTGAGGCCCTATTGTTTATGGGAATGAGGTAATAGCGGGGCGCTAGCAGACATGCCCAGATTGATTACAGCACCTCTCGCCCATTTACCGGAGCACTATGCACGTGCGCATTGTCGCACCAAAATTACCCTATCTCTTTAACCGCAAGGGTTCCGCTATTCTAAAACTCGCTACTCTCTGTAAAGAATATCTGCAATAAACAACTTACTATGTCCAATAACTTATTGCAACCATTTGTTTTTGAACAGTTAGTGGACTACGACGTAAAAAATATCAGTGCGTTAAACAATTTATAAAACATTGCTCTAAAGAGTACCCGCAGATGAAATATATGACAAGCGTTGTAAGTGGAACGTTGCAACTTTCCTGCTATCAAAGCTACAAGCCCACAGCAGCTAAAATTAGGCCCTCACGTTACTCGGACATAAATCTTGAGTGGCAGCTGCAACGAAGCAGATCAGTCAAGCAGACGGCACGCCCTCAAGAAACATATTACATCCCCCCCCCCCCCCCCGCATTCTCGTTCCCTCCCCAGATGTGCACTTCGCTTCAGCTCAGCTGTGACGGCTCCTGCATGTGCACAAGACTGCGAACGAAGGTCAGTGATTCTTGGATACTCCTGACCGCACCATGGCGGCGTCGCGTGGCCAAACTCTAGGCATGATCACATTTGGTATCACGGCACGGAAACCTGCCCATATATGGCCGGCCACAGACGACTTCCATCGGACGGGACCTGCGAAAGGGCGAAAGTCACGGTGGAGATCATCTCAACGCCACTGTATCAGCCAGTCGACGGTCGTACGATACTGATAAAACCTTTCCGATGAGCAAAAGTGAGCGTTATGGAATGGGACGCGGGAGCACGTGGCAGATAGCCGCGCCGAACATGAAGCGAAGCACGACGGCGACGTTGGAAGAAGGGGGGAGGGTTCGAGGCTGTTCCATCTGCTGGCTGCACCCCATGCACAAAGAGAGGATTTTACATCGGCAGATAAATGTCATTGTGGCGTCAGGCGGCCGGCAATTTATTTCACCGCTTCCTTCGCACAAATTAAATACAAACATTGCTAGCGCAGGAAAGAACCTTGTTTTCTTGATGCTTGCCAATAAAAACAGAAATGTACTGTCTTTGTCAAATGTTTAGAGCCCAGGGAGTCGGCTACTGAGCCGTGTACTAGCGCTATTTTAGCATTTGTGGGTGTCCTTCCCGTTCGAAACCGTAGGCCAACAATTGGTTTAGCTTCTTGAGATTTGAACACTTGGAATGCATAACGCGCCACATGGTGAGGCTCAGAAGCAGACGCCCTCTGAAGATTTGGAGAATTCTGTACCAGAAACCGAAATCGGTACGACAGGCCATCAAGCAAGCGGAAAGCTTGTGACATTACGTATAGTCCATGTGTTTTTGCTCATGTTTCGGTATTAGTAGCGCGTCGTGCAACGCCGCTCTTGATTATTTCTGCAATCCTAGAAGGTAAAGAGGTGCAGAGGGCCTCATCCAGCGGGTAGTTCTGCCATAGGAGCTCCCTTTGCGATTGGATGGCGCCCGAACGGTCTTCAGCGTTTTGTAATTTCAGTGGTAACTTCGAACTTTCATTAGCCTCGCACATGATCAGTAACATTAAGGTAGATACGTTCTTGTGGCCACAAAATATGCGATAACCCGCGCTTATCAAGGAATTTCAAATTTTTCGCGATATGGACAAGAGAATGATCCTGCTGAAAAAAGTAGGAACCGTTCAGCAGCGGTGTATTCAAGACGCAGGGAATAGAGAGTATTTTATGAGAAGAAAGGCGTAGGGGTTGATCGGTGGTAAAAGGACCTCGGCCTGTTACTACACACTGGGGAAGGGGCGAGAGGATTTTAAAGAGAAGTAGGGTGTAAATTAAGAATGATGATGTCATAGTATAGTGAGGTTTCACTTGTGGTCCGTGTTATTTAGGAGACCATGCACACACTTAACGACACTCGTGAAATGCCTCCTGCTGCACAAGTCTTGGGCACAAAGCACTAAACTATGCAGGTTACTATACATGTGCTAGGAAGGATGCACACAAAGGAAATACATGTACATTAACTGTATTTCTAACCTTGTGCTGGCGCGGAGTCAAATAATAAAATCGTTTATTTGAATAATAAATCTCTTGAAAATTGAAAACATACCCATTTACCAATTTGCTTTTCAACGCTTAAGGTGAATGCGATCAGGTATTAAACGCTTTATTTAAGAATGCATAGCTTCCTAGCTTTACTCTGCACTTTCAGAAAGTGGCAATAATTAACTACCGCGGTCGTAGATGGTGGGATAGTTGTTCACATATTACTGATGTGTTTCCAATCAGCTCATAGATTGTAGCAATTCTAAACTGGCGCAGTAAAAACATATTTTAGCGGCACGATCCAAATGAAACAAAAGGAGTGCACACTAATTTCACCAGATGCCAGGCAACAAAACAGACAAGTGTGGATTTCTGTAGCAGCTGTTCGCCAATAAAACGTTTAGTTACAATGAAGGCAATGTTTTGGCGTATGTGATCGTTTGACATTCTTTAGACGTCTGTGGCGGCTTTCAGGCAGGCATGGCTCGAAATGAAATGTTGAAATAAATTTTTTTTCTGTACTGAACACCTGATAGTCTATCGTAGTCAGGCATTTTATTCGAAACTTATTTCTATTTTCATAGCCATTATCGTACAAAGTATGACTGATGGGAACTAAAGGGGTGAATGGGAATGAGACCGCTAAAGATGTCGGGCTCAGCAGTAACTTCGATGACCATATAGGCATGCCTGGAGTGCTAGGCTGGTCTTTTTTGTAGGTGCGGCTCACCTCGAGTATATTTGAGCTATTATTGCGTGACTTAGTCGGGCAGATTTGAGCTATTCGAGTGTGATTTATTTTCTCACGAGAATTGTATCTAACGAACTATATGCGTGACAAGTGAGGTTTCTTACATCAAAAATGTTTGAACGGGCTACCTGCGTCTGTCCAATGTTTTCCGCGGATGTTACAAACACAAAAGCTTTTCCCAATACAGGTGTCATAAGGAAACAAAACACAAAAACTAGAACACTCAAGACATTTTGATCATGTTTTTAGAGCTAAATCGAATCGGAAAATGCAACATCAACACAGTACAGTAACAAACAATAACACAGCACGTAAAGTGGGTAAGCCGAGACATCAGTTTGACTAGGAGCCCGTGACCATGGCGATCGTGGATGGGGCAGGCAAAGTATCGCACACACTAATTCAAAGGTCGCAAAACGGCAAGAGTCGCATGACAGAGGCCATAATCCTGAAAGTAGTGGCTCATGTCCGCATTCAGTCTGGCCCTCTCTCAGCTTGAGCCCCACTTGCCGGCGATCCTCATTGTCTTCATCCGGGGCAATTGAGTCCCCCGCTGAGCACAATGGCGACTTGTTTGATGAAGGGTGGCTGGTTGCGGAGACTCTCGAGCACGGTATTCGCGAACCTCTCCGACTTGGAAGCTGCAAAGAACACACACCCAGGTCTGAAGAAAGACCTCGCGAAGCGCTTTGTAAGGAGGAGCCGGCACGAGGGGAGCTGAATATTGCCGTTGCAAGACGAACCGCCAACTTGATCACTTATCTGCTTACTAAAACGGTAGCGCTAAAAACCTTCATCCATAAAAAAAAAACCCGGCGTTCACGTTGTCAGCCGTCATTTCCGGCACTATGACAGAAAAATCAATGGCATAGCTACGGCATCTTATACAGGCGGGTATTTATAAGCCTTAGATTTTAACAACGTCACGCGACCATATCATAATGCGATTGCGCAGGAGCACGCAAGACTGGTTTTCCACTTCAAACAATAGATTGAGGGCAATCGAACACCCCTGTACACTTGCATTACGAGCCTGACATGTCACTCTCCTTGAACCAAGGAAAGAGGTTAGCCTTCGGCGTGCGCAACTTTCGCTGCTGCCGCTTCGATCTTGGCTCGGTTTCAGGCTTTTTCTTGACCAAGGGCTTGTCTGGCTTGTCTTGATTCGATGGTCTCGCGAGGCTGCTGTCACTGCTCTTCCAAATCGGAAAAGCAGGTGCAAACTCAATTTGGGCTTGCCGCTTAGTCCCTAAAGTAGGCCCTTGATGATGTTATTGCTGTTGTCCGAGAACAACGTGCTCATACGGGTGCCAGTGGGGCCCCGTATTCTGTGCTACTTCGGATGATTTATTTCGTCACTGCTTTCCACACCGACCCCTGCGAACTTCTTAAAGGGGCCCCGCGACGTTATACAAGCGGCTAATTTTTGCCTCCAGGTGGTTCCTTATGCAGTTCCAATGTCAACCAAAGAATTATCATCGAAATCGGTTCATGAAAGCGAGAGTTATTGATTTTACAAAATTAAAAATAGAAGCAAACGCAAACACCACCCTTGAGAGGGATACCTTCGCTCATTTCACTCTTTCAAAGGCTGAGCAGGGCGCTTCCAATTGAAACACGACCTGATGCTGACGTAGAGGAAGCTTGCGCGCAATGATGGCTTGTTCAAGTCAACAAGTATCCGCGCTTTTTGACGGCGTCATTTCCATGGCAACAACAGCCACCTGGGTTTGGAGCAGACGCTTTTGCTCTCTTCACTCGCTGAGCTTTCCCGAAATGACAGATACGGAGCGCGAGCTCCTGCGACGCAGCCGGGAGTTGAGCATCGTGCCATACGCGGACACCCTAACGGAAGCGATGTCGCCCAGTCCAACGAGCTGCGCTGGTGCAGTCGATGAGGAGACAGGCCCAACACCGCCGCCTGAAGACCCCGCGTACGGCGATGACACCAGATTGGTAAATATAATAAATAGCAGCTCATAAACATTATAACGACTTTATTTCGAAGGGCGTGGGTTTGTATATAACAGGCAGCCTACTATTATTGCTTTAATCGGCACGAATGCAGTATTCTTTAATGAAAAAGAAAATTGAAAACACGTGTTGCCTGCTGGTCCCCTTGTATTTATCTCATAACGAGCCCCTCATTTTCCTTATATTTGTTTGCACTTCAATAAGTGTAAACAGCCATGCGATTTTCCTACAGGTGTCGATGTGGCCGGTGCCGCGCGATGCCGACGGCGACAGAGCGAGTGTTCTGCCGGCACATGTCGCAGTGCATAGCGCGCAGCGCGCACTGCATATGCGAGGACGATACTTTTTTACGCTGTGCCTGGACACAGCAGTATTACGCGTCGCATATTGCGAACTCATCGAGAGGGGTGAAGAGCCAGAAGTGGACATTCACAAGTAAGTGAACTTTTTCGTTGTGCTGCGCAAACACGCACATGGCATGCCATTCGCGAGCAGTTAAAATGCTTTGAGCGCAAGTCGATATTCTGTTCAACGATAACCTACTGCATGTATGTGTCGCTCCCTAGCTGCAGCGTACGCTTACTCACGGTCGCCCAGCGCCGAGGAATGCGGGAAGAGCCAATTTTTCATTACCCAGGTGAAAATTTCCAGTTGGGAATCAGCTGGTTTCTGCTGGTCCCAACAGCGACCTTGCTGGTTTCAGCTGGGCCAGCTGGTCCTACCAGCAACACCAGCTGCTTTCCAACTGGGGCAGTTGGGAATCTGCCTTAGTGTTCCCGGAGACTGTGATGGGGTCCGATTGATTAAATTGGGCGAGACACTGATGAAGTGAGCCTGTTAGTTAAGCCGCCATGTTTTTATTCCATAGTGGCCAACAGGTGGTAACATTCGGCTAAATGCCGATTACAAACACTACACTACCCTCCTTGGGAAAAGTTAAATGGATGTGTACACACTGCCACAGACCACTGTAGAAAGGCCTCTCACTCGCAAACAGTCACAAAGTCAGGTCTCAAAGTCAGACAGAAGACGTGGAGGGTTTCTGTTTTCTGTGGATAGCGCCGTGTTGGAGAACTCTGGTGCAATGCAGGTAGGTGGTGTAGGCAGTTGCAATATAGGAGGTGCACGCTGGTTCACTTCAGGTGGTGGATATATGATGTCATCGCGGTCGAGTGGTGTTGTGGCTGATGCTTGTTTGAGGCCAGAGACATCCTTGAAAAAACTTGAGTTGCGCGTTATTACTCTTTTTTCAACAGCCTCGGGAAGGAACAGCAGTTTACATTAGGTAGAAGTAGCAGGCTAATATGTCTACTTAAGACGGGCAGTAACCGCAGATCCGGACCATGAAAAGGAAATAACAAGAAGAATAAGTTTGGGATGGAGCGCATTTGGCAAGCACTCGCAGATTATGACTAGCAGCTTACCGGTATCGCTCAAGAGGAAAGTATACAACAGTCGCATCTTGCCTGTACTCACCTATGGGGCTGAAACGTGGAGGCTAACCAAGAGAGTTCTACTTAAGTTGAGGACAACCCAGAGGGCTATGGAACGAAAAATGGTAGGGGTAACATTAAGAGATAGAAAGTGTGCAGAGTGGGTCAGAGAAATAACTCAAGTTACCGACATTCTAGTAGAAATTAAGAAGAAGAAATGGACATGGGCAGGACATGTAGTGCGAAGAGAGGATAACCGATGGTCGCTTAGGGTAACAAACTGGATTCCAAGGGAAGGAAAGCATAGCAGGGGGCGGCAGAAAGTTAGGTGGGCGGATGAGGTTAAGAAGTTCGCAGGGGTCAAGTGGATGCAGCTAGCACAGAACCGGTATAAGTGGAGAAATATAGGAGAGGCCTTCGCCCTGCAGTGGGTATAGTCAGGCTGATGATGATGATGATGATGACTATTTTTTCTCTCGATGCCTTGATTTCTGATCTATGAATGCTTACAATGATATAAGGATCTGGATCATAGTATGGAGTGAACTTGTCGCGTCTCTCTTGCTTGCACAGGACTCGTTGACCGATAGAGAAGCGATTGGTTGAGTATGTCTTCGTGCGTCAGGATGATGTTTGTTGTATGCCTTTTTCTCGAGCGCGGTTGTTTTCAACCTTGTTAAGTCTTTATTGTGCGAAGGAGCTTCAGGGTAGCACGGCAGAAGATTCCTCATTGGTCTGCCAAACAGCACTTCATATGGTGATCTTCCTTTTGGAAGATCTGTATGACATCAGGAAAGTGTGATGCTCTACTTTCCAATCTGTGTTCTCAAGCTGACTTGTGTGAACATGCTTTTTCAATGTTCTCATGACCCATTCAGCTTCACCATTAGCTTGAGGCCACAAATGTGTGATCCGATGGTGTCGAAATCCTAACTCTTTCGAGAGTGCAGCAAACTCTCTGCCTTGAAATGGTGGTCCAGTGTCAGTTTTTACCTGTGCAGGGATTCCGAACTGGCAAAACACCCGTCGCAGCAAGGTGACCACATTGTTCGCACTTGTGGAATGTGTGACTTGTACTAGTTGGTATCGCGAGAAGTCATATATTACCACCATAGCGTACTTTCCATCTGTGAACGGACCACAAAAGTCAACCGAAACTTCCTCCAAGGGACCATTGGGTGGTTCAGTGATGGCAAGTGGTTCTTCCTTTGCTTGGGAAACGACTGCTTGACATGGTAGGCAGCTTTTAATCAAAGTGTGTACTTGTTTTTCCATGCCTGGAAACAAAACTTTTTCTCTCAGCATTTGTTTTGTTTTGACAATCCCTTGATGACCCTTGTGGGCGAGCAGCACTGCTTACTTCTGCAGGCTAGTGGGAAGAACTAGGTGCATTCCTCGAAGGATGATGCCCTCAGGTGTTGTTGTTAGTTCAGTCTTTATGGAGGCAAATGGCTTCAGTTCAACTGAGACCCAGCTGCTAGGTGTGGGGTGCTGGATAGCACTGACAAGTAATTGTAGCTGCTGGTCTGCTTCAGCAACTTCTTGAACTGAGAAGGCATTTGGGATGCTGTGGCACTGGATGAAGTTAACGTACTCGTTGGGTACTTTGTCGATGCGGGCATGTATTTTCATCTCAGGAACCGGATGCCTGGAAAGGTAATCGGAAGGGTTGCTACTTCCTGCGGTGGGCTGTACATCAAACTTGTATTGTTGAATGCGTAAAACGAGGCGCTCAATGCGGGCAGATGGTGACAATCTTGGGTCCCCCAGTATGCTCACTAAAGGCTTGTGATCAGTCAGCAAAAGAAAGTGAATTCCACAAAGATAAAGGCGAAAGTGTTCCATTGCCCATACAGCTGCGAGCATTTCACGTTCTATTTGGGAATAGCGGCTTTCAACAGATGTAAGCGCTCTACTTGCATAGGCTATCCCTGCAATGTGTTCACTGACACGTTGTGTGAGGATAGCACCCAGTCCATGTGGACTTGCATCTACTACCAGTTCTGTCGGCTTGGATGGGTCAAAGTAAGCAAGGGTGGATGCATCAGACATGGCTTGCTTGAAGCTCTCAAAAGCATTCTGATGTCGTTCTGTCCACTCCCATGCAACGTTCTTCTATCACGTAATGGCTGTGTGAGGTCGGCTAGATTTCTCAGGAATCTGCCTGAATACTTGAGTATGCCTAGCAGGCTCTTTACTTCTTGCGGTGACTCTGGTGTTTTGATTTGTAAGAAGGCTGCTATCTTCTTGGGATCAGGACGAACGCCGTCAGCTGAGAAAATAAGCCCAAAGAAGTTCAGTTCTCGTTGATGAAAGTGGCGCTTTTTTCCGTTGAGTGTCATTCCAGCTTCTTGGAGTCGCTGCAGAACTGCTCTCAATGAGGCGTCATGCTCAGGTTTTGTTTGCCCAAAAACAAGGATGTCGTCACTAACATTTAGGACAGTGAGCATTTGGCGGATGGTGTTTTGAAAGATTTCAGCCGCACTGCTGATGCCAAAGTTGAGACGTTTGTAGCGAAACAAGCCAACTTGTGTCGAGAAAGTTGTCAGCTTTCTTGAAGAAGTGTCAAGTTCCAACTGGTGATATCCATTCTTCAGGACAAGGTTGGAGAATACTGTTGCTCCATTTAAGGCAACAATGATGTCATCCACTCCCGGACACAAATGTCGTTCACGTTGAATGGCCCTGTTCACAACACGCATGTCAATGCAGATTCGATTTTCATCAGGCTGATGTGCTTTGGGCACAATAACCACAGGGGATACCCACGGTGTAAGTCCGATGGCTGGCTCTACGATGTCTTCTGACAGGAGGCGTTCAAGTTCGTTTTCTGTGGCATCACGTAAGGCAAGCGGAATACGTCTGTGTGGTTGTGTAACAGGTGGGACTGAGTCGTCACAAAAAGGTGGATGTGCTGGTTTTTGTGTTTTCCAACTCCACTAAACAATTTGGGGAATGCTTCCACGACTGACTTGTCACCTGGATTGTCAGAAACTTGGTACGTTATCTTGACAAGCCCCAGGTTGGTTGCTGCTGCGAAGCTTAAGAGTGGTGCACAGTTTCCGGGAATTACAAAAATGTCTTCTTCAGTGCACTTATCTTTGTATCTGATTGTAACAGAGACTGCCCAAAAGTTCAAGTGGAAACAATGATTTGAATGGGAACACTCTGATTGATGTTTCTTGGAGATTCACATTTAGGCGACAGCTCTTGAAGTCATTTTCGCCAACAATTTACACTGTAGCACCCGTGTCGATTACGAAAGTGACTGGCACATTGTTGACAGTGACAATAGCCTTTGGAGATGAACTTGCTTGAGGGGAAGTCATGGCAACAAAAACGTACTCGTGGCTGCTTGGACTGGTGTCACAGGTGGCTGCAGGCTCTCTAGTACTTGAACTCTTCTTACTGCAGGCTAACTGTGTGTCTGAGTCATTGTCACAGTCCACTGCGTGTAATGTTCTCCTGGTTGAGCGACAGAATCGTGCAAAATGACCAACCTTGTTACATGCCTTGCAAGTCTTGCCCCATGCAGCACAACTGGATCGACCGCCTTGGTGAGGCCACTTGCCGCCCCAGTTACTACAATCTGCTGACGAGACACGAGGTCGCTGCGGTGTGCAGGCCTGCCGTGGCATCAGTCGTTCATTTCTTGGGTGTTGGCCATGGTGTTGTCTTTCCTTGTGTACTGCGAACACCGCCGCATTGTTATCGACGCGCTTTTCGATTTCGGACACATCCCGTTCGACATCCTCGAGCATTCGTCCTTGCTTAAGTAAGTCCGGTAACGTGAGGGAATGAAGCATGGCATACTTTCGGAGGCGAGCCGACGTTGTGGCGAGAATGATTTGGTTCTTGACTTCAGAGTCGACGTTCTCTAAGTTACAGTGACGATAAAGCTGTCGGAGGCGTGTAGAAGGCGTCCAGTGACTCACCAACGTTTTGCTGAGCTTGACGAAATTTATATTTTCTAAGTTACAGTGACGATAAAGCTGTCGGAGGCGCGTAGAAGGCGTCCAGTGACTCACCAACGTTTTGCTGAGCTTGACGAAATTTATAGATAGGAAATGTTGAGTTCACTCGCGGCGGAAAATATGCATTCAGTTTCTCTCGACCGGCATCGTATTCTGGCATAGATGTACTCTGCGTGGTTTGGGTCGTGCTTGTAGCCGTCGCACCTTGCGCAGCACTCTCGGGGAGCGAGCGATATACGTCGTAGACTTCTTCACTGACGTAGTGCAGGAGGAGCGCCTTTTTGCGTGCATCTGCCGAGATATCGCAAGCTAAAAGAAAGTTTTCGAACCTTTCTATTCACTTCGTCCATTCGTGACCAATATGGTTGTCGTCGGTAGCGCGCAGGTCAAGACTTGGGAAGGCAGGGAGCACATGTGCCATGGCTACGATTTCCGGTAGCCGCTTGTTGCTGATGGGTGATTGGACGGACTGACTCTTGATGTAGTTGTACTCACATGAGATAAAAGAGCACTTCTGGCACCATCTTAGTGTTCTCGGAGGCTGTGATAGGGTCCGATTGATTAGACTGGGCGAGATACAGATGAAGCGAGCGTGTTAGTTAAGCCGCCATGTTTTTATTCCATAGTGGCCAACAGAGTGGTAATATTCGGCTAGATGCCGATTACAAACACTACATCTGCTGCAACACCAGCTGGTTTCCAACTGGGTTAGTTGGGAATCTGCTAGTTTCAGCTGGGCCTGTTGGTCCCAACAGGAATTCTAGTGGTTTTCAACTGGGCCAGCTGGTCTCAGCAGGAATTGGTCCCAACAGCATCTGTTGGTTTCTGCGAAGGTAGTTGGTCTAGCAAGTGTTGTTTTTCTTCCGGGCTTGATGGTAACGGTAGCATCGTTGGTTTTAGTTTTAGTAAAAGTTTACACAGGTACAATTTGAAGAAATAATTTTATTAGCACTCAATAGTCCCAGCTGGCATCCAGCTGCTGAGCAATTTGGCATTCAGTATGCTGGTCAGTTGCGTACTTCATTATTTGCAACGAAAGCTCTAATATTAGCAACGCACTAGTACGTAAAATTATGTTATATTTTTTCTGCTGCCGTAAGCAGCATAATGTGATATAAAATTAAGATTGCGTGAGTTAGTTCCGTAGGTAGTAAACCGCATTGACAGCAGCATGGCGGCGCCCAGGAGCCGTCGTACACAAATGGAGGAGCCTTAGTCGTACACACGTGCACGGCGCGACTTGTTGATTTGACATATGTGGTGAGTGAGCGTTATGTTTATTTGAAGAAACTCGTGTTAGCGCCTATTCTTCACAAACTTGCTCTGAAGTCGAAATGGTTCATCAGTTGTTCTCTAGGCGAGAGGAAGACAACACTTTGGCTGTCATCGCATGGCGAAGACGGATACCTATCAGCAGAGCAGCCCGATGTACGTATTCGTGTGCTTCATATCTGCGCGTTAAGAAACCGGAAGAGGTTGTTTTGTTTGTTCATTAAATGTGTTCTACAGTTAAACGAGAGCACGCGACCATATCAGCTATCAAGATTTCTCTGAAAAGATGGCAATCACGCAGCTGTTTTCATGACGTTCGAGGTTTTTGTCGCTGCTTTCCGGAGCTCGTCTCGAGAGTCGGCCTCATGAAACTCAGCGCGGCCATTAGCGGTACGACTATTCTGGTATTCGACGTCGTCGGCATGCTTAACGCCTTTGATGGTTCGAGTCATGCCAAATCAAGAGTGCCATATCGGCTTGCGATTCATGTGTCCAGGCCATCATCCGCAACTTTCGTTGCTCTACCGTGGCATTATTTTTGCCGTGCAGTTAAATTACCAATTTATTTGCTTTAGCGCGGACATAAATTTTCGCGCTGCTGTATCTCCACGATATGCAGTAAACAGCGTGATCTGAAGCAAAATAATTCCCTGCCGAGCTAGTGCTCGATCAAAAACGGCATTAAATAAAGATGAAGTCAGTGATCAAATTGCCTACCAGTTGTGCATTGAACTTATAGCTTATGGTTAGGCTGATCTAAACGTCGGCTTTTTGTGCATGTGATATGCTGGAAATTTGCATTTTCTAATTTAACTTTCCACTTCATGAAATTATTTAGCTAAAGTTCTGGTGTGAGTAACATAATTTTTTCTGGTTTTCTATTTCAGCCGCGCACCATCGAAGGGCTGTTTGAAAGATGTGGACGGAGTGGCGATGCTGTTTATGATACTAAAGCTTCGAAGAAAATACAAAACAGAAGAAGCCACTGTTCTTGAAAGCTGTGCGTGTACCCCGTCGGTACTGAAATGAATGTTTTTGGCTTCTTTTATATTGCGTCTTCTATATTGCTGCACCTGAAAAGCAGCACTGTGCAGTGTGTTTCTTGCTGGTACAATTTGTTTGCACATTTGGGGAGGCCGCAGCATGTTCCGCTGGCTGCTGCTGAGCCCAGCAGCAGCTGGGACCTGGGACAAACACCAGCTGGTCCAAGTTGTAGCTGGTCCCAGTTGCAGTTGGTCCCTGTTGCAGTTGGTCCCAATAGCAGCTGGTCCCAGCTGCAGTTGGGAATTTTCCAAAAATCCAGTTGAGTTGGGACTAGCTGATTCCCAACTGGAAATTTTCACTTGGGTTGGTTAGTTCACGGATTGGTTTTTTGCAGAGTACAGAAAATTTGAGTGGCGCTGAAAACAGCACTTCAACGCCTGCTCGTTTTTCAATTTTCTTCAGGTTGTGGGAGGTCTGATGAATATGAGGAATTACCGATACATTTCTGCCAATCCGCTGTCCGCTGGTATCTTCCTGGCTGTCTGACTGCCGTGTTTTGTTTTTTTATTTTTCTGGAGCATGCCTTCAGCCACAGACACCACTAGTGATCCAGGGTACCGGGAATCAGGCAGCCCTCTAATCTGTAGTGCTGCGCATTCTTGCATCATCTGCTCACATTAACTTTTTAGCCCAATTGTCAGACAGTGCTTGATAATGCCTCTCTTTACCAGCTTAGAATGCGCTGACACAGCTGATAGTAGGGCTTCTTTTTGCGCGGTGATCATTACCCCAGCAGATGTGATTGTTATAAAATTTTAGTCGTAGATCTAAGAACTCAACAGAGTTCTCGTCAGGAAGCTCATGCATCAAAATTAATTGGGTTAAATTCTGCTTGAAGATGTCAAGCACACTTCTAGCATTAAAAGTCAGCGTTAGCGTTGCCAATGAGGATCAAAACATCGTGCACAAATAAAAAATTTTCAATACGCTCGAACTTGTTAAGCTTTTTTCCATGTTCCATCTTGTTTTGCGAGGAAGAGGTCGCTAAGGACAGGGGCTATGCAGGAACCAATACAAGTCCCACGCTTTTGCAGGTAAAGACCCTTGTCCCAGTTGGCCAGTGTTGAGCGCAAGTAAACATCCAGCAGTTATAAAGACCCACCCACACTCACTCCAGAACTGTTCTGAAATGAAACGGCTCCGAGCGCGTCAATAGCCTGTTCAACACACACTAGCAGTTCATCTTGTGGCAAAGAATAAAAAAGGTCTTTGATGCCAATTGAAAATGCCAGCACATTTATGTGTTTATTCTGCCCCAGATAGTCAACAACCTTAGCGGACTTTTTAATAAGATAGGAGTTATCTATTTTGAGCAATGGCAATTTTTGCTGCTAGAATTGCGCTAAACATTTCTGGCATGTGTCTCTCTCCGAGATTATAACGCGAAGCGGGCATTGTTCCTTGTGCGTTTTGGCAGAAAAGAACATATCCCGGCACAGTTTGCGTCTTTCTTGAATTTGCTTCACGAGGTTCTCCAACTCTAAACGTTCGCAAAACTTTTTTGGCGTTGCCTTAGCTTTTTTGAGATATCCTTGGTCCTTTTTGAGGAAATTGCAGTCGATAGCTTGCGAAGCTTTCTCCCGAAACAGGCCTTGAGGCAATACTGCAAAACCCCCCTCTTTATCGGCTGTCAAGGCACACAGGCGGTTGTTGCAAACAACAGCTGACACTTGTTTTAACGACACGGTCCGCTTTGGTCGCACTGAACGTTCGATCATGTCCACAGCTTGGGAAACACAGCTACTCTTCTCACTTTCCGGAGCCAGCCTGGTGACCTGACGGACCATCCCTAGTAGCTCCGGGCAATTTTTCTTAGGCTCAATCGCGCACTTTGGCTCAAGCTGGAGGACACGAAGATTGTCCTCAGGAATATGGGCACTTCTTTCAGTGTCAACGGGGTTGTAGGCGCTCACCTTCTTCTTGATGGGTTGAAGTGCTCGAAGCTGAGGTAGCAGAAACTACCAAAGCCCCTCCATCGCCTGTAGAAGTGTTCGGCGGAACTCCTGCCACAATCATAGAACCTTCTGATCTGACGTAGATCCAATTCTCAGGAAGTTGAGCTTAAAAAAGGCACCTTTAATTTTGCTAGCACTCGGTTCAAACTTGTAAAAATAAATATCCGATTGGACACCGTGATCGCCATTCGGCAGTGAATCGGAACAATGTTGGCAAGCCTCTTTTTTCATTCATTACAAGAAGAGCTGCTCCCAGAAGGGGGCCAGCTCAAACGTAGAGCTATCCTCGCTGTCTAGGTTGAGGCAAAATATGAAAGTGGAAGTGTTTACTATTTTATGCAAGGCGACCAAAGCTTGCCATGTGTTTGAACCGGTATGAATTGAAAATTAACGCATTTGCAGGTGTTTAGAAGCCTTGCTGGCCTTCAATGCTTCATACTGATAGTCAAAACAAAGGAGAGGGAAGGTTTGTTTTTCTTGACGCGCATTGCGCTGCCTCTTAATGCTTTGTTTGACTGTTCTGATCTATATTTAACCAGCCAAAGGACGAAACACAGGGAAGAAGAGGACAGGACCAGGCTGGACAAGGAAAATGAACCCTCACCAACTTGCCCAGTCGTCAACCTTGTTGACTGTTCTGATGTTTCACGCAGGAACAGAGTCTCAATCTATATTCAACTGAATTTATAGTTCACTCTGCAATCGTAAGGAACATGAGCATTAGCGAGCTCCAGATCTCGATCAAGGCACAACGTTTGGGAGGCATGATAGTAACCAGGTGGACGGCTGCTGTTCAACTAGATCAAAATTTTGATTTAACTTCAATAGGGGACTGCTGGCCGTGTTCAACCACCTCGCTAAGTCTTCTTTCATTGATCTTCATATATGATACGCTCAGTCAGAAACAAACAATTTAAAAATGTATAGAAAAAAAGACAGGCGCAAAAATATAGTGATCAGAGCCTCGAACATTCATCATTTAGGCATGTTGTATATCATGGTGTGGATTTTTAAAGACACCATGAGAGGTTACCCACAGAGGTAAGAAAAATCCCATGACACATCGGCATGAAGTTGCTCGCCCCGCACCGCAAAAATGCTTAATGCGCATCATCAACATCGGAAAAATCGCCGATTAAACATGATGCGTCTCCTTCCTCCTCTCAACTCAGACACACCCATGCGAGGCAAAACATGAAGAAAACAGACTCAGGCGATAGCGAGAGTATCGCCGTCCCACTGGGCCCGCCCACCTGACTTGGGCACGCCCATGTTTAAACGCTCATCCAGATTTCTTGCACTACGTAAGAGGCGCAGATACGGCTGTGAACAAGAGGTGTTATTTTGAAGCTATTTTGTACGCGAAAAGTAGCTTTTAAGAATTGCTCGTGTGTTATAACGTCTACGCACAGCTTTAAATTTCACTCTTTTACTTATAAAGTTCATCTGACAGATATGTCTCACTAGAATATTATTTCGGGGTAACCTTACAGAACCTTACAGGTGCACTGGGTAAGAATTAAAGGTGTCCTGTAACGAGAAGCAACCGCGCTGCATTGACAAACAGGGGCGCTTGACTAAAATCAGTGCTGAAATATCCCCCCCCTCTCACCGCCAAAAATTATATGGAGGTATCACCGGTAGCATTTTGTAGTTGAGTTTCAGATTTAGAATAGTCATCTCTGATAATAAGCCACACCTACATTCACTGCCAAATGGCGATCATGGTGTCCGATTGGATATTTATTTTTACAAGTTTGAACGGAGTACTGGCAAAATAAAGGTGCTTTTTTTTAAACTTAACCGCCTCAGAATGGGATGCAGCTTTTGATGCCGAAGAAGCTCCATGCTCCTAATCAGAGCATGGATTCTGGAACCGATTATTGTTTCCTGGCTTGAAGAAGTGCCATTTGCTTGCCCTAATTTGGTAACAGCAAGTTTAAATGCCGCGGTGATGTCAGAGCACGTTAAATAATAAACAATAATTGGTTCACAGGAAGGGAAAAGCGCAGTATTGGCCAAGCTTGTTTCTGAGCCCACCTAAGCCGCGCCGAAAAGAAAGGTAGGAAGGCGGGAGCGAAAATGACAAGAGAGAATTATGAGCCATGGGGGAGGGCTACGGAGTAATTTTTACCATCTGGGGATTTTTACGTGTATTGACATTGCACAGCCTACGGAAGCCTCTTCTTTTGGCCTCCCCATGTGGTAGAAATTGTTGCGGAGCCCTTCACTGCGGCATCTCGTTCGCTCATTCTTCTTTCCTTCCCACCTCGCTCCCTTCCCTTACGGCTCAAGTCAGGTGTGCACCGAGAAGCTTGAGAGATACAGCGTGTTTCCTTTCAAATAAACCAATTTACATTTTACATTTATTAAACCAAACGATCAAATTTTTTAACATAAACAAAATCGCATAATTACCTACCTCATTACCTATTTCAAATGAGGCCTGTATATAAAAATGAGTTCGTTGCAGCAGCTATGTCAGAGTCCAAAAGCACGGAGGAACGTTAGAGAGTATGCGCTTTGCATTAAGAGCACCTTCTCTGTACTAAAACGCACTGTTGTTAGCAATCACTCAGTAACAGAGAAAATGAAATGGCTTAGCAGTAAACTCACCGGGAGAATTTCTGGTTTTTGTCAGTGTAGTGCAGCGACCATACAACGATCTCCAACAGAAAACCTCACTTTCCATGCTCGACCTGTATCAGCCCAATCAGGACAAAGGTACAGGGCGTTTCAAAGGCGGGGTATCATTCAGATGACAGAAAATATTCACTGTTTTTAGATTTTATAAATGAATAATCAACACACCACAAACATAAATGCTCTTGAATTTTTTTTCTTGAAGATTAAATTACGCAAACGACCCCCTAGGGTACTTTGCCGAAACTGCTTTTGTAACACAGTCACGTTTAAATGAACTGATCGTCACAACTGGCACCTGCACTGTGGTTCTTCGAATGAGTGATCCTATGGTTACGGTATATAGCAACATGAACACGTAACAACTAACTGAGGCATTAACTCCTGTATCTGATCACCGGCTGGCTCTTTGCAGTAGGTTCTTTACTA
Organism: Amblyomma maculatum; assembly: GCF_055883805.1. Classification (NCBI taxonomy): domain Eukaryota; kingdom Metazoa; phylum Arthropoda; class Arachnida; order Ixodida; family Ixodidae; genus Amblyomma; species Amblyomma maculatum. The sequence continues at coordinate 37,846,154 of NW_028146738.1, forward strand.
ATTGCTGGTGTCACAGCGTCAAACTTTGCCCTCACGTGAGTGCGCCGCAGCTCACTGCAGCGACGGCATTCTGTCCTGACTTCCAGCTACGATGTTAATACAAGCCACAAGATTTGTTGAATACACTTCCGCCTTGTCAGCACCATAGGCCAGTGCACTCCCTCATAATTCCACTCACATCCACTCACTCACAATAAGATTTGTGAAAGTGAGTATGAGTAAGTCATGGTGAGTGCACATGAGTGTGAGCATGAGTGAGTGGACGGGGTTGTGAGTGGATGTGAGTGCGAGTGAATGTGAGTGGGCATGAGTGTGAGTCAGCCATCCCTCATGATGCCCACTAAACTTGTCTTAGAGATCACAATAGTAACGGCAACTGCTTTTAAGCTATCGTGATAGATCGTTGCCCTTGATAATTAATCAAGGGCAACAATCTATTACGATAGCTTAAAAGCAGTTGGTGTTACTACTGTAATCTTTAAGACAAATTTAGTGGTCAGTGAGAGCGCGTCACATAACTATGAAGTTTAATTACCTCGATCGGCATATACGTATGACCAAGCGACGGTGAGCGCAGCACAGGGCCGACGTGAAATGCAGAATGTTGTTGGAAGGCGGTACCTCAACGCATTTCAAGAATGTGCCTGGTAGGGCTAATGGCACGTGGTCTCCGTCATCTCTTCAAGAAAGTGGAGATGAAAACACGGACGATTAAAACTGTTGCAGGAAGAACGATGTTATAACATCTGCGTTATGAGTTGTTCTCAGAGAGACCGTCGGACATGCCATGAGTCAATCTCTTCCCTACAATGTTTCATTACGGCATAAAGAATCGCCATCATGAGATATTCCACATGAGGGCAACGCTTTGTTTGCGTGCGTGCACGGATCGCTTGTATGCGCGTGTGTAGTGCGCTGAAGGTGTGGGAAAGAGAGCAGCATACGTTCGTCTCCCATACCCCCCGTGCGTTTACGAACCTTAACATATGGTCTTCGAACATCTGGATGGCGATCAGCTCCGTATTGGCCCATTGGCGGCTGCATAGACTCGCTTGTTGCTTCGCGGGCCCTCCAACGCCGAGTAGTGCACGTAGCCTCCGCTGACGTCTAGTCCAATGCTCCACTCCTGTTCGCGGCCTTCTTAGTGCACCCTATTATCGGGATTCATGCGCGATTAGGAAGTAGAAGCCATCCCTTTGATCAGCCATAATTCACTATTGTATTAGTTGCTTTCAGTTTCACTTTACTGGCGCTGACTTTCGTATTTTTTCTTGTTAATGCTTACTTTTATTTTTGCTAACAATATCAAACCGCCGTAATAGCCAGTACAATACATTAAGACTTGAAGTTAATTAGCACAGGCGTTTGATGACTTCTCAATAGCACCGATTCAAGCACTTGATGTGTTTCATAGTAATCTGTGGAATAAAAGTGAGCGAATTTCGTCATCGAATCGTTTTTGTGTGTGTGTGATCAGCCCGTATGCATTTAAGTTTTCCGGAAAAACCTGGCTTTCTAAGTTTTCTATTCACACTGACCATTTATTTATTGCAGCTTGATACCATACCCACCCCCGAACTCTATTCATATCCATAGTATGAA